>NC_083721.1:19392500-20642500 GCF_028564815.1 Eubalaena glacialis
ACACATTTTCTCAACAGGAATATGAACATTTATCTTAGCCAGGTACAAAAGCTCCCAGCAATCCTAACTGAATTTCTTATATTTATAGACAATATTCATAGAGAAAACCATGCAACAAAATATCAGTATGTGTGAAGCCCTGTGTGTCTACTTGTAGCCTAAGGCTAGATACTAACGACTTTTGCGGAATATGCAAACCAGAGACTTACTAACTTTTAACTCAACTCATTGACGTTTACTATTTTGAAAGTTTAATCATTATAATCTCAAATTTCATTTTTTCCATGGAAAGAAAGTTTTATGTGGTGACTACGGTTCCAGTTACCTGTTATGGGCTGAACTGTGTCCCCACCAAACATTCACGGGTTCAAGTCCCAACCTCCCAGTACCTCAGAATGTGACCGTATTCAGAGACAAGGTCTTTAAAGAGGTAATTAAATTAAAATGAAGTAATTAGGGTGGGTCCTAATCCAATATGACTGATATCCTTATAAGAACAGGAAATTCAGACATAAACAGGGATGTTTAAACATAAGATCGTGTGCAGACAGGGAGAACACCACCTTTAAGTCAAGGAAAGAGGCCTGCACTTCTAGCCTCCAGAACTATGAGAAAATAAATTTCTGTTGTTTAAGCCACCAGTTGATGGCACTTTTAAGGCAGGCCTAGCAGACTAATACAACATCCAATTCATTGTCCAACAAATTTTGAGGAGCATGGATTTGACAAACGGAAGATGTGTCTAGGAATAAAGATATTGCCTCCCAGATTACTGCCTGGGTTAATAGAGACAGTAATAGGGACTGAATGAAAGAATAATAACCTCCCTCACCCTAGCATTGCCAGCCTTTCTCCATATATAAGATGATGTCTCTCCTCTGTTCATAACCCTCCCTCCAATCACTTTCCATCTTACTCAGTAAAAGTGGGAATCCTCACAATTGCCTGGGGTGCGATGGGGGGTTGGCCATACCACCATCAGGCTACCCTGCTTTTCAGAACTCACTCCTGAACTGGCTACCGCTAGTCCTGCTAACTTGGACCTCATCCTGGACTTGCACTGGGATACTATGAGGCTCAGAGACCATCACCGAGGAGCAAGTCTAGGAACAGGAAATCAATGGCAACTCCTTGGTCTTCAAAAGACTTAGGAGATGACAAAGTCTCCGAAGCATGGCAGCTGAGAGTAGAGGGGAACGCCCATAGAGTCGAGGTTGGGTCTGCCATTTCCATACATACAAGAAGGACAGGCACAAATCAACTGCAAATTAACTGGAGACTCTGGTGATCTCATCCAGATCTCATGCACCAATGACTCCTAAATTTCTAACTCTAGTTAAGATGTTTCCCCAAACTCCAGATTCATATATTCAGTTACTCACCAATTATCTCTACTTGGCAGTATAATAGGCATCTCAAATATTAAAAAAAATTTCAAAGCACTCCAGACAGACCTCTCTACCTACCTCCACCACCACTCTCAAACATGCTCCTGAAACCTTTCACACTTCAGTAAATGGTAACTTCATCTTTCCCAGAGCCTTGGAGCCATCTTTGATTTCTCTCTTCTTCTCACAGCCCACATCCAATCAACCAGCAAACTGTTCAAAATATATCCGGAATCCTATCACTTCTCAAAATTTCTGACACCATCACTTTGGGACCAGCCGCCATTTTCTCTTGTCTAGATTAGTTAGTAGTTTCCTAACTTTTCTCCCTGCTTCCTCCACCCTCTGTCACCTTACAGCTCATTCTCAACAGAGCAGTCAGGGTGAGCTTCTAAGAACTAAATAAGAAGATGCTACCCCTCTGTTCAAGGTCCTCCAATGATGTCCCATCTTACTCAGAACCAAAGCCAAACTCCTCACAACTGCCTGAAACGGACTCCATATAATCTGGCCCCCACTACACTACCTGTGTTCACTCATCTCCTCCCTGCATCGTTCTCACTCTGTTCCAACCGCACTGGTCCCCTTGTTGTTCTGCAGATACTCCAGGCACGCCTAGCTTCGAGATCTTTCCCTTTGTTCTCTCCCCTCTGCTTATCTGCATATCTCAGACGTCCCCTCATCAGTGAGGCCCTCTCTAACCACCTATTTACAAGGGCAATCTCCACTCCTCCCCTGTGCATTCTCTGTTCTCTTACCTGCTCTATCTTTCTCCGTAATACTTATCACAATCTGACATACTGTCGCACTCATGTAATTGTTTACTTTCTGCCTTACTCTACTAGAATGCAAGCTCCATGGGGCAGAAGGGTTTTTTGGTCTATTTTATTCACTGCTCTGTTATCAGTCCCTAGGACAGGGTTGGACATATATTTGGTATTCAATTAAATGTAAAAATGACTGTTAGGGAAAAATTTATTTGAACATTTTAAATTTAGCAAAACACAGAAAAAAAAGTTTTTCAAGTAGTACTATGGAAATGCCTACAAAGTCAAATTAGTGACTATATTTCTTCTCTAGGTAACTAAGCATCATTGACAAGTTGGCATGAGGCATGAGGTAGGATGTGTTCCTTGATGAATTTGAGTCACGGCCCATAGAATTAAACCCACACAAACAACCCAATTTCCCACTTTTGACTTTAAACGGATGATGAACAAAAAAGTAGTTGCTATGGGGCAAGGCATGCATTAAGAAAGTATACTTACTGGAAGGAGGTTTCTTCTACAAAAGAACAAGTATATATCATTAATGCAAGAATTAATAGGGTATGATACAGATTCATATAAAAATGAGTTTGAGCTTAATTCCTTTTTCTCAGTTTTGATTCTCACTTGCTGACATTGTATACCTTCTAAATCAAGCATTGGCAAACTTTTTCTGTAAAGGTCCACATGGCAAATATTTTAGGCTTTGTGGGCAAAGAGGTAAAATCGAGGATATTAAGTAAGTACTTACATAACAAAAGAGAAAACAAATTTTCAAAAATTTTTATCAATGAATTAAAAATATAACAATAATAATCAAAGTCTTGTAACACAGGTCTACTAATTAGAAGAATGGAATTCTTTGGAGGGATAACATTTCTCTTATTTGGGGGTTCAACGTTAGGGTTCCCTATTATCAAATAGACTGCAATGTTTATATGTAAAAACCATTCTTAGCTCGTGGGCCATAGAAAATCAAGTGGCAGACCAGATTTGGTCCATGGGTCATAGTTTGCCAACCCCTGTCTGAAATGCAAGTTCAAGAAAATGGTTCTCTTAGATAGATTTCCTGCTAGATGAAAACGGAAGTAACATTCTTAGCTAATGAACTAATAATATTCACGTAAAATCTTTAATTAATTCAGTGTTTTAAGAAAAAACGTTTACCAAGTCTTTAATAAAAACACTCAGACAGGTATTCTTTGCAGGTAGAGAGAAAAGACAAGAATTTTGAATGAGCAACCTTATCTGTCTGTATTTCCACTGGTGACCAGCAGGGGGACTCAGCCGGATTACATTACACTGGACTGGATAGGAGAACCACACAACAGCTAATATTAATTCACAGAGCAGTTATTCTTAATTATAGGGAATATCCTTGAAACCACATTCATGGAAACATTTTACAATACCTATTTATAGGTATTATTAGAAACCCCCTTTAAATTTAAGTTTTATTTTGGTATAAGATAGTTTTTAAACCTAAATTTCAAAATTAATGTTCACTATAAAACAGCAGGTCTAAAACTTGTTCATGCTATAAATTTATTATCCTTAAAAATTCTACTTTATACACTATTTTTAGTGGACTTGATGGAGTTCTGCAACTTTGAAGGTCTCAGATAACTTTAAAGACTGGGAGTAAAGAAACGCATTAAGAGAATAAAACATTTAAAAATCTCATCCATTTACATCAAACCTATTGTATCACCAAATGGGAGTTCCAAGAGACCTAAACTTGAAGAATTAAAAACCTCAGAAGCAACTATAATACAATAGGTTTCTAGTTTTTAATTGAACAATTGTCTTCTAAATACAGTTATGCTAAATTCGACATTCAACATTCCACTGTTCTATACTGATAAAACATTTCACAGATTTATTCCAATGAAATTTCTTATCATAAAACTAGAAATTAATTTTCATCTTGAGATATACAATCCCTTACTTAAAATAAAAGGATCTTAAATACATGTACACGTACTATAAATATCCACCCACATTGCACATCTCTCGGTATCACTGCACTATGCCCCTCCCCGGTGCCTCTCACATATTCTGTGATGATTTCTGGAATGTTGCGATGAGACACCTCTGCCTTTCCTCCCTATATTCGCCGGGGTGCTTCATGACTCACCTTCGTGTCATCTTGGACATTTTCTACTGCAGGAAAATTAACGAAAAATATTCTCCAGAATCTGTTAGAACATCTTAGGAGAAACAGTGTCTCAGAAGAAAACTCTATATCCACAAGAAGTTGTCTGGCAAAGAGTGAAATTCACTTACTTGAAAAGTAGCCTTTCCTCTGAGCATAGCACACGCCAAGGCCACAGACAGAAATCACTAAGGCCACAACTATTACAGCTGCTATGATGCCACTTACGTTGAGATCATCTGGAATGCAAAATAAACCATGCATGAATTCATGTCAAAAAGACGGACCGATGTAGTCATTAAATCAAAAAAGCTCAAAAAACTCCCCTTGGACTTCCCTGGTGGCGCAGTGGTTAAGAATCCGCCTGCCAGTGCAAGGGACACAGGTTCGAGCCCTAGTCCGGGAAGATCCCACATGCTACGGAGCAACTAAGCCCATGCGCCACAACTACTGAGCCCGCGTGACACAACTACTGAAGCCTGCACGCCTAGAGCCCATGTTCCACAACAAGAGAAGCCACCGCAATGAGAAGCCCGCACACTGCATTGAAGAGTAGCTTCTGCTTGCCACAACTAGAGAAAGCCCGCGCACAGCAACGAAGACCCAACATAGCCAAAAATAAATAAATTTATTAAAACAAAACAAAAAAAAGCTCCCCTTTGTAGCTATACCATAAACACAGATAGTTTCATGCTTTTTAAGCCTGTTCCACTAACTCACTTCCACAGACATGGTTCAAAATTGATTAAAAATATTAACAGAGCTAAGTCTTGCAAGAATCTTAAATTTTAAAAAGTTCTATGATCCAGAAATAAAATGTATGGTATTCTCTTGCATGCATTTGGAGATGCAATAATCCATATGATTAAATATCAGATTGGAAGTGAGCTTTGAAGTTCAGTGAGTTCAAGTATTCTACTACAACACTCCCCTCAAATTTTCCTTAAAATTCCTCTACATCGTCGTCTGTGTCAATTTCACAAATATGGAAAATTCATTCAGCCCCAAAGAAAGCCCATGCCACTGTTGTTCTATAAAACTAAGTATCAGAAACATCTTCTTTCTTGAATTTATATGGGCTTGTGGTTGGGTGTGTGTACACACACACACATACACACCCACATACATATATGCCATTAAACTGTTATCCCATTAAGTTAAAAATGAATTAAACTTCCCAAGGCTTTTTCCTGTTGCTACTAAGTCATCTTTCCTCTAACCCAATATAACTGCATTTTTTGGACCTAACTTTGAAAAATCGCTACCATGTTACCAACTTGTGAGGTTTTTCCAGTTACTGATTCTGTTGCCCAAGAATTAGATTATTAATCTTCTGAGGTTAATATTTCTGCAACTGGGAACTGCATCAAAAATACATTCAAGTCATTAATAAAATGATAAACATGACTTTGGGAAAGAACTATTTAACAGGCTATTAGACATGTATCTTCATATAACAAAATTTACTAGCATGCTCTGGGTGAGGGATCCAACCATGTGTGAATCCATCTACACATTCAATTTGGGTCACATTTTTCCATCTTGTCCATGAGGATTTCACGAGCCACACTCTTCTGTCATTTAGACACTTCTTATGTATTGATTAATATGCAAATTCCTACATTTTTAAAGGAACAAAGAGTTCTTTTTTTAAAAGCAAGTATTAATTAGCATATAGTTAAATAACTTGGAGAAAATATTAGGTAGCAGTTTCTCAATAGTAATTTTAGATATTTTAAAGCAGTGCACAGTTTGGGAGTGATTTTTTTAAGAAATATTATTTGAAGGAGTCTGCTTATCATGAAACTTCCTGGTCTTAAATTTTTTTCTTAATGCCAAGTGTTATTAATTTTTCCAGATGCCTCTGAAATATTAACTGATTTTTTAAAAAAACGGTAACTGGGTCAATCTTTCGAAAGGCTGAGTAATTTGACTAGAGTAGGAAACCTTAATTATTGCTTGATATAAACTCAGTTCATATTTGCTTGGGTATTGGGAGGTTGAGATTCATCTATTTATTCACTTGGATAAAAAATAGCAGAGAGGAAAAAAGGAACTCCACAATAATCATAAACTAAGGCAAAATTAAATTAATAACTAAATAAAACTCCTGAGAACCAAACTGCCTACGATTTTCTTTGTAATAGTCAATGATTTGACACCTACAAAGGGTTTAACCTAAGGGCTATAATCACCCTTAGATTGAAATTTTCATTGACAAAAAACTGTCCTGTAGTTTGTCAATGAATCTGACATCTATGAAGGATTCAAGCTAAAGGCAAATTCTAAACAAAAAAACTGTCTTATCCTGTAAGTACTAACTCATGGTATAAACGTTATTTTATTTTCTTCAAAAAAATAAAAGATAGAAGACTTGTAAGTTAGAGGTAAGTTGTGTTCATCCCATTTGTCATTACTGTGAGATTCTGAGCAAGTAATATGCCCACCTTATTATGCCTCACTAAAGAGAAAATGTAATAACGTGTATGAAAATAGTGTGTTCTTTCTTTAAAAAAAAGCCACAATAAAAGGAGGGTATCATTATTCTAAAGTAAAAGGAAGGGACCAAATGCTAAAATGCTATGTGTGAGCAGAATTTTCTGGAGTTGTACAATGAAGCAGCCTGGGAATAATCAGCAAACCCATGATTTACTTTCTTTCTGTACTTCAGAAAGGATTTATTTAGAACAGTCAACAGGTTTTGGTTACAAGTTGTTGGTGATAATTCACAAAGAAAACTGGAAATGAGACTTCATGAATTATGTATTTCCAAAGATCTGAATTCCAAACCAAGGATGTAAAACATGGAGGATCAATGGGTGAGCTTTAAACAAAGCAATTCTAACTTTTAAGTCAACTTATACCAGAAAGAATAGATATGTGGAAATCATGTTCAAATTAAAGTGATACTACTAGCAAAACACAGAACTCTAAAGTTTGTTATGTATTTATTCACTGCATGCTAGGAAAAATTTAACTAGTATGTCAAAACCATGACTTCACCTATATTATTTCTTAAGATAAAACTAAATTAGGCACTGAAATTAAACATGATCATTTAAAGAAAAAATAAAATGTGATAGTGAATTTTCTAATAACTCCAAAGCAGCATTGAGAGGGATATTTTCTGATAATTTAAGCAAATGCTTATGTTTGACTTTAAATGTCAACACTTGAGTGAGTTGGGTAGATAATATGTGTCCCCGAATTTTTTCAAAAAACCTGAAATTCAAACTTACTTGTGGAAATTAGAGTATACTATTGAATATCTTATACTTTAGGATATCCTGAAGTCTAATAAGATTATATTTTCTTTAAAATATCACGCTAAGAGTTAACTGTACACAGACAATATAAATTACTGCCCACGTATCTGCATAGCTCAAGACGCGTTGAAAAAATGAATTTCTGACCCCACAAAGCTGAGGACAAGCTCCTGAAACCTAGGGTGCAGCCCCCTCCGGAGTGACCTTTAACCCCTCGGGTGCCATCTCCAGCTCCTCCCTCTCTATTACACAACCATTTTCAAAACACGGCTTTCATACGAGGATGAATTTAACCAAATTGTTAAAAGTAAAATGAAAAACAATGTTTGCTCTGAAACTCATGTAATCTGAAAAGATAATTGAGCCTGAATTTTTCTCGACTCTAAGCAGCTTATTTCGTGTAATATAATATATGGCAGCTATGTTTTATAGCAAACTAGATCCATAACTATATTCAACATGTCTTGGGAGTTCCCTGGTGGCCTAGGACTCGGCGCTTTCACTGCCGTGGCCCGGGTTCAGCTCCTGGTTGGGGAACTGAGATCCTGCAAGCCGCGCAGCATGGCGAAAAAAAAAAAAAAAGTGTCTTTTTGGACAGCCTGCTCTGCAATAAGTATAAATATAATAAGTAAAAACGTAGTATTTCAGGGGTTTGAAAAAAATTACCAACAATTAAAATAGCCAGTACCTATATAGTGCTCAAAATACACCAGTGCCATTCTAACACTTTTGAATATTAATTATTTTAATCTTCCTAACAACTCTATGAGGACAGTGTATTATAACTTCAATTTTGGGGAGACTGAGGCACGGAGGTTAATTAACTTGCCCAAGAGCATGTAGTTAATAAGTGGCAGAGCTGGAATTCGAACCCCCATTCTGAATTCTTGACTCTGAGCAACTTACAGGACCCTTAGCTTTTGTTTGAAAGAGGATTGCTCAGAGGAGCATATTTTAAAATTAATTATTTGAAAAATTCAAAAATCTGTAAAATACAATGATAAATATTCCTGTCTTGCTTGGAAGCTGGATTAAAACAGCATGTTTGCTTTTTGTAACATTATGTCAAACTGATTTTAAACATTCCCTTCCATTTATCCTTCAAATAACTCAGCTCTTACTTACTCCTTGCTCCTTCCACCCCCAAATATTTGCACGTACTAATTGCAAACCATTTGTTCCTCCCAATATTTCGTGCTTACCTACTTGCATTCGTTTCCCAGGACACCTGCGATGTCCAACAGAATTACGGGCTTCACAGGAATATTCTCCACTGTCCAGTTTTGAAACAGTATTAAATTGCTATTTGTAGAAGAAAAAAATACATATTTATTTAAGCAATAAATCTATCAGTAGACTCCCAAAAGAACTGTGTTCCTTAAATTTACCATTAAGTTGGTCTTTCCTTTTCAGTGACTTAGGACTTTATAAATTTTTTTTTTAATTTTATTTTTGGCTGCAGTGGGTCTTCGTTACTGCACGCGGGCTTTCTCTAGTTGAGGCAAATGGGAGCTACTCTTCTCTGCAGTGCGCAGGCTTCTCATTGCGGTGGCTTCTCTTCTTGCGGAGCATGGGCTCTAGTCGAGTGGGCTTCAGTAGTTGTGGCTCGCGGGCTCTAGAGCACAGGCTCAGTAGTTGTGGCTCACGGGCTTCGTTGCTCTGCGGCATGTGGGATCTTCCCGGACCAGGGATCAAACCCGTGACCCCTGCACTGGCAGGCGGATTCCCAACCACTGTGCCACAGGGAAGTCCCTAGGACTTTATATCTTTACAGTGAATTCAGAAATCTGCCATGTCTTCAAGGAGTAATTAGCTAGGCCTCTGTTTAATTTGACAGAGAAAGACTTAAATATATACAGGAAGTGTCTTTTTTAGTGTGTGATACTGAAAAAGTAGTACAGCTAGGAAGACAGTGGGCATTTTTTAAAGTTTACAGCACATGGTAGTATTAAGTATTGTAGGTAGTTCTAAGTCCTAGGAAACACCATTTATAAATAAAGGCCTCCTTGGCCTTAAAGGCAGTTTTCTAAGTCACAAGTGAGTTCACTGCAGCAGCAAACAATGAACACTTCCTCTAAAGAGCCAGAGTTACTACCAGGAAGTAGCATAGGGCCTAGGAAAGTCTTAATGTCATTTATAGGATTACAAATTCTATCAGTTGTAGAATTTGTGAAAATTATGAAAAGATAAAGTCCAACCAACCCTTGTTCTGTCTACTCTGTGCCAAAGCAACTGAAAGGCAAGACTTTGATGTAACAGGCTTCACAGTAGTTTAGCACCTTGGAGAATTTCAGGAAGGAAGGAAGGAAAGAAAGAAGGAAGGGAGGCAGGCGGGCAGACAGGAGTAAAGAAACAATGGATAGATAGATGGATAGAAGGAGAGAAGTTGGTTAGGTAGTTAGTAGGAGGGAGGGAATTCAGTGTGTTCTGGACACCTTTAAGGATCCTGCCAGGACCTAAGGAGGGTGAGAGGGGTGCTCAGACCCATTCTTTCAGTATCCTCCTGTCACACCCTCAGTACCACAGTGGTCACTGCTGACTGCCTCCAAGAGAGGCCATGAACCTCCAAGGAGCACCTCCTCATTGTCTTGTATCCTCATGTAATATATGTGCCTAAAAACAGCCAGGGTTTTGATCTATTGAAGGCCTTTTCCTCTCTTTTCCCTACCCACTACCCATATACCTCTTCTTTCTGTATCTTTCAACATGGTGCGATAGAAAGCTTTCCCTTGTGTATTCTCACTTTATGGAATCATCAGTCCCAAGAGCCAGACTCCTTTAAAGATGTTCACCATGAACTCAAAGCCAAGGTTATGTATAAACAATAAGTTAGACTAAAACCGAAAATGATCTTCCAGGATATTATAACTGGTGATTAAAAGGAAGCCGTTGTCTTCCATACATTGGAGTCTTTGTTTTGCTCATTTTTCAGAAAATAACCCATCCTGGTTCTGCCCTGGTGCACCCCTTTGACATCACAGATATTTCAAGGGTTGAGCTGAGGAAAGTGAACCTATATCTTTTCAGACTTGCCTTGGGGCTTTTCATCACCTGCTCTGAGAAAAAATAAATTTGAAAAGTAAATATAGCCAAGTGTGACAGCAGGTTTTCTGCCCAATTTCTCAGTGTAAAATCACTCGGACCTGCTGACTGAGCCTGCTGACGCTGAAAGGGCCAGAGCGTCCCTTCCTTAGGGAGTAGCCATATCAATCCACCGATATGTTTATCTTTCAGTCACTTTATCAATATGCTTTATTACTTGCCACAGGATGTAGTTTTTTTTGTTTTTTTTTTAAATTTATTTATTTATTTATTTATTTTTGGCTGTGTTGGGTCTTCGTTTCTGTGCCAGGGCCTTCTCCAGTTGCGGCGAGCGGGGGCCACTCTTCATCGCGGTGCGCGGACCTCTCACCATCGCGGCCTCTCCTGCTGCGGAGCACAGGCTCCAGACGCGCAGGCTCAGCAATTGTGGCTCACGGGCCCAGTTGCTCCGCGGCACGTGGGATCTTCCCAGACCAGGGCTCGAACCCGTGTCCCCTGTATTGGCAGGCGGACTCTCAACCACTGCACCACCAGGGAAGCCCCAGAGGATGTAGTTTTTAAATGTTATCGTGCACTTGTAGACTGAAGGGATGAAAGGAAATACTATACCTCCTCTAAAAATTTATTAAAATTTTTATTACCATGCCTTTAAGATTCTTTTGATAATGGTTGTGATAGTGATTCTGCCTTGCTGGAAATGCAGCATTTTAAAACTGACATATTACTTTGAATAAAAAAAAAAAAAGCTTCAAATTTAATTGTCTTTTTTTACTCCCACCTCTACCCTAAAAAATCAGAGACAAAAACAGTAAAAATACTTTTATTTGTAAATGTCATTAACTTTAAAGATCTTATTTACAGATTTCCAACAGGATTCCTTAGAAAGGCTTTTCAATCGATCAGACAATCTGGACTAAATCTAAAGTAATAGATACTCAAGTCACAAAGTCAATTGTTGACGAGCTAGTCATGGAAGAGTTTAATGACACAGACATCCTATCATAGGTTGGCAAGAGTCACTATTCTCACATGGCTGGTACTGAGGTCAGGGCATCCCCAAGAGAGTTTTCTATTTTTAAAAAATTTTTTATTAAAGTATAGTTGATTTACAATGTTGTGTTAGTTTCTGGTGTTCAGTTATACATACATGTATATCTCTATTCTTTTTCAGAATCTTTTCCCTTATGGTTGATTACAAGATATTGAATATAGTTCTCTGCACTATACAGTAGGACCTTCTTGTTTACCTTTTTTTAAAAAATTTATTTATTTATTAATTTTTGGCTGCATTGGGTGTTCATTGCTGCACGCAAGCTTTCTCTGGTTGCGGCGAGCGGGGGCTACTCTTTGTTGCGGCGCGCAGGCTTCTCATTGCGGTGGCTTCTCTTGTTGCGGAGCACTGGCTCTAGAGCACAGGCTCAGTAGTTGCGGTGCGTGGGCTTAGTTGCTCTGCAGCATGTGGGATCTTCCTGGACCAGGGCTCGAACCCGTTTCCCCTGCATTGGCAAGCGGATTCTTAACCACTGTGCCACCAGGGAAGCCCTGTATCACATTTTAGATTCCACAGATAAGTGATGTCATATGATATTTGTCTTTCTCTGTCTGACTTACTTCACTTATTATGATAATCTCTAGGTCCATCCATGTTGCTGCAAATGGCATTATTTCATTCTTTTATATATAAACATAAAAGAATGAAATATATGCGATATATATGTGTGTGTGTATATATATGTGTGTGTGTGTATGTATATATATGTGTGTATGTGTGTGTGTGTGTGTATGTATGTGTGTATATATATATATACAGCACATCTTTTTTATCCTTTCATCTGTCAATGGACATTTTGGTTGCTTCTATGTCTTGGTTATTGTAAATAGTGCTGCTATGAACATTGAGGTGCATGTATCTTTTCAAATTAGTTTTCTCTGGATATATGTCCAGGAGTGGGACTGCAGGATCATATGGTAGCTCTATTTTTAGTTTTTTAAGGAACCTCTATACTGTTTTCCATAGTGGCTGCATCAGTTTACATTCCCACCAACAGTGTGGGAGGGTCCCCTTCCCAAGGGAGTTTTCATGCATTTCCCTGATATTATAAATATGAGACTGCACCTAGTACCTTTCCAGGCCTGATCCATCACCATGACTCCATCTTGGCCTGCGTCAGGCCCCTGGTGCAGACCTTTTTGTGCCCAACTTCCTAGTTCTCTGTTTTGTCTTCTCCTCTCCTTTTGATGACAGCCTTTTCCATCACTTCTCTGTATCAGTGCCGCCATCTTTCCTGCTACCCTTTCCTCTCTCTACTTAACGAGCAATGGTATCAGCCCTCTACTCTCCATTATTTTAGTTCTAATATTTTTTTTTCCAAATGCAAGACAGTTATTAGGCCAATGCTTGAAATGACCTTACCAGAGTTCCAGATTTCATATTCATTGTGTATGAGCTGTTGGCACTTGGGGAGCCAAGTTTTGGATTCTCTAGCAAACGGATGCCATCCTTAAACCACGTGTATTCAGGAGCCGGGTTGCCTTCTTTGTCTTGACATCGCAACTCCACCACAGTTCCACGCAGTGCCGAACCGGGTACTTCACATGATGGAACTGCCGGAGCCACTGGAGGATGGAAGTCAAATGGCACTGGTTATTTACAAGCTAAATGAGGATTTTAACAGCCAGCTAAAGATGGATTTATTGGACACCTGTGACAGAGACTGGCTACTTGTTCAAGAGACCCACTTCCTTTCTTCACAGGCACATAGCTAGACCACATTTGCCAGCCCCCTTGTAGCCAGATGGGATCACATGCATGAGTTCTGACCAATGGAATCTGGGGAAAAGTCATATATGCTATTCCCATGCCTGATCCATAAAAGCTTCCTGTATGATTCTCCATCCATTCCCTCCCCCTCCCCCTCCCACTACCAAGGAGGTGTCAATACCCATGGTGACCTCAGAAAGCTATGCATCAAAGATGTCACGCTTACATTAGCTTGGGTCCCTACTGATTTCATTAAGTAGGGCAATACAGTTCCACCACTGCTATCTCTGTCTCCAATTATTTAGACTTTACTTACATGAGAAAGAAACTTCTATTATGTAAGCCACTCACTGAGAGTTCAGGGCTTACCTGTTACACTTGCAAACACTACATTAGCTACTACAACAGCTATTCTTTTCTAGATAAACAATCTCTACTTTTCCTCTCATCAATGATTTTAATGTATTATTATCAACTATATTCAAACAAAGTCAAACCTGAGTATATTTTCAGGATCAGTACTCAAACTAAAATCCCATTCAGGCCAAGATAGAGAATACCTGAATTAAGGTTATTCTGGTCCCAGGGATTTGTAAAGTAAACCAGACTTTACTTAAAGCCAGGAAAACCCAGAACTGTCTGTGTAGGCAGAGTTCTAACACGGTCCCCCAAGTTCCCCGGCCCTGGTGTATGTACATGTTCTTTCAGTTATTCAATCAAACACAAATGTAGCTGCTACTCTGAAGGGATTTTAGAGATGTAATTAAGGTCCCAAATCTCTTGTCTTTAAGGTAGGGGAGATTATTTAGATGGGTCTGCCCTAATGACATGACCTCTTTTTTTTTTTGATGTTTTTTAAATTAATTAATTAATTAATTAATTTAGGCTGCACCGGGTCTTGTGGCATGCAGGATCTTCGTTGCGGCCCGTGGACTTCTTAGTTGCGGGCATGCATGAGGGATCTAGTTCGCCGACCAGGAATCAAACCCATGCCCCCTGCATTGGAAGCGTGGAGTCTTACCCACTGGACCACCAGGGAAGTCCCCACATGACCTCTTTAAAAGTAGTTTTCTCTGGTTGGTCACAGAAGGGAAATTCAGAGATTCAAAACACAAGAAGGATTCAACATGCTTTTGTTGGGTTGTAGATAGAGAGGCCTCATGGCAAGGAATGTGGTGGCTCTAGGAACTGAGCGTGGCCTCCAGCTGATAGCCAGCATGGAAAGGGGACCTCAGTTCTACAACCATAAGGAACTGAAATCTGCCAACAAGAATAAATGAGCTTGACGGCAGATTTGCTTCCAGAGCCTCCAGTCAATAATTGAGCCCAGCTGACTCCTTGATCGCAGCCTTGTGATATCCTGGGCAGAGAACCCAGCCACATTTTGCTGAGCTTCTGATCTACAGAACCGTGAGCTAATAAATGGGTGGTTGTTTTAAGCTGCTAAGTTTGTGATCATTTGGTATGTAGCAGAAGACTAATACACCAGCTGAATCTCCTGCAAGGTTTTCTGAATGAAATTTCTTCTATAACAGTAAGTACATCATTAGAATTTTAGAAAGAGCCTGGACTATATAGAAAAAGGAAGAGGAGTTGTTTTATTCACTTTGCTTAGTAGTTTATAGTAACATCTATGGAGAAGAACTGATCATTTCCTCACCAGTTGTCATCATGGGCAGTTACTATCTATCAGTGAGTCTTAGAGTAACTAAATATATTGGCTTTGAAGTTAACCCCATCTGGATCCAAATCCTGGTCCAGATACTTACTAGCTCTGCAGCCTTAGGAAAATCACTTAGCACCTATCTCCTCATCTGTAAAAATCAGGTTGTCAGTAAAGATTAAGTAAAATTACACATGTGAAAGAGCCTAATGCATACTAGCTGCATAATAAATGCTAATTTCCTTTCTTTACCAAAATAACTTCTATACTTCCCCAGCCTACATTTTAAAAAAAATTTATTTTATTGAAGTATAGTTGATTTATAATGTTGTGTTAATTTCTGCTGTACAGCAAAGTGATTCAGTTATACATATATATACATTGGTTTTCATATTCTTTTCCATTATGGTTTATCACAGGATATTGAATATAGTTCCCTGTGCTATACAGTAGGACTTTGTTGTTTATTCATTCTATATATATAATAGCTTGCATCTCCTAATCCCAATACTTTTTTTGTTTTATTGCTTTTCTATCATCTCATTTGAGACTATTTTATATGGTAAGAGAATTACTACCTATGCTGAAAGTGACTGAAAAATAAACTCTTGATAAAGCAGAAACTAACACACCATTGTGAAGCAATTATACTCCAATAAAGATGTTAAAAAATAAATAAATAAATAAACTCTTGGGGAAAATGCTTCTATGTACAGTGGAGGACCATTAAGGTTTACCTCAATCTTAATTGAAAAGAGATTTTGTCATAATAAGTTAGTAACAGCAGCCAACGAGGTGAAAAGGAGTAACAGCCAAGATTTTGCAGGAACAGCGTTGCTGGTGGTCCACCTTTATAACTTTACTCGCTGGGGCCCTGAGTTGCCTCATTGCTCCAGGGTTGGATGATGGGGATGAGGGTGGGAACAGTAATCACACAGAGACAAGCACATCACCTAATACTTCTAGAGTGAGTGTATCCTCTTCCAGGTTTTGACCTTGTTCAGATGGGGCACTAACTTCACAACGATATTTCCCGGCATCATTTCTCGTAACATTTTTGATCCGTATGCTGAAATCTATCATCTCAGCTCGATCTTTAAAATCTCCTTTTAGAAAAAGAGGACAATGATGTTAATAATGATATAATAACTTTCTATATACTACCTTTCTCTAGTCACTTCATTCAGTAACCACTGCATTTATTTTCCTATTAATAAACTCAATTTAAAAAGTATATATGAGTGCTGCTCTTTCAAATTTCTATTTCTTTTTTAGAATGTCATGCTGTTCACAAAAGAACACTCAGTTCCGTATTCCCATATTTTATTTTAAAGAATTCAACCCTCATTCCTGCCTCATCCCCTTTCTAGTATGCTAGAATAAATAGATTCACATCTTCAAAAGATACTGGAGAGCCTAGTTTAACTAGCTGGAACAGTAACTTTATGTGTGGTGGCTTGCATGATACTGCCACAAAAAAGAAGGTGAGGGGGTCTTTAAAAACATTCTTTGGATTAGTTTTTGATAGTAATTTGTGCGGAATTAAAATAGTGTTTTGTATCACGTTAGATTAGCATTACAGAAAATTCAAGTAAAGACAGCTGTGCTATTAGGCCTCTGCTGCCCGTAATCCTATCTTAACAGGTAAGAACCAGAGGGATATTTTAAATTTTCAATGAACTTTAAACATTTGCTCACTTGTTTAATTCTTTAAAATTAAGGTAAAACGTATTTTAAAATAATTACCTGTTTATTATACTTAAGTTGTATTTCCAACTTTTAAAATAATTATAATGGAAAATTTCAAGCATGCACAAAATTAGAGAGTATAGTAAAATGAACCTCAACAAACCATCACCCAACTGTAATTTTAATCAATGCTAGGTCTGTCTTACTACATCTGTACCTTTAACCACTGGATTATTTTGAACTAAATCCCAGACATCATTGCATTTTATCTATCATTACCAATACTTTAAATTAAAAGCTCACTATATATTCAACAAGAAGGGTAGGGAGTATAAAGAAATGTGTAACAATAAAAAATGTAAAAAAGAAAGCACTGGATAAGGGTAGCTGTATTTACCTTCCCCTAAGTCTTAACTCCCTAAACGTCTCAGTGATGGCCTTGCTTTCTCAGTGGTGATATGGAAATAGGGTAAAGTTACTACAGTTGAGTAGTGACCCTCCATCCCAACCCCACACCATCTTTTCTTCCTTTCTCTCAAGAGTTTAATCTACTGGGCCAGCAAGAACAATTGCATCTTACATCCTCTAGAAGTGAGGTGAGAAATGAGGGGTCCAGGGCCTCCATGGAGTTCATGCATGGAGGCGAATTTCTTCTGTTCTCTGTCCTCTGTTTTTGTGGTTGTTGTGTTTTGGGTCTCAGTCTCTATTGGTTTCATCTCACACTTACAGAAACACATTCTCAGTCATCAGCCATGTCCTGCCCTCATTGGTTAATTAAAGGACCTGGGGTATTTGGTGCTCTCTTGCTCTCACCTTATCGAGTCCCAGCATCTTACCTTGAAGAGCCTGTTGATAGTAGACAAAGGAGACACTGTGTCCCAGTTTCTTCCACTCCAATCTGGAGGAAATGGTCTTCTTTGGGTATTTACAGGCTAAAATAACCTCTAGGAACAAAAACAAAAATACTTTTTAAAAAAATTGTCCCTCTGAAATAATATTTTACTTAATTAATAAATTTTTAACATCCTTAAATTATTCTTTTATCCATTCATTCATTTATTTATTCATAAATTTCCTCAACAGGTACCACGTTGGCTTAATTCAAAGATGAATTGAAAGCATTACGATTATTTCGCAAAATAATTTTGTGACACTGTGCTACTTTCCCTAGTTCTTGAGCCTCAGTTGTCATCTGTAAAATAAGATAGTATCTCATAGAGTTGTTGAGTCTTCATATACAATAATATATGCAAAGCACACACGCCTGGACATAGTAAGTCTTTAAAAATGGCAGCTATGATTAACTATTTATCTTTTCCTTCCCCATCTCAGTCTTCAAGGAGTTTACAGTCTGGTAGAAGAGACAAATAAGACAGTGTAATTTCAGTCCAAGGTGATGAGTGCCAGGATGGAGGTAAATAGTGGATGCTTCACACCTACTGCCTAAGAAAGGCACTTAGCCCAGCCCAGGCCATGCTATGGAACCCCAAGTGGTCCCTCAACACACTACATTCTCACTCAGATCCCTTTTTTGATAACCTTCTCTGAAAATACATTAATACACACCCAATATGGTCTCCTAATAAATCATTGACTCCTACCCCTCACCTCAATCCAGAAAAATTATTCAAAGATTTAATCTTGGCATCAGGTTTAACCGCCTCAATGTAGTTCACTAAGGTTACTTTACCACGGGGAATTTACTGCACTTATGTCATTAAAGAATTCCGGGAACTACCCAAGGAGCCCCCTCTTTTAACTGTCCAAACAAGATGACGGATGGAAGAAAAACCCAGGGCCTGCCTGCCAGCTGCTTCAAGTTGCCAAATGGAAACCTCTAGTTCTAACTATTTTTAAAGTATGTTTCAGCCAGCTCTCTGGAGTGTCAACTTCATATTTTTTTACGTTTTTATTTTATATTGGAATATAGTTGATTTACAATGTTGTGTTAGTTTCAGGTGAACTGCAAAGTGATTCAGTTATACATATACATATATCCATTCTTTTTCAGATTCTTTTCCCATATAGGTTATTACAGAGTACTGAGCAGAGTTCCCTCAACTTCATATTTCTGAAACTTTTTTTCCTCCACAATGCTTACAGTCTGACCTAAAAAACACAGTATCTTTGACTAGAAGAGAAACTATGTTAAAATCCTTCTTATACCTCTTTGATGTTAAGCAGACTTAATGCCGTTAAAAAAAAATAATTCAGGATATTACATGACATGGTAGATTAGAAAGCAATACTTATAATATTTATCCCAGGTTTTATTAAAAGTATACACATAGATATGGATAAAAAGCCTGTATGAATATGTATGAAAATATTAACCCAGTGATGATTTCTGTGTGACAGAATTATGATTTTTCTGTTAAAATGTAGTTTCTAGTTTTTTTTTAGTTCCACACACATTACTAGAAATATAGAAATAGAATAACAGGTAATGGAAGATAGAAAGTAGGATAGAGAAAAGAAAGACAAGGAAAAAAAAATCCAAAAGTTGTTTTTAAGGATGCCTAGTTTTAAAAGCAGGTTTTATGTTACAAACAGACATCATTTTACAGACATGTTTACAATTACGCTACACAGACAAATGTGTGCCAAGGGACTTGTCTGAGGAAACGTGGTTCTGTTCTGTTGATTAAGGAGAATGGGTGGTGGCCTTCCGGAGTCTTGAGTTTTAGATAGGTTTCCTTCCCGTATTTTGTTGAGTTTCCAACAATTAAACACACACCCACACTCATTTTTAGCTCACACTCCTAGGTCTTAGGAATAAATTTACACTCAAATAATCATATTGTTTCACATATTTAACTGGACACACACACACACACACACACACACACACTCCTTTTGGTCAATTCTTCCTGATTTCTATACTCATTACTCTATGGAAAACCTCTGCAGAAATTATGTTAAAAATGTAACCAACGGTTTTCTTAAGTGAAGTGACTCCACTCCAGCCTCAATCTCATTGACCATACAAAATGTGGAGAAATGGTCTATGCAAGTTGTCCAAAATATATTGAGTATTTACTGTGTGTCCGGCATTGTTCTTGAGCTATAGCAGTGAGCAAAACAAAGATCCCTCCCCTTTGGGATCTTACAATTTGCAGGGGGTCAGACACACAAGAAACATCACGTAGTGAATTATACAGTATGTTAAGAGGTCATGAGTGCTATGAAAATAAGAGTAGATCAGAGTACAGGAAGTTTGGGAATCTGGGGAATGGGGGTGCAGTTTTAAAAAATAGAGCAGTCAGAGTTCACCTCATTTAGAAGGTGATATTTAACCAAAGACTTAAAAGAGGGAATTTGAATTTTTGAATTTCCTGGAATCTGAATTTCGCCTTGTGATTCTTTGGGAGTGTTCCAAGCAGGGGAACACCTTGACCTCCAAAACTGTGAGAAACAGTAAATCTACTAGAATCATAGGGCCAACATCTGAGGATAAAGAACTAAGTGAACTGAGAAGCTAACTACCATGGACTCTCTTCACTCTTTTCAGCCAAAATTCAACATTCGTGGCCAGCATAATTTTCTGTGTCTAGCCCTCGGCGTTATTATGCCATAATATAGTAGTTTAAGGCACAGGCTTTGAAGTTAGACCTCTGCCATAAACCAGATGTGTGATATTGAGCAAATTATTTAACTTTTTTAAAAAAGATGTGATTGTGTTCACATCTGTAAAATGATAAGAACAACATTACTCATCTTGCAAAGTTGTGGTAAAGATTAAATGAGATAATATATTTACATACTTGGGTGCACATGGTACTCTGTATATAGTCCATGTTCCATAAATGGTTATTATTACTTTTACCCATGAGGCACTTCTCTTACTTGCAGTTGTAAGCTTGCCTTGGCATGGCAGAAATCCATACTTAATACCATCATAAATCTACCCCCAAATTACTCAGATTTGAGCTAAAGTGTTTCCTGTGTTTGAGACAGCAAAGAAAATAATATAGACATAAATCATACTTTCTCAAAGCAAGGCATATTAGAACAGAAAAATGCACCAAGTTTTTCTATTAAGATGATTATTACATTGCCAAAAATATCTGTTCCAGTTTGGATTGAGAAAAGATAATTCTTTGTTTGGAAAAAGCATTTGTTCAACATGTAGCAAAATAATCACTTTAAGGAATCACACAGCTAGAATCATTGTGAATTTTAATTTTTCTAAGATTCTGTATTGTTGACTCTTGTTTGATTTCATTCTCTGTGCTCAAGTTAAAAATCATCAAAATCTTACAGAATGCAAGAAGAGAATGGATACTACCAAAGTAGTTCTGGAGAATTACCATAAATTATTACTTCTGTGGAGAAGAGCATGCTATTAAATTCTGATTTATTGCTCTCAGCATTGTGCTCTCTGCATAAGGCTGCTCATGTAATTAACAAGCCTGGAAGAGCAGCCCTCGCTTTACCCTCATTCTGCTTTTGGCATCACTATGGGAAGTGATACAGAAAAGCAGTACTGAAAAGAAGGAATTAATTAATTCATGATTTATTGACATCAGAGAGACAAGAGACAAAAAACTGAATGAATTGGGGGGAACACACATATACATATACACAAATCATAAAATATTTTAGTACAACTCAACAACAAAAAAAACAAACAACCCAATCAAAAAATAGGTAGAAGACCTAAATAGACATTTCTCCAAAGAAGACATACAGATGGCCAATAGGCACATGAAAGATGCTCAATATTGTTAATTATTAGAGAAATGCAAATCAGAACTACAATGAGATACCACCTCACACCAGTCAGAATGGCCATCATTAAAAAGTCTACAAATAACAAATGCTGGAGAGGGTGTGGAGAAAAGGGAACCCTCTTGCACTGTTGGTGGGAATGTAAGCTCGGGCAGCCACTACAGAAAACAGTATGGAGGTCCCTCAGAAAACTAAAAATAGAATTACCATATGATCCAGCAATCCCATTCTTGGGCATATATCCGGACAAAACTATAATTCAAAAAGATACATGCACCCCTATGTTCATAGCAGCACTATTCACAATAGCCAAGACATGGAAACAACCTAAATGTCCATCGACAGATGAATGGATAAAGAAGAGGTGGTACATATATACAGTGGAATACTAACTACTCAGCCATTAAAAAAAAAAAAAAGCCATTTACAGGGGGCTTCCCTGGTAGCGCAGTGGTTAAGAATCTGCCTGCCAACGCAGGGGACAAGGGTTCGAGCTCTGGTCCGGGAAGATGCCACATGCTGTGGAGCAACTAAGCCTATGCGCCACAACTACTGAGCCTGCACTCTGGAGCCCACGAGCCACAACTACTGAACCCAAGTGCCACAACTACTGAAGCCCACGTGCTCCAAAACTAGAGAAGCCACTGCAATGAGAAGCCCGCGGACCGCAACGACGAGTAGCCTCCGCTCGCTGCAACCAGAGAAAAGCCTGTGCACAGCAACAAAGACGCGACACAGCCAAAAATAAAATAAATAAATTAAAAAAAAGAAAAAGCCATTTGCAGCAACATGGATGCCGCTAGAGATTATTATATTAAGTGAAGTAAGTCAGAAAGACAAATACCATATGATATCACTTATATGTGGAATCTAAAATATGACACAAATGAACCTATCTAAAAAACAGAAACAGACTCACAGACATAGAGAACAGACTTGTGGTTGCCAAGGGAGAGGGAAGGTGGGGGAGGATAGACTGGGAGATTAGGGTTAGTAGATACAAATTATTACATATAGAATGGATGGAGAACAAGGTCCTACTGTATAGCACAGGGAACTATATTCAATGTCCTGGGATAAACTGTAATGGAAAAGAATATAAAAAAGAATGTATAATGTATATATGCATAACCAACTGAGTCACTTTGCTGTGCAGCAGAAATTAACACAACACTGTAAATCAACTATACTTCAATTAAAAAAAGTAAAAACAAAAAAATATTTTAGACTTTAAGTAAAATTAAGTTACTGCATAAAATATCCTAAAAGTGAAATGTTGAAGAAGATAGATAGAAATTTATTTTTGCTTTATGGAAAGCCAAGTTGGAATGATTGGAGCACATATAAAATAGAATCAAAATATAATTTTTAATTAAAAGGAGCAGAGGCGAGATTAAAAAAATAGAAAATACTTGGGAGTAAATAAGACTAACATTTGATTGCAATAAACATAGAAGGATTTTCTATTTCCTATCTGTAGAAGGATTTATTTTAAAAATAAAACATACATTTTAAAGTGATATAAAAATGGTACAGGGTTTTAGTTTAGAGTGTTGGAAATGCTTTGAAACTAGATAGAGGTGGTGGTCACACAACATTGTGGATATAATAAATGACACTTAATCGTTCACTTTAACATCGTGAATTTTATGTTATGTGAATTTCGCCTTAATACATTTTTTTAAAGTAATGTAAGACTAAAGAATATACTTTTGGCATCCTAATTCAGATATCATGGCGTAGGGCCTGGGGAGGCAGGGATGAATATCCACGGTATCCAGTTGGACCCAACAGTAAGATCCTCCAGAAAAGTAAAAAGTGAGAGAAATTAACTTTGTTTCCTTTGTCCCACATGGATACCCTATCAGGGTATCCATCTTTTCCTCTCACTGTGCTCACTCATTGGCTTTTCCAGTCTCCTTTTTGGCATCTCACCCAGCCCTGTTTGTCTTCCCTGTAAGTACTCCATAGTCCCAAATTACTACCAATCATTAATTTCTTTTTCCCACGTCTCCCCATTTAAAACTACGTCATGATAAAGAGTGTTTTATTAGGTTAATCATGTAAAATATTAGGACTTCAAAGAACCTGAATAACCTAAATAATTATTTAAGTGAACGACTGATTCACTGATTCTTATTATAGCATATTATTATTTAACAAGCACATATAACTTACTACATGCCAGGCATGACTGTAAGCACCGGTTAAATACTAGATCATTTAATTCTTCTCACGCCAGGCCCCTTTTTAAAATCTTTTTCTCTTTACTCCAAACCTATCTCTCTCCAACTGCAGGAAACTAAGACATGCCTAAAGAAAAGGGATCAGACATTTGAAATCAGTTTCTTAAATGTTTATGGTCTAAAGAAGCATCACATTTAAGAAACAGTAATTTTTCAGGTTGCCCAGTATTATTAATGTGTTCTAGGTAAAAACCCTTCAGAGAAGTAGTAGATAGTCAACATCTGAAGTAAATTTATAAAGGCTCATAATTCTTTTTGGTTATTTGATCCTTAAAAAATTTTTTTAATTGTGATAAAATACACATAACTTAAAATTTACCTTCTTAATGATTTTTACTGTACAGTTCAGTAGTGTTAAATATATTCACATTGTTGTGCAAGCAATCTCCAGAACTTTTTCATCTTGCAAAATTGAAATTTTATACCTGTTAAATACCAACTCCTCCCTTATAAATATTTTAAGAGGCTAAAATAAATAGCAAAATGATACCCCAACAATAGGCTATATTAACGTTATCTTAAATACATAGAGTGGGGTTTGCAGTGTTAATTCCCATTTACCAAATTTAGCTGACTGGAAACTTTGCAAGATCTCCTTCTCCCAGTTTTACAAATTAGATTTGCTTTGTTGCAGATACTTTATGTAATGAGACATTCTTCGTACATCAGGTCTCTCGTGGAATGTCCAAAATTTCTACTGAGGAGGTGGAGAAACAGTTCTCAAGGGGGAAACAGCAGTGAGCTGCATTTCAGCAGAGGAGTTAGCGTGAAGTGAGACAGAGGTTCCTGACAAATAGAAAGGCACTAACGTGTGTCATCTCTGTGAGTTATTTCAACAATACAGACCGTGAAAATCAGTAAGGTACTCTACCTTGATACTCTATTGCTGTGACTACTTGATGATCTTTTGAGGCAGAGAATCCATAGGCCTTATGATCTGAAAGATTAAAACAGATAGGATAATTAAAATAGTGCAAAAGGCCATTTTCAAATGTTTGAATGGGGTGCCATATTAAAGAAAACTAGCCTGAAGTTTGGTGACAGTTTCACACAATTCATAACACATAAGTTTTAAAGTATCAAAATAGGAAAAGCTAAGGCAAACTATATGTTTTTTCCATTTTCTATATTGTGGTTTTGCCCTTTAAGCATTTCCCAAAGCAGAACTCATGCATCTATTTGCGCCCCTCCCCCCTGCTGCCCCCCCAGACAACACACTCTCACAAGCTCAACTGCTAAACAAGAGTTTATGTCCTTAATTCAGCCTAATGTGCGATCCAGTACTGTCACAGGTATTGCCCCCTGCAAATAAAAGCTAATTATTTTTAGTGCTTTATGTAAGGACATAAATTGCTTTATGAACTTATCCCTGACTATACCTATATCATATAGAAATGAGTCATTCAACGTATTTACTATGAAATGTACATAGTACATACATAGTATGTACATGATATATACATAGTACATATGTACATAGTATATACATAATATATAATGATTATAAACTTTGTATAATAAAGTTCTGATAAAAGATGCAAACAGAACACCTTTGTTATCCCCCTAAACAGTTCCATGATTTTCCAATCCTGGAAAAATCACTGATCTATAGGACTGAAATCCCTAATGGGATCTGATATGATGATGATGATTGATGGTGACGATATTATCAGTTTCCCCACCTGATGAAATCCACATTTTTTTCAGGTGGGGAAACTGAGGCACAGAGAGGGTAAGAAACTTGGCCAAGGTTATATTAGTAGTAAGTGGTGGATCTGGGATTTTAATTTACCTAAATTATACCCAAAGCCCACATTGTTTATTACTGTTCTATACTGGGCCTCACATCACGTTCCTCCCAAGCTGAACTACAAGGAAGGACTGCAGATTAACAAAGATGCCTGGTGGAAAAGTCCACTGGTCTAATGAAGATGGCATAGGTTGAGAAATTGGTGGTAATAAGCAAGGCAAGGACTGGCTCAGAAGAATAACAGGAAGGTGGAAGCTAAGAGGCTATGACTGGAGAAGTAGGGCACTAAGGTAACCTCAGAGGAAAGCTCTAGATAAAGCTTTCTCAATGTTGACACTATTGACATTTGAGACTAGATCATTCTTTGTTGTGGGAGGCTGTCCTGTGCATTGTAGAATGCTTTGCAGTATCACTTGCTTCTACCCACCAGATGCCAGTAGCATCCCTACCCCCCTACCCCAAGTCATGACAACCAAAAATGTTCCTAGATATTGCCAAATGTCCCCTGAGTGTAGGATGGGGAAGTCCTACCTGGTTGAGAACCACTGCTCTAGACTTACAGCTAGGCTGGTCTGACAACCCAGGAATAGACTTAAGGAGGGCAAGGAACCATGAGTTCAAGGATTTTGAAAGTTCCTATAAGATCAGAATTTCTTAACTATGAAATAATTTATTACACTTTTGTGAAGGAGAGAAAAATCCTTCATATGACATGGCATCTTGTCTTTCAATCATTCATCTGTAAGTACACTGACATGTAAATGAATCTTCCACTGTGCCAGATTTTATCACTCCTGAAGAATACATGCTATTCTGGATAATTTTTTTTTTTCCTTTCTCTCTTCTCTTGGAAGCCTGGACAGCAAATTTAACTGTGAAATTAAAAATCTCAAAAAACTATAAACCTTCAAATGTCTAGCTCAACTGTTCAACATTGTTTAACTATTCAGGTTCTATGTATCTCTAAACTGCAAACATCTTCACTAAGGAAACTGGCAAATCTATGTGAAGAATGTAGGCCTGAACTGATCCTTTTTACTGACCCTTGTAAATATACTTGTATAAAGCAGTAACCCACTTGGCTCAGTCTTAGAGAGGTATTGGAGCCACCAAAGAGTAATTTCAAAGTAACTCTTTTGCTTGCATATTTCAAAAACCATGAAGGGGTCCAAGAAATCTTTTAAAATACTCTATTTTCCCTTTTCCATGTACTTTTGTCACATACTAGAATATGTCCCATAGTCCTCTGAACCGCCCCCCCAGCCCCTCATGCCTTTCTTTTCCAGCTTCTCCTCTCCTGCCTCAATTTTATTTTGTAGAGTCCAAAAAAGAGGGTTTGGATTTTCAGACAGCAGAGGAAGGGAAGAGACTAAGCTGGCCAAGCCAGAATCCTCTTAAGTGAGCTGGAGAAAAGTTAGGGTCTCATGGGTCCTTGTGCATTACACCTACGTTTAAATGACATGATCGCTGAATGTTTTTGCCTGTGATTCTGATTCTAAACCATTATTCTGTGAAACTTTCGAAGTACACTTTGAAAGAGTCTCTTTTCTCCTTTAGAAATGTGTAAATTAGTGTGCTCAGAGAAGTTCCAATTTTGACTGGCATTTCTCGTGACTTTTGAACTATTTTAGTATACTTATTAGACAAAACAATGAAGATTCATATTCCCTAGAAACCAGTTGAGGGGACAATGTTGGCAAAATAGGAAAAGATAATCTTTGTTCCCTTCACATCACATCTTTGAACTTTTCAAACACCACACTGCCTACTGAGAATGTTTATTTTCTTTAGGAGTCTTGGGCCTACTTTCATTTGAGGCAAACATTAGTCCAATCTGAGACTGGAAGATTTAGGACCAGATTGAATCATCTTTTCCTTTTTTTTAAAAAAATAATTAATTAATTATTTTTGGCTGCGTTGGGTCTTTGTTGCTGTGTGCGGGCTTTCTCTAGTTGTGGCGAGCGGGGTCTACTCTTCGTTGCGGTGCACAGGCTTCTCATTGCGGTGTCTTCTCTTGTTGCAGTTGCAGAGCATCGGCTCTAGGCACGCAGGCTTCAGTAGTTGTGGCACGCGGGCTCAGTAGTTGTGGCGCACGGGCTTAGTTGCTCCGTGGCATGTGGGATCTTCCTGGACCAGGGATCAAACCCATGTGCCCTGCATTGGCAGGCAGACTCTTAACCACTGCGCCACCAGGGAAGTCCCTCTTCCCTTTTCTCAGTTCCAGTTTTCTACTTGCTAAAACTTCCTTTGAGAATTATTTCTTCAATTTTCAAAAATCACTTTTAAAGTTCTATGGAAAATAACAGCTGTTAACTTCAGGAATTTTATTAATTCCCTCATAACTTTTGTATGTATATATTTGAATTAAAAAAATGTGTCTCAGACAAGGAAAAAGAAAGGATTGGTTGAATTGCAAAAACTATAAAGGCAAAAAAATTATAACGGGGCTTAGTACTATTAAATTAATGAATAGATAGCATTTCTTGGTAGGCTGAATATTTCCTTCAATGATTTTAAGCATCTTCTCCTAGCTGTCTTGCTTCCTCTAATTCTATTTACTTCAAGGTTTGCCTTTAATTAAGTAAAAATATTTTTTAAAGTGTAGTCACTTACGTTGAACTTATTTAAACAGAAAGCTCTAAATCTTAAAAAAAAAACATAAGATTTCTACTGTTTTCCAGCCTAAGTCTTCGAATTCAGTTTTATTTTTCTAACTTGAACCCAATAACTCTATTTATGAAAGCAAAATGTTTTGTATCAATATTTCACTAGCAGATGTTAGGAATGGGATCTGTTGGCCGTAATTTTTTTTTTTAATATATTTATTTATTTATTTAATTTATTTATTTTTGGCTGTGTTGGGTCTTTGTCGCTGCACGCGGGCTTTCTCTAGTTGCGGCGAGCGGGGGCTACTCTTCGTTGCTGTGTGCGGGCTTCTCACTGCGGTGGCTTCTCTTGTTGCAGAGCACGCGCTCTAGGCGCGTGGGCTTCAGTAGTTGTGGCGCACGGGCTCAGCTGCTCCGTGGCATGTGGGATCTTCCCAGACCAGGGCTCGACCTGTGTGCCCTGCATTGGCAGGCTGCTGGCTGCTTTCTTGAACTGATTTTTTTTCTTTACTTTTCTTGAGTAAGTTAAGTAGACAAATAAACAAAAACTTGTCCTGTAGGGCCGCTGGTTAAGGTCAAAAATTGTTTTAAACCTACAAAACGTCTTTCATAGTTCTGGATGTGTTCCAAAATCACTGGCAGAAGTTCATAAAATGAGATTAAGAGATGATTATTTCCATAACTTCTAAATCTCCAAGTCAAGTAATTCCTAGTCAAATAAAACCTTTGTGATTCTTTTCTCCCCCCACTGTAAGAATGAAAGTTCTTATATGTCTATCACCCATCTAAAATAATTTGGTTTGACTAAGAATAAATATGTATTCACACTATCACAGCTTAAAAATTTACTATAAAAATGTTATTTAAGTGAATACTTTTCATTGAAAACATGATTAGGAAAAATTGAGACGTTACAGAGGTTTTCTGTTTGTTTTAAAAGTACATTATAGAGGACTTCCCTGGTGGCGCAGTGGTTAAGAATCTGCCTGCCAATGCAGGGGACACGGGTTCGAGCCCTGGCCCGGGAAGATCCCACATGCTGTGGAGCAACTAAGCTCGTGTGCCACAACTACTGAGCCTGCGCTCTAGAGCCCATGAGCCACAACTACTGAAGCCTGCGCGCCTAGAGCCTATGCTCCACAAGAGAAGCTACCACAATGAGAAGCCCGCGCACCACAACAAAGAGTAGTCCCTGCTCGCCACAACTAGAGAAAGTCCACGTGCAGCAACGAAGACCCAACGCAGCCAAAAATAAATAAGGACTAATAACTAACTAATAAGGACCTACTGTATAGCACAGGGAACTCTACTCAATACTCTGTAATGACCTATATGGGAAAAGAATCTAAAAAAGAGTGTATATACGTATATGTGTAACTGATTCACTTTGCTGTACGCCTGAAACTAACACAGGGTTGTAAATCAACTATACCCCAATAAAAAAATTTTTTAAAAAGTACATTAGAGAGAATACCGTGCATAAAAGCAAGTCATAAAAACTGTGGGTATAAATTATTTCATAAGTTTTCAAAAATAAAAATAGCCACGTGTTTTCTTTTTTAAAATTTATTTATATTATTTATTTTTGGCTGCATTGGGTCTTTGTTGCTGCGTGCGGGCTTTCTCTAGTTGCGGCGAGCGGGGGCTACTCTTCGTCGCGGTGCGCGGGTTTCTCATTGCGGTGGCTTCTCTTGTTGTGGAACATGGGCTCTAGGCATGCGGGCTTCAGTAGTTGGGGCACGCAGCCTCAGCAATTGTGGCTCTCGGGCTCAGTAGTTGTGGCTCGTGGGCTCTAGAGCGCATGCTCAGTAGTTGTGGCGCAAGGGCTTAGTTGCTCCACAGCATGTGGGATCTTCCTGGACCAGGGCTTAACCCATGTCCCCTGCATTGGTAGGTGGATTCTTAACCACTGCGCCACCAGGGAAGCCCTTAGCCATGTGGTTTAATCACTTATATACAATTATTAGAGTAACAAATATTAAAAAAATCCATAGGGCTAGCAGTAACAATAATACCATCCAGTATTTATTACAGATAAACATTTATATGGATAGAAAGTAACCCAATGAGGTAGGAATTAGGATATATTAGATAATATACTCATCTCTCTCACTATCTGTCATTCAATCATAATAGGTCATAGAAGGGGAGGGAGAGGAGAGGGTGGAGGAGGGAGAGGAAGGGAGTAAGGGAAAGGGAGAGAGACACAGACACACAGACGGACACGTTCTTCTAGTCTCGGGCCATTCTGGCCCTTCTTCTTAATGAGGCATTGGCATCCTATGTTCAGAGAAAGGAGAGCCACACCAAAGCGCAAGGAGGAATAGAAGATGTGTTTGACTTTGGAGCTACCCATGGCTGATGTCCTGGTGAGTTAGTGATGACCTAAAGAATTTAAGGGTGATTTTGACAATGAATAAATTTTCCCCTTAAGAACCTAGCATCTAACAAAGATGTGACTCTACTCTGTTAATATCCTTATTTGACAGATATGACAATTGAGAGAGGTTAAGTACCTTGCTCAAGGTCACAACACTAGAAAGCAGGGAAGCCAAGATGTGCATCTACCTACAGATAGTTTAGTCTGGCTCCACAGACCTCCTCCCACCCCACCCCCTCATCCCCCATTCTCAAATCTGTGCAAAGCATTGGGAGAAATCAGTATCAGACAGTGCTACTCTCAGGCACTCTGCAGACAACTTCACATCCACTATCAATCTTTAGGGTTGTAAAAATATTATTCAGGGAGTTTATAACATTGCCATTTTAACAGAGAAAGTGTTAACGGACAGATGTTTATGGTGAATGAATTAATTTGAACAAACTTTGTATATTTGTTATATACTGCACAAAAGTTTTATGCTCCCTCCCTTTTCTGATTTTTTAATCATTTGAATACAAGAAGGACAAATGATGCTTTGGAACTAAGTATAAGTTGTTTTCATAAAACTATATGCGTTAGTAAATTTAGGGAAACTTTGACAGTTTTCCGTTACCCAAACAACTGGACGATTAAATTTTTCATGTGATATTCTCAATGAAGTAAATAAACTTCTTACAGTAAAATAAATTCTCAAAAATTTCAAAGAAATGTTCTTCAAGCACATCTTCAAATATTTAATGGTGGCCAACAGCATCAGAAAGCCATCAGTAGCTGAATTTCTCACCAGATACTCACCACTAGGACATGAAAGAAGCCCTTTGAGCATTCTGAGATCTTTCTTTGACACTCCCCAAGTGACAACCTCAGCCAAACACAATTTGTTCACCAGTGGCATTGACTATAGATTTTAGATGGACAACAACAGTCAACTCAAATCCAGCAGACTCTCAGACAAGATGAGGAAATGCCATCTTCCAACACTGATGCTAATAGGAATCACATACTCAATATAAGGCATGGATATTAACCATTCTATGTCCTAATTCGTTCTCCCTAAGATTAGGGTGCCAGAAAACAATGGCCTTAACACTCTGTTAGTGTAAAATAAGAAATCATTACTAAAGATGTCAAGTATCAAAATAGACAATGGCCAAGATACTAAAATGGGAGATAAACCTGAGTGTCTCTCTTCACTAATTGATTTGTGGTCTGGGTTGTGTCTCAGGAACGTCCTTAAAATATAGATGGTACATCAGGCTTTGAGAACTTGATGATACTTTAAGATTATTCATTGCCCTTTAATCTAAAATTATAGTTGCTAATTCTTAAACTTCAATATAGTTTTTCAAGATTAAAAGTCCAGAACCACCACCAGCATTCGATAGTTACATTTTTCAGCAGCAATAAACATACTAATATAATTGTCAAATAAACAATTTTTGAGAAGACGTATTGTTAGTCACTTCTCCAGAATTTTGATCAGTTCTGAGCAAAAGATCTAAAACCAACCTTCTGAATATGGATTCTGAACTCTGGTTCTGAATCTCTACGATATGCAGATCTGCACAGAAAGTCCTAACAACTGACAACACAGATTATTCAGTGGCTGTTTGGGCCAGGGGACAATGAAATGGTTATTCTACAGTCATTTGATATTTATAAATCCACTTAAGCAACATATGTGAGAAGATAGCTCTTTACCATCTGTTAAGCTCTCTCTATCCCCTACTCTATATAGATGTTTGTTTTAAACTTTCTTTACACTTCAAGAGTTTTATTTCTCCACCTTACTGACTGAATTTCAGGAATCAATAGCAACCGTTTAATGCAGCAAAAGTTATGTTTTGAAAGCATGAACATGCAGCTATGAATACAAATTGTGTTTTACAGAGACTAGCATAAAGAGTATCAAAAAGATCTCTAATACCACCAGTCTGTTAAATTTATAATCTGCAAATGAAGTTATCTTTGCATTTCTCAAATGAAGATAGTGCACAGCTAATGTTTTCGATCTTTTTCTGAATTAGAAGATTTATAGAATACAATGAATTGACACATAACAGGAGACAGACTGACTGAGTTTAATAAGGCTTAAGCTTTGGGGTCCTCCCTTGCCTGGACACCTCCTAAGGGTCTGGGGGTGAAGTGAAGAGGGCCTAGTAATTTGTGCACATTTTGTAAAATTTGCAAGGGTAAGATTTTTTTGTATAATTTTTCTTAGTGAGAACTCTAATAATCCATCCCGGCACACAGTTATGGACTGCTCCTTATTAATGAGTTTATTTAGCTTTCTAAATTTGACCACCCACAGTAAAGTGGTCTCCAGGGTCCACTGTCTGATAGTTCAACCTTTAAAATAGTAAGATTTAAAAAAAAATTTTTTTTTAATTAATTTATTTTATTTTATTTATTTTATTTTTGGCTGTGTTGGGTCTTTTGTTGCTGTGCGCGGGCTTTTCTCTAGTTGAGGTGAGCAGGGGTTACTCTTCGTTGCGGTGCGCAGGTTTCTCATTGCAGTGGCTTCTCTTGCTGCGGAGCATGGGCTCTAGGTGCGTGGGTAGTTGTGGTACGCGGGCTCAGTAGTTGTGTCTCGTGGGCTCTAGAGCACAGGCTCAGTAGTTGTGGTGCATGGGCTTAGTTGCTCCGCAGCATGTGGGATCTTCCCAGACCGGGGCTTGAACCTGTGTCCCCTGCACTGGCAGGCCGATTCTTAGCCACTGCACCACCAGGGAAGCCCCTAAAATACTAAGATTTTATATGACCAAGTAAATTGTATTCTCTTTCGCAAATTTCAATTCTTAAAATATGAGAGTTGAATAAATTTTAGTTTTTAACTCTCCTGCTGGATGATGATTCATAAAAGCTTTAGCCCTTAAGTTTCATACATGTGTTATTAATTAAATTCTATTACCATAAATGCTTCCAGAAGAGATCTGAAAACTAAGGGAAAGCTTCCCAGTTTATTGTTGCTTCATGTTTCCCTTGATTAATCTTCAGGAAGCCAAAGGAACAAGAACCATTTATTTTGAAGCAGAACATGGAAACAATGGCTTGGCGTTGCTTAACTGTCATATTTTACTACCGTCAGGCAAGATTGTTCAGGGTTAGTTACCCTGATTTCTAGGGTGCTCAAATCCAAGAACTATAATTTCCCCTTCCTTTTATTAAAGACAGTTCTCTGACTCATTCTTTTATTTCAAAACTGGTCCTACACATCCAACTGTGAGCTAACACCAGAATGCATTTTTTAGAGCCAGTCAACTAGGCCAATTGAAAGAAATGATTTAATGAACATCTGTGTTATGGACTGAATGTTTGTGTCTCCCCAAAATTAATATGTTGAAATCCTAACCCCCAATGTGATGGTATTAGGAGGTAGGGTTTGGGAGAGGTGATTAGGTCTTGAGGATGCCACGCCCTCATGAATGGGATTAGTGTCCTTATAAAAGGGACCCCAGAGAGCCCTCTCTCTCTCTCCACCATGTGAGGATACGAGGAGTTGGCAGTCTGTATTGTTAATAAAATCCAAAAAGTCGAAACAAACCAAATGTCCATCAACTGATGAATGGATACATAAAATGAGGTCTAGCCATACAATGGCATATTATTTGGCAATGAAAAGGAATGAAGTACAGATAACATGATACAACACGGATAAACTTTGAAAATATTATAAGTGAAAGAAGCCAGTCACAAAGGCCATATATTATGACTCCACTTTTACGAAATTTCCAGCGTAGGCAAATCCACAGAGACAGAAAACAGTACGTAGTTGCCAAGGGCTGGGGGGAGTGACTGTTACAGGTATGGGGTTTCTTTTGGGGATAATGAAAACCTTTTGGAATTGGATAGTGGTGACAGTTGCACAAATCTGTGAATATGTTAAAATAAAACACTGAATTATCTACTTTAAAAGGGTGAATTGTATGGTATGTGAATTATATCTCAATAAAGCTGTTTAAAAAACAAAACAAAACAAACAAAAAAGTATCAGTCTGCAACAAGGAAGCAGGTTCTCACAGACACCACATCTTCAAACACATTGATCTTGGACTTCTAGCCTCCAGAACCATGAGAAATAAATGTTTGTTGCTACCCGGTCTGTGGTATTTTTGTGATAGCAGCTCAACATAACTAAGACAATCTGCATGCATTCAAATCAGTGGGGCCTACAGAGCTACATCCTGGAATGGTCGTAAAATGAGTAGTAGAGATCCAATTTTTGACCCTTATTCAGATCAAGTATTAAAAAGGTGGACAAAGGTATTTGTGTCTAAATATGGCAGGCAAAAGTCTAATTGCTGGGACTTCCCTGGTGGTGCAGTGGTTAAAGAATCTGCCTGCCAATTCAGGGGACACAGGTTTGAGCCCTGGTGTGGGAAGATCCCACATGCCGCGGAGCAACTAAGCCTGTGCGCCATAACTACTGAGCCTGCACTCTAGAGCCTGCGAGCCACAACTACTGAGCCCGAGAGCCGCAATTACTGAGGCTGCATGCCACAACTACTGAAGCCCGCACGCCTGGAGCCCGTGCTCTGCAACAAGAGAAGCCACCTCAATGAGAAGCCCGCGCACCGCAATGAAGAGTAACCCCTGCTCTCCGCAACTAGAGAAAGCCCGCGTGCAGCAATGAAGACCGAACACAGCCAAAAATAAATTAAAAAAAAAAAAGTCTAATTGCCATAACATAATTCAAGCGAAATGGCTTTGACATCCTGTACAGCATGAGGAAGACTGAATTTGTGGCAGAAACAGCAAGATATTTTGAATTATGTAGAGTCAGTCTCAGCATTTCAAGTTTCTGATGAGGAGATATTAGAACTGACTTCTCACCCATGGGGATAAAGAGCTAAATAGTATTGTACCATCAACACCACCACCTTCCACAGGTTGGCTTTTTGACTGAATATCATCCAAAGGCAAACAAAAAGCAACATTAAAGTCCAGATGGGTGCAGAAAGGGTAGTCTGATAGAAATGTGACCTAAGTCTTTATTCCAGATGAAAACAGAATCATTCTTTGTCTTCAGGAAGTCAGAACTGACAGAGAGGAAATGAGATCTATCTAGGTTTGAAACCCTGTTCTATGAATGATTAGTCACTTCGCCTTGGGCAAGCTACAGCCTCAATCTTCTAAACTTTAGTTTCCACTTAGGTAAAATGAAGCTACCAATGCCTTCCTTATAGGTTGTAAAGATTAAATTAAAGTATGTAATTGCTTAGCCTCGATCCTGGCAAGGGTCCAATCTCTACAAACATTTGTTTCTCCTCTCCCTCTCCTCACTCCACATTGTTTTTTATCCAATGTGTTGATGCAAATTTAGTGTTTCATAAATGACTCCATAGTAATCATGTATTAGGATGGACTATAAAAATATAGAATGAATTTTTAGAGTTATTACTTTTTCTTCCTTTTAAAAATTAATTAATTAATTAGGCTGCGCAGCTTGCCTTGTGGGATCTCAGTTCCCCCACCAGGGATTGAACCCAGGCCATGGCAGTGAAAGCGTCAAATCCTAACCACTAGACTACCAAGGAACTCCTATTTTTCTTCCTTTTTAAAATGACTAGCTTGACTTTTTCATTACAGTGGCTGCCTAGAGAAGGGAAGGCCTAGGTTTCAATTCTTGCTTTGACATATTTGGGACAGTTATAGCCTCTTTGGATTGTGTTTTGTCATTTGTAAAACATGATTTATGATGGCACCTTCCCTAACTACCTTAATCTCACACAATTCATCATACCCTTCTCCTTTATATGCTTTTTGCACTTAACGTCCAGGACAACACACTTGTCTAGGTTTCCTTTTCATGGATCTTATGCTGGGACATCTCCTCTTCTCTGTCTATACTTCCTTCCTTAATGATGTGATCCAAACTCAGGGCATTAAACACTCCCAGATGTTAGCAACTCCCAAATACATAGCTCCAGTCTAGGTGTCTCTGCTGAACTCTGGACTCAGATCCAAACGCCTATTCAACCTTGAAGGTTTAACAGACATTTCAAACACTACATCCAAACCTCATCTTTATTTCTGAACCTGCTCCACTTTCCCCACCTCAGAGGATTATTCTGGTTGCTCTGGCCAAAAATCTTGCAGTTATCTTTAATGTTTCCACTTCCCAAAGCCCATGCCATATCCAGTTCATCAGCAAACCCTATTAGCTCTACCTTCAAAATGCATCCAGAAACTGTCCATTCTCACTAATTCCATTGCTACCACCTGATCTGAGCACCACTGTCTCTTGCCTGGATCACTGCAATAAATTCCTGACTGGCCTTCTACTCTATCCTGCTCCTGCAGAATTTAATCTCAACACATACACTAAGGTTATCCTTTAAAATGCTAAATCAGATCGTGGCACCTTGAATTAGTTCTTTATTTCACCAGAGTAAGGGTAAAAGTCCTTCATGGGCCGAGATGGCTCTATACAATTTGGCCTCATTGCCTTTCAGACCTTCTTTCCTTAACTCTTCCCCCCTCTGCTCCAGGGACAATGGCCTTCTTCCTCTTCCTCAAAACAGGCCAGGCTCTGTCTATTTCCTCTTCCTGAAAGCCTCTTCCTTCAGATGTCTACAAAGTCCTTCACTTCTTCAAGTTTATTCTCAAAAGATACCTCCATGATGAAGTCTACTCTGATGACCCTGTTTAATATCACAATCTCACCTGCACCTGACATTTTCCCTTTCAAACTCCTGCTTCCCTTAATCCTGCTTTGATTTCTCTTTTTTCCATTGAACCTGTCATTCTAACATAGTATATAATGTACTTATGTATTGAGGGCAGGGGCCTTTATTTCTTTATCAATAGCCCAAGGGCTAAGAATAATGCTTGATGTGTAGTAGATACTCAATAAATATTTGCCAAATGAATGGAAGTGAATTTAATTATGGAGAAAATGAAAATGGAATATAAAGAGCTATGCTTAATTTTTTAAATTAAGGGATGAGATGCACAAGATTAAACAATGAAAAATTTTGAAGCAGCCAATTTGAAACTAAAAACACTTAGTTTATCTCAGCATCACTGTGGAGAAACAATTTTCATATTATGCTGCAACAAAAAATTAAACATATTTGATGCTAAAAATGATGAGTCAACTCCTAAAATATCTTTGAGTAGTTACCTTAAATGTGATTTTAAATGCCATAAATCACCATTCTTGTTTTAAAAACATCTTTGTCACCTAAAAGTAAAAATAAATTTAATAAAAAATTCTAATTTTAATAACCACAAAGGTGAGAAGTTTTATCTTTTAAAACAAAATTACTTGCTGTTTAAAAGTTTTGATGTATGATTTAAAATAGCATTGTGATGGTTAATTTTATGTTCACTTACTTGGCTGGGCCACATTGCCCAGATATGCGGTCAAACATTTTTCTGGATGTTTCCATGAGGCTGTTTTTGGATGAGATTAACATTTAAATTGGTAGACTTTGAGTGAAGCAGATTGCCCTCCATAGTGTAGGTGGGTCTCATCTAATCAGTAGATGTTCTGAATAGAACAAAAGACTGAGCTCCCTCAAGCAAGAAGGAATTATGCCAGCAGACACCCTTGGAACTTGAACTGCAGCGTTGGCTCTTCCTTGGTCTCCAGCCTGCTGACCCACTCTGCAGATTTTGGACTTGCCTGCCTTTTTAATCGCATGAGACAATTCCTTAAAATAAATCTATATATCTATATATTTATATCTATATACACGCACATATCCTATTGGTTCTGTTTCGCTGGAGAATTCTGACTACTACAAGCATCATAAGGAATTACAGTAATAAATTAATTTTGGAGTGTCTAATTTAATACAAGTGTTCTTTGTATCTTAGGAGTTCCTTCTGGAGGTTCAGCAATACACTGTAATTTTAAGAAATGTTCCATAATCATTTATGTTCTGAGAAAGCTCATCTAGAATAAACTTACAAAGTCAATCACTCCTCTTTAAACTTTAACAAACACCCTTCTCAGAGCCATGTCTATATCTTCAAGAACATGTTTAATTTAATCTTCCTTATTATTTTCACATAAGTCTTCACTTGGAGGGGAGGTGTGGGCATTAAAATTCTCCATTAAAATTCTTTCCAATCTTCAAGGTCCCTCTTAAGTCTCACCACCTCTAGGAAGTTCTCCTGTGAAAGCTCTGAATGCCATTTTGACTACCCATGGAACTTTCCTTTCCAATCTACTTTGATAAAATTAAATAGCATTTTATGATTTGGCTCATTTGGTGGCTTTTGTGACACCATTTCTCTCCTGGTTCTTTTTTCTGATGCTCCTTTTCTGTCTCCCATCCCTCAGATTGGCCATTGACTTTTAGCATTTCATAGAAGATGAAGGTTCCATGGTCATAAAGATTTGACAAACATTGGGTTAGCAAGTTAAACAAAGTTATCATCTATTGTAGGACTTCACAGAGCTCTTAATATGCTAAGGAGTATTGTGACTTTCCAAGGGGGGGATATGATTTATAGTAGAATAAGAGAGAAAAAGTCCAAGAGAAAAGTATGTAGAAGATTGAGAAGAGGCAATCAGAGAAGTAAGAGAAACCAGGAAAGAATGATGTCATGGAAATCAAAGATGGGCAGACTTGCAAGAAGGGAGTATCAACAATGTCTGAAGTCCCAGAGGTCAAGTAAGGTTTTGATGAAAGTAAGCTGTGAATTTAGGAACTAGTAAGTTACTGGTGATACAATGATAGCAATTTCAATGGCTTGGGAAGGGCAGTTTGACGCAGGTTGAATGGTCAGTAAAAAATGGAGAAAATAAATATAGAGCATCAATTCAAGATGTTTGACTATAGAATCATGGTGGATCTTTTTCCCTCTCAAAATTGCGAGACTTGAACACGTCTATAGCCTGTGATAAAAGAGTTAATAATGAAGATAAGTTGAAGATATATGAGATAGGGAATAACTGCTGAAGAAAAGGACCCAATGAGACTAGAAGAATAGCATCATGAGCACAAGTAAGGAATTAGCTTTCGACAGGAGACACTCCACTTCCTTTGATTCAGGAGGGAAATAGCCAAGAATGAATACAGATGTGGACAAGTTCGCAATTCATCTGCCTCCCTCCTACACGAGTTAAGATTCTGAGAACACAATCTGATCATATTTAGCTTCCTTCAGAGGCTTTCCCTTTGCCTTCAGGATGAATTCCAAATTCCTTCAAATGGCCTTTCAGAACTAGCTCCTGTCTTTCAATCTCCCCCTCAATCACTGCCCCCCTCCATACCCTATGTTCAAGTCACCCACCATGGGGCTCCCACTCACGCGGGCTCTTTTCACTCCAAAAGCCTTTGCAGTCTCAAAGGCTCTCTGCCTCAAATCCCCGCTCCCCAACACTCTCCTGAGAAATGCTGAACTTCTCTGTATAATTCAACACCCCACTGAAATATCAGGAAAGGTAAAGGCTTCACCAGCCCCTTCTGTCCTTCTATACATACTCATCCATTCTCCTATCTGACACAGCACTTTTTACGAGCCCTTATTTGTTTGTTTTTACAAACTGTCTCTTACATATCTGATTCTTCCATTGGGTAGTGTTGGCACATGGTGATATTAGGAACTGTACCTATATTGCGCTTAACACACAAAAGGAAATAATTAAATGTCTGTTGTAAACAAGACTGAACATGCTTTGTCTTCAAATTAGATGTATTATAAATTCTTTTACAGTATTTTATATGTAGTATAAACTATATACCTAATGTAAAACATATTTTAAATATACTATAAACTATATATATATTTTTTTAAATTAATTAATTAATTTATTTATTTTTGGCTGCTTTGTTTGGGTCTTCATTGCTGAGCACGGGCTTTCTCTAGTTGCGGCGAGCGGGGGCTACTCTTCGTTGTGGTCTACGGGCTTCTCATTCTGGTGGCTTCTCTTGTTGCGGAGCACGGGCTCCAGGCGTGTGGGCTTCAGTAGTTGTGGCACGTAGGCTTCAGTAGTTGTGGCTTCCAGGCTCTAGAGCGCAGGCTCAGTAGTTGTGGCGCACAGGCTTAGTTGCTCTGTGGCATGTGGGATCTTCCCTGACCAGGGCTCGAACCCGTGTTCCTTGCATTGGCAGGCGGATTCTTAACCACTGCGCCACCAGGGAAGTCCCTGAACTATATATATTTTTAATCTAGCACAATACCTGACATACTAGACCAATGAATAAAACTAGCTAAATTAAAATAAAGTATTAAGCTTTAGTTATATTTTAACATTCCTTTCATTGTATTAAAGGTTTATAGCCTCTTTGTACAAAAATCTAAAATATTGACACTGCATAACACTAAACTAGAAATACCTTCACTACACATAAAAGGAAAAAACTACTTTAGCATATTTTAGTGAAATGTGCATATATGCACACATGGTTTTCCTGCAGTGCATTCTGTAGTGTCATTATTTTTAACATTTTTCTCCCATTTCACTTTTTTTTCTCATGTCAGCTAAAAATGGACCTTGGAAAGGGAAAAGTTGGTTCCCTAAAAATAGAATATATAATAAGTTTCTTACCTTCAACTGCCACTAACTGAAGAATTTAGTGCAATGATGAAATACATGTAATTTACATTTATTTATTTTAACTCACTGGTTCTCAGCACTATCAGACTCTCTTTTCATAATAAATTTTTGATGCCTCTTTTATTATTCTGAAACAAAATTTATAGATGATTAACATTATATATTTATATTATATATACAGAATTTGGAAAACTAAATATAAATATAATATTTATAATAAATATAAATATATATTTATAATATATAATACATATATTTATATATTATATAAATATAATGTTTATATATTATATGAATATAATATTTATATAAACTAAATATAAATATAAATATAATATTCCTTTAACATTAAGGAGAAATAAAAGGAAAACAATTTATAGTAACATAATATATATTTCAATTTATAAATGCTTGTACATGAGTACACTAGAAGACACAGTGAAGATGTCAGATATTAATCTACACTTATTGACAATAGCCAAGATATGGAAACTACTATCGACGGGCAAATGCATAAAGAAGCTGAATAAATATTATTCAGCCATTAAAAAAGAGTGAAATTTTGCCATTTGCAGCAACATGAATGGACCTTATGCTATGTGAAATAAGTCAGAAAGAGAAAGACAAATACCATACGACCTCTCTTATATGTAGAATATTTTAAAAAACAAAATTTCTTAAAAAGCTCATAAAACAGACTTCCCTGGTGGTCCAGTGGTTAAGACTCCATGCTTCCACTGCAGGGGGTGCAGGTTTGATCCCTGGTGGGAGAACTAAGATCCCGCATGCCATGGTGTGTGGCCAAAAAAAAAAAAAAAGCTCATAAAAAATAATAATAACATTAAATTGGATTTAAGAGAAGTAAGAAAATCAGAAGCCATTCCAAATGGTACCGAAAAATAAAGAACCGGGTTACTGCGGACATTAGAATAGAAAATGGTATATTTAGATATATATTAAGGCTGTGCAACAACACATAGGTAAAAAGTTTGCACTTATATGAACATGCAATGGAATCTGAGGAAGTCATGGAGGATGAAAGGTGAGGGACACAGGGAAATTATTTTGCAGCGTGGCTTGGCACACAGATGTTTATCAGCCTGGTCCCTGCCCCGCAAACCACCCATCACTGTGACAATTAAATAGGTCCTACAGAACTCCATGACACCCCCTGAGGCAGGAACACCCCTCCTGGGGCTAGTTCCCAATTGAATTCCTTGAACACACTCTGAGCTAACGGAAATTTGGAAGCTTTGTTTAATAAACTGAAAGTGTTCTCCACTTATACAGCTGATGTAACATAACCATAAAGTTAATTTTTCAAGAGTGAAACTTATGATCAGTATCATGATACACTGGTGGTACCTGTCCTCACAACAAAACTGCAAATGGGGTACCGGAGAGGATACAGGATTTATTCAAGACCTATTTTATACAGTTTGGAGGCTTTTCAATTCTGTTACTTTCTATCTTACCTCTTTCAACTTTGAATTACTCACTGCTCCAAATTGAAGCCCAATATAATTCTTCCTACTCACAATATGCTGTATTTCAAAGGATAACATTTTCAGCTAAGAAAACTTTAACTAATTTTGATGGATTTAACTGGGATAATTGATGTCTCTTAAGTCTTCTCTCTCAATAACAGTATGCCTAAAACTATTTTATTCTTTTTCAGGCATGTACTATCACCCTTTTAAATGATCTTTAAGATCTCTGATCCACATCTTCAACAAAAATCTTTGAAAAGGTAAGCATATTGTGAAATCATAACCCAGTTTTCTCCACCTTCAAAGATATAACACACGGCTTCCCTGGTGGCGCCGTGGTTAAGAATCCGCCTGCCAATGCAGGGTACACGGGTTCGAGCCCTGGTCCGGGAAGATCCCACGTGCCGCGGAGCAACTAAGTCTGTGTGCCACAACTACTGAGCCTGCGCTCTGGAGCCCGTGAGCCACACCTACTGAAGCCCGCGTGCTGCAACTACTGAAGCCTGCGTGCCTAGAGCCCGTGCTCTGCAACAAGAGAAGCCACCGAAATGAGAAGCCCACGCACCACAACGAAGAGTAGCCCCCGCTCCCCGCAACTAGAGAAAGCCCGCGCGCAGCAACAAAGACCCAACGCAGCCAAAAATAAATAAAAATAAATTTATTTTTTAAAAGATATAACACAGAGACTCATATTAATTAAGCTATAAGTGCCCGAAGCCTAATTAGAAATCTTGGACTCAACATTCTGAAAGACCCTATAATATTAACTTTTAGAAAAAAGGCTAGAAATTAGGGGGACTTTCTCCATTTCCCTTTTAAATGATCTGTGATACTCTTAGGTTGACTAAATTCGATAATAAATCCCTAATGATATTGAATATGCTCATTTTTGGATATTTTTCCCATTTACTTAAACAAGATTTTCAGATCATGAAATATTTATTGCAGGCTTATGGGTTACCCTTCGGGTTAATATTGCTCTGAATTCAATTTGAGTTGTGAACATGGAAGGCATTTGTATATGTTGAGACAACCACAGTGCAAATATTCGAAATATCAAAAAGTATTTAATAACTCATTAAGATATTTAAACCATGAACCACATTCCAAATAGAATATTCAAATTATTTTCTTATTACGATAGAAACAATTAGTCATTTTTGCACTGCGCCTGCAGGGCACTGTGTGCTGATTCTAAATCTGTACATAACAAGACGGAGGGAAGCTCCCTCTCTCCCTGCCTCGTGCATCATGTTGCTGAAGTGAACACCAGGAAAGAGCATCTTCATTTCCCCCCAAACCTCCTCAGCCTTCTACCTTTCCTGATACTTTGTCACCCACAAAGGAAAAAAAATGAGATTTGGAGTCAGCAGTTCTAACTTCAAGTCCTGCCTCTAAGTACTGTATCCCTAAAGACATTCTAAGCCTCTGTTTCTCATTTATGAAACCGTGATAAAAATAGTTCTAGGTACCACAAAGGGATGTTAACACGAGAATTAAATACCATAATTCCGGTGAAAGTATTTTTTTTTAATCCTAGAGTTCTATTCAAATGCTAATTTTGTTCTTTCTTTACTTTTTAATCCCTCAGGTTGCCCGTTACTTCACTCTGATCTTTCCCCTTCTTCATCCTTCTTAGCCTCCAGATAACAACTGACTTGGCAAAATTCCTCCCCTCATCCATGACACTGTTCTGTTGCTTGTCTATTATTTCCCTGGGCACTTTTTCTTCATTGTCTCTGCTCCTTTACATTCTTTAACTGAGCACATTCTCCCGAGGTCAGTCCTTTGCCCCCTACTAATCTACCTGCATATTTTCTCCCAGAGTGAATCTACTTTCCTGTTTTTATTCACTATTTAAATATAGGGGATAGGGAATTCCCTGGCGGTCCAGTGGTTAGGACTCTGCGCTTCTACTGCAGGGGGCACAGGTTTGATTCCTGGTCGGGGAACTAAGATCCTGCATGCCACGTGGCGTGGCCAAAAAAAATGTAAATAATATTATAAATACATACATACATGCAATACATACATACATACAGGGGATAGGTACAGAGGAGTTACACTTCTCACCCTCTTTCCAATAGTCTATACAGACATTTTTAGTTGGCTATTTTGTTGCCTCCTGAACTATAGACAATAATCACTCCTTTTCCATTTAAATACTATGATTTCTCTGGTTCTTCATGTTTACAATACTTGGAAGTATTGTTCTGATTTCTTTGATGTCCCCTATATTTAATCAAGCACTAAGACTTACCAATTTCTATTTTAAATGTCTTCTGGATTTAACTCTTTTTAAACAATTTTTTTGACAGCTACCACTTTAATCTTGGACTCTATTAACTCTATTACCTAATACCTGGGCTAAAGTTACCTTTTTCCTCCTGTCTATCCTACACGTAGGGGTCAAAATTATTGTTTACTTCAAATACCAATTTTCTGGCATATTGTTTCACTCATCAAAACTTCCAGCAACTTCCTGTTGCCTACTGCATCAAATAGAAACTAAACATAATATACATGAAGATATGAGCTCCATGAATACCAAGCCACTTTTGGAGCCCATGTCTTGCTTCTTTTCAAAACAAACTCCGTGTTTTAACCAATAAGAACTCTGAAAAAGGCAGTTTAGATTTAAAACATGTTCACAACTCCACATAATTTTATCATCACAGGCTAAGTATGGTACATTTCCCCCATTAAAAAATATAAAACATTAAATTATAAAGAACACTGTCATCATTAAATCAAACCTCCTCCCTCATTTTACAAATAAGGAAAATAAGACCTGAATAAAATTAAGCCGTTTTCTAAAGCCATATCATTACTAAGAGCAGAACTGACACAATCTTAGTTCCTTGGATCCCAAGCTCCATTTTATTTACATCATACTTTTTGCTTCTTTGTGAACAAATGTGACATTTATGGCTTAAAATATAAGGAGGTTCTTTGAACCATCCAGTAGAGACATTTCACATGGATATTTAACCTATAAATTCGATAATGTATCACTGTCAAATATACATTAGAAATATAATTCATAAAATTAATCTAAAAAGTGAAGGTGATTCTGCCCATCATCCCAGTCAGTTTGAACATGCCCCAGAGTCACCCTGTCAGGGAAAATGTAATGGATATTCCTTCAGGTAAAAGATGGGAATCCACTGTCCTCTGGGAAAAAACATTACTATTCTACACACTCATTGGTGAGGTAACTTAGCTTTATAAAAAAAGTACCTCTGTGTCCCACTTCCAAAATTACTTGTCCTTTTTCTTCCTAATAATTAGAAAAATACATTTCTTCAGCTATTCTAGCCCATGTAATGCAAAAGGCTAGTTTTGACTGGTCTCATCATTCCTCAGCAGATTTGGGTGTCTCACCGCTAAACATATAAATAGTTGAACGTGTAAAATTGTACAGGCTAGAGAGATACGACTTGTTTGTTCAAATAATTAGGACTCTAAATATAAATTCTATTAGAGGGTTGTGATGCAATCTTGCTTGCACTCTAAAACCAAGAAATAACAGAATGGAAGGTGAAGTGAAACGCTTTCCTCTATTAACATCTACATTCTCTTGCTCATGAATTCATGGCGCATTGGGGGAAAGTGTTGAAAATAGCTTCTGACATAAATGACTACATTGCTAGTGTGCATAAGCTGCTGACACAGGCTCTAGGTTGCTTCCAAATGCCTCTATTTCTTCCATTTTTTCCCCACAACCAGAGTCTTCTCTAGAGAATCTTTAGAGCTTTGGAGTCTTCAGGGTTCGAGGAACTATGGGAAATTAAATCATATAAAGAACTCATTTTGGGGACTTCCTTGGTGGCACAGTGGTTAAGAATCCTCCTGCCAATGCAGGGGCCACGGGTTCGATCCCTGGTCCTGGAAGATCCCACATGCCACGGAGCAACTAACCCTGTGCGCCACAACTACTGAGCCCACGTGCCACAACTAGAGAAAGCCTGCTCGCAGCAACGAAGACCCAACGCAGCCATAAATAAATAAATAAATAAATAAATAAAAGAACTCATTTGGAACTTGACATTAAGTTATTAATGACATGGGTTTGAACATTAAATATTTTAGAAAGTATGAGCAATTTTGAAAGAGTTGATAATGTCAAATGCTGGATATGCCTTACCCTATAAGAAGAGAAGTGTTCTCTTTTGTTGTTTAGAAGAGCCAGATGCTTGATAAGAAAGGCCTGATTGAGTTAGCCTCCATTAAATAAATGCAGGAGAAAAAATTTTAAATATTTAGGAATTTAATCAACTCACTTTTTTACATTCATCTTTTCTTGCCATCAGTCTATGAATATGACATGCACTCATCTAATGGGTCCTTTCACATTTTAGGGAATAAAATATTAAAGTCCCTTTCAAAATAAATGAACCGAAAGATCCACACTACATCATGAAGAAAAACGGCTGTTATGCAGTGGATTGACTAACAGATTTTGCAGTGTAACCCAGGGTTGTGGAGTTCCAGTTAGTGGCAGGGTGTTCATTTGTTTGTCTGAAGGCATTTTATTAGTGTGAAAGAGACAAACTAGATTTAAAAGGGGGCTATTTAAACAGAATGTGGGTTTCTTATATTGACTACCCTGGCTAAGGTGTAGAGTTTAAGAAAACAGATAATTCAGATATCTTATGTAGACTCACTTTGGTCTATTTATTTTCTCTTTAAACCAGTAGACTCTAAGGTAGAATGTATAAGAAAACCCAGAGGGGTGAATAAAAATATTAGAATTTCTATATATTTGTCACATTCTTCTCTTTATTTGTATTTATGGGTTTAAGTAGTTTTTTACTAAGAAAAATTTCCAAATAGACATAAAAGTGGAGAGAACAGAACAATAAACCCCATATTTCATTATTTGGATTCAACAGTTATAAAGACTTTGCCACATTTACTTCATCTACCCCTTTTGGTTGTTGAGGAATTTTCAAGCAAATCATATATATTAAAAATTTTTTTCTTTATTAAATATTTAAGTAGGTATCAACTCAAATTGAAGACATATGTCTACAACTCCATTAGAACAACTAACAAAATTTAAAATAATTCCTTGCTATAATCTAATAACCAGCCCTAGTCCAATTTCCTTGATGTTTTATTTGAATCAGGATCCAAACCATGTCTCAACATTACATTTGCTTTGTAGGCTTTTTGTCTTGGTTTGTTCTAATCTAGAGCTAACCTGCTCTTTCCTCCCTTTTATTTTTTCCTTTCATGCCATTGACTTGTTGCAGAAACCTGGTCAGTTATTCTGTAGAAAAGCCCAGTTTCTGAGTTTGTGTGTGGCCTTGTGGGGTCATTTAATCTATGTATCTACTCTCCTTCAAAAAGAAGTTAGCTTGTCTAGAGGGTTGATTCAAAGAAAGGTCATTTTTTTTTTTTTTTTGAGGGATGGTCAAGAATACTACATAGGGAATGTTATATGCTTCCTATTGTATCACTGAATGTTTGGTTGTCCCACTTTTAATGATGTTAAGACTAAATAGTGGTTTCAGGTGATAAACAGACTGATCCCTCCATTGTAAAGTTTCCCATCAACATATTTTCTGTTTTTACCCATTAATAATCATATCCTAAGCCAATTACAAGTTGCAGGATAATGATAATTAGATTCTATTTTTTTCTTTTATCTTTGCGCATTTATTAGCTTGAATTCTATAAAGAACTTTTCCTTGTCAATTAAGGATGTGGTTACATATGCAAACATAAAGGAAAGCAGGACAAAACCTTATTATTGACTGCCAAATATCAGAGTAAGAAGAAACTGACTTAGTTCAGATGGTGACCAAAGGGTGGTAACTGTGTCTTTTTTTTTTTTAATTGACTTTCTCTCTCTTTTTGGTATCTGCATAATTAATACATTAAAAAATATATTCAACATCTTTAAATCAATTGCATTCAATATTTTTAAAATTTTTCTTGATTCTCAAATTGCCTCTAATTTGGCCAAAGGGAGCCCTTTTATGTTGATTCCTGTGTCTTTTAGACATAAAAGTAGCTCTGAGAGTTCTAACTTGCTTTCTGGTGCAACAAAATGTCCCACACTCATATATGCCCAACACGGAATCAGATGCTCCTCCAAAGATCCCGAGTCACTGCTAGTGTGGAATGGTATCTAGATCACAGTCTGTTTGTGATCATTTTTATGGGGTTGTAGAATAGATTATATTATTATTCCCAACTACTCATTCCCTTCCCACTTATTATCGCATGATTTCCAGGGCATCCTGGCAGGCAGAATACACTCCCCTACCCCAGTTCCAGGTCTGGCCATGTGACGTGCTTTGACCAGTGGACATCCATCATGTTAAGTGGATGCTTTCAGAGCTGTTGCATGATTTAGCTCTGCCTCCTGCCTTTGCCCTTGGCCACAAGGACTGTCTCTCCCAAATAGGGGCAGCTCTATCAGCCTGGGGCCTGGAATGAGACATGTAGAGCAGAGATTTTGCAGCTGACCCGGAGCCACCAAAATTGAAAAGCAGCAAAAATGATGTGTATAGTTGCAAACTACTGAGATTTGGGGGGTTTTTGTTACTTCATAAAAGCTGACTGATACAGGTTGTGATTTCATCTAGGCCTTTTTAGTGGACAGACACAGAAAATGTGTCATTCTTTTTTTCTTTTTTTGTATTTTTCTTTTTCTTTCATTTTTTTAAATTTAAGTATAGTTGATTTATAATGTTAGTTAGTTTCAGGTATACAGCAAGGTGATTCAGTTACTGTATATATATATATATATACATATATATGTTTATGTATATATATATTCTTTTTCAGATTCTTGCATCTGAAAAAAGCATCATGAGTTCATAGTGATTTTTCAAATCAAATATAACATTATAGGGCTTTTACTTACCTTTTTAAAGAACATTATACATGTATCTCTTTTTTTCCTACAATGAAAATCTTTATCTTTCTATATCGATATAATTACTGATTTGAATTGTCCTGTAATACAAAGTAGTTTCAAAAGAACAAAACCACTATTTTAAATTACTTTAGTTTACAAAGTATTTGTAGCTTTATTCATCCCTAAAGTATATCCTACTATTCAGGGGAATATTATTTTCTAAGCGCAGACTGGAGCTTCTTTGCTCTATGTGGTTGTATCACTGATTTGATATACAGTAGGTTCATCTCTTTCCATCTGTTTTCAATTTTCACAGATGGATGCTTTAATGAATTTTATCTTTTAAATACAGCCTTTAAGTTTTCAAAATCAAATCTATGTAATAAGTTATTAAGAGAAATCTGTTCTATTCCTGTCCCTTCTACCCATTGCGAATAGTTTTCATTTAACTTCCCAGCATTTCTTTCTCACAAAAAATGTAGCATGTGAAGCTATACAGTTCTGTACCTTGCTTTTTTCACTTACTATATCCATACATGGAGACTGCCCTCATTCCTTTTCATGACTACATTGCACACCATTTTATTTATTCAGCCAACCCCCTATTGATGGGTATTTGATTTTTTTCAGTCTTTTTTTAATAAATAATTTTGAAATAAATAATATTATGCATGAATCATGTCCTGTTTTATACAGCTCTGGAACAGGCTCCCAGTAGTGGGGTGGATGAGTCAGAGGGTAGATACGTAATTCTTCTACACATTGCTGAATTCCACTCCAGAGCAGACACCTCATTACACTGCCCATCAAGAGTGTGTGAAAGTGCCTATTTCCATACAACCTCAGTAAAGGAACATGCAGATGAGTTATGTGTTTTTGCTAATCTGGTAGGCAAGAGATGCCGTCTTTGTGAAGGTTTAATAATTTACATTTCAAGTTATGTTGAGCAGAGCTTCATACTTACCAGTTTTTTTTTTGGCTGCGCAGCTTGTGGGATCTTAGTTCCCTGACCAGGGATTGAACCCGGGAGCCTTGGCAGTGAAAGCAAGGAGTCCTATCACTAGACAGCCAGTGAATTCCCAAGAGCTTCATACTTGAAGAATCATTTGAATTTTTCTTCTGGGAACTCTCTGGGGTTTGCTTGTGTGTGTGTGTGTGTGTGTGTGTGTGTATGTGTTGGCATGCCCATGTGCCATTTTTCTATTTTGTCTTTATATTTTTATTCTCTTTCCATTTTTATGGGCTCTTTGTTATATCAGTGATAATACTCTTTGGTTGAGGATTAAACTGCAAATATATTTTCCCAATTAGACATTTATCTTTTGATTTGTGTATAGTGTTTTATTTTTTTCATGCAGATGCTCTTTGGATATATAGTCCAATTCATAGAACATACCATGCTTTGTTCTGTTTTGTTTTGTTTGTTTTGTTTTGTTTGGGGGCAATGGTCTTATTTATTTGCTTACTTACTTACATTTAGATCTCTGATTCATTTGGACTTTATCCCTATGTACACTATCAGGTTCAGATCCAATTTCCCTTAAATCACTGCACAACTGTTGTAACAATATTTAATAAGAATTCTCAATGGTTTGAGATGCTACCATTTTATATGTAGATAAATAAACAGATAGATAGATAAATACAGACATATAAAAAGGTAGGTTTAGATAGATAGATCTCTATTTTTATCCCTATATATCCTAAATTTATAAATGAACTTGGGCCAATTTCTGGACTTTATATTCTGTTCCATCGGTCCGTCAGTCTCTTCATGTACCAGTCCCACAGTGTTTTAATTACAGAGGCTTTATCAAATTCTGTAATACAGGGCTACCACCACTTCATTTCTGCCCAAAGGTATTAGTGTTTGTTTATTTTCCAGCATCTAGTATAATATTTATTTTATGTATATTTTATAATTAATGTAATATATTGATACAAAAACACATGTATATAATTTATAACCAAAAACTTATGTTGGGGCATATGTTCTTTTAAAAAAAAAAAAAAGTAGAATATGGAATCAAAAAAAAGTTTGAGGACCAGTGCTCCAGACAGCAATTTTTGAATATTCCAGCATCCTCAGACAGACTTTTGGGGGGAGTAGCACAATAGAGCTGAGATTCTTAAGATGTATCTAATCTTGGCATTTGCCTAACGCTGAACTATGTGATGGTACCCTTGGACTGAGATGATGAGTCACCGGGATTCTGAGGAAACTTTTTCAGTGCTAATGAGGAGATCCCACAAGAAAATGTTACTGGACAAGAATGCCTAAGAAAACCATCTTTTTGGTTTGGAAATAAAGATCACTTTATCAGGCCCTGTCCTCTCATCTTTCTTAATAAACTTTTGACTATTGTGGGACATGAATTGCTATAATATCAACTGAGCGGCAAAGGGATTGAACCTTGAGTGGAAAATCTGGAATCCCTTGTTCCAGAGAGTACTTTTAAAACTCTGTGGGAATTCCCTAGAGGTCCAGTGGTTAGGACTCTATGCTCTCATTGCAAAGGGCCTGAGTTCAATCCCTGGTCGGGGAACTAAAAAATTCCACAAGCTGCGAGGTGCAGAAAACAAAACCAACCAACCAACCAACCAAACAATAAAACCTCGGTAACATCCTATGTTGTGTTTTATCTCAGGCAATTTGTGAGGAGGTATTGTTTAACTCATCTGAGTTTATAATCAATGTTTGTCAATTCAAGAGAAGCTTATGTGTTTTTATGAAACAAGGAGGCATCCAGCAATCAGCACCTGTTTAAGGCAGATCTGTCTCTATACTTCCTAGTAACTCTAAGGAGGTCTCAGTTAACAAGCAAGGAGGGAGTTCGAGGAGCAGTAAAATCATACATTCATTAAGGACTATGAATTTTACATGTCTCCTGGGATTTTTATTACTAAAAAGTTATGTAATTTTATGAAGCTAAGGGGCAAATAAACAAACATTTAAACTCCAGGTTACTTACTTTTATTTAACTAATTATTAAAAAACCACTATGTGCCAAGCACCATGCTAGCTGCTGGGGACACAAAGATGTGTTGTCTCTGCCCTCAGCGAACTCATAATCCAGATGCACGTGTCAAATGATAACTGTACAGCCCAATAAGTGCCGTAAGAGAACCAGGAACATGCCAAGAGCGCCAGGATTATAATAAGCAGTAGACTTTGGCTTTGAAAAATGGATGACTTGGAAAGGCTTAAAGAAGAGGTAAGGGATTTTGGACTTAGACCTTCAGAGAGGACTTGCGTTTGGCAACATGGAGAACATTTGAACAAGGACGACAACAACAGTAGAAGAGATGGAGGCTGGGAGGAGAAACATTGTATCTAGATAAAATGGCATAGAGGTTCACGCCCTTACACACACACACACACATGGGGCACAAACACAAAAGAACCTGACTTCTGGGATCAAAAGCATTATATGGGGTCATAGTATAATGATACCATAGCTCCAATGAGTTTATGTAAAACTTTTATATATTTTATGGCAGAGCTCACTGTGTTTAGATTATTGGATTAAATAATAAGAACCAGTAATTAAATTATTGGATTGAATAGATCAGTGTTTATTTACACTTGAGTCATTGTTTATTTCATTATGTCCATTCTACTTCTGATTAGAATCCATTCCTACTTTAAAGTGACTCTAGAGCATTTTTTTTAAACATAAACACAATTCTCTCTTTTCAAATTTAGCACTTTCCCAGTAGCTCAACGTGTTCCAATTTTATTTGTGGTCATTACTTCTTTCCTCTCCTTTAAAAATAGCAGCAGCTTGCACTTGTCTGTAAATCCTAGCTGGTGCTGGTGTCTCTGTCCTCTCTGGCCCTTACTCTCTTCTCCTTTGGATTTTTTCACTGGGTCTAGGTTGGAATTTTTCTCTTTCTAGTTTTGATCACCGGTTTGGGAGTTTATTTCCCTCTGTTTTGTTATAGCACTTGGTTTCACTACTTACATTGAGTGGTTTTAACTAGAAGATAGTCCCTACTGCATCTTGGCATAGGGTTTTAAAAAGGCCTCTTCAAGATGTTATCATGAGTCCTGTTTGGCGACACAGCTTTGGGTTGTGGCTTTAGCTACTGGTAAAAATAGATATTTTGTAGGAAAGCACAGAATATTATGCACAATATGATCTGATCTGTTGGAAGGTGCGCAACATTAAGCACAGTAATTTTGGTTTTGGTTTTTATTAAAGAAACTATACAGGTGTGCCCGTACGTGCTGGAACTACCTTCCCCCCGACGAGTCTTCCGGAACCACATGCAAGAAACCTAAGACTGGGCTACTTCATTGATGAGGAAGTGGAGAAAAGGGAACCCTTACACACTATGGGTAGGAATGTAAATTGGTGCAACCACTGTGAAAAACAGCATGGGGGTTCCTCAAAAAACTAAAAACAGAGCTACCGTATGACAAAGCAATTCCATTTCAGGGCATAGATCTGAAGGAAACAAAAACACTAATTCAAAAAGATACATGCACCCCAATGTTCATAGCAGCATTATTTACAGTAGCCAAGATATAGAAGCAACCTAAGTGTCTATCAACAGGTGAATGGATAAAGAAGATGTCTCATACACACACACACACACACACACAACACAAACACAATGCAATATTACTCAGCCATAAAAAGAGAATGAAAATTTGTCATTTGCAACAACATGGGTGGACTTGGAGGGTATCATGCTTAGTGAAATAAATCAGAGAAAGACAAATACTGTATAATATCACTTATATGTGGAATCTAAAAAATAAAACAAACTAGTGACTATAACAAAAAAGAAACAGACTCACAGGTATAGAGAACAAACTATGGTTACGAGCGGAGGGAGTGAGGGAAAGGGACAACATAGGGGTAGGAGATTAACAGGTACCACCTACTATGCATAAGATAAACGAGCTACAAGGATATATTGTACAGCACAGGGAATATAACCAATATTGTATAATAACTATAAACGGAGTATATATAACCTTTAAAAATTGTGAATGTCGCATATCTGAAACTTATATAATACTGTACATCAACTATACCTCAATTAAACAATCAGATTAAAAGAGTGGGAGTGGAATAAAAATCAGGAGGACTGTAAAGGAGACAGTTCTCTGTCTCCTTTACAGTCAGAGTTTGATAACTTTTCTGTGATGTTCGAATTCACCATATACATAAATTATGCTGGTTGAACATGTAAGTAGATGCATTTAACAGTGATCTATTTTTGTCTTTGATCACGTCCATCATAAAGTATTGAGCAAGTTTTCATAGTGTGAGAAAAGCTAAAACTGAAAACAGCAGGCGACTGTTTTGACAAGATGTGAGCCAGCAAACCGGAAACACCTCGCATAAAGGAGAGAGACCAGCTAGGCTTCTTCACTCTGTACAAATATAAAGACAAATTTGCCCCAAAATGTCCCTGTGAGGCATTTGGAAAACTAAAACAAAATAGAAAATCCAACGAAACAAATAAAATCGTGGGTCCAATGACATGAGAGAGAGAGAGAAAGACAAGACTCTTTAGTTAAGTACTAAAACTCACGTCAGTTATGCTAACGAGGATTCTTGCTCAGGGCTTTTGGAGCCCAGACGGTGGAAAGCTAAGAGAGTGGCTCTTTTTCTTTTTTAAATCATTCAAGAGCACTTTATTTACTCACATAGAGTCCCCTCTTGTATGTTTTCCCACTTCCAGTTTCTAGAAGGAAATATTCGACATTTTTCTCCACAAAGTTTCTTTCCCAGTGGGCTGTTAGCAATGTCAACAACAGCAGTAGGAGATCCTCTGAAGATCTGGAGAACGCAGTTGAACAGGCATGAATGACCCGTTTACTTAGAGTAAAATGAAGTGTTTACCTCTATTTTCAACAGTTTTAGAGAATTTCTGGGAGGAAAATTGTGGTTTAATCAGTACTTGTCAAATTCTGTCCCTTAGAACATTATACAGTTCTGTGGTTGTACTTCGGGAACCGTTCAAAATTGTTTCCGAAAAATATATTTTTTTAAATTATTATTTTTTTATTGAAGTATAGTTGACTTACAATGTTGTGTTAGTTTCAGGTATACAACAAAGTATATATATATATATATATATATTCTTTTTCAGATTCTTTTCCATTATAGGTTATTATAAGATATTGAATATAGTTCCCTGTGCTACATGGTAGGTCCTTGTTGCTTATCTATTTTATATATAGTAGTGTGAATCTATTAATCCCAAACTCCTAATTTATCCCTCCCCGCCCTTCCTTTTTAGTAACCGTAAGTTTGTTTTCTATGTCTGTAAGTCTATTTCTGTTTTGGAAATAAGTTCATTTTAGATTCCACATATAAGTGATATTATATGCTAGTTATATTTCTCTGTCTGACTTACTGCATTATTTCATTCTTTTTATGGCTGAGTAATATTCCACTGTATATAGTTACCACATCTTCTTTATCCATTCATCTGTCAATGGACATTTAGGTTGCTTCCATGTCTTGGCTATTGTAAATAGTGCTCCAATGAACACTGGGGTGCCTGTATCTTTTCAAATTAGAGTTTTTGTCTTTTCCGGATCTGTGCCCAGGAATGGGATTGCTGGATCATATGGTAAGTCTATTTTTAGTTTTTTAAGGAACCTCCATACTGTTTCCATAGTGACTGTACCAATTTACATTCCCATCAACAGTGTAGGAGGGTTCCCTTTAAGAGAGCAGCTCTTGAACTACTTCACAGGACTAGGTCCAGGACAGTGTTTTGCTTCTCTCCTCATAAAACATAAGAACAATTCAAACTGCAGAACACCTCTGACCCACTCATTGGTTTGAAGATCCTGAGTAGGGTTCTGTGGGCCTGTCAGCAGGCATTCATTTGGGCACACACATCCTCTCTCTCTCCCTCGCTCTCTCTCTCTCTCATGCACACACTCATACCCTTAGTAACATAGAAGGCCACTCTTCTTCCCATCACAACTAATCAAATCACCCTCCAAAGGGTGGTAACTTGGTGAAACTCTAAAAACACTTAAAAAAATACGGATGGGGCTTCCCTGGTGGCGCAGTGGTTGAGAATCTGCCTGCCGATTCGGGGGACACGGGTTCGAGTCCTGGTCTGGGAGGATCCCACATGCCGCGGAGCAAGTGGGCCCATGGGCCACAACTACTGAGCCTGCGCGTCTGGAGCCTGTGCTCCGCAACGGAAGAGGCCACGATAGTGAGAGGCCCGTGCACCGCGATGAAGAGTGGCCCCCACTTGCGGCAACTGGAGAAAGCCCTCGCACAGAAGCGAAGACCCAACACAGCCAAAAATAAATAAATAAATAATTAAAAAAAAAAATACGGATGGAAGACAAACTCAGGTATTGGAAAAGAGAACAACACTGAAAGAAGAGAAATAGTAACCCAAAGAGCTACTGTTTTACGTTTATATGCTGGGAGCCGAACAGAAAGTTGGAAACACCTGCAGTATATATGATTTTTAAAAAAATTCCTTAAAAACCAAACAATTTTTCTCAAATCGTGATTAATTAACTACACTTCAAATAATAAAACAATTTTCTGTGGGTATATGTATATGTTTAATGATATATGTTTGTGTATATATATATTTCAGTAAACTATATAAAAGACATACTTAGGAAGTAATTGCCTGGACCACTCCAATTGCTGGTCTCCCCACTTCCAACTTCCCACCTACCCATTCTGCCCATTCTCTATCCTCCATCCACTGTGTTCTCTTTTTGAAATGCAAATCTGACTGATATTCAGTGTTTAAAAGCCTTCAATGGCTTCTCCTTACTTTAGGATAAATTCAAAATCCTAATTGTGTCTCACAAAGCCCCCCACCGCCTGGCTGCTGCCTCTCACTCTCCCCTGCTCTCCATACTCTGGCCTTAAAGAACTTATTTTATTCCTTCACCCTCTGCTTGAACGCTCTCCCCCAAGGACATCTGTGCATGCTGTTGGCGCCATCAGAAATGGTCTCCCTCATCTTCTTTACCTGGTTACGAGTATAATCTTTTCATAGATAGATAGAGACGTATGTGTGTGTATTTTGTAATAAAACTTTAAAAAACACATTCTAAAAAAATTCTCTTTTTTTAACATTTTAAAGTTTTTAATCTAACGTTTTAGTTATTTTATTTTACTTTTTGGCCATGCTGCGCGGCTTGTGGGACCTTAATTCCCGACCAGGGATTGAACCAGTGCCCCCTGCAGTGGAAGCGTGGAGTCCTAATCATTAGACCGCCAGGGAATTCCCTAAAATAAATTCTTAAAATAATAAAAGTAAATAAAACAGGCTGTTTAAACTAGTACAGTACTTATGAAACAGCCTATTCTTTGTCTATGACTCTCAAAAATGTCAGAAATCCATTATAAGTGATAATATGAATGTTTAACTTCATTGCCCCCAAATTTTAACAATAATAACAGTAACAGTTTTTTAAGTGCTTTATACATGTGAACACATTTCCTTCTCCCTAAACCTCTATGAGGTAAGTACTGTTATTGGGATTATCACCATTACAGATGGGTCAACTAGCACACACAAAAGTCAAATAACTTGTACAAGGTCACAGAGCTAGTAAGTGAGCAGAGTTCAGCATCAGAGTACGTGCTCTTTACCACTACACTATGCCATCTGAAATACAGCTCAAAAAATGCAAATCTATAACACTATGAAGTATAATTTAAAGGGAAGAGTTATGGTTGCTCCATAGGCTCTACAATGTTCTTGGCCACAACACCGATTACACACATCCTAATTTTGGTTGCTGTGGTAGGCAAAATAATGGCCCCCCCCGCAAGGTGTCCACATCCTAATTCCAGGAACCTATAAATATGTTACCTTACATGGTAAATAGGAAATAAGGTTGTAGATGGAATAAAGTCGCTAACCAGCTGATCTTGAGATGAGTAGATTATTCTGGATTACCCAGGTGGGCCTGATGTAATTTTAAGGGTCCTTATAAGTGGAAGAGGGAGGCAGAAGAGAGAGAACCAGAGATATGGCAGCCTGGCATTGTTGGCTTTGCATCTGGAGGAATGGGGCCATGGCTGGCCTCTAGAAGCTGGAAAACACATGGAAACAGATTCTCCCCTAGACCCTCCAGAAGGAACACTGCCCTCCCCATACCGCGATTTTAGCCCAGTGAGACCTATTTCACACTTCTGACCTCTAGAAATTTAAGATAATAAATTTGTGCTGCATTAAATTTATCGTAATTTGTTACTGCGACAATAGGAAACTAATACAGTTGGGCTTTTTTTTTTCTGAGTTCTGACCTCAGTAACACCTTCCAAGAAAGTAGTGCCCAGTTTTAAGTTTTCTTTTTCTTCTTTTGCCAAAGAAAGCACTTGACCCAGATTCTGACTCACCCTCATCTTCCTCGAAACATCAACCTGGGGGGCTTCCCTGGTGGTGCAGTGGTTAAGAATCCACCTGCCAGTGCAGGGGACAGGGGTTCGAGCCCTGGTCCGGGAAGATCCCACATGCCGCGGAGCAACTAAGCCCGTGTGACACAACTACTGAGCCTGCGCTCTAGAGCCCACGAGTCACAACTACCGAAGCCCGCACGCCTAGGGCCCGTGCTCCGCAACAAGAGACGCCACTGCAATGAGAAGCCCGCGCACCGCAACGAGGAGTAGCCCCCGCTCTCCGCAACTAGAGAAAGCCCGCGTGCAGCAACGAAGACCCATCCAAAAATAAAATAAATAAATTTATTTAAAAAAAAACAAAAAAACACATCAATCTGGCAATACAAGTAGCCTGGAGTATCGACTCAGCAGTGGTGTCACTACATTGTTATGGGATGTAAAGAAATGTTATTTTAAACAATGGCTTTTACAGATTTCTGCTGGTCTGACTTTAACAAACACAGTGGCTCTTGCCTCTATGGTCTAATACATCTTCTCCACCAAAGAGGCCCACTGGAGGAAGACAGTGTGATAGAAACCATGGGCAGAGCAAATGTGTGTAAATTCACATGGGCTTCTCTCATTGAACTGCTCATGTGGAGGTAAATGAGTGTCCTCAGCCACAGGGAACTCACTGTTCTCTTTATGCTGATATTTTTGCTTTTGACATCTTCCTTTTTAATGTCATGTCTGTTACTGTCTTAAAATGATTATCAGGTCTACCAGCAAGCACAATTTGACCTTTGCATTCATCTTGACTATGTCAAGATGGAACCAGTTCTCTTCAACAAGTTGATTATGATGCTTTGTTCTTAACAATGTTGACAGAGGGCAGAATTTTCTGGGCACCGGTTTCCTGGAGTGCTGTTTTGGGTCAATTCCATCATAGAGGCAGAACCTTGTAATTTTGCAGAAGATCCAAACCTCTCTCCCCCTCCACGGTCCTTGTCAGTTGATGAGAGATTACAAACTCAGGCCAAGTTGCCTGGCTTGGGTTCCAGTCTAGATCTGAGGACCAGCTGCCACCAGCTGTGTATTGCCAAGAACAGCACACTGCTCTTGTTCACATTCAACTCCTTTTCTTAAGTGTTACCTCAGAGAAATCTGACATCTCACCTACGTAGAATAAGTTAGGGCTTCATGATTTATAATACGATCATTAACTCTATCCATACATTTCTTCCCCCCACTCCACCTTAACCCCTTCCCCTTCGACAGGTGTATATTTACCCGTACTATTAACCAAGCACTTGGCTCAGCACTGGACATACAGTAGTGAGCAAACATCAAGAAGTTTCTTCCCACATGGAGCTTCTATTTTAGTGGGAAAGAAAAATATAATTCAACTAAACACACAAATAAATGTCCATCTATCAACAGGTACACTGAAATCAGAATTTAAATAACAGCAACAACAACAAAAAGCAATCCTCCTGACTACCAAAAAGAAACAAAGAATATTGACAGATAGAAGTAAAAAGAAAGAATGGGAATGAGCATGATATTATACATATTAGGATTGAGACAAAAGAGTGGTACAGTCGTATTTGGGATGAATATCAAGAAGATGAGTATATAATTAGAGCACAGGGAATCCACTGTCTTTTCTGGAATGAAGATGGCAAAAAGAGTTAAGTGCTCAGAAAAATGAGAGACGTGAAGGCCAGCTATCTATGCAACAAAGTCTCTGATCTTCAAATCCCAGTTCCACCTCTTTCCAGCCTAGATAAGTGAGCTTAGACAAGTAACTTAGCTTTCCTGAGCCTTAGGGTCCCTACCTGTAAGTTGAAGATATGTTCTATCTCATGCATTTGCTGAGAACTTAAAAAGAGAAAACATACAGGAAAGTCCTAGGAACAGTGTGATACATAGGTAAGCCTTCAGTACAGTTTTTGGATCTGAATGTGAAACCTGGGTGGATAAATCAAAAATAGGACGGTGGAGTGAAACTTAGCCTCGAAGAACATTCTTGTTTTTTCAACAACACCCTAAAAGCAATGAATGTACCTAGTGCCCAGATCTTGGTTTCTAATACCATTCTCCAATCAAAGGGACCAGGGCTCCTTGGAGCAGTGGCTCATTCTGGAACTGGAACAGAAAATATACACAGGATCAGCCTGGAGCATTTTGTGGGACCAGAAAGTAAGGAAGTGCTAAAAACAAACAAACAAACACACATATATACACAATGATGGGGGGATGTCAAAGGGACACAGGAACCAATTTTAAGAACTCCCAATGGCCAAAGCTGGACAATCTAAAATAAATAAAATAGTATTGGACTGTAATCCAAAGTGCAAAATAAATATTGATGAGCTTATACTGATATAAAAAAAAAATAGATGAATGAATGAATGGAGTGGGGGGAGAGACATCTCTCAAGCAGAGAAATTCCAAGTAATTTATGGAGCTACTCCACTCTCAAGGAGGTGGATTATAACTCTTCTTCCTTAAGTGTGGGTTGTACATAGTGACTTCCTTCCAAAAAATACAGTATGGAAAGTGGGGGGGAAGGTAACCCATGGAGATACCTGGCATACACTACCCGACCAGGTGATAAAGGCTAACATCAACAGTGATAAGTCATGGTCACAGTATGTACCCTTGATATGATGTGATGAAAATGATACTTTACCTCAGAGATCTCCCTCCAAAAAAACCATAAATCCAGTCCAGTCATGAGAAAAATATCAGAGAAATACCAATTGAGGGACATCCTACAAACTATTTCGCCAATACGCCTCAAACCTGTCAAGGTAATAACAAAACAAGGGAAGTCTGAGAAACTCACAGCTAAGAGGAGCCTAAGGATACGTACAGGATTACTAAATGTACTGTGGTGTCCTGGATGGGATCCTGGAACAGAAAAGAACATCAGGGAAGAATGAAGGAAATCTGAATAAAGTGTGGACTTCAGTTAATAATAATATATCAGTATTGGTTCCTTAATTGTGACAAATGTATCACACTAATGTAAAATATTAATAATAGGGGAAAGTGGTTGTGGTGTATATGGGAACTCTCTATACCATCTTTGCAATTTTTCTTTTAGTCGAAACTGTTATAAAATTTAAAAAATTTTTAAAAAGCAAATAAAACATTCTTGCAATACCAGGCCTTTTGGCATCCCAGGAACAATACAGAAAAGATCCCTGCACACTTCCAAATTAATCCCCTGTAGGAGTCAGGGTTAGGAGGGCCAAAGTGTTAACTTTACCCAAAGTTTGAAAAAGCGCTTATTCTGCCTATTCATCTAAGCCTGTGTTTGCCTCTGGGTTATTCTTGGCTACAGTTTCAAACTTAGGGTGTCTTGTTTCTATTTTGATTACTGTATAGGAATACCAGAGTAAAATCATTTTCTCTGTTTTTAATTAGTGATAATTCTACACTAAAGTCAGTCCTTTTTATTTCAAATTTAAGACTGTCAGTGAAATACATAACTTTCCCAGTAGTTTTGTTACAATTCCTCCAGCCTTCCTCTCTGTTGCCTTTCGGCATTAGTGATTTTTTTGTCTGTGTTCAACATGATACCAATTAATGTGTCAAAATTGCGTAATGGTTTTTATTGTGAAGCCTTGACTTCTTGGTTTGATTTCCTATAATATAGGTCAGCACATGCCCCTTCACTGAGACAACTTGCACCTTCTTTCCCCACTTAGGGACAAAAACTCACGCCACGTTGAGCTGAGCAATACTCAGGCAATCAGAGCTCGAGAAAAAGTCATTGTTTTATGCTATTAGACACGCAACCTGCAGGTTATTTTAAGTATTATATTACCAGAACTTGAATAGCAACAGCAATAATGCATTCTATTAAAAATAAATAAAAGGAAAGGAAAAAGAAAAAAAGTTAAAACGAAAGAAAAAGGAAAACTTCGTTTCTTAAGTGTGCTAAAGATCTATTGTAATCTCCATTTTTCTAAAAAGTTAACGCGAGGAAAACAAAATAATAGGAACCATTCCCAGGATTTTAAATCTTATGAGCCCAGAATCCATGAAAATCCTGTTTAGAACCATCCCGTGAAGTTGGCTTTGGGACGTCTCCCGCTACAGCATCAGAGCTTCTGTATCTTTCTAACAATCATCCCGTTGGACGTCCCCTGAGGACACAGCAGCTGGCTGGAGCGCCCAGACCAGACTCCTCTAACTGAATGTAGATGTGCAGGTGGAGAGGATACAAGTAATTCTGGCTCAGCAGCCAGGAATTTCCTTCCACCCCGCGTCCCAAAAGTGCACTGCATATTAGCGGCACAATTGGGACCCTCAAAAGCCAAGAAAATTCTAATAGTGCCCCCTGCTCTAGTGCGAAGAGTGTGGCCGGCGCCTGCCTCCGAGTGATGCCATCTTGGGATCTTAGCATCTTCTAAGGAGTTAGTGAGTTTTGCATTCTATTCACGTCTCCGTGTCTTTGAAAACTTAACCCAACTTTGCAAGAAGATGAGAACCTGCTGGTGTGGACCCTTAACTTTCTCTAACTAGAACTGACAAAATCAGAGGCGATTTACACTAAACCGAAGACCTCCGGCCCCCCGCCGCAGACGGCACCCCCGAATTCTGGGCTCGCTGGGTGTCAAGTCAGCTGCCCCGCGGCAGACCTTCCGTCCGGGGCCCCAGAGAAAGCCCTCCGCCAGCGCCGAGCGTAGTAGGGGCTGTAGGTTTGGGGGAGCTGGTCTCAGCAGGAGTGGGTGGGAGGGTGGCGGTACCCCAGCAACTTACAGTCCAGGGCGACCACCAGGTAGCGCAGCAGCAGCAGGAGGAGGCGGTGGCGGCTCCTCCTCGCCATCTTCGCGGGGTCGGGAGCTGCCGGCTCCTCGGAAGCCGAGGGTCCCGGCGGCGGGAGCGCGGGAGCGCGGGAGGCAGCCCGGGGGGGCACTGAACTTCTCCGGGCGGGAGAGGAGAGACTCGTGCAGGGGAGGGGCGGAGAGGGGCGGGGCCTGATGGGATGTCAGTTTCCCCCTTCCAGGGGCGTCTTCTTAGCCCGCTGCCTAGAGGCGGGTCTGGCCTAACCAGAGGCCTGGGGGGTCTGGACAGTTCTTTTTTTGGGGGGGGGCGTGTGGGGAGGTTGGGACGGGGTGGGCCGAGGAAGCCGGACGAGGTGTCGGCTGGGTCCTAATGAGGGGGCCGGAGGAGGCGACGGGCGGAAGGGAAGCCCTGGCGGGGCGGGCGGCCCCCGCCCCCACCCCCGCGCCGCCGGGATTGATCGGCTTTGTGTCTGGTCCCGCGCGGGGCTGCCAGCTGTCCCCCAGGGCGAGGAGCCCGGGCGCGGGAGGCGCTGGCCGCAGGGCTTGGGGGTGGGGCGCGGAGGAGGAGGGACTGCGCCTGCCTTGCTCCGACTCCTCTCTTCCCCACCTTGGCACAAAACTTCTTTGGGGGTTTTCAGCCTAAGGGTGGAGATTTTTGGAACATTTCTGGCCAACCCGCGAACCTGCGGGGGAGGCGCTCCGGGGAGATGGGGTTCGCCGGCTCCGCCTTGGAGGCGAAGGGGGGAAAAAAAGCAATCAAGACTCGAGCTGGAAGGCAGGTCTCAGATTTTAGCAATCGCCTTGGCCTCTCCTCGGTGTAAGCTTTCTGCTTCTTTGTGGAGAGTTGAGGTGTGTTTTGTGTTCTTTGCTTTTCACGTGTCAGAGTTAGAAGTTCATCTAACGGTATGAAATATTTATCATGTTTCTTTCCAGTTATATAACTGCCGCCTGTGGAGTTTTCCACATGTTAAAACTCTACAGCTGCCCTTTGTCAGGTTTATTTTTGGTCTGCAGTGCTTTTAAAAGCGAAACCCATTATGAATGCTCTGGTGCGCGCTTTAAAATTGACCCGCACTTATATAGTGCACACAGTGCAAGGGCTAAACAGGCAATTTATATATTTCCTCCTAGGGACCGAAAATGTCTGCTGCATTCAACAGTACTGACAGGTCTGGAAAAAGACCATTCCCAAGAGAAGAAATAGTTATACGTTGTTGTTGTTGTTTTTTTAAACGTAGAATAATGGATAAAGTTCTGTGTAGAAGACAGTTGATTTAGTGGTGTGCACACGAAGAATTTAGTTAGCTCAGTGGACAAAGGCAACCAGAGTTCAGATAGGCAGAGCTGTGAGGAATGAGCATCCCTGCTGTTTCCTTGGTGACAGTGATGGAAGCTTAATGCCCATGGCGGGAGAGGGGCAGAGGACCCAGAAAGGAAAGTCAAAATGGCAAAAATGTGAGAGCTATACTCTAGTCAAGCGAGGAGAAAGGATACAGATTCAACAACAGGCTCACGCCAGTTTTTCTGGGCAGTAACAAGAAAGATTTAATGCTTTACAAGAAAAGTTGTTGGCACCCTCTTTTCTCATTCTTGCCGCAACTATCTGCCTCTTTTGCTCCTTGCTAAAGATACACACACACAAAAGGGGTACTTTTAAAAAAAATTCTGTGACACCCTATGTGAATAATTGATTCACTCAGCTATCTGTCTCCCAGTCAAGGCATTTGTCAAATAGCTACAATATGCCGGATGTTGGAGGACAATGATGAACAAGATCAAGTCTTTGCTGCTAATGAGCTCACAGTCTTGAGGAAAGAGAGAGTGAGTCCCATCTGGAAAGACCTCTAATACCACGTCATAAGTGTTACGGAAGGACAGAAAATATTACGTTTTTTATTGAGTGCTTTCTCAGCAGTGGAGTCTGAATAGTGCAATATCTAATCCTCCAACAACTCTGTTAGAGAGAAAATATTACCATTCCCACTCTACAGATGAGATAACCAGGCAGAGAGATGCTAAACAGCTTGTTCAAGGTCAAGGGTCAAGGCTAAGGGGAGGTTCCTATGTTGGGGATGCATGCAGGACATATAACCTACACACGTCCTCCCATATACTCTTTATCAGCATGGAAAGTTGGGGCAACTTTTGAAAGGAAGGAAATAAGGGAAGGACATTCTAGGCAGAGCAGAGAGCAGGCTCAAAAGCTGAGAGATCTAAGAATTATGGCTTGTTTAGGAAAAGCAAGTTTCTACAGTGCTAGAGTAGAACATGTGGAATGGGAGCAGGGGAGGTGGCAGAAACTGAAAAGACGATTGGATTATGAGTGTCATTCAACGTCATACTATAGACTCTAGACCTTATCCTGTAGGTAAAGAGCTTTTTGAAAGCACTAGGGTAGGATATAAAATAATCCACAGTAGAACTGCTCTGTCCATTACAGTAGCCTCTAGATTCATGTGGCTATATAAATTTGCATTCCATTAAATTTAAAATCCAATTCTCCGGTCATACTTGTCACGTTTGAAGTTCTCAATAGCCACATGGGAGTAGTGTCTGTCCTCCTGGACAATGCAGATATGTAGCATTGCCATCATTCCAGAAAGTTCTATAAGACATTGTTGTCCTAGAATGATGATTCATATGGAAATGTAGAGAATGGTTTAGAGATAAGAGAATCAGAATGTTAGACAAGTCTGAAAACCATTGCAGTGTTCTGAGAAGGAGATGAGGCATGAAGTAAATGGCCACAGTAAGTGAAGAGGCAGGTAGATTCCAATGGTATTCCACAACAGGATTGTGTCGTCTCTATAGATGACTGTGTCAGCTATAGAGGTGAGAAAGCAGGGGAGTTGTAGTAACGGAGATTTCTAGCCTGGGTGGCTATATGTGGTTATAAATAGCATCATTACCTGAAAAAGAAACATGGGCAGCATACATAGTTCCAACAGGATTGGGATGAGTTGACTAAGGGTTATCTAGTGAGATGACCAGCAACTATTAGAAAAATTGGGCTAGAATTCAGGAAGCCCTCAGAATTGATAAAGAAATAAATGTAGGGCTTCCCTGGTGGTAGAGTGGTTAAGAATCCGCCTGCCAATGCAGGGGACACGGTTTGGAGCCCTGGTCCAGGAAGATCCCACATGCCGCAGAGCAACAAAGCCCGAGCGCCACAACTACCGAGCCTGCGCTCTAGAGCCCGCGAGCCACAACTACTGAAGCCTGGGCGCCTAGAGCCTGTGCTCTGCAACGAGAGAAGCCACTGCAATGAGAAGCCCGCGTACCAACGAAGAGTAGCCCCCGCTCACCACAACTAGAGAATGCCCGCACGCAGCAACGAAGACTCAACACAGCCAAAAATAAATAAATAAAATAAATAAATTTATTTAAAAAAAAGAAGTAGATGTAAATATCATCAGCTTCCCTTAGAACAGTGATCGCTAAGATTGCTCTTTGGAATCTCCTAGAGATCCTTAAATATGATTCTCTACTTAAAATTATGTTAAAAATTCTGAGTCCCAGAAGTTTCAATCTCAGGGGCACCTGGAAAGCTGTACAGTCTCGTCCTTGGTGCCTGAGGGGGATTGGTTTCGGGACTCCCCGTGGTTACCAAAATCTGAGGATGCTCAAGTCCCTTATATAAAATGGCATTAGTATTTGCATATAACCTACGCAATCCTCCCATATACTTTAAATCACCTCTAGATTATTTATAATACCTAATACAATGGAAGTGCTATGTAAATAGTTGCCAGCACGCATCAAATTCAAATTTTGCTTTTTGGAATTTTCTGGAATTTTTTTTCGAATATTTTTGATCTGTGGTTGGTTGAACCTGAGGATGCAGCACCTGTGGATTCAGAGGGCTGACTGCATTACTGATAAGCACCCTGGTTGACTCTGATGAAACTATTCAATGGACTGGTATTTGAGAACCTTTCTAGAAGATGGGAGAAGCCATGAGAATGAATGAATGAGCTCAATCAGGAAAAGAAGTGAATATTCATCTAGAGGTAAATCTAAGGAAATAAATCCAATAAGAGGTAGGAAGAAGAGCCATGTTAAAAAATAAAAGTGAATCTAGACACAGACCTTATATTTTTCACAAAAAATGAACTCAAAACAGATCACAGACCTAAATGTAAAATGCAACACTACAAAACTCCTAGAAGATAATGTGGGGAAGGAAAAATAATTTTTCCTCTCCCCTTTTAGGTTCTTGGCTGAGATCCCTCCGTAATGAAAAGACAGGTTAATGGGAGAAAAACAAGCACATTTAGTAACTTGTATACCTTCTATATTCAAGGGAGATATCCAAGAACACTGAGTACTCTGCAAAATGGCCCAAGTCACCACCTTAGATGCCGTCTGTAGTTAAAGACAAAAGATGTTGCGGTCTCCCCCTACCCACCCCCCCCCAGGCCAGTTATGGGAAGTGACCAGCAAAAACACAGTAAACAAGGGTAAGGTTGTTCTGCAGATTTAATTCACTGCCTTCTCCATTAATAAGTGTTTCCAGAGATTTAGAATCACCCTTCTCTTCCCGGTACAGAGAGGGAGATACCCATACAAATAGAGATTTCCCTTAGAAATATAAATGTCTCCTACAAAAGGAGCTTTTGTACTTCTACTCAGTTTTCAGGGCTTTTCCTATGTTTGCTGTTTCTTAAAAATATCAGCCTAAAATAATTCTCCTGCCAAAGAGGCATATTTTGGGGTGACAGGTTCTGCTCCCCTTCAATAACAAAGGACAAAATCTAGAGGACCTTGGGTTTGGTGGTGACTTTTTTTGTTTACTATGCGCTGGATCTTAGTTGCAGCACGTGAGAGCCTTAGTTGCAGCATGTGGGATCTAGTTCCCTGACCAGAGATCGAACCCAGGACCCCTGCATTGGGAGCACTGGACTACCATGGAAGTCCCTGGTGGTGACTTTTTAGATAAAATACCAAAGGCGTGACTCAAGCAAGAAAGAATCAATAAACTAGACTTCATTAAAGTTTTTAAAATTAAAAACTTCTGCTCTTTGAAAGACAATTTCAAGAGAATTAGAAGCCACAGACTGGGAGAAAATATTTGCAAAAAAATGTATCTGATAAAGAGCTATTACACAAAATATACAAAGAACTTTTAAAACTCAACAATAAGAAAACAACCCAATCTTAAAAATTGGTCAGGGGACTTCCCTGGCGGTCCAGTGGTTATAGACTTCGCCTTCCAATGCAGGGGGTGCGGGTTCGGTCCCTGGTTGGGGAGCTAAGATCCCACATGCCTTGTGGCCAAAAAACCAAAACATAGAACGAAAGCAATATTGTAACAAATTCAATAAAGACTTAAAAACAAAACAAATTGGTCAAAGACCTTAGTAGACACCTCATCAAAGAAGATATAGAGATAGTAAGCATAAAAAAATTAATTAACAAAAACTTCGGGCTTCCCTGGTGGCACAGTGGTTAAGAATCCGCCTGCCAATGCAGGGGACACGGGTTCGATCCCTGGTCCGGGAAGATCCCACATGCCACAAAGCAACTAAGTCCATGTGCCACAACTACTGAGCCTGCGCTCTAGAACCCGAGAGCCACAACTACTGAAGCCTGTGCAGCTAGAGCCTGTGCTCCGCAACAAGAGAAGCCACCGCAATGAGAAGCCCGTGCACCGCAACGAAGAGTAGCCCCTGCTCACCACAACTAGAGAAAGCCCGCGCGGCAGCAGCGAAGACCCAACACAGCCAAAGATAAAATAAATTAATTAAAAACAAAAACAGAAACGTCAATAAAATAGAGTCGGGGGACCAGAATGAGAAGCTCTCATGCCCTGTGACAATAGCAGAGCCCAGGAGGAAGAAGAAAGACTCCTTCCCTGGCAAGGACTCAACCAATGAAAAGCCATGGACTCTGTTTATTTTAGCCCTCCCAACTTCCTTTTACCCTCTATAAAAGTGTTCTCCTTCCCTTGCAGTGCAGGGACTTGCATTTGGCTCACCATGGATGCAGACCCCAAATTGCAATTCTCTGCAGATCCCAAGTAAACCTGTCTTTGCTGGAGAAATAACTGGCAGTCTATTTGTTTTAGGTCAACACACGCAACTATATGAAAAGATACTCCACAACATATGTTATCAAGGAAGTGCAAATTAAAACAACAACAAGATACCACTATCACACATTACAGTGACCAAAGTCCAGAACACTGACAACACCGTCAAATGCTGGTGATGATGTGGACCAAAAGGAACCCTCATTCATTGCTGGTGGGAATGCAAAATGGTATAGCCAATTTGGAAGAGACTTTGGCAGTTTCTTACCAAACTAAACATACACTTAGTGTATATGATCTTTTTGCATGGGATTTTCTTCCCTCATACCAGACAATTCTCCCACTTTCTAGACACCGAGGGGGTGTCCTGCAATTCAATTCAATTCTGACAATAACTACCCAGAATTAGTGCAGACCCCCCAGGTTCAGGGCTCAGTCCCATGACAACTGAAAAAAAAAATGCACAACCTAGAAGTTGAGAATTATGTTTTATTCGGCAAACTTTCTGAGGGCTTAACCTTGGGATACAGCCTCTCAGCTAAGCTCCGAGAGACTGCTCAGAAGAGGTAAGGGAGGAACCAGGATATATAGGAGTTTTTGCTACAACAAACAAACAAACCCACGTAGTAGAACGTCAAAAGATTACTGCTAATCACAAAAACAGACATTTCAAGTTAATGAGTTTAGTGCTTTTCTTTGTACAGGAAGATGCAAGAGTCAGAGCTCATTAAAATCATTCCTTTGATATGCATCTTAACTATCTAGGGCCAGTATCCTGTTTTTCACCATCCTGAATTCCCCTCAGGGTGCACCGCTGCGGGAACCTGCAGTGGTTGATGGCTTGATGGCAGGCAATATTCTTTGATTACTAAAATGTCAGGCAATATTTCTTTGTCCACAGTCCAAACCCATAGAATGTACAGTACCAAGAGTGAACCCTAATGTAAACTATGGACTCTGGGTGATTGTGATATGTCAGTGTATGTTCATCAGTTGTAACAAATACATCACTCTGGTGGGAGACATTGATCATGTGGGAGGCTACCATGTGCTGGGGGCAGGGCGTATATGGGAAATCTCCATACCTTCTGCTTAATTTTGTTGTGAATCTAAAACCTAAAAAATAAAGTCTAATAACAAACTTAAAACAAACAAAAGAACACAAGAAAGAGCAGTCAAAAATGTATGAGACGAACTCGGAGAGAATCAGGAGCCAAAGGTGGAGGTATTTACTGTCTTCAGTGCTAAAAAGACGATTGAAAATTGTCTCCTGCATTTAGTAATTATGACGGCATTAAACACTTGGACAATAGAGAAAGCAAGCCTCCAAAGAACTTGTAGAAAAAATTTAAAGACTCGTGTTCTTTACTTAATAAAGTATAAAACTAGTGCAAAGATTAAAATGAATACTGAAATGATTACAAACAGCAGCAGCATAGGACTTCCCTGGTGGTCCAGTGGTTAGGACTCAGCGCTTTCACTGCCAATGGCCCAGGTTCGATCCCTGGTCAGGGAACTAAGATCCCACAAGCTGCAGGGCCAAAAAAACAAAAAGAAAAACAACAACAAAAAAAAACAAAACAGCAGCAGGATGGTGAAAGGAATAGTAATAGTTAATGCCGCTTCATTAATGCCTGGTTGGGAGTGTGTTTCGTTATTGATCTGCTTGTAAGAATCCCTACCCCAGGGAGCATGGGGCAACTGTAGGGAAGAATGGGGAGGAATTACCAGGGGTGTCCCTCCAAACTCTGTTCTATTCTCCAGGATTGTATTGGCCCTCCCTGCCCCCTCCCATGTGTCATAATCACTTTCGCTCTGATACTATAAGCATTTTGTCAGGTAAACATAAATGGGGTATTTTAGGATGTCTTACCATTTTTCCTTCTTTCCACCCACTCTAATTCTGAATTCAAAGTAATGTTGAGGAGGTGACAAGGCACATTTCCTAAAACAAGCAAGGCAGAGAAGAGCTGGGTTTAAGCTGAGTGACTTCTCACAACATCTCAGATTTGGTATTTCTGTGTTGAATGGGTTATTTTTCCTCACGGGTGTGGAGAAGTTGCTGGTAAATGCCCGCACTCTGCAAATTAGAGAAAAGAGCGAAAAAAGTCTTCCATTTCCAGAACCACGTAAATTCCCAAGTGTCTCTCATATACATTTTAACTGCCTGTGGATAGAATTTAAGGTCTTTCATGGGATCCTTATTACTCATCCCTCATCATTATCCCTCAGATTGTTGGCTGGAATAAGCCTGATTTCAGCTTTTCATTCTGATATGCCCATAAGCACACTCATGATTTGTGCTCAAATAAACCTATTTAGAGAAGCCCTATTCTAAAGAAGCCCCTCCAGAATGTAGTCTTCACGACCCTCCCAAAGTGACATCTTTCTTCCAGTTATTATAACAATACAGTGCTCAAAACTTTCTTCCAAGAAAGAAAAAAACCCTCATTAGCCTTGTAACAGGGGAGAGAAATCGGACTCCACGTTTCTTTGACTTTAACCTTTGCTTTTCGTTGCTTTTGTTATTATCATCATACATAGTGGCCTGCCTCAGGGAACCCTGCCCCTCTGCCTAAATGTTAAAGTGCCTCTGTTCAGCTCACAGGGAGACAGTCTGACCAGGCGTCCTTGTGGAAGGCTGCAAGAAACAAGAAATTAACACATCCCCTCCCCGAGGCTGGCCAGTTCCAGGGGATATTTGCAAAATTTATGGCCTTTTTACTTTACTTCCTCATCTCCTCCCCCTCTCTGTGCTATAAAAGAAACTGGCATCCAAAACCACATAAGATGGTTTATCAGAGACACTAGTCTGCCACCTTCTCGGTCTGCCGGCTTTCCGAATAAAGTCCTATTCCTTGTCTCAACACCTCCTCTCCGATTCACGGGCCTGTCGTGCGGTGAGCAGAGCCAGCTTGGACTCGGTAACAGCCTCACCTGGTTCTAATTACTACAAGCCGGACAGTCTCTGCTCCTACATGGCTTAACAGCTCCAGGGTGGTTCTACCTGACAATTAAGTGAAGTTCACCAGTGATCAGTAAATTAGTTATTAATGCTTTCTTTCCTGTTCTAAAAGCACATTTATTATCAACTCAGTGGTTGGTTTTTTAAAATTGAAGGATAATTAGCAACTTCATAGGGAATTAAGTAATACGAAAATGACTTTTTAAATGGAATTTTCTTGGGGAAGAGACAGCATTTAACAAACATTCACCAGTGTCAAACAAAGGATGGACAGACATCAGTTAGTCTGTAAGGATGGAGTCATAACAACTAAAACTTGGGGAAAAAGATACTTCCCAACTCCATCCCCTCCCCACATTTCCCCTCCCTCATTTCACAGTTAAGAATGATGAGAACCAAAGGAGTGATATAATTTACCCAAAGTCACACAGCAAGATAAGAGAAGAGCCAGGCCTGGAATGAATGCTAGTTATGTCTTTCCTCTGCAGTCCCCCAAAGAGCGTAGATCCCTCAGCGCTGGCTGGGAATGGATTTGCCTTTTTGTATATAACTCGACCCACATTATATCTAATTTTCTCCTGAGACCCCTTGCCTAGGACAGCTACACTTAATGTATGTCCTTAATTGAAGAGTGAGTGGGGGAAGTAAAACTCCGTTGGGTTGCGGGAGCTTTGCAGTCTAACTCACCATCTTGGATCTATAGCAATACAGCCCAGATGAGAGGATACTAAAAAGATTTAGGAAAGATGCAGTGATTCTTCCATTTGGTTGCTGCTCCCCAGAACACTTCTAAAGACGATGATGATATTAATTGTTACCATGTATTAAGTACTATTTTCTGGCACTGTGCAGACCACTTTATAGGCGTTATCTGATAAACAACTTTGTGAAGAGGTACTATTATCATCTTACAGATGAGAACAAAGGCTTAGGAAAGTTAAGTCCCTGACCCAGGACTAGGCAACTAGGAAATAACTGAGCCAGCTTTAAACCCAGATTTGTCTGACTTCCAAGACCCACGTTCTTAATTACTGAGATATCTGAAAAGATGGACTCCAGTGGAATGCATTTCTCTCTTCTCCTAGGGAGAAGAAAAAGCCATCCTGAATGTTGTCACTTGATCTCTGTCATGATAATGTCATCTTCATTTGTTTGACAGGATATTTTGCAGGTCCTTTCATATGCATTTTCTCTTTGGATCTCTGCAACAACCCAATGAGGGAGCTGGGGAAAGGTATGATTATGCATTTTTAAACAGCCCTATCTATAACTGCTGGGTATCAGTAAGTACCTGATCAACTCCAGATGCTAAACAAATAGAAGATCAAAATCTCTATGATTTCTGAATGATGAATGTTCAGAGTGCTCTGAGTGACCAGGTGGGTATGAGGCAGCCTGGGGATGTGGGAAACACACTATTGGGAGTCTGGCTGGCTGTGATAGGGACCTATCTCTCTATATATCTGTCTGGTGACTTAGAGACTTACTGACCTGCCCACATTCACACAGGTAATGAACCCAAACCATCTGTCTCTAAAGACCCTGCTATTCCCCATTCCCTTACTTCAGTTATCTTTCATGTTCTAATAACTCTGTAGTCTATATCTCTTTAGCTCAGATCTTTCTCTTGAACTCCAAATCAGTTTTCCCTGTTTTTAGAATATCTAGATGTACCACTCAAAATCAGTTAAAATTGATTTTTAAATATTTAAATTAAAATCAAGTCTAAAATTGAGTTGATTTTATCACCGCTTCACCCCACTTCAATTTTCTCCACTTTTTAACCTTCTTCCTTCTCTCCCATCCTTTCTCTCTTTCATTACCCAACATGAAATAAGCACCTACTATAGGCCAACCACTATGCTGATGGCTTGGGACACAATTATGTGCAGTAACAGACAATATATCTCATCTTGTGGATGAGATAGACATCAATCAGGCAAAGCAAGCATGGATACTAGGGGGGCTAATTAATTAAGGGTTTGCATATTTGGGAAGTCAGGGAAGGCTAGTCTGAGGGAGTGATGCTTAGTCTGAAAGTTGAAGGGAATAGGAGAAAACAGGTGGGAAGAACAGTCTATGAAAAGGGAACACCAGGTGCACAGACCTTGTGACAAGTACACAGAGTGAGAGTCAGCAGGTGGGACTGTAGCACAAAGGTTGAGAGGGAGAGTGATGGAGGCCATGGAGAGCCTGGCTGAAAACCTTCAAGGACTCCAGCAGCTTTCAGAATAAAAGGAGAATATACAACACCACTTTATTCCCTTTTCCTCATCATGCTACCACAGGGCCTTTGCATATACTGTTCCCTCTTTGCACTTGGATCTTCATTCTTTGTTCTTTCTTTAGTATTATCTAGCATGTATTGAATATTTGCTATACACATATTAGGCACTATGCTAAATTCTTTTCATATTACCTAGTTTAATCCTCATAATCATATAAATGAGAAAATCTATTATTTCCATTTTACAGGTGAGGTCATTGGGACAGAGAGATTGAGTGACAAGCCCAGAATCACAACAACTTGTGGGGGGTAGAGTAAGGTTTGCAACGGCACTGGGCTTAGTCCAGATTCAACACGCTGAACTGTTATGTGCACTGCTGTCAGTTCACCTCCATCTCAGCTGGTCACCACCTCTTCATCCTTCTGTCTCTGCTAAACTTCAATTTCCTTAGGAAATTTTCCTGCCCTTCCTGACTGGATCAAATCCTACTATTGCAAGCTCTCGTTACCCTCTTCCTTTCTGGTATCAAAGCTGGGATTTTAAACTCAGTTGGTCACAATCAGTCACCAGTAGTAGACTGTGAACTCCATGAAGACAGGGTCTAATTTTTAATCTCATTATTGCAGTCTCTTTTGCTAACAAAGTGCTTGTCAGTTATTAAATGCTCAACAGATATATAGCTACTGGTTGGATATATGGATCCGTATATCTTTGACAAGAGTGTGATTGTACTGTAAGTTTTTTTTTTAAACTAACAACTTAGTTCAGGCTGCTATAACAAAGCACCAGAGTCTGAGTGGTTTATAAACAACAGATATTTATTTCTCAAGTTCTGGAGGATAGGAAGTTCAAGATCAGGGCATTGGGAAAATCAGGTTCCAGCAAGGGCCCCCTTCCAGGCTGTAGACAGCCGATGTCTTGTTGTGTCCTCACATGGAGGAAAGAGAGCTCTGGCATCTTCTTATAAGGAGACTTATCCCATTCATGAGGGCTCCACCCTCATGACCTAATCACCTTCCAAAGGTCCTACTTCCAAATACCATCACATTAGGATTAGGGTCTCAACATATGATTTTTGAGGGAACACAAACATTCAGTCCATAACATCTAACAACGTCTTTTTAAAGTCAGTAGTCGGGACTTCCCTGGTGGTCCAGTGGTTAAGACTTGGCCTTCCAATGCAGTGGGTGCAGGTTCGATGCCTGGTCAGGGAGCTAAGATCCCACATGCCTTGAGGCCAAAAAACCAAAACATAAAACAGAAGCAATATTGTAACAAATTCAATAAAGACTAAAAAAAAAATGGTCCACATTAAAGTCAGTAGTACTGCTTTTAAGCTTCAGTATCTCTACATGCCAATCTCATTGCTAATCCTTGCTAAGTGCTCTGTGTTCATGATCTCCTTTGATTCTACATATGAAGGAACTGAGGGTCTGAATGAGGTCCAATAAATTGCCCCAGGACACCCAGTTGGTCAATGGTACAAGACATGGTTCCAGGTCTGTCTATATCTAAAGCCTTTACTCTATAGCACTGCCATGTTACCTCCACTCTTATAACCATTTTTCGAAGTCAGCCAATCTACTACGATATCAGTGCTGATGGCACCATTGTATTCGCTGTAGGGATATAATAACTGTTTAACAGATCCATATTTATTTACTTTTCGGTTGTTTTGATTTTTTTAACATCATAAAGAAAGCTGTGATGCACATTCTTGTATGTTTGTACTCTTGTCTGATTATCTCCTCAGGGTAGTTGGTGGTAAAAAAGTCAGAAGTTTTGATTCATATGGCCAAATTAGCAGCAGTAGAATTTGAGTTTTTAGTAGTGGATTCTATTACCCGCCTATTTGCCAAGAGGGTATGTTTTGCCATTGGCCAACAAAGAAAAACATGACATAAAAATATTCTTTGCATTTTCATTAATTTATCCTGGAGTGCAGAAAAAAAGATAAAATCCACTGCAGCCCTTTTTCTTTGGACCTAGTTCTCAAGGCATATTTTTGAAGTACAGAATTTAGTATGTACTCCAACTTAAGACAGATAAATAGGAGTACTTGTAGCAAAAACAGGCTGCTTTTGATTTGTTTAGTGTTTACTATGTATCCTGAACACATTTTTCTCTAACGTATCTGTATAAACCTTTAATTTTTTTGCGTAATCAAATTCTTAATGCTGATGAAATTCTATACCTAAAGTAACTTTTCTTACCAGCATCTCAACTGCATTTTTCATCTTTAAGACCTTTGGGAAGGGGTTAGAGAACATGAATAAACTTGCTACAGAAAAAATGAGATGGATAGACAAGAAACAGAATGACGCCTTTTTACTCCCAAAGATTTAGGAATCTGCTATGTTCTTGGATCTGTCCCTTTTAAAGCAGGTGGATAGTTTTAATCTTTCTGGAATGCTGTTTTTGGCCCTGATGAAAAGTAGCTGACCGGAAGAGCAGCAGAAGGTTAACATTTGGTTTCACGACCGATATAACCCTCTAAGTGACAACATTCTGTCTACCAAACAAGCCAAGATTTGTGTTTCTCTGGAGAGGTCAAGAAAGGGCATGTTTTCTCACATGATAACCTTTAAAACCCTCTTGCTTTTCACTGAATTTTAAGGTTTGCCTTGTGCCTTATAGATGTGAGTGCTCCTAGGAATTGGAAGAGTTTTCAAAAATACTTTTTTCCTGGAAGTGTGATAGTCTAACAAAGGCCAGGCTGTTGATTCCCTGAAGTGCTAGGAATCCTCGCAGGGACAGAAGTTCAAATGTTTGTCTGCTGGCTTGGAGCCAGTGAACACAATGGCAGGGAACTTTGGTGGAGACCTTGAAAATGCCTGATGGGGTGGATGCAGTTTAAGAAGCAGGATATGGGGGTTAGAGCCTATGGCGGAAATGGCCATCCTTGTCATTCCTCCCTAGGATAGGGCCTAAACATCCTGGAGCACTGAAAATCAAAAGTGGAGATATATTGGCCATTCCAGAAACTACATCTTTTTCCCAAGAGACACTTTTAGATAAGCCATCTAAAACCTCTGGAACTTTGGTTCCTCATATATAGAAAATGGGACTGAGGTATGTGATTTCAAAGGCATTTTCAACTATAAAACTAGGCTACTCTTCAAATTCAGAAACAGAGAATAAGCAAGTCTTCTAGGAACAATACCATATTTTATTGCTGCTGGAAAGTTGTCAGTATGATAAGCAACCTCTACTCAACTACTACAGATTTTTTCTTTTCCCTCCTGCCCCAACCACTGAAAACACACACACACATACACACACACACATACACACGGTGTCTCTCTCTCTCTCTCTCTCATAAACTGTTTAAAGCATATTTAATTTTGTCCTAGTAAGTCAAGAATCTTAGAACAGGACTTCCCTGGTGGTGCAGTGGTTAAGAATCCACCTGCCAATGCAGGCGACACGGGTTCAATCCCTGGTCCAGGAAGATCCCACATGCTGTGGAGCAACTAAGCCCGTGCACCACAACTACTGAGCCTGCGTTCTGGAGCCCGTGAGCCACAACTACTCAGCCCACGTGCTACAACTACTGAAGCCCATGCACCTAGAGCCTGTGCTCCGCAACAAGAGAAGCCACCGCAATGAGAAGCCCACGCACCGCAACGAAGAGTAGCCCGCGCACCGCAACGAAGAGTAGCCCCTGCTTGCCGCAACTAGAGAAAGCCCGCGCCCAGCAACGAAGACCCAACGCAGCCAAAAATAAATAAATAAATTTATTAAAAAAAAAAGAATCTTAGAACAGAAAGGGATATAGGGAGATAGACGAAAGAGATGCCTTGATTGTGGTATCTGAGTTGGGGTTTATAAGACTGTTTCTTTTCTTCTCTCTTCTGATCTTCCTCTTATCATCACTTTTCTCTTTTCTATACTCCCTTCCCTTCTTTCTGCATTCAAAACCTCCAACATGTTGACTGAGATTCTTAATTAAAAAAAAGCTACTGGTATTTAGCCAAATCTTTCCACTGCATTTTTCAATGAGGAGCGCTTTGGCTTTTGGCCTAAGTTGACCACAGTCTTTGTCAATAGTTTAGAATTAAAGAGATTTTTGCTTTCTGATGTCAGAGCCTTTCTGGAAACACCAAAAAATAAAGTCTCAGCTGGTACTTGGACCAATTCTAACAGGTCCAAGTTTTTCCCTCCTCTCCTGCTAGTAAGGGAAAGAGTGATGGGAATAATAATGAAAGCTTTGTGGTACTGGAAATCTCTCCAGTTTTAACCTCAAAAGTTTTAGTCAAGTGTAACTTGCTTTTATGTAAGAAAATGTCATTATTATTAAAAATATACACACTGAAAAATTAGAAGTGAAATGTCATAACATCTGTAATTTATATTAAAATGGTCAGTGATATTATAATAGCTTTGTACAGGGACAGATGGTTACTAGACTTACTGTGGTGATCATTTCATAATGTGTGCAAATGTCAAATTGCTGTATAGTACACCTGAAAGTAACATAATATTGTACATCAACTCCACTTCAGTTTTAAAAATGAATAAAAGAAAATATTTCATAAAAACATGGAAGAAGCAAAATGTGGCAAATTGTTAATCTAGACAGTGGGTATATGGCATTTGTTATACTATTTTTTCTTCTTTTCTGTACAGCTGAAATGTTTCACACATATTTCACGCACATTTCAAAATTCCATACACATAACAAAAAGTGAATGAAAAATTAACCTCATCTTCATAAATAAGAAACCAAAGACTTAACTTAATTTGGTATCCTCTCCTCCTATGCAAACTTGCTGGATCTTCAAAATCTCTCTGCTATGTTACTGGCTCCACTTATTCAGTTGATCCAAGAGAAGTAATCACTATCAAAACAAGTTTAATTTTACGGAGGCCTTGACTGTAAGTTGCAAGGCCAATTCACTGGGGGAGAGAAACAGAAACTTTTCTTCACTGTTTTTATCTTGCTTTCTCCAACTGATTCTAGCACTCCTGCTGTTCTTTGGGGGAGAAGAGCAAAGGAAAGAAAGGGGAGGCAAGGGAGCATGATGACAGCTCACCAGGATTTTCACTTGCCTGGGAGAAGTAAATAAAATAAACTTTTCTGAAGAAAAACAAAACACACCCAACCTAATTAAGCTTAAAAGCTTTTGTACATCAAAGAAAGCCATAAACAAAATGAAAAGACAACCTAGAGAATGGAAGAAAATATTTGCAAATGATGCGACTGACAAGGGATTCATTTCTAAAATATACAAACAGCTATACAACTCAATAACAAACAAACAAACAAAAAAAACCCAAATGACCCAATCAAAAAATGGGCAGAAGACCTAAATAGTCATTTCTCTAGACGAGATTGGGCATGTTCAGGATGGTATGGCCGTAGACAGACATTTCTCCAAAGAAGACATACAAATGGCCAACAGGCACATGAAAAGATGCTCAACATTGCTAATTATTAGAGAAGTGCAAATCAAAACTACAATGAGGTATCACCTCACACCAGTCAGAATGGCCATCATCAAAAAGTCTACAAATAACAAATGCTGGAGAGGGTGTGGAGAAAAGGGAACCCTCCTACACACTGTAGGTGGAAATGTAAATTGGTACAGTCATTATGGAGAACAGTATGGAGGTTTCTTAAAAAACTAAAAATAGAGCTACCATATGATCCAGCAATCCCACTCCCAGGCACATATCTGGAGAAAACTATGGTTTGAAAGGATACATGCACCCCAATGTTCATTGCAGCACTATTTACAATAGCCAGGACATGGAAGCAACCTAAATATCCATCAACAGGAGAAGATGTGGTATATATATATATATGCACAATGGAATATTACTGAGCCATAAAAAGGAATGAAATAATGCCATTTTCAGCAACATGGATGGACCTAGAGATTATCATACTAAATAAAGTAAGTAAGGCAGGGAAAGACAAATATCATACAATTTCACTTATATGCGGAATCTAAAAAAATGATAGAAATGAACTTGTTTACAAAACAGAAATAGACTGACAGACATACAAAACAAACTTATGGTTACCAATGGGGATAGTGGAGGTGGTGGTGGGAGGTTGGGGAGAGAGATAAATTAGGAGTTTGGGATTAACATACACACACTACTATATATAAAATAGGTAAACAACAAGGACCTACTGTATAGCACAGTGAACTATACTCAATGTCTTGTAGTAAACTATAATGGAAAAGAATCTGAAAAAGAATATATATATGTATAACTGAATCACTTTGCTGTATACTTGAAACTAACACAACATTGTAAATTAACTCTACTTCACTAAAAAAATAAATAAATAAAATTATTAAAAAAAACAAACAAGCGTCCCAAATGGCTCTGGGACAGGTCTTTCCCTATTATGCCTTGGCACATTTGTCAAAAATCAACTGATCATAAACATAAGGGTTTATTTCTGGACACTCAGTTTACTCTGTCATTCTATGTCTATCTTTATGCCAGTGCCACATTGTATTGATTCATGTAGTTTTGTACTGAGTTCAGAAGTCATGAGGTATGAGTCTTCCAACTTTGTTCTCCTTTTTTGAGATTATTTTTTAATTCTGTTTGAATTTTAGAGTCAGCTTGTCAGTTTCTTCAAAGCCAGCTAGGATTTTGATGGGGATTATATTGCAACTGTGAATCAATTTGAGGGGTGTCACTATCTTAGCAATATTAAGTCTTCTGATCCATGAACATGGGATGTCTTTCCATTTATTTAGGTCTTTAATTATTTTCAGCAATCTTTTGTGGTATTCAGTGTACAAGTCTTGCACTTCTTTGCTAAATTTATACCTAAGTAATTTGTTCTTTTTGATGATATTGTAAATGGAATTATTTTCTTCATTCTATTTTCAGAATTTTCGTTGCTAGTCTATAGAAATAGAATTGATTTTTGTATATTGATCTTGTATCCTGCAATTTTCTTGTACTCTTTTATTAGTTCTAATAATTTTTTAGTGGATTCTTTACGATTTTTTATATACAATATCATGTCATCTACAAATAGAGATAGTATTACTTCCTCCTTTCCCATCTAGATGTTTTTGCTTATTTTCTTGCCTAATTGCCCTGGATGTAACCTCCAGTACAATGTTAAATAGAAGTGGAAAGAGTAGATATCCTTTTCTTTCTTGTTCCTGATTTAAGGGAAAGTATTTAGTCTTTCACTGTTGTATATAATGTTAGCTGTGGATTGTTGAGGAAGGTCCTTTCTATTTCTATTAGATTGGCCAAAAAGTTCATTCGGGTTGTTCTGTAACATCTTATGGAAAAACCCAAACGAACTTTTTGGCCAACCAATAGTTGAATGTTTTTATCAAGAATGGGTGTTGTAGATCAGTGGAACAGGAGAGAAAGTCCAGAAATAAAACCACGTACTTATGGTCAATCAACCTATGACACAATGAGGAGGCAAGAATACACAATGGAGAAAAGACAGTCTCTTTAATAAGCAGTGCTGGGAAAACTGGACAGCTATATGTAAAACAATGAAATTAGAACATTCTCTAGCACCATATACAAAAAAAAAACTCAAAATGGATTAAAGACCTAAAAGTAAGGCTGGATACTATAAAATTCCTAGAGGAAAACATAGGCAGAACAGTATTTGACATAAATCACAGCAATATTTTTTTGGATATATCTTCTAGAGTAATGGAAACAAAAGCAAAAATAAACAAATGGGACCTTATTAAACTTAAAAACTTTTGTACAGCAAAGGAAACCATAAGCAAAACGAAAAGACAACCTACAGAGTGGGAGAAAATATTTGCAAATAATGCAACCCACAAAGAATTAATTTCCAAAATATACAAACAGCTCATACAGCTCAATATCAAAAAAACAAACAACCCAATCAAAAAATGAGCAGAAGAGCTAAACAGACATTTCTCCAAAGAAGACATACAGGAGGCCAACAGGCACATGAAAAGATGTTCTACATCGCTAATTATTAGAAAAATGCAAATCAAAACTACAATGAGGTATCACCTCACACCAGTCAGAATGGCCATCATCAAAAAGTCTACAAATAATAAATGCTGGAGAGGGTGTGGAGAACCTTCCTACACTGTTGGTAGGAATGCAAATTGGTGCAGCCACTATGGAGAACAGTATGGAGATTCCTTAAAAAACTAAAATAGAGTTACCATATGATCCAGCAAACCTCCTTGGCATATATTCAGAAAAGACGAAAACTCAAATTCAAAAAGATACATGCACCCCAGTGTTCACTGCAGCACTATGTACAATAGCCAAGACAGGGAAGCAACCTAAATGTCCATCGATAGATCGATAGATGAACAGATAAAGATGTGGTATATATGTGGTATACACACACACACACACACACACACACACACACACACACACAATGGAATATTACTCAGCCATAAAAAAGAATGAAATAATGCCATTTACAGCAATGAGGATGGACCTAGAGCTTGTCATACTAAGTGAGATAAATTAGACAGAGAAAGACAAATATATGGCATCACTTATATGTGGAATCTAAAAAAGTGATACAAATGAGCTTGTTTACAAAAGAGAAATAGACTCACAGACATAGAAAACAAATTTAGTTACCAAAGGGTAAAGGGAGGAGGGATAAATTAGGAGTTTGGGATTAACATATACACACTACTATATATAAAATAGATAAACAGCAGGGACTTACTGTATAGCACAGGGAACTATACTCAATATCTTGTAATAGCCTATAATGGAAAAGAATCTGGAAGAGAACATATATGTATATGTATATTATATATATACAATTTATGTATGAATCACTTTGCTGTACACTTGAAATTAACACAACATTTGTAAATCAATAGAAAAAAAAGAAAGAGTGTTGGATTTTTCAAATGTCTTTTCTTTTTTTTAAATTAATTTATTAATTTATTATTTATTTTTGGTTGCATTGGGTCTTTGTTGCTGCGCACGGGCTTTCTCTAGTTGAGGCGAGCGGGGGCTACTCTTCGTTGCGGTGCGCGGGCTTCTCATTGCGGTGGCTTCTCTTGTTGCGCAGCATGGGCTCTAGGCGTGTGGGCTTCAGTAGTTGTGGCTCACGGGCTCAGTAGTTGTGTCTCGCGGGCTCTAGAGCACAGGCTCAGTAGTTGTGGCGCACGGGCTTAGTTAGTCCACAGCATGTGGGATCTTCCCGGACCAGGGATCGAACCCGTGTCCCCTGCATTGGCAGGCGGATTCTTAACCACTGCGCCACCAGGGAAGTCCTCAAATGTCTTTTCTTCATCTACTGAGATTGTTTCTTTGTCCTTTATTCTATTTTATAGTGTATTATACTGATTGATATTCATGTATTAAACCACCCTGGAATTTCTGGGATAAATCCCATTTGGTCATGGTATATAATATTTTTGTAGATTACTGAATTCAATTTGCTAGTATTTTGTTGGGAATTATTTTGCACAGATATTCGTAAGGGATATTGGTCTGTATATTTTTCTTTTGATATCTTTTTCTGGTTTTCAGAGTAATTCTGGCCTCATAAAATGAGTTGGAAAGTTTTCCTGCCTCTCCTATCTTTTGGAAGAGTTTGTAAAAAGTTAATATTAATTTTCCTTGAAATGTTCAGCTGCCTTCACCAGTAAAATCATCTGAACCTGGTCTTTTATTGGTGGGAAGGTTTTAAATTACTAATGTGATCTCTTTTCTTATTATAGGCTTATTTTCTACTTTTTCTTGAGTCAGTTTTGGTAGTTTGTGCCTTTCTAGGAATTTGTCCATTTCCTCTAAGTTATCTAATTTTCTGGTATACAGTTGTTCATAGCTTTCCTTATAATCCATTTTATTACATTAAGGTTGGTAGTAATGTGCCCTCTTTCATTCCTGATTTTAGTAGTTTTCTTTTTCTCTCTTTTTTCCTTGGTTAATCTAGCTAAAGGTGTGTCAATTTTGTTTATTTTGTCAAAGAACCAACTTTTGGTTTCATTGATTATCTCTATCGTTTTTCTGTTCTCTATTTGTTTCTCTATTTCTGCTTTAATCCTTATTACTTCCTTTTTTTCTGCTAGCTTTGGGCTTAGTATGCTCTTCTTATTCTACTTCTTTAAGGTATAAAGTTAGCTATTGATTTGAAATCTGTTTTTAATGTAGGCATTCACAGTTATATTTTTAGGGAAGGAATGTGGACTATTTTGGGCCTGAAGAAGATGTAATAGTTTGACAGAAACCTACCAGTAAAACTGAATTATAATTTTACTTGGATGTTTTTGCTTAGCCTCTGATTCCATGGCAGACAATCATCCAAAATGCACAGGTTAAATACATACACCAGTGAGCTTTTGTTTTAGCAGTTACAATTATTGAAAGAGTTCATATAATTTTTAATTTTGAAGGGTGATTTACTTGATGACAATTGTGAAACATTCTCAAACCTGTCACATGTAGTAATTCTGCAGTCTGAGAAATTGTTACTGGCTTTTGCAAGCATGGCAGAAATTTAATAAACTGTCGCCAAACCATTTGCTTGTTTGAATGCCAAGGTTTCCTTCCCCACATCACATGCAGTGTCCTGCTGCCAACAGTTATCAAAATACTCCCACAGTTGTCACAGAAAGAAATGTTCAGGGAGTTACTATTTCTTTATTCTTGTTGTCCCTGTATTTCATTGCTTTTGCCACTTCTACTTGGAGAGTTATTTGAATAACTCGAATAATGTCAGTATAGAGCAGTTAGACACTAAGTAATGGATTGAAAAAATAAGAATATCTGAGACATAGCTATAGATATATAGATACAGAGTGCAGCAAGATCTGGAAGGATGTCTTTCATACTTTACTCTCTATATGTTCCTAATGTTTGGATTTTCATAGAGAGACTATTGTTTGTGTAATGTAGAACAGCAATAAAAAATATAAAAATAGTTGAGAGGGAGTCTAGATGAAAACACTAAGAAAAGTCTAATTAGATCAACTCATTTTAATCTAAGATATGCAATTATTTGGCACAAGCCTTTATAATAGGATTTAGAGATACAATCCAGCCCTCTGAACTGCAGATTGACAGAAGCTGAAATTATTGGCTCTGAGTTTGCATTTTCTTTGATGACTCCAGCAAATAAATGCCAGACTCGAACAGGCGAATGCCTGGCCAGGTTAAAAAAGCTCTTGCATCTGAAACACAAAAGGCGCAAGATTGGAGGGTGTGACCTTGGACCTCAGTTGTAAATTCAAAGATTCGGGGAAAGTGTAGCCTTTTACCACTATGATAATATTAGAAACTATCATCTGGAATAAACGTATCTCTACTTTGTCTTGTCTGTTAATGGCTTTGGTGGACACTTTGGAAGCACTTATCGATATTTCAAATGATATACATTTGACCAAGCAATTCCACTGCTAGGAAGCTCTTCTATAGGAATACTTATACCAGTGCACAGATTTTTAGATACATAGGTACTCATTGCTGCAAAATATTTCAAATATCCTAAGTGTACCTCAAAGAAAGTATGGTTACGTAAGTTATGGTCCAACTGGCCCAAGGCCACAGGGCTAAGAAGTGGAGATCTGGGATCTAACTGATGCTTTTACTCCTCACGATACTGTATTTCCTGAGTTAGTCTGTGGGTGAAGGTGGCTTTGCGTGATCAGGACTCAGCTTGTGTGTTCTTCCCAGGGCAGGTCAAGATTGGATGGTGGGGAGGGGAGAAAGGACAGGCAGATGTCATAGCCAAGGGATAAGGAATAAGACGGGGGGAGTCAAGAGTTTCAAACAACAATAAAGAGTGGAAAAAAGGCTATGTATAATTAAGGGAGAGCGATTCTGGAGGAAAGTATTCTGTTTCATCAAAAGAGCATTGCCTTAGTTAATTTTCACCCCACCACCCCAACAGCATGAACCCCTCACTCTGAAAAACTCTGAATTTGTAGGTGATCTTTCCCACTCTGAAGTAGGATGGGTGGGTGGTGCTGAAGGAGGAGCTTACTTCTGGAGACGCAAGCTTATATCTGTCCCTCTTCATCAAAGAAAACACACATATTAACATGTGTTTGAGGGATTAGTACATCTTTGAAACCCTAAGCAAATGGGAGAATTCTTGCAGTGTCCACAATACTATGCAATGAAGGATTTGGTGTGGCTGCCGCAGGGTGGGATGATCCAGAGCATTCTAAAGAACACATGCCAATTTCAGGAGTCCTGGCATTTTTCACATGCTCTGGTGTTTTCCGTCATCCCAGATGCTATGCTAGCATTCTGTATGACCTTGAGCCAAACACTCGCCTTTCTGTAACTTATTTTCTCTATTAAACGAGTTGGGGGTGAGTCGAGTAAATGATCCTTACTATCTCTTCAACTTGTGGTTTAATTTATAGTTTTCAAGACTTACTGAATCATTAGTATTTTAAATAAACATTATCTGGTATCTATTAATAAGAGTCAGAAACAAAAAATTGTGTTACTTTCTTAACACAGTTTATATACACACATGCACATACATACATGCATATTTTTCAAAAATGAAAAAGGCAATATTATGTACAAGAAACTCTATGCCTTGAGGATCTGTATCCTTGGTTCTCTCTTTACTATTAGGAAAAGCACTGATAAGATTTTCTTGTGGTATAAAGAAGAAAGAGATGGTTTAAGGAGGAATGGTAGTGGAAGAAGTGGACTGTATGTACATCTTTATATTCAACTGCATTTCATTTCTCCAGAAACCCACCAACACATACAGGCACACAGTCACACCCCCACACACCCTCCACTGCCACCTCAGCCCATTAGAGAGTTGGTAAGGACTGATGTTGAAGTTTAGCTATGGGTTGCACCTGCTTTTTCTCTCTTGTTATTTCTTAGGGGTAGCTTGTCCGTCCTCACCTGTCAGGCCAGGTGCAAGCGGAGGGTATCGTGCCCTGATGTGAGATAACTGTTAGAAATGTGCGTGTGTGTGTGTGTGTGTGTGTGTGTTTAACATGTAGGAAATGTAAAATGCATAGCAAGGGCTTCTTTCACTTCTTAAACACAGCTTATTTTGTGTGCTTCACAGACATCCAAGTACAGGGAGCGTCACTGACCGAGAGCCCCAGCTGCTGACTCTGAAATCCATGGCCATGTTTGCAGCCACACCCCCAAAGGCTGCTCCCAGCCAAAGACTGGGTGTGGCCAGGACACTAAGGCAGGTCCACTCCTGCGAGAGTGGAACCCCCCTGGTGGTGGGCTTTGGCTCAAGGACACCCCTCAAGGCCTTGATGACCCTTCTTTAGCCTCCTCTCTACCTTCCTTCCTTCTCTATTTTATGAGGGGTCAGCTTTACCAGGCTCCTCCCCCTTTTCTCTCATAGGTGTTTCCCCTAATAAAACCCTTGCTTGATTAACTCTGTCTTGGTGGCTCTTCCTCAGGGGAAACAGATGAACACAAACTGATAAAAAGTACAGCTTTTCAAGGCAAAGAACCACATGTTTGCTTCGTTGCATTTTGGGTCAAAAAGGGTGGAAAATAAGATTATCTGTTTGGGTTAGCAGACTGAGGCCTCAAGAACTCTCAAGGATACATAAGAAATTAACAACAGTGGTAACCCCTGTCAGGTTTTCGTTAAGAACTTGTGAATGGGGAAAGAAGCTGGGAGGAAATTTTCCACGTTATGATATTTTTTTTGATTTTCCAAGCGAGTAAATGTATAATAATCTGAAGATGTAAAATCAACTATTTGGATTTAAAAAAACATGTAAATTTGAGAAAAAAGAAAGCATCGGCTTTGGAGGTCGATCTGCATTTAAGTCCCAGCTCATCTCGTGATTGTGGGAGAATAACTGTTACTGGATTCTAGATTTCAGTGTTCTGTTTCTCGAAGGAGACTTTTATAACCTCATTTACTGGCTCCCTGCAGAAGGCAGACACCTCCTGGCGGACTCCACTGGGCTTGGCTGTGGGACTTGCTGGGGTGAGGGGACTCGGAGGCCGAGAACCAGCTGGACCTGAGCAGAGGCTCTGAAGGGTCCTGATGAGTCCTTGCTCTCTTGTCTTTTTGCCACAGAATCGCAAGTCCCAAGCAGGGGCTGCTTTTACAGCGTGGATTCTGGGATAATATTGCAGAGCCCCAGCGGGCCTGTAGCTGCTGCCCCTGACAGGCAGTGTGCGCAAAACCGACTTTTGTGGTTGAAAACTACTGTGGTTATTCCCCCAACTTTTTATTTGGAAAAATTTGAGAATAAAGTTGAAAGAGTGGGACCATCAGCACCTCACTGCAATTGGTAACATTTTGCCATATTTGCTTCCTTTCTCTTGCTCCCTATGTTTACTGCGCTGTTTGAGAGTTACTTACAGGTGTGAGTGAAGATACCGCATCCCTAAATATTTCAACATTATATCCTAAGAACAAAGCCTTTCTCCTATATCAATACAATGATCATATCCAATGATCATATCCATATAACATTGATACAATAATATTAATTAGCATACAGTTTATATTCAAATTTCTTTCATAATAATATCCTTCGTACATTTTTTTCTTTCTGATCCATGATCCAAGCAAGGATCGTACACAGGTACTAGCTGTATGTTTCTTTAATCTCCTTTAATTTAGAGCAGGTCCCTGACCTTTTTTGGTCCATCTTTCACGAAACTGATATTTTTGAAGAGTACAGGCCGGTTGCTTTATAGAATGCATCATTTTCTGGATATATCTGATTTTTCTTCCTCATAATTCTTTAGATTCAGGGTCAACATTTACGGTAGGAATACTACATGGATTATTTGTTTATATCACAACATGGAGGCACAAATAATGTCAAACTGTCCCATTTTGGGTGATGACAAGTTTGACCACGATGTTAAGGTGGTATCCACCAGATTTCTCCATTGAAAAGTTTCCTTTATCCCTTTATGTTTTGTCAGTAATCTGTGGGGTGATATTTGTGAATATCTTGACCCTCAACAAACTTTCCCCATTGGTTTTAGTATCCACAGATGATCTCTTCCTGAATTAAACATTACATTGGTAGTTGCAGAATGGTTGACTTTTCCCCATTCTGTTATTCCTACTCTATGTGTTTACCTGGCATTCTTTTGTACAGAAAATGTCCTCTCCACTCTCTACTCCCATTTATTTTTGAGTATCACTATGGGCTCATGGATTTTTAGCATATATAACGTTATAATCCTTCATCATTATTCTTTTCGTAATTCAAACTAAATTTGTACAATGGGAGCCCCCTTTAAGCTGGATCCTGTGTCCTTTTAACATGTTTCTTCCTGTCTTTGAGTATTTTCTTGCCTTCTGGCACAATAAGATGCTCCAAGTTCACCTTCGATATTTACTGTCACAGACCTGATTCTTTTTACTTGGGAGGGAAATTGAGAGTGAGACTAAGATTTGGGGAGAGGGGTGATAAAGAAGGGGGCAAGATAGGAGATTTAGGGTAAGGAAATATTTTGGGGGATTCTTGGCCAAATATCTAACTCAGGTAGGTCTCTCAAGCTCTCCCAACCTGAACTTCCTCTCCTAGAAAATGAAGATTAATATGCTTATTGCATGAGTAGGTTGTGAGAAAACCTGATTGATTGGCATGTTCAACATGACTGGCCATACATTCAGTATTTGTTGGACATTATCATTTCTAACATCCTTCCAGCCAAGTTAATTTCTGTGATACTTGTGACTTCCAATCACTGCTTCCTGTGCAATTCATGATTAAACTTGCTTAAATTTATGTTCTGAGGCTTTGTTTAAGTATCACTCTAAAATGTTCTGAAGGCAACTACATGAGGTTAAATGGGGACAGACTCTAAAAGGCTAGCAAAACAAAGATCACCAAGGGATCAAATTTAAGGAGGAAGCAAAAAATACACATTTTTTGCTGATACATACACATCACACATATATATTGATGTATGCATATTTCGTGTTTTGAAATAGTATCTTAATTGAGAGGTGGTCTGGTAAAACGCAGACTGGGTTTAAATCCAAGTTCGGACACTTACTTACATTCCTCATTTAAAAAGTGAAGGTAATTATACTTTCCCTGTGCAGTTGTTGCGAATGTACAATTTGGGCCAAGGTGACAGATCTAACAAGCACAGAGTCTTCTTTTTTTCTTGCAGTTTTATAAATAATGTACAACTCTGTTTAAGGTGTACAGCATAATGATTTGACATATGTATATATTGCAAAATGATTACCACAATAAGTTTAGTTAACTTCCATCACCTCATAAAGTTACGAAAACAAAATACTTTTTCCTTGTGATGAGAACTTTTAGAATTTCCTCTTTTAGCAACTTTCTAATACACCATATAGCATTGTTGATTATAGTCATCATGTTGTACGTTACATCCCTAGTGCTTATCTTATAACTACGTTTGTGCCTTATGACCACCGTTCCCCAATTTCCCTGCAGGAGGGAGTCTTACGGTGCCCATCTGTTTCTTAGCCAGTACCGCCACCTGGTGGTGGTGTATTTCAATTGCAAGTCAAGGAGCAGAGTGGGGAAAGGCCTTGGGCTGAATTTGTCAATTTACACGATTTAAATAAAGCTATAGCAGTAAACAACTTTGAATAAGAGCATTTCCATACTAAACCTCTGGGATGCTTACTTCAATAGCAGCAACATCCTAGTCGGACAAAGGAATCAGACACTGCGCTGAATGCAAAGGCATTCAGTCGTTCAACAAATATACATTGAGCGCCTACTGTGTGCCGCACTGCGTTCTGGGCGCTTGGGATCCATTAGTGAACAGGAGACAAAAATTCCACCCTTTAACATGGGATCCTTTTAAAGTGCTCTCTATATAGTATATAAATTAGATAATTTGTAAAACGCTCTACGGATTACAAAGTTCCCTCCAACGTCAACAGGACACGTTCTGAGGTCCATATTACTATGGCTAAATAAATGGAAAAACCGGACGCAGACCCACTCCAGCTACCCTAAGAACTCACCCTTGCAAAACTGAGAGTTAAGCCAAGAGCTTGAAGATGCCATCGACGAGGCCGGCCGGGCTGACCACGAAAGTAAGAGTAAACAGAAGTCATCTTTTCTCAGTTTTTCTCCCCAGAAACATACTTTGAGAGAAACAAGGGTTTCGCCCAGCAGGCGGGGATCGAACCTGCGGAGGGCGGAGGGTGACGGCGCGTGTCGGGCTCTGCGGCTCCAAAGGAGACGCTTGTCCCCCTGCAGAGCCCACCGGGTGGCTGACCGGCCGCCGTGGGGCCCAGGACCTCCGGGTCATCCTCCGCGCGCCGGGAACAAGCTGAGCTCTGGACTCCAGACCTCCAGCGACTGACTCTCAGCGAGGCCCGAGCACGCCCCCTGGTGGCGGATGCAGCCCGACAGCCTGGCCCGGAACAAAACTCTCCGACGGAACCTGGGGTGCGCGCTCGGAGTTTCCGGGGGAGAAGACGGAGAAGGACCTGCGCGCGGCGGTTCGTAGGGCCGCGGAGGAGGCAATGTCCGTAGGAGTCTGGAGCTTGCGGCTCTGGCGGGCCGCCCCCAGCGGCGGGGCTGGCTGGAGTGAGTTTTAGCGGCCGTAGGGTCAGGGAGGGAGGCTTAGAGGATGGTGTCTGCCCAGATTGGGCCCGAGGCGGGTCCTGGGGGGGGGGGGTCCCGCGGGGTTGGGGGCCGAGGAGGGTCTTTTGAGTCCTTGCTGTGTTGGCCGCCCCCTCCCGGCCTTGGGGTACATATCTCGGGACGCGAGAGAGACGGGGAGGGCAGGGGCGGGGCCGCGGGAGGAGCTTGGGGCGCCCCTGGGAGGGAGACCACGTTCCGGTGCAAACGTGTCCTTATTTTCCCATTGGACTCGTACATGCCTTGCCAAATCCTCTGATTTGGGGTTTGGGAAGTAAGCTTAGCATTTCTCGCTCTACATGTGGAGAGTTTTGGCGTGGGACCTGCAGCCTCGTGGAGCTTTCTTGTCACCAAGACCTTTTCAAAGCGACAGTTCTGCTCACCTTTCCAATGACTGGTCTGGTTTTGACTCCACTTCCTGGTTACTTTTTGCCCCTTATTGTAAAGCACAGATTGGAATACGACCGAGGAAACTGGTGGGAAGTGGCGATCTGATGGTGAAAGAGCAAAGTTGAAGTAAAGGCGCGGATCAGGGCAGGCTGCAGTTCTTTTCCGTGGGCGTTTTAATTATTAATATTAGAAAGGGGTTTAAGTTTACTTCTGAACTCATTTTGGTGAACAGCGTTTAAAATTCTCTTGCCTCCTATTCTTTCCTTGGTGGGGGATGGTGATACGGGAGGGGAACAGGGTGGGGCAATGTATTATTTTTTGGGTCAGTTTTCACATTTATTGTAACTTCTGCACAGGATTTATAGCAACATCACCTGCTTCTCAGCTGTCACCGACCGAACTGACAGAAATGCAGAATGATCTCTTTAACAAAGAGAAAAACAGGCAGCTCTCATTAACTCCCCGAACCGAGAAGATTGAAGTTAAGCACGTTGGGAAAGCTGACCCTGGCACTGTCTTTGTCATGAATAAAAACATTTCAACTCCTTACAGTTGTGCCATGCGTAAGTAACGAATCAGGGTACCATTTTGAAGAGTTTGCATAAATCAGGAGAAGAACCGGTGCAGAGGAGACATGATGCTGTAATTGCTCCCTGAACTTCCCGGAAGTTCTCCTTTATCTAGCATCTTACTGCGTGTTCACTGCGGGCTTAGCAGTTGAGGGTACTGTGGGTCTTGAAAGGTTGGTGCTGTAACGCATAGGTTGTCCTGGGACTTGCTGGAATCTGGCTGAGTTTAGAGGGCTGTCATTGTTTCCTGCAGGAGGCAGACCTGAAAGCATTGCTACTAGTGTGCTTGCCCCTTTCAGACACACTGTGGTGTAATGGCAGCAGTCACCATGTGAGTCCCATTAAAGGATTTTGGGGTGGAGGGACTGCCCTGGCCTCAGATGATCAGCTTTTTTTGGCCTTCTTTTCCTTTCCTGCTCTTTATAGCCTAACTTAAGTCTTTTATCTGCTCACCACTTGCCTCTGTGTTGTGTCTTTGTTTACATTTACATGTACATGTAGTAAATGTGTGAGTGCATGGGGTGAATGTGATTGGGGTAAAAATATTTGTTGTGTTCATATCTTAAGGGAGAAAACAAGGCCCTGTGTGTGATTTGGTGTGGAAATGAAGGGAACAAGGCCTCTATGTTATTTTCGATCAAAATGCTTTTGTAGTAGGTTTGATAGAACTGGTAACGTTTAAATTCCGAAAGAACAAAAAGTAGATACGTACACCTACATGCTCGCTCATATATGACTGGCTGCGTTGTTCAGATTTTTGGAAAACTCAGTAATGATTCCATTTAAGTAATTAACTTTAGTTAAAAGCTTAAGCTGACCTGCCGAGTGTGTACGCTCAATCTTCCTTTACTTTGGCACTTGAATTAGTACTTATAATTGCTTACTTGTTTGGCGAGCATTTATTGAACCTCTGCTGTAGGATAGGCATTAGGAATACGGAGGAGGCTAAGACAAAGCTCAAGCCCTTAAGGAGTTTTACACACATCACATGTAGAGATGAAGCCTCTGAACCACTCTTAGCAAGACCGCTGCCCTCACACTTGCTTGTCACTCATACCGTCAATCATTCAATAAATTTTATTGAGTACCTAGTGTATTTCAGGCCTGATGCTAGTCTCTAGATATACTGGCGAGTGAGCAAAAATAGGCATGATCCCCGCCTTATGGAACTTATTTAGACCTGTGGTTTGACCACTTCTGTGAATAGCTGGGTACTCAAAAAACATCTAATCAGGGTTGGAGTTGCATTCTGGAGTCATATAACAGACCAGAGCTGATTGGTTTATGTGTGAATTCATACTGATAATTATTGAATACAAACTGGTAACTATGGTATTTAACTTGAAGAGTCCATGTTAGGGAAGTAAAGATGGTTTGGGAGCAAGACCCCAAACCCATCTAGAACAGACTTACTGGGATGTATATTTATATATTTTCCCTTCTAAGTTGTGTGTGCATATAGCCAAATATATCCACGATGCTGCTCTCTGAATGTTTAAGTGTAGCTCTTGGAAAACTATTTTATTACTTAATAATTGACAGATTAATTTCAAGTTAGACTTAGCCTTAATGATTTTTGTTTGGGTAATTTCATTAATAATTAGCAATACATTGGATGTGTTGGGAATTATTTTTTTATTGGCTACAAATCTTTCTTTTCTCCCCAAAAAAGACAGCTTGCAGAATCTTGCCTTTCTGTTGTTTTATTTCTTAATGTAGCGCTTAAACATGTACTTTTTCACTTGGGTTTTGTTAGAGTTAGATCTTCAATCTGTTTTAAATTCCTAGATTTAAGTGAGTGGTACTGCAGGAAGTCCATTCTGGCTCTTGTGGACGGACAGCCTTGGGACATGTATAAGCCTTTGACCAAGTCATGTGAAATTAAATTTCTTACTTTCAAAGATGATGATCCAGGAGAAGTCAACAAGGTATTTCTGCCTCTATGTTCTTTTGTACCCCTCCCCCCAGTTTTTTTCTAGTCTTTTTTTTAATTAAAATCTGTTTCCTATGGAGTTTGAAATGTACAAATCTGGCCAAGGTCAAGTGTTGTACTGTACTAGATAATCAGGTTTTACTTGGTAGATTAGGCATGTTCATAGTTCAAAACTCCTCAGTGGCATTAATGTCTCTGTATTTTGGTTTGAGAAAACTAAATGACATTCATATCTTTGTTCAGCTTACTTTTATTAATCACCCTGTATAGTTCAGTAATTTCATTCTTGTCTTTCACCATCTTTTCTGGATTATTTCAATAACTTTTTAACTCTCCCACCCCCCCCCCCAACCCTTTTTTAATCTGAAAGTCTTCCTTAATAGTCCTGCAAGAGTGTTATTAAATGATGTGACTGAGGATGATGTCACTTATCCCTAAAGAACTTGCCTACCTGATAACCGTTCATATAACTTTCCCAGATCTGCGTGGACACTTTTCTCACCCCTGCCTGCCTTTTGAGCTTCACCTTCCACGGCATCTTTCCACTTCCTCTTTGCTCCAGCCACACTGGAGGACTTGGTCACTAATGGTTTCTGTTGTGTTATGCTCCTTGCTTTTGTTGATGCTCTTTGAGTATTTTCTTTCCTTCCTATTAAAATCTTATTTATCTATTATAGTTCAATTAAAATGCCATATGCTCTGTGGAACCTTCTCAGTTTCTTCTTGTCAGAATGAATCCCTCTTTTCTTCTGGGCCTCACAACACTTGGCTAGTGTCTCTAGATACAGTAGTTTGATTTTCCCTTGTAATACGAACTGTTGAATGTACTGGATTCTTGGCTCTGTGAAGACAGGGATCATGTCCCTTATTAGATCTTGTCCTTGACTTACATACAGTAGGTATTTAATAAATATTTGTTGAAATGAAATACTTAAAGAAGGAAATGGTAGACATGATAATAGTAGTAGCTAACATTGAACATCTATTGTATATCAGGCACTGTTTTAGTGATTCACAGGTATTAACTCATTTAATCCTCATTTTAAAAAATCCCATAAAAGGTGCTATTATCTCCTTTTTACAGATAAATAAACTGAGGCAAAGAGAGGTAGTAGCCTGACCAAGGTTACCAGTTTGCTAAGTGGCTGAGCCTGGATTTGAACCCAGGCATTGACCCTGGAGTTCACCAGACATTAAAAACAATCAAGTCAGATAGATGAAGAAGTGCATTTTGCTATTGGCCTTCAAGGCCTGGGTTTGCATTTATTTTTAGTGTATTTGTGTGGTTGTGTAGAACACATTCTGGAGCAGTCTCTGCCATGTGCAACCAAATGAGCCCACTCTTGTTGTCCTCAGATATGGAGAAGAGCTTAGGAAAGTCAAGTGCCTAGTTATAGCAGTGCCAGTACAGAGCTTAAGATGGTGTAGGACTTACGTTTGTCTTTATAACTCTGGGAAGGTCATTGCATGGATACCCATATTGGGCATGTCCATGGATCAAAATGCTAGTGAGATGAAAGCCCAGTTAATAGTGAGGTTGCTTTGTTATAAATATGAATAACCTAAGTGATATGTGATGTTAGGTATAGGATAGGAGTCGTAAATAATTCTTTTTTTAAAAAAAAATTATTATTTAATTTTTATTTATTTATTTTTGGCTGCATTGGGTGTTTGTTGCCGTGTGCGGGCTTTCTCTAGCTGCAGCAAGCGGGGGCTACTCTTCGTTGCGGTGCGCGGGCTTCTCATTGCGGTGGCTTCTCTTGTTGCGGAGCACGGGCTCTAGGCGCGCGGGCTTCAGTAGTTGTGGCACGCGGGCTCAGTAGTTGTGGCTCGTGGACTCTATAGAGCGCAGGCTTAGTAGTTGTGGCGCACGGGCTTAGTTGCTTCGTGGCATGTGGGATCTTCCTGGACCAGGGCTTGAACCCATGTCCCCTGCACTGGCAGAGGGATTCTTAACCACTGTGCCACCAGGGAAGCCCATAAATAATTCTTAAAAGTTGGGTTAACCCTCCATATTTATGTACGTTATAAACAGGTACATATTAATATATTTATTTTACTTTAGCACAAGTTTGTTAACAAGTTAACTTTATCCTGGGTTAAAAATAAAATTACTACCGATAGTAAAACTGTTTATTGGTTGATAAACATTATAGTGTCTGATATCTTATACAAACATTGCTAACCACATGAAGTTGGTGCTTCATTCTTTTGTGGGTTTTGCTTGGTGGTGGTAATGTCATGGTCTGATGGTAACCATTGCTAAATGCAGAGGATGGACAGATATTTGAGAAATGGTTCCTAAGTCAAAAGTCAACCTAAATTTTAATATTAAAGAAATGTTAGTAAATCTTATGTTTATTATGTTTGTGTGTATTTTATTTTTCTAGGCTTATTGGCGTTCTTGTGCCATGATGATGGGCTGTGTGATAGAGAGGGCATTCAAAGATGAATATGTGGTCAGTTTGGTCAGAGCTCCAGAAGTTCCAGGTGATGTACACATATAAATAAATAAATAAACACACATATATATATATATATATATATATATATATGTGTGTGTGTGTGTGTGTGTATATATATATAGACACACACACACACTTTCTGTAATCTTTGAATATTTTGGTACCTATTTTTGATGTTGTATAGAGTTCACTTCTAATTTAGTCTAATATAAATTACCATCATACATACATTCCATTTATTATGGGTAACAGAATCCGTCCTATTACTGTCATATATACCTTCTATTTATAATGGTAAAAAAATCCATCTTATTTAATTATTGGAGGTCAATTATTAACATAATAGGATTAGAGGAGAATGTTTCTTTTGAATGTGAATTTCATGTAATTATATTGTGTCAGTATTTATTTCTTACCATTTTAAGTACTTATTTCCAAACAGAATGTGAGGAGGAGGAGATATGAGTATAAATAGACTTCTGCAGAAAACTGTGTTTAGGTGGTACCATTTCACCAGAAATGACCCTGACACTGGAGAGGAATACCATTTTGGGGAGGTGGAAGAGTTCACATTCTTTGTAATTTTCCTAAAACTAGGATTTTGCAACAGTATGTGTAGTAGGATCACAATTGTATTCTTTTAAAAAAGGTGGAAGTTTATATACCAAAAAATATTTGATTTGGCAATAAGAGATTCTAAGCAAAACAAAACAACAAAAAATGAAATTTAGAAGATATTAAAAAAATTAAACATTTCATGTCCATTTAGTTATTCATCTACTTATTAAATATCTTACTCTTTGGGAATTTTTATATCTAGTAACTAATATTTGAGATCTCTATGGTGGTAATATTCCTGAAGAAAATGTGAATGGTTAAAAAACACTGGTGATGTTGGGTTAACAAAAAGGTGAGTTAGTTTTATGGTGGGGGGAAAGTTGGTACAGCTCTGACAAGTAGCTGGAATAATGGTGACAATTTTATAATTTGTAGTGTTGGGAGAGATTTTTGACCCTTCATTTTATGGTCTAAATATTCATTTGTTGCAAATTAGTAACTTTCTACCCTAACAGATTTGACTTTGCTTTTTATTTTGGTTGGATTTACAGTAATCACTGGAGCCTTCTGCTATGATGTAGTTTTGGATAAGAGACTTGATGAGTGGATGCCAACAAAAGTAAGTCTACTCTTTGGAGTATTAATTTTAGAGTCTGTGCCTTTCTTTGTTAGAACGATTCCTGTGTTTGTATTGTTGAATGGTACTGCATGTTGAGGATATTTAAAAGAATCAGTCAATCTTTATTGTTGCTTTTTAGTGTATTTAAGACAGATGTATATGATTGAGGGTATTCACAACAGCGAGGTACCCAGAATAAAATATAGAAGCTTAACTGTCTTGGTTGATGTGGGGGTGAGAGGCCTGGAGCCTTACCTCCTTGGATCTTTAGAGCACAATTTGAAAACCACTGCCCTAAGCCATTTTAAGCCTATTGCATCCTGAGATCTTCCTATCAACAAGGGTTACATTGAGAGTTGGGGAGGGGTGAATTAAAATATCAGGCTTTGACAAAGGTAACCCAAATAGCCTCAAACTAAATAGCAGCAAACTAGCCTCTTCTGGAATGGTCTGCCATCATAAGGAGGGTGCTCCTTGTTGGTCTGGGACTGGGGTAGCAGCAGGCGCCTGGCTAACAGAGTGAATCTAGATCAGGTGCTGTGTAGGTAGAGGATGCTGACGGCTTTCAAAAGTCAAGCCTAGAGGCTTAGTTATGATTGGGGAGAACAGACAAACGCCTAATTCTTAATGAAGCAAAACTGTATGTCCTACAGATTGGAAGTCTGGAGATCAGAAGAGGGGAGGCAGTGTAGCATACCATTTTATCAATTCCACTATGTACATTTTTTTCACATTTTAATATCTCTGAAAACAAATGTGTCTTTTGTTTGTTTCTATAACTTTTTTTAGTTGAAGAAAATTATAGATACACATGGAGTTGTAAGGAATAATACATAGAGATTCCATGTTCCTTTTACTCAGTTTCCCCAATGGTATTATCTTGTGAAACCATAGTACCATATCACAACCAGGATATTGACACTGATACAGCCAAGAATGTTTCTTTTTTTTTTTAAATTTATTTATTATTTATTTTTGGCTGTGTTGGGTCTTCGTTTCTGTGCGAGGGCTTTCTCTAGTTGCGGCAAGCGGGGGCCACTCTTCATCGCGATGTGCGGGCCTCTCACTATCGCGGCCTCTCTTGTTGCGGAGCACAGGCTCCAAACGCGCAGGCTCAGTAGTTGTGGCTCACGGGCCTAGTTGCTCCGCGGCATGTGGGATCATCCCAGACCAGGGCTCGAACCCGTGTCCCCTGCATTGGCAGGCAGATTCTCAACCACTGCGCCACCAGGGAAGCCCGCCAAGAACATTTCTATCACTGCCAAAATTACCCACATTTCTCTTTAGTCTCCATCCCCCCCCCATCCTTAAACTGTGGCAACCACTAATCTGTTCTCTATTTGTATAGTTTTGTCATTTCAAGAATGTTATGTAAGTGAAATCATTCAGTATGTAATCTTTTGGGATTGACTTTTTTCACTCAGTGTAATTCTCTGGAGCAAATGTGACTTACAGTAGATAGCATCTTATGATTATAACTGGTAATGTTTTTTCTTAGTGGTGCATCTTGGATTTAGTGAAATATTGTAGTTTCTAAAAGCAAAAATTTTGGAGTCAGCCAGCAAATTCATGGAAAGATGCTCAACATCACCAGTCATTAGAGAAATGCAAATCGAAACCACAATGAGGTATCACCTCACACCAGTCAGAATGGCCATCATCAAAAAATCTATAAACAATAAATGCTGGAGAGGGTGCAGAGAAAAGGGAACCCTCCTGCACTGTTGGTGGGAATGTAAATTGATACAGCCACTATGGAGAACAGTATGGAGGTTCCTTAAAAAACTAAAAATAGAACTACCATATGACCCAGCAATCCCACTACTGGTCATATACCCTGAGAAAACCATAATTCAAAAAGACACATGTACCACAGTGTTCATTGCAGCACTATTTACAATAGCCAGGACATGGAAGCAACCTAAATGTCCATCAACAGATGAATGGATAAAGAAGATGTGGCACTTACAGACAATGGAATATTACTCTGCCATAAAAAGGAGCAAAATTGAGTTATTTGTAGTGAGGTGGATGGACCTGGAATCTGTCATACAGAGTGAAGTAAGTCAGAAAGAGAAAAACAAATACCGTATGCTAATGCATATATATGGAATTTTGAAAAGCCGTACTGATGAACCTAGTGGCAGGGCAGGAATAAAGACGCAGACCTGGAGAACAGACTTGAGGGCACGGGGGGTTGGGGGCGGGGAGGGGAAGCTGGAACGAAGTGAGAGAGTAGCATTGACGTATATATACTACCAAATGTAAGCTAGATAGCTAGTGGGAAGCAGCCGCATAGCCCAGGGAGATCAGCTCGGTGCTTTGTGATGACCTAGAGGGGTGGGATAGGGAGGGTGGGAGGGAGGCTCAAGAGGGAGGGGATATGGGGATATATGTATACATATAGCTGATTCACTTTGTTGTACAGCAGAAACTAACACAACATTGTAAAGCATTTATACTCCAATAAAGATGTGGGGGAAAAAAAAAAGGAAATCCAAATGACACCTGAAAAAAAAAATTTTGGAGTCAGGGAAGATCCAGGTTTAAATGCTGGCTTTGACAGTTATTTATTGTGTAATCCTGCCGTTACTGCTTAATATCAAGAGAGGGAGAGAAGGGAAACAGGAAGGAAAAAAGAGAGAAAGGGAGAGAGGGAAGAGAGGTATTGGGAGAGATGGGGGCGGTGAGGGGAGAGGTTGGAATGGTTTCTTCATGATCTGTGGACTTGTGGCAATATAATTTTTTTTTCAAGTCTGTCAAGATTCTTACTTTATTGGGGGAGTTAAGTAAAAACTAAGGAGATGAAAATTTAAGTCTCATGTATGAAACTTGCTGCCTCCTTTTCCTTTTTTTAAAGATAAAACTTTAAAAAAGAAATGTACTAGTTAATTGCAGGCACCATGGGGTTTAGAAAGTGGGGGAAAGTTACAGTCAAGTAACAGCTATATTAAACCATGAATGTGCATTGGTTATACAGAAAATTATCCATTTAAGAATGGAGAAGAGTCATTTCATTCAAAAGAGTCTATTAGGAAGTTTATGGAAAGAATTTTATTACAAAAATTATTTGCATAGTAGTGCTTGATCTTTTCTGTATTAGTTATGATTTATAGTGTGAAAACTCAACTATAGTTTTTATTAAAAATCTCATAAACATTGTTAATGTGTGTTATTAATCATTTTAATTGTGTAAGATTGACATTTTCATTAAACAGAAATTTCTAATATTGGATTTATGCTATATTTTGGACATGGCCAATGATGACATAACATTTCCTAGTGAAAGTTTCTGAATCACATAAATAATAATTTTTTCCTCATGCATTTATTTAAAAAGCTTAGTTTTACTCATAGTGTAAACAAATTTTTGTATCTTACCATTTACTTATTAGTATTTCTACTTGTTGCACCATCATTTTAATAAGCATTTATAGGGCTGTATAATTTGAATGAAATGTTTATTAAAATTTCTTTGTAGGATTATCCATAATAATTATTTCTAACACAGGCAGCTATTTAATTACAAGTTTTATAATTTATAGAATTGGGAGAAATTGCTAATTGTACATTTTATGGTTCCAGTATTTAATTGTTGCAAATTAATGCTTTCTTTCCTAGCAAATTTGCTTTTTGCTTTTTGTTGTAGTTGGACTTACAATATTAAGCATACAGTTTTATCTGCCTTATAGGGAAATGTTTTTAAGTAAATTGTTACAAAAGGTTAATACTTTCATTTTTAAGGAGAACCTATGTTCCTTCACAAAAGATGCTCGTGCTTTAATTTATAAAGATCTTCCATTTGAAACTCTGGAAGTTGAAGCAAAAGTGGCGTTAGAAATATTTCAACACAATAAGTAAGTGTTGGCTTCCTTTTAAACAAAATTAAACCTCCCAAAGTTGTATGTAATGAAGAAAATTCAGCTCTTAATAACTTTCATATTTGATGTATTTATGTAGCACACTTTTTACTTTTTAGCTCTGGGATCTCTTTTCTGCACCAGCCTGTTTTCTTTTGTTCATCTCATTATTTCACTGAGAATAAGTGCCCCTTCCACACCTTTGATAATTTTCTTACTTTGTCTTACTTCTCTTTTTCTTTGGCTAGTCCTTTTCTTTATATCACCATAGCAATATGTTTCCCTTTTTTCCTTCCATTGTGAGGTGGTAGCCTACATTAAGAAACTGCATTATTTCGAATTTAAACTTAAATTTATTTAAACTGTTGCATTTGGCAACCTTTCCTTCCTATCTTTCCACTCTTCAGATGAAAAGGGTAAGACAGAAAATACCAGCTGTTCGGAGGCAGCTAACAGCTGAAGTAAAACGTTCACACAGATCTTAGTCTTCTGTATGGGAATTAACCATTTGATAGATTTTCTTCGCCAACATGTTAAATCCTGCCTGCCTTCTCAATTCCCTTTTTCACTCAGAAAAATTCCAATTTATCTTCTACTAATTGTGAAAACATAAACTAAATTTTAATGTTAAACTAATTAAAATTAGAATTAATTAGAAAGGAATATCTGCATTGCAAAAAATCATATAGATACCAGCCAGATTCTAAAGCCAAAATGTGCACCTGCAAATTGTTAAAGATAATGGTTTGGAATTTCTTTAGCTATTTATAAAATGAGGCACAGATTCTCATGGGGCTAGTTTATAATATTTAGCATATTTTGGAACCAGTGTACTTAGAAAGCAGTAGGAATATACTGAACTGGAGTACAAATAATTCTTTACAACTAAATTACCATTAATTCTATAAGAAAATTCCTTAAATTATCAGAATTTATCAAGTCACCTCCCCCACCACAATTCTAGGGCTGTGTTGTCCAATAGAAATATAATGTGAGTCATCTATATAACTAAATTTCCTAGTTAGCTACATTAAAAAAAAATTCAAAATAAAGGTGAAGTTAATTTTAATAAAACAGTTTTATTTAAACAATGTATCTGAAACATTTCAACATGTGATTGATATTAAAAACTTAATATTTTATAATTCTCTTTTTCATACTAAGTCTTCAGAATCTGGTGTGTATTTTACACTTAAGGCACATTTCAATTAGGACTAATTACATTTAAGTGCTCCATAGCTACCATATTGGGCAGCGTACTCTAGACTTTCATTTCATGTTACACTGAGATTTCTCTTTCCTCCCACTCAACTGTCAAAGTCTAGGAGAGGCTTGTAGGACTTTGGTAACTTTAGGTGAATGTGTAAAGGGAGGTGGGAGATCATTTAGGGGCAAGTTTGAGGAGACAGAGAGTTTTGGAGGTTGAAGGTGGATCAGTGATGGGGCCTTTCGCCTGTAGGGGGAACTTTCAGTGGCTTTGGCTCCCAGGGGACAGGAGTTTCTCTTAGAGGTGGGTCAAGAGGAACAAGTATTCAAGGGAATTGGTTCCCTCAGTAATCATCAGGGCTGTGGAAGAAGAGGTGTGGCAGTAAGTGTATATTTTTGCACAAACTGATGCTTCCCAACCTTGCCACACATGTGTAATGTTTGTTTAGCATTCTGGGGTAAATAGGCAAGGCTCTTAATAGTAAGTGGTAAGGTCATGATTTGAACCTGGGCTGTGCAGTTCCATCTGTACTATTCATTATACTGACAGACCCAAGTGGATTTGAGAGACATTTAAGCAGTAGAATTGATGTGACTTGGTAATGAATTGGACGGAGAGAATGTGGTGGGAGAAACAGGAATCAAGGAAATCTCTGAAGTTTTTCACTTGGAGATGTGGGTAGTTGGTGGTGTCATTTACTAAACTAGGGAATTCAGGAATAAGAATAAGTTTGGTGAGAAAAGAGAGGGTAAGTTTTTGTTCAGTTTGAGAACTTGGGAGTGTAAGATGCTTGTAGACACCCTGGTGGATGTCTGAAGTGTTTTGGATATACAGTTTGGGGCTCAGAAGAGATGTGGATTAGAAGCAGAGGTGTAGAAGATATAAACACATAAGTGGTAGTTAAAACTGTACAAATCAAGGAGCTAGCCCAGAGAGGATGCTTAGAGTGAAAAGAGTTTATGGACAGAACCCTTGAAGGGCAGGGAAAGAGAAGGGTGACCAGAGAGTTAAAATAACAAGCAGTAGGGAATGCCACAGAAGCCGGTGGAAAAGCACACTTTGAGAAGTGGAGGTGAGCAGTGGAAAGAAGGACTAAAGAGTGTCCATTAGGTTGGCACCAAGGAGAACAGTTTGGTGGAGTTGTGAAGCTGTGGCCAGATTGAGGAGGTGAGGTGTGAATGGGAGGTGAGGAAAGGGAGGCTCCAAGTGTAAACCCCTCTTGCAAAAATTATGGCTGAAGAGGAAGAGAAAGGGAAGTGGCTTTAAACACCGTTTTGTACATTTAGAATTAAAACATTTGTTTCTTTGCTGCTTTTTAGGTACAAATTAGATTTCATAGAAGAGAAGGCATCTCAGAACCCTGAGAGAATAGTCAAGCTACACAGGTAAGTAAAAATGTAAAAATTGACTGCTATGCTAATTTATAAGAAGGTTTAGTTTTATTGTTACCTGACTGGTGTATGACTGGAAAAGATTTGTACCTTAATTTGTTGTTCTTATTACCTTACTTTTTACTGCTTTGTTCAATTTTTTGCTATGGTGGTAATTGGAAGCTTTAAGTCATCTTCAGGAACAGTTGAGGTTTCTGTTCCTCATTTTATTGTTTGTTATTTTTATTTCTGAAAGAGTTGGAAACCATTGTAAGAAAATGTAATGTTTAGAGTTAATTTTGAAATTGGGCAAAATACTCATTGTTATGAGTTGAACGTGATTCATATGTATATAGAAACATGAATACTGACTAATTAGTTATTACTTATGTTACATATGAGGAAGTTATATCACAATGTGCTTTCTGATGCAGGGATGAGAGAGGTAAGACAATGCATTATGCAAAAATGGCTTCACGGCCTGTATCTGTTTTCTCAACTTCATGTTTTCTTGACTCAGATTTAACTTTTTTCCTCTAGGAAGCTGTCTTACATGCTAAAATCTAAACTCTGTTGCAGTTAGTTGTTATAAGGTGATAGGATATCAGTTTTACACATTGGATCCACTTGATAGCATGATGTGTTCAGTGATCTTAAAAATCTTTAAGGGACTTCCCTGGTGGTGCAGTGGTTAAGAATCCTCCTGCCAATGCAGGGGACACAGGTTCCAGCCCTGGTCCGGGAAGATCCCACATGCCGCAGAGCATCTAAGCCCGTGTGCCACAACTACTGAGCCTGTGCTCTAGAGCCCACGAGCCACAACTGCTGAAGCCCGTGCGCCTAGAGCCCATGCTCTGCAACAAGAGAAGCCACCGCAGTGAGAAGACTGCTCACTGCAACGAAGAGCAGCCCCCGCTCACCGCAACTAGAGAAAGCCATGCGCAGCAACAAAGACCCAAAGCAGCCAAATAAATAAATAAATAAATAATTTTAAAAAATTATTAAAAAAATCTTTAAAATTATATCAATGCTAAGTAAGAAAAAGATTCATTGGTTTTAATTTCTAAAATTTTGGTCTCATCACTTGAGATTGTTGTGTCAGGGGCTATTAGAGATGGAATTGATCCACATGGATTGTTCTTGATTAGGGATGTAGTGGCAAAGAGAATGAATAGATTTTTTTTAACTATTGTAAGTGATTTGATTTTGAGGTTTTATTTGTTTATTTTTTAAATCAAATCAGATTTGGTGACTTCATTGATGTGAGTGAGGGCCCTCTTATTCCAAGAACAAGTATTTGTTTCCAGTACGAAGTGTCAGCGGTTCATAATCTTCAAGCCACCCAGTCGAGTCTTGTACGAAGATTCCAGGGTCTCTCTTTACCTGTGCACTTAAGAGTAAGTAAAGCTTAAAGTTTCAGGTCATTCAGTTTGGGTGTGGGTGTGATTCTGGTCTTGATTTTGTACCAATTTGAAGGACATACATTTTAATTTTCATTAAGTTGTGTAACACTAATATTTTGTCAACTTGGGATTATGATTAAAATAATTTTACCCAGGATGTAAACAGATAATTTACAAAAGAAGTATTAGTTGAAAAAATTAAATCAAATTGAGATAGTTTTTCTTTTTTAATAAATTTATTTATTTATTTATTTTTGGCTGCATTGGGTCTTTGTTGCTGTGCGTGGGCTTTCTCTAGTTGCGGTGAGCGGGGGCTGCTCTTCGTTGTAGTGAGCAGTCTTCTCATTGCGGTGGCCTCTCTCGCTGTGGAGCACGGGCTCTAGGTGCATGGGCTTCAGTAGTTGTGGCACACGGGCTCAGTAGTTGTGGCTCGTGGGCTCTAGAGCGCAGGCTCAGTAGCTGTAGCGCATGGGCTTAGTTGCTCCACGACATGTGGGACCTTCCTGGTCCAGGTCTCGAACCCGTGTCCCCTGCATTGGCAGGCGGTTTCTTAACCACTGCGCCACCAGGGAAGTCCGAGATAGTATTTTTAATACTTCAAATTAGTATAGAGGAGGGTGCAGTGAGGAGTAGTGGAGCACATATTGATAGGACCTTCAGGGGTGCCTTTTGGCCTTACATTTGACACGTTCTTCTCCCTAATCTATTTTGAGGATCTATTCCATATCATTTTCCGTATTACTCCCACCCTTTGCTAATCCTTTTATTTTTTTAATTAAACTTCTGATTTAGAGATAATTGTAGATTTATATGCAGTCCTAAGAAATAATACAGAGAGAACCCAAGTACCTCTACCCAGTTTTTCCAATGGTAACATCTTGCAAAACTACAGCACACTCTCACAGCCAGAGTATGGACGTTGAAACAGTGACAACACAGAGCAATTCCTTCACAAGGATCCCTCATGTTGGCCTTTGATAGCCACAGCCACTCACACCCACTCCCCTCTGCCCCACCTCCACCTCCTTGCTTCTGGTAACTTCTCACTTCTCCATTTCTATAATTTTGTCATTTCAAGAATGTCATATGAATGGTATCATTCAGTGTTGTGATCTTTTGGGATTGGGTTTTTTCACTCAGCATAATTCTCTGGAGATTCATCTAAATTGTTGCATGTATCAATATATCAATAGTTTGTTCCTTTTGCGCTTCCTTGGTGGCGCAGTGGTTAAGAATCCGCCTGCCAGTGCAAGGGACACGGGTTTGATCCCTGGTCCGGGAAGATCCCACATGCTGTGGAGCAACTAAGCCCCTGCGCCACAACTGCTGAGCCTGCGCTCTAGAGCCCGTGAGCCACAACTATGGAGCCCGAGTGCCACAGCTACTGAAGCCCACGCACCTAGAGCCTGTGCTCTGCAACAAGAGAAGCCACCCAATGAGAAGCCCGCGCACTGCAACGAAGAGTGGCCCCTGCTCACCACAACTAGAGAAAGCCTGTGCGCAGCAACAAAGACCCAAGGCAGCCAAAAATAAAAATAAATAAATAAAAACAAAACAAAACAAAAAAAAAACAGAAAAAAAAATTGTTTGTTCCTTTTAATTGCTGAGTGGTATTCCTTGGTGTGGATATACCACAGTTTGTTTAGCCGTTCACTTGTTAAAGGATATTTGGGTTGCTTCTGGCTACTTTGAATAAAGCTATTATGAATAAAGCTGCTGTGAACATTGGTGTATAGGTTTCTGTGAATATATGTTTTCATTTCTTTGGGATAAATGCCCAGGAGTGCAATTGCTGGGTCATATGGCAGGGACATGTTTAGTTTTTTAAGAAACTACCAAGCTAAGTTCCAGTTTCTATTCCCACCAGCAGTGTGTGAATAATCAGTTTTTCTAATCCTTGCCAGCACTTGATGTTGTCAGTAATTTTTATTTTAGCTATTCTGATGGGTTTGTAGTGGTTTCTTATTTAATTTTAATTTGCTTTTCCCTACTGGCCAGTTATGTTGAACATCTTTTCATGGGCTTACTTGCCATCTGTATATCTTTTTTTGATGAAATGTCTGTTCTTCTCTTTTGCCCACATTCTAATTGGATTGTTTGCTATTTTACTGTTGTTTTGAGAGTTTTTTTTTTTTTTTTTTTAATATTCTGGATACTAGTTCTTTGCTAGATATGTAGTTTGCATATATTTTCTTTCTGTCTGTAGCTTGTCTTTTCCCTCTTAACAGGTTTTTACAGATCAGCAGTTTTTAATTTTGATGAAGTCCGTTTATCAGTTTTTCCCTTTATGGATCATGCTTTTGGTGTCAATTCTAAGAATTAAAGGCCCAGCTGTAGATCCCAAAGATTCGCCCCTATTCTTTTTCCTAAAAGTTTTATAGTTTTATATTTAAGTTTGTAGTTTATTTTGAGTTAAACTTTGTATAAGGTGTGAGATTTCGGATGAGGTTCATTGTTTTCTTTTTCCCTACACTTGTCAAATTGCTCCAGTACCATTTGTTGAAAAGACTATCCTTCCTCTGTTGAGTTGCTTTTGTACTGTTGTTAAAAATCAGTGGTCGTATATGTGTGGGTCTATTTCTGGGTTCTCAGTTGTGTTCCATTGATTTATGTGTCTCTCTCTCTCTTCCAGATATCACACAATCTTGATTACTATAGCTTTAATAGGTCTTAAAATCAAGTAGAATAATTCCTCCCATGTTATTATTTGTTATAAAAATTGTTTTAGCTATTCTAGATCCATTGCCTTTCCATTTAACTTTAGGGTAATCTTTTTTCTATCAATAAATCTTGCTGGGATTTTCTTTTTTTCTTTTGCCCTACCCAGGTACGTGGGGAGTTTCTTGTCTTTTGGGAAGTCTGAGGTCTTCTGCCAGCGTTCAGTAGGAGTTGTTCCACATGTAGATGTATTTCTGATGTATTTGTGGGGAGGAAGGTGATCTCCGCGTCTTACTCTTCTGCCATCTTCAGTGGTTCTCCCTTGCTGGGATTTTGATAGGAATTTTATTAAACCTGTATATCAGTTTGGGGAGAATTGATGTGTTTACTGCATTGAGCCTTCCAGTCCATGAACACAATATATCTTTTCATTTATTTAAATATTCTTTCATCCCTTTCATCAGCATTTTTTCGTTTTCAGCATACGTGTCCTTTACATGTTTTTTCCACACACCTTCCTTTCCTAGCTTTCTCCATTTCAGTAAATTATACTGTCATCTAGCCGGCTGTTTGAGGTAATCCTTGATTCTCTGTTGCCCTCATAGCCATGCCCCATCCCATCCATCAGCAAGTCCTTTCAACTCTTAACCCTAAAACGTATTCCGAATGCATCCATGGCGTAGCAGCTCCTGTACTACTGCTTCCCTCATCCCTGTTGCTCTTTCTCTTCACTCCCCTTCTTTGCTTTCATTCTTGCCCCCACAGCACATTCTCTGCTGAGTAGCCAAAATGAAGCTTTTAACATACGAATCAGATCGTGCAATTCCTCTGCCCCAGACGTTCCAGTGGCTTCTCATGAACAAATGCCAACCCTTCACTCTGTCTCACAAAGCCCTATGTTGTCTGGCTCCTGCCTCTCTCTCTCTGACTTCATCTCATACCGCTTTCTCCATCACCCGTTACGTTCCACTCACACCTTAAAGTCTCCCACCCGCTGCTCATTCTGCCTGAGCCAGGTATGGTTTTCCCTTTAACGTACCGTGCTGCTCTTCCTCCAGAAGGTCTGCATGTACATATTTAGTAATTTTACCTTTTATTACAGATTTTACCAGCTCATCCAGTTTGAGATAGTCCCTGACCCACCCATATCCCTCACTATCACCTTCAGCTGAGTTAGTAACATTGATGTGGTCGTTTTGCACTTCGCAGTTTTCGTTTATGCATTCTGACAATCCTCTGCTGCATAAGATTGTTAAGAACTAAGGAAATTGGTTCTATAACTTTACTGTTGTCTTCGTTAGTTTTTACTTGTTCTTTAGGGTAATTTACTAAATCCTCTAGGTCTGCTCTTTCAGTGTGAGATGTCACAGTTGGTTTTTTTTTTTTTTAACATCTTTATTGGAGTATAATTTCTTTACAATGTTGTGTTAGTTTCTGCTGTATAACAAAGTGAATCAGCTATACGTCTTTACTGCATCCCCATATCCCCTCCTCTTGTGTCACAGTTGGTTCTTAATGAACCTTTCCTTGTGATTGCTTGTGATTTGAAGAATGACCACTAGCATGTTGGAATTGGCTATTTAAGAAAAGAACGGGTGGAAAAGTGGGACAGATTTTTGCTTCCCATTAGATGGAATGTGTTCTACGGTGGTAATGATTAAGAGGGACAAAGAGGAAGAATGGCATATTCAGTCCTTAAGTTTTTTTTTCTTAAATGCTAAACAAAGCAGCTGTTCTGTATAGTATGTACCCTTTTTCCCTACTTGAACTCACTTTTGGAACCACTTAGCCTCATTAGTACTGCCAAACTTTTTATGTATTTGTTTTGTTTAAGACCTGTGTAAAGACTCAGCCTCTTTTATTGTAACTTTTGTGCTTTATATAATTCATAGTGAATCTTTTCTTCTCAAGGCACATTTTACGATATGGAATAAACTATTGGAAAGGTCTCGGAAAATGGTGTTTTTGACAACATGTGAGTACATTTCTATGAAGAAATTTTCCTTGAAATTAAGCAACCACTACTACCACCACAACAAAATAATAAAGAAAAAAGAAAAGAGAAAGAAAGAAAAAAGTAATTAGTTGTCTCAGTAGCTAAAGCGGTATTGTGGTTGTTGACCCTGTTAGTATTTTGGCAAGAGAAAAGTTATTTGGCAATTCTTTTCATTTTTATTTGTTAGTATCATGGGAATGATATTATAGAACTTGAAGAAAAATAAGAATATTACCGTATAGTAGTTGTAGTTCTTAATGGTTGTAATGGTGTTAATTAGGTCTTGATAATTTTTTGGTAAACTTAATGAACATTTAAAGATTTGCCAGATACGATTTAAAGCTGCCTTGACAGTTGACATGTTAAATATGCAAATGTCCTGAAGAACCAAATTTGAATACTTGTGTTACTGTCGTTTATTCTGTGTCACTAGCATCTAGATTTCACAAATAGGAATGATTATATTTCTTGACTACGATTATCCCTGTTCACTCTTTCAGAGACTAAGTGTTAACTTTTTACTTACATTATCTGATAGCTATCCTGTGTAAGCTGGCCTCATGAACCCTTCCTAGTTACCCTAAGTTGCCACTCTAGTCAAGCTTACAAGTACACATCAAACTTACTTTCTTGTTTCTTTGTTTTTTGTTTTAGCTTACCTTCTTCTGTCACTTCATTTTTTTCCAGCTTTATTGAAATACAGTTGCCGTACAACATTGTGTAATTTTAAGGTATACTGTGTAATGATTCGTTATATCTACATATTGCAAAATGATTAACACAATAAGGTTAGTTAACACATCCATTGTCTCAGAGAGTTAGCTTTTTTTTATGGTGAGAATGTTTAAAATCTCCTCTCTTAGCAACTTTCAAATATGTATTGCATATTGTTAACTCAAACTTATGCTCAAGTTTGTTTCTTTATGACAGTTATGTCTAGACTCTGTTTCCCATCCTCCTCCTGTCTGTTTACATCCTACTCATTCTGTAAGACCTTGTCCAAATCTTACCTTCTCCATGTAGCATTCTCAGAGTAATCTCTGGACAAATATCCATCCCTGCAATTTCTGCTTGATTGTATACCTCCTCATATTGTTTTCTGATTATTTTTGCTAGTACATTTACATTGTGTTAACCCATTCAGGGTTTGTTGTATGCTATGTGTAATGCCGAAGTTTGAACACAGCACTTGGCATATGGGGGAATTACCCAATAAATTTTTATTGATTATTTTGCATGATGATGTGTAAACCTAGTGTTTATTAATGACTTTACAGATAGAATTCACTATTTAGGCACTTAGCTATAATGTTTTTGTGTAAAGGTGATGTAAATTTTCTTTTTCTCATGAGAAGAAAGTGTTTTTGAATAGGGAGGAAAACTTTGTCTCTTTGGTTGGTCACAATGTCCATTTTAGATTAAGAAACTAGAGAAAAAAATGAGTCTATAAGAAATGTAGAAAAATAGTAGAGACAGTAACCTAGAGTATCTAGTAGAGATCAGTGATTAGCTGTTTTTGCAACATTTATTTTGGTTCAGTTTCCTTCTTCCACTGTTTGTTTGCTCGTCTAAAGGGAGTAGGTTAAACATATGGTTCATTGATCTAACTACGCAGACTTATTGTTTGTTATGTGCCAGGAACAGTGGGTACAGTAATGAACAAAATCTTCTTGCTGTCCTCAAGGAAGTTACTTGAACAAGATGACTAGACTTATAAGCAGACAATTCAGGTGTACATGTGGGGCTCTGGCATAAAGAAGAGAAGGACCCAAACCCAGCTGGGAGGAGTTGGTTAAGGAAGCTTCCCAGGAATTGGTGTTTCTTAAGCTGGTTTTAATGGGTGAATAAAAGTGGGCCAGGCAGATAATTTGCTTGAGGATGGGTTTATCTCAGAGGAAGCTACTCGCCTAAGAGGCGTGGAGGAATGCAGTGAGTGGTGAATGTAAGATGAATCTGGATGCACAGTCACATGTAGGGTGGGTGATGAGTCCAGATCAGTTTGTTGGAAATAGAATATGAGGGGCTTGTCTTCCGTGATGTGGAATTTGCATTCCCCTCCTGAAGGTGATTGGAGGACACTGGAGAATTTGAATAAGGAAGTGACCTATTGGTAAACTATTCCTGTGTAAAAGCTCATTCTGGGGGCAGCATGGAAGATGACTGTGACTTAAGCCATAGTAGATGATGAGATCCTGAAGTTCCTTCCGGCAGGGCAGTGAAAATGGCTGTGAGAGTTACTTAGGCGGAATTAATAGGACTGTTGATTAAATATGCAGGTAAGAGAACTGTGGATTCTCTCATGCCAGGCTTGGGCACCTGGGTAGAGCCCTTCACTGAAATAGATAATGCAGGAAGTAGGGCAGGTTTTGGGGGTGATGAGGAATACAGTTTAGCTCTGTTTGTTTGCTATGTCTGAGTGACATATAATAGAAATATTAACATACAGATATCTTTTTCTACTAAACCTGTATTATACTATGTTCAAAGTAGAATTATTGATTTTTTCCAACAAAATAGATTGATTTAAAATACCTTGTTGCAGCACTGCTGATATTTTTCTTATACTAATGATTTCATTTTATAGATGAAAAATAAAATGACCATCTTGAGAAGCTATATGCTATATGCTATATGCTATATATAGCTATATATAGCTATATGCCTCAGGTTGTATTTTTAATGGAATTGTTGTACTTGGTAATTTATATTGGGAAATTGGTCATGTAAGTTTTCTTCTCTTTCTACTTAACTTTCTATAATAATTACTATTGAAGGAGAAAGACAAAGACAGGGTCATTATAAGAGAAAGGCTGTGCAGTGATTTTAAGTGGTGGGTGAAGGGTAAAACTAAAAGTGTTTGTTAGAAAAGTAAAGCTATTTATGTTTTTACAGGTAACTGAAGATCAAACTCAGCCTACAGAGGAAAGTGCATCTGCCTAGTAACTTCCTCAAATTTAGATATGTATAGTAAATTAAAATAAAAGTTTTCTATGTAATGTTTGTGCGTGCTTTTTGTCTTTTTCTCCCTAAGATGTATACTGATGTTTACTTTTTCCTTTCTCTAAAGGATAACACAACTTATGTTCACAATACAAATTTTACACAGAAACAACCCTGTCTCCTCCTCTCCCCGAATGTAACACTTCGGCATGTTTTCTCCTTTCAGTCCTTTTTTGTACATGTATAAACATATATGCACAAATACAAATGCCATCTTTTACAAACATAAATAGGACCATCCTAGTTGCCATTTTTCGCTGTTGTAAACAGTGATGCAGTAAACATCATTGTGCCAAGTGGGAAGTGTTTGTGGATGGATTGACTATTTACTGAGTAACTGAGTATTTCCTGTATACTGGCCATTGTACTGAGCTTTTCACATGGAGTCTCTTATTTAATCCTCACAACAACCTGTTGAGAAGGTGTTTCCATTTTGTAAATGAGGAAACTGGGGAGCATAGAACTGGCAAGTAGCAAAGCTGGAATTTGGACCCAGGTGCTTTCACTGACGTGCTCTTATGTGCCACTCTCTTGTTCATGTTTAACAGTTACAGTATGTATTTGTGAATCTTTCTGAAGATACTAATAGAGTTATATTCATTGATTTGTTCGTTCATCTATTTCCTAGTCCCTGAATGATCTCTTTCCTCTAGAGTTGGATTTTTTGCTTATCTCAGTCTTTCATGTTTCAGGGTTTTTTTTTTTTTTCAAATCTAGCGATTGTTGGTTGTTAGTTTTAGTTGAAAATGCGGCTGTAGGGAGGTTGAGTGGTAGCTCTGTGGTATGGGCGAGGTTTGGCTTCTCTAAAGATGAGTAGGTGAAGCTGGCTGTTATGACGGGGATTTTCTAACGCTAGAATGAAGAGATTGTCAGTCTTGGTGACTGGTTTCTATAATGACTATTCTCGTTCTCCCCAGACTGTTCTTTTATTTTATGAGATCCCTCCAGTATTTTACCTGTGGACAAATATCTGGATTCAGGCCCTTCTGTATTTGGAGGTAGGGGGTATGGGGTAGAGATCAACTGGTTTGTATATAGACCTTTAGTTGATCCCATTCTCTTTAGCCCCTCTTCTGTCTTCTGTCTTCCACCATCTTCGAGCTTCTCCAGGCCAGCTGGGCAGGTCGGCTCTCTTCTGCTGGACTCCCGCATGTATTCTAGGCAGTGACATCCTCTACTGTTGCATTGGTCACTTCACTGTCCATCTTTTAGCAACTGGGCGAAATTTCTTGTCTGCTGCTGCTTTCCTCTCCCATCCCCTTTGTTGTTGGTGGATTTATACTTTGAATTTTTTTTTCTTTTAAAAAATTGTGAAATATTTTGAGCTTACAAAAAATAATTTAACAAACCCTTGTTTGGATGGACATTTTTCATGCTTTTTGGGCACCTAGCCCTGCTTGAACATCCACTGTTTGGTGACTTCCCCCTTTATGTGTCTTACCAAGTGGAGAGTGAAACTTAATTTCCAAACCTTCCTTGCAGTCAGGGCCCAGACAGGCATCCTAGGCTCACTAGTTAGACACACCTGTGTGAAATTTGAAAGCGATTCTGTGAAGACCATGGCACATGGGATCCAGTTTGTCGAGGGGAACAGTGACATGTAGCTTTTAAGGCAGCAGCGGCGGAGGGTCCCATGTCGTGGTACAAGGTGTGAGGCTGTGCTCAGTGGTTTTCTCCCTGCAGCTGCTCTGTGCTGTAATAATGGGCATTTCTTTGAGTCCTGTAACCTGATCTCAGCCTTGTGAGCCGTTTGTTTTTTGCTTAAACTAGTAGAGCAGATCTTGTTTGCAATCAAGAATGTTGACATATAGCCACTATCCAAATTAACCACTGTTAACTTTTTTCCTTTCGTTTTTAAATAGAAAAAGCTGCCTATCCATTGAAAGTTTTCCTCATGTCATTTCCAAGAAGAACTACTGTCCTTTTTTTGTGCATATCCTTACCATTCATGATTTGCAATGTATATTATTCTCTGTGTTTTACACTAAACATAGTTGGTTTCATGATATGCATATCCTTTTGAAATTTGCTTCCGTTGCTCAGTATTGTGTGTTCACATTTAACGTGTTGATACATGTAGAGCTAGTATATGTGCTGAGCTGGTTAATACCTGTAGGAGTATATAGTATCCCATTTGTATGATTAATCCCACGATTAGTTAATTCTCATTGACCATTGAGGATGGTTTTGACTTTTTAGTATTATAAACAGTACTGCAGAAAATACTCTGGTTTATGTTTCTTTGTGTACACATTTGACAGTATCTCTAGGGTACATGCATACCTAGAAGTAGAACATGCATCTTCAACTCTACTAAATATTGTTAGTCAGTCACCACAGTAGTTGCACCAGTTTACTCCCTATCAGCAGTCTGATAGTTCCTGTTTCCCTACTCCCTCACAAATACTTGTCATTGTCACACATTCAAATATTTGGTCGGTTGGATATGCATGATCCTATCTAATTAAATTAATTTGTTTACTACTGAGCATATAGTGACAATGAGCATTTCTTCCTTTGTTTAGTATCCAATAAGATTTCCTCTTCTGTGAGTTACCAGTTTAAGGCTTTGCCCCATTTATTTATTTTTTAATTGGATCTTTGGTCCTTTTTTTATTATTAGTATTTCTTTTAATAAAATTATTTATTTATTTATTTATTGGCTGCGTTGGGTCTTCGTTGCTGGGCGTGGGCTTTCTCTAGTTGCGGTGAGTGGGGGCTACTCTTTGTGGTGGTGCGTGGGCTTCTCACTGTGGTGGCTTCTCTTTGTTGAGGGGCACAGGCTCTAGGCAAGCAAGCTGCAGTAGTTGTGGCACGCGGGCTCAGTAGTTGTGGCTCACGGGCTCTAGAATGCAGGCTCAGTAGTTGCGGCACACGGGCTTAGTTGCTCTGCGACATGTGGGATCTTGCCCGGCCAGGGCTCGAACCCATGTCCCCTGTATTGGCAGGCAGATTCTTAACGACTGCACCACCAGGGAAGTCCCCTCTTTGGTCCTTTTAATACGAGTTCTTTATATGTTCAGAAAGTTAAACCTTTGTCACTGCAAATATCTTTAGTCTGGCTTACCTTTTAACTTCGTTGATGCTGTCTCTGTGGTCAGAATTACTCATCTTTTCCTTTATGATTTATATGTGTTTAGGAAATTTTAAAAAGCCTTCCCTAACTTGAAGTTACAAGGTATTTTGTGTTTTTTAATATTTTAAAGTCTTTTCATATTTAATTGTGTCATTTATTGGACATTTAATTTTGCATATAGAGTGAGGGAAGGGATCTAATTTTGAATCCTCTCCACCCCCACATGGATAGACAGTTATTCTGTACCATTTATTTTCTTCCTACTCTTAGAGGTTATACCACACATGTATCAGATTCCTTTAAATGCCTGGGTGCACCTCGCTTGTCCATTCGTCTATCCCTGCACCACTGTCACACAGTTTTAATTATTACAGCTTTATAACACATTTTAATTTATGGTATGGTGAGTTCTTATTCTTTTTTTTTCAAAATTGTGATGGTTGTTGGATCAGCGTGTCAACTTCTGAGTGCTGGTCTGAAAATCTGTTTTTCTGATACCAATACTTCTTTTTTTTTTTAATTTAATTTAATTTTTTTATACAGCAGGTTCTTATTAGTTATCCATTTTATACATATTAGTGTATACATGTCAATCCCAATCTCCCAATTCATCCCACCACCACCGCCACCTGCCACTTTCCCCCCTTGGTGTCCATACGTTTGTTCTCCACATCTGTGTCTCTATTTCTGCGCTGCAAACCGGTTCATCCGTACCATTTTTCTAGGTTCCACATATATACGTTAATATACGATATTTGTTTTTCTCTTTCTGACTTACTTCACTCTGTATGACAGTCTCTAGATCCATCCACGTCTCTACAAATGACCCAATTTCGTTCCTTTTTATGGCTGAGTAATATTCCATTGTATAATTGTACCACATCTTCTTTATCCATTCATATGTCAATGGTCATTTAGGTTGCTTCCATGACCTGGCTATTGTAAATAGTGCTGCAGTGAACATTGGGGTGCATGTGTCTTTTTGAATTATGGTTTTCTCAGGGTATATGCCCAGTAGTGGGATTGCTGGGTCATATGGTAGCTCTATTGATAGTTTTTTAAGGAACCTCCATACTTTTCTCCACAGTGGCTGTATCAATTTACATTCCCACCAACAGTGCAAGAGCGTTCCCTTTTCTCCACACCCTCTCCAGCATTTGTTGTTTGTAGCTTTTCTGATTATGCCCATTCTAACTGGTGTGAGGTGATACCTCATTGTAGTTTTGACTTGCATTTCTCTAATAATTAGTGATGTTGAGCAGCTTTTCATGTGCTTCTTGGCCATCTTTATGTCTTCTTAGGAGAAATGTCTATTTAGGTCTTCTGCCCATTTTTGGATTGGGTTGTTTGTTTTTTTGATATTGAGCTATAGGAGCTGTTTATATATTTTGGAGATTAATCCTTTGTCCGTTGATTCGTTTGCAAATATTTTCTCCCATTCTGAGGGTTGTCTTTTCGTCTTGTTTGTAGTTTCCTTTGCTTTGCAGAAGCTTTTAAGTTTCATTAGGTCCCATTCGTTTACTTTTGTTTTTATTTCCATTACTCTAGGAGGTGGATCAAAAAAGATCTTGCTGTGATTTTTGTCTGAGAGGGTTCTTCCTATGTTTTCCTCTAAGAGTTTTATAGTGTCTGGTCTTACATTTAGGTCTCTAACCCATTTTGAGTTTATTTTTGTGTATGGTGTTAGGGAGTGTTCTAAATTCATTCTTTTACATGTAGCTGTCCAGTTTTCCCAGCACCACTTGTTGAAGAGACTGTCTTTTCTCCATTGTATATCCTTGCCTCCTTTGTCATAGATTAGTTGACCATAGGTGAGTGGGTTTATCTCTGGGCTTTCTATCCTGTTCCATTGATCTATATCTGTTTTCGTGCCAGTACCATATTGTCTTGATTACTGTAGCTTTGTAGTATAGTCTGAAGTCAGGAAGTCTGATTCCTCCAGCTCCATTTTTCCCCCTCAAGACTGCTTTGGCTATTCGGGGTCTTTTGTGTCTCTGTACAAATTTTAAGATTTTTTGTTCTAGTTCTGTAAAAAATGCCATTGGTAGTTTGATAGGGATTGCATTGAATCTCTAGATTGCTTTGGGTAGTATAGTCGTTTTCACAATGTTGATTCTTCCAATCCAAGAATATGGTATTTCTCTCCATCTGTTTGTATCATCTTTAATTTCATTCATCAGTGTCTTATTGTTTTCTGCATACAGGTCTTTTGTCTCCTTAGATAGGTTTATTCCTAGGTATTTTATTCTTTTGGTTGCAGTGGTAAATGGGAGTGTTTCCTTAATTTCTCTTTCAGATTTTTCATCATTAGTGTATAGGAATGCAAGAGATTTCTGTGCATTAATTTTGTATCCTGCTACTTTACCAAATTCATTGATTAGCTCTAGTAATTTTCTGGTGGCATCTTTAGGATTCTCTATGTGTAGTATCATGTCATCTACAAATAGTGACAGTTTTACTTCTTCTTTTCCATTTTGTATTCCTTTTATTTCTTTTTCTTCTCTGATTGCTGTGGCTAGGACTTCCAAAACTGTGTTGAATAATAGTGGTGAGAGTGGACATCCTTGTCTTGATCCTGATCTTAGAGGAAATGCTTTCAGTTTTTCACCATTGAGAATGATGTTTGCTGTGGGTTTGTCATATATGACCTTTATTATGTTGAGGTAGTTTCCCTCTATGCCCACCTCTGGAGAGTTTTTATCATAAATGGGTGTTGAATTTTGTCAAAAGCTTTTTCTGCATCTATTGAGATGATCATATGGTTTTTATTCTTCAATTTGTTAATATGGTGTATCACATTGATTGATTTGCGTATATTGAAGAATCCTTGCATCCCTGGGATAAATCCCACTTGATCATGGTGTATGATCCTTTTAATGTGCTGTTGGATTCTGTTTGCTAGTATTTTGTTGAGGATTTTTGCATCTATATTCATCAGTGATATTGGTCTGTAATTTTCTTTTTTTGTAGTATCTTTGTCTGGTTTTGGTATCAGGGTGACGGTGGCCTCATAGAATGAGTTTGGGAGTGTTCCTTCCTCTGCAGTTTTTTGGAAGCGTTTGAGAAGGATGGGTGTTAGTTCTTCTCTAAATGTTTGATAGAATTCACCTGTGAAGCCATCTGGTCCTGGACTTTTGTTTGTTGGAAGATTTTTAATCACAGTTTCAATTTCATTACTTGTGATTGGTCTGTTCATATTTTCTATTTCTTCCTGGTTCAGTCTTGGAAGGTTATACCTTTCTAAGAATTTGTCCATTTCTTCCAGGTTGTCCATTTTATTGGCATAGAGTTGCTTGTAGTAGTCTCTTAGGATGCTTTGTATTTCTGCGGTGTCTCTTGTGACTTCTCCTTGTTCATTTCTAATTTTATTGATTTGAGTCCTCTCCCTCTTTTTCTTGATGAGTCTGGCTAATGGTTTATCAATTTTGTTTATCTTCTCAAAGAACCAGCTTTTAGCTGTATTGATCTTTGCTATTGTTTTCTTTGTTTCTATTTCATTTATTTCTGCTCTGATCTTTATGATTTCTTTCCTTCTACTAACTTTGGGTTTTGTTTTTTCTTCTTTCTCTAGTTCCTTTAGGTGTAAGCTTAGATTGTTTATTTGAAATTTTTCTTGTTTCTTGAGGTAGGCTTGTATTGCTATAAAATTCCCTCTTAGAACTGCTTTTGCTGCATCCCATAGGTTTTGGGTCATCGTGTTTTCATTGTCATTTGTTTCTAGGTATTTTTTGATTTCCTCTTTGATTTCTTCAGTGATCTCTTGGTTATTTAGTAACGTATTGTTTAGCCTCCATGTGTTTGTGTTTTTTACGTGTTTTTCCCTGTAATTGATTCCTAATCTCATAGCGTTGTGGTCAGAAAAGATGCTTGATATGATTTCAATTTTCTTAAATTTACTGAGGCTTGATTTGTGACCCAAGATGTGATCTATCCTGGAGAATGTTCCGTGCGCACTTGAGAAGAAAGTGTAATCTGGTTTTGGATGGAATGTCCTATAAATATCAATTAAATCTATCTGGTCTATTGTGTCATTTAAAGCTTGTGTTTTCTTATTAATTTTCTGTTTGGATGATCTGTCCATTGGTGTAAGTGAGGTGTTAAAGTCCCCCACTACTATTGTGTTACTGTCGATTTCCTCTTTTATAGCCATTAGCAGTTGCCTTATGTATTGAGGTGCTCCTATGTTGGGTGCATATATATTTATAATTGTTATATCTTCTTCGTGGATTGATCCCTTGATCATTATGTAGTATCCTTCCTTGTCTCTTGTAACATTCTTTATTTTAAAGTCTATTTTATTGGATATGAATATTGCTACTCCAGCTTTCTTTTGATTTCCATTTGCATGGAATATCTTTTTCCATCCCCTCACTTTCAGTCTGTATGTGTCCCTAGGTCCGAAGTTGGTCTCTTGTAGACAGCATATATATGGGTCTTGTTTTTGTATCCATTCAGCGAGCCTGTGTCTTTTGGTTGGAGCATTTAATCCTTTCACATTTGAGGTAATTATCGATATGTATGTTCCTATGACCATTTTCTTAATTGTTTTGGGTTTGTTTTTGTAGGTCCTTTTCTTCTCTTGTGTTTCCCACTTAGAGAAGTTCCTTTAGCATTTGTTGTAGAGCTGGTTTGGTGATGCTGAATTCTCTTAGCTTTTGCTTGTCTGTAAAGCTTTTGATTTCTCCATGGAATCTGAATGAAATCCTTGCCAGGTAGAGTAATCTTGGTTGTAGGTTCTTCCCTTTCATCACTTTAAATGTGTCATGCCACTCCCTTCTGGCTTGTAGAGTTTCTGCTGAGAAAAGAGCTGTTAACCTTATGGGAGTTCCCTTATATGTTATTTGTCATTTTTCCCTTGCTGCTTTCAATAATTTTTCTTTGTCTTTAATTTTTGCCAATTTGATTACTATGTGTCTCAGCGTGTTTCTCCTTGGGTTTATCCTATATGGGACTCTCTGTGCTTCCTGGACTTGGGTGGCTATTTTCTTTCCCATGTTAGGGAAGTTTTCGATTATAATCTCTTCAAATATTTTCTCAGGTCCTTTCTCTCTCTCTTCTCCTTCTGGGACCCTTATAATGTGAATATTGTTACATGTAATGTTGTCCCAGTGGTCTCTTAGGCTGTCTTCATTTCTTTTCATTCTTTTTTCTTTATTCTGTTCCGCAGCAGTGAATTCCACCATTCTGTCTTCCAGGTCACATATCCGTACTTCTGCCTCAGTTATTCTGCTATTCATTCCTTCTAGTGTATTTTTCATTTCAGTTATTGTGTTGTTCATCTCTGTTTGTTTGCTCTTTAATTCTTCTAGATCTTTGTTAAACATTTCTTGCATCTTTTCGATCTTTGCCTCCATTCTTTTTGTGAGGTCCTGGATCATCTTCACTATCATTATTCTGAATTCTTTTTCTGGAAGGTTTTCCTATCTCCACTTCATTTAGTTGTTTTTCTGAGGTTTTATCTTGTTCCTTCGTGTGGTACATAGCCCTCTGCCTTTTCATCTTGTCTGTCTTTCTGTGAGTGTGGTTTTTGTTCCACAGACTGCAGGATTGTAGTTCTTCTTGCTTCTGCTGTCTGCCCTCTGGTCGATACCGATACTTCTACATGAGATTTCTTTAGGTTAGTGGTAAATATTTTTCCATTCCTTTTAACTTTTCATATCATTATGTTTTAGGTTTTCTCTTTTTTTTTTTTTTTTTTTCAAAATGGCTATTGCCATTTTTAAAAAAATTATTTATTTATTTATTTTTGGCTGTGTTGGGTCTTTGTTTCTGTGCGAGGGCTTTCTCCAGTTGCGGCGAGCGGGGGCCACTCTTCATCGCGGTGCGCGGGCCTCTCACTGTCATGGCCTCTCTTGTTGCGGAGCACAGGCTCCAGACGCACAGGCTCAGTAGTTGTGGCCCACGGTCCCAGTTGCTCCGCGGCATGTGGGATCCTCCCAGACGAGGGCTCGAACCCATGTCCCCTGCATTAGCAGGCAGATTCTCAACCACTGCACCACCAGGGAAGCCCTAGGTTTTCTCTTTAAAAAAACACATAGGAATCTTTTTTTTGTTTGTTTTTTCTGCCTTAAATCTATTCTCCTACAATGATTGTGGATTTGACAATTTATATTTGCTTATTCTATTTTGACACTATTTTGTTAGCATTATGTATTCTGGTTTGGAATTTTTATAACTTGGTGGCAAATTGTTTCTTTTTTATCAGTATATAAGGATCCTCTGTATCTGTAATAATGCTTTTCCCCCTTAATCTGGTTTCCTCAATCTATTTTTTCTTTAATCTGGTTCTATTTTTACATTAGATTTTTGTTAGTATTTATAAGGTATACGTTTTTCTTTCCCTTTTCAACCTTTTAAATGTTGTTATGTTTTAAGTCTTTCTTTTATAAATAGCATAAAACTGTTATTTTCTTTTAAAATCCAGTTTTGGAATTATTATCTTTTAAGAAATAGGTTTTCATTCATATACCCCTTCCTGTGATTACCATTTCTTTGTTCTTTTCTCTCCTTTCTTGCCATATACTGGATTGATCCAATTTTCCTAATTTTCTTTTTTCCTTTGTGTTTTAGAAGTTACATACATTGTTTCCGTTCTTTCAGTATATAGTATTCTGTTTGTACTGAATATTGTGTTTGTGTTAAATAAAGGTGTACCATTATTTAGTTAGAACCCTGTTGATGGTTGATTTAAAATTTTTGCTATTAAAATAATGCTTCATTTGGTAACCTTGTACATATGATGCTCCACGTGTGCTAGTAGTTCTATAATACAAATTCTTGTAGGTGATCCTATAGGTCAAAGAGTATGTGTATTTTCAGTTTTGCAAAATATAGATAACATCCTTTTGAAGATAAATTTCTTCAATTAGATTTTAGATTTCATACATGGTTAAATATATTGAAAGAAAGGGAAAATATTTATAGTTTTGGGGGTGGCTACTACTGCAGTGTTATTTCTAAGGGATCTCAAAGTTGCATGTTATTATACCAAGCCTGCCTGGAGAGAGAGAAAGGACAAATTTTCATATATATATTTTTAATGATGGAATTTCTTAAAATGAATATGGAAACTGCCTTCTTGAGCTGCAGAATTTAGGAAAAGCCAAATTGATGTTTGAGCTGTCTGTAATGAGTCCATACAAGTCAACCTGAAAAACAATCCCTCAGGTCTGGACATACACGTATGCCAGGTACAGATAGTCTCCGGCATCAGAACAAGCTGTATTTCCAAAGTCAGTGGAGACTTGGATACATTTTCCCATTCCACTTAAGCAACTGTGAGCAAGGCCCTGAGCTGAGTGGAATACAGAAAATTTTAAAATGATATTTCTTCCCTACAGGAGCTCATGATCTAGAAGAGAGGACAACGTGTACGCAAATAATGGACGTGGGGCACAGTGCGAAGCACTTTTATGAGATACAAACTGTACTTTGGGATAACAGAGGAGATGGATCACTTTTGGGTGCAACCCTTTTCAGGGCTCTTTTCCTATGTGCTCAGCATGGGTAAAGGGGTCAGAAATTGCTGAGCTGTCAGCATTTGGGAAAGGGTAGGATTTTCCTAAGCGGAGACTGGGTATAAAGGTTGGTGAGGCCTTGACAGCCCAGGGGTGAGAGGGTGAGATAGGATGGCAGCGACATTTCATGCTTGTTTCTTTAGTCAATCCACTCCTTTGTCAGGAACTGCGCCCAATTCCTTCTACTTGACCCTCCCTAACTACTGCTCTAAGTAGCAGCTGATCTGTTAGGCCTAAATAGTAAGAGGTCATTGATTGGTTATAGCTGGTTTCAGTGGGCAACTTTCAAGCCAGTTGGATTTTATTGAGATGGTTAGGATGATTTTGGCAGGGAAGGATAATGGGACCTGAAATTTATTGCTGCTTATCCCCCAAAGAGATCAACGATAAGGGCATCTCATCACTCAGCCCACATTGCAGAACCTCTATTACACAGAGTGAATGGTGTGTAAACAGACATTACACCTGTATGTTGCAGGATTTCTGCTGAGCATCATTCCTAGCTGCCACACCAACAGCAGCACGGGGTATAAACTACTGTTTCTCAGAGTCAGTTTAAGAACCACTTGCATCTGGATCACCTGGTTAGCTTGGTAAAAAGGTAGTTTCCTCAGCTTCATTACAGAATAAGAACCTTGCAGGGTGGGAGCCTGGGAACCTGCACCTTGACAAGTTTCCAAGGTGAGAGTCACTGCCCTAGCTCTTCAGTTATATGTAGAACTTTCCAGTCATTTGTTTGCTATAATGAACCTTTATTTACCCAAAATCACCTCTTTGAGCCTATCAGTATAAAGTGAAATGTTTATTGTATTTAAACTTATTTCTGTTTTTACAGTTGGACTTGGAATGATAGTGGTGTGATTAAGTCAGTAAACATTGAGTGGGATACAGAAATGCAAGATGGTGGATGGGCCCTCAGGGGTACCACTTCCTCTAGGGCAATCATTCACACACCAAAACAAGTTAGGATACAGTGTGTTAAGTGCTAGTGATCTGGGAAACCCCTGAGCTTGGCAAAGAAGGGTGGAAGAGTGATCCAAGATAGAGAAGACATCTTTGGGATGATAGTTGAGAAATCCACCTAAAAAAATCATTACTTAAGTGGTTAGGAATATGTATGTGTTAGCCAGCTGAAGACTAATACTAGAACACTTAGATTAGTTAAAATACAGTAGTAATAACCACAACAACAACAAACCTTTTATGTGTATATTATTTCTCTATACTCATTGCATATAAGAGAATTTGAAATATAAAGTGGAAAGCTTATGTGCAGGTTTCATCAGTTGGTTTCACCGTTTTCTGGTCATTATAAGTGGAAAACCACATAATGGGTCAGCTTTTTTGAGTGCTGCCCATTTATGGGCTCTATTTTCTTCAAGCTTTTTTCCTCTTCAGGTTTCCCCACCTTCTTTGAACAAAGCCTGGCTCATCTCTATTTTTGGGGAAATTCTAATACTCCATGTTTTCTATACATTCTTTAATCCCCTGACTTCATTTTTTTTCTTCTTATTCCTCTATTTCTTTTCCCTTTATTTTAGTTTTGAAAAAATATTTATTTATTTATTTGGCTGCACCGGGTCTTAGTTGTGGCACGTGGGATCTTCATTGCCGTGTGTGGAATCCTCGTTGCAGCACGTGAGATCTTTTCTCAGTTGCAGCATGCGGGCTCTCGGTTGCAGCATGGGGGTTCTTTGTTGTGGCATGCGGGATCTAGTTCCCTGACTAGGAATCGAACCCGGGCCCCCTGCATTGGGAGCGTGGAGTCTTAACCACTGGACCACCAGGGAAGTTCCTTCCCTTTATTTTTAAGCTACTGGGTCTATCTGGCTGCTGACAGTGGATAGGAAAGGACTGGTCTCTAATTTAGCAAGTTTCTGGGGAAGTGAGTCAGATCCTAGAAAACCATCTTGACATTCTTCAATTTTTTTTTTTTTTTTTTAAGAAATCAGGTCCTGCATAATGTAGTGCTTCATTCAATTCAGTTATTCTGTGTACAAAATTGGGTTCCTTTTCCCTACACCATCTACCACAGAGCTGACTTTCTCTTCAGCCATCCTTAGTTGTCACTTCAAAACACACACACACACACTCTTTCTTGTCACTTACCCCTTCCTTCAACCCAAACACACACCCAGTCTTACTCATGCTCCAAGAATTTTTGAAATGACTGAATATATTGGTCAGAAGGACTCCATCTAAGACCATGAGATCAGGAACTAGAAGCCTGAGAGGATGGGGCCAAGAGAAAACCCAGTGGCCCTGGCAGTATCTGGGTTCTCTTGGTTGTCATCATAGGCTTACGGTTAGACTGAAGTTACTGGGGAGATCTGCTGTGGTAGATCACTTGATTTAAAGACCGAAATTTAACAGTTTTAAAGCTAGTGTTTATTTAACACTTAATGCACAGTGGACATGGTGCTCTTTATAAACACTTTCATTTAGGCCTGTCATCCTTATGAAATATATTCATCATTTTACTGATGAGGAGACTGAGGCTTACAGAGATTAAGTAACTCCCTTTAGTTTCATGTAGGGTAGTTTAGTGCTCTTCAAAGGAAGCATTTCACAGCAGTTTTTCTTAATCTGCCTTTTTGTTGGTCATAGCTTTTCATTATCACAGCAGGAAGGTAATACGAGCTTAGTGTACTCCAGGCCTAACACTATGGGACTTGGTGGCTGTAGGTAGCAAGCATTGAAGAATTGGGACTCAAAACAAGGACTCTTCTTGTAGACAAGCAGTGCAGATGAGATGCACAGTCCGAAGAAATACCCTTCAACGTGACATACCTACATGGGGGCTCCATGGAGCCAAATGTTCACTCCGGGTTGAGGAGAAATTTATCTTGGTAACACATAACTTGAACAGAAATGGGGGACAGGCCAAGGGGATGCCCTCAGATGAGAATACTGTGTCCTAGGAGTCAGGAATGTTCCCCTTAGTATTCGCATAATTTTTTCCCATTTTTTTTTTTATGTGTGTGTGTGTGTGTGTGTGTGTAAATAACTTCTGAAATTACAGTTTGTACTTTGCAAAAGAAAAAAAGCCATAACAAAAAAATTATTTTAAATCAACTAAAGACTCAAGAGATTTATTTGGTCACAGTGCATAACCCCTTTGACAAAACGTTAAGAAGAGTTGCTAATACAAATACACATTAAATATGCTAACAATTACAACTAGCTACATATTGGTAAGTGATATAGTTCTATAATTATCGAGAAAGGTTGCATAGAAATCCAAACCTGAAAAATTCTGTAAACCAAATCATTAGCTTTTCTCTAACAAAGTAGGGGGACTAGTTCTTGGATTAATTTTACTATAACATTAATGTAGCACTTTATATTTTACAAACTAGTTCTCTATCTCATGTAAGTCTCACACCAACATCGTAAAGTATTAACCCAGTTCTGTGGAAGGAGAAACAGGCTGAGAGGAAAAGTGGATTCTCTGACCTCACGGTGTTATTATGTGGCTAGATTTGGGACTTAATTTCAAATATTAAACTTTTGATTAAATCTTTGTATCTCGTAGGGAAAAGACAGGGGTTGGCTCTTGGATGTCAATCACCATACTAATTTTTAAAAATATAAAAGACAAATTATTGATAATTGTCATAGCCTTTCAGTTCCCCCTTAAGCTTCAAATAAAAGTATCCATCTTACACTAAAGTTGTCTAAATAGAATTGTTACATGGGGGAAAATACCAATTTCTAAATCTTTTTATACACGTTTCTGGACAATCCATGATGTAACTAGTGGATAGTGGTAGTCCTTTTAATTTTCAACTACAAGGATATTCTAGAAGCTTGTTTCACAATGTGTTTAGTCCATATTTTTTCCAGTTGAATTATTGAAAGTGTTTATGAACAGTTACAAGGGACAAACCATAACTTCGAATTAAAAATGACACGAATATATTTTCCATTAAAGATAAAAACAAGGATGTGGGCTTGAGGATTAAAGTAAAAATGTTGGCATTCAGGATACAGCTGATAAGTCTTTTAAATGACCTTACTCTTAACACTTAATTTGAGGTGGAACATCCCAGTGACCATATTATGATTAACAAAAAATAATAAAGCCTGAAGTCTGAGTTTGTCCAACGGGGTGACGCACGCTTCTTTGTCATCCTCCCACGACGGCCGTTTGTCCCATGTGAATGCTAGTAACAGGCACCATACCCTGCTAATGCTAACATGTAGGAGTCGTCAGAGGTAAAAACCCCTATCACGATTAGCATTAACAGCATACAGCCTCCAGCAAGCCTCCAGCTCTCAGAGGATGAGGCATAAAGAATTTAAACCACAGATTTCCCCTTCCTGGTCTGTGCCACCTGCAAGAGAGACAGAAATTGTTGTGTACGCACATGCAGTTATAAAGTTGGAGTCACAGACTATAAATCTGAAAGCAAAGACAGTCTCTTTTTTCTTTAAGGGAGAGAGTTCATTAAATCCTAGTTAGTCATTTGTTCAGGGTAGAGAAATTGGCAATTAAAGGATGATATTTTTACCTTTAAGTGTATTGGAAGACTATTTTAAAATTTATGTTTTCAATTCTAATATAGTTCTGAATGATTTACACATACGGATCATCTTTAAAACAAAAATGAAACCATTCTTCAAAGTCCCCAAATGCTAAAATGCAAAGGCGAGACCTTGCGTTCTGACATAGTACTATCTTTTCTGATTTATATCTCACCTGAGAAGTAGGTAATTGAGGTAAAAGACCAAAATATTAAAAATGGTACTTAATGATTTATGAAGATTAAAACAGAATTAACTTATTTTACAGAGGAGTTTGGGCTAGATTTTCATTCTGTAATAAATAGTTGTGGTTTTACCTTTATTTATTTTTTTTCAGGAGATATGATACAGGCAGTGGAGGTCTTGCCTACAAATGAATCCATCATAAAATGGCCCCATCTTCTATTTAGAGATTCCTTAGGGGGAAGCACTGCCCAGTGGCTTTGGTTTTGATCTGCGTAAAGGAAGTATGACTTACAGAGTGCTGTGTTTCAAACTACTTGCCTTCGGCAGAGTGGATTGAAAAAAGACAAAGATGAATTTGCTACTTCCTGTTAGAGTCTGATTTTACTCTCTCAGATAAAGTGACATTTCTCCCACAAGCTTCTGGTTTCGGTGTTACTACAGCAGAACCTAGAAGTTAGAGTATCATTCAAGTATGTGGTTGCCTTTAGCACAAGAGGGGAATCACCTTCTCTTTTATTTAATCATGAAGCCAGCTCGATGTGAAATTGTGATTAAGTTCAAAAGGAGTGTATAAAGTTAAAAATTCCCCAGTGAATATATTTTGACAGGGCAGAATATCGTGGTTTGGAAATTTCCAGACCAAGGAAATTTGTCATTCTTACTGATAGTACTTTTTTTCTTTAACTTTGCTCTTTTCTGAGATGAATTAGTTTAATGATGAAGAGCTTTGAATTAAATAATGGATTCTAGTTTACTTATACAGATTTTCAGTCAATAAAGCTTATAAAAATAAGGACTTTTTTTCCCCTTCCACAGAGCCTTGGACTCAGTAAATGCTCAATAAACGTATATTAACATCCTAATGTTAGTTCCTCCAGCCAATATCATTCAACCTTCTTTTAAAGAGCTGTGTCTAATTCGTATTTAAGGTGAATTGCTTGCGTACTGTTCTTCCCATAAATTTTACTCCTGTTCTTTAAAGGTGACATCAGAGCACAGGTATTAAAGGAAATGCATTTAGTATAATAATCAGATTTTTTTCTCTTTCATCTTTTTTCACAATTGCCCTATTAGAGTGCTCAGAAAAGTGACAATGGTTTTCACAATACTATATTAAAAATTCTAACAGCTTTTTTTTATTGGTTCAAACACTAAAGGTATGCTGAAATAAAAGCACCACACAGGGCCCCTTTTGTTCATAGTGCTCAGACAGAAACTGTGGTACTGTGTTATCTAGGCAGACCCCTCAGACATGATGAATTCCTAAAACTGCACAGGATGAGCAGTTTGTCTAAATATACTACACGATCTTAAATCTCATTTAAAACATAATAAGAGATGAAAAGCATTAATCCCAATAAACAGAATAAAGGAGAAATTATCCCAGAATAGTATTTTTAAAAGTATAGTCAGTAGACTTTTAGATATTAGAACGACCAGAAGGTCATTCAGCCAGCAGTGAAGCTGTGCTCACTTTCACTGTTTTTGCCTGGGTTTGCAAGGAGGACCCAAGCTAACCAAAACCAGAATTGCTCTGTGTGTCTGCGTGGAAATTATTGATCACAGACAACAAAGCCTAGTCTATTAGTCAAGGCATTGGGCACAGGATGATGTCATGAGGTAATAAGAAAAGAAGTGGCTTATTCTGGAATCAGTACAGCCACCCAGCTGGTAGGGTGGCAGAAGAATTGTATATAATTAATTATAGGCCCAGCAATCAACAGCTACAGCTGCTAACCATTTGATAAGACTGTAACAAACATAATGTGTAATGTATAGCAATACAGAGAAATTCATATGGATTATACAATATAAATTAGAGTGAGGGTCTTGACTAGGGCAGTTCTAAAGACATACTTTAAACCCTGTGACCCACACTACTTTTAGGCCCACAGCATGAATGTCCATTGTGAATATAAACTTGACTATAGCACAATTCTTTTCAGTAGCTGAAGATAGGTTCCAAGTTCAATGTAGTACTTGACAGAATTTATTACTCAGTAATTGAGGGTCAGAACCATTCCTTCTTATCTTCAATAAAAATCTACCAAAATGAAGCTCTAGATATACTAGATAAATAACAACAATAGATATTTTTCATTATATGGCAGATCGATTCTCCCTCTGGTAGTTAGCACTAAACTGAAGGCAGCACTCTGGGGAAAATTTCCTTAAATTATGCTTTTCTGAAGGATGACTTTTGTAGGGGGGGGGCATATTATTTCAGTATATCCTTTTCTTCTTACCTTATTGATTTGCCAGGAAAGATGTCAGTAGCTGTACATTCAGAGTAGAATATGTCTTAAGTTTGTCACTAAGGATCTCTTCATATATGAGTCATAAGTTAGATCCTTCCACAATTTTATGTACCTATATATTTTCTTATTTTGCTGCTTATTCTCAGCACCAACCACTTCATATTTGCATACCAAAAGAACTGCATTCTGGGAGCTATTGTTATTATACATCCTAGCTGACTCAAAGATCCATGCTCTTTTCTCCATACTCACTGCCCCTGCCTTCTTATCCTGAAGCCTTTGACTTCAGATTACTCCACTGTTAGCAGGGCATACATGTGACTTGTCCTCCCTCTCCAGCCCATCTCCCACCACACCCCCCACCCAGGCCTTCTGCACCAAGTCATTCCAGTGCCTGATCTCTCAGGATTCTTACTTTCACCTTTGCATACGGTGTCTCTGCTGCCTGGGGTGCCTCTCTCTCCTTTTTTCCCTAGCCAATAACTTCTCATTCTGGAAAACATCACCTTCTCGGAGAAGGTCTTCTGATCTCTCAAAACAAGAAAAGAACACTTCTTCAGTGCTCCGGTAATACTCTGCACCTCTGTCATAGAATATATCACACCACGATTAAATTACCTGTTTATCAGTCTCTCTTACTACACTGAGACAATCTAATGTCTTATTCATTTTCTTATTCCTATGTTTAACAGAGGTCCTGGAATATAGTAGGCACTCAGTAATGCTTGTTGAATGAATGAATGAATACCAACCATTTCCAGTATCTTCTTTCATGGGTCCTGCATAACTCTTGTCACTCAGTTTGAAAGATTACCCCTTTCCTATTATAGAAAACCTCAAGAATTTTAGTGTAATATCCTCTTCTAATAAACCCAAACACAAAAAACAAAAACAAACAAACAAACAAAAATAAGCAGACATCTGAATTGTTGATGTAACAGATATGAAGAGTCTGTCAATATAATAAATGTTATAGAGACATAGATATAAAGATACAGATATAGATGGAAATAGATATGGATTCACAAGGTATTTCACTTCACAAGTCTTTTATAATAGGTAATTAACATGAATTTGGAATACATAATATTTTTCCTCTTGGTAAGAAAATTTAGAATACTGTAACCTTTTTCAGAAATATCTCTTTTTTGATGGGAACTATGAATGTGGACATGTTTACAACTCTTATTAGTGTTTGAGTGTGCATATTACTTTCAGATAAACTCAAGAAAAAGGAAACAAATTCAAAGGACTTTTGATGCATAAAAAATTAAAAATAAGTGAACAAAAAAAGAAAAAAAAAAAAAGAACTGCATGCTATGAAATTTTCTTTAAAAAGAAAAGAGTCACAATGATTGACTTTCATAACCAAGCCATCATGAGACAGCCCTGACTTTACTCACCATGAAAGGTATAAATACTTGGAAACTATTAATTTGTTGCTACAAAGTGAATATACACTCATTTCTACTGAAAGGCATGATCCTATATTGATGTAGCCGTAAAAATCCTAGCTCCAAAACCATTTTAATAGGTGAAAAGTAATGTAATTATGCTTTTGAAAATTAAAATGATTAAGTTTAGATAACTTCCTTTAAATATTTCCCCATTTTTATTTAATTTTTTTATGTACCAGTAAAAAACATAATCATTAAAATGGAATTCAATGTTGATTCCTATTTGGATCCGCTCACTGAAAGCGACTAGCATATAATTGCATAAGAAAGCAGTATCTGGCTTTCCCACCAGAACTTACTCTAATTCCCTATGTTCTGAAGTTGCTGTTTTGATTTAGGTCATAAAACTAAGCAGTGAAGATTAATGAAGGTATGTAAAAATCAAGATCCTGAGAAAGTTTGTACTTGTCGTTCATCTTTGGAAGAACAATTTCTTGATTAACTTTTGACTAGGGTGCCTGCACACATGATGCCCCAAGGACCTGCCCCTCTAACAATTCTACATAGTAGTGCTCCCCTTAGCTTCTACTTAGTCTGAATTTCTTACAATTAGAACCATCTCCTTTGGGTCGGAGAACCACGGTGGCAGGTAATGTTTCAGGTAAAATGTCCTTGAAAGGCAAATCAGTTATTTGGAGAAGGAGGAGAAGGGTGGGGTTGAAGTCCCTCCATGGACACCTCAACTTAGACTTGTTTGTTAGGTTAGTTAGCTAGTCATCTCTGAAAGCAGAGATCAAGGACTGAGGAGGGAGGACCAGGGTGGGTAAGTTTTAATGGGGATAAAGAGTGATTTGGAGGAAAGATGAGGATATACCCTCAAATCATCCGAGAGCTCATTCTTTTCATGTCCAGCCTACAAGAGCCACAAATGAAGTATTTAAAACAGTCTCACCTGAGTTTTAGTTCAGTCCTCTGTGTTTCAACCTCTACATGTTATAAAACCACACATAAGTTGTTCAATTTCTCAATAATTCTTCATAAAGACCTTCAATATTTGGTGACAAAAAGAAATATTTAAGTGACTGGTTTTCTAAAGTGTGTTTAGTCATGTGAAGTTTTTTTTTTTTATCGTTTTCTGTAGAATATGATTATTCTGTGTTACATCTCAGTAACTCATTTTAGAGTTAAAAGTCAACTTCTGTGCTGTCAGGAAATGCGGCAAAGAGTATTATGTTCCTCTTGTATTCACATGAATTCCATCATTAAAGAGGGATTGATGGTGTGACCTGCTACTGATTGAGATGGTGGGGATACCTGTATACGTATAGCTGATTCACTTCACTGTACAGCAGAAACTAACACACCATGGTAAAGCAATTATACTTCAATAAAAAAAAAAGCACAAAAATGCATCTTCTAAAAGTAAAATGGATTGTTCTGTAGAAATAACCCATATCCTGACCTCTTGATAAATGATAAAATTATTTTTCATATCATTAACTTTACATTTAAGGAAAATTCCCTGTATAAGCCATTGCTGGGAAAAATATTATAAACTCACTATGTCATGATTCTTTCATTTGCTTCCATAAAAAATCTAACATCCCTTTTCTTAATAGTTCTAATTAAGAATTCTTTAACGAAAATACCTACTTTTTCTAAATTAAGAGCTCCTTACTGGAAAGACTGGTTTGCACATGAAACAGCTTTAATAGAACATACCTTTCTGTATTTTGAAATTCAGAAAATGAGTTTTTAAAGATATATGCCAATAATGATCTTAACACATAAAACTAAGTACTTCATACTCTTGAACTGTCTCAGAAGAAAGCCAGTGTGGATACACAGGATCACCATGGAAACATTATACAGAGTGACCATTTGATTGTGAATACGCAAATGAGAAAGAACATTGGCCTTAGAGGATTATTCTGCTTTTCCCAATTTTAAAACCAGGAAGTTTTTAGTGAAACTCTCTTGGAACTTATTTCCAAGCTAAGTAGCCTTCCCAATAGTTCTATTATGGACAGAGATTAATACCTTCACTTTTCAGATAAGGATGTGGAAAAAAACAGGTTAGAAATATTTTCCCCCAGAGTCATTCTATGGAGTGAGAAGTAAGTTGAGAGCCAGCCTGAGTCCAGCCCGACTCCTGGACCAGTGTATCACAGAGGGGACTTCCTCCATGCCCCGACCTCACACTGACACAGCTTCAGGCCCGAAACTTTGGGAAAATGTTATCAAACAATCATGGATAAAAACAAGGGTCGGGAAGGAGAGAGCTCAGGGGAGATGCATTCTATTGCTTTAAATCATAGTCGTTCATTCTTCTTTCATATTTACACAAAAGGTTTTCCACGTGCCTAACAACTTAAACTTTAAAGTATCATATTCCAGAAGAGAATTTTAATCATAATTTTCTCTTTTTCATTTATAATTTATTTTCAATATCTTTTCTCTCCCCTTCCCCTCACCTCCCCTGCCTCAGGAAAAAGGAAAGGTGATGGCAGGTATCAACTCTGGGTGTTTGCCATCCTTCAAGGGTCACCTCTTCTAGGCCTCCTCTGTGCATTTGAGTTTATAGTGCCTATTCTCAACAGTGAATTTCAATAAAATGCCTCCTTTGGAACTTACTATGTATAACCTGTTTGTTAGTTATATGTACACGGTCCCCTATGTCTGGCATTATAGGAAAAATCAGCTTTTCTACAAGACACCGTTCATAAATTTCTATTTCTACACACCACCACGGCAAGGAAAATTTTGTGTACAGAGAACTATGTTAGACAAACTGAGCAAGTTCTGGGAACAGTTTAGTTTTGCCCGTTTAAAAATTAATTTTCTTAAGATGCCTCGTGTATAGGATACCCTGTGTTACAAGGCAAACAAACACCATACCATTTACTTCTTCCACCCCCATAGTATTTTAGTCAGGGCTGTAACACCCCAAATGATGGTTATGTCTGCTACTCCACACGAAGTCATCTCTAGACATAATCTCACACATACTCTTAGGCACTAGATATTCCTACTCCAAATTTCTCCTCGAAGATAGTCTGGTCCGCCTTGCCTTCTTTCTCTTTCTCCGGCAGAGAGCAAACTCCTGGAGGCTGGGTTCTCTTTGTCTTCTGATGTGACCCTCCCTCCTGCTGTCTCCCCCATGGTGGTCGGCCCTCTCTCCATGCTCGGTCGGAGCACTCATCACACAGCGCTGAGACTGTGTCGTTCACTCGTGCTGAGGTGTGCTTGAGGGCAGGGACTCGGTCTTACCGCAGTACTTGATACATAGCTCACGCTCAGTAAATGCTTTGAATAAGTGCTTGAGATCCTCCAAAGGCACTTCTGTCTGCACAACTGGCTTGGATCTGACATGGGAGCGTTTCAGTAAGATTTAACTAATATGCAGATTCTTGGAGAGTTAGGGTAGTAGAAGCTTATAAATGTGGAAGCAGATCAATGAGGTTTGTTGGTATTCCAGATGAGTAATGGACCATTTACATTCAGAAGATTCTAGGCTTGGATCTCAGTCTACAAAGTATAATCATTATAGGATAAAGCTGGAGAATTCTGCCAGATATAATTATCTGAAGTTGTGGATAAAAACTAGGTTCCATTCCTGTTGTTTTTTTTTTTTTTGGAACCACAGTTGGATGCCATAATCATGTGTTTTCATTGTGTAGGAGCATGTTCTCATTCTTAGGAGACAACATGCCAAAGCATTTAGAGGTGAGATGCCAGGTCTGCATATAGATACAGTCATAGAGAGAGAGGCGGATAGGGACAGAGAGAAATAAAGCAAACGTGGCAGATGTTAACAATGACTGAATCTAAGTGAAAGGTCCAGGGTGTTATTGTTCTGTTGTTTTCAACCTGCCTGGGTTCCATTCCTGACGCCAGCAATGTTACTAGCTGTGTGGTACTTGGTAATTTAATTGACTTCTTTAAGTTTTAGCTGTTTCTCTAAAAATAGAGATAATGATAGAACCTACTGAAAAGGTCGTTGTGAAGATGAAGTGACACAATGAACGTAAAGCATTTGTCGGGTGCTAGGCTCATAATCACAATGGGTGCGAGCCACAGTGCTAATGGCATCAGTCATGAATACTTGCCGAATGCCCATAAGTCTCTGTACATCTATTACTGTTGCACTTGTTGTTTTAAAAGTACAAGTCTAGATACATTTACTACTGTATAACTGAATCATTATATAAATTAGAGGTTATTGAAAAACCTATAGAAGCCAAATAATCCTTTGGTATCCTAATCTCTAAATCATAAGTAACTGCTAAAAGGTACAGCAAGATGTTTCCTTGGAAATGATTTTCTAAAATGTTTCATTAGATTTTCTTTGGGATCAGGAGAGAAATGCATTCTAAGACTGTTAGAAGCTCTTTAAAACAAACAACTTTTTACTTTGTCAAGAACTTTTAGAGACCACTTTGTACATATATACTTTACTTTCTTAGGCTGTTTTTGTATCTCATTTTCCAAATTGGTTTCCTGAAATATAAAAGATCATAAAGGTATTCATAATAATAGCAAACACTCACACAGGGCACCCTCTGGACCGGGCAGCAGTTTGACTGCTCGATGTATGCTAACTGGCTTATTCCTCTTAACAGCCTTCAGAATGAGTATTATCACCTGCCCCTTTGCACCTGGGGGCATGAGGCACAGACAGGTGAAGTTAACTTGCCCAAGGTTAAACTGGTGGGATACCAACGAGGGCAATCTGGCACCAGCGTCCATGCTCTGAACCACAATGCTGGCCTGACCATGGCTGAGCCACGTAAAAGAGCATAGCATTTTCTTAAGACAGCCAAGAACCTCTACTGCGTATAGAACGTTCTCATTTATGGAGTCACGACACAAACGTTATTATCTGTCATTGTCCTTATCCAAACATCAGCTTCACAATTTCATGAAATCAGCTCTCTGATAGCCTTCAGTAATCTTTCCTTCTGCCAGTGCCTTAACCCCATGTACCCACGCATGGTTCCTGTTTTTCAGAATTAGCACAGATGTATTCACAGTCTATGTAGTACCATGCCCCCTGACTGATGTTAAGCCCCATTTTCTGGCTAGTGTGTCATCTTGCATAAGGGTGGGAATTGTGCCTTTTGGTTCAAAGTGTTTTTCCACATTGCTGTGAGCCTTGGAGTTGTGAGTGAGGGTGTTGAACTGTTCAGACACGTGGCGTATTTATTTAAGGATAGATGTGCTTTTGGGGTGGTTTTGCTTGAGGCCCTGGGTATTGTAAACCCAAAGACAAGATTGATGGACAGAGCTTAAGTGTTTCTTGGCAGATGAAAATTATACAGCAGTGATCAAATTGAAAATGCTGCATTTACTTAAGAGTCTGAGATAAAGATGTATTCAAAAGGTGGGATAAAGAGCAGCTTTTAAAATTTAAAATTTTAATAATTTTCCTTGAGAAAAATAAGTTTCACAATTTTCTTATTCTAGCCAATTTCGGCCAACATGTGACAGTTTTGAAGCAGTAAGATCAGTGAAAGACAAACATATATTCTCTAGTCAATTATACTGGTACTTACTGGTACGCTCTCTTTGGACATAGAGGATATGAATTCACTGAGCCCAGCTGTGTCTTAGGAGCTATATGAAAATGAAGTGGTAGTCACGCTGGAATCATAGAATTTCATCAGTTTAAGAGACTTTGGAAATGACTTTAATCCCAGCCACCCATTTTAGAGATGAGAAGAATAAGGCACAGGCATTTGCTCAGAGCTTGGGACTTAGAAACCTGCCATGATTCCCAGGCTGGTGCTCTTTCCATAATACCAGGCTTCGGAGGCCTAACACCAAAGCAACGAAGGCATAAAAATCGATGGCTTCAGCTGAGCAATAGCCAATGACCTCACAAAACTGTAGAGACGCCAGCTTGTCAAAGACAGTGGTGCTCAATCCAGGGGCAAGGTAGAGTCCACCCACCAGTCTCTACCACTCAAGCTATTTAGTCCTACTAGGTTTAGAATAGAGATTATGAAACTCCACCCCCAGGAGGATCATGGCTGAGATTCAAGGAAGCCTGGAGCATCCTGACACTGAATGCAAAATTGGGTGTGAGCATGCACATTAAAAAAGAAAAAATTCTGGGAAAAGCATACATAACCTCCATTAGATCTGAGATAGGAAAAAAACAGTTAAGAACTATTACTTTGATATGAAAAACCTCCTTTCAGTTGAACGGTAGCTCTTAGTCATGACATAAAACAGCTGATGAAAAAAACCTTTCAAAAGTTAAAACTTAGGGCTTTTTTGGGTGGCTTTTTTGATTCACAGAAGGCCGATTTGACGACAGATGCAGAAAGATGAAGGTTATTAATTTTCCATGTTTGCGATTGGAAAGTACAGAATGACAAAATTCACAGCACATTCTAACTAGTTATGTTACTGCAATTGAATTGCATGCACAGCAATGGCATTCAGGGATTTTGTTTGTTTTGTTAAGACCAAGAAGTTACACTTTTTACACGTGATTAGTTAGGTAAAAACAAGACTAGAAGTTTGTGCCAATGCCACTGTCCTGCCTTGAAAGAGCGCAGGTTTCAGCCCGTGCTCAGGTTTCTCTTTGTTAATATATGTGGTTCGGAAGCTTGGTCCGGTGGCCAGGGAGAGCTGACCCACTGCATGAGGAAACTCGGTTATCACCAGCCATTACCCACTAGTCCGTGCAGCAGAAGTAATTACTCAGTGTGCTTTGGCCCCCTGAAAGAAATCAGGGGGGCAGCAAGTACAATGGACATGAGCTTAAATGGAGTCAAAAGGCTCCTGGGCTGCACAGCCCCACGCCCCACATCACACATCCCATATCCGTCCCTAGGAGCAGGCTTTATACTAAGGACCTAGTGACCTTACCAGAGAAAACATAAATTCTCCGAGCCACAAGTCCTCATGGGCAAAATGGGGATAACACCACCTACCCTGCTAATTTTCTATTATGATGACTCTATCAAACTAGACAATAGGCAGGAAATTGCCTTGGCAACTTTATAGCTTATATTACTGTTCACATGGATAGACAATTCAATACTTTATACATATCCATTTTTAAAAGCTCAGTCCCATGATTATTCAAAGTTCAGCTGCCCTACAGTCATTTAGAGTATACATTATGTTAAAGCCATACATCAGAGGCACTACTTCCTCAGGGAGATGAATGGAGAGAAAGAGTAACTCCGGCTTTATGTAATCTTCTACATAAGGTCATATGAAAAGAATATCTCCACTTGACCTCAACTATTTGACATAAAATATAGACTAAATTATGAGCATTATTAGATACCTTTGGCCTCTTCAAATCACATGGGGTCTTGGATCTGCTGTGTGACATTGGAAAAGTAACTTCACCTCCCGGGTCCTCAGTCTTCTCGTTTTAAAGGATTGGATTCTGGCTTATACGTTTGTCAGCTGTCAACTTCAGTAATTCCAGGTTAAATTTTATTCATAATCATCCCAATCTGCCTGCTTTAGATAACAGAAAATTCAAAGAACTGGTCCACCATTGGTACGTGGAGGACAGACACATACGGGGGGTTTTGTGGGAATAAAGAGAGCTAACCAACGTGCTCTGCCAAAGTGCACCCTGGCACGATGGGAGCAAATAAAAACAGAAGCTCACGGAATGTCTGCTCAGTCCTCACGTCGATTAAATAAAGACCTCGATATCTAAGACGTTATGATTCTAACTTTATAAAATGAAGGTACATTATTTGTTATTTTTCAAAAGAAAATAGAAAAGGCTCCTGTCCTGAAGGCAGTCCCTTTTGATCCAATCCACCCTGCCCCTCAAGTCTGTTCTGCACGCTTGTCTGGCCGCTCCATTAGCTAAGCTCGTCCAGGGCCACGTCCCTGGTACCCCTCCTACCAACTAAGGGAACTTTGGGGAGAAGCCGAGGGCCGGGTCTTGAGCACCCCTCCTTCCCCTTCCCCCTTCCTCCCCAGAAATCCATCCCGAGCCACCTGACGGCCCGGGCGAGATCCCCCGGACGGCGCCCCTCGGACGGACGCTCGCGGGCTCGGGCGGGGCGCTAGGTGGTGGCCACGTGCGCGCCGCCCCCGCCCCCGGCGCCCGGCGTGGGGAGGGGGGTGACCCGGGAGCCGCCGCCGCCGCCGCCCGCCGCGTCCCGGCGCGGAGAAGCAGAGGGCAAGTCGGCGTACCTTCCTTCCTTCCCCGCGTCGCGTGATCGCCGCTGGGCTCGGCTCCGCTCGCGTCCCGAGGCTGGAGGCGGCCCGACGGGACCTCGGGGCTGCGACCCGGCTCGGCCGCGCACAGGAAGCCCGCGCCTGCGAACGTGCGACCCTTTTATAACCCACTTGTGACTCATAACCGACCAGGCGCCTTTTCTGTAAACCCCCGCCTCGCCCCCCCTTCTGCCTGTTCTTGGAACCTACAGCTTGAAAAACTTTTTTCTTTTTAAAGGAAAAGTCGAAAAAGCCCAGCGCGGGATTGGTGTTTTCCCCTTTCCCTTTCTCGTGGGTCATTGTGTGTGTGTGTGTGTGTGTGTGTGTGTATGTGTGTGTTTGCTCTCGACACACGTCGTGTACTTTCCGGCCCCCGCGCTGCGAGGCTCGGACTCCAACCTTTGTTCTTAATGAAAAGGAAACGCATTCAAATGAGCGTTCAGTCGGCGGGCAGAGGGGAAGTTGCTAACTGGGTGACAGGGGTGTCTTTACACTATCCTTGCAGATGAGAAAGAAGAGGGAGCAAGTGGGAGACTTTTTCTTCCCCACCGGAATCGGCTGGAGGCAAGCGGGTCCCAACAGAGGTAGACACGGTCAAGGGACCCCTCCGTGTGACCCCTCCCCTCGGTACCGTTCAGGAGTCAGCGTGTGGTTTGGGATGTACACCTGGGGTTTGAGTGCATTCGTGCCTTGCCTGTTACCCACATTTATACTTGAGGGTGGTAGGATATAGGGCCCCGACCTTCTTTAATTTTGGCCTCACCAATATTTTTTCGCCCCCGCCTCCTCCAACCCCCCATTCCCACTCTAAGGTTATATTCCTGGAGCACAAAGGACTTGAGTTTTAATTTTGGTTTCATTGTCTCTCTCTTCACTTTCTCTCATCCTGTCAAGAGCTGGGGGGCATTTTCCTGGAGCAGGTCCTTTGACACATTGGATGGAAATGAATAAAATCAATGTAAAACATGACACGTGTATACTGCAAGCCTAGTTGAGTAACTCATTTTTGAGCCTCAGTTCAATAAACTTTTAGACCGTAAGAAGGAAGAAGAAAGAAATTTGAGGGGGAGGGAAGAGGTGGAGAGGAGGAGGGGAAAGTCAGGAATGGACTTGGCCCCATAGCCACGTGACTCATACCTTTTTGTGGCTAAGACAGGGCCAGTGCTGGATTCCAGCACAAGTCTCCTATAGTGGGATCTCCATCCCAAGGTGGGGCAGGAGACATTTTAGAATAGTTTGTATTAAGCTGATGTCAGAAAATTAGTTTCTAGAATGCCTGATGGCATGGAAGCTAGAAATGATGTAGTCAATTTACAGATGGCCCAGGTTGGTTAAGGAAGTTGGAGACACTTTAAAACCCTCTGTTCTTAACGCTTACATTTTCCCTATTCCTTGTAATTCGAAAAAGAATGATTATAATAACAAATAACATTTATAAAGCGTTTACTATGTGCCAGGTCCTGTTCTAAAACTCCTTACATGTATTAATTCTTTTGGTCCTCAGTGTGATCGTAAGAGGGAGGGACACAAAGGCACAGAGAGATTAAGCCCTTTGCCTTAGGTCATAGTAAGAAGTCAAAAAGAGATTCAAACCCAGCTCTGCCTCAGGTGTATGTCTCCACAGTCCTATCTCCCTGCCAGATCCACGTTGGTCCAGGAGCTGGAGAAGAGCGGTAAAGTGTGTGGTGGGGAAAGGAATCATGATCCCCACCAGGGTGGATCGTACCCATTGCTGGTTGTAGACACCTGCAAAGCCTGTACAAATTCCCTTTTCTCATATTAGGTCCTAGTTTGGGATACACAGTAATGGTAGATAGGTGAATTTTTTTTTTTTTAATTTAATTTTTTAATTTATTTTTGGCTGCGTTGGGTCTTCATTGCTGTGCGTGGGCTTTCTCTAGTTGCAGCGAGCGGGAGCTACTCTTCCTTGCGGTGCGTGAGCTTCTCATTGTGGTGGCTTCTCCTGTTGCAGAGCACGGGCTCTAGGCACACGGGCTTCAGTAGTTGCAGCACCTGGGCTCGATAGTTGAGGCTTGTGGGCTCTAGAGTGCAGGCTCAGTAGTTGTGGCTCATGGGCTTAGTTGCTCCACGGCACGTGGGATCTTCCCGGACCAGGGCTCGAACCCACGTCCCCTGCTTTGGCAGGTGGATTCTTAACCCCTGCGCAACCAGGGAAGTCTGATAAATCTTTTTTTGAAATTGAACTGACTGACAATTTACACTAGTTCTAGCTGTGGGACCTGGGGATTAACCTCTCTGTGCTTCTCCTCATCTGTAAAATGAAGATAATAATGTCTTCCATTAGGGATTGCTATGGAGTGAATTGTTTCCCTCAAATTGTTTCCCCCAAATTCGTGTGTTGAAGCCCTAAGCCCTAATGTGACTGTATTAAGAAATAGCGCCTGTGAGGAGGTGATAAAGGTCAAATGAGGTCATCAGAGTGGGAACCTAATCTGATAGGGCTGGTGTGCTTATGAGAAGAGGAAGAGATCCCAGAGCTCTCTTTCTCCACACTCACGCAAAGAAAAATTCAGCCAGGAGGAGTCCTCACCAGAAACCGAATCCTGCTTGACCTTGATCTTGGACTTTCCAGCCTCCAGATCTGAGAAAATATATGTCTGTTGTTTAAGCCACCTGTCTATGGTATTTTGTTATGGCAGCCTTAGCACATTAAGACAGGCATACAATGATTAAATAAGATGATGTATACACAGTGCCTGTTTCAAATGAGAGCTTGAGAAAGTAGGAGCCACTTGCTGGCACAAGTGTTGTTTCATGGATGTTGTTATGGGTTGAATTGCATCTCCCCTGAATTTATACATTGAAGTCCTAACCCCAGTACCTTAGAATGTGACCTTATTTGGAAATAGGGTCATTGCAGATGTAATTACTTAAGATGAAGTCTTAAGGTGGGCTCCTATTCCAATAGGACTGGTGTCCTTAAAAAAAAATTGCCGTGTGTAGAGAGAAAGATACACATAAAGGGAAGATGATATAAAGTGACACAGAGAGAAGATGACCATCTACACACCAAGGGCAGAGGACTGGACCAGATCCTTCCCTCACAACCGTCAGAAGGAACCAACCCTGCCAATACCTTCATTTTGGACTTCCAGCCTCCATAATGGTGTAAGACAATAAGGTTCTGTTGTTGAGGACACCTAGTTTGTGTTACTTTGTTACGGCACCTCTAGCAAACTAATCCGTATGTGTGTCCAGGGCTGATCTGGCTGGCATCCTTGTCCTTCTCCTCAACGCTCAGTCCACCAGAGGCTGAGCAGACCAGTGACCTCCCAGATCACAGTGGTACTTGTTGATATTACTTATTATAGATAATGATGAATAGATTGTGGCAACTGACACAACTATATACCAATGAAGAAGTCTTGGTAAACACACCATAAGTTCATGAAATTCTGCAGAAACCACAATAATCACAGGGAATGAATGATTAGGAACCAACCTACAACCTCTCTCCTTAAAAATTAATCATGGAAAAAATTAAAAATAATTCCTGGAAGCTTAGTATTAAACTCATCTTGAAGCTCAGCCTTTTGGAAGAATATAAGAAAGAGACATTTGTCAGAGTGGATCATATATTTTAGATGGTGGGTGAAGAAATAGACTGACATTTCAGGCTTGGCCAGCTTATGTAATGTAGCACAGGGTTTCAGTTGAATAATAAAATGGAGATAATTCACTACTCCATGAACTTGTGGATGCTTTCCGTTCCTGGGGATGTAACGGGTTGAATTGGCATCCTCTAGACCCCATCAGTGGCACAACCATAATTAATGCCCAAGGCTAAAAATTTGCCTGCATAAGATGTCCAGACTTAATGAATGGTGTTTTTTGTTTTTCATACATAGAGCATCAGAGGTTGGGTTTTTTTCCCATCATAATTTAACTTTTATTCCTTTCACTGTTATAACGTCTTGGAAGTAAATCTGAAGTCTATGTTTTCCTACCGGCATTTCCTCTGTAAATGGGTTTCTGGTTTAGAGTGTTACATGATGCTTTTCAATGCTGGGATGCCTGTCTTCCGCTTCAGAGGATAAAGGCGTGTCCCCCTCTCCTTTTTAAATCTCTTTCCATTAAAGAGATGAAGTTTACAAATTACAATTAACCTTTCAACTTTGTCTTTCCCTTTCACCCCTTCCAAAAGGACAGTGGAATGAAGTCAGACATCTAAATAAGAGAGTAGTGTTTGTTCCACTGAGATACAGGCTCTGATTAGCTATGCCCTAATTGTCAATCATTTGTACGCACCAATTACCTCATGAGAATCCTCTTGTCTATATATATGCTGCCTGCCTTCTGTAGATAACTTATTTTATAACCTTAATGTTTGAACTTTATGGTAATGAAGACTTTTTGCTCTTAGACAATTTCTCCTTTTTTATGTTTTGGGAAGCCAGGTTGTCACAGCGTGTTGGAAAATTTCAAGTAATAAAGGAAGAGTTAGGGTCTTGGGATTGAACGGAGATCCTAAAAATATTTTGGTTTATGAACAACATTGGCAGGGAACCATTCTGCTTCCCTGTCTACCATCATCACATATAGAGAAAACTCCTTCAGCCACCCCCCCACGGCACTCCCTTCACTCAGTATCTGACCCCAGCCGAGCTCTTATCTCTACTGGCCTGGCCCAGCGTTCTCAGCTTCAGTTGGTGAATTGATGAGTCACTCGCAGTAAATCACTCCCCACTGACTTTTTTTTTTTCTTCTTCTCTGAAATGACCAGAGAGACTTCTCTGAGCACCGGCATTATCCATTCCTGTGTTCTGTTTCTGCCTGAAGACCAGTGTGTACAAACCAGGCCCTGGAACCATCCTGCAAACTCAGTGGTACTTTGATGTGTTAACTTAGTTGGCTTGGGCTGACATAAAAATTAATGTAGATTGGGGGGCCTAAAAAACAGACATCGATTTCTCACAGTTCTGGAGGTTGGGAAGTACAAGATCAAAGTGCCAGCCAGTTTGGTTCCTGGTGAGGACTCTCTCTCTTCCTGGTTTCCAGATGGCTAACTTCTTGCCGTGGTCTCCCAGGGCCTTTCCTCACAGCATGCACATAGAGAGGGGTGTCTCTCTCTTCTTACAAGATCACTAGTCCTGTTGAATTAGGATTTCACCCTTATGACCTTGTTTAACCTTAATTACCTCCTAAAAGCTCCATCTCCAAGTACAATTACATTGGGGGCTAGGGATTCAACATATGAATTTTGGGGGGTATAATTCAGTCCATAGCACTCATTGACTATCATAATGGTGTTTGGTTTTCTCTCTGTATTCTTTTATATAAATAAAATAATCTCAGTTTTCTCTTTTCAGAGATTTATATTTAAATTATCTAAATATTCCCGTGGCTCTTTTGTACCCTCTTCTGCATCTCCAGGCCTGTTTTTTTTTTTTTTTTTTCACATCTTTATTGGAGTATAATTGCTTTACAATGGTGTGTTAGTTTCTGCTTTATAACAAAGTGAATCAGTTATACATATACATATGTTCCCATATCTCTTCCCTCTTGCGTCTCCCTCCCTCCCTCCCTCCCTATCCCACCCCTCTAGGTGGTCACAAAGCACGGAGCTGATCTCCCTGTGCTATGCGGCTGCTTCCCACTAGCTATCTATTTTACATTTGGTAGTGTATATATGTCCATGCCACTCTCTCACCCTGTCACATCTCACCCCTCCCCCTCCCCATATCCTCAAGTCCATTCTCTAGTAGGTCTGTGTCTTTATTCCCATCTTGCCACTAGGTTCTTCATGCCCTTTTTTTGGTTTTCTTAGATTCCATATATATGTGTTAGCATACTGTATTTGTTTTTCTCTTTCTGACTTACTTCACTCTGTATGACAGACTCTAACTCCATCCACCTCACTACAAATACCTCCGTTTCGTTTCTTTTTATGGCTGAGTATGTATGTGCCACATCTTCTTTATCCATTCATCCGATGATGGACACTTAGGTTGCTTCCATGTCCTGGCTATTGTAAATAGAGCTGCAATGAACATTTTGGTACATGACTCTTTTTGAATTATGGTTTTCTCAGGGTATATGCCCAGTAGTGGGATTGCTGGGTCGTATGGTAGTTCTATTTGTAGTTTTTTAAGGAACCTCCATACTGTTCTCCATAGTGGCTGTATCAATTTACATTCCCACCAACAGTGCAAGAGTGTTCCCTTTTCTCCACACCCTCTCCAGCATTTATTGTTTGTAGATTTTTTGATGATGGCCATTCTGACTGGTGTGAGATGATATCTCATTGTAGTTTTGATTTGCATTTCTCTAATGATTAATGATGTTGAGCATTCTTTCATGTGTCTGTTGGCAATCTGTATATCTTCTTTGGAGAAATGTCTATTTAGGTCTTCTGCCCATTTTTGGATTGGGTTGTTTGTTTTTTTGTTATTGAGCTGCATGAGCTGCTTGTAAATCTTGGAGATTAATCCTTTGTCAGTTGCTTCATTTGCAAATATTTTCTCCCATTCTGAGGGTTGTCTTTTGGTCTTGTTTATGGTTTCCTTTGCTGTGCAAAAGGTTTTAAGTTTCATTAGGTCCCATTTGTTTATTTGTGTTTTTATTTCCATTTCTCTAGGAGTTGGGTCAAAAAGGATCTTGCTGTGATTTATGTCATAGACTGTTCTGCCTATGTTTTCCTCTAAGAGTTTGATAGTGTCTGGCCTTACATTTAGGTCTTTAATCCATTCTGAGTTTATTTTTGTGTATGGTGTTAGGGAGTGTTCTAATTTCATACTTTTACATGTACCTGTCCAGTTTTCCCAGCACCACTTATTGAAGAGGCTGTCTTTTCTCCACTGTATATGCTTGCCACCTTTATCAAAGATAAGGTGACCATATGTGCGTGGGTTTATCTCTGGGCTTTCTATCCTGTTCCATTGATCTATGTTTCTGTTTTTGTGCCAGTACCAAACTGTCTTGATTACTGTAGCTTTGTAATATAGTCTGAAGTCAGGGAGCCTGATTCCTCCAGCTCCATTTTTCGTTCTCAAGATTGCTTTGGCTATTCGGGGTCTTTTGTGTTTCCATACAAATTGTGAAATTTTTTGTTCTAGTTCTGTGAAAAATGCCAGTGCTAGTTTGATAGGGATTGCATTGAATCTATAGATTGCTTTGGGTAGTAGAGTCATTTTCACAATGTTGATTCTTCCAATCCAAGAACATGGTATATCTCTCCATCTATTTGTGTCATCTTTAATTTCTTTCATCAGTGTCTTATAATTTTCTGCATACAGGTCTTTTGTCTCCTTAGGTAGGTTTATTCCTAGATATTTTATTCTTTTTGTTGCAATGGTAAACGGGAGTGTTTTCTTAATTTCACTTTCAGATTTTTCATCATTAGTGTATAGGAATGCAAGAGATTTCTGTGCATTAATTTTGTATCCTGCTACTTTACCAAATTCATTGATTAGTTCTAGTAGTTTTCTGGTAGCATCTTTAGGATTCTCTATGTATAGTATCATGTCATCTGCAAACAGTGACAGCTTTACTTCTTCTTTTCCGATTTAGATTCCTTTTATTTCTTTTTCTTCTCTGATTGCTGTGGCTAACACTTCCAAAACTATGTTGAATAATAGTGGTGAGAGTGGGCAACCTTGTCTTGTTCCTGATCTTAGTGGAAATGGTTTCAGTTTTTCACCTTTGAGGACAGTGTTGGCTCTGGGTTTGTCATATGGCCTTTATTATGTTGAGGAAAGTTCCCTCTATGCCTACTTTCTGCAGGGCTTTTATCATAAATGGGTGTTGAATTTTGTCGAAAGCTTTCTCTGCATCTATTGAGATGATCATATGGTTTTTCTCCTTCAATTTGTTAATATGATGTATCACGTTGATTGATTTGCGTATATTGAAGAATCCTTGCATTCCTGGAATAAACCCCACTTGATCATGGTGTATGATCCTTTTAATGTGCTGTTGGATTCTGTTTGCTAGTATTTTGTTGAGGATTTTTGCATCTATGTTCATCAGTGATATTGGCCTGTAGTTTTCTTTTTTTGAGATATCTTTGTCTGGTTTTGGTATCAGGGTGATGGTGGCCTCATAGAATGAGTTTGGGAGTGTTCCTCCCTCTGCAATATTTTGGAAGAGTTTGAGAAGGATAGGTGTTAGCTCTTCTCTAAATGTTTGATAGAATTCGCCTGTGAAGCCATCTGGTCCTGGGCTTTTATGTGTTGGAAGATTTTAAATCACAGTTTCAATTTCAGTGCTTGTGATTGGTCTGTTCATATTTTCTATTTCTTCCTGGTTCAGTCTCGGCAGGTTGTGCATTTCTAAGAATTTGTCCATTTCTTCCAGGTTGTCCATTTTATTGGAGTAGAGTTGCTTGTAGTAATCTCTCATGATCGTTTGTATTTCTGCAGTGTCAGTTGTTACTTCTCCTTTTTCATTTCTAATTCTATTGATTTGAGTCTTCTCCCTTTTTCTCTTGATGAGTCTGGCTAATGGTTTATCAATTTTGTTTATCTTCTCAAAGAACCAGCTTTTAGTTTTATTGATCTTTGCTATTGTCTCCTTCATTTCTTTTTCATTTATTTCTGATCTGATCTTTATGATTTCTTTCCTTCTGCTAGCTTTGGGGCTTTTTTGTTCTTCTTTCTCTAATTGCTTTAGGTGCAAGGTTAGGTTGTTTATTCAAGATGTTTCCTGTTTCTTGATGTAGGCTTGTATTGCTATGAACCTTCCTCTTAGAACTGCTTTTGCTGCATCCCCTAGGTTTTGGGTCATCGTGTCTCCATTGTCATTTGTTTCTAGGTATTTTTTGATTTCCCCTTTGATTTCTTCAGTGATCACTTCGTTATTAAGTAGTGTATTGTGTAGCCTCTATGTGTTTGTATTTTTTACAGATCTTTTCCTGTAATTAATATCTAGTCTCATAGCATTGTAGTCAGAAAAGATACTTGATATGATTTCAATTTTCTTAAATTTACCAAGGCTTGATTTGTGACCCAAGATATGATTTATCCTGGAGAATGTTCCATGAGCACTTGAGAAAAATGTGTATTCTGTTGTTTTTAGGTGGAATGTCCTATAAATATCAATTAAGTCCATCATGTTTAATGTATCATTTAAAGCTTGTGTTTCCTTATTTATTTTCATTTTGGATGATCTGTCCATTGGTGAAAGTGGGGTGTTAAAGTCCCCTACTATGATTGTGTTACTGTCGATTTCCCCTTTTATGGCTGTTAGTATTTGCCTTATGTATTGAGGTGCTCCTATGTTGGGTGCATAAATATTTACAATTGTTATACCTTCTTCTTTGATCGACCCCTTGATCATTATATAGTGTCCTTCTTTGTCTCTTGTAATAGTCTTTATTTTAAAGTCTATTTTGTCTGATATGAGAATTGCTACTCCAGCTTTCTTTTGATTTCCATTTGCATGGAATATCTTTTTCCATCCCCTCACTTTCAGTCTGTATGTGTCCCTAGGTCTGAAGTGGGTCTCTTGTAGACAGCATATATACGGGTCTTGTTTTTGTATCCATTCAGCCAGTCTGTGTCTTTTGGTGGGAGCATTTAATCCATTTACATTTAAGGTAATTATCGATATGTATGTTCCTATTCCCATTTTCTTAAATGTTTTGGGTTTGTTATTGTAGGTGTTTTCCTTCTCTTGTGTTTCTTGCCTAGAGAAGTTCCTTTAGCATTTGTTGTAAATCTGGTTTGGTGGTGCTGAACTCTCTCAGCTTTTGCTTGTCTGTGAGGTTTAAATTTCTCCATCAAATCTGAATGAGATCCTTGCTGGGTAAAGTAATCTTGGTTGTAGGTTTTTCTCCTTCATCACTTTAAGTATATCCTGCCACTCCCTTCTGGCTTGCAGAGTTTCTGCTGAAAGATCAGCTGTTAACCCTATGGGGATGCCCTTGTGTGTTATTTGTTGTTTTTCCCTTGCTGCTTTTAATATGTTTTCTTTATATTTAATTTTTGATAGTTTGATTAATATGTGTCTTGGCGTGTTTCTCCTTGGATTTATCCTGTATGGGACTCTCTGTGCTTCCAGGACTTGATTAACTATTTCCTTTCCCATATTAGGGAAGTTTTCAACTATAATCTCTTCAAATATTTTCTCAGTCCCTTTCTTTTTCTCTTCTTCTTCTGGGACCCCTATAATTGGAATGTTGGTGCGTTTAATGTTGTCCCAGAGGTCTCTGAGGCTGTCCTCAGTTCTTTTCATTCTTTTTTCTTTATTCTGCTCTGCAGTAGTTATTTCCACTATTTTATCTTCCAGGTCACTTACCTGTTCTTCTGCCTCAGTTATTCTGCTATTGATCCCGTCTAGAGTATTTTTAATTTCATTTATTGTGTTATTCATCATTGCTTGGTTCCTCTTTAGTTCTTCTACGTCCTTGTTAAATGTTTCTTGCATTTTGTCTATTCTATTTCCAAGATTTTGGATCATCTTTACTATCATTATTCTGAATTCTTTTTCAGGTACACTGCCTATTTCCTCTTCATTTGTTAGGTCTGGTGTGTTTTGACCCTGCTCCTTCATCTGCTGTGTGTTTTTCTGTCTTCTCATTTTGCTTATCTTACTGTGTTTGGGGTCTCCTTTTCACAGGCTGCAGGTTCGTAGTTCCCGTTGTTTTTGGTATCTGTGGCTAAGGTTCGTTCAGTGGGTTGTGTAGGCTTCCTGGTGGAGGGGACTAGTGCCTGTGTTCTGGTGGATGAGGCTGGATCTTGTCTTTCTGGTGGGCACGTCCACGTCTGGTGGTGTGTTTTGGGATGTCTGTGGCCTTATTATAATTTTAGGCAGCCTCTCTGCTAACGGATGGGGCTGTGTTCCTGTCTTGCTAGTTGTTTGGCATAGGGTGTCCAGCACTGTAGCTTGCTGGTCATTGAGTGAAGCTGGGTCTTGATGTTGAGATGGAGATCTCTGAGAGATTTTTGCTGTTTGGTATTACGTGGAGCTGGGAGGTCTCTTGTGGACCAGTGTCCTGAAGTTGGCTCTCCCACCTCAGAGGCACAGCCCTGATGCCTGGCTGGAGCACCAAGAGCCTTTCATCCACACGGCTCAGAATAAAAGGGAGAAAAAATAGACAGAGAGAAAGAAAGAGGATAAAATAAAATAAAATAAAATAAAATAAAGCTATTATCATAAAAAATAAGAAAAAAAATTATTAAGAAAAAATTTATTAAGAAAAAAATTTTTTTAATTTAAAAAGATAAATTTATTAATTTTTTATAATAAAAAATAGGAAAAAAGTATTAAGAAAAAAGTATTAAGAAAAAAAATTTTAATTTTTTAAAATAAAAATTAAGAAAAAAATTATTAAGAAAAAAAATTTTTAAGTAAAAAAAAAACAAAAAACGGATGGACTGAACCCTAGGACAAATGGTGAAAGCAAAGCTATACAGACAAAATCTCACCCGGAAGCATACACATATACACTCACAAAAAAAGGAAAAGGGGAAAAATTAATATATCCTGCTCCCAAAGTCCACCTCCTGAATTTTGGATGATTCATTGTCTATTCAGGTATTCAACTGATACAGGTACATCAAGTTGTTTGTGGAGCTTTAATCCGCTGCTTCTGAGGCTGCTGGGAGAAATTTCCCTTTCTCTTCTTTGTTCGTACAGCTCCCGGGGTTCAGCTTTGGATTTGGACCCGCCTCTGCATGTAGGTCGCCTGAGGGCGTCTGTTCTTCGCTCACACAGGACGGGGTTAAAGGAGCAGCTGCTTCGGGGGCTCTGGCTCACTCAGGCCGGGGTGAGGGAGCAGTATGGAGGAGGCGGGGCGAGCCTGCGGCGACAGAGGCTGGCGTGACGTTGCAGCAGCCTGAGGCACGCCGCGCGTTCTCCCGGGGAAGTTGTCCGTGGCTCACGGGACGCTGGCAGTGGCGGGCTGCACAGGCTCCCGGGAGGGGAGGTGTGGAGAGTGACCTGTGCTTGCACACAGGCTTGTTGGTGGCGGCAGCAGCAGCCTTAGCGTCTCAATCCCGTCTCTGGGGTCCACGCTGATAACCGCGGCTCGCGCCCGTCTCTGGAGTTCGTTTAGGCGGCGCTCTGAATCCCCTCTCCTTGTGCACCGCGAAACAAAGAGGCAAGAAAAAGTCTCTTGCCTCTTCGGCAGCTGCAGACTTTTTCCCGGACTCCCTCCCGGCTAGCTGTGGTGCGCTAACCCCTTCAGGCTGTGTTCACGCTGCCAACCCCAGTCCTCTCCCTGCAATCGGACCGAAGCCCGAGCCTCAGCTCCCAGCCCCCGCCCGCCCCGGCGGCTGAGCAGACAAGCCTCTCGGGCTGGTGAGTGCTGCTCGGCGCCGACCCTCTGTGCGGGAATCTCTCCGCTTTGCCCTCCGCACCCCTGTGGCTGCGCTCCCCTCCGCGGCTCCGAAGCTTCCCCCCTCCGCCACCCGCAGTCTCTGCCCGCGAAGGGCCTTCCTAGTGTGTGGAAACCTTTCCTCCTTCACGGCTCCCTCCCACTGGTGCAGGTCCTGTCCCTATTCTTTTGTCTCTGTTATTTCTTTTTTCTTTTGCCCTACCCAGGTACGTGGGGAGTTTGTTGCCTTTTGGGAGGTCTGACGTCTTCTGCCAGCGTTGAGTGGGTGTTCTGTAGGAGCAGTTCCACGTGTAGATGTATTTCTAATGTATCTGTGGGAAGGAAGGTGATCTCCGCGTCTTACTCTTCCGCCATCTTGCCCCCCATCCAATGGCCATTTTTTTCCTCCAGGCCTGTTTTTAAAAAAAGTTTTTAAAATAGAAGTATAGCTGATTTACAATATTGTGTTAGTTTCAGGTGTACAGCAAAGTGATTTGGATATATATATACACTTTTTCAGATTCTTTTCCATTATAGGTTATTACAAGATATTGAATATAGTTCCCTGTGCTATTCAGTTGGACCTTGTTGTTTATCTATTTTATATATATTATATATATATATATATATATAATATATAATATATATATATATATATCTGCTAATCCCAAACTCCTAATATATCCTTCCCCTGCTCTTTCTTCTTTGGTAACCATAAGTTTGTTTTCTATGTCTGTAAGTCTGTTTCTGTTTTGTAAATAAGTTCATTTGTATCATTTTTTAGATTCCACATATAAGTGATATCATATGATATTTGTATTACTCTGTCTGACTTACTTCACTTAGTATGATAATCTCTAGGTCCATCCATGTTGCTGCAAATGGCATTATTTAATTCTTTTTTATGGCTGAGTAGTATTCCATATATATATATATATATATATATATATATATATATATATATATATAACATCTTCTTTATCCATTCATCTGTCAATGGACATTTAGGTTGCTTACAAGTCTTGGCTATTGTAAATAGTGCAGCTGTGAACATTGGGGCATGTGTATCTTTTCGAATTAAAGTTTTCTCCAGATATATGTCCAGGAGTGGGATTGCTGGATCATATGGTAGCTCTAATTTTAGCTTTTTAAAGAACCTCCATACTGCTCTCCATAGTGTCTGTACCAGTTTACATTCCCACCAGCAGTGTAGGAGGGCTCCCTTTTCTCCACACCCTCTCCAGCATTTATTATTTGTAGACTTTTTGATGATGGCCATTCTGACTGGTGTGAGGTGATACCTCATTGTAGTTTTGATTTGCATTTCTCTAATGATTAGTGATGTTGAGCATCTTTTCATGTGCCTGTATGTCATCTTTGGAGAAATGTTCTATTTAGTTGTTCTGCCCATTTTTTGATTGGGTTGTTTGTTTTTTTGTTATTGAGTTGTATGAGCTGTTTGTATATTTTGGAAATTATGCCTTTGTTGGTCACATTGTTTGCAAGTATTTTCTCCCAGTCCATAGGTTGTCTTTTTGTTTTGTTTATGGTTTCCTTTGCTGTGCAAAAGCTCATAAGTTTGATTAGGTCCCATTTGTTTATTTTTACTTTTATTTCTATTGCCTTGGGAGACTGACCTAAGAAAACACTGCTATGATTTATGTCAGAGAATGTTTTGCCTATGTTCTCTTCTAGGAGTTTTATGGTGTTATGTCTTATATTTAAGTCTTTAAGCCATTTTGAGTTTATTTTTGTGTATGGTGTGAGGGAGTGTTTTAACTTTATTAATTTACATGTGGCTGTCCTACTTTCCCAACACCATTTGCTGAAGAGACTGACAGCCTTAAATCTTAAAGTTCTTTGTTCTATTCTTGTTGTTCCTCTAACCATTAAATGATCACTTTTGCATTTACATACTGTCTTTACCACTATACTTGGAAATCATATTCACAAATTATACTGAGAAACAATGTAAAATAATTCAAGAAGTTCTACCTGCATTGGGTCGATTTGTAGAAAACAGGAGATTCCCACCTCATATGGAGAAAAAGTTTGTATAGATTAGTTTATTAATAACTTTGGCTTCCTTGAAGTAATAAATTGTGTGCAAACACTAATATAATCTTTTAGGGCATTAGATATGCTGGGATCATGAATCTACTGGGCAAGTGTCCAAGGATGTACAAGAGAATCCAGGACAAGTTGTGTATTCTTTTTTTTTTTCTTTAAAGACTCTACTTTTTAAAGAATAGTTTCAGAGACACAGCAAAATTGAGAAGGTACAGAGATTTCACATATACCCCTTGCCCTCACACATGCAGAGACTGCCCCATTATTAACATTCCCACCAGATTGGTATGTTTGTTAAAACCAATGAACCTGCATTGACACGTCATAGTCACCCCGAATCTATAGTTTATCTTAGAGATCACTATTGGTGTTGTACATTCTATGGGTTTGGACAAAAGTATAAAGACATATATCTGCCATTATGGTATCATTCAGAGTTTTTCATTGCCCTAAAAATCCTGTGTTCTGCCTACTCATTCCTGCCTCATACTCCAACCCCTGGCAACCACTGACCTTTTTACTGTCCCCATAGTAATAGAGTTCCCAGAATGTCATATAGTAAATAGCCTTTAAGATTGGCTATTTTCACTTAGTAATATGCATTTAAGATGGCTCTATGTCTTTTCATGGCTGGATAGCTCATTTAAGTGCTGATAATATCCCATTGTTTGGATGTACTACAGTTTATTCGTTCACCTACTGAAGAACATCTTGGTTGCTTCCAAGTTTTGGCAATTATGAATAAAGCTGCTGTAAACATCTGTGTGCAGGGTTTTGTGTGGCCATAAATCTTCAGTTTTAGGGTCATTTTAGGAATTTAGGTAATTAGGTTTTAGATATTTAGGTAAATACCAAGATGCATGATTGCTGGGTTGTATGGCAAAATTATGTTTAGTTTTGTAAGAAACTGCCAAACTGTCTTCCAAAGTGGCTGTGTCATTTTGCATTCTTTCCAGCAATGAATGAGAATTCCTGTTGCTCCACATCCTCTCCAGCGTTTGCTGTTAATGTCCTGGATTTTGGACATTTTAATGTGTGTAATGGTATCTAGCTGTTTTAGTTTGTATTTTCCTGATGACATATGAGGTAGAGCATTTTTGATATGCTTACTTGCCATCTGTATATCTTCTTTGGTGAGGTATCTGTTAAGATGTTTGACCCATTTTTTAATCAGGTTGTTTATTTTCTTATTGTTGAGTTTTAGTTGTTCTTTGTATACTTTGGATAACAGTATTTCAACCGTTAGGTCTTTTGCAAATATTTTCTCCCAGCCTGTCATTTGTCTTCTCATTTTCTTGACATTGTCTTTCACAGAGAAGTTTTTAAATTTAAAAAAGTTGAGCTTATCAATTATTTCATTCATGTATCATGTAGCCTTCAGGGTTGTATCTAAAACGTCATCAAAACACCCAAGATCTTGTTGGTCTTCTATGTTTTCTTCTAGGAGTTTTAGAGTTTTACATTTTACGTTTAGGTCTATGATCCATTTTGAATTAATTTTTGTTCATGCTGCATATTCTTAAATTAAAAAAAATATGTTATGCAACAGGCAAACTTAGCTCTAGAAATAGCTACCAGTGTAACTAATTATGAGACTTCTAGGGATTTAAGAAGCCTGGTACCATGAAGATAGTAGATCATTTTTGTCTCATCCCAATGAGGGAAACTACAAGCGCCCTGTTCTTGCTGTAGCTGACCACCCATTCGGTTTTACTGTTCTTGTCTCTCTGAGTTGTGTGAATATGGGTTCTGGATAGTGTAGGTTTTCTGTCATTGTCCTTTTCTCTTCTCATTACTACATTACTACCTTCTGTAACAAAATGTTCGCTTTAATTCGCTAGAGTGTTAAGTACTTTCGTTTGCTCTTATCAAAATTATCTGATGGGGCAGGATCCAAGCATTTTGATTGACCACGATTGAATGCTTTAAGCACTAGGCTGTATTCAATTTCCATGGAGAAAATAATTTAATAGCACCAAAGCTGCTGGGTTGGTGTTCATTGGGGAAAATTCATGAGTACGTTGGCAGCAGCAGATGTGAAGGTTCCTTGTTACCATTCACATTCTAAGGTGGGTCACAGCAACCTGATAGGAAAAGACTTAGATTTTGGGAGAGTGATATTGACTCCTGAGCTGTGTGGCTTTAAGCATCATGATTAGGGAGGCACTTGCCTTTCTCCTGATGTGAGTGGGGGGAGGGTCCCAGCCTTCTGGTTGTAGCTGTACGATATAACAAGTTAGCGACAGAATTCACCACATTAGCATTCATAGATGGGGAAACATAAACCTCTTTCCTGGCATGTCCTGGGTGAGGTGTTTAGTAAGCAGAATAATGGTCTTCTCAGAGATGTCCTTGTCCTAATCCCTGGATCCTGTGAATATGTTATGTTACATGGAAAGTGAGAATTAAGGTTTTAGTTAGAATTACATTTGCCAATCAGCCGACCTTAAAATTAGATTATACTAAATTCTTCAGGTGGACCCAGTTTGATCACAAGGGTCATTTAAATGTAACAGAGGGGAGCAAAAAAGTTGGTATCAGAGTATAACTTGATGTGAGAAAGACTGGCCCAGCCATCACTGGCTTTGAATATGGAAGAAGGCCATGAGCCAAGGAATGTGGGCAGCTTCTAGAAGCTGGAACAGGCAGGAAAACAGATTCTCCCCTAGAGCCTTCTAAAGGAACAGATCTCTGCTGATCCATTTTACAATTCTGCTTTCCAGAACCGTAGAATAATAAATCTATGTTGTTTTAAAGTATTAAGTTTGTGGAGGTTTGTTACAGCAGCGTAGGAAACTAATACAGAGGGAGTTGCTAGGTCTAGACATCATGCTTGGCCAGGACTGATTGCCTTGGGTGGCTGGGTTGTAGCCAGTTGTCACATAGCTTCGCAGAGGCCAGCTCCTTCTCCTTGCAGGTGACCATTCTTGGACAAGTTAACCCTTATCATTAACTACTACCTCTCACTAATATTTCTAATTCATATTTAAAACTACATGGTATTACTTTACTTTGGTGTCACATCTGTGTCTCTTCTCTCCCATGCCAGGTATCTTTACATTACTACTTGTTTACTTTATCCTACTACACACACACCAGAGTGTATAACACCAACACTGTTGCTGGTAATATTACTACTGAAAACAGCTTAATACTTTATAATTTTTTTTCACTTCTCTTTGTCCTCAGAGGATAGCCCACAGGGGATGTATAGTCCAAATACTTCGTTTTAAAGTCACTTGAAGTAATTTCTCCCTGTTGGCTAATAACGTGATTCACAATTAAGTTCACTTCTTTAATTTACTTTCAATTTTTATGTATTGCTTTTTTATTTTGAGTTATTTTTGTTTTATGTATTTTCATAAGTCATTTGCATGGTTTCAAACTCAAATTTAGAAAACAAGTATATTTAGAGAAGTTTATCTTTTCTCCCTGTCTTCTCTCTGTTTCATCTTTTACTTTCCTTAAAATATATTTTTATAATTTATCCTTCAATTTTTGAACATATATCTTCCTTTCTTACATAAATGTCAGTGCACTGTCCACACTTTTCTTTATCTTGTGTTTCTTGATTTGCAATACATTTTGGATATCACACCATAGCAGAAGATAGAGTTAGTCTTTATTCCTTATTTTAGATGCATAATTGTCTTATACAGTTTGGGCTGCTATAAGAAGTATCATAGACTTGGTCAACAGAAATTTATTTCTTACTGTTCTGTAGGATGGAAGTCCAAGATCAAGGTGCTAGCAGATCTGGGGTGTAATAAGACTCTTCTTCCAGGTTTGTAGATATTGCCTTCTCATGTCCTCACATGATGGAGAGAGGAAGCAAACTGTCTCCTGATTCTTCTTATAAAGGCACTAATCTCATGAGGAGGGTTCTATTCTCATGACCTAATTACCTCCTAAAGGTCCCATCTCCAAACACCATCGCATTGGGGATGAAGGTTTCAACATATGAACTTTGGGGGAACACTAGTATACAGTCCATAGCTATAGTCCTCCATTGCAGTCCCCACATTGATGGACATTTTCAATTTTTTGCAATTATAAATAGTGCTATAATGAATACTCTTGTGTTATGCCTTTTGGTATTTTTACCAATTTTATTAGTCAGGGTTCCACCAGAGAAACAGAACTAGTAGGATATTTATTGCAAGGAATTGGCTTGAGTGATTGTTGAGACTGACTAGGTCAGTTGAAATCGGCAGGGCAGGGTGTTAAGAAGGCTAGAAATCTTGCTCGTAAAGTGAAGTTCTAGTTCACAGGTGGGAATTTCTTCTTCTTCAGGGAAACTTCTGCTCTTAAAACTTTCAAACTGAAATAATCAGGCCCATTCAAACTACTTAGTATAATCCTTCTTACTTAAAGTAAACTGATTATGGCCATCAATCACATCTACAAAATACCTTCACAGCAACACCTAGATTAGTGTTTGAATGAATAACTGAGGACTATAATCTAGCCAAGCTGACACATAAAAACTGATAGTCACATCAATGCGTCTTTTACATAGATTGCTAGATGTGGAATTGCTGGGTCAAAGTATAAATGCATATATAATTTTTCTAGAGGTTGCCAAATTCCCTTTCAGAGGGACTGTTTTGTATTATAACTATTAACGTATGAGAATGCTTGTTTCCCCATAGCCTCACCGAGAAAATATATTTAGGATTTTTCTCAATTGCATAGGTGAGAAATGTTACCTCACTGTAGTCTTATTTTTCATATCAGTTATTGTGGTAAGTTGAGCTTTGTGGTATATTGGATTACTGTTCTTAATCCATTACTACTTCCTTCTGGCATATAACCATACAGTACACTGGAGTGGGTGTGGTATATTTTCATGCCTGCTATAGACTGAATGCTTTTGCCCCCTAAAATTCATATGTGAAAGTTATAATCCCCAGTGTGATAATATTTGGAGGTGGGACTTTTGGGAGGTAATTAGGACATGAAGGTGGAGCCCTCATGAATGGGAATAGTGCCGTGATAAAAAGAGACACATGAGACATGATCTCTTCACCATGTGAGGATACAGTAAGAAGGCAGTCATCTACAAACTGGAAGATAATCTGACCATGCTGGCACCTTGATCTTGCCTCCAAAACTGTGAGAAATATATGTTGTTTAAGCTACCCAATCTATGGTACTCTGTTATAGCCTGAACTGGTTAAGACATTGCCCCATTGTCTACCTTTGGACAATAGAATGTTAGTGGATGGACGCTTGTAAAGGCATTAAGTGTGCTTGCATAATTTTGCTTGCCCTCTTGTATGTCTATGATCTGTCACGAGAAGAGAATTCAATGAGCAGTCTCTGGTCTAAGATGAAGATGAAGATATATGGAATAGAACTGAACATAGCATTTAGCCTGGAGCCTTGGGGCTTAGAGCTTGAACCCCAGAATCTGGAACTCAACATAGTCCAGCAGATACGTAGCCAACTTGCAGACCTACAAGTGAGAAGCATGTGCTTTAAAAGTTCTATTCTGTATTTGTTTCTATATTCTTTAAGAAATTTAATGTTTGTTCATTCATTTTTTTTGATTTAACAAATATCTACAGAGTACCTATATGTACCAGGCAATTTTCTTTGTGCTGAGAATGCAGTGGCAAATAAGGCGCTCATGGAGCTTAATTCTAGTGATGTTTTCCTTCATTAGACTTGCTTGGAGTTTGTGTATTTCATTGCTCTTTTCCAAAGAACCAGTTCCCATATTTATTTTCCAATATTCATTTTCTCTTTCTTATTTCATTACTTTCTTCTTTTAACTGTATGCTTTTCTTTCTTCTATTTTATTTTGGTTTATTTTATTGTTCTTTTTCTAATTCCTTAAGACCTTTCTCCCTCCCTCCCTTCCTCCCTTCCTTCCTTCCTTCCTTTTCTTTCTCTCTTTCTTTCCTTCTCTCTCTCTTTCTTTCTTTCTTATAAATAATTGTAAAGCTAAAAATACTTCTTTGTGTACCACTCTGGCACAATTTCATTAGTTTTTATATGTGTTGTCCTAATTTTATTAATTTCTAATTAGTCCATAATCAGAGTTTAAATTTCTTAGTATTCAAGCACTTTTCATAAGACTCAAACATTTCTAAGTGGCTAGATTTTTGGTGTGATTTGTTTTATAACAGTCTGTTCTTGTGTTTTTAGGTGGTATTTTTTCTCAAATCTCTTTGAAGGAAGGCAAATCCAGTTATGAAGCTGTGAAGAGGTTGGGCACTGGAAATCATCCAAAGTCAGATAACAAATTGAGAAGCATTTATTCTTGAAAAAATGCTAGAACTTCAGGTAAGGACAGTAGAGTGTGGCCTTTTGACTGGGACTGTATTCATCCTTCCTGCACTTGCCCCACCCGAACTTGGCTGGCAAGAATGATAGTTTTATCCGCATGGGGATGATCTTGAAACAAACAGCTTTGCTGCAAGGGAAGTGAACTAAATTTGGGTGGGGGGTGAAAATACTTGGCTTTGTTGTTTAAAAGGGGGTGGACATGGTTGGGAATAAATGGGGAATAGCTATAGCTTTGCAAGCCTGACTTTGTGGTTCTGGTTGGGGTGAATGGTAGACTAGCCAGAATTTAATGAGGAGACCCTGGAAATGAGTTATCCATAGAAAGCCTGATATAAACTCTCTATACATTCTTGGCTGACTATAAAACTATACATGCATGGGGGAGACCTGAGAGAGCCTGGTGAAAAGTGAAAGTCAAGGAAAACTTGAGAACTGGTTGTAACTTTGCATTTTGCAAGCAACACAACAAACAGTTGACAGAGGTGGAAGTCCTATGGGAATGAGGAATTTGAGCTCAACCTCTGCCCACATCATTGGCTTACCAATAAGCTACGTGTATAAAAGGGAGACCTTTAGATAAATAGTCTAAAAAAATAATTAAAAAACTGAGACTAGACATCAGTGATTCCACAGCTTAAGTCCGGATAAATTACTAAAAAAAAGTTAAAAAAACTCCACAACCCTAAGAAAGATAAAACAGAATGAAGGATTCCTACAATATTTACCTAAAAATGTTTATTTTTATGAAACAAAATTTACTTGATATGCAAGAAACAGGAAAATATAACCCATACTCAGTTAAAAAAAAAAAGTAAAAAAGAAAGAAAGTCCACAGAAACTGCTCAGAGTGAGCCCAAGTTTAGGGTTATAGACAAAAACTTCAAGGCAGCTATTATAAATATTTTCAAAGAATTAAAGGAAATTATGTTCAAATAATGAAAGGAAAATGTGATGATGATGACTTAATACACAGAAAACATAAATAGAGAAGTATAAAGTATAAAAAAAACCAAAATGTAAATTCTAGAGTTGGAAAATACAATTACTGAAATAAAAAATTTTATCAGACAGGCTTAACAGCAGATTTGAAATGGCAGAGGAAAAAAATAAGAGACTTGAAGGAAGAAAAAGATCAATAGAAATAATTCAATCTGAAAAATGGAAAGAAGAAAATTGAAGAAAAAAGAAACCTTAGGACAACATAAAGTGTACGGCATACATGTAATGGGAGTTCCAGAAAGAGAGGAGAGAGAAAGGAGTAGAAAAAAAAAAAATTTGAAGAAATAAGGGCCAAAAACTTCCTTAATTTTTTATTGAAGTATAGTTGACTTACAATATTATATTAGTTTCAGGTGTACAACATAGTAATTCAATATTTTTATAGATTACACTCCATAGAAAGTTATTATAAAATAATGACTAAGTTCCCTTTGCTGTACAATTACATCCATGTAACTTATTTATTTTATACCTAGTAGGTTGTACCTCTTAATCCCCTTCACCTCTTTTGCCCGCCCCCACCCCACTCCTCTCTGGTAACCCCTAAGTTGTTCTCTGTATCTGTGAGTCTATTTCTGTTTTGTTATATTTGTTCATTTGTTTTATTTTTTAGATTCCATATGTAAGTGAAACATACAGTATTTGTCTTTCTCTGAGTTATTCCACTAAGTGTACTACCCTCCAGCTCCATCCATGTTGTTGCAAATGGCAAAATTTCATTCTCTTTTATGGCTGAGTAATATTCTGTTGTATATATACAGCACATTTTCTTTACCCATTCATCTTTTGGAAGCAAACTATATTGCTTCCATGTCTTGGCTATTGTAAATAATGCTGCTATGAACATTGGGGTGCATATGTCTTTCAGATTAGTGTTTTTGTTTTCTTTGGATAAATACCCAGGAGTAGAGTTGCTGGATTGTATAGTAGTTATATTTAAAATTTTTTTGAGGAACCTCCATACTGTTTCCATAGTGGCTATACCAATTTACATTCCCACCTACAGTGCATGAAAATTCCTTTTAATCCACATCCTTGCCAACATTTATTTCTTGTCTTTTTGATGATATCCCTTCTAGCAGGTGTGAGGTGATATCTCATTGTGGTTTTGATTTGCATTTCCCTGATGATTAGTGATGTTGAGCATCTTTCCATGTGCCTGTTGGCCATTTGTATGTCTTCTTTGGAAATATGTCTATTCAAGTCCTCTGTCTGGATGCTAAATACAAGGGAGAGCTAAATACTGTTAATGCCATCAATGCCCTAGAAATAAATTGGTGGTGATTTTTCTGAGGTGTGGGGGAAAGGATGGTTTCTTGCTGGGCGTATGGCCAATAAGTAAATTAAAATGCTTCATTTTTAATTTGGATGTTTCTACTAGAGGCCTTTGATTTGGAACTTAGTTCTTTTGCATGTTTGTCAATTGTAGATGTATTAAAATGGAAAAAAATACCATGATATTAAAAAAATCCCTAAGATTTATATGAGTTCATATTTAGGCTTCTGAAAGGAAGATAAATCATTTTAGGAAAGGATGTTCGTGTTCTGAAACTTGCTTGTAAAACCCTGATCTCATTTTACATTGATATTAAAACATTTTAACAATGAAAAAAAAATTCTATACAACCCATTTCTAAAAGACACATTTATATCACTGTTACTTACTTGATCAGATTTAGACATTTTAATTCACTTATACCACATACTCCCTCTTTTCTCTCTTTACAATATAGTTCCATTATCACTTTTGATTTCTGTATTGGTCAGCATTGTACCTTTATTACTTGATACATCAGAGTCCTGCCTCACTTTGTAAGATGATTATATTACAAAGAGAAGAGAGCTTTCCTTTAAGTCTCCTCTCCCCTTAATCTTTCAGCCTTTTTGATCTGTATTTTTCCTTTTACACTGTAATGATTGATGACATGTACTTTCTTTTTTGCAGTCATGATAGAATCTTCCATGTTTGCTTACAGGCTCATGGTACACATTGAAACTCAATAGTCAGTATTTACATTATTAGAGAAAATAGAGTTCTCTCCTTGAAGAGTATTGCCTTCACCATAGCTTCATTTCCCCTCTACCTCAGTCTCTTCATTATGTCAATCCTGTCAAGTTCTGTTTCCTAGAGACCTCTCCTCTGTCTTCCCAGCACAGTATGGATTGGGTGCCCTGACTTGCTACGCAGTTGTCATCCTTACACTTTTCTTACTATTCTCTGATGTAAGAGCCATTGTTTCCTGGATCACACGTCCTTTTCTTTTCTGTGTTATGACTCCACTTGTGTATTCCATTCTCCAAGAGGGAATGATAGATTAAGCTATTAGTTCTTTCATGTTTGTAAATATATCTTACCCTCCAGCTTGCATTATGGTTTGGAAGGTTGTAGAAATCTAGGTTGATAATCATTTTCCTGAAGAGCAGTGGTCAGCAAACTTCTGTAAAGGGCCAGATAGTAAATATTTTAGGCTTTGTGAGCCATATGGTTTCTGTTGCAACTACTCAACTCTGCCTTTGTAGCATAAAAGAAGTTATAGACAAGAGGTAAATGAATGAGCCTGGTTGTGTTCCAGTAAAACTTCATTTTCAAAAGAGGCAGCAGGCTGCGTCTGGCCCACGGGATGTACTTTGCCAATCCCTTCTTTAGAGCTTTGAAGCCACGTTTTGTTGTATTCTTGCATCTAGTGTTGCAAATGAGAAGTCTGATGCTGGATTAATTCTTGTTTCTTTGTATGTGGCTTCCTTTTACGTTTTGATTTTTCTCTAACTGGGAATATTTAGAATATTGTCTTTAATTCTTGCATTCTAAAATTTCACAATAGTATGTACAGGTGTGGGTCTTTACTCATCAACTTTTGGACATGTGGGGGGATATTTTAGTCTGAAAATCTGAGTGTGTCTTTAACCCAGGGGAATTCTCCTCTTTCATTTTATACTTATCTCTGTTCTGCTGTCTCTAATCGTTTTTCTGGAACCTTTCTTTATTGGTCTGATGATGGGCCACTTGGATTAATCCTTTTTGTGTCTAATCTTTTCTCTCTCTCTTTTTAAAAAATATTTATTTATTTATTTTTGCTGTACCAGGTCTTAGTTGTGGCATGCGGACCCCTCAGTTGTGGCATGTGAACTTTTAGTTGCGGCGTGCAGGATCTAGTTCCCTGACCAGGGACTGAACCCAGGCCCCCTGCATTGGGAGTGTAGAGTCTTACCCGCTGGACCACCAGGGAAACCCCTTTCCTCTCTTTTTTGAGGAGTTCTTTGACTTATTTTTTGAGAGGTTTCCTCAACTATGTCTTTCAAAACTTTTTATTGATTTTTGTTTTTTGGCAGTAACATTAAAAATACCTCTTTCTTGCTCTCTAGTCTTCATTCTCCTCCACCTCCTTTTTTTTCTTTGCCAGAATAAATTTACCACAAAACTAATGACCCCACACTTGAGTTCAGAAAGTTGCTGGGAGTTGTAGAGTATTCTAAGTGGGCAGGTAAAGCTATGTTACAATCAGGAAACAGTTTTATGAAAGCTCTTCTGGCTGAATAGATCTCAAAAAAGAGGGATTGGAATCTCTAAGATCATGTAATTTAAATTGTGACATATTTTTCATATATAAATATTCATTTTTGCAGCAAGTTTTATATTTCTAATTTTATATTTTAAAAAGGACCCCCAGTATTGATTAAGCTTTAGGTTACACAAAACCAAGATTTTTATCTTAGTTTAATTTCTCCTAGGGTACGAATTAGCATTTTCTAAGTTATTTTCTGCCTTTTTTTTTTTTTGTGGTTTTATCTGTTTCCTTGAGGTTATTTGTAGTTAGTGTACTATGTTTTTTTCCACAAATGTCTGGTGATCCTTGGTTTTCCATTCGTATTTCAAAATGAGAAAATAGAAAAGCTGACCATGAGGTCTGTGAACAGGGGTGGGACCTGTCAGCTGGCAAGTTTTCTTTTAGGGAACCTGGAGGTGGTGGTGGGGTCTCTGGGGTGCTGACTCCCAGCTACTTCAGTTTTTCCCAGAGAGTTTACTCCATTTTTAAAGAGAATTCCCCACTTTTTTTTTCTTCCTTAAGGAGAAACACCTTGCTGTTAGGAGAGGATTGACTGTTTCTCTGCAGCCTCTTGTTTTTAGGGCCTGCACCTCCCTTCAACCATCTGATGTACCAAGTATAGTATTTCTGAGTCTTACCAACAGACCAGGTAGACACCTCCCAGTGGTACAGCCTCTGTGTGTGTGTGTGTGTGTGTGTGTGTGTGTTTTAGGCTATACCTTCCTCTGTTCTGCATCATCAATAGCTATTCCTTCTTATGCTTTTTGTGTTCCAGAAATTTATTGAATCCCTTATTTACTGATAGTAGTCCTCCTGTTCCCTCAGCTGTGGGTTTACTATGCTGTAAGAGGACCTTAGCAGATAGAGAAAATTAAGGTGTACTCAACTACAACTTGAACTTGGAGCCCTATGGAGCTTTAATCTCCTTACCAACCAACTCATAGCTTAATAGATGGGTCAGCTTTAGCGGCCTATGCTTTTAGGATTTTTATATTATTTTTAATTAAAAAAATTTTTTTATACAGCAGGTTCTTATTAGTCATCCCTTTTATACACATCAGTGTATACATGTCAATCCCAATCTCCCAATTCATCACACCATCCCCCCCCCCCACCTGCCACTGCTTTCTCCCCTTGGTATCCATACGTTTGTTCTCTACATTTGTGTCTCTATTTCTGCCCTGCAAACCGGTTCATCTGTACCATTTTTCTAAGTTCCACATCTATACGTTAATATGCGATATTTGTTTTTCTCTTTCTGACTTATTTCACTCTGTATGACATTCTCTAGAATCATCCACGTCTCTACAAATGACCCAATTTCATTCCTTTTTATGGCTGAGTAATATTCCATTGTATATATGTACCACCTCTTCTTTATCCATTTGTCTGTCGATGGGCATTTAGGTTGCTTCCATGACCTGACTATTGTAAATAGTGCTGCAATGAACATTGGGGTGCAAGTGTCTTTTTGAATTATGGTTTTCTTTGGGTATATGCCCAGTAGTGGGATTGCTGGGTCATATGGTAATTCTATTTTTAGTTTTTTAAGGAACCTCCATACTGTTCTCCATAGTGGCTGTATCAATTTACATTCCCACCAACAGTGCATGAGGGTTCCCTTTTCTCCACACCCTCTCCAGCATTTGTTGTTTGTAGATTTTCTGATGATGCCCATTCTAACTGGTGTGAGGTGATACCTCACTGTAGTTTTGATTTGCATTTCTCTAATAGTTAGTGATGTTGAGAAGCTTTTCATGTGCTTCTTGGCCATCTGTATGTCCTCTTTGGAGAAATGTCTATTTAGGGCTTCTGCCCATTTTTTAGTTGGGATGTTTGGTTTTTTAATATTGAGCTGCATGAGCTGTTTATATATATTGGAGATTAATCCTTTGTCCAATGATTCGTTTGCAAATATTTTTTCCCATTCTGAGGGTTGTCTTTTCATCTTGTTTGTAGTTTCCTTTGCTTTGCAAAAGCTTTTAAGTTTCATTAGGTCCCATTTGTTTATTTTTGTTTTTATTTCCATTACTCTAGGAGGTGGATCAAAGAAGATCTTGCTGTGATTTATGTCAAAGAGTGTTCTTCCTATGTTTTCCTCTAAGAGTTTTATAGTGTCCGGTCTTACATTTAGGTCTCTAACCCATTTTGAGTTTATTTTTGTGTATGGTGTTAGGGAGTGTTCTAAATTCATTCTTTTACATGTAGCTGTCCAGTTTTCCCAGCACCACTTATTGAAGAGACTGTCTTTTCTCCATTGTATATCCTTGCCTCCTATGTCATAGATTAGTTGAGCATAGGTGAGTGGGTTTATCTCTGGGCTTTCTATCCTGTTCCATTGATCTATATTTCTGTTTTTGTGCCAGTACCATATTGTCTTGATTACTGTAGCTTTGTAGTATAGTCTGAAGTCAGGGAGTCTGATTCCTCCAGCTCCATGTTTTTCCCTCAAGACTGCTTTGGCTATTCTGGGTCTTTTGTGTCTCCATACAAATTTTAAGATTTTTTGTTCTAGTTCTGTAAAAACTGCCATTGGTAACTTGATAGGGATTGCATTGAATCTGTAGATTGCTTTGGGTAGTATAGTCATTTTCACAATATTGATTCTTCCAATCCAAGAATATGGTATTTCTCTCCATCTGTTTGTATCATCTTTAATTTCATTCATCAGTGTCTTATAGTTTTCTGCATACAGGTCTTTTGTCTCCCTAGGTAGGTTTATTCCTAGGTATTTTGTTCTTTTTGTTGCAATGGTAAATGGGAGTGTTTCCTTAATTTCTGTTTCATATTTTTCATCATTAGTGTATAGGAATGTAAGAGATTTCTGTGCATTAATTTTATATCCTGCAAGTTTACCAAACTCATTGATTAACTCTAGTAGTTTTCTGGTGGCATCTTTAGGATTCTCTATGTATAGTATCATGTCATCTGCAAACAGTGACAGTTTTACTTCTTTTGCAATTTGTATCCCTTTTATTTCTTTTTCTTCTCTGATTGCCGTGGCTAGGACTTCCAAAACTATGTTGAATAATAGTGGCGAGAGTGGACATCCTTGTCTTGTTCCTGATCTTAGAGGAAATGCTCTCAGTTTTTCACCATTGAGAATGATGTTTGCTGTGGGTTTGTCATATATGGCCTTTATTATGTTGAGATAAGTTCCCTCTATGCCCACTTTCTGGAGAGTTTTTATCATAAATGGGTGTTGAATGTTGTCAAAAGCTTTTTCTGCATCTATTGAGATGATCATATGATTTTTATTCTTCAATTTGTTAATATGGTGTATCACATTGATTGATTTGCGTATATTGAAGAATCCTGCATCCCTGGGATAAATCCCACTTGATCATGGTGTAGGATCCTTTTAATGTGTTGTTGGATTCTATTTGCTAGTATTTTGTTGAGGATATTACATCTATATTCATCAGTGATATTGGTCTGTAATTTTCTTTTTTTGTAGTATCTTTGTCTGGTTTTGGTATCAGGGTGATGGTGGCCTCATAGAACGAGTTTGGGAGTGTTCCTTCCTCTGCTATATTTTGGAAGAGTTTGAGAAGGATGGGTGTTAGCTCTTCTCTAAATGTTTGATAGAACTCACCTGTAAAGCCATCTGGTCCTGGACTTTTGTTTGTTGGAAGATTTTAAATCACAGTTTCAATTTCATTACTTGTGATTGGTCTGTTCATATTTTCTATTTCTTCCTGGTTCAGTCTTGGAAGGTTATACCTTTCTAAGAATTTGTCCATTTCTTCCAGGTTGTCCATTTTATTGGCATAGAGATGCTTGTAGTAGTCTCTTAGGATGCTTTGTATTTCTGCGGTGTCTGTTGTAACTTCTCCTTTTTCATTTCTAATTTTATTGAATTGAGTCTTCTCCCTCTTTTTCTTGATGAGTCTGGCTAATGGTTTATCAATTTTGTTTATCTTCTCAAAGAAGCAGCTTTTAGTTTTATTGATCTTGGTATTGTCTTCTTTGTTTCTATTTCATTTATTTCTGCTCTGATCTTTATGATTTCTTTCCTTCTACTACCTTTGGGTTTTGTTTGTTCTTTTTTCTCTAGTTCCTTTAGGTGTAAGGTTATATTGTATATTTGAGATTTTTCTTGTTTCTTGAGGGAGGCTTGTATAGCTATAAACTTCTCTCTTAGAACGGCTTTTGCTGTATCCCATAGGTATTGGATCGTCGTGTTTTCATTTTCATTTGTCTCCAGGTATTTTTTGATTTCCTCTTTGATTTCTTCAGTGATCTCTTGGTTATTTAGTAACGTAGTGTTTAGCTTCCGTGTGTTTGTGTTTATTACTTTCTTTTCCCTGTAATTGATTTCTAATCTCATAGTGTTGTGGTCAGAAAAGATGCTTGATATGATTTCAATTTTCTTAAATTTACTGAGGCTTGATTTGTGACCCAAGATGTGATCTATCCTGGGGAAAGTTCTGTGTGCTTGAGAACTTGAGAAGAAAGTGTAATCTGCTGTTTTGGGATGGAATGTCCTATAAATATCAATTAACTCTATCTGGTCTATTGTGTCATTTAAAGCTTGTGTTTCCTTATTGATTTTCTGTTTGGATGATCTGTCCATTGGTGTAAGTGAGGTGTTAAAGTCCCCCACTATTATTGTGTTACTGTCGATTTCCTCTTTTATAGCTGTTAGTAGTTGCCTTATGTGTCGAGGTGCTCCTATGTTGGGTGCATATATATTTATAATTGTTATATCTTCTTCTTGGATTGATCCCTTGATCATTATGTGTTGTCCCTCCTTGTCTCTTGTAACATTCTTTATTTTAAAGTCTATTTTATCAGATTTGAATATTGTTACTCCAGCTTTCTTTTGATTTCCATTTGCATGGAATATCTTTTTCCATCCCCTCACTTTCAGTCTGTATGTGTCCTTAGGTCTGAAGTGGGTCTTTTGTAGACAACATATATATGGGTCTTGTTTTTGTATCCATTCAGCAAGCCTGTTTCTTTTGGTTGGAGCATTTAATCCATTCATGTTTAAGGTAATTATTGATATGTATGTTCCTATGACCATTTTCTTAATTGTTTTGGGTTTGTTTTTGTAGGTCCTTTTGTTCTCTTGTTTCCCACTTAGAGAAGTTCCTTTAGCATTTGTTGTAGAGCTGGTTTGGTGGTGCTGATTTCTCTTAGCTTTTGCTTGTCTGTAAAGCTTTTGATTTCTCCATTGAATCTGAATGAGATCCTTGCCGGGTAGAGTAGTCTTGGTTGTAGGTTCTTCCCTTTCATCACTTTAAGTATATCATTCCACTCCCTTCTGGCTTGTAGTTTTTCTGCTGAGAAATCAGCTGTTAACCTTATGGGAGTTCCCTTGTATGTTATTTGTCATTTTTCCCTTGCTGCTTTCAATAATTTTTCTTTGTCTTTAATTTTTGCCAATTTGATTACTATGTGTCTCAGCGTGTTTCTCCTTGGGTTTATCCTATATGGGACTCTCTGTGCTTCCTGGACTTGGGTGGCTATTTTCTTTCCCATGTTAGGGAAGTTTTCGACTATAATCTCTTCAAATATTTTCTCAGGTCCTTTCTCTCTCTTTTTTCCTTCTGGGACCCCTATAATGCGAATATTGTTACATGTAATGTTGTCCCAGTTGTCTCTTAGGCTGTCTTCATTTCTTTTCATTCTTTTTTTTTTATTCTGTTCCGCAACAGTAAATTCCACCATTCTGTCTTCCAGGTCACTTATCCGTACTTCTGCCTCAGTTATTCTGCTATTCATTCCTTCTAGTGTATTTTTCATTTCAGTTATTGTGTTGTTCATCTCTGTTTGTTTGCTCTTTAATTCTTCTAGATCTTTGTTAAACATTTCTTGCATCTTCTCGATCTTTGCCTCCATTCTTTTGTGAGGTCCTGGATCATCTTCACTATCATTATTCTAAATTCTTTTTCTGGAAGGTTGCCTATCTCCACTTCATTTAGTTGTTTTTCTGGGGTTTTATCTTGTGCCTTCGTGTGGTACATAGCCCTCTGCCTTTTCATCTTGTCTGTCTTTCTGTGAGTGTGGTTTTTGTTCCACAGGCTGCAGGATTGTAGTTCTTCTTGCTTCTGCTGTCTGCCCTCTGCTGGTTGAGGCTATCTAAGAGACCTGTGTAGGTTTCCTGATGGGAGGGACTGGTGGTGGGTAGAGCTGACTGTTGCTCTGGTGGGCATAGCTCAGTAAAACTTTAATCCGCTTGACTCTTGATGGGTGGGGCTGGGTTCCCTCCCTGTTGGTTGTTTGGCCTGAGGCAACCCAACACTGGAGCCTACCTGGGCTCTTTGGTGGGGCTAATGACAGATTCTGTGAGGGCTCACGCCAAGGAGTACTTCCCAGAACTTCTGCTGCCAGTGTCCTTGTCCCCACGGTGAACCACAGCCACCCCCCGCCTCTGCAGGAGACCCTCCAACACTAGCAGGTAGGTCTTGTTCAGTCTCCCCTAGGGTCACTGCTCCTTCCCCTGGGTCCCGATGTGCACACCTCTTTGTGTGCGCCCTCCAAGAGTGGAGTCTCTGTTTCCCCCAGTCTTGTCGAAGTCCTGCAATCAAATCCCACTAGGCTTCTAAGTCTGATTCTCTAGGAATTCCTCCTCCTGTTGCCGGACCCCCAGGTTGGGAAGCCTGAGGTGGGGCTCAAAACCTTCACTCCAGTGGGTGGACTTCTGTGGTATAAGTGTTCTCCAGTCTGTGAGTCACCCACCCAGCAGTTATGGGATTTGATTTTATTGTGATTGCACCCCTCCTACCGTCTCATTGTGGCTTCTCCTTTGTCTTTGGATGTGGGGTATCTGTTTTGGTGAGTTCCAGTGTCTTCCTGTTGATGATTGTCGAGCAGCTAGTTGTGATTCTGATGTTCTCACAAGAGGGAGTGAGAGCACATCCTTCTAATCCGCCATCTTGGTTCTGGTCTGCATCCCATAGGTTTTGGATCGTCGTGTTTTCATTACCATTTGTCTCTAGGTATTTTTTGATTTCGTCTTTGATTTCTTCAGTGATCTCTTGGTTATTTAGTAACGTATTGTTTAGCCTCCATGTGTTTGTGTTTTTTACGTTTTTTTTCCCCTTTGATTTCTAATCTCATAGCGTTGTGGTCAGAAAAGGTGATTGATATGATTTCAATTTTCTTAAATTTACTGAGGCTTGATTTGTGACCCAAGATGTGATCTATCCTGGAGAATGTCCGTGCGCACTTGAGAAGAAAGTGTAATCTGCTGTTTTTGGATGGAATGTCCTATAAATATCAATTAAATCTATCTGGTCTATTGTGTCATTTAAAGCTTGTGTTTCCTTATTGATTTTCTGTTTGGATGATCTTTCCATTGGTGTAAGTGAGGTGTTAAAGTCCCCCACTATTACTGTGTTACTGTCAATTTCCTCTTTTATAGCTGTTAGCAGTTGCCTTATGTATTGAGGTGCTCCTATGTTGGGTGCATATATATTTATAATTGTTATATCTTCTTCTTGGATTGATCCCTTGTTCTTTATGTAGTGTCCTTCCTTGTCTCTTGTAACAGTCTTTATTTTAAAGTCTATTTTATCTGATATGAGTATCGCCACTCCAGCTTTCTTTTGATTTCCATTTGCATGGAATATCTTTTTCCATCCCCTCACTTTCAGTCTGAATGTGTCCGTAGGTCTGAAGTGGGTCTCTTGTAGACAGCATATAGATGGATCTTGATTTTGTATCCATTCAGCAAGCCTGTGCCTTTTGGTTGGAGCATTTAATCCATTCACGTTTAAGGTAATTACCGATATGTATGTTGCTATTACCATTTTCATAATTGTTTTGGGTTTGTTTTTGTAGGTGCTTTTCTTCTCCTGTGGTTCCCACTTAGAGAAGTTCCTTTAGCATTTGTTGTAGAGCTGGTTTGTTGGTACTGAATTTTCTTAGCTTTTGCTTGTCTGTAAAGCTTTTGATTTCTCCATCGAATCTGAATGAGATCCTTGCCGGGTAGAGTAGTCTTGGTTGTAGGTTCTTCCCTTTCATCACTTTAAGTATATCATGCCACTCCCTTCTGGCTTGTAGTTTTTCTGCTGAGAAATCAGCTGTTAACCTTATGGGAGTTCCCTTGTACATTATTTGTCATTTTTCCCTTGCTGCTTTCAATAATTTTTCTTTGTTTTAATTTTTGCCAATTTGATTACTATGTGTCTCAGCATGTTTCTCCTTGGGTTTATCCTATATGGGACTCTCTGTGCTTCCTGGACTTGGGTGGCTATTTTCTTTCCCATGTTAGGGAAGTTTTCAACTATAATCTCTTCAAATATTTTCTCAGGTCCTTTCTCTCTCTCTTCTCCTTCTGGGACCCTTATAATGTGAATATTGTTACGTTTAATGTTGTCCCAGTGGTCTCTTAGGCTGTCTTCATTTCTTTTCATTCTTTTTTCTTTATTCTGTTCCGCAACAGTGAATTCCACCATTCTGTCTTCCAGGTCACTTATCCGTACTTCTGCCTCAGTTATTCTGCTATTCATTCCTTCTGGTGTATTTTTCATTTCATTTATTGTGTTGTTCATCTCTGTTTGTTTGCTCTTTAATTCTTCTAGATCTTTGTTAAACATTTCTTGCATTTTCTCGATCTTTGCCTCCAGTCTTTTTGTGAGGTCCTGGATCATCTTCACTATCATTATTCTGAATTCTTTTTCTGGAAGCTTTTCCTATCTCCCCTTCATTTAGTTGTTTTTCTGGGGTTTTATCTTGTTCCTTCATCTGGTACATAGCCCTCTGCCTTTTCATCTTGTCTATCTTTCTGTGAATGTGGTTGTTTTTCCACAGGCTGCAGGATTGTAGTTCTTCTTGCTTCTGCTGTCTGCCCTCTCTCCTTTTAGGATTTTTTTTCAGAATTTCTTCTGAAAAAAGACTCACTTTTTGAATTAAAACCTAATTTGTTTATATCTTGTTTTGAAAGACATTCAGCATCCATTGTATCTCTTTTATATGTTCAAGAAATCCTCATTGTTTCTGTCCAAGCCTTCCTGGCTTTCCTGCATTACCATATTTATTCATATTTTTATATTGTGTTACTTCAGAAGGATTTGTGGTGGGAAGAAAAGGAAATGTGTACGTTTAGTCAACCATCTTCTATTTGAAGGTAGAACTTTCAAATTTTTAAATGACATAATTCAATGGCTTTTTCTCTTTTCATAAAAGCCTTATAGCCTATAAACCAGAGAGCTTTCAGAAAAAGCAGTCTAAAAATATAATCATGCACACACATTTAGAGAAGTTTCTAGTTAACTTCTCTTTAAAAATATTTGATCCTGAAGGCATAATCTAAAACTTCTTATCAATTACATTCTATTTTTGACTTATTTTCTTCTCACAAGATATATATTCTTATCTGTCCCTTCCTCTTTTGGTTTGGTATTTAGCGCCTTCATACTGTATGATTCAAGGCCTTCCTGTCTTTCTTTTTATTTTACTGTATGTTAAATTCTTTTCTTACATACCTCTTCTGCCAAAGACCACTGATATTTTAGGTGAACCAGAATCCACTGAAAATTACAAGAAATATTCTGTGTACTATGTTATTTAAACTGAAAGGAAAGTATAGTGTTTTGCTGAGTACTCTCAGATTTGTATATATCCGTGAATTAATCCAATAAGAGATTTTTTTGAATGCATGCAATGTGCCAGACATATTTTAGGCTCTAAAAGTGACCAAGTGACCAGTGACCAAGCCAGAAAAATCCCTGACCTCATGATTTTACATTCCAGTGGGAGACAGCCAATAAGATAAATAGGTAAAAGATATGTGTATTATGGCTCTCTAGAGAAACAGAACCAATAGAAGGTATACATATAAAGAGATTTATTATAAAAAATTGGCTGATGCGATTATGGAAGTTGGTAAGACTCAAGATCTGCAGGGTGAGTTGGCAAGCTGGAGACCCAGGAGAGCTGATGGTTTAGCTCTAGTCTGGGTCCTAAGGCCTGAGAACCAGGAGGGCCAAAGACATAGTCCCATTCCAAAAGCTGGCAGGTTTGAGACCCAGGAAGAGCCTGTGTTTCAGTTTGAGCTTGAAGGCAAGAGAAAGCCAATGTCCCTACTGAAAGACAGTCAAGCAGAAGGAGTTCCCTCCTATTCAGGAGGATCAGTCTTTTGTTCTATTCTGGCCTTTGATTAATTGGACAAGCCCCGTGTATATTAGGGAGGACAATCTGCTTTACTCAGTCTATCTCTTAAAATGGAAATCTTGAAAATAAAAACAAATTAGAGATGAAACTGACCCTGAGGCTTAGAACATATTCTACTCATGCAGTTGTAATGTTTACACAAGGAGCCGACTATAGCATCGTGGAGATTCATAATGAAAGACTACAATGCAAATTTAACTGTAGAAGTGGCCCTGGAATTGTGTTTGTTTGAAGCATTCAAGTCAATGATGGGCTGTGACATGCAGTGTCACTTGAAGTGAATGGAAACTATGCCAGATTGGTTCTAGACCAACTCCACACTGCATCAGGCACAGCCCCAGGGGCTCTGAAAACCTGGATAATAAAATAATTATCAAAACCTAGATAATCATGTGTTTTAGGGGGTCATATCCACCAGCAAGGCACAGGGCGTGGAAGAAGTTAGTAATGGTTTCAGGGGTTGTGTGGATTCCATTTATTTGAATGGGTAGGAGATCCCTTTAAATAGCAAACCAAGAGGCTATGTGCACATTGAATAATCAGTGGATATATCTCTTGGGTGCTTATGAACAACTATAGGGGACTGCTCAAGTAACCCCTGCCAGGATGGAGGCATTTACAATTCATCACCTACTGGAGGTTATTACTGCAAATGCAATGCCTTAAACATAGGTGAGGTGAACATCAATCTGTGTTCCTCCAATCCATGCCTATATGGTGGTACATGCATTGTGGACAATGGACTTTGTTTGCCAATGTAGACAATTATGTACTGGTCAGAGATGCCAGCTTAGTCCATGCTGCAAAGATGAACCCTGTAAAAATGGTGGAACGTGTTTTGACAGTTTGGATGGTACTGTTTGTCAGTGTGATTCAGGTTTTAGGGGAGAAATGTGTCAGAGTGACATCGATGAATGTGCTAGAAACTTCTGCCATAACAGGGCCCTTTGTGAGAATACACATGGCTCCTATCACTGTAACTGCATCCACGAGTACAGAGGAAAATACTGTGAGAATGCCACCTCCTATCAACATGTGTTGACTCCATGGCATGTTAAATTGGCTGAAAGAATAGGAATATTTTTTATAACAAGGATATTTTTACTGGTGGTGGTGTTCATCCTTTGCCGTAAGATGTTTAGCCGAAAGAAGAAACACCAGGCTGAACCTGAAGACAGACACTTGGGACCAACCACAGCTTTCTTGCCAAGACCATAGTTTGATTCAAAGCTAAATAAGAACATTTACTCAGACATACCACCCCAGGTGTCTATCCATCCTATTTCCTACATTTCAAGTATTCCAAGTGGCGCTTGGAACAATCTTTACTGAAATTCCTTTGAAGGATCTGTTGTACCAGAGCATCCTGAATTCAATACCTTTAACGCTGAGTCTGTGCACAGACATGGAAGAGCAGTAGATGTCTGTACATAGCCCCAAACTTGCCTCCCTCTCCTCCTTTGAACTCTCCTCCTGACAGTGACTCAATAGAGAATCCTAACAGAGACATCCACCATGGTACTAAAGTAGTGGATCTAGATCCTTGCCTCTCCAAGAAACCTGTAGAGGAAAGGCTTTCTCACTCATACAGTGCCTGGGAAAGCCTGTCTGAAGGGCAATCCCATAGCTCCTTTCCGTCTGAATCATGTGATGACACTGGGTATCACTGGGATACATCGGATTGGATGCCAAGTGTTCCTATGCCACATATATAAGAATTCCCCTATTATTGATGAGCAGACACTCCTGTACTCAGCATATCCAAATGCCGTTGATACAGACTATTACCCTGGAGGTTATGACTTTGAAAGTGATTTTTCTGCCATCACTAGAAGACTTTCGTGTGCCTGATGAACCATCAACATGACCTCCAGAATTCAGTGATCAGTTTGAATCCATAAACCCTCCTAGAGACATGCTTGCTGCAGGTAGTTTGGGTTCTTCATTGAGAAACCGGCCAAAGTTCAACTTGAATCACTTATCTGGCCAGTCTCTATCGTGTCAGTACGTCTGAACCACAAAAAGTAGGCACTGGTGAGAACAGTACTGGTAGAGAACCCTATGCCTCTTACTCTTCAGGGTATCAAAGAAACTTTGAAGCCTCCACCGTAGAAAACATGCCTATGTCTGTGTACGTGCCCACACCTTCCTCCCCAGATATGTCAGCATGTTCAGAGTCTGAGGTCTTGATGAGTGTCCATGAGAGTGCAATGGTGGCCACTTTGAAGAGGTGACAGTTCCTCCACTAGATTCATAACAACATATGGAAGTCTGATGCTCGAACTCCCCCCAAAGTGCCTGGATTTTAATGAACCCAGAGATTATATAAGTAATTTTCTGCATTGTTGTTTGCAGCTGTGCTTAAGTGCTTTTTCTTGGTGAGCTAAAATGGGCATGGCTGTACTGAATTCCACAGTTCTTGATGTGTGAATCATTTCTAGTGTCCTAGCCTACTGTCACTGGATGAGATTTACATTGATGGTGCCATTTATGAACATCTTTTTTGTATTTACATTTGTGTTAAAATCATGAAATGAAAATCAGTCTTGACATCTTGTTAACATGATTCATGTATTTATATAGATTCGATCATTTTAATTTTCCTGTTTTTTTTAGATAAATTTTATATACAGATTTGATTTTTTATCATATTAACTAGATTTTCAAGATGTTTTGTGCATTTGTCTTTGGCCAAATTTTGATGGTGTTAGTGTCATTGCCTAGCACCCTGATTTTTTAATATAATTGGGGTTTCACTATTTGCCATTTTCCACTGAAGTATGGCATCTCACTGATACATTTCAATATAATCATTCATTTCTAGCGGTATGTAAGATGAAGAAAGATCTGATACATGGACATGTCTTAAATGGGTTGCTGTAATTTAGAATTATAAGCATTTTTCATTATTGGAAAGTGTAAGGGAGACCTTCTGCATATCTGTTTAGAACCAAAACCACCATGACACAGTTTTTTTTTTTTTAATAGTGTATATTTGTGATGCAGTGATCTTGTAAAGGTTTTTTACTGAAAACTACCATTAGCCAGTCTTCTTACTGACAATAAATTATTGATAAAATTAAAACAAGTATTAACCTCATTCAGAAACACCCTCACAGGCACACTCAGAATAATGTTTGACCAAATGTATGGGCACCTCATGACCTGGTCAAGGGAACACATAAAATTAACCATCATACAATGGTATATTAGGTGTAGTGTGTGTGTCATGTTGAGGAATAGCCAGGAGGCTGGTCTGTCTGGAATGGAGTGAACATGAGGAACAGAAGTAGGAGATGAGGCCAGAGAGGTAACTGGGGGCCAGATATACTCAAGCTTGGTAGACCATTGGGCTGTTACTGGAAGTGCGAGCCAATAGAGGGATTTGAACGAAGAAGTGACTTGATCTGATTTAAGGTGTTTTGTTTTGTTTTGTTTTATTTTTAAAATTTTTATTGGAGTATAGTTGATTTACAGTGTTGTGTTAGTTTCAGGTGTACAGCAAAGTGAACCAGTTATATATATATATATACACACACACACACACACATATCTCCACTCTTTTTTACATTCTTTTCCCATATAGGTCATTACAGAGTATTGAGTCGAGTTCCCTGTGCTATAGAGTAGGTCCTTATTAATTATCTATTTTATATATAGTAGTGTGTATATGTCAATCCCAATCTCCCAGTTTATCCCTCCCCCCCGACCCCACTTCCCCCCCTGGTAACCATAAGTTTGTTTTCTACATCTGTGACTTAAGTTTTGAGTCTCGTTGGCTGCAGTTTTGAGGACTGACTGAGGACACAGTGGTGAAAGCAAGGAGTTCACTTAGGATGCCTGTAGTGGATTGAATGGTTCTCCCCCAAATATGTCCACATCCTAATCCCCAGAACTATGAAGCATACCTTATTCAGAAAAAGGGTCTTTGTAGATACAATTAAGTATCCTGAGATGAGGAGATCATCCTGAATTGTAAGAGAAAGACAGAAGAAGGTTTGGGACGGATAGAAGAGGAGGAGGCAATGTAACCATGGAAGCAGAGATTGGAGTGGTGAGGTCACAAATGTAGGAACCCTGACAGCCTCCAGAAGAGGCTGGAAGAGGCAAGGAAAGATTCTCCTCTAGACCCTCCAGAGGGAGATGGCCCTGTCCAGACCTTGACTTCGGACTTCTGGCCTTCAAGACTCTGAGAGAATAAATTTCTGTTGTTTCAAGCCACCGAGTTTATGGTAGTTTGTTACGGCAGCTTCAGAAAAAAATAATACTAGGCCCTTGTGGTAATCCTGGTGTGAGAAGTCTCTAGCTCAGCTCTTTCCCATGAACTCTGGATTCTGGCTGCCTGATGGCTGGCACTTGGATTACCCCAAGGCCCCTCAATCTCAACTTCCAATTGTCTTCCCTTCCTCTTTCAGATTCTGCTCCACTTCCTAAATTCCCTACTTCAGTTGACTGTACCTCGTTCTCCTTGGCATTTATTTCACTCTAGGTAGTTTTATGAACTACTTATTCCCAAGCAGAGTTAAGCACTTTCTTTCTTTTTTTTTTCCCCCATAGGACCTTGCCTACAGATCTATAATAACATTGGTTATGTTCTATTGTGTGTTTATCTCTTTCACTGCACACTGTGAAGGGCAGGGGCTATGTTTTATTTATTTATCTCGTGGTCTAAGCACCTGGTACATTGCCCGTTTAGAGCATATGCTTAATATGACTTGATGATTTACAAAATGAGTAATCTATCTTCCGAGTCAGTCAAGCCAGAAGTCTTGGAGTTGCTCATGGTTCTTAATGCCTCATTAACTCCTATATTGAATTGGCCATTGACTCCTATTCACTTTACTTTCCAAGTGTCATTTATATCTGCTTCCCGCTCTCTATCCTTGCTATCATCAGTTTGGTTTTCATAATTGTTCACTCGAACAGTTTCAAAGCACTTGCTTCCTCCAGTTCTATTCTTCTATGGTCTATTTACCACATGGCCATGAGGATGAGGTTTTAAACATGTACATTTGGCCATATCCTTTCCTGTTAAGATGACTTGTCTGACACACAACTTTTTTCATGGTCTGGCTATTTTCCTGTATGTCTTCATAATACATCTATGCTGAACTACTTGTTGTTCATTCATATAAATCTATAAATCTATATCTTGATCATGGGGCATTGGTGACAGGCCCTCAGGGCAGAAGGATTTGTAAGACATGATTCCTGCCCTCATTGAATTCTTAGTCGAATATTGGAGACAGTTATTTAAAATGTTATAAATGTGACAATAAAAATGATTATAAAGATGATATAAACCCTTGAAAAAAAATGTAACCCAGACTGGGGGATGAAATTGTCAGATCCAAACTAGTAGAGAGGATAGGGGATAACATATGAGCTATCTGAAAGGATAAGTAGGAATTGCTCAGGTAAGGAAGAAAAGGTGACTTTTAAATTTTCAGTTAGAGGGAACTATATATGCAAAGGGAGAAAGTGCTTTGTTAGGGAAAATAGTTGCATGAGCCTGTGCGTATGAGTTGGGGTAGTGATGAGACTGCAGTTAATGGAAGGGGCTAGATCAGAAACTACCTTGTATACCAGGTTAGGTATTTGAGTACTCTGTTCAAGGCAGTGAAGAGTTATCAAAAGATGGAAGTATATAAGTGGCATGATCATATTTGTGTTTTAGGGAAATAATTCTGTGAGGAATCTAATGAATGGATTGGAGTGGAGCAAGAATGGTGACGATGGAAGACCTTGGCAATGATCCAGTTTGGTAAATTATGAGAACTTGAATTAAGCCAGTTGTGGGGAATCAGAGAAGAAGCTATAAATTTGAAAAGTAGAAATAGTAGTAATTGATGCCTGGCCATATGGGTCAGGGAGAAGGAGTCAGGGATGATTCTTAGGTTTCTGGTTTCGAAGAAGAGAAAAACACAGGGAATATAGGAAAAAAGTATTGGGAGGAAGATGGACACATTGAACTAAGATGCTTATTGGATATCCAAGTGGAGACACAAATGCACAATTACATGTAATGCTCTGGAGCCCAGAGCATTAATTTTGGTTTCAGATATATATATTTTGGAGTCACTGGTATATAGACATTATCTGATGCCATGGAGATTATACCATATCAGACAGGAAAAGTATAGTGTAAGAAGAGAATAGATGAGAAAAAAAGTCTTGTTTAAACTCAAAAAGTCTGAGAACCTCAATACTTAAGAGATGATTGAAGGAAGAGGGAAAAGTAGAAGGACAAGGAAGGAGGAAAACCAGAGAAGAGTCTTAAAAGCCAACTTAGGAGAGAGTTTAGTGACACAGGAGATGCTCTACAGATTTAGGTGTGGCAGGGAAGTCAAGTAACATAAAAATTTCTTTGATTTTCGGCAACAGGAAGGTCTTTGATGATGTTGGTGACAGCGGTGTCAGGCGAGAGCTGAGGATAGAAACTGGCTTACAGCAGTGGTTTAAGAGCAGACGGGTGTTTAAAATTGGACATAAGAGTGTAGACAACTTTTTCAAGTAGGAAGTAGTTTGGTATTGAAGAGAATGATGTAGGGTAGTAGCTACAAGAAAAAAGGGGTCAAAAACACGACTTTTCAAACAGAAAAGGTGGTGAGGATATTTATATGCTGAAGGAAAAGAGCTAGAAAGAGAGGGAGAGCTAGATATATGGTCAAGAGGGCATAATTAATTTAGCAATATCCCTAAAGATATGGAGGAAGAATTAGATACAGACCTCAGGAAAATATATTTAGCCGTTTACCTTTTAGAATTTAGAATTTTTCAGGGAAAATGGTACCTAAAGAATAGCAAGATAATGGCTTAAAAGACCTAGATATGAGCACTAAAATTAGTTGAAATAAAGATACATTTAACTTACCTTGTTAAAATCAAAGAAAAAGGTCAACATTTTCTCCTGAATGCAAAATGGTAAACTAATAGCAAATATCTAAGTATAAAACATCAGATAATATTAATAACAACTGAGAAGTAGTGATGGTAGGGAAGAGGATCAAACATGTTCTAAGTTAAATAATAAAGCTTAAAAGGTCTTAACTGACTCCCACTCAATCTGAAGGTCTTGGCTGACATGTCATTTCCTCCATAAAATGTTCTCTGAACATATTAGTCAAGGTGGGGGGTCTCTCCTACATTCTTCCATAGCATCTTTTGCTTTCCTATAGTTGCCCTTGTAATGCTGAGTTGTAACTGCCTGTTCACTTGCTTATATTTCAAATAGATTTTAAGCTATGTGTGGACAAGGACTAGGTTTATCTTTTTTTGTCATTTGATTTTCAAATCTCGTTATAGTAGTTGGCATAGCATAAGGGCTCAGTATGTATTTGTTGACTGAATGTATGAGTTTCATTTTTGATTCTGAAATTTGGATTTATAGATTAAAAATGATTTAAAAACATAAATGTAACTATAGATAGATTTTTTTTAAAAAAGGACATATTTTTCCTGTATATTAAAGACTAGCATAGATAGCTGAACAATATTGTACATTATAAACAAGAAATGATTAAAAACAACTATAAAGGATAGATTTAATATGAAATATATAAATTATGACAATATTTATAAATGAGTTAAGCTTCTCTATTAAATGAACAATACTTTCATGTAGGGTTTTAAAAATTCAACAAAATAATATTGAAAAAAGATACCATTTAAGCAAAATCACCAAAAAAGTTAAAAGTAAAGAATGAGCAAAGATCAATACAAACAAAAAGAAAGCTGGTATCCAAAGCAAAACCATTAGCAATCTATATTGATAAAGGGTAAATTCACATTTTGCCATTATTTTTTCATCGCTCTCTACCCCTTTTATGTGTGTGTGCATTTCATTAGTGAGTTATTGCTGTTGTGTTTTAAGGCGTATTCCAGAGATCATATTCTTTCACTAATAACCACTTAAATAATGTAGATAATATCAATTTTTGTATCCCACACACAAAGAATATGTTCATAGGACATTAAAACATGATCACGTATTAGAACACATAAACTCAACATGTTATAAAAAAACAAAGTTTACAGGACCCAACCCCTGAACACAAGGTAGGACAAACAGAAATTAACACTATAAGTTTGATTTAAAGACCCAATAACTTGGAAATTTAAAAAAATTATCCTGAGTAACTTCAAGGTCTAGAGGAAAACAAAATTGCAATTACAGGATATTTAGAATAGAGTGAAAACCAGAGTAGTAAGAATGTACTCAAGATTTTCAATGTGTTATTTATTTTATTAAATAAGAAAAAATAAAGCTTAAACAGGCTGTGTTAATACAAGGAGTTAAAAGAGGGTTATACAAGGACTCTAGGAACATCAGTAGAACAGAACCAAAAAGATTAAAGCAGAAAATTATGAATTTAAAACCAAATTCTAGTATATACATTCCAAACACAGTTCATTGAAAGGATCAATTACTAGACAAACCTCAAGCAAAACAACAAAAACAATAACAGCAACAGGATAGAGAGCAAAAGAGAGAGAGAGAGAGAGAGAGGGATTTTAAATGAAAGTGGTCATAACCACTAATTCCTGAAGTTTCGTTATTATAGAGGTCATAATTCTTCCCCAAATTACATATAAATATAATGCATTTCAATTAAAGTTGTAAATTTTTTCCAGGGACAGATTTGACAAAATAATTCTAAATTCATCTATAAAAATAACGTTTTCTGAAGTTAAAAAACAAGTAAAATAAAGTGTTTGGTTAAACATGCTGATATGTAAAAATTGTTTTAAAAAGTAAGGAAATAGGGGCTTCCCTGGTAGTGCAGTGGTTAAGAATCCACCTGCCAATGCAGGGGACACGGGTTCGAGCCCTGGTCCGGGAGGATCCCACATGCCGCAGAGCAGCTGAGCCCGTGCGCCACAACTACTGAGCCTGTACTCTAGAGCTTGTGAGCCACAACCACTGAGCTCGTGTGCCACAACTACTGAAGCCTGTGCGTCTAGAGCGTGTGCTCCACAACAAGAGAAGCCACTGCAATGAGAAGCCTGCACACTGCAACGAAGAGGAGCCCCCTCTCGCCGCAACTAGAGAAGCCCGCACACAGCAACGAAGACCCAACGCAGCCAAAAAAAAAAAAAAAAAAAAAAAAAGGTAAGGAAATAATATACACAAAACTGAGGATAGTGGTTACCTCCAGATGTGTGTGTGCAAAGGAGAGGCAGGGGAATAAGATGGGGAGTACATAGGTAGATGTAAGTTAATGTTAATGTTCCTGTTCTTGGGCTGGGTGATAGATTAATGGGTATCCATTTTATTATTAAATAATAGATGAATAAATGCTAAAATAAAGTAATATGGGTCTATTCCAACAACTATGATTGACCAAGAATTATGATTAATTCAATTTCATGCACCTAAAGCTCATTGTGAAAATTTAATGAGAGAGAAAAGCTAAAGAAAATTTTAAATAGAAGAGTAATATGTGTGTGTGCGGGGTAGGAGAGAAGGCACTAAGGAATAGGATTTAAGCTTCTTGGCATTAAAATATATTGTAAAGCTATGTTAATAAAAATAGCGTATTTCTGGTCCAAGAATACATGGTCAATCTAAAGGAACAGAGTAGGAAGTCCAGAAATAGAAGTGTTTGTGTGTATTAATGATGATGAATGATTTATTGAAGAGAATTTAGCATAGTGAACCTGGACTATCTACTTCTCAATAAATTTCTACTATCTTCCTTAATTTGATATTTCAAAGCAACATAAGATAGAATAAATCATTTAAAAATTATTTTGAGACAGTTGCTAAAAATTTAGAAAAAGATTAAATTCCATCCCTTGCTTCCATAATAACTAAAATAAATTCTAGTTGGATTAACTGTTTAAATAGAAAAGGAAAGCATAGAGATTTTGTGAAACAATATGAGCAAATATTTATATAATCAAGAATAATCTTACAAAGAAACGCTTTGTAAGGATAATGTCAAAGGAGTAAATAAAAAGCTGTAAGAAGGAAATAAATCAAAAGCTTTTGATTTTCGCCTCTTCTGTTAAACAATATCTTGGAGTGTGCCCTTCCTCCTCTAGGACTCTGGATAGTTGCCTTCAGGAAATCTTGGCCAGACTCATTTCTATGCCCTTTTCAGAGAGATTTGCCTTTTCTTTGGGGGTATATGAATAGTTTTTGATTTATCCTTGAAGTCAATCAATTAAAAAGGATATGAGTGAGTTATGAGTGAGTCGTAGTCTGCAACAGATGTACCTGAAACACATATACTCTTTTACTTGACATAGTCAAGTTCTTTCTTCACTTTCGAAAGATTTTTCTATATTATATCTTTGAATATTTATTTATTTATTTATTTTATGGCTGCATTGGGTCTTTGTTGCTGTGCGCGGGCTCTCTCCAGCTGCGGTGAGGGGGGCCATCCCTCGCTGCGGTGCACGGGCCTCTCATCGTGGGCCCCCCACCCACTGCAGAGCATGGGCTCCAGGCACGCGGGCCTCAGCAATTGTGGCACGTGGGCTCAGTAGTTGTGGCTTGCAAGCTCTAGAGTGCAGGCTCAGCAGTTGTGGTGCACGGGCCCAGCTGCTCCGCGGCATGTGGGATCCTCCCAGACCAGGGCTCGAACCCGTGTCCCCTGCATTGGCAGGCAGACTGTCAACCACTGCGCCACCAGGGAAGCCCTCTTTGAGTATTTTTAATAAAAATATTTTGTTGAATTTACGAGGACTGGTGAATATTACCCATTTCTTTCCCTCTCAAGTTTGAAAGCAAGAAAGAAATAAGACCCAGGAGACAGATTAATAGAGTTTAAGATGTTATCCTTATTTTAATAAAGCTGGAAAGTATGCGCTGAGAGCTGAGGCCAAGTGGGTTTATGATATTCCTCCTGAATTAGACAGATTTGCTCACCGTGTTTCATGCCCCTCAGTCAGCCCTCTAACTTGCCCTGAGATGCAGAGCTGGCTGTACCTCTCCACAAACAGGAAGGTCGGAAGCAAGGGCCAAAAGGCACAGATCCACCCCTTTCCAGCCCTTTATTCCAAATTCACCCATCAGGTAAATCAATCTGTCCTTGGGGAAAACAGAATGAAAGAACAGACTCAAGATGAAATGGTTGTTTCATATTTTTTCCTCTTAGGGAACTGAGTAGAGCTTCCCTCCTCTCAGTAGAAAGATGAGCAGGAGATTCTTTGCTTGAGCAAACTTTAGTCAGGTTCCTGAATCTCCTCCTAGGCCCATATGTGCCCTTCCTTGTAAAATCTAGTTTTAGGAAGAACTTTGCTAAGTCAGTTTGACAGGAACCCTGCACACCTGATGTCTGATCACCTTCGATCTCTGATCAGGTTCCTCACCCTCACCCTCCCCATCCCGCAGGTGATGTTTTCTCATCCTGGCCTGTCTTCAGCAAAGGATCTTGTCAGGTCAGTTTAGCCAGCATCCCCCTTACCCCTGATGTTTCCTCTTAGTAATTTTCTGTCCACTGACCCTCACCCTGTCCCTTGGCTATAACTTCCCACCTGCCTGTGCTGTATTCAGAGTTGAGCCTAATCTCTTTCTCCTGCTGTAAAATTCCATTGCAGTGGTCCCTATACCTCTTATGATGGTCCCAAATAAAGTCTGCATGACCATCTTTAACAAGCGTCCCTGAATATTTTTTTCCATTAAAAGGGTTGTCCCAACATTATTTGGAGGGTTTTCTGCTCCAGACATCAATTATGACAGGTTATCTTTACCTAGATTCCATCATTTTCAGTTTTTCTCAGATTGCTTTAATCTCTCTTTCATCTGTCTTCCTTGTGACTAGCTCTGTCTTTCCTCCATGACAATTATTCAGTCTGTAGCCATGCGTATTATGTTTCCTGTTTTTAAAAATTCATTTATTAGGTCTTTGATAATACTGTTTAGGTCCTCAAATTGTTTCATTAAACCTGCAATGTTCTCATGTCATTCTTTTAAAAAAAAAGTTTGAGCATTTTTGTTAATGTTCTAAATAGTTTGAAGCACTTGGGAATTTTTTCCCCTTAGGTTGTGTATATTTTCTTCTTTCTCTCTCTCAGCCCTTTCTGTCCTCCCTCCCTCCCTCCCTTCCTTGCTGTCTTTCTTCCTTTCTCCATGTAGCTTGCATGTGTGCCACACCATTCCTTTTCTAGCTTACTCATGCTTGCGTGGCTCTGCCCAGAAGTTTCATTTAGTCTGAGAGTGTGGGCAGATTCATACCTCCCTTTCTACCATACCTTTGACACATTTCCTTACTCCACGGATTCACAGTTTGAGTGCTGAATTTTTGGTGGTCCATCTACTTTTTGTAGCACCATAGCACAGTGGTGACCAAGAGGAAGAGCTCAGCTTCCAAAGAAGGGGGTGTGCCATCATTATTGGCAGACATGAGCTCTGTTGTCTCTTCCAAGATTGTGTAAACCGGTGGAGCCACTCTAGGACCCACTCGACCTAACTGGGGGTTGTATTCCATCCCTAGGGGAGAATATCTTTGCATTTCAGGTGTGATCTCCACCCTCCCCCCCGCCCCCCAGTTTGGTATGTGTAACTCTGGATCTTGTCTCCTGACAATTTTTTTTTTTTTTTTTACTAATTTCTACAAATCCTTTATAGTATTCTAGAGTCAGAAGAGGGGAAAGATGAGACCTCTAACCCTCTGCATTTAGCTCCTTTGAGATGTGGGGTGTGGTTGGCATAAGGTCCCTTCCCTCCCCTAAAGATGTCTATGTCCTAATCCCTGGAACCTGTGAATAGCTTATACACAGGTTCCTGTTACATAGCAAATGGGACTTTGCAGATGTAATTAAAGTTACTGACTGTAAAATAGGGAGATTATTTTGGATTATCCAAGAGGACCGAAGCTAATCACATAAACCCTTAAAAGCAGAGAACTTTCTCCAGCTGGAGGCAGAAGGGATGAGGTAGAAAGAGAATTCAGAGAGATTCAAAGCATGAGGAGGACCTAACAGGAAGTTGCTGGTTTGCAGTTGTGGGAACAACATGATGAGGAATTCAGGCTGAGAGAGGCTCCTGGCTGACAGCCAGCAAGGAAACAGAGACCTCAGCCCTGCAGCCCAAATAACTGAATTCTGTCAACAGCCTGGACGAGCTTGGAAACCGACGCTCCCTCAGAGCTCCAGATAAGAGTCCAGCTTGCCAACAACTTGATCTCAGCCTGCAAAACCCGGGCCAGAGGAACCAGCTGAGCTCACCAGACTCCTGACCTACAGAACGGTGGGATCATAAATTAGTGCTGTGTTAAGTGGCTAAATTTGTGGTAATTTGTTATGGAAGCTATAGAAAATGAACACATGGATATATTAGTTAGAAATGTCACAATTTTGATGACTAGACTGGTCTGTGAGCAGGATGGGAGGGGGTGGGGGTGGGGTTCTCTCTGCTCTGCTACCTGATTCTGCTTCAGGTTCTTCTTGGGTACTTTTCTTGGAAAGAATACATATTTAGACTCTGCTTTTTGGGGGGAGTATATTGGTGAACTTATTTTGTTAATTTTGAGATATATGTGCTTTAAATCATGGTGTATTGGAAGAGAGAGAATCAGTATAGCTTCATTCAGCCATCTGAATCCAGAAATCTCTTGCTCATCAAGTCATCGGATATGAGAGTGAAGGAGCATTCCATGAGTCTAGAATCAAAACACATTAGTGAAAATAAAGGCTATTTGAAAATAAAATAAATTATATATATGTGTGCGATAGTCAGTTTTATGTGTCAGCTTGACTGGACCAGGGGGTGCCCGGATATTTGGTTAAACGTGATTTCTGAGTGTGTCTGTCGGGGTGTTTCCAGAAGAGATTAGCATTTGAATTCATAGATTGAGTTAAGCAGATTTCCCTTCCCAATTTGGATGGACATCTTCCAATCTGTTGAGGGCCTGAGTAGAATAAAAGTTAGGGTAAGGGATAACTTGCTGTCTCTGCCTGACTGCATGAACTGAGACATGGGTCTTATGCCCTTGAACTGGGACTTATGTCATTGGCTCTCCTGGTCCTCAGGCCTTTGGACTCAGACTGGAACTGCACTACTGGCTTTCCTGGGTCTCCAGCCTGCAGACAGATTGTGGGACTTCTCAGCTTCCATAGTCCATAATGTGCACCAATGCCTTACAATAAGGCTCTATCTATGTCTGTCTATCTATCTATTTATCTATCTATCTATCTAGCTATCTATCAATCATCTATCTATCTATCTATCACCTGTCTCCTATTGGTCCTCTTTCTCCAGAACGCTGACTAATACAGGGTATGTGTATATTTATATGTACACACATATGACATAATAGACTTTCATTTTATGCATATATTAAAGCTGAAAATAGAAATTATAAAATACTTTTTATTCTTCCTGCTGGAAAAGAAAAGTATAAAAGGCAGTTATCACCTTAACTTTGAAGAGAATATCAATAGTAGCCCCAAACACTCACCTTGGTGGCAGGAATCAAAATTGGAATCCAAGAGTGAATTTCTCAAAAAGACCAAGATTTTATAGTTTTGGTCTTTTAGTGTTTTCATTCCACAAAAATTTGCTGGGAACCCATCTTGTGTCAGTACTAGATGTTGAGGAGTGAATGATGAGCAAGATGGATATTATCCCTGCCTTTTACGAGCATTTGTGACAGCCCAGGAGAGCAAGTTTGGTCCAATTAAATCAGTAAGGGTAGATCCATATTGATGCAAATATGGTTGACACAGGCACTCTTCTGTACCTTTGGGCTGTACCGGTGTTCCTGATTTAGGGTGTCCTGGAAAATACCAGTCACTAAACAAATGTCATGAAGTAGAGGATGTGAGCATCTATGGGAATATGCAATAAGAGCCTGCCAGGCAGAGGCAGCAGCAAGCTTGAAGACCTAGGAGACAGAGAGCTTGGTAAGGTGATCTGGCTGGCAGGTGTTTTTCATGGTGGGAGGAAGGCAGTGGAGTGAGGTTGAGCTAATTGCTGGACAAAGGTCAGCAGCTGTAAGGTAATACCATTTTGTCAGTCTTGATCAACTGCCACAATAACCTGGGAAACTGGGAGATAAGCCTGATTTTACTTTTTCCAGCTTTACTGAGATATAAGTGACATATGACATTGTGTAAGTTTAAGGTATACAATGTAGTGATTTTTTTATGTATATGTTGCAAAATGATTACCACAAAAAGCTTAGTTAACACATCCATCACCTCATATAGTTACAATTGTTCTTTTGTGGTGAGAAATTTCAAAATCTACTCTCCTAGCAACTTTCAAATATACAATACAGTGTTGTTAACTATGGTCAGCATGCTGTACATTGCATCCCCAGGACTTATTCATGTTATAACTGGAAGTTTATATTCTTTGACCAGCTTCATCCATTTCCCCTACCTACCACCCTCCACCTCTGGCAACCACCAATCTGTTCTCTGTTTCTATGAGAAACATAGAAGAGCCTGCATGTAAGTGAGATCGCACCATGTTTTCTTTCTCTGTTTGACTTATGTCACTTAGCATAATGCCCTCAAGGTTCATTCATCCATGTTATTACAAATAGCAGGACTTCTTTCTTTTTTACAGATGAATAATATTCCTTTGGATATATATATTATATATATATATATATTTATTATTTTTTTTCTTTATCCATTCATTCACCGATAGAAACTTAGGTTGTTTCCATGTATTGGCCATTGTAAATAATGCTGTAATGAACACAGAGGTGTAGATATCTCTTCAAGATAGTTATTTCATTTTCTTCAGATATATACTCAGAAATGGAAGTGCTGGATCATATGGTAGTTCTACTTTTAATTTTTTGAGGAACCTCCATACTGTTTTCCATGGTGGTTGTACCAATTTACATTCCCACCGACAGTGCCCAAGGGTCCCCTTTCCTCCCCATCCTTGCCAAACTTGTTATTTCTTGTCTTTTTGATGATAGCCTTTCTAACAGGTGTGAGGTCATAGCTTATTGTGATTTTGATATGCATCTCCCTGATGATTAGTAATGTTGAGCACCTCTTCATGTATTTGTTTAAGCCTGACTTTTAACACATATTCTTCACTAGGCATGTTTTATCCACACTCCATAGAATGGGGAAGTTCAGGGAAATTGATGCTGAGTCTATAGATCAATTGTTATTATCATGTTGTGGCTGATGACTCTCTTATCTTTGATGGACCCCAGAATGTGGTTGCCAACTGCCTCATAGTCCTTTATTCACTCATTTCTCCATTTTTTTCAACAAACACTGATTGAATAGCCTGTTCGTCCCCTTTAGTTTGTTCTCAGTCATTGGGCACAGATCCGTGTTAGTTTTCTACCACTGCCAACAAGCTACCACAAACTTAGTGGCTTAAAACAACACAAATTTATTATCTCACAGTTCTATAGGTCAGAGTATGACCCTGATCACTGGGCTAAATTCAAGGTATTGGTAAGCCTGCATTCCTTCCTTGAGGTTATAGGGAGAATCTGTTTCCTTGCTTTTCCCAGCTTCTAGAGGCTGCCCACATTCCTTGGCTTGAGGGACCCCTTTATATTTTCAAAGCCAACAGCATAGCACCTCTTTGACCCTGCTTGCCTTGTCATATCTTTTTCTGATTCCCTTCTGTTTCATTCTTCCATTTTTAGGAACCCTTGTGATGACATTGGGTCTACACAGATAATCCAGGAAATCTCCCTATTTTAAGGTCAGCCGAATAGCAACCTTAATTCCACCTGTGACCTTAATTCCCTTTGCCATGTGACATAACAGTCACAGGTTCTAGGAATTAGAACGTGGACATCTTTGCTGGGGCCATTATTCTGTCTACCACATGATTCCTTGGACTCTGTTTCTTGTCTTTTCTTACTGGGTGGTATAAAAGTCTGATTTCTTGATTTTTTTTCCCTCTAGGCACTCCTCTCTCTAGAGGAGTTGATCTCTTGCCTGTGGCCCCCTCCCCCTGACCACATCCTTTTTACACCTCACTCAGCTCGCATCCCTACCTGCCTAGCTGACTCCCAGGCCTGACATTTTCTGGCTGTTCTTTTCCATCCTCTATTATCAACTACATTTTTGAGTTCAAGGCACATCTTATACTTTGTCTTTGGACAAGCAAGCTATTCTATTCTTCCTAATATTGTGAGTTACGTGGTTAAAAGGTAGAGAGTTAATCATAGCAAGTGATGATAATAAGCCCTCCTATGGTTTCCAGCTGTGAGAAAGGACAGCTACTGCCCTTCTGCTTGGTGTTATATGGTAATAGCTGCTGTTCTCAAAATTTCAATGCAAGTTCATTCATCACTTTATTTTTCAATTAGCTTTACCATGGTAAGAACAGTGTTAGAAATGGCTTATGAGGAAGGACTTACAGAGCCAGAGAGTATGAGAAGCAGTGACATTATTTTAAATTTTTACAAGGTTTGCAAAGTACTTAGAATCAAGGAGATTATTTTTATTTGCACTTAGAGGAAAGGTTAGTAGAGAAAACAATTTTTTTAAGAAAACGTGCCAGTCAAATAAACCATTAATCATGTGAAAACAGTGAGGAAGCTTTTAGCTTACACTTAACAAACATGAAGATTAGGTGAAAATTTCACAACAAATCACAAAAACCTATTGAATTCACAGCTGAAGAATTTTTCAGTGATTTGGGAATATTTTGTTATATGGTTTAAGTATTTTATTCCATTCTATTAGAAATCTGGATTTACAATAAATGGGGAAGATGACCTAAAGGTACATCGATGATACCAATTTTCTAAAATGGCAATTTGAACAATTTGGTTATGTTCTATTTTAATTACAGATAATACTCATTTTTCTTTTGTTTTTATTCAACAGGCAAAGCAATGTCTATTCTTACAAATTAAGTTTTTAAACCTTACATTTGCTGTGGACAAAAACTAAACCTACCTAGAATGTTGATATTTTATTACTACAATAAACCAGTTTCAAGGTTCTCTAAAATATACAATATTTCAATGAAAAGTGATCAGTGAGGAAAAATGAGAAAATAACACGTACTTTCATGGTTTTAAAAATTTTTCCATTTTTAAAAAACGGGTCAAGCTATCAGCAGGAACAATATACATACCATAACAAGTTCTAGGTGAAAAAAGTAGACCTGGTTTAGTTTCTTTGATTACTCTCAGGCTGAATTATCTACCTCTAAGATTAAGGCCAACTTTCATAACCAAATCAGGTGGAAGAATAGAAAGTCTTTAATGGACTTTCAGTTCATTTTGCCAGTAAACAGCAATTTAGAAGAGAGGTATGAAAATAATGAAAATAAATGTCTCAACATGACCTCTCAGAAACCTACCCACGTACTTTTGTCCCTCCAGTAAATGAATTCTGTTTGGTGGTGGTGATGCATGTTTGATTTAGTGAAAGTTTGAAATCCTGATGGTATTGGAGAATAGTTAGAGCAATCTGTATTATTCATTTTAGCTTTTCTCCTAAGGATCAAAACTGAACCACTGATTTATGATGAGCTCTCTTAGGCATTCAGGTGAATTTGGTTTTCCTTGGCTGGTTCAATTTAGTGGATGGAATTGCAGCACGGTAGTCACATGAGCAATTCTTATTGCTCCTGAAGTTCCCAATCAGCCATTTGTAATTTGCTTGTAACATTGGCAACAAATCTGATTAGTAAATATTTGCTTATCTGACAGACCCACTGTGCTTTTTGACAAGTGTTAATAGGAAGAAAAAGACTTTTATTCAGAACCTTCTCTACCCAATTTGAAACATACTCAAACTTTCTGGGCCCTGGGCTGAAAATGCTTAACGTGGGCACTGAATATATCACCTGGACTCATCTCATAGGTCCTAGAGTTATCAGAAATCTGGGAGCAGAGAACTAATAAGACATGATATGAAATATATAAAAAATGAATGGAAAAGGCGGTCCTTCTTTTCTTAAAATATTGACAGAATTTTACTTAGCTGATGTTTGAAAGAGACTCACAGACAGAAAACAAACTTATGGTTACCAAAGGTGAAAGGGGGTGTGGGGAGAGGGATAAATTAGGAGGCTGGGATTAACATATACACATGACTTTGTATAAAATATATAACCAACAGGGACCTACTGTATAGCACAGGGAACTATACTCAATTATGTAATAACCTATAAGGCAAAAGCATCTGAAAAAGAATATATATATATATATATATATATATATATATATATATACACACACACATAGGTACATAAAACACTGAATTGCTGTGCTGTACATCTGAAACTTACAAGATATTATAAATCAACTGTACTTCAATAAAAAAATTAAAAAAAAAAAGAACTGATGTTTAAGAGGAACACGAGCAGTAAGGAGAGGGGATTTTTTATGTGTGCGTGTGTGTTATGTTGCAGTAATGAGAAGAATCTAACTTACATTTCCTGTAATGTCCCAAGATTGAATGTTATATGTCTGACTTTAAAAAAGCACATGTTGAGAAAAAGAAACCAACGTGTCTTCTATGCTAAGGAATGGGACTTTGAGACATGCTTCAGAGAACAATGTGGGTGGGGAATTTTTTAAATGAATTATCCACTTGCCACGTATACAGAAAATTTTGATCAAGACAGTCCTTTGAGTTTTAGTAACACATGGGATTTCACACTTTCTCTGAGCAATTCGTTTCCTTCTTAGAATCTTTTAACTGCCTAGCTTGAATTGTGTCATGTCATAAACTGAAGAATTTATGGGCTCAGATGTAAAATTGTTCTTAAAAATAAAGTAGAAAAATAATTTTAGTAATAAAAATATTGGGTAAGGTTTGAAAATTCTTATTAAATGTAGTACTCAGTGGAAGAGAAAAGACTTCTTAAGTAGATAAAATAGATACCAGTGCATCACTGTTCCATCCATACTTGGGATTATGAATTAAAACCCTTATATAGTAGAAGATTGATAATCAGAGATTGGATTTTGAAATTAATTAATCAAAATGCCTCCTATTTATGCTATTAAAAATTCAAGTGTAGAAAATTGTATTTGGTACTGAGAGAACAACAGAGGACACAAAAGTAATCATTGGTGAAAAATGAATTATTTAATTTTAATACAAAAATCAAAATCATAAAATTTAATGCGTCTTATTCTGGGAAACCTATTTAAAGAATTTGTCAATTTAAAGAATTTAAATCATAAGATTATACATTAGTTCTTTTCTAGTTAACATTCAAAAATGTACTTAGTATAAAACAGAGCTTTGTTATATAAAAACCTATGTTAGTGTAGAACATCATAGCTTAAGTGAGATAATTAGACATTTTGGATAATTCTGTTTCTGCGTACCTCTTTCTTCCTAAAATTTTACCGAAAGAATAATGCTTCTGTGAGTAGCAGGCAATTATACTGTTAACTTGAATATTTACTTTAGAAGAGATGATTTGGATGTTACTCATAAATGAGTTTGAAAGTGCTTGATCTTACAGCAATTGGCATGAGTCAACATGGATTTTTGACAAATAAATCCCGTCAAATGAATTGACTTTTTAAAAATTGAAATAATCATGGTCATAGGTAATCCCCTTCAAAAAAACCACAAAAATGAAAACCCACCTGTCTAGATGCAGTTGCTATAGTTACTATTTTATTTTAGAATTTCTGGAATATAGTAATAACACCTACTATTTGCTGGCCAACTACTTTATGCCAGACACTTTTCTAGGAACGTTTCATGACTTCTCATTAAATTCTCAAAAAAGTCATGGGGCTATTACCCTCATATTACAGGTAAAGAAAATAGGGTCTCGGTTTAAATGGCTTGTCCCAGATGGCACTGAAAGTGCAGGAGGCAGAGTTGGAATATGTCTGTCTTTTCCTGAAGCCTCTGTTTTTTGCCTCCACCTTGGGTGGCCTCACCCAAGGCCAAAGACAGCACTGGCTCTAGGATGACCAACTCTTTCAGTTTTCCCACGAAAGAGGGATTTTTGGAACGTGAGACTTCAAGGCTAAGCTTGAGAAAGTCTTGAGCAAACCCAGGTGAATTGGTTACTTTATCCGTAGGCGTGCTCTTCTGGTTACTGCATAGTCAGCAAGGCCATACGACTGTATTAGAAGCTTCCTATTCCTGTTAAATTATCTGCACTGGTCAGGCCATTTCTCTAACCAATAAGATAAAACCAGAGAGCTACCTCCTACAATAGCTGGGTAACTGTGCTGGCCAGCTCTTGACATACAGGGAGAATTGAGCCTGTTATTCATCAATTAATCCCAATCCTTAGCATAACTTCAGAACTCTTAGCTAAAATTAGTTCAAGACATTTAATCATAAATCTATAAAGTAGGACAGTACAAAACATATTAAAGCAGAAAATTATGAATTAAAAAAGAAATTCCAGTATATACATTCCACAGTTCATTGAAAGGGTCAATTACTAGACAAACCTGAAGCAAAACAACAAAAACAATGACAGCAACAGGAGAGAGATATATTTTCATCCTTTGTGTCTAATGCAAGCAGAATTGGGGTATTCTGGTTAAAATGCTCTTTTTATTTATTTGGTTTTTTATTTTTATTTTTTATAAGTATAGTTAATTTACAATGTTGTGTTAGTTTCAAGTATACAGCAAAGTGATTCAGTTATACATGTATATCATATATATATTTTTTCAGATTCTTTTCCATTATAGGTTATTACATAATATTGAGTTTAATTTCCTGTGCTATACAGTAGGTGCTTGTTGTTTACCTATTTTATGTATAGTAGTGGGTATATGTTAATCCCAAACTCCTGATTTATCTCTCCTTATCCCCAATTGGTCCCCCTCTTCCCACCCTCCTATCCCCTTTGGTAACCATAAGTTTGTTTTTTACCTCTGTGAGTCTATTTCTGTTTTTTAAATAAGTTCATTTGTATCATTTTTTTATTTTTATTTTTTTATTAACTAATTAATTAATTTATTTTTGGCTGCATTGGGTCTTCATTGCTGAGTGCAGGCTTTCTCTAGTTGTGGTGAGCGGGGGCTACCCTTCGTTGTGGTGCATGGGCTTCTCATTGCAGTGGCTTCTCTTGTTGTGGAGCACGGGCTCTAGGCACACGGGCTCCGTAGTTGTGGTGCATGGGTTCAGGAGTTGTGGTGCATAGGCTTAGTTGCTCCATGGCACATGGGATCTTCCTGGACCAGGGATTGAACCCATGTCCCCTGCACTGGCAGGCGGATTCTTAACCGCTGCGTAACCATGGAAGCCCTCTATCATTTTTTTTAGATTCCACACATAAGTGATATCATATGATATTTGTCTTTCTCCGTCTGACTTACTTCACTTAGTATGATAATCTCTAGGTCCATCCATGTTGCTGCAAATGGCATTATTTCATTCTTTTTTATGGCTGAGTAATATTCCATTGTATATATATAGCACATTTTCTTTATCCATTCATCTTTTGGAAGCAACTTATATTGCTTCCATTTCTTGGCTATTGTAAACTGTGATGCAATGAACATTTGGGTGCATATATCTTTCAGATTAGTGTTTTTGTTTTCATTGGATAAATATGCAGTAGTGGAGTTGCTGGATTGTATAGTAGTTATATATTTTATATATATATAAATACTGCATCTTCCTTATCCATTCATCTGTCTTCCATGTCTTAACTATTGTAAATAGTGCTGCTATAAACATTGGGGTGCATGTATCTTTTCGAATTAGAGTTTTCATCTTTTCCAGATAAATGCCCAGGAGCGGGATTGCAGGATCATATGATAACTCTATTTTTAGTTTTTTAAGAAACTAAAGAGCTTCAAGATGGTGGAGGAGTAAGATGTGGAGATCACCTTCCTCCCCACAAATAAATCAGAAATACATCTACATGTGGGACAACTCCTACAGAACACCTACTGAACGCTGGCAGAAGACCTCAGACTTCCCAAAAGGCAAAAAACCGCACGAACCTGGGTAGGGCAAAAGAAAAAAGAAAAAACAGAGACAAAAGAATAGGACGGGACCTGCACCAGTGGGAGGGAGCTGTGAAGGAGGAAAGGTTTCCACACACTAGGAAGCCCCTTCGCGGGCGGAGACTGCGGGTGGTGGAGGGGAAGCTTCGGAGCCGTGGAGGAGAGCGCAGCCACAGGGGTGCGAGGGCAAAGCGGAGAGATTCCCGCACAGGGGATCCGTGCCGACCAGCACTCACCAGCCCGAGAGGCTTGTCTGCTCAGCCGCCGGGGCGGGCGGGGGCTGGGAGCTGAGGCTCGGGCTTCGGTCGTATCCCAGGGAGAGGACTGGGGTTGGCTGCGTGAACACAGCCTGAAGGGGGCTAGTGCGCCACAGCTAGCCAGGAGGGAGTCCGGGAAAAAGTCTGGAGCTGAAAAAGAGGCAAGCGACCATTCTTTGGGGTGCATGAGAAGAGGGGATTCAGAGCACCGCTTAAATGAGCTCCAGAGACGGGAGCGAGCCGCGGCTATCAGCGCGGACCCCAGAGACGGGCATGAGATGCTAAGGCTGCTGCTGCCACCACCAAGAAGCCTGTGTGCAAGCACAGGTCACCGTCCACACCTCCCCTCCCGGGAGCCTGTGCAGCCCGCCACTGCCAGGGTCCCGTGATCCAGGGACAACTTCCCCGGGAGAACGCACTGCACACCTCACTCTGGTGCAATGTCATGCTGGCCTCTGCCGCCACAGGCTCGCCCCGCATCCGTACCCCTTCCTCCCCCTGGCCTGAGTGAGCCAGAGCCCCCAAATCAGCTGCTCCTTTAACCCCGTCCTGTCTGGGTGGGGAACAGACACCCTCAGGTGACCTACACGCAGAGGCGGGTCCAAATCCAACGCTGAACCCCAGGAGCTGTGTGAACAAAGAAGAGAAAGGGAAATCTCTCCCAGCAGCCTCAGGAGCAGCGGATTAAATCTCCACAAATCAACCTGATGTACCCTGCATCTGTGGAATACCGAATAGACAACGAATCATCCCAAAATTGAGGCAGTGGACTTTGGGAGCAACTGTAGACTTGGGGTTTGCTTTCTGCATCTAATTTGTTTCTGGTTTTATGTTTATCTTAGTTTAGTATTTAGAGTTCATTATGATTGGTAGATTTGTTTATTGATTTGGTTGCTCTCTTCCTTTTTTTTAAATATATATTCATACATATTTTCCCTTTTTCTCTTTTTGTGTGTGGGTATGTGTATGCTTCTTTGTGTGATTTTGTCTGTATAGCTTTGCTTTTACCATTTGTCCTAGGGTTCTGTCTGTCTGTTTGTTTTAAAATTATTATTACTTTTAAATTTTTAATAATTTTTTATTTTAATAACTTTTTTATTTTATTTTATTTTATTCTTTCTTTCTTTCTTTCTTTTTTTCTCTCCCTTTTCTTCTGAGCTGTGTGGCTGACAGTGTCTTGGTGCTCTGGCCGGGTGTCAGGCCTGAGCCTCTGAGGTGGGAGAGCTGAATTCAGGACATTGGTCCACCACAGACCTCCCGGCTCCACATAATATCAAACGGCGAAAGCTCTCCCAGAGATCTCCATCTCAATGCTAAGACCCAGCTCCACTCAACGATCAGCAAGCTACAGTGCTGGACACCCTAAGCCAAAGAAGTAGCTAGACAAGAGCACAACCCCACCCATTAGCAGAGAGGCTGCCTAAAATCATGATAAGGTCACAGACACCCCAAAACACACCACCGGATGTGTTCCTGCCCACGAGAAAGACAAGATCCAGCCTCATCCACCAGAACACAGGCACCAGTCCCCTCCACCAGGAAGCCTACACAACCCACTGAACCAACCTTACCCTTTGGGGGCAGACACCAAAAACAATGGGAACCACGAACCTGCAGCCTGTGAAAAGGAGACTCCAAACACAGTAAGTTAAGCAAAATGAGAAGACAGGGAAACACACAGCAGATGAAGGATCAAGGTAAAAACCCATCAGACCAAACAAATGAAGAGGAAATAGGCAGTCTACCTGAAAAAGAATTCAGAGTAATGATAGTAAAGATGATCCAAAATCTTGGAAGTAGAATGGAGAAAATACAAGAAACATTTAACAAGGACCTAGAAGAACTAAAGAGCAAACAAACAATGATGAACAACACAATAAATGAAATTAAAAATTCTCTAGAAGGAATCAGTAGCAGAATAACTGAGGCAGAAGAATGAATAAGTGACCTGGAAGATAAAATAGTGGAAATAACTACCACAGAGCAGAATAAAGAAAAAAGAATGAAAAGAATTGAGGACAGTCTCAGAGACCTCTGGGACAACATTAAATGCACCAACATTCGAATTACAGGTGTCCCAGAAGAAGGAGAGAAAAAGAAAGGGACTGAGAAGATATTTGAAGAGATTATAGTTGAAAACTTCCCTAATATGGGAAATGAAATAGTCAATCAAGTCCAGGAAGTGCAGAGAGTCCCATACAGGATAAATCCAAGGAGAAACACGCCAAGACACATATTAATCAAACTATCAAAAATTAAATACAAAGAAAAAATATTAAAAGCTACAAGGGAAAAACAACAAATAACATACAAGGGAATCCCCAAAAGGTTAACAGCTGATCTTTCAGCAGAAACTTTGTAAGCCAGAAGGGAGTGACAGGACATATTTAAAGTGATGAAAGAGAAAAACATGATTGGACATGGTACTATACATAGAGAATCCTAAAGGTGGTACCAGACAAGTACTAGAGCTAATCAATGAATTTGGTAAAGTAGCAGGATACAAAACTAATGCACAGAAATCTCTTGAATTTCTATACATTAATGATGAAAAATCTGAAAGAGAAATTAAGGAAACACTCCCATTTACCATTGCAACCAAAAGAGTAAAATACTTAAGAATAAACCTACCTAAGGAGACAAAAGACCTGTATGCAGAAAAGTATAAGACACTGATGAAAGAAATTAAAGGTGATACAAACAGATGGAGAGATATATCATGTTCTTGGATTGGAAGAATGAACATTGTGAAAATGACTCTACTACCCAAAGCAATCTACAGATTCAGTGCAATCCCTATCAAACTACCCATGGCATTTTTCACAGAACTAGAACAAAAAATTTCACCATTTGTATGGAAACACAAAAGACCCCAAATAGCCAAAGCAATCTTGAGAAAGAAAAACGGAGCTGGAGGAATCAGACTGCCTGACTTCAGACTATACTACAAAGCTACAGTAATCAAGACAATATGGTACTGGCACAAAAACAGAGATATAGATCAATGGAACAGGATAGAAAGCCTAGAGATAAACCCCCGCACATATGGTCACCTTATCTTTGACAAAGGAGGAAAGAATATACAATGGAGAAAAGAAAGCCTCTTCAATAAGTGGTGCTGGGAAAACTGGACAGCTACATGTAAAAGAATGAAATTAGAACACTCCCTAACACCATACACAAAAATAAACTCAAAATGGATCAAAGACCTAAAGGTAAGGCCAGACACTATCAAACTCTTAGAGGAAAACATAGGCAGAACACTCTATGACATAAATCACATCAAGATCCTTTTTGACCCACCTCCTAGAGAAATGGAAATAAAAACAAAAATAAACGAATGGGACCTAATGAAATTTAAAAACTTTTGCACAGCAAAGGAAACTACAAACAAGACGAAAGGACAACCCTCAGAATGGGAGAAAATATTTGCCAATGAAGCAACTGACAAAGGATTAATCTCCAAAATATACAAGCAGCTCATGCAGCTCAATATCAAAAAAACAAACAACCCAATCCAAAAGTAAGCAGAAGACCTAAATAGACATTTCTCCAAAGAAGATATAGAGATTGCCAACAAACACATGAAAGGATGCTCAACATCACTAATTATTAGAGAAATGGAAATTAAAACTACAATGAGGTATCACTTCACACCAGTTAGAATGGGCATCGTCAGAAAATCTACAAACTGCTAATGCTGGAGAGGGTGTGGAGAAAAGCAAACCCTCCTGCAGTGCTGGTAGGAATGTAAATTGATATAGCCACTATGGAGAACAGTATGGAGCTTCCTTAAAAAACTGAAAATTGAACATCTTCTTTCTCTCTCTCCCTCTCTTTCCCTCTCTCTCTCTCTCAATTGGCTTATGTGATTATGGAGTTTGGCAAGTCCATGATATGCAGAGCCAAGATCACAGTTTGAGTCTGAAGGCCAGCAGGCTGCAATAGAGCCAAGAATTGATGTCCTAGTTCACAGGCCACCAGGCAGGACAATTCTCTCTTACTTGGGGGAGAACCAGCCTTTCTGTACTATTCAGGCCTTCAACTAATTGGATAAGGCCCACCCACATTAGGGAGGACAATCTGCTTTACTCAGTCTACCATGTAATTGTTAAGCTCATCCCAAAACACCTCCATAGACACACTGAGAATAATTTTTGACAAAATTTCTGGGAAGCCTGTGGCCTAGTCAAGTTGATATATAAAATTAACCATCATAGGAACTAACAAGAGATGGTGCAACACTGCTAGAAATGGTGGGGATTTTGATGGGTTAAGGGAGGGAATAGTTTTCACTGGAGCTAGAAAGAACTTGAATCAGAAGAGATGCTGCCTCATATAGTCTGTGACTACAAAGAAAAGTAACTCTGCCAGAACTATAGTTATGCAAGTAAAGGGGTGGTGGTGGAGATTATGGGAAATAAATATGCGATGCTTTCTCTTCCCACTTAAGCCAGAGGGCAGAAGAGCTTGGGAGATGCTGTTTATGGAGGTCAGCCTCCTGGGACATGGAACAGGGCAGAGATTGGTGAAGGTAAGTGGGGAGATTGAGATTAACCAGCACACGTTAATAATTTAAGCCATTCTTAACTTCATTAAGTTAATTTATAAAAGCCACTGTAGGGTAATTAAGCTGCTCAATCAATTGCAATCCTAACTGATACAGAAGGTGACAAATGAGTAATTTTAGTCACTGGACTTTGTTTCCTTGATTGACATACTATTCATATTGGACCATATGGATGATGGCTTTCAATGTATTGCCCAATTAAGGTACACTATAGTGCAGTTTACCAGAAATATGTGGTTTGCTTATTTACATATTAAATGGTTTCATATGTTTCTCAATAAATTTGCTCACTGGAATAATAAAAAAATAAAGAAGAGAGTTGTAGATGATTTGTGAGAATGGAAAATTAGTACCTCCGTATTTCTGCTAAAGGGCTGTTGAACAAATATTCAAAGAACATTGATCTGAAGGGGAGCCAAATTACTAGTCTCTCTTGTTCAGACACTGGGTAAGGTTCTAGCTAATTCCTACTTTATGGATTGAGGTGTTTCTAACATCTGAAGAGATAGTTTGGTCTTGTGGTTGGATGACATATGATCTAGCTATTGCTAGTGCTTTCCTGGCACTGACTAAGGCAGGGACTCAGTTTATTTTTGCAGGAATCTGCACATGGGGCAGTGTCTGGATCTTCCAGGACTCTAGTTGATTCCTGTGGGTCTTGGAGTTTGGCTCAGGAAGCAGAAGGCAGCAGCTCTGGTTACACGATGCAGAACTACTGGGGTTTGGGATGCTGGCCAATCTGCTTATGGAGGAGAGAAACTGTTTTCAATGATACTGTCAAGTAGTTTATCTGATGGGTGGGCAAATACACTGAATCAGTCATGAACTCAAAACCCCTATTTGAAAGCAGACATGGCTAAGTGCTTATCTAGTTCTGCTATGACTACAGTTAAATATCTTTAAATGTGTGGGTGTGGCAGTCCAGGATGCAAATAAGCCAAAGATCTGAATTACCCAGGGAAAATAACAACTTCACTGATCCAAACTTGGCAGCTTTGCATACTGTTGTTAAATAACACTGACTCACAGCAGATGTGGTCATTTCCAAGCGGCCAAAAGGATTGGATGGAGGGACAAGAATCCCACAGTGTGTGATGGTTGCCTAAATTGAATGGCATGGCTCCTTGAGTGCTTGAAACCTTTCTCAAATATACTAAAGTGTGAGGATCAGTGGCATCAGGGACCCATATGCTGAAGAGTCCAGGTTTCTTTAACAGACTATAATATTGACGTGGGTCTAGATGCTGAAGGCTGGGTGTTCTGTTCAAAATAGTATACCAAGTGGGGGTCCTTAGTTTCTACATCCTTTACAATAAAACAGTTGATAGATAGTGTTTTTTGAAGAGGAGTATGGAGATAACCATGAAATTTTGACTATTTGTAGTTACTACAAATTTTATGGATCGTTAGAGATTTTTTTCAAGTTGTACTTTTATCATTTTTTTTTGAGTGGTTAGCATGAAAATTCAGTACTTTTTGCATGGGTATGGAAAACACGATTTTTGTGCTAACTATTCAGAGCTCCTGGTTGACATTATATTGTGTAGACCATTAAGGCATATATGTCTTGTTCCATCTCGACACTCAGCTGACATCTAGAGATAACTGAAAAGCAAATTAATTCTTTTTAGTGCAATCTCTTGAGAACAGAGAGAGCATACATCCATAACATCCAGTTAAATATTAAGTTAAGTATCTTAAAAATCTTTTTCTCCTAGATTTAGTGGCTGAACATCAATAACTGGGTTGATGATGTTGGCTGGGCAGTAGTTCTGTTCTCATGCTGTTGGCTGGTGCTGTGGTCATTTGGAAGGTCATTGGGGTGTGTGTAAGAAGCCAGTGCAGATCTTTTCACGTTCAGCCTTGGAAGTTACACAGTGTCACTTCTGTCACATTCTATTGGCCAAAGCAAGTCACAGATTCAAAGGGATCGAAGAAGAGTCTCTCTCTTGTTAGGTGTAGTGACAACGTTTGTGGCCATCTTTAATCCTCTAACAGCCTGTCTTTCTCAATATCCTTCACACATGGTCGCTGCTCCTGAATCTCTCTCCTCTCTCACTCCCAACTCTGCCCAGACCTGCCCCACTCCAGTTCTGTCTCTCAAATAGTTTCTCTCATCTCCCCCCTGCTTCCTTTCCAATCCACACCTTCCATCCCTCGTTTTTCTCTGTCCTTTCCTGGTTGAACCCAGCTAGACTTTTTAGTTTATCCAGTATTTCTTCCTTACTCATTACCTTGATTTTCATAATAAATTGTTAATTTTTTTAGGATTGTTAGTATCATAATGCTTCTTTTTAAAAAAAATTTTTATTGGGGGTATAGTTGATTTACAGTGTTTTTTAAATTAATTTTTTTGGAGTATAGTTGATTTACAATGTTGTGTTAGTTTCTGCTGCACAACAAAGCAAATCAGTTATACATATACATGTATCCACTCTTTTTAAAATTCTTTTCCCATATAGGTCATTACAGAGTATTGAGTAGAGTTCCCTGTGCTATACAGTAGGCTCTTATTAGTTATCTATTATATATAGTAGTGTGTATATATCAATCCCCATCTCCCAATTTATTCCTTCTCTCCCCCTTTCCCCCCTGGCAACCATAAGTTTGTTTTCTACATCTGTAACTCTATTTCTGTTTTGTAAATAAGTTCATTTGTACCATTTTTTTTTTTTTTTAGATTCCGCATATAAGCGATATCATGATATTTGTCATAATGCTTCTTAATGGGAGCAAACAGACTGGAGAGTGGGTGTGATTGTTAATTTTATTCCTGTTGTCTCTGTGTTTAGGTGATGCACAGCACTATGGAAACTGATTTTGTTTTTCACTGCACATGACACCAGTTGATTTTTAGAAATGTGATCCAAGGGGAGGGCTAGCAGAGAAGGTGACTGACTCAGGACCGAGTCCTGGAGATTGCCTGCAGTACATCACGCCTCAGGATTGATGGGAAGGGTGCTTACTGGGTACCACGTTACTTTGAAGAGCAATGGTGCTGGTCCAAGGAAAATCTTAAAGAGTTTAATTTGTGACTTGAGGCTTCTTAGGAGTATATTCCTTGCAGAAGTTAGTTTCTGAAGATGATGAAACTTTATGCAAATGTATCTTTCATCAGGTCTGTCCCTAATTTTGTCTCCAGAACAAGAGTGCTAATTGAGGCCATATAGTTATATGTCTAAATATTAAAAAATTATAACTCAAGTGAGAATCTGTTAAATAAAATTTGTTCTGTCCTCTTTCCTTGGCAAATCTACCTTTATGTTGACTTGGGAGGCCAGGTGCAAATTTATGATTCTCAGACTTCTCAGAATTCTGTGCTACAACGTGGCATCCTGGGGAGAGCTGGCCCCAGCTCCTCTTTCCTCCCCCGCTACTAGCACTCCCTTGTGCTGAGAGGAGCCTCACTACGTGTGTGTGGACAATCCAGGCTGCACTTCAAAGCTGTGTCCATACTCCCTAAATACAGCAGCTCCTTGGCCCCTCCTCTGGCCTGGGAGGAGCAAAAGGCCAGTGCCATCTGCTTGCAGGAGACACCTCTGGTGAAGAGTTCCATTCTGGCCTTGGAAGCAGGCTCAGTTATGTCTGGGTGGGGAATTCCAGGGTCCCAGGTACCCAGAGCCTGGTCTATAAGGGGAGGCAAAAATTCCACCTGAGCAAGTTTACCTCCATAAGCTCTTTGCCTTGGGAGGGGCATGGCTAGAAGAGGGGCTAGAGTGAGCCCTCTAGAACACAGGGCTCAGGTCTGGGGCCTCACCCAGGTCAAGGGCAATGATGCCTTAAGTTATGGTATGCAAATATTCAACCTATTTTTTTTAAAACTCGAGTATCACAGCCAAAGTCTTACCTTGCACTTTTCTTCACACTGCAGAGGTCCACAAGAGGGTGAGGCTGTATTTGGATTACAGTGCGAATGGGTGGAAAGTGCTGTGGTTAGTGGAAGAATGAATGGAGCTGAGACTGGCTGTGGACTTCTGCCAGGAGAGAATTAGGGGGCTGACTGAGTCAGTGTCGGGGGCTGGACCAGGTCATGTGATCTTGATAGCATATGGCTCTCATCCAGGGAGGCTACCTTAGGGTAGATGGCCACATTGGGACTTTAAGGATTCAGATTATTGGAATGGTGGGTATTATAGAATAGCCACGTGTAAGCTATACATAAGATATCCAAAACATTGAAGGAGTTTTAAAAGCATTTCAAACAGTTTTTTCTGCCCAGAGATTAAATGAAGGAGAAAGTTTTGTACTGGATGTCCTGAACCATCCTTCCTTCTTGATCTGATTCAGTTTCCTTGGAAGTGCTTTCTGTGCATGGGTAATTGTTTATATCTGGTATTTTCTGAGTCATCGGTTAGTGCAGGTTTGCCTCATGAGATACATGTTTTAAACCAATGTTCGGAACATTTACAAGTCATTTTCTTGGTGATTATATCATGGTGATTATATCATGGTGAGAATTTACATTCTTTCCCTGCTGATGACTGCTGTCTGTTCTTTAGGAAAAGTTGGTGTCGGTTCTATCTTGTTATAGTGATGCTTACTCTTTGGAGGGTATCTCTAGTGCCAGGAAATGTCTGGAACACCCTGACCCATATGGGGATTTCAAACTCTGATGGGTTCATGTTATAATGCATGCCTGCCAGGCCAGATATCTATGGAGAAAGAGAAGGGTCAGGTGTTTGGACCGCTGGGGTTAACTGCCACTCAGTCTTTTCCTAAACTCAGAGATCTCTTTTGACTACTGATAACACTGATAACACTCTCAATGCCATTTTGGAGTAAAATACAAGTGCAGATTAAGTGAGCCATCCTGAAGTTTGCAATAGCATATGATGTGGGTGGTTGGTCTTCTGAACTGAGCTTGGGTTATTGCCTTACTTCTGGGATGCATTGTGCAGTTAAATAAAACCTGAGCTTCTGCAACTCAAACAGGTCTCTGTTTTTAACTAAATTATTTTAAGATTCCCAGGTACCACTGAGGTCCTGGTTGTGCATTCTGGGTCATCAGAATTAGTTTTTTTTTTTTTTTTTCATTTGGGGAAATTTACTGTAGCACTGGAATAGAGATGGCAATGCAGAATATGTGTTCATGTGATTATGTACACATGTGTGGACATGCATATGTGCCATTTGGTTGCTCCTGGAATCAATCAGGGAAATTCAGGGTGAGGTTGAAGGAGGGACTATCTCTTAGGCTTCCAGAATATTGGGAAATATAGAGTCTTTTATTTATTTATTTAAAAAATCTTTATTGGAGTATAATTGCTTCACAATACTGTGTTACTTTCTGTTGTACAACAAAATGAATCAGCCATATACATACATATATCCCCATATCCCCTCCCTCTTGCGTCTCCCTCCCACCCTCCCTATCCCACCCCTCTAGGTGGTCGCAAAGCACCGAGCTGATCTCCCTGTGCTATGCGGCTGCTTCCCACTAGCTATCTATTTTACATTCGGTAGTGTATATATGTCGAGTCTTTTAACATGAAAGAGAATGAGTTGCACAAATCAGCTTTCTGGTCATTTCCTGGGGAAATTAAAACTCAACAGAAGAATCAGAACATATTCCTTCTCTTAGTTCTCCACCTTTTTTCCCCTTAGTTGAATGTAAAAGGGTAGACAAGAGAAAATTAATTTTTTATTTTGCATTTTACAGCTCTGAAATAATCAAGGTTATAATAAGTAGTCATATATTTGTTGTCATTGAGAATGACAAGATTTTTCTGATTGAAAATATCTCCCAGTTGGCAAGAAATAGGGCTGGAAGTTTGTACTATTTGTGTCACTTCATGTGGTTATGAAGCAGATTTCAGGAAGCTCTGTTAAAATCAGAAATGTCATCTGAGAAAAATGTACCCATTACGGTCTCTTAGAAAGGATTACTTTTTTTTTTTTTCAGATTGAATGGAATGAAACATAGATAGCACAAGTAAATTTTATAAAGATTCCAAGGAGAAATCCAGGATGGAGAGGAGGCAGGTCAGGGTGGGTACTTTCCGGGGAGGGCTTTGAGTTACCAGGGGCTAGCCTGTGTGTGCTAGGGACGTGGAGTGAGCAAGGTTAGAAGTATTTCGAAGAAAATCGAGAAAGGATAGAACTAAAGTTTGACTTTACAATTTTTCCCAGGGTAAACCTTGAACATTTAATATAGTTAATGTATTTCATAAGTGGTTATTGGTGCTTTCTGTATGCCAATGATAATAATATTTACAATATTATTGTATAATAATACAATAATATTTACAAATATTACAAATATTAACTGTTTTAAACCTCAAACTATGAGGTGGATAGTATTAGTATTATCCTTATCATACAGGTTAGGAAACTGAGGAAAGGGGAAGTTGTTTTCCCAGATGTTACAAGTAACCATGACTTAAATCTGGGTGCTCTGCCTCTTTTCTTTTGTAGTTAATTGATTAACTAATTAATTTATTATTTTTTTGGCTGCGTCAGGTCTTAGTTGCAGCATGTGGGATCTTTTGTTGTGGCGTGCGGGCTTCTCTCTAGTTGCGGCGTGAGGGTTTTCTCTGGCTGTGGCGTGTGTGCTCCAGGACACGTGGGCTCTGTAGTATGCGGCCTGCAGGCTCTCTCCTTGAGGCGCGCGACCTCAGTAGTTGTAGTGCGCGGGCTTAGTTGCCCTGCGGCACGTGGGATCTTAGTTCCCCGATCAGGGATCGAACCCGCGCCCCCACCAGGGAAGTCCCAAGTGTACTCTGTCTCTGAGTCAGCAGTCTCACCACTACACATCCTGCCTGACATGCATGTACAATACAAAATTGTAATGAATGTCAGGATTCAGAGAAAAGCACAACTGTGCTTACTCCTTTACCTTAATTTTTCTTTAAGAATATCTGATAATGATGATGATATGTCTTGACGGTTTTCCATCTGTCTGCTCCCATTCTTACTGTTATTAAATCACCATCTTCACATGCTAGGATGGCATTCTTCTCTAGTTCATTTGTTCCTTCCTTCCTTCCTTCCTTCTTTCCTTCCTCTTCCCTTCCTTCCTTCCTTCACTCATTCATTCCTGTGCAGGGCATGGCATGCTACTCTCTTTTTGGTTTCTAATATTTGAAGGTGAATGGTCTTGTGGACTATCTCACAGTGCTTGAGTTTACAAAAGTTGAGTATTTCTAGGCAAGATAAACCAGAAACTATCATTTAGTAAAGATTTATTGAGCACTTACCACATGTTAGGCATCATGTTAAGTACATTACTAAGATTTGCTCATTTAATACTTACCACAAACCTACAAAGTAGCCACTATTATTGACTTTATTTTGTAAATGAGAAAACCGAGGATTAAAGAAGTAAAAACAAAAGATGAAAAAACAACAAAAACAAAACAAAACACCTAGAAAGTACAAAGCCCAGATTTAAATCAGCACTCAGACTGTCTGCATTAGAATCCCGGGTTTGGCTCCATTACTATAGATGCAATGAGTTAGCATGTTAAAAAGACATAAACATCAACTAGAACAAAACCAAGTACTTAATAAAGGATATCTATTAGTTTCTTTTCAGTTTGTTTTCAACTTTTATGTCTTTTTTTCATTTACTTTATTAAACTTTTAAAAAAGTGAAGTCTACATAAAGAAAGGGCATATATTCTAAAGTGTGGAACTCATTGAATTTTTACCAATTGAACACTCCCATGTAATCACAGAATATGGTCAGTACCCAGAGACCCCTTTTGCCCCCTTCCAGGCACTATCCCCTCAGTCCCCAGGAATCTCGACTTATAGGAGCATCAATTTGCTTTCACCTGATTTTGTTCCTTATATAAATGGAAGCATATAGTTTTATTTGTTTCTGTCAGGCTTCTGTCACTCAAATTATGTTTGTGAGATTCACCCATATTATTGCATGTAGTTAAGTGTGTTTCTTCTTATTGTATTACATTGTGGAAATATACCACAATTTTTTTACCCATCCTACTGTTAAAAGACATTTGGTTAGTTTCCAGTTTGGGGTGCTTGTGAATAGTGCTGTCTTAAATGTTCTAGTACATGTCTTTTGGTGAGCATATGTTAGCTATTTTTATTAAACATTATGTACACTAAAGACAGTGCAGCATAATGGTTTAGTCAGGAGGAAGCCAAGAAGAAGGGCTTAAGTTATTAGCATGTATTATAAACTAATGTCAAGAGTGAGAAAATTTGGCAAAACAGGAATAATAGGGCAAAACAATCAGAACTCAGCAGAGCTAGCCATAGTTCTCTGGTTCATCCCATGTTGTGTGAACCTTACCTTCAAAAAATCAGATGCACTCTATAACTCATGGGGAAAAAAAAAGGACCAATGGACACTAGACCATGGGAGGATTCTGTTACAGTTTCCAGGAGGACAAGAGTGTGTGATGGTGGCTCTGAGCTGAGGGACATGGGCTACCCTGGAAGACATAACGTGGCCATTTAGGAGAAGTGCTGATTTTTCAGGGGGCACATCTGAGTTAGGATGAAGAGTTTGCCAAGACTCATTAACTCACTCCCTATGTAACAAAGAGTTGACTGGGGAACAGGATGAGTCATTTTAAATAAGAGCAGTTGGTAAGAAGTGTGTGATTATGGTTCCAAATAATCACAGTTGGATACGGTCAGTATGTATCTCACATGGAAACAAACAACATGGTAGGAAGTAAGGTGCAGTGTGCATCTGGTGATTTTAAAGTCTGGGTGGCAAACTGCTTGTGGGGCATTAATAAATATTTCCAGCTGAAGGTTACAGCTTGGAAGAGAAAGAGGATATGGAGAGAGAATAGTTGGAGATATAGAAAATGTCAAGATATAGGATTTGATTTTTAGAGTCATCAGGTTCTGGCAAAAGACAGTATTGAAATGATAAATATTGGGGAAAATACAAAGGTCAGGTTTGTTGACCTGATCAAATTAGCTTTACATTCATTTTAAGTTACAGTTACAATTGTCAAGCTAAATAGTGTGTCTTCTTCCACAAACAACTCACAGAAATAAATACCATTGTGAAGGAGGATCCCCACCTTCCACAAGAAAATGACAGAGAAATGGGGCTAATTTGTCAAAATCAAAGCATTGAAGATGGACATTTCATCTTTAGGAAGGTAGATGAGGCAATGGGAATGTGTCAGAGAAATTTAGGCTTGAAATATGTCTTAGGGATTGTCTGATCCAACCCTTGCACTTTATAGATGAATAAAATGGTAACTTGTAGACACTGAGTTAGGCTCTTGAATCAAGCTGTCTGGGTTCAAGTTGCAGCTATCAGACTTACTCTGCCCAAGTTCTCATGTGTAAAATGAGATGATAATTGTATCCATCTCAGATTGTTTTGAAGATTAATGACATTACCTATGTAGTGCTTAATGAGTGCCTGCCATAGAGTTAGTTATTGGTTTTGAGGGACTGGCTTACAGCTCCACAAAAAGTTAGCACTAATGTTGCATCTGGATCCCAAGTCCAGCTGGTTCACAAACTTCCAATTTAGTGTTGGCCAGCCATATCACACTATATCTTGCTGGAATTTCAGAAACACTTTTACTTTGCTCTGAATTCAGAACCAGTTTTAGGGTAGATACAAGAGTCAGGCAAATGATACTAAAATAATCAATTTTTTTACTCATAAAAGTTGGATTGAAAGTTATGACTTAGATGTGGGACAACAATCAAATCCCTGCCCTATTCTCTTGCCCATCCATATGCCCCAATCTAAACTTTGGTAGAACAAATCCAAAGGAAAGTCAACTAAGACTGCCACTTTGCTGGGGTAGGGGAAGGAGTATGAGTGAGAGGGGGAGAAAGAGAAGAAAGATCCCAAATCCTTCTTGTGTAGAAGTTTTGCCATGTTAGCTCTATTCAGTCAATATAGACCAATAATTGTCATCCACTAACTAGAGGATGTAGTCAACTTTCAGATATCAATTACTCAGTAGGCCTCTTTGGGAGATGACCAAGAGTTAGTCAGGAAAAGAAGGGGAGAAAGGACATTCTGGCTTATTCTGTGTGAATAAGCCATTCTTGGAGATCAAGACAATGAAGTGAGGGCAGACTCTGGGAGGAAGAATGCCAGCAGCCAAGAGTAGGGCACCAATGTTCTTCTCCAGCTTCTTCCAATATTGAAACTTCAATTCAAGATTTAAAAATTAACACAAAGAACTTGCTGATGATATGGAAATGAAGGGATCATAATGTATTCATTTATTCAACAATTATGGAACAACTGTGTTTTTAGATGCAAGGTAGATTGTATCACTATTTTTAAAGCCCTGTAGTGACTTGCAGTAGCAGTAGTACAAAATCCAAATTCCTAACCATGGCTTTCAAGGTCTTACCTGATCTGTCCTCTGCCTACCTCTCTCTCTGTCTCTTTTTTTTTTTTCCTGGCCGCACAGAGCAGCATGTGGGATTTTAGTTCCCAGACCAGGGATGGAACCCATGGCCCCTGCAGTGGAAACATGGAGTCTTAACCACTGGACCATGAGGGGAGTCCCCTCTCTTTCTTTCTTACTTGCTAAGATCCACCCACTTAGGCCTCTTTCTGCTCCTTGGGCATGCTCCTGCTATAAGGTCTGTAAGGTCTGTGTCCATAGCTTCTTCTTTTTTGAAAAAATTATTTCAGAATATTTTCCCCCCAGATTTATTGAGATATTACTGACACATAACATACGTAAGTTTAAGATGTACAATATGATGACTTGATACATGTATGTATTGTAAAATGATGACAAGGATAAAGTTAGTTAACACTTCCATCCTTTCATATAATTACCATATTTTTATGTGTGGTGGTAACATTTAAGATCTACTCTTCTTAACAACTTGCAAGTATATAATACAGTATTGTTACTTATAGTCACCATGCTGTACATTACATCCCCAGAACTTCTTCATCTTATAGCTGGAAGTTTGTATCCTTTGATCAACATCTCCCATTTTCCCCACTTCAGGACCTAGCAACTACCATTTTATTGTTTCTTTGAGTTCACTTTTTTAGATTCCTCATATAAGTGAGAACATATAGTATTTGTCTTTATCTGTCTGACTTCTTTCACTTAGTATAATGCCTTCAAGCTTCATCTATGTTGCTGCAAGAAGCAGAATTTCCTTCTTTGTATGGCTGAATAATATTCCATTGTATGTAAATACGCCACATTTTCTTTAACCATTTATCTCTTGGTGGACACTGGGGTTGTTTCCATGTCTTTGCTATTGTAAATGATGCTGCAGTGAACATGGGGGTGCAGATATCTCTTTGAGATAGTGATTTCATTTCTTTGAATAAATATTCAGAAGTAGAATTGCTGGATTTTATGGTAGTTCTATTTTTAATTTTTTGAGCAACCTCCTTACTGTTTTCCATAGAGGTTGCACCAATTTACATTCCCACCAACAGTACACAAAAGTTGTCTTTTCTCCACAGCCTTGCCAACACTTGTCTCTTGTTTATTGATAATAGCCATTCTAACAGGCATGAGGTGATATCTCATTGTGGTTTTGGTTTGCATTTCTCTGACCAGCTCTTCTTGACGTTTTTTCACACCATTTGGACTGCAGCTCAAATATCATCACCCAGAGAGTTTTGGTCTCACCACCCTATCTATAGTACCCTTTCCATCACACTATACTGGCCTGTTTTATATATTTTGTGGACACCAATTAACAATTGAAATTATCTTGTTCATTTATTTGTTTACTTACTCATTGTCAGGCTTCTTCCTACTAAAATAAAGGCTTCCAGAGAACAGAAATCTTATTTGTGTCATTCACTGGTGATCTTTGGAGACAAAAAAACTGCTGGCGTACAGTAGGCACTTGAAAAGTATTTTTTAAAAATAAATTTATTTATTTATTTATTTATTGGCTGTGTTGGGTCTTCGTTGCTGTGCGTGGGCTTTCTCTAGTCGCTGGAGTGGGGACTTCTCTTTGTTGCGGAGCACAGGCTCTAAGCATGTGGGCTGCAGTAGTAGTGGCACGTGGGCTCAGTAGTTGTGGCTTGCAGGCTCTAGAGTGCAGGCTCAGTAGTTGTGGCGCATGGGCTTAGTTGCTCCGTGGCACGTGGGATCTTCCTGGACCAGAGCTCGAACCCATGTCCCCTGCATTGGCAGACAGATTCTTAACCACTGCACCACCAGGGAAGTCCCTTGAAAAGTATTTTAAAATGCATGATTCAATGAGTAAATAAATGGATGAATGAATATAATGTATAAGCACTGGGGACTTCGAGGTTAAGAGTTTGCTGCAAGAACTCAGTCTAGGTCACTAGTTTTAGAGAAATGTGCTAAGTGTTAATAGAGGCAGATGTAAATTGCTGGAGAAAAACAGAAAAGGGGGACAGGAAGCCTTCAGAGAAAAAGTGATTACTAAGTAGATTCTCTTCGGGGATGACAGAGAGTTGGCCAGAAAAGAAGGGGAGGAAGGACATTCTGCGTAGAAGTCACAGTATGTGAATAGCCTGTTCTTGGAAATCAAAACAATCAAGGGAGTGCAACTCCAGGCACTCAGAAATATTCTGGTTTTTTGTGAAACAAATTTCAAATACAACTAATACAAAAAAGTGGGTAATTCCATATCAGGGATCCTAGTACATAGACACGTGGTTTAAGAGGAATTAGAAGAATCTTTCTAAACAATAACTATAAATCTCTAACAAGAAAGGAGGCACATCTAAGAGGCTCTTGGATATATTTACATTTTAATAGAAAAATGAACAGGATGTAGACACTTCTCCACACTCTTGGAGAAGCAGAATGAGGGAGATGAACCTCAGGAATTGTGTGAGGTCAGAAGAAGCTGTGGCTTAGAAAAATTCTAACAGCCCCAAAGGACTTTCAGACCCTCAGTAGGAAAAAGAAATATAAACCAACAAGGTAGAGGCCATCCCTCCACTCATGGAAGTTAGCATAATATAATTGTTGACAGAAAGAAGGCAAACCTTTCAGACTGGAAATATTACAAGCAGCAGCAAGCACAGGGAATAAAGATCAAGATGGTTGAATGTCATTTTACATAAATTTATGCTTCCAAACTAAAAACACATTTAAATTAATTGAAATAATTGAAAGTTTTGATAATGGAGAAATTTATCAATTTCTCTGAAATATGGAGAATGAGCAAAGGAAGTATCAGAACAAATAATGGCAAGTACAGAAGAAAAATATTGTTGCCCCATCCAGTAATGACAGATATAGGATGTTGTAGCTAATTCTGGTTTAAGAGGACACACAAATTACTTTCACACTCCAAAAAATACTCCTTTGGGTTAAAGTCACTGTGTCTAAATCCAAACATTTCCTGGCTTGGCTTTTTTGTGAAGATTTGGGCTTTTTTTTTTTTTTTTTAATATATTTTCCATTAAATTTCCCTAGACCTCAGATATTGCACCAAAATGTGTCCTCTGGCTGAACTGTGCAATGTAGAAAATCTCTCAGAACCAGAATACTTTGGTTTGGACATTGATCCCTTAATGAATACTAAGGAGTTATTGTGAAATATTGAGTTTTAAGGGTCTATTTTCAACTATATGGGAAAGCTATCCTTTAGCTCACAAAGACCTGCTCTTCCACTCCTAATTATTTAGCAGGAAATATATGTTCTGAATATCTCTGGTACACATGTACATTTATGACACATAACCAGATTTTTTGAGGTCTTTAAAGGGTAAAAGGGAGAAATGATTAAAGCATCCCTGGGGAAATATGAAGAACTCTTTGAGTCACAAAATTACCCCCAAATAGAGCATGTTCAAAGGGACTTTTTGTCTGCATAGTGAATAAAATTATTTATTTTTTTCATGCAAACTACATACACTTTTACAACTTAGAATTTAGCAACTCATCCAAACCACTGAACGTTAGGAAGTATCCTTGCCCAGTTTCTTAGAACTTTCACTGTTCCCTTTTCTTCTGAAGGCTGTTGTTATGAACATATATGTCAAAAGTGATTTATGCTCTTCAGGATAAGTCTTGGTCCATGTTGTTATTCAAAATCTTCCTGTGCTGATTCAAGACCGCATCAAAAACAAATTTATGAGTTGACGTGGTTGAGCTGTGAAAAACTGACCTTAAGGTTTTAGACTGTTTCAGATAATTGCCTTACTGAGGTCCAAACCTCTTTCTGTTCAAATGGTTTTAAATTTTAATTTTACACTGCATGAAGACTGTACGTATAAAGGCATTTATCACTGGCACTCACTAAATTTAAAATTATAAACTAGGAGGAAGCATATTTTTTTTGCCCTCCAGACAATAGATAAAAATTTAGCTATACTAATTATGTTCCAGATAATTGATGTAATTTTTATGTCTCGAAGAATTTTTCCAGTCAGTGTCCTTTTAAGTGGTATTTTCTTTTTTTTAAAAAAAAATTATTTATTTATTTTTGGCTGGGTTGGGTCTTCGTGGCTGCGCACTTCCTTTCTCTAGTTGCTGCGAGCAGGGGCTACTCTTCGTTGCGGTGCGCAGGCTTCTTTCTCATTGTGGTGGCTTCTCTTGTTGCGGAGCACGGGCTCTAGGCACACGGGCTTCAGTAGTTGTGGCTCGCGGGCTTAATTGCTCGGCGGCATGTGGGATCTTCCCGGACCAGGACTCGAACCCGTGTCCCCTGCATTGGCAGGCGGATTCTTAACCGCTGCGCCACCAGGGAAGTCCTAAGTTGTATTTTCTAAATACATACATTCCCAAGCTATAATAGCATGCGCTCAAGAGGTGCTGAAAACTAAGTTTTTCTGTTAAGTCCAAGGACTACTAAAGAAGAGTCTATACATAATGGGAAGAATTGGTGAACATTCTTTCGCCTTTTCCTGTCAACATTAAGGTGAGAAGGGAAGACTTTTTAAGAGGCTATCTGAGAGGCCCAATAATATATTGAAGCTACCCTAGAAATACTATCAGTAAATATTACCAAGCGTGTTGAAATGTTCAAAGAAGTAAAGATTATATGGGGGAAAATCTGAAATAGAGATGAACGGTATTGAGGTTGGTTAAAAGTCAATACAGGGACTTCCCTGGTGGCGCAGCGGTTAAGAATCCACCTGCCAATGCAGGGGACATGGGTTCGAGCCCTGGTCTGGGAAGATCCCACATGCCGTGGAGCAACTAAGCCCGTGTGCCACAACTACTGAGCCTGCACCCTAGAGCCCGCGAGTCGCCACTACTGAGCCCACGTGCTGCAACTACTGAAGCCCGCACATCTAGAGCCCGTGCTCCGCAACAAGAAAAGCCACTGCAATGAAAAACCTGCGCACCACAAGGAAGAGTAGCCCCCGCTCTCTGCCACTAGAGAAAGCCTGCACACAGCAACGAAGACCCAACACAGCTAAAAACAAAACAAAACAAAAGTCAGTATAAATGTAAGAGTTATGATATGGAAAAAGATATTTATAATCTCTATAATGGTTATCTAAGACCAATCTCTTGATGTAGGGTAGATTGTGGTTGTTACTCAAAAGGAATAGTTTGCTTGCGATATAGAATGAGGGCAAAAATAACACTTTCATCCCCCTCTCCCTCCTTCTCTCTTTTTCTCTCTTCCTCTCTTCCCTCCTCTCCTTTGAACACTTACTATGTGCTCCCACTCTGGTAAGTACTGGTATTATTTTAATTAGCAAGACAGAGGGTCTCCCTGCGCTTATGGAGACTGCCAATACAGATATAAAAATGGGGGCACAGAGGGAGATGTCCCTGAATTCTGGGTCTTTGTAGGTTCTCCAAGGCTGATTTCCTCTCTTTGCTGTTTCTTTAAATGTTCTCTTGCTATTGGAGCTTCTCTATTAGTATGACTATAAATAGGCTCAAGACTTTCGAGTGTTAAAAATAAATTCATCCTAAATTTTCAACTTCCTTTCCGTTTTTCTTTCCTTTCTTCCTCTTCTTTTCATCTTTTACTTTTATCTATTTATTTATTTTTAAGAAGTGTAAAGGGGTGACACAGAGCTTAGACAAACAGGTGGGTTTGCTCTACAATCCCTATCTGAAAGGACAAAAGCCATTCTGAATTGAAAGCATCTCAGATACAGAGCTTTGGCTGGAACCCCTTGGCAGTAGAGGGAAGATAAGGAGGAGACAATGGAAGCAGGACAGCAAGAGGTCTTATATGCTCACTTAGTTCTCACCCCATAGGTCACTCCACCATCATCAGGGTCTGTGTTGCTCCAGATCCTGTCAGCAACATCAGATTATTGTGAAAATAAGCCCAACATTTACTTAAAAATCTGCACACAAGGAGAAATGAGGAGGATTGACTGTCAGCTGGAGGCCAAGGACAATTATACTTTAGTTCTCTTTTATACACGAATAAAACCCAAGATTCCCCTGATCTCTCTGGGCATTGTTTTTGGATCCAAAGGTGAGGGAGACCCTTGTAGTCACAAAGAAATGAACTTATAAACTTCTATTATACATTTGAAAAGAGATTCAAGTATATATTTTGAAAAAAGGGTGGAGCAAATGTAATGGAGGTCAAACATATATATGAAGAGATTCAAATTTATATTTTGGAAAGAAAAGGAGTTGTAGTAAACAATGCAAAATACATCTATGGAAGGATTTTCAGGTTTATTTAAAAAACAAAACAAAAAACAGAGCCACCATATTTGTTCCAGAGAACAAAGAGAATTATGACATTTAGGGAGTGAAGCATGTAAGATATTGTCTGTAGGTAGAGCTAACTTTTAAACACATAAAATCAGTTTCTGTTGATTGTGATGGGGAGGGCTGATTTTCCTCATCAGAAGAGATGGCATGAGCATGGACCATGAAGAAAGATATAGCAAGCTTTATAATAGTATTACAAACAATTTTTTTTATGGCAGCACAAGGACAAGAGAGAATTTTAACTCAGGGGATCAGGAGATACTTCATGGAAAAGATGTAAATGTGTGCACCTTGAGGAGGAAGCCACATTTCTAAAGGTGGGGATGGGAGAGGACAATAATGTGGGGTGATTCTAGCCACCCTGAGGGAATGTGCATAGTCATTTGTGTATTCAGCAAATTTATTTTGAGCCTCAGGGTTGCACTTGGTTTAATGAGAGCATTGTGTGATTGGACCTTAGGAAGTGTATAAGGAGTATAAGAAGAGTTAAGGTGGGAAAAGGTAGGTTGGGGCTTGGAGATATGAAATATGGCTTACTTTTTAAGCAATTTTATATAACTTTGGTGAATACTTTTGGATCTTATTTTAAATAAGAAGGGTTGTAAAAGCAGGGGTGAGAGTTGAGATGTTCACTCTATAGCTTGATAGCTTGCTTTTCTGAGGCACTTTAAAAAATAGCTCGTGTTGGCCAAATATTCTCACCTCTAGAGGAAACTGAACACCTCTGGGGGTGTTCTGCCACCCCCCATCCATCTCCAAGGAGAAAGGTGTGTGATTCAGGACATGGGACAAGGTCACATAATTGGGCTTGGGAGATGAAGAAGAAAATAGCAATAAAGGAATGAACGTTTACCTTCATTATGGAGTTTTCTTTTAATTTTGATCTCTATCAATCACTCTCTCCTGCTTCCAAGTTGGATCATTTCCCTTTTTGTTTTACATGGCCTCTTTTAGAGATTTTTAATTTTCACGTAAGGTGTCTGGCTTTGGACCACCTTCCATTTCAGAGGAATCCTGGGTCTTAGAAAGCCAAGGAGGAAACATTCTGGAGTCCAGGGTAGAAAAAGGAGGAGGAGGATGTGTTGGTATACACACATACCTTGTTTTATTGCACTTAGCAAATAATTGTGTTTTTCACAGATTGAAGGTTTATGGCAACCCTGCACTGAGCAAGTCTATTGGTGCCATTTTTTCCAACAGCATTTTCTCATTTCATGTCTCTGTATCACATTTTGGTAATTCTTGCAATATTTCAAACCTTTTCATTATTATTATATTTATTATGGTGATCTGTGATCATTGATGTTCCTATTGTCATTGTTCTGGGACACTGCAAACTGTGCCCATATAAGATGGAGAACTTATGAATGGTAAGTGTTGTATGTGTTATGACTGCTCCATTGACCAGCTATTCCCCCATCTCTCTCCCTCTCCTTGGGCCTCCCTATTCTCTGAGGTACAAGGATATTGAAATTAGGCCAATTAATAACCTTGCAATGGCCTTGAAGTGTTCAAGTGAAAGAAAGAGTCACACATCCCTCATTTTATTTATTTATTTATTTTTAAATATTTATTTATTTATTTGGCTGTTTCGGGTCTTCGTTGCAGCATGTGGGCTCTTAGTTGCAGCTCACAGGCTTCTCTCTAGTCGTGGCACGCGGGTTCCAGAGCATGTGGGCTCTGTAGTCTGTGGCACGCGGGTTCTCTGGTTGAGGCGCTTGAGCTCAGTAGTTGTGGCGCACAGCCTTAGTTGCCCCACGGCACGTGGGATCTTAGTTCCCCAACCAGGGATCGAACCTGCATCCCCTGCATTGGAGGGCAGATTCTTTACCACTGGACCACCAAGGAAGTCCCCATCCCTCATTTTAAATCAAAAGCTAGAAATGACTAAGCTTAGTGAGGAAGGCATGTCGAAAGCTGAGATGAGCTGAAAGGCCTCTTCTGCCGAACAGTTAACCAAGTTGTGAATGCAAAAAAAAAGTTCTTGAAGGAAATTAAAAGTTCTACTCCAGTGAACACACAAATTATAAGAAAGTGAAACAAGCTTATTGCTGATATGGAGAAAATTTTAGTGGTCTGGATAGAAGGTCAAACCAGCCACAACATTCCCTTAAGCTAAAGCCTAATCCAGAGCAAGGCCCTAACTCTCTTCAGTCTTTGAAGGCTGAAAGAGGTGAGGAAGTTGCAGAAGAAAAGTTTGAAGCTAGCAGAGTTGGTTCATGAGGTTTAAGGAAAGAAACCATCTCTAGAAGATCTAAGTTCAAGGTGAAGCAGCAGGTGCTGCAGCAAGTTATCTACAAGATGTAGCTAAGATAATTAATAAAGGTGATTACACTCAACAACAGATTTTCAATGTAGACAGAACAGCCATATATTGGGAGAAGATACTATCTATTTGTGACTTTAATAGCTAGAGAGGAGATGTCAATGCCTGGCTTCAAAGGACAGGCTGACTCTCTTGTTCGGGGCTAATGGAGCTGGTGACTTGAAGTTGAAGCCAGTGCTCATTTACCATTCCAAAAATCCTAGGGCCCTTAAGAATTACACTCACTCTACTCTGCCCATGCTCTATAACTGGAACAACAAACCTGGATAAGTCATTTGGACTTTCCAGTCTTATTATTTAAGAAATACATTTCTTAAGGCTATAGCTGCCATATATAGTGATTCTATAGTGATTCCTCTGATGGATCTGGGAAAAGTAAATTGAAAAAGGACTCACCATTCTAGATGCCATTAAGAACATTCATGATACATACGAAGAGGTCAAAATGTAAAAATTAACAGGAGTTTTGAAGAAGTTGATTCCAACTCTCATGGATGACTTTGAGGGATTCAAGACTTTAGTGAAGTAAATAACACAGATGTGGTGGAAATAGCAAGAGCCTTAAAGTAGAAGATGTGGAACCTGAAGATGTGACTGAATTGCTGCAATCTCATGATAAAACACAAACAGATGAAGAGCTGCTTCTTATGGATGAGCAAATAAAATGCTTTTTTGAGATGGAATCTACTACCAGTAAAGATGCTGTGAAGATTGTTGAAATGACAACAAAGGATTTAGAATATTACATAAACTTAGTTGATAAAGCAGAGGCATGGTTTGAGAGGATTGACTCCCATTCAGAAAGTTCCACTGTTGGTAAAATGCTGTCAAACAGCATTGAATGCCACAGAAAAATCATTCATGAAAAGAAGAGTCAATTGATGCAGCAAACTTCATTGTCTTGTTTTAAGAAATCGCCACCGCCACCCCAAACTTCCACAACCTCCACCCTGATCAGTCGGTGGCCATTAATATTAAGGCGAGACCCTCCACCAACAAAAAGATTATGACTCTTTGAAGGCTCAGATGATGGTTAGTATTTTTCAGCAGTATTTTTTTTTTAAATTTATTTATTTTATGGCTGTGTTGGGTCTTCGTTTTCTGTGCGAGGGCTTTCTCTAGTTGTGGCAAGCGGGGGCCACTCTTCATCGCGGTGCGCGGGCCTCTCACTAGCGCGGCCTCTCTTGTTGCGGAGCACAGGCTCCAGACGCGCAGGCTCAGGAATTGTGGCTCACGGGCCCAGTTGCTCCGCGGCATGTGGGATCTTCCCAGACCAGGGCTCGAACCCGTGTCCCCTGCATTGGCAGGCAGATTCTCAACCACTGCGCCACCAGGGAAGCCCCAGCAGTATTTTTTGATTAAGGTATGTACATTGTTTTTTTACACATGATGCTATTGCACACTTAATAGACTACTGTATAGTGTAAACGTAACTTTTATTTGCACCAGGAAATCAAAAAATTCATGGGACTTGCTTTATTGTGATACTCATTCTATTGCAGTGGTCTGGCACCAAACCTGCAATATCTCTGAGGCATGCCTGTATCTGTATTACCTGTGGGTCACAGGTGGTCAAAATTAGGTGGCTGTTTAGGTAGTGCTAAGCAACTTTTGGAGTTCAAAGTCCCAGCCAGTAAGAGACAGTGTACCTGGGCTTCTCACATTTTCTGTGTTCTATAGAAATCTCCTTGAAAATCTAGCTATGCCAGGACCTGATGGCTTACACAATAAAGAACTCAAAGACTTGACTATGTTTTTGATCAAAACTAGACCAATTTCTCCTCTTATTCTGTTGGTTTAGGAACGTTAGGGAAATTAAACATGATCGTATATTATGTTCTAGCTATTACATGCCTGTGCATTTACATGCTTGGAAATCCCTATCTCCTACATTCCAGCAATCTGGATATAATATTTTATTTTACTTCACTTTTTGTTTCTTTAAATTAAACTATAGCACACATGGAGTAAAGTGTGTGTAAAATAGTATCTTAACTGTAAGTCTCATTGAGTGTTTAAATTATCCAGATCAGATATAGAATAATTCAAACAATCCCATAAATTTCCCTCATGTATCTTCTCAGACAATAACCACCCCTTCTTCAGAAAAATCCACTATTTTGACTTCTATGATTATCTAGTAATTCTATTATTGAACTTCATACACATGGAATCATATTATATATACGCTTTTGTGTCTGGCTTCCTTCACTCAACATAATGGTTATGAGATGCACCCATGCCCTGAGTGTGTATTTGTTCTTTTTATTCCAATGTAGTATTCCATTGTATAATCACAATTTATTTATCCATTTCCTTATTTGGGACATTTGGATTATTTCCAGTTTTCAGTTATTTTAAATAAAGCTGCTTTGAATATTCGAATTAGGATTAGTGTAGAAGTATGATTGGTGAATAGTTATGTCTAACTTTAGTAGATTCTACTAAACTCTTTTCCAAAGCGGTTGTTCTAATTTACGCTCTACCAGCAATGTTTGAGATTTCCATTTGCTCGATGTCCTTGCCAATGCCTTACATTGTGGTCTTTTTAAATTTTAAACAGTCTGTGGGTATGTAGGGTTGTCTCATATGGTTACGATTTGTCTTCTCCTGACAAATAATGATACTGATCCTGTTTTTAATTTTTATTGCCCATTTTGATTCTTCTTTTGTGAAGTCCCTTTCCAAGTCTTTTGCCCATTTTTAAAGTTGGGTTGTCTGTCATTTTATTATAGATTTGGGGGAGTTACTTTTATATTATGGATACAATTCTATTGTGGGATATATGTGTAATAAATCTCTCCTCCCAGTCTGTGTCTTGCCTTTTCAATCTTTAATGGTCATCCCATAAATGGGTGTTCTTAATTGTAATGAAGTCAGATGCATTTGTTTTCCATGGCTGCTGGAACAAATGACCACAGACTTCGTGGCTAAAACAACACACTTCTTATCATACAGTCCTGTACATCAGAAGTCTGACAGGTCCCAGTGGGCTAAAATCAAGGTGTCAGAGGGGTGGTGTTCCTTTCTGGGGGCTCTAGGAAAGAATTCCTTTCCTAGCTTTTTCCACCTTCTAGGAAAGTAGCTTCTGTATTTCTTGGCTTGTGTTCCCATCTTCCATCTTCAAAGCCAGCAAACTTAATTCCATCTCAAACTTCATTCACTTTTACAATGTAATCTAACATATTCACAGGTTCTGGGGACTAGGATGTGGGCATCTTTAGGGGGCTATTACTCATATTTAATAATATTTAATAATACCACATCATATTTAATAATATATTTCTTTTAATGGTTAGTGTTTTTTTCCTTAAATCTCTGACTGTCCTAAGGATATAAATGTATATTCTCTTATGTTCTCATCCAGAAGCTTGACTATTTTAGCTTTCATGTTTCAGTCTATGATCTATAGTAAGTTTGTATATGGTGTGAGGTAAGGTTTTTTTTTTTTCCCTCATGAATATTCAATTGACCCCGAACCCTTTATTGAAAAGACCTTTTTTTCTTAACTGAATTGCATTGCAGTGTTGTTGTTCAAGTTACTCTGTAAAGGTAGGTGTGTATTTGGAGTCTCTTCTGTTTCTTCTTCTATTAGTTTCCTGCAGTGGCACTAATACAATAACACAAACTGGTGGCTCAAGACAAAAGAAATGTATTCCCTCTTAGTTGGGGAGGCCAGAATTCTGAAATCAAGTGTTGGCAGGATCAAGCTCCTCCAAAGGCTACAGGGGAGAATCCTTCCTTGCTTCTTCCAGCTTCTGGTGGCTCCATATATTTCTTGGCATAGAGCTACATGACTCTAATTGCTGCCTTCTCCCCAGGGTGTCTGAGTCTCAAATATCCCTCTGCTTTTCTCTTATTAGGATGCCTGTTATTGGATTTAGGGCCTACCTTAATTTGATTACATCTATGATCTAATCAGATCTCTTTTTCCAAATGAGATCATTTTCACAGGTTCTGGACATATCCTTTTGGGGCCACCACTCAACCCACTGCATTTCTGTTTCATTGGTCTATTTACCTATTCTCATATTAATACCCAAAACCTAGTGTTAATTACTGTAGCTTGATAGTAAGTCGTGAAATTGAATTATATAAAATTTTCAACTTCATTCTTCTTCATTATTGTCTTGGCTATGCTAGGTCCTTTAACTACCTATATAAGTCTTAGAATTACCTGTCTATTTCCACAATAAACTGTACTGGGGTTTTGATTGGGATCACGTTGAATCTACAAGTCAATTTGTGGCTAATTAAAATTTTAATAATATTAAGTCTCCTAATCCATACTTGTGGGATATCTGTCCATTTATTTAGGTCTTTAAAAAATCTCTCAGCAATGTTTTATAGTTTTCATTTTAGAGGGTTTGTTTAACTTTCATTAGATTTATTCCTAGATATTTTATTTCTGATGCTATTACAAATTATAAAAATTGTATTTTCTAATTGTTGCTAGTGTATAGAAACATAACTGATCTTTACATATTATTCTGGTATCCAGAATTTCTGCTAAATTTACTTATTAATTCGGATGGTTTGTAATATAGATCCTTTGAATTTTCTATTTATACTACCATGTCATCTACAAATAGTGACAGTTTTACTGCTTTCATTCCAATCTTTATACCCACTCCTCCACCTTTTACTTTATTGCACATTTTAGAATTTCTATACAATGTTGAATGAAACGAATAATGGTAGCTGTAGGTGATTTATAGGTGCGGTTTTATCAGATTATCAGATTAAGGAATTTTCCCTTTAATTCTTTTTTTGCTCTCAGTTTTTATCATGACCAAGTGTTTCTTTAATCAAATGCCTTTTCACTATCCTTTGGTACAATTGCTTTTTCCCCTTTATTCTGTTAATGTGTTAAATGATATTGATTGGTGTTCAAATGTTAAAACCGCCTTGTATTCCTGGGGTAAACCCCACTTCCTCTTTTTTATATATTATTTGACTCTCTTTGCTAATATGTTATTAAGGATTTTTGTATCTATATTCATGAGAGATACTGGCCTATGCTTTTCTTTTTTTCAATGTATCATTATTATGCCAACTTCATAAAATACGTTGGGAGACAGTCTTCCTTTCCTTAATCTCTGAGAAAGTTTGTGTGAGTTTGATATTATTTCTTCCTTAAATGTTAGTAATAATTCTTCCGGGCCCAGAGTTTTCTTTGTGAGAAGGTTTTAAATTATGGATTAAGTATAATCAAGCTCAGTTTTATATAAAGCATATATATGGTCACACAGCATATATATTTGTATTTTCATACTGTTTCCTTAAACTTTTAATGCATCTTTACATATTCAAAATCTCCAATTTATATTTGAAACACTTCTATCATGTATCTGAATGACCTACAAATAGCCAAAGTAACCCTGCTAAGAAAAAGAAATATTTTCTCAGAATGTCTGAGAAGATTAATTAATTAAGCCAATGCTTATCGTATGCCTACTATGTGTCAGGAATTTTGCTAGTTAGCGGTACTACCAGCTGCTCAAAATAGAGTGAAGCCCACAGATACTTAAGCAAATAAATTATGAGACATTGTCACACACAGGCACACAAAGGAGATATCTATTAATCCAGCAGGGCTGGGAAGACATCACAGAGGAGTTTGTATTTGGGCTGGACCTTGAAGGACGAATAGGATTTCACCAGCCAGAGAAGAGAGGAAGGACTAGGCTGATGGTAGGTTATATGTGAAGGCACATCTGTGGGAAAAAGTCAGATGTAAAAAGAGGGATGAGCTTGGTGTCAGAGGGGAATAGAGTATTTGGGGGGCAGTGGTAAGAGTTGTTGCTCTAAAGAAATATCAGGACCTTTGGGAAGGACCATTCTTTGCCACATAATAGGTTGAATTCTATTCATTAGACAGCCACCAAAGGATTTAACCAACGGACTGACCTAATTAGAGCTGTCCAATGACAGTTAGTCTGGCAGTGGGGTGGAAGATGTATTTGAGTGAGGAAAGACTAGAGGAAGATAAAAACAAATGGTGCACGACTAAACACAATGAAAATTATACAAATATCAAGGAATAGTTTGTTTCACTAAAGTTATATGAGAACTAAAAGTTCAGTACTCAAGTTCTTTTTACAGTGGAATACTAAAACTTTTTTTGTTTGTTTATCTAACTTCTATCGAGTTGATTCATTTTTATAGCAGGCTTGGAAAGACATCACTGTTTGGATTATAGCAGTTAGCACTCAGTCAGGGAAGCAGAGCCATGACGAGAGCTATGAGATAAGGGGTCTATTAGAGGAACTAGATCTTTTTTTTTTTTTTGAACTGGTATTTATTTATTTATTTAATTTTATTTTTTAATTTTTTATTTTTTTAACATCTTTATTGGAGTATAATTGCTTTACAATGGTATGTTAGTTTCTGCTTTATAACAAAGTGAATCAGTTATACATATACATATGTTCCCATATCTCTTCCCTCTTGCATCTCCCTCCCTCCCACCCTCCCTATCCCACCCCTCTAGGTGATCACAAAGCACCGAGCTGATCTCCCTGTACTATGTGGCTGCTTCCCACTAGCTATCTATTTTACGTTTGGTAGTGTATATATGTCCATGCCACTCTCTCACTTTGTCACAGCTTACCCTTCCCTCTCCCCATATCCTCAAGTCCATTCTCTACTAGTGTCTTTATTCCCGTCTTACCACTAGGTTCTTCATGACCTTTTTTTTTTTTTTCCCTTAGATTCCATATATATGTGTTAGCATACTATATTTGTTTTTCTCTTTCTGACTTACTTCACTCTGTATAACAGACTCTAACTCCATCCACCTCACTACAAATAACTCAATTTCGTTCCTTTTTATGGCTGAGTAATATTCCATTGTATATATGTGCCACATCTTCTTTATCCATTCATCTCTTGATGTACACTTAGGTTGCTTCCATGTCCTGGCTATTGTAAATAGAGCTGCAATGGACATTTTGGTACATGACTCTTTTTGAATTATGGTTTTCTCAGGGTATATGCCCAGTAGTGGGATTGCTGGGTCATATGGTAATTCTATTTTTAGTTTTTAAAGGAACCTCCATAATGTTCTCCATAGTGGATGTATCAATTTACATCCCCACCAACAGTGCAAGAGGGTTCCCTTTTCTCCACACCCTCTCCAGCATTTATTGTTTCTAGATTTTTTGATCATGGCCATTCTGACTGGTGTGAGATGATATCTCATTGTAGTTTTGATTTGCATTTCTCTAATGATTAATGATGTTGAGCATTCTTTCATGTGTTTGTTGGCAATCTGTAGATCTTCTTTGGAGAAATGTCTGTTTAGGTCTTCTGCCCATTTTTGGATTGGGTTGTTTTTTTTTTGTTATTGAGCTGCATGAGCTGCTTGTAAATTTTGGGGATTAATCCTTTGTCAGTTGCTTCATTTGCAAATATTTTCTCCCACTCTGAGGGTTGTCTTTTGGTCTTATTTATGGTTTCCTTTGCTGTGCAAAAGCTTTTAAGTTTCATTAGGTCCCATTTGTTTATTTTTGTTTTTATTTCCATTTCTCTAGGAGGTGGGTCAAAAAGGATCTTGCTGTGATTGATGTCATAGAGTGTTCTGCCTATGTTTTCCTCTAAGAGTTTGATAGTGTCTGGCCTTACATTTAGGTTTTTAATCCATTTTGAGTTTATTTTTGTGTATGGTGTTAGGGAGTGTTCTAATTTCATACTTTTACATGTAGCTGTCCAGTTTTCCCAGCACCACTTATTGAAGAGGCTGTCTTTTCTCCACTGTATATGCTTGCCTACTTTATCAAAGATAAGGTGACCATATGTGCGTGGGCTTATCTCTGGGCTTTCAATCCTGTTCCATTGATCTATATTTCTGTTTTTGTGCCAGTACCATACTGTCTTGATTACTGTAGCTTTGTAGTATAGTCTGAAGTCAGGGAGCCTGATTCCTCCAGCTCCATTTTTCTTTCTCAAGATTGCTTTGGCTATTCGGAGTCTTTTGTGTTTCCATACAAATTGTGAAATTTTTTGTTCTAGTTCTGTGAAAAATGCTAGTGGTAGTTTGATAGGGATTGCACTGAATCTGTAGATTGCTTTGGATAGTAGAGTCATTTTCACAATGTTGATTCTTCCAATCCAAGAACATGGTATATCTCTCCATCTATTTGTATCATCTTTAATTTCTTTCATCAGTGTCTTATAATTTTCTGCATACAGGTCTTTTGTCTCCTTAGGTAGGTTTATTCCTAGATATTTTATTCTTTTTGTTGCAGTGGTAAATGGGAGTGTTTTCTTAATTTCACTTTCAGAGTTTTCATCATTAGTGTATAGGAATGCAAGAGATTTCTGTGCATTAATTTTGTATCCTGCTACTTTACCAAATTCATTGATTAGTTCTAGTAGTTTTCTGGTAGCATCTTTAGGATTCTCTATGTATAGTATCATGTCATCTGCAAACAGTGACAGCTTTACTTCTTCTTTTCTGATTTGGATTCCTTTTATTTCTTTTTCTTCTCTGATTCCTGTGGCTAACACTTCCAAAACTATGTTGAATAATAGTGGTGAGAGTGGGCAACCTTGTCTTGTTCCTGATCTTAGTGGAAATGGTTTCAGTTTTTCACCATTGAGGACGATGTTGGCTGTGGGTTTGTCATATATGGCCTATATTATGTTGAGGAAAGTTCCCTCTACGTCTACTAACTAGATCTCATTAATTGTGCAAGAAGCTAAGTAAGTAAAGAGAAGGGGAAAATGGAAGATGAGAGTCACAGTCACTAACTAGCCTTCCTGAAATTCTGGTGGACAAATAACAACATGCAAGGGGGAATGCTGAAAAGATGTGTCCAGCCACCGTGGCACCTTGAAGGAGAAGCTGTAGAGGAGTCTATGGAAAGCTTTCCTCTGTGTAGCTACCACCTGTGTGAGTTTCAGCCAAATATCAGTGGCCCTGGGGCTGCTATTGGTCAGCAGGGCCAGTGATTGGGAAGAAGATATGTAATGTGGAGCAGATGAGAGTGAGGTCAAGCTGAGATCTGCAGGGCAACCTTGCCTCTGACTGCAAAAGGACTTTCAAAGAACAAGTTTTATCATTTTCACCCTGCACCAGAATCTCTCACATGTTCCCCTTTTGGCCAACTCTAACCTGGAACAAGACATGAAAGATGATTTTGGGGAATGTATCTACCCTAACTGGGTTGATCATAGAACAGGTATTACATGTAACACTTAAATATGGGATATAATAAGATGTAGGACATAAGATGTAAGATATACCAAGCCTTATGGAATGCTTGTTTATCTGATAATGTATGTAAGGTATTTAGTCTGGGACTTGATACATAGCAAGTGCTCAGTGAATGCCGTGATTATCCCAGAATCTCATCCCTATTTTTAAAGTGTCCTGCACAAAGCAACAGGAAGCACATTGCAGTGTCAATGATTGTGTTAGGTTTGTCAAAAGTATAAACTTGAGGAGAGAGTCCAGGGGTAGCAGGTACTCTTTGTTGCCCACAGTATCATTCTTATATTTTCTTTATTACCAACAGAACACAAATTTGTTTGTGGTGGCATTGAAGCCCTGAGGTCTGGTTGTGGACCAATGAGATGAAAGCCAATGTTCCTGGTAGGGTTTCCCAGACAGCCTCTAAAAAGGCAGGCAGAATCAGGCTCTTTGATTTTCCACTTCTTTTCTTCTGCCTGGAACCCAGGCATGGTCTTCTTGTGACCATGAGGAGTCACACACATGCTAAGGATTGCTGAGCATAAAGCAATTAAGCATAACAACACAAAGCAAAAAGAGCTGGAAGAGTAGATCTATCTGCTAAAATAAAGACATTTCCAAAAGAACTGCAAATCACTAGAGGTCAATTTGAAAGCAAAAGGATAAGCAGCTTGCAGTCTGAGGTTGATGAAAAGGATGCTTAAGTGCATCTTTATAATAAAGTTCTCTGCAAAGCATCATGGTGAGTGTCCTCTTGGAATATTAATAGAGTTCTTAGATGTAGAATTTTCACTTCTCTTCTGCCTTGGGAATATTGAGCTCTTCTTTGCTCAATTATATTTAGGACATGCTCTGAATGAGCGGCTAAAGTCATCTCCACTTATGATTGCTGGTTAGTTATTTGAGTACTCCTGTTGCTCTTCTAGAAATAGTGGGCATTTCAAGTGAAAATAGAGGCCAATAACTTCCAGAAACATTAGACAATTAGGAAGAAAGAGGTAGGGCACTCAAGGAACTCCAGGGTTCTCAATCCTCATTCAGGTCCTCTGATATTTTTCTCCTTTCCCCAACATGAATGTTCCATCCTAGCGTGTCTTAACTGCTTGCCATTTTCTGAACACAAATGATCCATTTCCAACTCTGTATCATATCTCACACTGTTTCCTTGGTGTCTTAGTCTACTCAGGCTGCTGTAACAAGCCCATAAATGACAGAAATTTATTTCTCACAGTTACCGAGGCTGGGAAGTCCAAGATCAAGTTGCTGGCAGATTCAGGGTCTGGTGAGGACCTGCTTCCTGGCTTGTAGACAACCACCTTCTAGCTGGGTGCTCACATGGCCTTTCCTTAGTGTGTGCTATTAAGAAGAGGGGAGATGGGGAGAAGAGAAGGAGAGGGATGGGGGAGAGAGAGAGCCCTGGTGTCTCTTTTCCTTATTATAAGGGCACTAATCCCATCATGAGGACACCACCCTCATGATCTCATCTAAACCTAATTACCTCCCAAAGGCCCCATCTCCAAATACCATCACATTAAGCTTTAGGGCCTTAATATAAATTTGGTGGGGGGCACAAATATTTAGTCCATAACACTTGGCATACCCTCACCCACTAGCTTCCCCTAGTAGTAATCATTGGGGAATGATTACTACTAGGGGAAGTAGTAATATCAGTTCAGGGCACTTATTATATCAAGCTCTGGATTATATGCATAACTCAATTTAATTCTCAGAACAGGCTTACAAGATAGGTATTGTTATTACCTTTATAAATGGTAAAATGATATCCTGAGAGGTTGAGACTTTTCTGAAGATCAGCTAGCATGTTTTCAAGCCAGGGTTCCATTCTAGGTGCTATAAAGCAGCAAAGCAGGTGCTTTAAATGAATTGCTCCCAAATTGTGGTTGTTGGACCAGCAATATCAGCATCACCTGGGAACTGAAGTGCTTGGGTCCTACCCCAAACTCACTAAATCAGAAGCATTGTGGGAGGAGCAGAAATTTGTGTTCCAACAAGCTTTTCAAGAGATTCTGATGCATGCTCAGCTAGAGAATTACTGCTCTAAATAAGTGTGAGAAAGGAATGATACATAATTGGTTATTTATTAGTGGACCAGGTTGTGTGCATGTTAATATTGGGTATATATTGATGTGAACAATGTTCATCAGATGTTACTATGTTAAGACAGGCACCTGTGGCTCAAAACCACTATATGAAAAACCTCCCCATCCTCCTAGGTCTAGTTTAAATCTGACTTCCTCTGTAAATGTATTTTTTGTTTGTTTGCTTTTTTTTTTTTTTTGGCCTTCACTTCCATTTTGCTTGTCTTACACATGGTCGATATAAAGTATCATCTAGGGCTTCCCTGGTGGTGCAGTGGTTAAGAATCCACCTGCCAGTGCAGGGGACACGGGTTCGAGCCCTGGTCTGGGAAGATCCCACATGCCATGGAACATCTAAGCCCGTGCACCACAACTACTGAGCCCACATGACACAACTACTGAAGCCCGCGGGCAGCAACGAAGACCCAACACAGCCCTAAATAAATAAATAAATAAATAAAAATATCATGTATTCATCTCCTTCAGGGTTGGGACTACCTTCCATGTTTTGACTCAGTACAGCAACTAGCATTGTCTCATGTATACTATTTGCTCAATAAACATGTTGGATTAATAAATCTGTTTCTATCTACAGAAACACTTTACTTGGTTCCTTATACTTGAAATTCTGCACCAGAAAAATCTGTGATCATACACACAAAAAACCTAGTGCTTTTCTCCCTTTTCACTCTGGTGTATATTTATGTTGAAAAATTGCTACCTTGCAATAGAGAGGAGCATCCCATTTGTATAAAATCCATAGGTAATTCCCAAATGTAATATTAAATTGACGGATAACACATAACAGTTTAAAATACCCAAGCATTAAAGAATAGGCGGGATGAAGAAGGAAATGAGGAAATCTGAGAAATATATATTATTTTTGGAATAACTGCACATTGGCCACATGCTGAATTGGCTTAGGATCAAGTGAATAAAGACATCTCTGACAATGCTATTACTTTTTATTTGCCTCCTGTTTGCCTGTTTTCCAGTCCATCCATAACACTGCTTTCAATGTTACTTAATAAGATAATATTAAGAATTTGGTCCAATTAGAAATAAAGATTGACAGACCCTGGTGTATCCAAATAATACTTTTGTCTGTTTGTACTAGTACTGAAGTATACTCCTGCATACATGTTCTGCACCACTGGTTTCTGTGGTTATGTGATTCTTCATCCATCTGATATATCTTTGCATCCTAAGCAGGATCTAGAAGTACTAGCCAAGGAGTACTGTCTTTGCAGCCCCCTTGGTACTACAAAGTCAGTGGGATGCAATAGATGTTGCTGACATCCGTGATTCTCAGGTGACCAAGGCTACTATGGAGACTAAAAGCCAAGGGTCCAAGTGACTGCATAAACTGTGATGCTTGCTACCTTACCCGGATCTCCAAAAAAAAAAAAACAACAAAGAAAATCCTGATTTGTAGCATTTACTGGTTTCAAGACATCAACTTGAACATGTGCATAATCAACTCTCCAGCATACCACTGGGCTAAACAGAATTGGACTTAAAAAAAAAATTTAAGAATCAACCCCAATTTTTGCTTCCCATGCTTTAGTAGAAATTAGGGACTTAGCAACAATATGCAACATATTACAAATATCATCTTTTGATTTCAAATGTCATCCTAGGCCAGTCAATACAAGAACTGAAGGTTGAAATTGAGAGAAATCTCCTTATATGTATATTTCAGTTTTTGTCTCAGATAGGTACTTATCTCCAAAAACTAATTTTTCAGTTCCTTTCTCTCTTGAAAGCCAAATTTTACCACAATCTTTGATATATTCAGAATCAATAAAATCATATTTTGTCCTCCAGCCAATGTTTGGACACAAAACTTTCAGATACAGTTTCTGTGATGGTGCAGGAAGAGATGGGGATTGGGTGCAGGAGAGCATTTCTTATTTTAGTCTAAGTTCAATGAAAGCTCTTAAACTGTGTAAACTTTGCATTTAGGTGAATGAGTCTGACCAATGAAATTTGGTGCATATTTTAAACAGAAGGAAAGGCTGTAATGATAGTAGAGGTTATTTTGGATGTGATAAAACTAGTGATACATTTTCTTATATAACAGCTGCAATCATCTGAGAAATAGGAGGACATTCTTTGTCTTAATTTTTTGCTCCAAATAAAGAAGAAATATTTTGTCTTTTGTCTTGAAATATATATAATCCTTTTTGTCCTGAGTAGATAACTTTCTGGAAATTGATATACGAGCATGGAAATGTAAACCTTATTAAAAATTAAATTTCTTTTGTTAGTTTATTACCAAACCTGTAATCATAAAAGAAAAAAATCAAAAGATGCAGACCAGCAGAAAGAACGTAATATTGGTGCATATACTTTCAGATACTTTAATGTATTGCTATTTTTGTTACCTGATTTTTTTTCCCTTAAAATATGTTTACATGTCAATAAGTACATATTACCACATGATTTTAACTGAATTTACAGCCTTTCATTATGTGGGTGTACCCTAACTTAACCAATCCCTTTTGTTGGATCTTTATATTATTACCAATTTTTCTATTACATGCTATAATATCTACATGACCATAATCTTTATAGGTTAATTTTTCTTCATATTTTAATATTTATTTTCTTATAAAATACATCTAAAATTATTTTCTTAGTATAAAGAGGTAGAATTACTGGATCAAAGTTAAGAAATACTAGTGGAATTATTTCCTAAAAAATAGATGTGGAATTTTAGGTCAAAGGTCAAACATGTTATCCTGACTTCTTAAACATATCACCAATTACTTTCCCAAAACTTTGGACCAATTTATATGACCATCAGGAGCTCATCACACATGACGCAATGCACTTCTCAACCACAATTTCTTTTTACACATTTTCCCAACATAACTAGTAAAACATTAAATTAAAATTATTTCTCTTTCTTTATTTGTACGAGGAATAAGTCTTTTAAAATGTTGTTAGCTATTGGGTCTTTTTTATGTTAAGTAGGATGTATTTGTTACTTATTACAACCTTAAAATTATTGCAAATTTAGCCACTTAACACAACACTAATTTATGATCCCACAGTTCTGTTAGGTCAGGAGTCTGGTGAGCTCAGCTGGTTCCTCTGGCCCGGGTTTCGCAGGCTGAGATCAAGTTGTTGGCAAGCTGGACTCTTATTTGGATGCTCTGAGGGCGAGTCGGTTTCCAAGCTGGTCCAGGCTGTTGACAGAATTCAGTTATTTGGGCTGCAGGGCTGAGGTCTCTGTTTCCTTGCTGGCTGTCATCCAGGAGCCTCTCTCAGCTCCTTAAATCCGCCTGAATTCCTCATCATGTTGACCCTCCATCTTCAAGCCAGCGACGTCCTGTTAAGTCTTCTTCATGCTTTGAATCTCTCTGAATGCTCCTGCTGCATCTCTTCTGCCTCCAGAAATTTCTCTGCTCTTAAGGACTCATGTAATTAGATTGGACTCACTTACATAGGACAAGCCAGGATAATCTCCCTGTTTTAGGTCTGTAAACTTAATTATACTTGCAAAGCCCCTTTTGCCATGTAAGGTGTATTAGTCAGTATCCTCCAGAGAAACCAGCAATAGGAGATATATATCTATATATCTATATCTATATCTGTGCATATATATAGATCTATCTATCTATCCATCTATCATCTGTCTGTCTATCTAAGCCAAAGTCCTTAGAACCAGGGAAGCTGATGGTATAAATCCTAGTCCTACTGCATCAATCAGTGAGGCAGAAAAAAGGAGCAAATTCTTCCTTTGCCTTTTGTTTTATCCCAGTCCTCAATGGATTAGATGATGCCCAACCATATTGGGGAGGGGAGTCTACTGTACTTTACTGAGTCCATCTATTCAAATGCTAATCTCATCCAGGAATACCCTCAGAGACACAGAAATAACGTTTAATCTGGGCACTGCATGGCCAGTCAAGGTGACACATGAAAATAACCATCACATTAGGTAATATATTGGTTCCAGGGGTTAGGGTGTGGATATTTGGGGGCCCATTCTGCCTACCACACCATACAAGGCCTCCACTATTTGGCTTGCCTACTGCATTCCTTAATTCTAGAGCAGGAATATGACGTTTTTATCTCTTGAAACTAAGGGAGAGTGTTCACAAACATCTGTAATAAGAATTATTTATTACTTATATTATTTACTTATAAATGAACATATTCAACCGTACTCAAAAATAGAGTGAAGAGTCAAGAGAAATCCATGTACCCCTCACCCAACTTCAACAATGCTCAGTATTTTACCAATCTTGATACATCTATTTGTTCACACCCTGATTTTTTGTTTTGATGTATCTTTTGTTGGAGGAAAATATCTTTATTTGTGAAGACTAATTAAGCTTCATTTTTTGGGGAATTGTAGTAGTTTCATATAATACAAATTAAAGAACAAAAAGTTAATAATCTAACAAAGCAAAAAGAATACTAGTGCTTTCCTCTCATTTAGTTGGGGGTATCAAAGTCTTGCCTAATTTACATAATTACCATTATGATTCATTGACATTTTGTATTAATTGTCTCACAATATAGGATTCTCTTATTTTATTCTTGTGCCGGTACATAAGGGAAAGCTGAATGAAAGGGAATGGGAGAAATAGTCAGCTTTTCTCAGAGAATTTAAGAAATGAAACCCAGATTGCACAACATTTCTGCTTTTTTTTTCCCCCTCTCTTTTCTCTCTATGCCAAGCCTTGGGTATTTGCAGGGTAAGTTGTAATAGAAGATATTTTACTATAATAACATGATTAGTTACCATCATTGGGCAGCATGGAGGTATAAATAGACCAAAATCCATGTATAATCCAAAAATAACATTTCTGTATTTGCAATGTGCTTTCATATCATATTTAACTGAGCATGTGCTGATGTTCTGGGAATTTAGTTGGAACAAAGTAATAAAGTACACCATAAAAATCTGGCTTCAGTCTGTGGACACCTGGCTCCGAGACTGGTGGAAGGGATTCCTCTTTCCAAGTGTTACAGTGAAGAGAAAAATCATGACCAACTGTTCCATTTAAAAAGCTCTTCTCTATGTAAATATTTTTTAGATTAAACTACATATAAAATATTGTTTAGAGAATCATCCTCAAATTTATCATGTTACAAAACTGTATTATCTTATTCCTTTTTTCCCCCCATTTTAGAGAACGATACATTCCTCTTTTACAAAATCAAACACTTGTACTTTTTAAAAAAAATTTTTTATTGGAGTATAGTTAATTTACAATGTTTTGTTAGTCTCTGCTGTACAGCAAAGTGAATCGGTTATACATATACATATATCCACTTTGTTTTAGATTCTTTTCCTATATAGGTCATTACAGACTATTGAGAAGAGTTCCCTGTGCTCTACAGTAGGTCCTTATTAGTTATCTATTATATATATAGTAGTGTGTATATGTCAAACACTTGTGCTTTTAATTCCAAACTTTCTCATCTCCTCTGGAGCTATGCTCCATTAAGTATCACTTTTTTTTGCCTCTATCGAGCCTTCTTACATTTTCAATCACTCATTTAATTTCACCATCACTTACAAATATGATTCACTTCTGTCTGAGAAACCCAATCCCTCTATTTCTTTTTTCCCTTTACCAATGAATTTCTTAAATATCCACCTCATCAGCAGTGATGTGGTTTTAAATTTGTTCTAATTCGTTTTCTGTCCCCATCAGGTTTACACAGCATTCTTCACAACCCCCAACAACTTACTATTCCCTGAATCCAGCCATTTTTTCAGTTGTCATATTCTTTAACCTTCAGTATTAATTGACACCATTAACCAAATCCACCCACCCATCCTTTCTTTGCCGAAATCTCTCCTTTGTGTCTCTTCAGACATGTTCTTATCTTGTTCTTATGCTACTCCTCCAACTACTCTCTTTACTTTTTTCACGTGTGATATCCACTTAGATATGGGAGTCCAAGGAACATCTACTCCTTGTTGCTTCCTTTTCTCTCTGTTTTGAGCTCTCCTCCTGGACAATATAATTCCATGGCTTCAACTTTACTTTCTGTGTAAACGGCTTCCAAATCCATGTTTATACTCCTGAATTTTCCTCCAAAGTTCAGTCTCAATTTTCCAATTTCTGGCTTGACATTTCTGTCTGGATATCCTTCTAGCACATTCTATTTAGCAATTCAAAGAACTGAACTTCTTGTCTTCCTTGTTAAATCTATGTCTATCACCGTTTCCCATTTTCAGTACAACTACTACCTTGTCATTTAGGCTCAACATATCAAGCTCACCTTTGATTCCCATTGTTCCTGTCTCTTGTCAAAACATCAAATGTTAATAAGCCTGTCTGAGTGTATACCCATAATGAGTGTCTGTCTCCCTCCACAAATTAAATATCATTTAATCACTCACTTCCGATTCCGTGAGCTCTTTTATATTTCAGAACCCTATTATCTTTGACTAGGAACGTTGCAAAAATATGTTAGCTTTTCTCTTCCACCTACTCTACCCGGTTAGCTTTTGAAGTCTTGCCAGTTTAATCTTTCTTGAATTTAGTTTTTATAATGTCATCCTCTGGTTCAAATCATCAATGACTCTCTTTTGTTAAAGCAGCAGTTCTCAGCTGGTGCTGCTTACTTCACCCCACCCCCAACCCCCGCTCAGGATCATTTGGCAATATTTGCGGCCATATTTGACTGTCATAACTAGGGCAGGGGGTGCCTGGAGTGCTGTTAAACATCCTACATGCACAGGACAGCTCCCTATAGAAAAAAATGATCTGGCTCAAAATGTCAATTGTACTGAGGTTGAAAAACCCTGGTCTAAAGAATAATCGACAAATAATTAACTTGTCCTCATCTACACTTCATTTACAACTCCATGGGAGTTTTACAATTTTCCCTCTTCGCCATTTCCCACCTTTGGGCTTTCGTTTATACATTTTCCTCCTTCATTGGTGTTTTCTTTTCTTACCTTGTCTTCTCATTAAAAAAAAAATCCCAATACCATCCATCTCTCAGTGTTCAGCTTTATTGCTATATCTTTCCTAGGACCCCATAATAATCCCAGTTGAAAGTGATGATCCTTTTTTCTGAATCCTGATGAGGATTTTTTGGTGTGTGTCTGTCTTACCATTTCTTGCCTTTTAATAGTTATTTATATAAATGCTTTTAATATTTATTAACCTTTACATTTATTTAAATAAAAACTTTATTGAGCTATAATTCACATGCCATAAAATTCACCCTCGTAAGTATACAGTTAAGTGGTTTTTAGTATATTCACAGAATTGTGCACCCATCACCACTATCCAATTCCAGAACATTTTCATCACCCCCAAAAGAAAACCATACCCATTAGCATTCACTCCCCATTTGCTCCCTCCCCCAGCCCCTGACAAGCACTAGTTTATTTTCTGTGCCTATGTTTTAGTATTCTGGACATTTCATATGAATGGAATCATATGATAGGTTGTGACTTCTTTCACTTAACAAAATGTTTTTAGGATTAAATACTATCTTGGGAAAAGCATGATATAAGATGTATTATCCATATGACTGGCTTTTCACTTTGTAGTTACTGAGCAGTTTATTCAAGACTTTCCTGGCTTGTTTTATTCATCAACCCAGTCCCATTCATTTTTGATCTTTCAGAAATATGTTAATATTTCTTGTTTGTTGGCAAAACACCCTCCCAACCATTTCTTTACCACATTGTCTTCTCTGTAATGACTTTATTCCTTTTTATACTTTTTTATCAGCAGGGTTTGTAAAGTATTAGAGAAAAATATGTGAACAAATCTGCCATCTTGACAGAATTTTAAAGGCAAGAAAATTATCCTTTCTTGTTCAAATTTTCAAGTTCAGCTATGGCATTTGTGGAACAATTAATGCCATTAGTCAGGCTATATTAACTATGATTTATGTTAAACCGTGGTTTATGTTAAAATTGGGATCTGACAAAAATGAGTGTCAAGTATATGGTGTTGATGGATATAATTAGGCTTCTCTGAGTGGACAAACATACTTAGAGCAAGAATTAAAGTGTCTGTAAAGTATTTGTATATGAGGATCTTGCTAACATAACCAAATTGGGCTTGAGGTCAGTACAAAATAATGTGTAGTCTGCGTTCTAACATTTTATTTTATTTTATTTTTATTTTGGGGGGTATAGTTGATTTACAATGTTGTGTTAGTTTCAGGTGTCCAGCAAAGTGAATCAGTTATACATATACATATATCCACTCTTTTTTAGATTCTTTTCCCATATAGGCCATTACAGAGTATTGAGTAGAGTTCCCTGTGCTATACCAGAGGTATTTATTTGTTATCTATTTTATATATAGTAGTGTGTATATGTCAATCTGTGTTCTCCCATTTTAAAAGAAATGCAAATTTTAAACTTTTAACTGTGCACTCCATGGCTTCTTGAGATCATCTGGATTATTGGGGGAAAAAGCATTTCAGGCAGAGGCAACATTAAGCACAAAGCCCTCCCTGAACAAGGGACTTGCCTGCTTTGTTGAACGAATAGTGATGAAGCCAATTGAGTTAAGGTGGAATGAAAAAGTAGGGGGAGATGTAGTCAGAGAAGAAATGTGGATCAGATCACATAGGTCCCCATATATCACGGTAAGGACATTTAACTTTTATTCTGAGTGACCTGGGGAGACATTGAAAGTTGTGAGTAGAGGAATTAGATTATATTTTAATAGAATCTCTATCTCTGCAGTTTGGAGAATACGCTGAATCTGGACAAACATATAAAACAGGGAAGGCAGTTAGGGGGTGACTGTAATAATACAGGCAAAAATAATTGTGTCTTGGACTGGGTTGTTGTGTGATAAACAACCAGATTCTGGATATGTTCTGAAGGTACAGCAAATAGAATTTGCTGACAGATTTTGTGTAGAGTTTAAAAGAAGGAAAGACATCAAGGAGGATGCCTGAAGTGTTTGGTTGATAAATAAAAGGATGGAGTTGCCACTATATATGATGGGAAAGACTGGAGAGGGACAGGTCTGGAGTTTGTGGGAGAGGGGAAGATAGGTAGTTATCAGGAGTTGGGTTTTAGTCATTTTGTTTGAATTGCCTTCCAAGTGGATTTGTTGGGCAGGCATTTGGAATTCAGAGGAGAGATTCTGATTGGGGATGTAAATTTAGGAGTCATTAGTGTGTGGATAGTACTTACAGCCCTGAGACTGGATGAGATCAACTATAGGAAAAGTGTAGATGAAAGAGAAGCAATCAGGGACTGAGCTCTGGAGCACTCCAGAATCTAGATGTCAGGAGATAAGGAAGAACCAGCAAAGGAGGTGGGAAAAAAGGAGAAAAAGGCAAGTGAGCGTGGAATCTAGCTCCTCATTAGATAGTAAGCTGTGCAGGGACAGGAGTCCTACGTGCTTGTTCAGGTTGTACCCTTTTCTAGCATCTCATCCACAGGAAGCAATAATCTGTACTGACTGAATAAATAAAACAATGCCGTCACTGCATCGATAGCTTGTATATGAAGCAGAGAGCAGAGAGGAAGAGTCTTCCTTTTCACATTCACGTGTCTCTTCCAGATGTCCTCCTGTTATTCTCACTCTGGTGGCTCTAGCCCTGAAAGGCAGCAACTGGTAATTCCTTTATTCTTCTAGATCACGCAGGACAAGGTGTTGTGGGGACCAGCTTCCTGTGCTTCTTCTAAGACTCATGGAAGATAATCAGCCTGTGTGTGCGTCCTCAGGGAGGAAAAGAGGGCTTAGGTCTTTTCTTCTAAGCTTTCCACGTTTTCTTTTCTCTCGGTCCAACACATTGTCCTAGTTGATGCTTTTGTGTTTTGGAAGAGAGTCACTTATACCCTCTCAAAGAGACATCCACAATTGCATCAGTCTTCTGAGCACTCAACTTAGCACCACTTGCAGCACCGAGCACCCCAACAAAGAACCCCATGAGTCATTTTCATCCTGTTACTCTGGTAATATTGTAATATGAGTCGAACAAAGTGATTTCCTTGGTGGTGCCTAGAAACTGTGTATGTTGACCTAGTTACAAATGTTCTCTGCATGGTGCAATACTACACAGCATGGAAGATTTATTCGAACACATATTTTAGAGTAAAATGATATAATGAAAAATAAAACTCAGAATTTTACTTTCAAAGTTTTTGCCAAAGGAAAAAATAACAAATTCAATTCATGAGGCTCATAATTCTCAATAAAAAGGCATAGAAAGTATAAGAGAATACATTTTTGAGCTTTAGTTTGCAACAGTTCACATACTACTATGACCATTCTTAAAGTTGTTGGAGAGATGGTGATGACAAATATGTTAGCCTAGGCGTATTCAGGCCATCAACTGACTGAGGCAGATCCAAATTTTGAAGGAAAAAAAGCAAAACAAACCAAAGAAAAAGTTATCTTCAGAAGAACCAAACCACTGTCCTTCTTCAGTTGCTTGCATTGTTATGAAGATGTCAAGCATCTTTGTGATCATGACTTAGAACATCCTTCCATTTACTGCTTTAAAAGATGCTAAAGTGTGAAAGTAAACTACCTAGAGTGGTGGGATAGGGAGGGTGGGAGGGAGGGAGATTCAAGAGGGAAGAGATATGGGGACATATGTATATGTATAACTGATTCACTTTGTTATAAAGCAGAAACTAACACACCATTGTAAAGCTATTATACTCCAATAAAGATGTTAAAAAAAAAACCAAAAAAAAAATAAAGATATTATTTTGCTTACCAAAAAAATAAAAAATAAACTAGATCTGGATTTCTAAATCTACATTAGTATGTTATTGAGCACAAGAATGGTAAATGTGTAAAGCATGTGTCAAATTTCTCAGTTAATCCCTTTACTTCATAAAGGCAACTTTCATTCAAGGAGTCCATAATGAGGGTGAAGCTGCACATTGTTATCTTACTAATTTTGATTTGCAAATTTCTGATGATCAACTTTACATAAATACATGTAATATCATGAGACAAATATGAGAAATAAATATTTCTTTTTCTGTAGATCTTATGCTTTCTAAAATAGGCTGAAATGTTTCCTTTCTCCAATTTAGAAAATGCATTGGGGTTATATTTTAAAAGTAACACTTATGCAATTGGTTACCAATTCTTGATGAAATCTAAGAAAAGAATGGAGCATTTGCATTAGGTCAAAATGATTTTCAAACTTCCTCAGGGTTAATCAAACTTAATCAAAGAGTCTTCTGTCAAATGAGATGCAGGCTGAATAAAAGTTCCCATATAGAACAAAATCTTTTTGTGTTTACATTAACTCATATTTTAATTTATCTTCTCTTCTGTACTTTGTTACAAAGTATTCTCAAGCTTTTGGGTCACCCTTAAATTCATGCATGTCAAATATTGTGCAAAAATTCTTTCTTGGATGATAGTTACAATGACTTAAAAAGCCATTTTTCTTTGGTTTTCTTTATTCTCACAAAATCAATGAAAAACATCAGAAGTTTGGGTTATTGGTTGTCTGAACAAAATGCAATAGAGTGGGTGGCTTAAACAACAGAAATTTATTTTCACACAGTTTGGAAACTAGAAGTCCAAGATCAAAATGTGGGTCAGCTCTGTTTTGGCAAGAGGGCTTGTAGATGTGTGTTCACATAACTTTCCTTGGTGTGTTTGTTTGGAGCGATCTCTCTGTTTTCCTCTTCTTATAAAGCCACCAATCCTATTGGATCAGGACTCTCCTTGTATGAACTCATTTAACCTTAATTACCTCCTAAAAGCCCCGTCTCCAAATACAATCACAATGGGGGTTAGGGCTTCAACATATGAATTTGGGGGAGACACAATTCAGTCCATAGGCCTGATATAGCATCAGACCTAATGATATCAATATTCCCAGTGGTTTAGTATCCTGCACAATGTTTCAGTTTCTACAAGCAACATTTACAGAGCATGTACTCTGTACCTGACACTGTGCTAGACCTGGAGTGTTATAAAGATGAACAAAAGAGTCTTCTGCCTAGAAGCTTACAGTCTAATGGGTGAGATTGACGTGTATACCCACAAACATCATAATACCATGTGAGAAGCAAATAAAAATGTGCACATGCTAATTCAGCAAAAAATTTCTCTCTATGCTGTATTTCCCATCAGTATATCTTAATTCATGATATATATATTTTTACATAGTAGCAGTCCATTTATTTCTGCTCTGACCTCTGATATAGCACGTATTGTCCATTGAGCCACAAGAAACCTATATTATGTTTTAGGTAGAGCATTTTATTTCTGAGCTGCCTTAGGATCTTGTGCCAGAATTTTTGCTTGTTTCAGTGACTGTGGCAAAGGCTATCCTTGTGGCATCATTTCTCTTCAATCTTTTCTCTTCCTCGATATATGATCAGTATGATTTAGAATGCTTAGATGATTTTCACATCCTTGAAAAGTTAATTCATTTCCCCATCAATGGATAGGACTGTTTTTTTAAATTGAGGGATAGTTGATTTACAATGTTTTGGGTGTACAGCAAAGTGATTCAGTTCTTTTTCAGACACTTTTCCATTATAGGTTATTACAAGACATTGAATACAGTTCCTTCTGCTATTCAGTAGGTCCTTGTTGGTTACCTATTTTATATATAGTAGTGTGTATCTGTTAATCTCAGATTCCTAATTTATCCCTTCCCTCTCCTTTCCCCTTTGGTAACCGTAAGTTTGTTTTCTATGTCTGTGAGTCTATTTCTGTATTGTAAATAAGTTCATTTGTATCATTTTTGAGGTTCTACATATAGGTCATATCATGATATTTGTCTTTTTCTGATTTACTTCACATAGTATGATAATCTCTAAGTCCATCCATGTTGCCACAAATGGCATCATTTCATTCCTTTTATGGCTGAGTAATATTCCATTGTATATATGTTCCACATCTTCTATATCCATTCATCCGTCGATGGACATTTAGGTTGCTTCCAAGTCTTGGCTACTGTAAATAGTGCTGCTATGAACATTGAGGTGCAGGTATCTTTTCAAATTCGAGTTTTGTCTGGATATATGCCCAGGAGTGGGACTGCTGGATCATATGGTAACTCTTTTTTTAGTTTTTTAAGGAACTTCCGTACTGTTCTTGATAGTACTGTTTTTAATTGGAATTGAATCACTTGGCACTTCTGAAGAATATTTTCTCACAGATTTTTGAAATAAAATTAAGCAAGCGTTAAAGTTTTGCAATTGTGTCAATTTCTGTTTTGATGTAAAATGAAATTATGTGTGTCCATACATCAGTGTATTATGTAATTTATGCTTGGTAACCCTTTCATTGGTCACAAATAGTTCTGAAATCGTTGGTATCAAGAGTGGCCAAAAGACCACAGTTAATACACTTTTGAAACCCTCTTTAATATTGATGCCACCATCAGACCTTTTCAAGGCTGTTCTATGGTTAGTTTCCCAAGTGAGGCTGTAAAAGGTCAGGAGTACCCTGAATTTACAAGCATTAAGCCTGGCTTTGTCCTACCAGCTTCCTCAGTGCTATTGTAAGTGTCCGGGTTTAAAACTCTTTCTATGTGTTTTGCCCTTTTATTTATTTTAGCCGGTGGACACACCTTTTCCTTTTTAAACTGGTATGTCGATGGCCTTTCCTTGTAATAACAGTTGACATAATCCTCTTGAGCTGAAAGAAAACACTATTAAGGAAAACGCTGGCTATTTCCAACTTTCTCAGACCTCTGTAAGGAGGAATGCAGGTCTCTACGAGGATCAGGTGGAGACAGAGCTACCAATGGGTACAACTAAGAATTTCAGGTTCTCAGGCAGAATTCTCTGTGCTTGGGATTTACATCTTTGCCCCTAGCCTGGGATGCTGAATTGGAACAATAATGAGAAATCATTTTTTTCACCTGTTGGATTTGCAAATGTTTTAAACAAACAATAACAACCATCACTGGCAAATACTCAGGGATGTGAGCGTTCCCTTACTTTGGTGGTAGGAATGTGAATTCCTCAACTGTCCTGGCACCAATTACTATACGTTATATAGCAATTCCAGTTCTTGAATTCTACCTTACGTTAAAAAAATTACACCTGATAAAGGACTATGTGGACATAATGCTAGTTGTAGTATGGTTTGTACTGTCAAAAAACCATAAACAATTTGAATGTTCATGAGTAGGGAACTGAATGAATCATGGCACATGTGTGTGTGCACGCGCAGACATATACACACACACACACGCACACACACACTGAAAAATGATATATTGGGATATATTAATGTCCCAAATGGGATGACTGTTCACAATATACAGTGAGATTTAATAAAGCAAATTCAAAGTAAAGTGAGTAATATCAACCTTAAAAAAACCCAAACCTAAAAATAGGTTATGTAGTCCTTTTTTCCAGCTGGAACCATGGAGGGTGCAGAAGAGAAGAAAAGATGGTTCCTGCTGAAACTCCTAAAAAAAGTGAAGGAATTTCACAGAGCTCAAGATCAGGCACCTGAGAAAGAAGTTTGCCCAAAAGATGTTTTGAAAGGCAAGGACAAATCTTATCTATGAAAAGGTAAGCCCAATCACAAGGAATATGGGCAGATGTACAGAACTGACACAAGAATGGTTAGGATGGCAAGATAAGCTGGCAACTTCCATGTACCTGCAGAACCCATACTGGCATTTGTCATCAGGATCAGTATCCATGGTGTGACCCCAAAGGTCTGAAAAGTGTTGCAGCTTCTTCATCATTGCCATATCTTCAGTGGTACCTCTGTGAAGATCAACAAGGCTTCAGTTAACATGCTGAGGATTTTGGAACCACATATTGCACATTAAATTGCCCTGACAGACAACACATTGATTGCTGGCTCTCTTGTTAAATTTGGAATCATCTGCATGGAAGATCTGATTCACGAGATCTATACTGTTGAACAATGCTTTCAAGAAACCAACAACTTCTGCTGGCCCTTCAAATGATCTTTTCCATGAGGTAGAATGAAGATGATGAAGATCATCTATTTTGTAGAAGGTAGAGATGCTGGCAACAGAAAAGATCAAATCAACAGGCTTATTAGAAGGATGAACTAAGGTGTCTACCTTGATTCGTTTTGTAATCTAGTCAGTTAATAAACAGTGACTGCTTTCAAACTGAAGTGTAAAACAAACATTCCCCCCCCCCAAAAAAACAAATTATGTGATTAACAAAAGAGAAAATGGGACAAGTATACATCCAATTCTTCACATGTGTTAACTATGGGAGATATGGGGAATTATTTACTTGTCATTCATTCATTTATTCATTATATTAAAAAAGGGAAGACACAGAGAGTAGAAGAAAAGAGGTGGAACACTCTTCTGGTGTTGGATGTTGGGTGAGAAGAGGGCTGGACACCAATATGGCAGTCAACCTCATTATCTCCTCCCTAAATGGGAGCAGGGAGCGTCCACTTACTTTTTAAGCACAGAGGTTTGGAGAAGGATGTTGCCTGAGAAGGAGGAGAATGGCTGGATCACCCAAATTGCTTGCACTTACTGACAACCCCTCTCCCTTGTACAGTTGTCTTCAGGTTGCCCAGTGTAGCTCTTTTCACAGCTATGTGCAACCACCCAGTAATATCTTGCCTCAGAAGATGTTCTGCCCTTACCAGTGACAAGCTCAAGCTCCTAGGGTGGGGAGGATGAGGGCAGCATAATGTTATTGATGGATAAAGGTACATCTACTCCAGGTATGAGTCAAAACTTCCAGATGAGTCAAGAAATTTGCCCCATATCCATGCTTCCCTCCTCATCCCACCCACAGAGCTAGGCACCAATTTGTGAGTGGGTTTGACTGCCAAAGATTTGCTAGGAGAAGAATATAGTAGGATAATATTTGAAGCTATTAATCCATACTTTTTCTTCTCCCTGTACATATCTTTTCATCTCTCTGTTCCTCCTCATTTAAGCAGATCCTGAGGAAGTGTGAGGCAGGATATTGTTTCTGGCTATTAATTGCCAGTGACTGAAATTTGAAGGAGAAATCAGGGAAGATTGCCAGAAAAGGCAAAAAGAAAGAGAATATGGACCTCGACCAAGTAAGTGTCTGGGCCAGAGATATGATGGGGGGTGAAATTTTCCAAGCTAGAAAGTGCTTCCCATAGGAATAAGGAAGTGTAGGGAGGAGGTGAAGGGAGGAGTCTGTAGGAGCAAGGAGATAGGGTCAGTGCCTGATTTCCAACTATGTTAAGAAGGAAGTAGTAAGACTCCATGCAGAAAATGGATGCTTGGTACTGAAACAAATGAAACTAAGAGGATCCATTTCTCCAATGGCAGACATTTTGGTATTACAAAAAATGTTGCAATGAATTGTCCTTGTGTCCCTGTACTAGATGTTTTTGGAATTTATATTTTAGAAGTTGACTTTCTGCATCCTAACCTTCAAACTTTGCTAGATATTGCAAAAATTTTTAGCGTTATACCAATTTGCTCTCTCAATCTCTTAATCTTTTTCTTCTTAAATTTAAACTACACTCCCTATTGTAAAACTTCACTGCTCATTAATCATGGGTAATTAAGAGTTTGAAAGTTCCCATTTCCCCGACTTCCTTACCACTACTTGTCATCGACAAACTTTTGAATTTTTTCCAGTGTGACGACATGAAATGGTATCTTGTTTTAATTTGCATGCTTCTATTACTAGTAAGTTACAACTTTTTTTTTAATATCTGTATTGGTCCTATAGAGCTTCTTGTCTGTGAACTGAAGTTTTATATTCATTTCTTTACTGAGCTTTTTGTCTTTTTCTTACTTATAGGATATTTTTATATATTCTAGATGGCAGTTATTTCTCAAATGCCTTGTAAGTATTTTCTCTGTCTCTAGCTTGCCTTTTAAACTTTGTTTATGACATCTAAAGTACGATATTTAAAATGTTTCTGTTATCAAATTTATTCATCTTTTAGTTTGTACTTAATGGTTTGGGTTTTTTATTCTTAAAAGACTTTGTTTCAGAGCAGTTTTAGCTTCATAGTAAAATTGAGCAGAAGGTACCCAGAAATCCCATATACTCCCTGCACAACCTCCTCCATTATCAATATCCCCACCAGAGTCATACATGTGTTACAGTTGATGAACTTTTTTATTTTTTAAGAGATCTTTCCTTACTTCAATGTTATGAGATTGTCCCCTACATTTTCTTCTAAAATTTTGAGGGTTGCCTTTAAGTCTTTAATCCATGTGTTCTTCCTATTTGTGTACGGAATGAGGAGGAATTCAATACTCTGATACATTTTAAAGTTTGTTCCTCAATCACATGAGGTCAACCCATCCTATTGGCAGATTCACCTGCAGCCACACTGAAAGATTGAGGGTAGCAAAGCAGTTCATAGCAGGCATCAGGACTGAGCATTGTGGGTAAACCACTGGGCTCATGGATGAGCCTCTTAAACCAAACAGTGAACAAGTGGTGTTACCTGGATTAGTGAGTGGGATGACCTCTGTGGAATCCCCCATATCATGAACATTAACTAATGGGGAACCAGGGACATTCAACTGATTGAAAAAGGATACAGCGGGCCTAGACTCACAACTGGATATCAGGGTCTGGGTCAAAACAACCAACCAACCAGCAAACATAGCAACAAATATGGCAGAACTAACACAGCCAAAGTATTATCCAACCAAATGTAGACAATCCAGAGGAAAGCATTTTCTGGATAATGTTTCCTCTCTGTAATGTCACTAGTTTATTTAACATACACCGTAGTCTTCTTTAAGTTCTTAAAAAACTCAACACAGTGGCGAGAATAGAAAACTACTATTTTAATTGTTTAGTTGGAAAAAATAAAATTTATGTTTATTTCTCCCCTGCTAAAACAAAAACAAAACAAAAATAAAATCAATTTTAACGATTTGAGCAGAGATTACAATTTTGTCCTATAAGTAAAACAACTACAAGAAATTTCACAGTAATTTTAGTATTTATACAGCTTTTTAAAGAAAATAAAACATTGAATTATAAAAAGCATTTACACTGGAGCACAGAAAACTATATCAATATCTTGTAATAACCTATAATGGAAAAGAATATGAAAAAGAATATAGATATATTCACTTTGCTGTACACCAGAAATTAACACAACATTGTAAGTCAACTATACTTCAACTTAAAAAAAAAAGCATTTATACTGGTATTATGCCTTCTGAAGTAAAATCTTAGTGTACATCATCTAAGTTTTCAGAATTAAAAAGTATAACCCAGAATCCAGCGTGTAATTTCCAAGGTGGTGTCAATTTAAGTATTTGAAATACAGTTTGATCTTTGTGATAAAATTAAAAAAAGAAATTAGCTGGGACTATCCCACATGCATTCTAAAGCCCCCAGTTAGCCTAGGTAATTTTTCTTATTCTTCCACAACACATGGCATTCTTTCTATGAATGACATCAGTTTGGAAATACCCCGTGGTTTCTGAGTTATAAATGGATAGCTCACCATGAACTCCTGATTATATTATGATTCATACTTTCACTTCTGTTTTTATACTATCATTTTGAAAAAGTGAAAGTGAAACTGTGTTTCACTGGCAAACAGTTCACTAGGGAGAAAAAAAATATGGTTGAATATAATAATTTACAAAATATTTAAGGTTTATTGTCTAAGAATATTGTGAAAACCATTTCTTAAGGAAAAAACAATGTAGTTGTGACCAAAAAATTGCTCTTAGAAAGTGAATCTGGGCGTTAACAGTGACGATTGTCAGAGTTCTGCTTTACATGGGAGCATTGCTTATGATTCCTTCTGGCATCTGTCTATCTATCTATCTATCTATCTATCAATCAATAAATCTTTTAAAACTCTTTTTCTTCATGGAACTGGTTTATGAATCATAGCCTTTTACCTCTAGAATTTGTTCTCTTAACAATTACACTATGGTAGAAAGATGATGCTAGCTAGTTAGAGAAAGAAAGAAAGAAAGAAAGAAAGAAAGAAAGAAAGAAAGAAAGAAAGAAAGAAAGCAATAAAGAAAAAAGAACCATACGGAAATTTCCAACATAATTCCAGGCTTAAGAGCCTTTATTCATACTTCAAGTTTCCTCAGGGCAGGTGTCATGCCTGCTCATTGCTGTGTCTCTTGTACCTTTGCCAGTTCCTGGCACATAGCAACATTCAACGAATATTTGTTGAGTAAATAAACACAGCAGGTTAAAAGCAACTTCTTGTACTTCATGGTTTTCTGTGGAAAACCACAAGAAAAAAATGTGTTCTGAGGTCTCAGCATTCTAGTAACCAAGAAGTATCAGGAATCTAATGAGATCCTTCTCTTATGAGATCCTTCTCTTATGAGATCCTTAAAGTAGCGATGCTACTTTAAAGGTATCATAAGTTATGAGGTCTAAAACTAGATGCCTCAATGCCTTGTGATTCTTCATTTAACATTATTTGTAGAATGGGAATTTTCCCAAAGATTATAAACCCTTTCTAAAGACTAATGTGATTTAAAAAATCTTTTATTAAGTATAAATTTCTCTTCCTGGGCTGTCTGTCACCAAAGGACAGTTCCTACCAAAGAATTATGTCTTGTGGGTCAATATGTGTTTTCCTATGAATGAATGAATTCCTCAAAATCAAATGTCTCCTTCTCAGACCAAAAATATTTTTCTGTCTACACTGCTTTGATGTTTGTACTTCAGATCTACCAGCTCCTTTAGCTTAAGGCATTGAAGAATGATCTTATCTAGGAGAGGATGTACCCTTCTATTTTAAACCATAATTAACATCTTAAAATGGGGTAGTCTAACAGACCAGTTAATCAGTCACTCTTCGTATTTCTAAGAGGTCAGAACACAGGAGAGATATGACTGTATAAGTGGTAAGGAGTGAAAAATGTTTAGAAGACTGTTTAATAGGAAATAGAAAAGTTACTCCTTCCAAAAATTGTCTGGAAGCCCCCAAACATCATTTAAAAATATTAAAACATCCCAATGCCAGTTATACCAATAACCTGAGCTGAAAATAACATTGAGAATATGCTGAGAATAGCAGTGATAGTAAAAAAAAAAAAAAAAGGTTCTTGCTTTAAGCCATTACATTTTGGGATAGCAAAAGATTAATCAGCAATAGATTACCACAACAAAATTGCTATAAAGACTAAATGGATATTACTGAAAAGAATGGCAAACAGTGAGCTTCTCTTTGAAAACTTAAGAAAATTAAGAGCAGAAATATGGAAGTTATCTTACTGAGACAGAATAGCTTATAAGCCATTAAGACTTGATTTATAACCTGTTAAATATTTTTTAAAGAAATAATAAGTTAAAAAGAAAGGGAGTTCGTCAGCCTGGCATATGAAAGAAGAAAACAAAGAACCTATGAAGTACACTTTGGCAGAGAATTCTAGAGACATTTGTTCCTGTGATTTGTCCTTTCTAGTGCTGATTGTTGAAATTGCAGCATTATTCTTTGCTTGATGCCATTAAACATCTTGTTTATATCAACTCTCACTTACTCTGAATTCATATTCACTAAGTAATATTTTTATTATAATTTGATTTCTGATATAACTTTACAAGGAAGGAATGCTTTGGCTAGAGGACTCTTTGGCAGTTATATCTCTCATTATAATTAATAAGAGATTTTTTTCCTGGTTTGTACAGAACTCTCTTGAATGTAGCTAGAATAAGTTACAACTCCCAAGTCTGACCAAGTCTGGGACACTGAGGAAATTGAATTTTCAAATAGACAAAGTTGAGCAACAGATTGAGCTGCAATGGCTTCCCCAGGGGTGTCGCCACTTTGATGGGCTCTCCTCATGTCTTATGGGGACCGTATGAAAGAGTATCTGGTAAAATGCATGGTATATAGTGCTGCACCACTTACATGAGGAAGAGGGAAAGAAAATAGTGTACTGAGAAGAAGCAGAGCAGGGAGAAAAAAGATAGCATTCAGCATCCTTGACATATTAAGCTCTGATATATGGTATCTTGTCAGGTATGATGGTTAATTTCATGTGTCAACTTAACTGGGTCATGGGGTACACAGATATTTGGTCAAACATTATTGAAGATGATGATGATGTTGTCAGTGAGGGTGTTTACTGATGAGACTGACATTTGAATTGGTAGACTGAGTAAAGCAGACAGTCCTCTGCAGTGCGAATGGGTCTTATCCAATCAGTTGAAGGCCTGGAATGAACAAAAGGTTGAACCTCCTGCATGAGAGAAAACTCCTTCTGCCCTGGCTGCCTTTGAGCTGAGGCATCAGTTTTTTTGCTGCTTTCAGACTCTAATTGAAACGTTGGCTCTTCCTGGGTCTGCCTGCTGGTATTCAGACTGGAACTACATCATCAGCTCTAGTGAGTCTCCAGCTGGCCAATTGAAGATCTTGGGACTTGTCAGCCTTCATAATCATGTGAGCTTGTTCCTTATAAATAAATCTCTTTCCCCATCTATATACCTCCTATTTGTTCTGTTTTTCTAGAGAACCCTGACTAAATACATCAGGGGTCTTCCTGAAATGGCAATCACAAGAACATTTTACTGTTGCAAATGAATTACGTCCTTAATGTACTCACTGGCAGGGGAAAAATGTTTCCATCTACACTAGATTTTTATGTGACTCAGTCCGAATATGTTTTCTATTTTTTTCTTTAATGAGAATACATCCCATCTCATTAACACTCGTCAAAGCTATACTCAGTAATGGAAAGTTATATACAGTAATGAACTTAAAAGTTTGGTGTCCTCTTTTTTTTTTTTTAATTTTTATTTATTTATTTATGGCTGTGTTGGGTCTTCGTTTCCGTGCGAGGGCTTTCTCTAGTTGCGGCAAGTGGGGGCCACTCTTCATCGCGATGCGCAGTCCTCTCATTATCGCGACCTCTCTTGTTGCGGAGCACAGGCTCCAGACGCGCAGGCTCAGTAGTTGTGGCTCACGGGCCCAGTTGCTCCGCGGCATGTGGGATCTTCCCAGACCAGGGCTCGAACCCGTGTTCGCTGCGTTGGCAGGCAGATTCTCAACCACTGCGCCACCAGGGAAGCCCATGGTGTCCTCTTATGTCAGAGATGTCTGTGGTACATCTCACCTGGTTGGTTTTATTTGTGATGCTGCCACATTTGCTTTAGCTTAATAGGTTCTTCCCTCAAATCCCCAAACTCAAACTTGACTCATCTCTCCACTACAATGTCAACAATTCCACAACTTGCAAGTCCTACAAAAGTATTTTTAAGACTCATGTATTAAAGGAAAATATAAATCAACAAGTGGATATACTCCACGATGGTAACAAAAGACCATGCGTTAATTCCGCAAGCATTTATTGGGCACGTACCAATGTACCAGACTGGAGAAACAAATATGAAACAAACACAGACCCTTTCCTTAAAGAGGGAAGATAGGAAAACAGATATGAAGGCTAAGAGGAAAAGGAAAGTGCCTGGCGTTTATGGAGCTTTTACGCTTTACCAGACGCTATTAAAGACTTTACAATGGATCTTCCCAACAGCTCTCTAAGGTAGGTACTATTATCCCTCTCTCATGTATGAGGACACCTAGGCTCAGAGAGGTCCTCCAGTTAAGACAGTGGAAATTAAGGCTAGCATTCACTGAGCCTCAATGACAGAGTGGAGTTCAAACGGGGTTTATACCTTCACACATTTTCTGCTTTCTACTTCACCTTGTTGCTTTGTTCTAGAGCCACATTTTGTGATATGATAGCCACTAGATACATGTGGCTACTAGGCACTTGAAATGTGGCCAGTCCACAAAAACAGAAATATAGATCAATGGAACAGGATAGAAAGCCCAGAGATAAACCCACGCACATATGGTCACCTTATCTTTGATAAAGGAGGCAAGAATATACAGTGGAGAAAAGACAGCCTCTTCAGTAAGTGGTGCTGGGAAAACTGGACAGCTACATGTAAAAGAATGAAATTAGAACACTCCCTAACACCATACACAAAAATAAACTCAAAATGGATTAAAGACCTAAATGTAAGGCCAGACACTATCTAACTCTTAGAGGAAAACATAGGCAGAACACTCTATGACATCAATCACAGCAAGATCCTTTTTGACCCAGCTCCTAGAGAAATGGAAATAAGAACAAAAATAAACAAATGGGACCTAATGAAACTTAAATGCTTTTGCACAGCAAAGGAAACCATAAACAAGACGAAAAGACAACCCTCAGAATGGGAGAAAATATTTGCAAATGAAACAACGGGCAAAGGATTGATCTCCAAAATTTACAAGCAGCTCATGCAGCTCAATACCAAAAAAAAAAAAAAAAACCCAATCCAAAAATGGGCAGAAGACCTAAATAGACATTTCTCCAAAGAAGATATACAGCTTGCCAACAAACACATGAAAGAATGCTCAACATCATTAATCATTAGAGAAATGCAAATCAAAACTACAATGAGATATCATCTCACACCGGTCAGAATGACCATCACCAAAAAATCTAGAAACAATAAATGCTGGAGAGGGTGTGGAGAAAGGGGAACCCTCTTGCACTCTTGGTGGGAATGTAAATTGATACAGCCACTATGGAGAAGAGTATGGAGGTTCCTTAAAAAACTAAAAATAGAACTACCATATGACCCAGCAATCCCACTGCTGGGCATATACCCTGAGAAAACCATAATTCAAAAAGAGTCATGTACCACAATGTTCATTGCAGCTCTATTTACAATAGCCAGGACATGGAAGCAACCTAAGTGTCCATCATCGGATGAATGGATAAAGAAGATGTGGCCCATATATACAATGGAATATTACTCAGCCATAAAAAGAAACGAAATTGAGTTATTTGTAGTGAGGTGGATGGACCTAGAGTCTGTCATACAGAGTGAAGTAAGTCAGAAAGAGAAAAACAAATACCGTATGCTAACACATATATATGGACTCTAAAAAAAAAAAAAAAAAAAATGGTCATGAAGAACCTAGGGGGAAGATGGGAATAAAGACACAGACTTACTAGAGAATGGACTTGAGGATATGGGGAGGGGGAAGGGTAAGCTGGGACAAAGTGAGAGAGTGGCATGAACATATATACACTACCAAATGTAAAATAGATAGCTAGTGGGAAGCAGCCGCATAGCACAGGAAGATCAGCTCCATGCTTTGTGACCACCTAGAGGGGTGGGATAGGGAGTGTGGGAGGGAGGGAGATGCAAGAGGGAAGAGATATGGAGACATATGTTTATGTATAACTGATTCACTTTGTTATAAAGCAGAAACTAACACACCATTGTAAAGCAATTATACTCCAATAAAGATGTTAAAAAAAAGAAATTACATAAAAAAAAAAAATGTGGCCAGTCCAAACTGAGATGTACTATAAGCATAGACTGCAAACCAGATTTCAGAGACTTAGTATGAAAAGGAATGTAAAATATCTTATTAATAATTTTTATATTGATTACTTGTAGAATTGATAATTTATGGATATACTGATATATTTGTCATGGTTTTCCAGAGAAACAGATCCCATAGTACTTATCTGTCCATCTGTCTGTCTATCTATCTATCTATATATCATCTATCTATCATCTATCATCATCTATCTTTCATCTATCTATCTATCTGACAGAGAGAGACAGAGATAGAGAAAGAGACAGAGAGACAGACAGAGAGGAGAGAGAGGAAGGGATTTATTTTAAGGAATTGGCTCATGTGTTTGTAGGGGCTGGCAGGACTGAAATATACAGAGTAGGCTGGCAGTCTGGAGATTCAGGTAAAAGTTGCTATTGCAGTCTTGAGTCTGTGATCTGCAGGGCAGACCAGGCAGGCTGGAAACTCAGGTAGTGTAATGGACTGAATTGTTCCCACCTCTTTTCCCTCCCACAACAATTCATATGTAGAAGCACTAACCCATGATGCAACTATATTTGAAGATATGGCCTTTAAGAGGTAATGAAGGTTAAATGAGGTCATAAGGGTGGGGCCCTAATCTAATATGACTTGTGTCTTTATAAGAAGAGGAGGAGTCACGAGGAATGCATGAACTCAGAGAAATGGCCATGTGTATACACAGTGAGAAAAAGGCTCTCTGAAAGCCAAGGAGAGAGGCCTCAGGAAAAATTAAACTGCCAACCTTGATCTTGGACTTCCAGCCTCCAGAACTGTGAAAAAATAAGTTTTTATTATTTAAGCCACCTAGTCTGTGGTATTTTGTTAAGACAGGCCTAAGAAACTAATACAGGCAGGGTTTCTATGTTGCAATCTTGAGGTTGAATTCCTTCTTCTTTAGGAAATCTCAGTCCTTGCTTTTAAGGCCTTCAACTGATTGGATGAGGCCCACCCACATTATAGAGAGTAATTTGCTTTACTTAAAATCTGTTGATTAAAATGTTAATCACGTCTAAAAAATATTTTCACAGCAATATCTGGATTAGTGTTTGAGCAAACAACTGGATGCCATAGCCTAGCCACACTGACACACAAAATTAACCATCACACTTGGGCTCAATAAAATATACAATTAAAATTATTTCCTTTTTTTCTTTTTAAAATGTGATTACTAGAAAATCAAAAATTTTGTACGTGGCTCACATTTGTCCCTCATATCAGATTTCTTTTGGACTCTACTGCTCTAGACATTTATGAAAGTAGATAGCAAGTTTCATAGAAGATATATGCACAAAGTGCCATGGGAGCACAGAAGAAAGACATTGACATCTATTTGGGGCTGTTAAGGAAGATTTTGCAGGGATGGTAAGATGATTGAAGTACAAACCCTGGAACCAGAATGCTTGGGTTGAATCTCTGCTCTGTCACTTCACTGGAGGGTGGACTAGAGCAAGAAATTTACTCTCTCTGTGCCTTGTTTTCCTTATCTGTAAAATGGGGGTAGTAATTAAACCTCCTGCATGGGGTTGTTATGTAGTTTAAATGATTTTATACATTAAAGTATTTAGAACAGTGTCTGAGACAGTGTATTTCAGTAAATATTAATTAAAGAAGGTTGTGCTTGAGCAGAATCTGGATGGATGGGGAGCTGGACAGATCCTGAAGGGCTTATTGAAACGGGATGAATTTCCAGTGAAGGGAACATCAGACCCTCTTCTCTGGGCTTCACTTTCTGTCTTACCACAGGGAAATCAGCAGCTGGGTCTCAATTAATATATTCTGTGGCTTAGAGTTCAACCAACTTGAGTTGACTTCTTGTATCGTTTGGCAAATGCACTTGGCACTGTTCTTGGCACTCCTTTTGGTTCTGATTCTATCTGACCTCAGCAGCACTCAGCAGTGCTGACCATGGCCTTCTTTTCAAAACACTGGATTTTTAGCATGATTGTTTCTTGGTTTTCTCCAGTCTCCTGTGTGCTCCAACTTTGGCTCCTTTGCACAATTCGTCCTCTTCTGGGTCAAGTTCAATCCTTATCTCTCTATTCTTCTCATTTTAAGCTCTCTTCCTAGAAAATTCCATACATACTCATGCAAGGCCTTGGTTACCACAGATACTGCACATGACTCACAAATTTGTAGCTATAGTCCAAACTTTTCCACTGAGCTCCAGATCTGAATAATCAAACGCCTACCTGATTCCCTCCACTCTACGTCTCAGAGACATCTCATATTCAAGTCCTAAAACGTGTTCACCTGCCTCTCCCCATCACATACACCTTGTTCATTTTCAGTGTTTCCAACTTGTATCTTACAAAGCCAGAAGCTTATGAGTTATACCTTATCCCTCTCCTTTATTCTCCAAATCCAACACAACATCAAGACTTAGTTCTATTCCTCTGAATCCAAGGCTGCCAATGTTTCTCACTGGATCACTGGATTAATCTTTGCACTCTTTTTGACCCCCTTCTAATTTCTTATCCACACTGTAGCCAGGCTGGTATTTTTGAATTTCAAATCTAATCATATCACTACTCTTCTAAAAATATTTAATAATTTCTCATGTTCATTGGATAAATTAAGGTTGTAATTTCTGGACCCTAACTACAACTGCAGCCCCATTTCACATCAGGCTTCTCGTCATTTGGCCACACAGATCTTTTGCCATTACCTTGTTCCAATCATGCACCTTTTGGCCATAGGACCTATTCCTCTGCCGCATCCCCCTTGCCTATGTTCTCAGAGCATTATTCTCCTTCAGAGAATTTACCTTAATTATTCATTACCTTTGTTCATGTGATCCTTTGATTATTATCTGTGTCCTCCACTGGAATATAAGCACTCAGAAGTCCAAAAGGGCCTGTGTCTTTTTTCCCCTCCTCTTGTATCTCTGCTCTAACAGAGAAGGACAAATAAGTGTATGGTTTCAATCAGTGCTCACGTCAACTCTCCCTCGTAACTACTTTCATTCCACAGTTTCCATGTGCAGCCAGAGAGGTTCAGTTGGTTTACTGACACGCCCAAGATTGCAAAACTGGTAGGTGGAAGAACTTGGAACTGAAATCAGGTCATGCTGTTTTTACTCTTCCATACTTTATTTTAGACCTCCCTGTTTCTTAAGCTTGGGGAAAAAGAACCACATGACTATGCCCATCTCCTCTTTTTTTGTTAGTGATTATACTGGACATCTAGGCTCTCAGGGACTGTACTTATTTATGCACATGCATTTTTTGGTTTTCTTTTGTTTATTAATTAACTTTTTTGGGGAGAACAGTTTTATTTATTTGTTTATTTGAAGTATAACTGTTCAGATTTGTTACAGCGAAGTGATTCAGTTTTATATATATACATATTCTCTATATATTTATATATGTATACTTTTTCAGATTCTTTTCCATTTTATGTTATTACAAGATATTTAATGTAATTCCCTGTGCTATTCAGTAGGTCCTTTTAAAATCTATTTTATATACAGTAGTGTGCATCAGTTAACTCCAAACTCCTAATTTATCCCTCCCTCACCCACCTCTTTCCCCTTTGGTAACCATAAGTTTGTTTTCTATGAACATGCATTTTTTTTTGTTTTGGAAAAATAAACTGACTAATTTTTAATGAACTGTGATTAAGAGAAAATCACCTCTGATGGTCCCATAACCAGGACCTCTGGATATTTTTGATTAAGTGGAAGAAAAATATAGACTCAGAAAACTGAGAAAAAAATCTTTATTAATGAAAAGAAAGATTACTCCAGATATTCTGCAAGAAAAACAAATCCATTGAGGTGAAAAGCAGGATGGTTTAATTCAAGTACATAAATAAATACATTGACAAAATTTTACCATCTCTAGTAGCAATAATCAGAATGATTTGTCTGGTTATACATTTTTTATTAAGTTGGACCACATAAAATTGATGATGTTTGACTCTTTTTGACCACAAAACAGCATTTTTTTATGGTTCAATTCCCTCATAAAGAGATATTTCCCTATTTCTTTTCTGAGATCCAGGAAAATTTTACTTAACAACCCATTAAAAAGAGGCCAACTTTGATTGACTTTGCTGACTAGAATGTTGATTCTTTTTTTCTTCCGCATTACCATATATGCACCCATTTTCCACCTGGATGCTGTGGACTAGTTAGAGGGAATTGCTATTTGATCAAGGGTAATGAGGCCCCATGTAGAATGGAGGAGCTCATGAAACTCCAAAGATCTACTGTCCTTATAATTTCCTTTTAGAGAAAATGACCTGAAGCAGTATCTTCCTGCAAATTTTGATATGACCCATGGCATACTCATGCTGAGTGAAAACAATGAGTGTGGTGGATTAGACTGGGGATCAGGAGGTAAAGTCTGTTAGAGAGAAGGAGATGAGAAATCATGTTGACCAGGAGAGATGTTCTCAGTTACTGAATTTCCAGTTCCTAATCTCTTTCTAAGAGGCCCTGCTATACTTTATATCTTACCTATGAATATCCATGTAAATTTCCTTTTGTAGCCTTCTAATAAAACTCCTTTTATTTGCCCTTGTCGGAGAAAATGCTTTCCCTCACCACCAAACAATCACTGACCAAGACAAGAATTAAATGGGATGATATATGTGGGTTTTTTTCCTTTTCTTTGATAAACTATAAAGATAAATATGAAGATCAAGTATTGAAAAAAATGAATTATTCTTCCTCTTGGGAAACTTAGGTTTCAGAATGGAAATTTATTTCATGTTGCCCAAATAGATGGTGAAAAACCAGTAGCCAAGCAAAGGAAGATGTTGCTTCAATGAGGTATGAAATGCATGTTATTAGATGGGTTTTTATCTTAGACAATCAGCATAAGTGTACAAGCAAGCATCATTTATTTCCAATCCAGAGGATTTTAGAAGTCATTCAGTTGGATTTTCCCTTTTTCCTTCAGAAGGGATTAGTCTGAGCTCTTGCAGTTTATGGACAACCAAAGAGATCACCTCTGACCATACTTCAAGATTTAGTGATACAGCCATAATATCAATTGGCCTAGTCCTTAGGTCTCATTCCTTATGAGAAGATTTCATCCCTGGAGCTGTATGAACAAGTGTTTTTAGAAAAATCGTTTTCTACAGCATAGAGAAACACACTGGAGAATATTATAAATGTATTTTATTTATTTCACAAACCTTTTAATTGGCCTTCAGAGGGGTTATTCAAACAAAGATCGAGCTGAACTCAAAGGTTAAAGATCTGAAATCAGAAGACTCATCTTTCTTTTCAATAGATATATGTATATGTATAACTAAATCACTTTGCTGTACACCTGAAACTGACACAACATTGTAAATCAACTATACTCCAATATAAAATAAAAATTTTAAAAATTAAAAAAAGAAGAATCATCTTCATTTTCTTTATTGCAGAACATCAGTTCTTCATAGTTCTCTAATATCTGGCCTTATCTATGGATAAGAAGATCTGGGGTTGACCTACAGTTCCTTTTGAAATGTTTTTTCAGTAATTTAGAACAGATATCTTCATCTTTTTTATGTGTTATCCCTGGTACCAGATATCAGTAGGATATAGGGTGATTTTGGAACTTTCCCAAGGGTAAATGATGAGTGTAGAGTTCACATCAAGAGCTTTTAAGAAGATAACGTTTCTGGTTTAGAGACCCAAAGACAATATCTCTGAACTGGGAGTAAAGATTGGATATGAGGGATTATGTTTCTTATTCCTGACAAGCAATATGTTGCATACAATGGGATGTAGATTTTATGGTGATTAGAGAGAGACTGAGCTTGGAGGGAACTTTTTATTATGAGATAAAAGTGCAGACCTTCATGAAAGTGTTTTCCTTAAAACCGAGCTTGAGACTTTGTATAGCCTTTCATCAATGCCCGCAATCATTCAGGCACTCTAGGATCAATAAAAGTGTGTCAAGATTCTGAAGGCTCCACTAGTTCTCTGTCTGCTTGACATTGCTTCAGGAGTTCACTGACCACTGCTGTCAACAAGGGGGCATCCATAGCAAATGTTTATATCCTTTAAATATCTACTATGTACTAGTTACCAGTTGGGCAAAATGGGTAAAATGATGTCACTCTATCATGTTTAAGGCACTGTGTCAAAGCCTATGTACTATTTTGGTTTAATCTTCAAAGAAACCCTAAAAAGAAGATATTATTGAAATATATTTTACAGATACAGAGGCTGGAGTTTAGAGAGGTGAGCCTGCCTGCTCCCCTCTACACACATACACATAACTATTAAGTGGAAGCTTCAGGATTCAAATGCAAGTTTATTTTATTATTAATCTGGTGCTCTTAACTAATATACCTACTGTTTCCAAATACCTTTTTTTTTTTTTTTTTTTGCCTTCAAGGTGAAACCATGGGTAATCATTAATTAAATCCATTTCGCCTGTAATCTGCCTTTACTAGTCAAGGTCATTTTAATTGCTGCCACAAAAGACTTGCATGTCCTCCAAGTTACACATAGCCTAAACAATAAGATGTTTGCTTAAACCATAAATAGTTTTCAAGAAACAGTTCTGTCTAGTTCGAGCTGAGCTGGTTAAGACTTCATGGGACCAGTGACCCTTCAACTGGGCATGTGCAAGTGTCTGCTTGGTGACCTTTTGAATGTGCAGAGGCCTGTAGCCTAGTTATACTTGCACAGGATGATCACTATGGCACCTTTTCCCAATCACCTGTATCTACGCTCCCCATCCTCCCCACCCTGCTTCTTTACTCTTTATGCCATAAATACCACAAGTCCCTTGCCTTCAGAGAAGTGGATTTGAGGTTTTTCTCCTGTCTCCATGCTTGGCTACCTTTCAAATAAACCCTCTCTTTATTGCAGATTTCTGTGTCTCAGCATTTTGGCTTGAAGTGCATCGGGCAAAAAGAATCTAGTTTGGTAACAAAGGGACTAAAATTCGAGTCATGGTAGTAAACCTGTTAGTAATCAATCAAGCAGATTATGATGGAGGAAAGCACAGACACTAAGAGAATATGGGGGAGACAAACAAACTTGATTGATGTGATAAGACATGGTACCCTGGAGGAAGTGATCATGCTGATAAGTAAGAATCAGTCAATAGTGATGGAAGAAAACTGTATATCAGGCATTGGGAAGGGCATGTGCACATATTGGAAATGACATATTATTTTTCTGCAGTTGACACCCAGACAGATTTTGCTGTTAAAAAGTAATTTATGCAAGAAGAGATGAGTCCCAAAATATGATATTTATGCTGTGGATGAAGAGGAAGAGAAGATTTGAGAGATGTTGAGAATAGGATTTACTAAATTTGGTGATTGGATTGAACGTAAAGAGGAGATGAAAAAGAAGAAAACCTTAAAGATGATTGCTAGTTTTCTGTATTGGCTGACTGTTTTATCAAAGGAGTGGCTACATAAGAGGAACAGGTTATTAGGAAAATGATGGGGTACTTCTACAGGACACACAGAGGGGGAGGTTTAGAGTTGTACCAATGGATCTGGAGCTCAGCAGAGAGGTCCAAGCTAAAGATATGCTTCTAGAACTCATCAGCATAAAGGATTTGGTAATTCAAGTCCTTAGAGGGAATAAGATGTTTTAGGGATAGTGTGAAGAAAGAGAAAGAAGAGGATGAGTAGAGGAAGCTCCAACATTTAAAGGATGGGCAGAGGAAGAGGAGCCTGTGAAAAGCGAAGAGAAGGAAAAACCAGGTAGGTGGAAAATAATCCAGGGTTGACTATAGTCAATAAAGCAAAGGGAGGTGAGAACTTCCAAAAAGAGTATGTATGGAACTGCTTCAAATTCTACAGAAAAGTGAGAAAAGATTGAAAAGCATCCTTTGAATTTAGCAATAGGGGGCAGATTGAGATAACATTCTCTTTAGTTTAATGACAAATTTTGTTGCTCACTTTCCTCACTGGGATAGGGCTTTGTGTGGTTAGAGATGGTTGGGGAGAGAGGTGTCAGTTTGGGGTTTGCACACCGCTCCAATATACATAAAGAGGTAGAATGGTAGAAAAGTATTTCTTTTGGCTCCTTGAAGTAAGATTACTGAAATCAGCCTCACATAATTTCTCTATGTGTGCACCCCACTCATGGAGATCAAGGGACTTCTCCTTAGAAGAAGACTGCTGCAGGAATAAGGGTTTATTCTTCTCCACCTTCAGAGCCTCTCTGAGTATAATCTATGCAGCAATCATTGGATGAAGAGTCTGTATTTTCAGTATCAGAAGTTGTGGGTGTCCAAATTATGTGTTTGTAGATTAGTTTTTAGAATATAACTTCTACCAATCACACTGAATGAGAATTGTGCTTTTTTGCCTTGTGACACCAGGCAATTAATCAGAAATAAGAATTTTCAAGGTTAAGCTTGAAGTCAGGTAAACTTGTGTGTGGATAATGCCTCGTACTTTCTGGGTGATCTTAGGCAGTTACTTAACTTCTTTTAGTTGCAATTTCCTCCTACGTGAAACGGGAATGATGACAAGGTTTTTATAAGTATTTAAGGAAACAATGTAGAGGTCTTTGCACATAACCACTGCTCAGTAAATGTTAACCACTATTATTTCTACTTTAATCTCTAAAGTTAATTTTTCTTCTCTGCGTTGGAACCCATCCTTGAATGGAGATTTTCATGCATTGCTCCCATACATCACCATAACCCATTCTCCTTAGGGTACTCAATCGCTCTTTTTGTTTCTTTCTTTTTAAAAATCTTTCTTGCTATTAGTCATGCCTAGCGGTCAATTACTTTAAACAAATTAGTGCTTTTCTTTGGAACCTGATGCCTATGGAATGAACTTTGAATTTATTTTCTTCCTTTTCATGACCAACTCTTTCAAGAAACAGTCTACACTCACTCTCATTTTTCCATTATCTGTTTTGTTCCTAAGCTTTGACGTGGAATCTTTGCCTCCTGAAACTGCTTATGGGAAGGTCATTGGTGATGTATTTCTAGTGAAAATCAATAACCTTTTAAAATTCTCAACCTCTTGGGCTATTCAGCTGCATGTGGTTCTATTGAGAACTGCTTTCTTGAAAAAATCTCTTACCCTTTTCTGTGTCACTACAACACCCCCAATTTTTTCCCCACTGGCACTTCTTTTCTCCCTACATCCCAGTCAGTGGAATTTCTCAAGGATTAGTCTTTAACTTTCTTTTTTCTTTTATACACTAATTTCTTCACAGAGTTTTATTTACTTAGAGTTTTCATCATAACTTTGATAATGAAAAGTATCACATCTTCATGTGTTCTGAGTTTTTAACTTGTACTCAACCTTCATATTTCTAAATACCTTGAACCCCTGCTATCTTCTCATTTTTCAGCAGGTAAGCTCTACTTTCATCTCTTTCTTGGGTTTTACTACTTTCTAGCCAATAAGGACAACTCCCTTTTCTATATTTCTTTTGGCTGTAACATTCAGGTTAGAATCTGCTTTGAATTCTGTGAAAACACTGTTCTCGAACAGCTTATTTGTACTTTGAGGACAGCACTCAAATTGATATTTCTTCTGTGAAACTTAAACACTCGATAATTAATTACTATGTCCATTAAAAAAAAATGTCAATGTTGTAGATGAAAAACAAAACATAGGTAAACATTGGAGAAGAAATAGTTTTACACCCTAGAGTGGTGTAATACTTATTTGGGAACTTGTGTTTATTGTCAAGCTAAGTTTATTTAATAGTATTAAGAGACATAATAGGAATATGAGATTTAAATGTATTAAATATTGGGGGTCATATAAAACAAACATACTACACAAATTTTTTGTTAATTATTTGGCTTTGGAACTTAATCCATTTAATATGTTTCTCCATAACCCTGGTTAAGAAATGAAAAAAAAATTTTTTTCTGCAACATTAAAATTGGATATTTAGCAAACATTTTATGATTCACAATTTGGAGAAGGCAATTAATGCTGAATATAATTACTTTCATTAAAATCTGATTTGTGCCGTTAATTAGAAAAAATCCATGGGTGGCAAATTTTATGTTGAAGAAATACTTTATTTTGTATGGTATTGAGAAAGCTTTCCTAAACTTTCAGGTTATTTTATTTGAAAAAATCCAAACTAAATCTCAAATAAATTGTAAATTCAGTAAGGAAAAAAAAAAAAAAAATAAACGAAACAAGCTCCTTGATACAAATCTACACAAAAAGGGAGCAATTTTCCACTGAGTTGAAAAAAAGAACTATTTCTCTTATTCCTCCCTAGTATACCTAGATTAGTCTCAGAAAGTACATAGACTTGTTCATGTGTTGTCTGGTTGAGAAATGACTAAGATTCTATTCTGGACGAGGTCACTTGGAAAGCTTCTTGGTGGTGATCAAACAAGAATTATGATACTATTTGGGGCTATATGTCAGAATATTGAAAGCTCAGTTTGAAGTCTTTTCAGCAGCTGAGTCACTGTAGTGCCCTTGCAAATGACTTTTATTTTTGCACCTCAATTTTTTCTATCACAATCCAAAGGGGAATTTCAATCCAAAAATACAATGAATTGTTTAATAATGAGAAAAATTTGAAATCAGAAAAAGGGAAAAGTAAAAAACCTAATAAAGTCTTGCAGGAATTTTGCCAGCTGAGAGGTAAGGGCCAAATGTGGATGAATTACAACTGAGACAATTGGATAACACCAGTATTTTATTGTAGTCTATCTGAAGGAAATACGTCTCCAAGATGGCATATTTTTAGCCCCAGATATCAGCTTTATTTGATATGTTGGTATTGTGCTTTTATTCATTCACTCCTTTATTCTATCAAACAGATATGTGTTAAATACCAACTATAAAAAAGTACTAATACATATACATATATCCACTCTTTTTTAGATTCTTTTCCCATATAGGCCATTGCAGAGTACTGAGTAGTGTTCCCTGTGCTATACAGTAGGTCCTTATTAGTTATCTGTTTTATATATAGTAGTGTGTATACGTCAATCCCAATATGTATATATATAACAGATTCACATTGATGTACACCTGAAATGAATACAACATTGTAAATTATCTATACTCCAATTAAAATAAAAAAAAAAGATGTTTTGGGAAGACTACGGAAGAACCAGTTTTAATGTGGATGTTGAAAAAGGAATAAATAAGCAACATTTAAAAATTAAAAAAAAAAAGTACTAATGATATGGGTGCCACCAACAAAGTGTGTGATGAAGTTACAGCCCTTACCCATAAGCAGTTCTTCTCATTCATCCTCACCCAGGCCTTATCCCAAGATGGGAGCCATTTGTAGGTTTTATATGTTGGAGATTATGGGAACCATGGAGGCTACAGTATTGGGAAAATGTGTTCCTGGCTTTTTGAACCCATCATATTTACTTTGTTGTCTCTACCCTGCTGAAAACATCAAGGAATTAAAGACTAAGAGGTAGACCTTGGAAAGTCAGAAACCTATTTTAAATGCCTCAGTTCCCCTGGAGAAGGGGACGATGACCACTGTGAGTTCCAGCTGTGTGGGTGTGGAGTTTGTTGCTAAGACTACACTTAGTGATTTTGTGATACATGTTTAAGTGGTGGCTGAGATTTTTACAGATCTTTTCAAGAAGAGATTTTTATTCCAGGTGTATTTTTCTTTATATTCTGTCTCCTTTCTTTCTCCCTCCTTTTTACTGTTACACTCTGCGTAACTTCAAAGATCTAATCCTTTTCCTTACAAAAAATTTAAAAATTTTAGAAGTTTATAAATAAACATACCCACAAAAACAACAGGATGGACCTTCCTTTTTACAGTTAGGTTTATGAAAATATAGAGGAAAATAACTTAGTTGGAAATAGATTGATTCTATGATGCTAGGGATAGAAAAGGCAGAAAGAAGTGAATTTGCATGGTGTTTTCATATGACACATAAAGTTCAAGTTACTCCCATAGGGACTTGTCAGTCCTGAAGGATATTTTTTACATAGGGAGGAAACTTACTACTGTATTACTGGTAACCTCCTACGATTTGTCCCAGGCCATATCTACTCTTCTAGACGTCTCTGACCCAGTATAAGTTACAATCAGAGGGGAATTTCCTTATTTGATGTCTTGTCACTTCAGTGACTTTATAAGTAGAAATGAAAGAACCCAGAAAAGTTTTGAAAAAAATTTTAGTTCTTCCTGGCAATTACATATTCTTTCTTCTGTATGTCATTTGTACATGACAAACTCTTATTACCTTAGGAACAAATATGAAACAGTTCTCTGGAAAAAGGAATTTGATTTTGGGTCAACATCTGGGGAATACTTTTTTTTTCTCTAGTAGCTCCACGATAAAATGTATGTTCAATATAACTGAGGAGAAAGACTACAAATATTGCTTCTAATTCACGTGTGTCCCTCTGTATAAGTACAATGAAGGTAAAATTTGAGTAATTAAGAGTATAAAATTTTAATACTTTAAAAAAAATTGTATACTATGGACAACCATCTAGAAATTTACTTCAAATTTCCACTGATTTTCCTATATAGAAACAGGTACTGTCATATTCCTTTTCTGAAAAGTAAAAAAGGAAGCGACCATGAACAAATGTTTTGTGGGTCATTGATTATAAGACTCAAGAAGATTGTGTGTGTGTGGGTGTAGGTATGTAAGAAAGAACAAAAGAAAGAGAGAGACAGAGAGAAAGAGACAGAGACAGACAGGGAGACAGAAAAAGAGGTGTTTGAAGGAGGAGAAAGAAGAGTGGTAAATAAAAAGTACACATCTATACTTAAAGTATAGACTTTGGTCTAAAATAATGCAAAGGAGAAAAACATGTCTATAAGGGAATACAAGGGAGAAAGAGATTGGTTAGATAGGATATTGTCCTTAGTAATTAAAAAAAAAATTTTTTTTTGGCTGAGTTGGGTCTTTGTTGCTGTGTGTGGGCTTTCTCTTGTTGCAGTGAGTGGGGGCTAATCTTCATTGCGGCGCACGGGTGTCTCATTGTGGTGGCTTCTCTTATTGTGGAGCACTGGCTCTAGGTGCACGGGCTTAAGTAGTTGTGGCTCGTGGGCTCGGTAGTTGTGGCTCACGGGCTCTAGAGTGCAGGGTCAATAGTTGTTGTACACAGTCTTAGTTGCTCTGTGGCATGTGGGATCTTCCTGGACCGGGGCTCAAACCCGTGTCCCCTGCATTGGCAGGTGGATTCTTAACCACTGTGCCACCAGGGAAGCCCTGTCCATAGTAATTTAAGAATTCTATAGTTATGCATTTATTTCCTAAGGTACATGAATAGGTTCTGGTCCAAAATTTTACCTCAATTTATAATTTGGATTTGATTTTTCTGTTTTCCTTCATATAACTGTCAAGATGATCACACTGTTGATAAGAAGGATTAGGTAAAATTAATATAATTATTTGTATTATATTATTATAATTATTAGATCAATGAATTATACCAGAATCATCATTTAAAAAGTTTTAAAGTACTGTAAATGAAATCTATTCAAGCATTTTGCCATAAAAGAATGAAAAACAGAGACCAGAGACTTTCAAGATGGCAGAGGAGTAAGATGTGGAGATCACCTTCCTCCCCACAAATACATCAGAAATACATCTACATGTGGAACCACTCCTACAGAACACCTACTGAATGCTGGCAAAAGACCTCAGACTTCCCAAAAGGCAAGAAACTCCCCACATACCTGGGTAGGGCAAAAGAAAAAAGAAGAAACAGAGACAAAAGAATAGGGACAGGACCTGCACCTTGGGGAGGGAGTTGAGAAGGAGGAAAAGTTTCCACACATTAGGAAGCCCCTTCGTGGGTGGAGACAGGGGGTGGGCGGGGGGAGGGGGAAGCTTCGGAGCCACGGAGGAGAGCGCAGCAACAGGGGTGTGGAGGGCAAAGCAGAGAGATTCCCGCACAGAGGATCAGTGCCGACCAGCACTCACCAGCCTGAGAGGCTTGTCTGCTCACCCACTGGGCCGGGTGGGAGCTGGGAGCTGAGGCTCCAGCTTCAGAGGTCAGATCGCAGGGAAAGGACTGGGGTTGGCTGCGTGAACACAGCCTGAAGGGAGCTAGTGCACCACAGCTAGCCAGGAGGGAATCCAGGAAAAAGTCTGGACCTGCCTAAGAGGCAAGAGACCATTGTTTCAGGGTGCGCGAGGAGAGGGGATTCAGAGCACCGCGTAAACGAGCTCCAGAAACTGGCACGAGCCACGGCTATCAGCGCGGACACCAGAGACGGGCATGAAATGCTAAGGCTGCTGCTGCAGCTACCAAGAAGCCTGTGTGCAAGCACAGATCACTATCCACACCTCCCCTACTGGGAGCCTGTGCAGCCCGCCACTACCAGGGTCCCGTGATCCAGGGACAACTTTCCCGGGAGAACACATGGCGCACCTCAGACTGTTGCAACGTCACGCTGGCCTCTGCCGCTGCAGGCTTGCCCCGCATTCCTTACCCCTCCCTCCACCCAGCCTGAGTGAGCCAGAGCCCCCTAATCAGCTGCTCCTTTAACCCCGTCCTGTCTGGGCAGGGAACAGATGCCCTCAGGCGACCTACACACAGAGGCGGGGCCAAATCCAAAGCTTAACCCCAGGAACTGTGCGAACAACGAAGAGAAAGGGAAATCTCTCCCAGCAGCCTCAGGAGCAGCAGATTAAATCTCCACAATCAACTTGATGTACCCTGCATCTGTAGAATACCTGAGTAGATGACAAATCATCCCAAAATTGAGGCATTGGACTTTGGGAGCAACTGTAGACTTGGGGTTTGCTTTCTGCACCTAATTTGTTTCTGGTTTTATGTTCATCTTAGTTTAGTATTTAGAGTTTATTATCACTGGTAGATTTGTTTATTGATTTGGTTGCTCTCTTCCTTTTTTTAAAAAATATATATATATATATATTTTTTCCTTTTTCTCTTTTTGTGAGTTTGTATGTGTATGCTTTGCTTTTACCATTTGTCCTAGGGTTCTGTCTGTCCGTTTTTTTTTTTTTTTTTAGTATAGGTTTTAGTGCTTGTTATCTTTGGTGTATATATTTTTTGGTTTGGTTGCTCTCTTTTTTCTTTCTTTCTTTCTTTCTTTTTTATTACTCAAAAATTTTTTTTAAATAATTTTTTAGTATTTTATTTTAATAACTTTATTTATTTATATTCTTTCTTTCTTTCTTTCTTTCTTTCTTTCTTTCTTTCTTTCTTTCTTTCTTCCTTTCTTCCTTTCTTCCTTTCTTCCTTTCTCCCTTTCTCCCTTTCTCCCTTTCTCCCTTTCTCTCTTTCTCTCTTTCTTTCTTTCTCCCTTTCCTTCTGAGCCTTGTGGCTGACAGGATCTTGGTGCTCCAGGCGTGTGTCAGACCTGTGCCTCAGAGGTGGGAGAGCCAAGTTCAGGACATTGGTCCACGAGAGACCTCCTGGATCCACATAATATCAAACAGCGAAGGTTCTCCCAGAGATCTCCATCTCAACGTTAAGACCCAGCTCCACTCAACGACCAGCAAGTTACAGTGCTCGACACCCTATGCCAAACAAATAGCAAGACAGAAACACAACCCCACTCATTAGCAGAGAGGCTGCCTAAAATCATAATAAGGTCACAGACACCCCAAAACACACCACCAGACCTGGTCTGGCCCACCAGAAAGACAAGATCCAGCCTCATCCACCAGAACACAGGCACAAGTCCCCTCCACTAGGTAGCCTACACAACCCACTGAAACAACTTTAGCTACTGGGGGAAGACACCAAAAACAACGGGAACTACGAACCTGCAGCCTGTGAAAAGGAGACCCCAAACACAGTAAGTTAAGCAAAATGAGAAGACAGAGAAAAACAGAGCAGATGAAGGAGCAAGGTCAAAACTCACCAGACCAAGCAAATGAAGAAGAAATAGGCAGTCTACCTGAAAAAGAATTCAGAGTAATGATAGTAAAGATGATCCAAAATCTTGGAAATACAATAGAGAAAATACATGAAATGTTGAACAAGGACTTAGAAGAACTAAAGAGAAAACAAACAATGATGAACAACACAATAAATGAATTTTAAAATTCTCTAGAAGGAATCAATAGCAGAATAACTGAGGCAGAAGAACGGATAAGTGACCTGGAAGATAAAATAGTGGAAATAACTACCACAGAGCAGAATAAAGAAAAAAGAATGAAAAGAATTGAGGACAGTCTCAGAGACCTCTGGGACATTAAATGCACCAACATTTGAATTATAGGGGTCCCAGAAGAAGAAGAGAAAAAGAAAGGGAATGAGTAAATATTTGAAGAGATTATAGTTGAAAACTTCCTTAATATGGGAAAGGAAATAGTCAATCAAGTCCAGAAAGCACAGAGAGTCCCATACAGGATAAATCCAAGGAGAAACACGCCAAGACACATACTAATCAAACTATCAAAAATTAAATACAAAAAAAGAAAAAAGCAGCAAGGGAAAAACAACAAATAACATACAAGGGAATCCCCAAAAGGTTGACAGCTGATCTTTCAGCAGAAAATCTGCAAGCCAGAAGGGAGTGGTAGGACATATTTAAAGTGATGAAAGAGAAAAACCTACAACCAAGGTTTCTCTACTCAGCAAGGATCTCATTCAGATTTGACGGAGAAATTAAAACCTTTACAGACAAGCAAAAGCTAAGAGAATTCAGTGTGACCAAACCAGCTTTACAACAAATGCTAAAGGAACTTCTCTAGGCAGGAAACACAAGAGAAGGAAAAGAACTACAATAACAAACCCAAAACAATTAAGAAAATGGTAAGAGGAACATACATATTGACAGGTACCTTAAATGTAAATGGATTAAATACTCCCACCAAAAGACATAGACTGGCTGAATGGATACAAAAACAAGACCCGTATATATGCTGTCTACAAGAGACCCACTTCAGACCTAGGGACACATACAGACTGAAAGTGAGGGGATGGAAAAAGATATTCCATGCAAATGGAAATCAAAGAAAGCTGGAGTAGCAATTCTCATATCAGACAAAATAGACTTTAAAATAAAGACTATTACAAGAGACAAAGAAGGACACTACATAATGATCAAGGGATCAATCCAAAATAAGACATAACAGTTGTAGATATTTATGCACTCAACATAGGAGCACGTCAATACATAAGGCAAATGCTAACAGCCATAAAAGGGGAAATCAACAATAACAGAATCATAGTAGGGGACTTTAACACCCCACTTCCACCAATGGACAGATCATCCAAAATGAAAATAAATAAGGAAACACAAGCTTTAAATGATACATTAAACAAGATGGACTTAATTGATATTTATAGGACATTCCATCCAAAAACAACAGAATACACTTTCTTCTCAAGTGCTCATGGAACATTCTCCAAGATAGATCATATCTTGGGTCACAAATCAACCCTTGGTAAATTTAAGAAAACTGAATTCGTATCAAGTATCTTTTCTGACCACAATGCTATGAGACTAGATATCAATTACAGGAAAAAATCTGTAAAAAATACAAACACATGGAGGCTAAACAGTAGACTACTTAATAACCAAGAGATCACTGAAGAAATCAAAAGAGGAAAGAGGAAATCAAAAAATACCTAGAAGCAAATGACAATGAAAACATGACAACCCAAAACCAATGGGATGCAGCAAAAGTAGTCCTAAGAGGGAAGTTTATAGCAGTACAATCCTACCTCAAGAAACAGGAAACATCTCAAAGAAACAACCTAACCTTACATCTAAAGCAATTAGAGAAAGAACAAAAATACCCCAAAGTTAGCAGAAGGAAAGAAATCATAAAGATCAGATCAGAAATAAATGAAAAAGAAATGAAGGAAACAATAGCAAAGATCAATAAAACTAAAAGCTGGTTCTTTGAGAAGATAAACAAAATTGATAAACCATTAGCCAGCCTCTTCAAGAAAAAAAAGAAGACTCAAATCAACAGAATTAGAAATGAAAAAGAAGTAACATCTGACACTGCAGAAATACAAAGGATCATGAGAGATGACTACAAGCAACTATATGCCAATAAAATGGACAACCTGGAAGAAATGGACAAATTCTTAGAAAAGCACAACTTTCCAAGACTGAACCAGGAAGAAATAGAAAATATAAACAGACCAATCACAAGGACTGAAATTGAGACTGTGATTAAAAATCTTCCAAAAAACAAAAGCCCAGGACCAGATGGCTTCACAGGCGAATTCTATCAAACATTTAGAGAAGAGGTCACACCTACCCTTCTTAAACTCTTCCATAATATAGCCGAGGGAGGAAGACTCCCCAACTCATTCTACAAGGCCACCATGACCCTGATACCAAAACCAGACAAAGATGTCACAAAGAAAGAAAACTACAGGCCAATATCACTGATGAACATAGATGCCAAAGTCCTCAACAAAATACTAGCAAACAGAATCCAACAGCATGTTAAAAGGATCATACAACATGATCAAGTGGGGTTTATCCCAGGAATGCAAGGATTCTTCAATATACGCCAATCAATCAATGTGATAAACCATATTAACAAATTGAAGGATAAAAACCTGCTTACTGGATCATCTCAATAGATGCAGAAAAAGTTTCTGACAAAATTCAACACCCATTTATGATAAATACCCTCTGGAAAGTAGGCATACAGGGAACTTACCTCAACATAATAAAGGCCATATATAACAACCCCACAGCCAACATCCTTCTCAAAGGTGAAAAACTGAAACCATTTCCTCTAAGATCAGGAACAAGACAAGGTTGCCCACTCTCACCACTATTATTCAACATAGTTTTGGAAGTTTTAGCCACAGCAATCAGAGAAGAAAAAGAAATAAAAGGAATCCAAATTGGAAAAGAAGCAGTAAAGCTGTCACTGTTTGCAGATGACAAGATACTATACATAGAGAATCCTAAAGATGTTACCAGAAAACTACTAGGGCTAATCAATGAATTTGGGAAAGTGACAGGATACAAAATTAATGCACAGAAATCTCTTGCATTCCTGTACACTAATGATGAAAAATCTGAAAGAGAAATTAAGGAAACACTCCCATTTACCATTGCAACAAAAAAAATAAAATACCTAGGAATAAACCTACCTAAGGAGACAAAAGACCTGTATGCAGAATACAATAAGACACTGATGAAAGAAATTAAAGATGATACAAACAGATGGAGAGATACACCATGTTCTTGGATTGGAAGAATCAACATTGTGAAAATGACTATACTACCCAAAGCAATCTACAGATTCAATGCAATCCCTATCAAACTACCAATGGTGCTTATCACAGAAGTAGAACAAAAAATTTCACAATTTGTATGGAAACACAAAAGACCCCGAATAGCCAAAGCAATCTTGAGAAAGAAAAATGGAGCTGGAAGAATCAGGCTCCCAGACTTCAGACTCTACTACAAAGCTACAATAATGAAGATAGTATGGTACTGGCACAAAAACAGAAATGTAGATCAATGGAACAGGGTAGAAAGCCCAGAGATAAACCCACACACATATGGTCACCTTATTTTTGATAAAGGATGCAAGTATATACAATGGAGAAAAGACAGCCTCTTCAATAAGCGGTGCAGGGAAAACTGGACAGCTACATGTAAAACAATGAAATAGAACACTCCCTAACACCATACACAAAAATAAACTCAAAATGGATTAAAGACCTAAATGTAAGACCAGACCCTAGAGGAAAACATAGGCAGAACACTCTGTGACATAAATCACAGCAAGATCCTTTTTGACCCACCTCCTAGAGAAATGGAAATAAAAACAAAAATAAATAAATGGGACCTAATGAAACTTAAAAGCTTTTGCACAGCAAAGGAAACCATAAACAAGATGAAAAGACAACCCTCAGAATGGGAGAAAATATTTGCAAGTGAAACAAATGACAAAGGATTAATCTCCAAAATATACAAGCAGCTCATGCAGCTCAATATCAAAAAAACAAACAACCCAATCGAAAAATGGGCAGAAGACCTAAATAGACATTTCTCCAAAGAAGATATACAGATTGCCAACAGACACATGAAAGAATGCTCAACATCACTAATCATTAGAGAAATGCAAATCAAAACTACAATGAGGTATCACCTCACACCAGTCAGAATGGCCATCATCAAAATATCTACAAACAATAAATGCTGTAGAGGATGTGGAGAAAAGGGAACCCTCTTGCACTGTTAGTGGGAATGTAAATTGATACAGCCACTATGGAGAACAGTATGGAGGTTCCTTGAAAATCTAAAACTAGAACTACCATATGACCCAGCAACCCCACTACTGGGCATATACCCTGAGAAAACCATAATTCAAAAAGAGTCATGTACCACAATGTTCATTGCAACTCTATTTACAATAACCAGGACATGGAAGCAACCTAAGTGCCCATCGACAGATGAATGGATAAAGAAAATGTGGCACATATGTACAATGGAATATTACTCAGCCATAAAAAGAAACAAAATTGAGTTATTTGTAGTGAGGTGGATGGACCTAGAGACTGTCATACAGAGTGAAGTAAGTCAGAAAGAGAAAAACAAATACTGTATGATAACACATATATATGGAGTCAAAAAAAAAAAAGCTTATGAAGAACCTAGGGACAGGACAGGAATAAAGATGCAGATGTAGAGAATGGACTTGAGGAGACAGGGAGGGCAAAGGGTAAGCTGGGATGAAGTGAGACAGTGGCATGGACGTACATACACTACGAAATGTAAAATAGATAGCTAGTGGGAAGCAGCTGCATAGCACAGGGAGATCAGCTCGGTGCTTTGTGACCACCTAGAGAGGTGGGATAGGGAGGGTGGGAGGGAGACACAAGAGGGAGGAGATATGGGGATATATGTATATGTATAGCTGATTCACTTTATTATAAAGCAGAATCTAACACACCATTGTAAATCACTTATAATCCAATAAAGATGTTAAAAAAAAGAATGAAAAAGAGTGTCTAAAGTGAGCCTACAAAGAGAGACACATTCAAAATTTGAAAGCATTCTTTTCATATTGAAATATCTAGTAATATTTTTCATATAAGAAAATCAATTTCCTAGAATAAATCTTTTTCTGATTTTTTAAAGCTTACCTATTAGGGCATGAAACTGACCCAATTTCTGATACATAGCTCTGTAACGTATTAATAAACTCATTCAAGACTCTTCTCTGCTTGTTCAAATCTTGAAATAAAAAATTTGTTTTATACCGACTGATTTCTGGTGGATCCCAGTATATTTATAGACCTAGCATGAGTTTTGAGGCTTTAAAATGCTTTCCAATATAATTTAGTATAAATAGGACGTTTGATTTTGAGTTCCTTGACATTTGGGATTAACATATAGAGCAATATTTGGCTCATAGTAGGTACTCAATAAGTGTTTGTGGAAAGAATGAAATTTTCAAATTGAATATTCTAGAGGGACTGGTTAGCTTTGATTTGCTCCATAAAAATAATCTGCTTTCCTAAACTTATATACTACTTTGCAACTTTCTGCTATAAGTCGTAACTAAACTCAGCCCTCTTCAATATATAGATGTACCTGAAAAAATTGACGACCAATTCTACAAAAAATGATTTAAAAATTGTCCAAGGATTATTCCTCTGGAAAAGTATATCAAGTATTTGTTGGTATTCAAATTAAAATGTAATTCACACATAAAAGTTAAACTTTACCAAATTTTACAAAATTAAAAGTGAAAACAAAGCACCTAGTTTTATTATTATTGTTGACTTGGAAACCCAGACAAGCTACTGCACTGCTGACATTCTGGCCAAGGCCAGGTTCAATCAACAGCCAACACCATGAGCATTGCAGATAGAATGCTGATTAGGTGGGCATACCCACCTCCCACCCCAGAAAACGTGTAGACCCCAGAGACCCCAGATACATATTAGAGAAGAGGTTCATACCTTGGAGAGGAGCAACTGGTCTCCCATATTTCCACTTATTTGTATATAGAGATGAAGCTTGTGATGAATCCTTAATATTCATAAATATCCAAATAATTCTAATAAACCACTTAAAATGTATACTTTCTAGATTATGAAAATAAACAAATTTTTCTGGAACATTAATTACCTGTTGTTTCAGGGAAGGTAAATAAGCAGATTCCTTGAGATACAGTATTAGACCTCCTGGGTTCCATGTTTGCCCTTCCTTGATGAGTTGGTGTCTGGTCTACTATGGAATACTCCTAAAACTCTTGTAGATTATAGAATTTAAAGAGATCATAAATATCACTCATTCACTTATTCTTTAAATCATTCACCAGATATTGAGAGTCTTAATGAGTTTGTACTGAGGGTAGAGAAGTAAAAAAGACAGAAATAGCCTGTCTTCATGGGATGAACATGAAAAAGATCTTATACATAAAAAATTGTTATGAAGGCAAAGCCTAAGGCACTATCATTGGATATAAAAGTTGGAAGGAATAAATAAGGAAAACAGAAGTGCACAGAATGCAGATTTTTCTCGTGGTCTTTTTAAAGATCTTTCATGACACCCTTCAGGGGGATGTCACTGACATCCACAGTCCCCCCTCCCCAGCCTGGGCTGAGGGCTCCATCTCTGTCCTCGTTTAGTGTTTTGTGCCCATGTTTGTACTATTTCATTGTCTTCACCGTGTTATTAGAAATGATCTCTTTACGTGTTTGTGTCCGTCAGTGAATCATACAGTTCATGAGGGCAGTGACAGATATTATTCATCTTTCAATCCCAATCACTAACAATTTATTTATTAATTTATTTTAATAATTTATGGAATACCTTTAATAGATACTGCACTAAGATCAGTATTATACACAGTCTCCATTGACATACCCAGGTTGTGCACAACCTCAGTGCACACACAAGTCTCATAAGGTAGCCTTCTGGATGGGTGCTGCTTACATGGTTTTGACTCATGTCAATCACTAACAACTTAATTGAATAAGTAGACTGATTGATTTGCAGAAGGTTGAGTTTGGGGGAGGAGGCGTGATGAAGAGGAAAAGCTTCGCTTTGGGGGGAACAGGAAGACTGAATTCTACTGTTAGGCTGCTACGAACAAGTTTGTTGTGGGAACTGAAAAGAAGAACACGACATGAACTTGGGTGTGTGCTTTGGGCGCTGAGTTTTGGCAGATGCTTTTGGTACCCTGCATCTCTTCCTCTTAGCCCACCTCTGATTTCAGCCACAGCTTTGCTGGACAGTCCCTGGGAGTTCAGACTCATCTCCTGCTGGCAGATGTGTCCTGTTTTCCTGGGAATTGGCTCAGGAAAGTTCAGACTGCAAGTAGCAGGACTTTCTGTTCCTGGGAGCAATCCTTAACCAAAGATGATGGGAAGCTGTTGGAGAAATTCTTCCGCCTCTTGGCCTTTAGGGAATGATTCTGCTTCCGTCTCTTGGCCTTTAGGGGATGATTCTGAGACCTCAAAGAGGCCTTTGTTTCTCTTTTCAGTGGTCCTGGCAGAATCTAACCCTCCTTTATGATAATGCAGCCTTATATTCTCTTTTCCTTTTCTTTTCTCATTCTTTTGCTCCCTCATTCCTGCTTCCTGGGATCTCATTTCAAAGAAATACCCAAGTCCAAGTCCCTGTTTTAGACTCCTCTGTCAGGGAAACCCAAACCAAGACATCAGCCAAGTGGCAGAAGTCTTAGAACATTAGTAACCTAATGTGGCCAGTACTTTTCTGCTCCAGGTTTCCATATAACACCCAATATGATTTCCCTAACAGCCTGCATGCACTTCCTTATTTACGGTTAGGTCCAGCCAAGGACAACCCGACTGATATTTTTTGTCTTACAATATCTTTCCTCTATTTGCTATGTAAGATTTATGTCATTTTGGTATTTGTCTCATTTGTTGACAGGGAACTCTGGCCAGTGAACACGCACAAACCCATGTAGTTGCCTAAGGAACAAACTCACCCAGCTCTACTTGGAAACCTATATAATTCTCAATGGCAGGGACCCTAAATGACAAGATTTCAAGAATCCTCAAGAAGAAGAATGTGTGAGCTAAATATTCCCAAGACCTTCAGCTGTCTGGAGTTCTCTGCTCTTTCAAATACAAATTCAATAACTGAGACCCTCCTGCACAAACGCAGTAAATGATATAATCAGTCTAATTCCCTTTCTCTTATTTCCCAGGTAAGAGAGTGAAGGAGAATGGGTACAAGATGCCCTTGGCTCATTTATTCTTCCATTTGCCATGCCTCCCAAGCTCCCAATATCCATTTCCTATCTAACTTTCTTCAACTCTGGATCTATCATCTTGCTGTACCTGTGTCCTGCCCACACTAGTTCATTCAAAGACAGGTGAACAGAACAGTCACCTGTCCTCTGTTCCTTCGTGTTTCACCAGCCCAGAGCTGCTATGGAGATTTTTATGTGAAGTCTTGGTGATAGTGGTGAGGAATTAAGGCACAAATCAGCAAAAAACCTAAATTCGCATAAGTGAATCACTTTGCCCCAAGTTCATCAGCCATTTCTCCTCTACGGGATTCTTATTTTTTGTCCTTTTTTTTGGCTCCTGGCCTGCTGACGTTTTTGTGGGTTTTCTGTCTCACTCTACAGTCTTTTTTCCCCTCCTCTTTACTCCAAGTCCCCAAATTCACCTCCACCTCATTTTAAAGAAAAAAACTTTAAAAGATGTTATTATTACATGTGAAATTTACTGATAACTTGTTAAATGGAACAATTTAGCTTCCTCTTTGTCAACCTCATCATTCCAGACTCTACCCCAGACATCGTCTTTTAAAGTCCCAATAATATGTCCTCTCAAACAAAATGCCAGTTTTCAATGCATATTTAGCGATCCAAGAATTGATAGAAACTGAAAAGTCACAGCTTTTCTTGAACTGTTTAAAGATAAAATTCTTAGGTGGTCTCAAGGTCAAAGTGCTACTCATGGCTCCTTGACCAGGGGCTTTTGTTAAAGGAAGTAGGGCAAACGCAGACTTCTTTACCCATCCCCAGAATAGAAAATCCAAGGGTCAGATTTACCCCATCTGCCCCTCCCTCTTGATCTAATACAGCTCCTACTGCCAAATTTGGGGTGTAGTCCCCTTGACAACCCTACTCTTTGTCTCTGGAGGGTTCTCAGGCTCATATCATGGGAAGGGACTGGAACTGATAGTGAACTTGAAAATTATTAGGGTCAGAAAAGGAATTTTTGAGTTATACAACTTATATATATATATCTTTGAATTGGGCTTGGGATGCTACATTGACTGCCCTCTGGTGCAGTATCATGAGGCCAATATGATCCTCCTAAAATTTAGCAAGCCAGACTCCAACTTCCAAGGATAAGTGAAGTAGGAAAAGCAGGGAATTGATGGTGTTAACTTAAAAGAGTGTTATTCAGATCTTTAGATTCTTTCTCTGAATACATTTCCAGCCCCATTCTCTTTCTCCTTCCTTTCTAAGACTCCAATGACACATATATTAGATATTTTGTTATGGTTCCACAGGTCCCTGAGGTTCTGCTCATTTTTCCCCTCAGTCTATCTGCTCTCTGTTTTCAGACAGGGAAATTTATATTGTTCTATCTTCAAGTTCACTGCTTCTTTCTTCTATCTTCTCTATTCTGCTGTTGAGACCATCCATTACTTTTTTTGTTATTATATTTTTCAATTCTAAAATTTCCATTTGATTCTTCTTTATATTTTTTATATCTTTGCTGAAACTTTCTATGCTTTTATTTGTTTCAAGTATGTTCATAATTGCTTGTTGAAGCAGTCTTATGATTCCTGCTTTCACATCATTGTCAGATATTTCTAACCTCTGTGTCTTCTTGGTGTTGGTGTTTGTTTATTATCTTTTCTCATTCATGTTGAGATTTCTTTTTTTTTTTAGGTTAATGTTTACTTGTAAACAAACAATCTCCCCCAACCCCCAAAACCCCAAAAACTTTGATGGACTTTGCCTCTTTCGAGAGTGAATATTCTCTTTTGAGGTGATGGAAATTGCATGAGTAAAGGAAAATCTGACTGGCTTTGGTAATTAAAGAGTGTAAGAAAGTCAGGAGTTCTTACAGCTATTTTAGTAGGCAGAGTGCTTCCACTTGGGGAATAACGACACAAGAAAATGTTGAGATTTCCTTGCTTCCTAGTAGGATGAGTGATTTTTGGTGAAAACCTGGATGTTTTGGGTATTCTGTTATGGGACTCTAGAGTTTATTTAAAGCTTCTGTTACAGCAGGCCTCCCCTGACTCCACTCTGGTAGTTGCAGGGGGGCCCTGCCTTGTTACTACCAGGTGGGAGTGGAAGTCCAAGTTCCCCACAGACACATGTAGCGAAGTTGCTCCTCAACACTGCTAGGTGTGGCTGGGAGTTCTGGATTTTTGCTAAGCCTCCGATGATACTACCCTGGTTTGGAGGAGCAGGAGTGCCTTGTTACTGCTCCCCACATGACTTCTCTCAACACCATGGGTATGAGGATATCCTTCTTACCTATAGGTAGTGATGAAAGTCCTGACTTTCCTCTAGGCCTCCTCTGACACACGCAGTGGGGAGAGAGAAAGGTGGGTTTGGAAGTCCAACCTCCCCACTGACACTACCAGGATGGGGTTGGGGTGGGGGTGAGGCCTAACATGAAAATCTGCTCCCAAGTGCAGATTCTCTGACACCCAAGATTCTCTGACACCACTTTGGTGGAAGGGTGCGGTGCCTCATTCCTTGCCTTCCACCCTGGCAAGGGTGGAAGTCTAGGTACACACTTTGACTTTGCTGGTGGGAGCAGGATGGGAGAGAGACACAGTTTTTTCTGAGGTATTTAGCTAGAGTAGAATGGTATTTTCTGAAAATTTTCTGTCTTGCTGGGATGCTCCTTTTGGATAAGGGGAGCAAGCTTTTCTTTGGAACTTTTTTTTTTTTCTGGTGCCCATTTTTGTTTCTGGGTTGCTAGCTTCTCCAGAAAGCAGTCTGGAATATACAAGGCAAAGAAAACCCAGAAAACAAAATCCAAACCTAGAGAACTCACTGTTGTGTCTTTCTGTGGGTCCTGATGTCCCTAGCCAGTTTTCTTTCTTCTCTTCACCTTTATCTTCATCTTCTTATATGATGTCCGCCCAACCCGCCCCCACTTTTCCACTGTAGTTAGCAGAAGGAATAGGGAAAATTATATCTAGTCCATTTTTCCAGAAGTAGAAAGTCTCTGACGTCTTTTAAGATAGACTAGCTTCCAGGCTTTGCTCAGCACCGACCTATCTAGCCAACCTTTGTGTTTTCAAGGCTCAGTCAGCTCTCCCCAGACTCTCACTGTCTGCTTACCTGTTGTAGTCTTAATACCAAGCCACTCAGAGGATTATCTGGCTGCATAATAGGTGTGATTTTTCCAGCCCAGGCTGCTATTTCATGAATTCCCCACTCTGCCCTTATATCGTCATGTATGTATCTTTTCATGTACTTCCTCTAGGTCCTTCCCAGTGTCTAGTCTATCTCTGCACTTTGTTGAAAAATTGAATAAAAATTCTTTATAGCTTGGAGAATGAGTACCAAAAGGGATAAGAATGAGTACCAAAAGGGATAAAAATAATCTCAGTTATGTTATGATTTGACACCCTCTAATATTTGTTCAAGTCAAATTTAAATTTATCATTTAGTGATTTCATTTTTAAATGGGTTTACTTGAATATTACAAAACAACTATTTTCTCAAAATAAAAAGCTTTGATTCTCTTTGTAAGAAAACCATTGTGTGTGTGCTACATTGCTGAATAGTAGAGAAAGACTAAATAATGTTGAGAATAATAGAATAAATGAAAAAAATTTAGCTTACAAACTGTCTCTGTCTTGTTAAAAAACTACTTGTATAAATATTTTAAATTCCAAATGCCTCAATATTCACCATTACTGTTTTTTTCCTGGCATTGAGATTTAAAAAAGCCATACAGGAAGAATGTGAAAGAGAATGGTTGCTAATGCAGAAAATGTGTTTAACCCCAGAACCCTAATATCAATTAAACTAATATTATGGCTTCATGATTTTCTTTCAAAAATAATTTCCCCTCTCTAAACCATCTCTGACAAGCTACTTCTTGCTACCAGCCATGTCTCAAGGGATATGTACTGACTGGAAATTTTGAGCATCTATAAAAGCGTTTATTGAATTTTTGAATAATTAGATTAAAAACCAACAATAAGCAATCATCATTTTCATGTTTGTTTGTTAAGCAATTGTTCCTAGTTGAACCACAAACTTGGGCTACAAAATTCTGAAGAAAGGGCAATGTTTTTTGCAAGGATAACACATTTGTAGTCACTAAAAACCAAATAAACCAAGCAATCAACCAAACAAACATTAACTAAAAACAAATCGAACATGAAAATGACATTAGAACAAGTCCAATATACCTGGAGGAAGAAAATTATAACAACAGTGTGTGTTAAACACAGTTCTTTTCTGAAGAGTTTATGTCCAACTTTTCTTTTTTATGCAAATTTCCTCCTTTAAACTTAGGATGGCTTAAGGGGAAGAGGGATGATGTATCAATTTTTTCTTTTCCTTCGCTTACAAAGGAAACCTGAGAGTGTGGAAATATCTTCAGGGTTCAGACCCTGCAACTACCTGTCCAATGAAGAAATTCCTCCTCAAGATCACGTCTGATTAAACAAGAGCAGGGGCAGAGAACTGCTGCCACTTTTATACAGGCTGTTTTTTATTTGTTGTTGTTGTTAGCTGCAACGGTTGGAAAGTCTTTCCTCATACTGAGCTGAACTGTTTCTCCATGTTCCAGTTTCCTCCTAGGGAGCACTTTTAGGCTCTCTTCCATAAGATGGGCTTATAAATGTTTTTTTTTCTTCTGAACGTTAAATATTCCCAGGTTCTTCAGCAGTCCATTTTGGCTAGCTCTTCTAGACAGTTTATCATTGTAAAAACCCCCTTCTTTTAATGCTCCCTATAACAACATCTACTAAAATATGATGGGAAAAGTCATTTTAAGAAAATTTCCATTCAGTTCAATTCAGAGAATAGTTATCAAGCACTTATGATGTGCCAGACACTCTGTTGGGCCCTGGGGCTAAGTCAGTGAACACGGCCATCTGTCCTTCTGAAGATCACAGTTAGCAAATGCAGATATTCAATGAGTGATTACAGCTGTGATGAGTGTTCTGGAAGAGGCTGTAAAGTTGTTTAAAGCAAGGCAAATTTAATTAATCCTTAAGAATCATGGAAGCCTTCTATGATGAAGAGATGTGTAAGGGAGGATTTGAAGTATAAGTAGAAATTAGCCAGGATACAAAGATCCAGGTAATGGAAATGATACATGGGGAAGATGTGGGGTTGAGAGATGTCCCAAAGTCCAAGGGAAGAGAGTGTTTCAGAAGAGGATTCCAAGTTCTCGTATCAGTGGAGAAGGTCCTGGGTGGTTGCCACCACGAGGAACTCAGTTGTTCAGAAAAGAGCGAAACTTTGACTCTCTCCTTTCTGTGTCAGGCTACCTAGCTTTCACACTGTTTCCTCTACTTATGTACACATGGTTTTAACAACTGTCCCAGTTATGTGAACATACTATCTCAAAAATAAACGCTTTAAAATTTTAATTTTTTAAAGAAGTGCTCAAGGCAGACAATCTTGCTTCTTTCTACTTAGCTATATTTTTGTGACACATGGCCAATTAGGTAAAGACCCAGAAGTGTTCAATGGATTTAGCAATAAGGAATTCATTGGTCACACTGCAAACAGCCCTTAGCGGCTTAGTGGGAAAGGAAATCAGGTTGAAGTGGGTTTTGGAGTGAATAGGAGGTGAATAGGAGGTGAGTGCAGTGGGTGAGTGCAATGAGGTGAGTGCAGTGGGTTTCTCTAGTGAATACAGAGAATGCAGACATTCAAGAATCTTAGCTGTAGAGGAAAGAAAAGAGATAGGGATAAGTATCTAGAGGAAAAGAGGAATAAAGAATTGCCAATTTTTTTGCAGAGGAGATTGGCAAGTTTAAATATTGCTGGAAGGGCATTACTATCTAGGTAAAGTAAGAAATATGGGGAAAAAAGTTTCCCCCAAGGAATGCTTTGTCTATGACCTTTGTTTCCAGCTTGGTTGGGTAGACAAATTTAACATCTAAGTAATGTCTAGGATAAGGCATCCTGTGATAAAGAACTTAGTTGTTCAATGAAAGAGAAAAAAAAGAAAAAGAAAATTAGGTAGTATATACTGAGGTGACCATACATTCAAAAGATGGTAGCAAGCCTGGAGATCAACTTGGGCTGGAGCTTTAGAAGCAGAAAAGATTTGGGACTTCCTTGGTGGTCCAGTGGTTAAGACTCTGCACTTCCACTGTAGGGGGCGCGGGTTCGATCCCTGGTCAGGGAACGAAGATCCTGCATGCTGCACAGCCAAAAAAAAAAAAAAAAAAAAAGTGTTGAAAAGATTTGGAAGCTTTCAATCAATTTGACTTTGGGCAAGTTATATAGCCTTTCCAAGCCTCTGATTTCTGTTTGTAAAAAGGGCATCATGATGCTGAACTCAATTTTTTTTGTGTGTTTGTGAAGAAGAGATAGTTTTTGTAAAGCTTCTACTATTGTCAGTATACAATAAATGAGAGTTCATATAAAAATTTAATAGAACATGGTACTTGAAGGACAGAGAGACTATTACTCTATCATGTACATAGTAGGTGTTCACTAAAAAAAAAATAACTGAGGAGAAGGAAGAATCGAGAAATGTATATTGTGAACAAATATATGAAGCTAAAAGAACATATGTGAGGGCAGATGATAACAAATTAGCTGGGTCTATAAGCCACGCAGCAACGTTTCACTGTGTTCATGATATTAAGAAAATCTGGGAGATTAGGTATTTGGAAGCTAATTCATAAACTGTCATTCATGTATTAGCTTCCAAAAACCTAATCATATTATCTGATTGTTAATCATATTATCTGTTATATGGACACAAATCTCAGTCCAAAATATACCAGATGTGTAACAAACATAACTTTATTCTTCTACATATCAACCAAATTCTTCTTTGAATTTTCCATTCCCCAGGACATCAAACACTAAAATTGTCTCTCTTTCCCCTGACTTGCGTCTAAGTTCCAGGGAGATTTATGTAATTTCAAGGTGTTGTAGGACCCATCTTGTCTGAGAGTGATCTGTTCACACAGATATTTGTCAATCAACCCAAGGTTCCATTTGGTCTTTCCTCACTGATCCATGCAGGAAACTGTCAAGACAGCTCTTATTCTTGTTTACCCAGGGCTTCAAGTCCAGAGGGTCTCTCTGCTGCTTTCATGCCAGGCTTGAGAACTGAGGCATTATTCTATTGCTTCCATGCTATTCCCTGGTAAGGAAGTTTCCCTGGGACATATCTATGGCTTCATTTGCCTTAATGCTTAATCCGCGGCTTTATCGCATCTATGGGTTTATTATCTAAGAAAAGGAGCAAATATCCACATTTGTTCTCTGTCTCCTAAACCATATCAGGGTCTTGCCCTCTCACTGAAGTTCCAGTATAGAAAGCAGAGTCAGTAATTACCTTTCTTTAAACCACCATTCTTTGGCTTTCTTTGCTCTCCCCCAGCCTGGTAGAATGTTTTTCCAATCTTCAGGGAAAATCTCTCTCTCTATAAATCTTGATGGCTTCCCTCAGAGTCATTTTTGCTCCTCAAATAACTCTTTTATGGGTTTAAGGTTTTGGAAAATATAAACCAAAAACTTATAAGAAGTTTCTGTTTTCCACCCCACCTTGTCACACCCACATCCTCAGGAAATAACTAGAATAGACTATTTGCCTGAATTGGGTGAGCAGGTGGGAAAGGGAAAGTGGGAACTTTAGGGAAAAATCCATTTATATTTCAACATCCTGTGATAATGACAGTGCATTGCATTACCTTACAATTTGCTACATGAATTATAAATAGTAAATTGATAAAGTCCTACATTGGTTACTTCAGTTTGATCAGTCTTCTACAGCCATGCACTTCAGCACGTGTTTATTCATCTGCATTCCTCATCCACACTGTCTGGGAAAAAAATTCTGGACAAATTCCTTTAACTCAACTGATGAAAAGTCAGATTAGTTGGCAGAAATGTGAGTTCTGGCAATCACAATTCTGAGATTATAGTGGCAACATTTTAAGATGGCTTAGATGGGTCTCGTGGCCCTTTTCACAAGGGAGATTACCACAATCCAGACTTTCTTCTCTTGGAAGAGTCTTGAAAAGTCAATATTGATTTTTGCCCAAGGATTCTTGGTCAATTCCCAAAGGCATAAAATTAGTTTTGGCAGTTTTGTGCTAAGAAGTGTAGCATATTCTATTTTCACTTACTTAACATTTTATTCATATAAAGTCAATTAACAGGCTGGTAGATTTCCAGTTTTAGTCAGTGCCTTCATGGAAATAAATCCCTGATCTGTGCTATGCAGAATTGACAAAATATCAGAATGAGTTCCATTTGAAAGCAGATTTTCTAATCTAAGGAGTGTTACAGGGTTTGTAATTGCTTTTATTATCCAGGCAGTTTCTCTCATAGATATCCTCTCCACACTGACCTCAAGATAGTTTAGCATTCCCCAGAGATATTTATAGGATTTGATATTCTAACATCAATATTTTCATACATAGCACAATATATTTAGAGATTGGCAAGGTGATGGTTCATGGCATTAGTATACGATATGGCTTTTCTAAGTGTCCAAATAAATATTTTGTTCTAGACTTTGGACATAAACTTCCAGCGTTACATCGAGGAATTCATAGTTAAGAGTAGTACAGCCCTTCGGGAGAGTTTCTAAAGAAGCTCGTGATCTATACTAGCTGTACAAGAACAAGAGTGAGTGCGGCTATAAGATACTCATCATCCGTGCTAGCAGCAGAGCCGCTGTTAAACCATACTGCTATTCAAAGTGTGTATGATGTTATTCTTGAACAATTGATGTCTATGGGCCATCTGGCATTTCATGGCTGGGCCCTGCACCAGCATCATATGGTGAAGTGCCAGGAGCAGGAAACTGTGGCTTTTTTCATTGTGCTTTTCTAACAAAGACTCAAAAGTCAGTAACTGCCTGACATTCCTGCAAGTGTCCTCCAGTTGGAGAGTCCACACTTAGACAATGAAATAATGAAAGGGTTGTGCAGTGAATGTGCATGTGTGTGTGTGTGCAACACACAGAGCCACGCCAGGGATATGTGAAGGTCTGGTTTTCTTTCTGGAGCAGATCAGTTATAGAGTGGTGTGATTGCCAGCACCCCACCGTTTGGAATGAGTGAAGTAATTCAAGCAGACAAATATTTTAAAATGTTAGAATTTCATTTTCTGTTTCCTTCCTGGCTCAGACACATGATGTATAACCTACATGAGGTACCTAGAATAGTCAAATTCATAGAGTCAGAAAGTACATTGGTTGATGCCAGGGGCTGGGGGAGGCGGGGTGGAGAGGGGGAGAGGGGAGTTAGTGTTTAATGGGGACAGAGTTTCAGTTTAGGAAGGTGAAAAATTCGGGAGATGGATGATGGTGAGAGTTGCACAACAATGTGAACGTACTTAGTGCCACTGAACTGTACAGTTAAATATGGTTAAAATAGTACGTTTTATATTATGTGACTTTTACCACAATAAAAACAACAACACAACAACAACAATAACAAAAAAAGACAAAGGAGTCCTCTTGAATTTTGCCTCTGACTGTGTCTGATGTTAGTCCTGTAGTTAGGCCACATTTACCCAGGACAACACACCAGGAATCCCAGATGTCAGGGCTTTCATCAGAAGCATTAGAAAATTCCAGGAGATGCAGACTTTCAAACTGCTTTACCTGGAACATCAATCAACAGGTGTCAGTTGTTTGATGTCTACAGTAGCATCTGATGATCAAAACCATTGCTACGTTTGGGCCAGAACGTCACAGAGTGGCTAACTACAGTTCTTACCACACAATTGTGCTTAAAAAGTCAAGATGATATAGTTGAAACATAAAACTAACCACTACACTGTTTTTACTGTTGAAATAATAAAACGTTAAACTTAATGAAAAATCATAGCATAAATCAAAACTTGTCCTTGGAACTTTAGTTTTCCAGAGCTTGATAATTCCTCTTTGGAGAGTCTGTCATTTCTCTCAGATCCAGGATTTATTTTAAGTTTTCTTCAAAATTCCAAGTGCTCCTAGAAGTTATTGCCCAGCATCCTCCTTTACAATCCTCCTAAAATTTATCTTTTTAACTGATATCAAAATATTTAAATATTATCCAGCCCTAGGAAAGAACAAATGTTATTTCAATTTTCTTAAATTTATCAACGTTTTTTAGGATGATCATATAGAAAATAACATTTGTTTCACGTTCCATATGTCCTTGATAGATATTTCAAACTTGCTTGTGTGCAGAATTTCCACTGGAGTGATCATCTCTATTCAATTCCCATAAAACAACTCTCACACCAAGAAAGCTGCCTTGGATTTTTATATATTTTAAAGCAGGTTCATAAAAAAAGAGGTCCCTTGCCCTTTCATAGAGAGAAAGAGCAATAAATATATTTAATATCATACACAGAAGTGTGAACATAAAGTGAACTTCATGCACCCTGATTCTAATTGCAAATCGTTCTCACTCTTTTATGGTCACATCGCATATAACCAAATTTAATCCGAGGTTACCTTTAAGAGCAAATCCTTGGCCTAACCTGCTTGCTTGCTCCAACTCTCTGTCTCCTACACTCAGGTCCTCTGGGTCCTCTGCTCTCACTGTGAAATTCAAGTCCCCACATAAGCTCTTGCTTCAAGCCAGGGCTTAGATGAAATAACTGTGACTTCAACTGAATTGTGACTTAAATGAGAATTTGTGTCAACCCATATGTTCTTTCATTTGTGATTTGAGTAGCCTTCACCCCATGAACAGTAACAAATTTAAATTAGGGAAAAAAAGACTGTTAAAAATTAAATTTGCTCTGTGTTTACATAGGTAATGAACCATACCCAAATAAATAATTTTTAAAAAATCCTTTGCTTCAAGGTTGGTCTTAAATACAGCTAGAATAGTTAACTATAATGTATGTGGTGTTACTTAGAGTGAGGTCTCACAGCTGCCTAATACATTCTTCCTGTTAATAATAATTAACACGTCTGTGGTACTTTTACCGTGTGCCAGGCTCTGTTCTCCATCCCTCCTCTACCAGAAAACGTTCACATCCTGGAATAAACTCAACTCTCATAAAGCACCACCTACACCAACCACACCCACTCTCCAAGTGGAAGTGTTTTCATTATCCTTTTTCCAGTGACCTCTTTTCCCGATATCTACTATTCAAAATCCCACAAGAAGATACAAATTCTATTCTTCTAGAATAAGTCTTCCTAAATTTCACTAAAGAATGCTTCTTTCTCCTTATGCCTTAGTCCTGTTAACACCTTAACTAATGCATTTTTCCATTTCAATTATTAGAAATCGTGTAGACTTGACCACTAGACTTCCCTCATAAATAAATTCCATCTCCCCACAAGGCAGGCATCTAATCGCGATAGCTGAATTTTAAGGGCTACATTACAAATGGATCGTTATTCCTGAAATTAGTTAAGACTCAATTTATATAGAAAAATAAATCAATTGCACGAAATCAGATATTAGATTAAAATGCTTTTCAGAACATTTTTATGTAATTAGAAGATGATTAAACTTAAATTCAGAAACTTGAAAGTTTTTTTTTAATGGAACACATTTTAAGTAAGACTATCAAACTATCAAAAGGTGACATTGAATCAACAATCAGAAAATTCAAATATAAGTAACAACATAGATTGGAAGTTCTTCCAGTGGAGATTTTTAGACATAATAATTTTCTGAAATAGGTATATATTATAGAGGTAATTAATTAGTTGCAGGTTTCTAAAGTTCTAAAAAGAATCCATTTAGGGACTTCCGTGAAGGTCCAGTGGTTAAGACTCCAAGCTTCCACTGCAGGGGGCGCGGGTTTGAGCCCTGATTGGGGAACTAAGATCCCACATGCTACAAAAAAAAAAAAAAAAAAAAAAAGAATCCATTTAGTCTCTATCTCTTGTGTATTATAATGTAGAATGTATTCATGGCCAGATGAGCTCTTTAGGTGAACTGCTTGATTTGAATGAAGTAGAATAGAACCGAGTACTGGCATTGACTGGAAAGGTTTAATATTTTTGGCATTTGAAGTGGCATCGGGCTTGTACCTTCTATAACATTTATGATTTTCCTTTTGATTTTCCCGCAATACTTATATAGGTTTAATTGAGTTCTCGCATTAGCTGTCTGGAATAGAGAGATGAGCTGAGGTCTGGAAAACTTCCCCAATGCAGTCAAGTTTCTGTTGACTAATTCTGTGATCATCAAGAACAGCCTCTGAGTCCTTGCGGCTAAAGGCGGTGGCACAGGCTCTGCCTGGAGTCGAGAGTGTGGTTTCTGAGAGATATCGTCTCAGTGGATGAGGGGAGGATCCAGCAGAACTCTGGTCACACATTCATAAGCCCTGTTGATGGTGGGGGGATGAGGGTGTGAGTGGAGGGTCTGTGGGCGTGATGAACGCCTGAATGACTCACAGGGGAGAAGGGTGTTGGCAGGACTTTGAATCAGATGCCACTTGCTATAATTTTCATATGATACGCTTGGAAAGCACCTCTGCATGGAAGAAAGATGGGCTGATGCTCTCTCTTTCAAATGTACTCCAGTAGAGAAAGGCATTTTCATTTTGAAAAACCCTGAAAGAATCCCTGAAAGAATATCTGACTAGTCAACGACCTGGACGCCTCGTTCTCATCCCAAATTGTGCTGTTTATTCTCCCCCTTGGAGACCTGTACTGGCCCCCACTGCAACTTGAATCTCAGAGACACCTAAACCCGCTCAACTGTTTAACCCTTCTCTCAGCTCATATAAGTTTGTGTCTCAGCTACCCAAGGGTAACTTCTCCACCCAGGTTTCCTATTTTATTTACTTAATAAATTTATTCATTTTTTATTTATTTATTTTTGTCTGTGTTGTGTCTTTGTTGCTGCGTGTGGGCTTTCTCTAGTTGCAGTGAGTGGGGGCTACTCTTCGTTGTGGTGCGTGACCTCATTACAGTGGCTTCTCTTGTTGTGAAGCACAGGCTCTAGGCGTGTAGCTTCAGTAGATGTGGCACGTGGGCTCAGTAGTTGTGGCTCATGGGCTCTAGAGCACAAGCTCAGTAGTTGTGGCGCATGGGCTTAGTTGCTCCACGGCATGTGGGATCTTCCCGGACCAGGGATAGAACCAGTGTCCCCTGCATTGGCAGGCAGATTCTTAACCACTGCACCACCAGGGAAGTCTCTAGGTTTCCTATTTTATGTTTTAAATATTATTTTGAAAATTTAATGAGTTTGGAGGACTTCCTTCACTCCCCTACCCTCTTAATAAAGAGAATAATTTCTCACTACAGGAAAATTGGAAAAGTAAAAAGAAAACAAAATTATTTACTGTTCTGATCAACCAAAGTAAACCATTGCTAATTGTTAGTTTTTTTCTTTTAAATCCAAACTCCCTCACCCTCTTGCTCCATATACACTTGTCCCATCCCTTTTAGTGTTGGCTTTTGTCATATAGTTATAACTCTCAAGAGTTGTATGTGTTCGCTTTAGATAATTTAGTAAATGAAAAAAAAATATATAGAAGCAGAAAACACAACCATCACCCATGTTAACATTTTGGCGTATTTCTCTACCAATCGTGGTTCATTGTCAACATATAAGAAAGTTTCCTTTATAAACAAAAACTTTTACTTTTGAAAGCTGAATAAGATAGAACATTTTAAGGATCTATCAAAACTTAAAAAAAAAAAACAATGCCCTTCCCCCTCCCGGTAAGCTGGGATGAAGTGAGAGAGTGGCATGGACATATATACACTACCAAATGTAAACTAGATAGCTAGTGGGAAGCAGCCACATAGCACAGGGAGATCAGCTCGGTAGTTTGTGATCACCTAGAGGGGTGGGATAGGGAGGGTGGGAGGGAGACGCAAGAGGGAGGAGATATAGGGATATATGTATATGTATAGCTGATCCACTTTGTTATAAAGCAGAAACTAACACACCACTGTAAAGCAATTATACTTCAATAAAGATGTTAAAAAACAAAAACAAAAAAACAATGCCTCCAAAGTATCTCCAATATATTGTTTGTTGAGGAAACAAAGCATACGGACCATATTTGAGAAGGTTGCCTCCTGGAGGGACTTCTTCCACACGGTCCTGCTTCTTCTCCCTTCCTTTTTCAGGCTTTGATCCCTAATAAACATTTTGCACCCAAACTCCATCTCCAGGTCTGCTTCCAGACATCCCTCTCTGTGACACTCAAAAGAAACTGGAAAATTTTGTCTCATTTTGATTTTTCTCCAAATCCCTGCAAATATCGATTCTCTGAAAATGTACAAAGATTTACAGCAAGGAATGGCAACTTGTATTATTTTAGTCCTTTTATGTACTTCCTACTAGTTTTATTTTTGTTTTTATAGACTCTGTCTTATCTATAGTTCATGAGGAATATTTCAAAACACAGACAATGGTTATTTTTCATGTAACGAAGAGTTTTGAGTACCTACTGAGGGCAAGGCACATATCAGATGCATTTCCTGTTGTTAAGAAACAAGACGGGGGGCTTCCCTGGTGGCGCAGTGGTTAAGAATCTGCCTGCCAATGCAGGGGACACGGGTTCGAGCCCTGGTCTGGGAAGATCCCACATGCCGCGGAGCGACTGGGCCCGTGAGCCACAATTACTGAGCCTGCGCGTCTGGAGCCTGTGCTCCGCAACAAGAGGCCGCGATAGTGAGAGGCCCGCACACCGCGATGAAGAGTGGCCCCCGCTTGCCACAACTAGAGAAAGCCCTCGCACAGAAACGAAGACCCAACACAGACAAAAATAAATAAATAAATAAATAAATACATTTATTAAAAAAAAAAAAAAAAGAAACAAGACGGAATGAACGACTTGTGTTTACGTTATATCAGCAAACAGATGAAAAACTCAAGGCTGTCCTCTGGAATACAAGAATCCAGAGAACCACATAAATGCATCAGAGAGCACGCCTGGAAGAATGTCGGGGAACCAAAGATTCCAACTTCTGTGTTTGGGAAGAATCGCAGATGTGATGAACTTCAAAATTAGAATCCTTTAGTTTGAAAGCTGTTATTTAATTTTCCAAGTAACCCTGCACTTTCCCTAGATTTATTAACAAAAGCTTACAGAAAGAATAATTTTAGTAGCTTTTCACTGGCCATGATCAATGCAGACAAAATCATCTTGTATCTCGATTACACAAGAAAAGTCCCAAATAATGATTAATTGATCTAATTTTCTAAGTGATTAATGAAACATTCTTTTTGCTATTAACATGTGATTAGAGATGTGAGTTTTTTCTTACTCTCCTTCCCTCCTTCCATTCTTGCCTTCCCTCTCTTCCTGCCTCTTTCCCTCACTTTCTTTCCTCATCCTTTATTTCATTTTATAGAATTTTAAAGAAGACCTTCAAGGTATAATAGTAATGTGTGCTGTAAAAGAATTTTTGTTACATTATTGAGATATTTCATATTGAATTACCATTTCATTCATCATATTTATCCCAGATTTGAATGAACGCACTTTGTGTGTGTGTGTGTGTTTGGCTGTGTTGTGTCTTCGTTGCTGCGTGCAGGCTTTCTCTAGTTGCGGTGAGCAGGGGCTGCTCTTTGTTGCAGTGCGCCGTCTTCTCATTGTGGTGGCTTCTCTTGTTTTGGAGCATGGGCTCTAGGCACGTGGGCTTCAGCAGTTGTGGCACACAGACTCAGTAGTTGTAGCACATGGGCTTAGCTGCTCCCTGGCATGTGGGATATTCCTGGACCAGGGCTCGAACCCGTGTCCCCTGCATTGGCAGGCGGATTCTTAACCACTGTGCCACCAGGGAAGCCCAACACATTTGTTTTAAATAAATTTGTTTTAAAATAAATCTATCCCAGTCTAATAATCAAATACTATTTTTAAACTGATTCACAAGAGATTTTGTGTAGAAATCAGCAACTTCCCATTTATGCTCATGAACTCCCTGAATCCTTATCATTGAACGAGATGTGCTGAGAAGTGGGTTATTGACAAGGACTAAATTCTGGCAGCTTTGGATATTTTCTTTCTGAGGAGGTGTGGAGACGGAGTATTATGTCTTCCAGCTCAGAGCTTCCTTTTCCCAGGTAGGTAGTTGATGAATAACCTGAGCAACTAAACATCCTCAGTATTTTCTCAGATTTGATTCTGGTTATACCAGTGAGTAGAGATGAAGACATAAATGACGTGACAGCACCTTGGGCTCTGGTTAGCACGCAGTGTGAGGGAGAGAGAGATCTAATGCTTTTGGTTACGGGCTGGTGTAAAACAGAGGGGATTTGACAACGAACAGCTGAAGGGTTTGATCTCACAGTCACCAGCCCTTGCTTGAGGGACACATAGTAGAGGGTCCCACCATGCCTTTGTCTTGTGAAAACACCAGTGTTTTCCAGGCAGCTTAACTCCTTGTAGAAAAGAGAAGATGGTAGAATGTTAATATAGGAATTTGCATCAGGGCTAAAATAGTGTCTTGAGGGCAATTTGGTCTCTTTTGTAGCAATCTGGGGGCATTTTTCAGTTTCAGGGTCTGACATTAGCAGTGACGACTTATCTCCTGCCTACTCAGGTTTGTGTGGAGTGGGTAGGGGCTCTGATGAAGGGAGTCGTGAATGAGCTTATGAATGTGAGCCACAACTCCTATGGTGTGAGACGTTCTGACAATGTAAGTGCTTTAAATTATATATGGCCAAACTATTACCTTCATTAACATGTATCGATGCGCCTACATAGGAGAGTCTTATCTAATGCTATTTATTGTATGCAGCTTTGAAATTGTCCCTTTGGAAATATGAAGCAAATGGCCAGCAGAGGGATCGAAAGCTCTGATATCCATCCCCCTTCTGGGCGTTAGTTATGGGTAGAGAAATGTGAAAGATAGGTAGTTTTGTGGGCAGATGCCAGAGAAGTCTTTAATTCAGTGCTAGGGAGTTTTGATTTTATTTCTTGGTTGAGGGGCACCCATAAGAATAATTAAGAAGGGGAGTGACACTGTATCTTTAAAAGAGGATGTTTAATCAGGCAAAGGTCTGCAGGATGCAATGGCGAGAGGAACCCAGGGAAGGGGCAGTCAGTTGTCAAGGCTTTAGCCCAAAGTTCAACTTCCAGAAAACTGTTACCAGCCCTGGAAGAGGCAGGGAAGAATCTTTGGACTCTGAAAGGAAGTGCTCTCTACTCAGACTTGGAGGACACGCCCTTAAACTGCATCCCCAATCCAACCAGAGGATACCAGGAACCATCTTGTGCAAATGAGAACAAATCTGTTGGCATGGGTGCAAGCACAGTCAAGGGAGACCAGTGCTGGCTGCATGTCTACTCTACATACCTGGGCAGAGAAATGCTGAGGGTCCCCGGCGCCCGCCTCCCCCCCCCCACCAAGGACCACAGCCAGCCTCTTCTTAGAGCACTAAGATCCACAAGCTGGGAACCCTACTGGTGTCTCAGACACAACATATTCAAATGGCTCTGGTGCCATCTGGTATAGTGTGGTCACAGTTCATCTTCTCACTGATGTTGTTTTGATTTTTCCTAATCATCTCTGCCTGATCCTGTCATGGGTGTTCACCTGTGATCAAGCTCCAGCCGCCCTTCTACTAATGAGATTAGCCCCATTGCTCCCTGGAAGAGTCTCTTGCTCTTGCAGCTGAAGCAATCCAAGAGATATGGGTATGCTCTAAGTAAGTGGTAGTGGGAAAGGAGAAATAGGTTTGCCTTAGAGAGATATGGAAGGTTGAATGTGCAAGATTTGGTAATAGATTGGGTGTGGCTCTTATAGAAGAGAGAAGAAGCACAGCTGACCCTAGTTCATGGTGTTTAAACTCTTTTGAGCTCTAAAGCTAAGGATATTATCCCCAGAAAGACCCACATACACACCTTTTACCTACAATCTCAGGAGGTTCGTATGTGTAGTAGCCAAAAGTTAAGAACCTGTAGAGGAAAATCCTGGAGGTAGAACTGGATGACCTGAGAGAGTCCTTCTGCTTGCTCAACATTACGGTGGCTATAGAACTTAAGTACTGAGGCATTGTTGGAGACATTGATAGCAAGTCAGAATGGTGAGCTGGTGCATATGTGAGGCATTAGGGAGTGTACGGGGAAAATGTATTTTGTTTAGATCTGGTCAATCTGAAGTGCTGGTAAGGCATATAAGGAGATGTTGAGCAGATCATTAAAGGCACACTTTGGTAATGTCTTTATTGCATTAGATCTGCACTGTCTAATATGGTAGCCATTGGCCACGTGTGGCCACTGAGGATTTTAAAGAAATATGGTTAATCCTGAGATATGCTGTAAGTGGAAAGTACACATTTGTTTCAAAGACAGTCCAAAAAGCAAACCAAAGAAAAAAAAAAAAGAAAAGATAAATATCTTACTTTTAAATCATTGATTGCATGTTGAAATAATAGTTTGGATATACTGGGTTAAATAAAATCTGTTATTAAAATTAACTTCCTCTGCTTCTTTTTAAATGTGGCTACTAGAAAATTTAACATTACATATGTGGCTTGTATTTATGGCTTACATTATCTTTCTCTCGGACAACACTGCTGTAGATAATGTTTTGGGTAGTTATTGGTGACAACTTGGGAAGAGTTGTGATCTCTGTGGGGAGGATATAGAAAAGGAAGTGTGGCGGGTTGAGGACATAATTATGGAAATGCCCACATTCATAGGTCTAGAAGGAAAAGGAGGCTAAGAAGGAGCTAGAGAGTAAACAGAAGATGAAGAAGAAGGAGCTACATCACAGGAACAAGAGGAAGAGGGAGCTTTAGGGAGGAGGGTCTAGGGAAGAAGATCACACGAAATAATTTGGCCTTTATTCTATTGCAGAGGTTCTTCCCCCAGAAAGAGTGAAATCATCAAATTTAAATTTTAAGATGATTTTGGCAACAAAATAAAGGATTGGGTTGAGGGAGAAACTGAAGTCCAGGTAGCCAGTTAGAAATTCAGGGAAAAAGAACAACCCCAAAGCTCTTAAGCATCTACCAAGCCAAACAGAAAAGAATTGTTTTCACTTTGAGAAAGAACTTTCTGTTTTATTTATTTATTTATTTTTGCAGTGAAAAATGGTAATTTAAAGCATGTGTCTTCTGTTTCTAGAATCCAGGAAAATGGATTGCAATGAAAATCAATGTCACAGAGGATTAAAGATGCTTTGTGTAGGAAAATAGAAAGATGTAAAGAAACTAAGGTCACGAAAATTATAGGATTTCTAAGAAACAAAGGTTGTCTTTCGTATAAATGTCTCACTTAGGAAAAAGAGAAGAGAACATTATTCCTCATCCTTGAGAACATGACAGTAGGAAAGAATGGCTTCTAAAAAGAGTTTTCCTTGAGGTTCTGGCTCCATAACTATGATAATTTCAGGTACTTCTAAGTGTTTACAAATCGAACAAACTGTGTCCTAGGATGTCCTTTAAACAGAAAATTTGGTACATATAATGAATGATTTGGAGTTCCATTTAAGGCAAAGAAGAGATTGAAGCCTATGAAAGTACAAAACTCAGGGTACCAAGTAAAGGTGAGCTGAATGTTTTGAAGGTATTTGGATACTGTTTAAATTTATGTTTTAAATTCTTTGCTAGTTTAAAGGAAAAGAGGAAAAAAATGATGGTAAAGGAAAATCAATGGGGGACCTCCCTGATGATCCAGTGATTAAGACTCCATGCTTCCAGTGCAGGGGGCGTGGGTTCAATCCCTGGTCGGGGAACTAAGATCCCACATGCTGCACGGTGTGGCCAAAAAAAAAAAAAAACAACAACAACACAAAAACAGAAAATCAATGGAAGTAGTTCTTTGAGGGGACTAAAAAAAGGGAAATGGCTGATTCATTAAAGACACTTGGAAGATAGGTCTAGGTGGGACACCCTATGAATCAGACACTGTGCTTGAAACTATATACAGAATTAGGATAAAACACATGTCTGTTGTGGAATAATAATAGTAATAATAATAATAATTACTAAGTAGCAGTAACAAACACTTATTAAGCATATATTATGTACTAGATAGTTATTTATGTGTTTATAAGTTTTCACTCATTTATTTATCACAATAACCTCACAAAATAGGTATTATCTTAATGTTATAGATGAGGCACAGTGAGATTAGGTCATTTGCCCAAGGTCACACAGCTAGCCCACTGTATCATAAGAGGACACAAGTTGTATCAGGCAGCATTAGCTGGGTTATGCTGGGGTAACAAACAGCTCCTAAAATCTTAGTGGTCTCTAACAATAAGGGTTTACAATTTTTGTTAGTTTCTAAACTCCATCGCAGGATACTTGCTCTGCTTCATTCCTGGACTTTGGCTGAAGAAGCAGCCCCTGTCTAGGGCATTTTTAGTCTTTCAGCAGAGGAAATAGAAAGCAATGGACAAACCATGTGATGGCTCTAATAGCTTCTATTGGAAGTGGAACATACCACTTTGACATTTCTTTGACCAAAGTACGTCCCGTGACAAGCCTGCCAGTGGTGTGAGAAGTGTAATGCTTCTTTAGATATGGGCTTTGGAGTAAGAGGACCCATGGGGAGGGCGATTTTTCTTTGTTTTGTTTTGTTTTGGTCATATGACTCTTTAGCTTTACAAGGATAAGAATCAAAGATTGCCTGATTTGACTTTGTTTCACCCCAAGGAGTAATGTTATGATCCCAAAAGTTAATTCTTGGGTTGTGGTATTGAATGGGGATGGACAGAGGGTCATGGAAATGGAAGACTCTGAAATGGAGAGCAGCTATCCCTCACCATGACCAGTGAGGGCAGCTAGGCCACTGCCAAAATCCTTGCTGAGCAAGGCACCTGGGAGGAAGACTGAATTTCAACAATATATCAGGTCACAGGTAACAGAAGGGAAGGACTGAGCTGGGTTGAGAGCTGGTAGGGAGGGTCGATCAAGCAAGGAGAGAGCAATCTCAGGGTTTAGTGAAGGCTGAAGGTTTAGTTCAGTTATCAGGGGGAAAAAACAAGTTTTGAGGGGGTTCATGCCCTGAATTCCTTTGTCTGAAAACCCCTCCCCTCCATGAATTCCTGGGGAGTGTGCTATGAACTAATGGACATTGATGAATGAAAACAGGAAAAATTATAGACAGTCCTACTTATTAAAATGCGCAGGAAGATGAACACAACATGTCTATACAAACCAAGCAACTAGGACGTGAGCTCATGTAGGCCTGTAGGTAGAACAGACACAGGAGAAAATGGAAAGAAACTTTAGTTCTTGAACTGATGTTAAATTCAGCCTGAATTTATTGGACAAATTGCTCACTTTCATGCAAGTAAATCTGGTTTACAGACTCTCACTAAAGACCTTTCCGCAGAGATGTAAATTGATATTGATGAATACAATAAAAGCAAGTAATAACCACTTTTTGGAACCTAGAATAAATTCACATCAGGTAAGGGTAAAACATTTAGAAACAAGACAATTTCTTTGCCTTTCCAATACTATAGAACTGTAAAAATTGTGGCAATAAATTGGAACATTTGGGAAAGGGAGATTAAAAATAAGATTTAATCTCATCACCCATATATGCAAAAATTCTTCTAATTTTTGTGCGTTCCTTATAGTCCTTCCCCACAAATATATAAATACTGTGTAATTACAGATTTAAATGGAAAATGGTACAGATGAACTGGTTTGCAGGGCAGAAATTGAGACACAGATGTAGAGAACAAACGTATGGACACCAAGGGGGGAAAGCGGCGGGTGGTGGGATTGGTGGTGTGATAAATTGGGAGATTGGGATTGACATGTATACACTGATGTGTATAAAATGGATGACTAATAAGAACCTGCTGTGTAAAAAAATAAATAAAATAGAATTCAAAAATTAAAAAAAAATTTTATTATAATACAGCATTTTCCATAAACAATTTTCCATATTGAAGCACAGTCCTTATGATTATAATGGCAGGAAAATAGTCGGCTGCATAGAATTAACATAATTTAACTCATTATTTTCTTATTATTAAACATTTAGTTTCTTTCAGTTCTTCATCATTATTAGCAATGCTGACTAGATGGCTAAGTAAAATATATATATTTAAAACATTATTTTGTTGTGGCACAATTCTAAAACTGGGTCAAATGTTATAAACTCTTTATTACTACATGTAAGTTGGTTTTAAAAAAAAACTGCATCAATTTACCTAAAATGTGTATGCAATTCACTACACTTTCACTTGGTTTAGGAATTATATTTAAAGGTCATAAAAATTGGCTAATGAATACAAAAAAATCTTACTTACAAAAATATCTTTTTAACATTTGTATGTTTGAATACTTGCAAGGCTGAGTATTGTTCCGTGTGTTTATTTACCAACAGCGTGGGTCATAATTCATCAATTTACTCTTTCTTTCATTCAATCACTGGACAAATATTTTTTTGAGCATCTACAATGTGCCAGGTACTGTTTTTGTTTCTGAGCACACAACACTGAAGAAAACACAAATCCCTGCTTTGGATTTGTATTTTGTATTATAGGGTAAAAAAGACAATAAGCATAATAAGTATTAAAATTGTGTAGTATGTTGAATGTTATAATTGCTATGGACAAAATAAAGCATGGTAAGAAGAATAAGCAGTTTGTCGGTAGGGAGTTGTATTTATAAATAGGAGGGTCCGTGATAAACATATGTTTGAACAAAGCCTGAAGGAGGTGGGGCAGGTCCCATGTGGGTACCTGAGGAAAGACTGCTCCAGCCAGAAACACTAGGTGGTCCAAGGCCCCAAGTGGGGTCATATTTGATGTGTTGGAGAAGCAGAGAGGCTAGTTTGGCTGGAGTGGAGGGAGATCTTTTGATGATGTTCATTTGTTCGGTAGGAGGAGAATAAAGGGAGAAAAATCTAACTAAACCAAACAGAGGAAAAAGTTTCAAGAAAGAGGTTGCCACCAATGCCCAAATTAGCCACCATATCCGGGTTGAAGACAATGGAAACAAGGCAACCACAGTCAACAAAGATGAAGGCGGCCAGATTCCATTGGCCAGAGCTCAGTCACGTGGCCATACCCTGCTAAAGAGAGGCGCTAAGTGGAGTTTAGCTGTGAGCCCAGAAAGAAGAGGATACTGGTTGTGTAGGAAAAGCTTGCAAGCTCTGTCACATCCAATCTAAAATCAATTGTGTATCATCAACTGGGGTAATTGCAAAACTATCCGAGGCCCTTCCCTCAAATACAAGATCAAAATATCAAGGGATGGATCCCACGAATGTGTTTTCTGGTAACCCTGTTGGGCATCCAGGTTTGGAAACCACTGAATGAACCTATCTTTTGGAAACAAAAATACATTAAAACATGTCTTTGACAAAACCCCCCCAAGCCTTAAATAAAGTGTGTCTGGTTATAATACAAAAGAGCCACCAGGTGGCAGAAGAACTCCATTCTTGTAAGCTTCTCGGTGGCCTCCTTATTTCACCTTCCCTATTCCTCCATTTAATTTTCTTTCTTCTTCTTTTTTTTTTTCTTGGCTTGTTGGCTTGAAATATATAGGATTAAGTTCCTTAAAAAGATTGATGCTAACCTTCTAAATAGATTTCAGTATTAAGAATGTCTTTCCTTATCGAGAAGAAAAATACCTCGAGTATTATGTTAGTGAACTGAATTAATTCTGAATTAATGCTATTAAAAATTTTTTTTGGTTTTCGATTGAAGCAAAATGTGTTACCTGAATAACACTAAATATTAGGAGGTCAAATAACCATAAAAAACTTTTTTGTGTGTTTAATAAGCAAGTTTTGAGGCACAGGTTTTATAGACATTATTAACATATATTGTATATGCTAAATTTATTCTTAAGGAAAATTTTAATTATTGTTTTCGCAAAATTAAAAGCTCTAATGGTAGTTTTATACACTGAATTCTCATGAGAACTGTGTCCTGGACTTTGAAGAGTCAAGGCTATTGGTTCACATAGATCTTGTATAAATCTGGGTTCCACTTCTTCGGAGATTGACCTTGAGCAAGTTTCTTAGTACTTCTCAGCTTCTGCTATAAAAGTGGGGTAATGATGCCTATTCTATAAGGTTGCTGCGGAGAGTCAGTGATGACACAAGCAAGTGCTTTATACATACAAAACTAGGTAAATAAAGTAAATAAAAAAATTCCTGCCTCTATTCTAATTTTTTCTAATGGCAATTACTACTTGTGCTTTAATGCAAGATAGAAGGCTAAAATACACATGTAGCTGGCAGAATCATAATCTAGTTCAGATGTTAAAAAACATCACGCTGTAAAAAGACTTCAGAGTTGGAAACCTGTGTTCACTGTTCTGAATCTCTCCACTTCCTGTTAGGAAACATGATATTCTTTGAAGTGCGTTTTTTGGCTTTATGAGTTGTGATTATTCATTTACTGTATAAAGTATATAATAACTTATGCCCTATGGTGTTATTCAACATTGTAGAGAAAGGAGAATAAAGAATGTGTTTTATCAGCAGGCAAGGATCGTCCTCTTTATCCTTTATCCTCTTTACCCTCACATGTAATTTACTAAAGAGCTGACAAAATCACAGCACAGGCGGCCTCTCACCCTATTCGTTTGCAGACAGTGAAGAGACTAACTCTGAGGCTATGCTTTCTAACTGGGCCCATGTAAGAAATCTGATGAGGTTATATAGATTCTTCATTTCTATACTGTGAAAGAATGAGGTTGCTTATAAAAAGGAGGCAGGCATAAAGTCATGTGCTTTGGACAAAGCCCCTGGCAAAGATGCTGCGAGGATGCTTAGCAACCCCATATTTGAGCACCGAAAATGCATCAGATTTCTCTTTCATTTGGCCGCAAGGAAGAAATGGAAACATTAAAGAAAAGGTCTGAAAAAAAAAGGCACTGGGGGGAAACACAGGGAGTTTGTGTTGCTGATGAAAGGGCCATCTATGTCCGGGGTCCCCAACCCCCGGGCCACGGACCGGTAGTGGTCCGCGGCCTGTTAGGAACCGGGCCGCAGAGCAGGAGGGGGTGAGCCGCGGGTGAGCAAGCGAAGCTTTATCTGCTTCTCCCCATCGCTCCCATTACCGCCTGAACCATTGCCCCACCACCCACTGTCCGTGGAAAAATTGTCTTCCACGGAACCGGTCCCTGGTGCCAAAAAGGTTGGGGACCGCTGATCTATATGAAGTAGATGATATATATTTACATTTAATATATAGATTTAATTTTAAGTAATCTTGTAATAAATACCTTTAATTCTAAGAATTGAAAACCTTGAGAGGAATTCAAATGTATATTTAATTTTATTCCAACAGCCTGATGGTCTTGAAAATTCTAGGTTTTTAAAATCTATTGATGACCTTGAGAAGCAGAGGGAAGTACTTTCAGAAGAGCTTGAATGGGGGAGAGGAGACCCTGCATTTCACTGGGTACCTCTTTCTTCATAAATGTCAACTATGTCCTGTAATTATTGTCTTCTCCCTCTTCTCGGCTAGTTAGCAATCATGAAAATGGAAATTACCTTAGCAGTGTATTCAGAGTATGTCCTAAATGTGACTGAACAAAGATTTCAATATTCCCAAGGCAGAAGAGCCAATGTCTTTGCTTCTGCAGTTGAAAAGTCTGGAATAATCTCCCCAACGTCCAGTGTGGAAATTCTTCCTGTCCTCAAGGTCTCTGTCATGAGATACCTCCATGATGTTTTTCCTGACTCTCTGAGTTAAAATACTCTTTCCCTTCCCTACACTCACATAGCCATTATTTTATCAAGTGGTAATGGTTTCCCCAAACACAATAGGTGGCCCCAATGTGGCTCTCCCAACTTCTGACATTGGCAGTGGCTACTGGTCTGGAATTTTTCTCAATTCCCAACAACAAAGAAAATCAAAAGCAGTTTTCTTTTCTTTTTTCTTTTTTTTATTGTGGTAAAATATACCATCTAAACCATTTTAAGTGGTCGATTCTGCGGCATTAAGTGCATTCTCAATGCTGTGCAACATCACCACTCCATATTTTTGTGTGTGGAATTTTTAGGGTTGTCTACATGTCATCTGTGAACAGAGATTGAATTTACTTCTTCCTTTCCAATTTGGATGATTTTTATTTCTTTGCCTTCCTTAATAGTTGTGGCTAGAACTTCTAATACTATGTTGAATTGAAGCCAGAAACAAAAGGACAAATACTGTATGATTCCACTTATATGAGGACATAGAATAGCCATATTCATAAAGATAGAAAGTAGAAGAGTGTTTATGAGGGCTTTGGGGAGGGAGTAATGAAGAGTTATTGTTTAATGGGTATGGAGTTTCAGTTTGGGAAGATAAAAAAGTTCTGGAGGTGGTATATGAGCTTTTGTCTTAGACTCTCAGAGGAAAATGGTTAATACATGATGCTCTTTTGCTAGTGGCTAGAAAACAAGGGTCTGTGAACCAAAGGGTAGAAGTGGGATTGGCTCTTTTAAGCATCATTCCCAGAGACTCACTTGGGGACCAGAGTTGCCACAATCTTAGGCTCTTGCTGAATAGGAAGTGTGGTTCTTATGTATATAACACATCTATCGAGGATACAGTAAGGGTTCCACTGAATGAAGCTATACTACCCCAGTCACTGTTGGATCCTTATGTGAGAGAACCAGTAGGACAAGACACAAGTTCTGTACTGGTGGGGAACTTGAGTCTGATTATCACAAGGACGGAGGACTACTGCTACCTAGTGGGATGGAGGAGGGGTAGCTCTGAGATTTGGGAATACACTGAAGTGTCTTTCAGTGATTCTGTGGTCAGCGACAGCTACAAATAGGCAATTGAGCAACCTTGGCCCAACTAGGACAAGAGAAATAAAAGCTCAGGTTTCTAAGTGATGAAAGTCTAGGTCATTCCACCAGAAGAACAACCTAGAGCTGCCAATATGCTGCCCAAGGTTGAGAGAAATATAGAAAAATGATGATACAGATTGATGGTGGTATCAGTTATGACTTCAGGCTGACTGCAACAGCAGAGACGGCTCCATCAGTCTGTTGTGTTAGGTCCTTGCAGACACTGTGGCTGGTCATAGCTTGAAGGGGACTCTAATATTTTGGACTTAAAGGAAGGCATGCCATGAACCGTAATGTTAGAGGGGGACTGTATTAGGCATAATTACTTTCTTTTTTTGTTTTTGTTTTTTTTTTACACAAATCAATTACTTAGCAAATTTTTAATGAAATGCCCTATTGATTTACTTTTTGGCTAAGTGTCGTGATGTCATAAATACAGTAATAGAAATTCCTAGACTTACATCATTGACCTGCTTGGAAGCCATCAATATTCCCTATTGTTGACCAAATAAAGCTCATATTTTCAGTTTAGAGTTTTAGACCTTCCATGACTTGGGTCCAAGATACCATATAAAACTTAGGTTCTATTATTTTAAAACACATAACTCAAACTCCAGTCAAATGTATACTCTTATGGTTTCTACACAGGACTTGCATATTCACACATCTGCACTTTTGCTTATGTTCTGCTCAGGATTACCCCTCTCCCCCATGCATTGTTGGAGCCTCTTCAAAGAAGCCTTAAGGCTTATTCAAATACAATATCCTGAAAGTTGACAAAGAATAGATTTCCCTAATCGCAACACACATACAATTATTTATCATCATAGCTGAGAGACATTGTAGCTTGGAGTCTAAGAACATATATCAGGGGCTAGGATATCTGAATTCAAAGCCTAGCTGCATCATTTACTATCTGTGCCTCCCTTTCCTTATCTTTATTTATTTTTTAACATCTTGTTTGGAGTATAACTGCTTTACAATGGTGTGTTAGTTTCTGCTTTATAACAAAGTGAATCAGCTATACATAAACATATATCCCCATATCTCCTCCCCAAGATATGGAACGCTTCATGAATTTGCATGTCATCCTTGCTCAGGGGCCGTGCTAATCTTCTCTGTATCGTTCCAATTTTAGTATATGTGCTGCCGAAGCGAGCACGGGCATAATACCTTCTTTTACTCCATCTACTTCTGTGACCGCCAGTCCTATGCAGGACTTGACTAACTGCACAGATGCCACCAGACAGAGTTTCTACCTTGTGTCTTTACTACATTCTTCTAACTTCCTACCAAGGGCTTCTGTGCTGCCTTGGCATTGACATCGTCTTGGGGAACCTGCTCAGCTCTTGTGTATGTGCAACCTGGGTGCTGGGGGAGATCATGCCCTAGGGACACTCTTGCCCAATAGAGGGTGCCAGCCAATTGATAAATGCTCTCTGCTTTTATCTGACTGTCCCGGGCAGGCAGTTCTAAGCCATATTTCATGAGTCCTCAGAAAGTCCTGGGAGATCAAGCACCAACTTGATAAAGCAGTCTTTATTGAATTTCCCTCTTTCCCTGTTTTACTTCCGTCATCCTTCATTCCTACTCCCTAGGAGAATTGCTTCCCAAATAAAGTGTTGCACTGCTAACTTTGTCTCAGGCTCTCCTCTCAGGGGAACAGGCTAGGCATAGCTGAATCATCTGATGAGCTAATTTTGATGGGGCGTTGTTACCGTTGGAGATGGGATGACAGAAGTAATATCCATCATGGTGGGTCTAATTTCATTAAGTAAAATATTGAAATTAAAAGGCTGTTATCAGGTCATAGGTGATCTGACTTTCAATTTTCTCCAACAAACTCCCATTACACATTTAGTTTCCTTCATTTTGGGATTTCATCATTAGCAGTTGGTCCAGTGATTGATTGATTGAGTAGAATGATGTATAATTATGCTGAAGTTTAGAGGTGTGGTGTATATTTTGAAGGTATTGGGGTCTGAAGAATGAGTGGATACACCTCTGGATCTGGAACTTCTCCCTGTAGGATGCCTGACGAGAGGAATGACAAACTCAAGGTTTAATAGCCAAAAAAGAAGTAGAGTGCATCTCATTATGGCAAAGTGTGAATTTATTAATCTCTCTCAATACAGGCTCATTGGTTAAACCAAAGGAAGGACTCCTTCTTTTTTCATGAATCTAATACTATTCAACTGTGTGCTCAGTGGAAAAGAAAGGAGAGAATGAGGGAAAGAGAGCGAGAAAGAAAGAGAGGGAAGGGAGAGAGAGGGGGAGAGAGAATTGATTCTGGAGAGTCAGGCTTCACCTGGGTCTGCTTACTATGAAAATTCAGAAAGGAGGAGGGAAAAGCAGAGAGTTTTCATGGAATCTCTTTTAGGTACAATGTGCCCCTAACCATCTCCATTTCCTCTCTTGTGGAAGAGTTAATAAGGGGTGGGTCAAGGAACAGAAGTGGGTGGGGAGAGAGATGGGAAGTGAGAGGACCAAAAACTCATCCTCCACTCCAGGCACAGATGATGATGTGAGATGAAGAGGAGGAGATGTTTCCTTGGCTCCAAATATTAGCTGCATTTCCCCATGTGCTGGGGGGAGTTTCACTCTGATCCCAAAACCCTTGATCTCCTGCTCCAGCTCAGAGTACCTGGTGTGTTTAGCAATTTCCTGAGCCTGGAAAATGTATCTAAGGCAGGTAATCAAACGTTCAATAAGGGATTCTCAGCTGAAGGCAGAGAAGCCTGTGGTTCATTTATATGAGGACCTTGCTAGACCACAATAAAACAAGGTAAACAAGGTCCTCTGAGAGTCACCTGAGAATGCAGTGCACGTAATCCTTCACCTGGACACTTTCCTACGTTAGTCATAGAAGTACAGTTTACATGAATGAGTACAAGATAAAAATGAGTCTATTGTAGCCTTTTCTTTTCTTTTTTTTTTTTTTTTGAGGTGGTGGGGGAAGCTTATGTTTGTGGGCGTTTTGTCTGCAGAATCCTTTGAACTGGAGATTATCCCAAGTTTACTTGGAACAAATGCTATTCTGTACTAAGTAAAATCGCAATTGTGTGCAACATCTCCTGATCAAGGAGTTAACTGCAACCTAATCAAGTTCAGAACATTCAAGTCCAAAGGTTATTCAACCAAATAGGACTAAAGAATGTTCAGGGTGGTCCACGATCCACAGCACTGCCTGCCTTGGCAGCTGTCAGGCGTCTGCGGCTAAACTAAAGCAAGGAGGCGACGGGGACCATCTGAAAAAGTGACTCTCCTGTGGTTAGTGACTGGCAATAAACGAATAAGTTTACACCCACAGAGTGCCTCTGAGCGGAACGCGATGAGAGGCGTTTATTTGAATCAACTTATGCAGGTTGATTCTGGAAAACTGCATTTGCCTTTCACGTCTCACTTTCTTCCCTTTTAAGGACTCTGCTAAACCCAGAGTCAAGTCTCAATATGGAGAAATATTATCGTTTTGGAGGAAATCTGGGATTTGGTGTTAGAAAAATGCTATGGTCAGAATATTTGTGTCACCCCAAAGTTCATATGTTGAAGTCCAAATGCCCAGTGTGATGGAATGAGGAGGTGGGGCCTCTGGGAAGTGCTTAGATCATGAGGGTTCAGTCCTCAGGAATGAGATTCATGTCCTTATAAAACAGTATCAAGGAGCGAGCTCCTCTTTTCGCCGTGTGTGAAAAGGCGCCAGCTATGAACCAGGAAGGGAGCCCTCATCATAAAGCAACCATGCTGATGCCTTTTAAAAAAATTTTTTTTATTTTTTAACTAGTTCTTTTTAAAAAAAATTTATTAATTTATTTTTGGCTGCGTTGGGTCTTCATTGCTGCGCGGGCTTTCTCTAGTTGCGGCGAGCGGGGGCTACTCTTCGTTGTGACGTGGGCCTCTCATCGCAGTGGCTTCTGTTGTTGCAGAGCACGGGCTCTAGGGCGCACGGTCTTCAGTAGTTGTGGCACGAAGGCTCAGCAGTTGTGGCTTGTGGACTCTAGAGCGCAGGCTCAGTAGTTGTGGCGCACGGGCTTAGTTGCTCCGCGGCATGTGGGATCTTCCCGGATCAGGGCTCGAACCCGTGTCCCCTGCATTGGCAGGCGGATTCTTAACCACTGCGCCACCAGGGAAGCCCTGCTGATGCCTTTATTTTCGACTTCCCAGCCTTGTGAATTGTGAGAAATACATTTCTCTTATTTATAAGCCACCCAACCTATGGTATTTTGTTATAGCAGCCCAGATGGACTAAGACAAAGAAAGTGATGTCCATCCCGGCTATGCAGCTTGCCCACTGTGTGACTTTGGGTAATTTATTTAACCCTGTTGTGCTTCCATTTCCTCCTCTTTATTATTATTATTATTATTATTATTTTTTAAAGTATTTGTTTTTTATTTATTTATTTATGGCTGTGTTGGGTCTTCGTTTCTGTGCGAGGGCTTTCTCTAGTTGTGGCAAGTGGGGGCCACTCTTCGTCACCGTGCGCGGGCCTCTCACTATCGCGGCCTCTCTTGTTGCGGAGCACAGGCTCCAGACGCGCAGGCTCAGTAATTGTGGCTCATGGACCCAGCTGCTCCACGGCACGTGGGATCTTCCCAGACCAGGGCTCGAACCCATGTCCTCTGCATTGGCAGGCAGATTCTCAACCACTGCGCCACCAGGGAAGCCCTATTATTTTTTTTTATTTTAAAATTTTAATAGTAGTATTTTAATGTGAAGTATTTATATAAAGGAATTTATATAAATTAACTGTATGTATTATGCATATCCTCTGTCATAACACCCACATTTGTAGATTTCTTCCATTGAATAAATTTCAGGTGGGCCACTACCTAACAATATGTATTGAGATACTTGTCTTTTATTTTTAAAAATTTTATTGGAGTATAGTTGTTTACAATGTTGTGTTAGTTTCAGGTGGACAGCAAAGTGATTCAGTAATACGTATACATATATTCATTCTATTTTAGACTCTTTTCTCATATGGGTTATCACAGAATGTTGAGTAGAGTTCCCTGTGCTATACAGTAGGTCCTTGTTGGTTATCTATCTTATATATAGTAGTGTGTGTGTGTTCATCCCAAGCTCCTGATATAATGTTATCAATTGTGTGGAGAATTGGAATATTTATACAGATGTATATTCATGGAAGTGATCTCAGAGTGACATCAGTGTGCAGCGACTTGAACCGAGATCTTAGTTCCCTGCCCAGGAATTGAACCAGGGCCCCGGTGGTGAGAGCACAAAATCCTGACCACTAGACCATCAGAGGCTAGTGCCTCCTGTTTAAAATAAGGTATGCAATAATACCTATGCCATAGTTTAGAAAATCAAGTGACAAGAGTGAAATTATTTATAAATAGAAAATTGCTGTCTACCTCCAAGTTACAGTGTGTCTTCTTTTCCTGGGGAAAGCTTGGGGATTTCCACGGCATGAAATGGATGTCACAGATTGGAAATTTACCTTTTCCTCTGCCTGTCCTTTTGTCTGCTTTATTCTTCATCCCATTTGGAGGGCATGATGCCATCCAACTGTGCATGGTTCTATACCTCAATAACAACTCCGCAGAAATTGAACTTAATGTATGCTGCAACACGTGTCTGAGAATAAATGGGCTGTGAGCAGGGAAATACCAGTTCTGCCTCACTCCCAGTGAAATCAAGATGAGACAGCTGTGCCTATAAATGAAGCCATTTGAAGAGTTAACATGGAAGACAGCCCCACGTAATTTTGAACGTCTGTGGAACTACTCACAGACCATGTCTGGAAATTAATAAAAGTCCTGAAGAAGGTGGGAAGGGTATACAAAATGAAAGCCAAATGAATAATTAGTTTTCCCATCTGACTCAACAGCACTGAATCCAAAGACCGCTAGGCTCTGCTGGTCTATGGTTTAAATGGTATTTTGAATGATTTACACCAAGGCTGTGTAGGAAATCAAAGCAAAGCAGGATAAAAATAAAGAATGATTACACTTGTGTTCCTAGTGGGTAAAAACACATTGGAAAAAAGAAATAAATTGGTAACTAAAAATAAAGAATTCCTTATGTTTGTCGCTAACTTGAGAGCGAACACATCATGTCTGTCAACATTTTCAGCATTCATTTAATTTCACAAGAGCTTCTCATCCATCCAAAATGTTTGTTTGTTTGTTTATTCATCTATTCATCACCCCAAATCACAGTTTCTTCTATGCACCGGATACCAGGCTTAGAGCTTGCATCAACTCCTCATTTAATTCTCACAACCATCATTCTCCACAGGTATTATTATTATCCCAAGTGTTTTTAGTGAAGGAAACTGAAATGCCGAGCTGTTGGTAACATGTCAATATGATCAATTTAACCAGAAATGGAACGAAGATTTGAATCCATTTTTTTCCCTTTAGTATCCAATATCCTTTCCACTACAAAACCTTTTATATATTCAATTGGTACGTTAAAGTGAGCTGAAATTTTTTGAATTAAAAAAATGTGAAGTGTTTTTTCTTTGTTTCAATTTCTTTATGGCCTCTGAAAATTGGAGGCAACATAATTGGGCACTTTTACTTACTTAAAGTGCAGCCAGAGTGAGAGAGGGTGGTAAAATTCTGTCTTTCTCTTTGTGCCATTAATGTCTATTTTATTGCATTATATATACCGTGGTTCATTCTGCCAGGTATAAGATAATTTCTTTATCTTTTTTGTTTCACAGTTCCACCTAGACCATGGTTTCTCATCAGAAACCTACAACAGAATCAAGTGGCAAGTTTTAAAAATGCAGATTTCTGGGTTCCATCCATGTTTTATTGAGTCAGAATTTCTGGGGCTGGGTCAGGGAAGCTGCACTTTTAACAAGCAGACCTATTTATTCCGACACGTGTTCAAGAACCACTGTCATAGTTGATCCTCTAGACAGAGCCCACCCACAGTGGTTGGTGGCAGTATAGCTGACCCTTTGAGTCTGGTTCGGCTCATAACTTCTGGCCCACCACTTCTGGGCCCACCACCAAGTCAGGCCCTTCTACCTATGCTACATCACATGAAATTGCATCACATAAATGCCCATCTATCATTTTGATGCCCATCACATCAAAGCCCACATTCCATAATAGCTCCTAGTTCACACAAGTCCCCACACTGAGTTCAGAGTCAGCTTCTATGGATCCTGGAAGCTCTGGCACATTTTCTATCAGAACCTCAGTCAGGTTGTGGTCCCTCCTTCTTGCCCCCAATATCTAGTCCTGTGCTATGACCCTGATATGATACCTGGATTCTTTCTTGGCCAACATAGGCATCTAGTTCTATAGAAGAAATCTCTCACTGCCAACTAAGTAAAATAATTTTTTTGCTGGTTGATTTAGGTATCGAAATGAAAGATATAAAAATATTTATTTACTCAGTTAATGATGAATTAGCATCTTGCAGGAGTCATGATTAATCATGCTCCACCTAGAAGCCCGTGCCAAAATGACTCTGCTAATAGAATCCATCAACTGCTGAAGACAGTGATTGCACTGAAGGACTCTTTATTGTTTAGTTCCTTAATTTTGTATTCTAGCTACATATTGATATTCCCTAATAAAAATTGTTTGGATTTCTCTCTGAAAAATTTGGGGTGAGTCTTGAGGAGGTAATTTGCATTAGCTAAACACTGAATCATGAAACTATTTCCATTATTCTGGCAAGGAAAAGAATAGTTTATTCTATGAGATTTAAGCAATCCTTAAAAAAATCCTTAAAAAATCCTTAAGCATTTCAGCAATTCCAGTCCTGGGCATACATCTGGGAAAGAAGAAAACTCAAATTCGAAAAGATACCTGCACCCCAATGTGCATAGCAGCACTATTTACAATAGCCAAGACATGGAAGCAACCTAAATGTCCATCGACAGATGAATGGATAAAGAAGATGTGGTATATATACAATGGAATATTACTCAGCCATAAAAAAGAATGAAATAGTGCCATTTGCAGCAATGGGGATGGACCTAGAGATTATCATACTAAAAGTGAAGTAAGTCAGACAGAGAAAGACAAATATCATATGATATCACTTATGTGTGGAATCTAAAAATGTGATACAAATGAACTTATTTACAAAACAGAAATAGACTCACAGACAGAAAACTAACTTATGGTTACCAAAGGGGAAGAGGGGTAGGGATAAATTAGGAATTTGGGATTAACAGATACACACTACTATACATAAAATAGATAAACAACAAGGACCTACTGTTTAGCACAGGGGACTGTATTCAATATCTTATAATAAGCTATAATGGAAAAGAGTCTAAAAAAGAATATGTATATAGCTGAATCACTTTATTGTATACCTGAAAGTATCACAACATTGTAAATTAACTATACTTCAATAGAAAAATTTAAAAAATAAAATTATCATTTCAGAACAGCAAAAGTAATAATTGTTAAAAGCGTGAGGACTGTAACATTGTATTAAAAGAGTACTCAATCATTAATCAAAGTATTTCTTTGCTGCCTCCCATACATGGGTAGGTCAACATTTTGTGTGAGTAATGGAATAGCTGAGGTTAGACGTAACCTTCCAGAAGTCTTCACGATCAGTGATTTTCTAGCTCAGAATGAATTTTTGCTGTCAACTCAACCAGCCGTCAGGGGAGCTTTGGCAGCTGGAAAAGGCCTTCATAGCTCTGTCTGTGTTACTGTTGTCAGCTGTTTGCTTGGATTTGATTTTTGTACCTAATGGGAACAACAGGGCAAGGGGACCATGCCTTGGAGAATCAAGTTGGCTCTCGACACACCTGGGAAGGGTGGACAATTTTATATCCTCTACTGCCATTTTCAGTCCTGAACTTTGATGGAAGTGGACTAAACAAGATTTTCAGAGTCACGGCTGAGTCTGAATCCTCGCATCACATTTTACAAGGAATCTGGGAGTTAAATTTTGGGTTCTCCTCTCATTTTTACATAGAGTGCCTCATCTTAAACTACCCTGGCCACATGTTTTCACTTGGCTAAGCTTCATGAGTCAGCTCAGATATTAATTCCTCTTGGAAACCTACTCTTAATTCTCGGGTCAGAGAGGTAACCCTTTTCTCTACACTTCATGTCCCTCATCATATTCAACTTTGCCTGTGTAATATCTGCACATTTGAGGGCAGGTAACTTCGTGGTTCAGACATGTCACTCAGGAAGGTGTGAATAAACATTGGTGAAAAGTTTGATCTATCAAATATGGGTAGTATACCTTTTTCAAAAAATGGTCATAAAGACTGAATGACAATAACATTTGTAAAGTTCCTGCCATATAGTAGGAATTCGATAAATTCTAGTTTGCATTCTTCTTCTGTTCCTGACAATGTTAGAGACACTATGGCCTGTCCTTCTCCACCCCCCTCCCCCCGCACGTCCCCACCCCCCTGCCTCCACCAAGTTTTATGAGGCAGCCCAGTGTGGTCTTTTCTTAGCTTTATGACATTGTCATAAATCCCACCTGACAGGTCTTCGTCTGTTGCGGGATGCATTCTCCTGAAGCTGAGGTAGAGTTTGGAGTACAAAATGTTTATTGGGAGAAATGCCTGTGAAAAAAAGGGGGAGGAAGCAGGGATGAGCAGATGTTACAGATCTCTGCAGCCTGCCAGGGAGTCCCAGAACAAAACTTGCCCCTTAGAGAAGTCCTGCCCTGTGTCGAAATGATGAAGTCCTTTGCAGCTCTGCCTTGCTGGCTCATTGGCTGGAAGTGTCCTGAGAAAAACATGACCTTGACTACCATCACCTTGATAAGTGGCCACAGCCACTACACACTCAGAAAAGTGTGACCTGTTCTCACACGCTGAGGTGGATTGTGAAACTGCTAACAGCTGGAGAGTGTCAGTCGTCTACACTCCTCACAGCTGGGCAGGGAGTCCTTTCATGACGGGGGATCTGAGTGGTGCCTTTCTGTGTCTGCCTTAGTGACAAGGATTTAGAGTTAGTGTAATATTCTTCTAGGGATGCTGTGTGTTTATGGAATTCTCTTAAAAGGCAAGAAGACTTATGAGCCACTAGAATAGCCTTCATGGCCCTGAGATACAGGCAAATGTTTGAACTGGGAGCTTTTACACACCTTTCCGAAACTCGCCTAATCTACCTGTGACCAAGGTTCTAAAAACTGGGTGTGGTTGATGCTGTTTGTGTGCTCTTCCTTTCTTGTCTACCTTCCTCAGTCATGCCTCTTGGGACAACAGATTGTGGAGGTCTAGTTCACTCCTGTGGTCTACATCTTCCCTGGGCAAGGAATAGAGATATGTAGTCAAGCAAGCTTGTGGTTACAGAGACACTTGTCCCTTGCGTTGAGGGCAACCGAATGCCGTTGGTATAATGAAGGAGAGTAGTATATTTTAAAATACATAGGTACATTTTATAAAAACGATCCATATAAGTAGATGTCACTCTCATCTTATTTTAACATTCAACCAGAGATTAACAGTGCATTTTTATATCAGAAGATATGTACCTAGAACATCTCTCTCTATAAAACTACAAGACATAGGACAGAAAGTGGAGCTACTAGAGTCAGACTACAGAATGGGGTTATACCCAGGGCTAGATTCAGTGTAGACAGAGCAACAAGCAGGGTACTTGGGAGCGCTGGGGCAGGACTGGCTCGGTGGGCTCTACCCTAGCTCTTGCTTACTAGTCAGTCACTATTCAGATGTCATAAATGTGTGCAGTGTTTTGCAAAAATGTGTACAATATTTTGCAAAAATAATTTTCTTAGGAGAGAATTCTACATGTTTTAAAACACAACTAATTTTCAGAGGTTAAGAATATGGTAAAATATGTATGACACATGAGTTGTACGGATGAAATTTTTTTTTCTTTTTTTAGAAAGATATCGTGTTTTATTTATTTTATTTTATTTTTTTAACATCTTTATTGGAATATAATTGATTTACAATGGTGTGTTAGTTTCTGCTTTATAACAAAGTGAATCAGCTATACATATACATAAATCCCCATATCTCGTCCCTCTTGTGTCTCCCTCCTACCCTCTCTAGTTGGTCACAAAGCACCGAGCTGATCTCCTGTGCTATGTGGCTGCTTCCCACTAGATATCTATTTTACATTTGGTAGTATATATAAGTCCATGCCACTCTCTCACTTCGTCCCATGGGTTTTTGTTCAAGATTTTGAAAACTGATTAAGAATTTTGTAATGTTCTGTAATTGTGTAGTCCAGGCAGACAGGGATTATTATGAAGGCATTGGTGGAACAGATAACAGAAGTTGGGGACTCACAGTTCAGTCTAGCCTCAGGGTCTGGGGTTAACTATGGAATGGAAGATAACCTTTGAGAGGGGAGACCTAACAGATCCCTATGAAAGGATGGTACAGCATATAAAACCAGGATGCGAGTGGTTTTCAAGCGAGCACTGATTTAACCAGGACAGCTGTGGTCCTCCTAAGTCACTCGTGGTATAGGAGGTGTGGAAATGAAATACCTGCTGGGACTCTAGTCTCTTATTTAGGGAGTGCAGTGACCTCCACTCATGGTACCTGCTGACTGGGGCAATGAGTTGTACTACATCCTGAGGTTAAACTTGGATCTTCCTTGGGGATGAGAGATGGGCAAGGTGACTGGTTTCTCTCTTACTGAATTACATATTCACTTTTGACTTGTAGAGGTTTAGTGGTGGGATTCCATGTATTCTAATCTCAGCTCTTTTAAGAGCAAGAAAAGAATGTTAGAAATAAGTATACTAAGAAAATTCTTTTCATACTCATCAGATTAGTCATTGTGTTCCCGTGAAAAACACAAACTAAGAGCAGCCTAAAGATATATCTTTATATATTTTAAAATATTTATATATTTCTAAAGATAAAACAGATATATCTTTTATTTGTCTGTATAGTTTACAAAATACCTTTTTTTTTCTTTTGGTTTATAGTACTCAATGAACAGTTCTTAAAAAAGTATAAGATGAAATGCAAGGGTGCAGGAGAAGAAGAAACTTGTTAAGAGATAATTGTCATTTTTTTTGAAGGACGTGAATCGTTTTTTTTTTTAAGATTTATTTATTATTTATTTATTTATTTAATTTTTATTTTTGGCTGCGTCGTGTCTTAGTTGAGGCACTTGGGATCTTCCTTGAGGCACGCGTGATCTTTTGTTGTGGTGCGCGGGCTTCTCTCTAGTTGTGGCGTGTGGATTTTCTCTTCTCTAGTTGTGGCTCGCAGGCTCCAGGGCGCCTGGGCTGTGGCACGAGGGCTCTGTAGTTTGCAGCACGCAGGCTCTAGTTGAGGCACGCGCGAGCTCAGTAGTTGTGACGCGCGGGCTTATTTGCCGCCGGGCAAGTGGGCTCTTAGTTCCCCGACCAGGGATCGGAACCCGCATTACCTGCATTGGAAGGCGGATTCTTTACTATGGACCACCAGGGAAGTCCCGAAGGAAATGAATCTTAATTTTTAGTTTTTAAAAAAAATTGCTACGTGTTTTAAATCACTAAAATAAATGCAACATCTGAATCCAAAATGTCCTTAAACCCCCATTCCTAATTTATTCTTTCTTCCCCTTCTCCAAAGAAAAAACTTTTATCATAAATTTAATGTATGTTCTTAAGTTTATTTTCATTGTTTTACACAAATATAGCATTCTTGAGCAGTATAAAATATTATTTTGGTATGATTTAAAATTTTATACAAATGATAGCATATTTTAATAAATTCTGAAATAAGCTTTCTCCAGCTACATCCATGATGATACAGATATTTTATTTTTTAAATTGCCTTGAAGAAATCTATCATACAGTATGCCACATTTTATTTATCCATTACTCCACTAATGTGACATTTAAAAAATGTGTATCATTTAATGACATTCCTCAATCTCACATTTATTTAAAAATAATTTTCTGAACTATTACTGTGTGTGGGGTGTTCCAATAAAATGTTTTGGAGTATGAAGAGCTTCTGCCTGTGTTATATATAGGAAGTTCCTATTTTTAGAGAGTTTAAATACAATGAGACAAAACTTGAAATGTTTCCTGAATATATTTCTTTTCTATTATGTTTCAAGTGGTTCTTAAAGATATTGTCAAGTTTTATGTACAAATTTTGTTGTACTCAAGAGGAATGTTGTCGGATTTGGGGAATGCTAATTCTTGTAATCAACTAACACTTTCACTTTTGTACAATTCTAGCCTACAAGAGCAATAGATACCAGAATGACATGGAGAGGAAGCATAGTATTATTATTTTTTTAACCTCAAAATACAATACAATAAGCATTTTATAAAGTAAAGGCATTACACAAACAGAAGACTTCACTTGTGTTGTGAACAACCTGCCTTTTCAGGCACTAGCTATTTGAGCTCTTACTACCATTTACCTGCGCACCTAAATGTTACCCCCAATTCATTAGCTTTCCCTAGAGCACTACTCTGGTCATATCATTCACCAATGCATAGCTTTCCATGATGCACTGTGACCTAATAAATACATTAAAAATCCTTCAATCTAAAAATCCACATTCCTACCACACCCCATTCATGTGTATTTTGAGGCCAAAATGTAGCCTTCTACTATTTTCCCACTGGCTTGTCACACCTACATGCCTGAAATAATTAAAATACTAGAGATGCTGCATTTATTTTCTTGCTGTAGTTCTGAATTTTCACTCATGGAAACTATTAGAGGTTGGGTTTGAAGAGGCATGGCTTGTAAAAAATGGCTTCACAGAACACATCCTGTAGTCCAGAATTGTGTTAGCAAACTACAGAATAGGACCAGTTATATGATTATTTTAGGTTGAAATACTGCAGGTGTAAGCATTTTGCGGAATGGACTAGACATTTTATTCAATGATATATTTTATCATCATGCCCTCTTGATCTTTAACTCATAGATATACATACATTGCATACACAATCTCGATAAACATTTAAGTGAATCAGAATGCCTAGTATCTTAACAAAGCAAAATGCAATAGATAGTAATACCTCCCCAAATCTATATTTTATAAAGTTTGTTGCAATTATGAGTAGAAAGTTGTGTTGAGTAATTATTTTAGTGTTTTAGAAATGTTCCCATTAAGAACTTATATAAAATAAAATGTTAATATTCTTTCAGAACATAATGCATTTGCAAAGTATGGAAGCACTTTCATTATCCTTATACACAGGAGACCTCGGTAATGACTTTACATAGATAATTTTACCTCAACAGAAATAATAGAGCCATAGACATTGATGACAAGAAAGTCTCAAGAGGTACTTTAGTCCATTAGCATGAAAAATTAGTGCATATCTTAAACTTCTTGTGTTGATTTTAATTTGTATGATTCTAATGATACCACTTTTAACAATTTCTGAGGAAAAGTTTTTGAATTTTCAGTTGAGATAGTTCTCATTTTACCTAAGGTAATAACCAGAAACTGCATGATAGAAATTAGAGGCCATGCAATCTTCAGATAGATGTTAGGTGGCTGGCTTCAAGTTTTTTGCTTTTTTCTTCTAAACACGATTTATGGTCTCATGTTATCAAATCACAAGAATATAACACCAACTAGTTGACTGGGAGATCCTTTGTGGATGCAATTATACTTTCCTGGTCAGTGTTGAAGAGATAGACATACTACTCATGTGCCTAAAACTTTAAAAGCCACCTCTGGTCACAATTGAAAGCAGATTTTGTTTCTATTCAAATATTTTAACTGACAGTTTCATGGCAAGTCCCTAGCATTTGCTCCCTTTCTTTTCTTTTTTTTAACTTTTAATTTTGAAATAATTATAAATTCACAGGAAGTTACAGAGGTACTACAGAGAGATCCTGTGTACCCTTCAGCCAGTTTCCTCAATGGTTACATCTTATGTAACTGCAGAACAATACCAAACCAAGGAATCTGATGTTGGTACAGTATGTGGATATGGTGCAATGCCATTTTATCACATATGTAGATTCATGTAAAAACTATTGCAACTAAGATACAGGATTAGTCCATCACCACAAAGATCTCCTTCATGCCATCCTTTTATAGTACACATACCCCACTCCCCTCTCTAACCCCTGAGAACCACTAATTTGTTTTCCATCTCTATCATTTTGTCATTTTGAGAACATTATATAAATGGAATCATATACCACGTGACCACCTTTATCGACAGTTTCATGGAAAGTCCCTAGTTTCTGCTCCTCCTTTTAAAACTTCGTCCGGTTATTGTCTACATTTCACCCATGTACAGTTATTTTTAGCTCTGACATTTTATAATATTTGTCAAAGAATCAAGTGTAAAAATGTAAAATGATTTAGTCACTCTGCTAATTACTATGAAAATTTGGAGTCCTTATTTTTGGATGAAGAACTCATTATGAATGTATATATTACTTCAGTATTTCATTCATATGGAGGGGTGGAATATATCTTCTTTTCAAGAGCATGCCTTACTTATGACCATATCTTCACACCTAGACTAGTATTTGACATGTCTTTAATACATTTTGTGGGGAGGATGAATGAATAAAGACGTTTTTATCTCTAGGAGGGGTGAAGTTGATGGCTTGTGAGGGTCTGTATCTGTGTTAATGAACAACTTATGCTAAATGGCCATCAATAGTCATTTAGCACAAGGAACATCAAATGATGAAAATGCTACCGATGACTATCACCTGTTTGCTTAGTGATTGCTTCCTCCCTGTGCTGCAGGTGAGTACAAGTGTCTCCCAGCCCAGGTAGAGGCACATTCTGCCTTTTGTAGCTTAGGGGTTCCTACCTGGCAGAATATGGGTTCCTTCTCCTGGTTTTGGTCCTCACATGAGAACTCAGGACACTCTCCTAAGTGCATCATGCTGAGGCACTGTCCACCTCTTAGCCTATGACCTCAGGAGGTCCTAATTCTCACCTTTTCTCTTCTCACTGGTCATTTAAGTTAGTTTCTTTGGTTGCCAAATACAAAGTATAACTCCAATTGTCTTAGCTTAATAAGTTTTACCTGAGTATTTCTTAGATTATATAATAAGACTATACCATGGTGATAGGAATAAAAAAAACCCTCACACAAAGTATTGCTTTTTTCTCCACTCTCTGATAATCTTTCACCAGATCCTCTGGACATCTTTCCAGGTCCTACTTACTGGGAATGTAGCCAGAAAAAGATGAGCAAAAGCCATCAAAATGGAGAAATAAATATTTATTAAGACAATGACCAGTTGTGAATGAATCTCAACTCTCTCCCCACTTAACACTAACGATTATCTGTACCCATTGCATCAAGTTTGTCAGCCTCAAAATACACGTGAATGGGGTGTGGTAGGAATGTGGATTGTTAGATTGAAGGATTTTTAATGCATTTGTTAGGTCACAGTGCATCATGGAAAGCTATGCATTGGTGAATGATATGACCAGAGTAGTGCTCTAGGGAAAGCTAATGAATTGGGGGTAACATTTAGGTGCACAGGTAAATGGTAGTAAGAGCTCAAATAGCTAGTGCCTGAAAAGGCAGGTTGTTCACAACACAAGTGAAGTCTTCTATTTGTGTAATGCCTTTACTTTATAAAATGCTTATTGTATTCATATATTAAAGGTTCTTAAAGACTAATTGAGTCTGGGTAGATTTTAAAGTTAGGAGAACAAGGGATAAGAGGGCATGTGGCTTGTTCAAGGCCACACATTTAGGAAGAAAATAAGGCCAGAGCTACAGTACAAGTGGTACTAACAATCATTGATTAGTTTTAATTCTGTTATTAAAGCTTGGCCAGTGAGCGAACCAGTGAAGGACACACTGTGTTGGTCAGTGTAGGAGTGGGACGAGTTGCCTTGGGCAGGGGCTGAATTGTATAGAGTTTGAACATTCCTGAAAGGCAAAATAGAGGCCTTTTATTCAGGGATAACTTGACCCAAGAGGTGTAGAGAACATTTCAGATATTCAGGTAAAATAATATCAAATAATATTTTTCAAGCTGTCGCAAACTTGTTCCTAAGCCTTGTTGTACACTGAACCAGGTAAACAGGCATGATCCTTAGTACTGTGCAAATTGGTAAATGGCTCTATAGATACATGAATAAAGTATGTTTTGACAGCTCAGCTGCCTTCTACACAGATTTGTCAATTGAAAATATACTCAGAGCATGTAATGCATAAAAACCTCATTTCAATTTGTGCCTTATCTCTGTTAATAACAGTATCTAAGATCCTCTTATAAAAGGCTATGATATTAATTTAATGAAATGATTCCAATTGACCCTTATGAGACATTTTTCTGTCTGTTATGTGAATGCTGGCACCATAATAGATGTCTTAATTTAATGAGCATATTATACTAATTGAAATAAAGACCTAGGGGTGTAGAAATAACAGAGTAACGCTTGCTAGTCATCACCAAAATATTAAATTTTTGACACAGAAGATCACCTTAATTATTATAGAATTAAAGGCAAAATATTCATTTAAAAAGAAAAAAAGATAGCAATCTAGGAGAGACCAATGGCAAACAAATGGAATTGATTAAAAATGATTTAACAGTAATGCAGAAATGAAAAACTTAGAGAAATCAAACACCACTTAAATAAAAATAAATATACAACATTAAATAAAGGTGGAAAAGGGGAAATCGCTGGCGGTCCAGTGCTTAGGACTCGGCGCTTTCACCGTGGTGACCCAGGTTCAGTCCCTGGTTGGGGAACTAAGATCCCACAAGCCATGCTATGCAGCCAAAAAAAAAAAAAAAAAAGTTGGGTAAGTAAACTAATTTTAGAAAGAATAATGTAGACCTGAAAGCCTAAAACACTGAATAGACACAATAAATAATGTTACATAAAAACCTGTATCTTAGAATCACCCACATGGTGGGAAGGGGGGACTTTAGACATCATCTGATTCTATCCTGTCTTGGCAAATATTCATTTAAAAAGTCTTTCTTGAGCACCTACTCTGTCCCAGGAACTCTGCCAAAAGCTGGGGTTATGAAAATAAGAAAACAGGCATTGTCCCTGCTATCATGGAGCCGAGAGTTTAGCAAACCTTATTTAAATCACCATAAATAATAAATATAAAATATTTAATAAAATATAAATATAAAAATTTAAAATGTTAAAAGTAAAGCATGTGATGAACTGAGCTGATTTGGTTTAGGTCAGAGAAGGACTCCCAGAAGGAAAAATATTTAGGCAGCCATCTGAAGGCTGGAGACGGTCAACTAGATAAGGTGAGAGAAGAATATTGAGAGCATTCCAGGCAGAGAAAACTATGTCTGTGGCAAAAAGGAGCTTGGTGTCTTTAGGGACCTGAAAGAAATCCACTGTACTGGAACATAGGGAATGTGGAAGCAATATGTGCACATGAACTTGAGCCATGGGAGGGGATCAGAAAACGTGGAACTTCCTAGAAGACCCAGTCTAGGAGGATACCAGCAATGCAGCAATGGGTATACACCAAAGGGTTTCAAACTTGGTTATGACATTGTCATACTTGTTTTGAAAAGATTACGCCAGCAGATGGAGAATAGATGGGAAATGGGGCAAGAATGGATGTCCTCAGAGCAGTTACTTCTAACTTAGAGAATTCTTATAGAATCTGGGGACAGTGTTGGTCTCTTGGACCGGGATGATACTGGAGGAAATACAAAGAAGTGGGCAGGTCTGGAAAATCAACAGAACTTGATAATCGGATTTTACAGAATGTGGGAGAGGGAAGTATACATTTGATATTTAGGATTCTGGCTTGTGCATAACTGGGTGGGCAATGGTAAAGAATACTGAGACAGGAAACACAAGAAGAGGAGTAGATTTCAGGGGGGCAGGGAGATTGGGGAGAGAGTGGAGATCTTGAGTTCAGTTTTGAATGTGTTGAATTTGAAGTACTTTTGCCAAGGCTACCATGTTCCATAATTCCAGAAGGTGCCATTCACGTAGATTTCAATACAAACATTGCCCCCAGCAACGGTCACTGTGGTGCTGCTCTTTCAAGCATTCAAGTGGAAACAGTGACTAGATATATGGGTCTGATTTTTCAAGGAAAGATTTTATTTCATTGTGTCTGAGATACCACCAACTTAAAATCGCACCATTATTTTATACGCCACTAAGAAAGAGAAAAATACAGCCACCACTAGGGCATGCCCTCCACTGTGAGACCCACCTTCATTTCAAAGATGTTAAAATGTGGAAAATAAGCATCCTATAATTGATTAAATGTAGTATAAATTTGAGTGACATAGGCCTAGTTGGGTGATTTTAGTTGTATGCACAGATGAAATGCCTAGGGAGAGAGTGTTGAGGGAGAAGAAAATATAGTCTAATAAGCAGTCTGAAGGAAATACATTAATGGCCAGGAGGGAAGGATAATTTAAGGAAGTCAAAGAAGTAAGACAGGTCACTGGGGAGGCACAGAAACCCAAGGAGAGAAAAAGATATTTGAGAAGGACATAAAGTGTGCTAAATGCTACCCCAAAATACCCATGGAATTTATTAAAATGGAAATTTCGGTGACCTTGAAGAGTGATATTTGGTTGAGTGGTGGGGATGGAAGTCGTATTGGAGTAGGTGGAAGGTGAGAAGGAGATGAGAAAATGAAATCAGTAGGTGAAGACAAGTTTTTCAAGAAGTTTGGTTCTGAAGGGTAGGAGAGACACACAGGAGTAGTTGAGGAAAGAGAGCTTGAGTGACACTTTCTTTGTAAGATGAGAGAGATGTGGGCACGTTTAAAAGCCAGTGGAAGAGGTTGAATATACAAGAGAAGATGGGAAAAGACAGGGTCCAAAGCACAGGTGGAAGGATAGGTTTCTGATAAACTCTTATATTGAACACAGGCAGAAAGAAAGAAAACAGATGAGACCAACCAGAACGGGGTTTTGCTAAATGGGTAAAAGAAAAGGCAGAGGGAGAAAGGATTTTATGATGTAGGAAAGAATGTTACTACAATGTTGGCTCATGGAATCTAAGGTGAAGATTGAAGTGATGAAAGGGAAGGTCTGACAGACTGCGAAAAGTTAGAGGTATTAACGCACAAGATTCTTTTTTTTTTTTAACATCTTTATTGGAGTATAATTGCTTTACAATGGTGTGTTAGTTTCTGCTGTATAACAAAGTGAACAAGTTTCTTATTCAATCAACTCTTATCTTCTCTTGTACGTTCAGCCTGCTTCAAACAAGTGGATCTTTCTCACTGGCATTGAAACATACACAGATCTGTCCCATCTTAAAATGATCTTAATCATGTACCAACGAGTCTAGAATGATACAGCATTGTGGTAGAAAAGCAGGAGCCTTGATTTGCAAATTTTTCAGGCAGAGCAGCTATGGGTTAATAGAGTATGATCGTGGCTGTGGGTGAGTTAAGTGGAAGAAAGAGAAAGCCTTTAGAGGAAGGAAAACGTCTTCAGAGACAAAGAGATTAAGGGGTTTGGGTGAAACAAACTCCTTGATGTGAATGTGGATGCCACAGGATGTAACCTGGCATGAATGGGATGGCTGTGAACAGGAAGCTGGTGGTGGACATCAACAAGGAGAGGCACAGTGGGCAGTGGGCATAGCTAAGTAGCAGGAGCGACAAAGGGGTGAGTTTATTTTTTTAAAGAAAATCCTTTCAGCTTCAGAGTTTACCAATTTAGGTAATATGGTGTGCGTGAAATGAATGCCATAGGGAAGGAAAGATGGCAGGAAAAGACATAAAAAATATATGTGTATGGGAATCTAAACCTAATAAATTCTACACAGAAAGGGATACTATCTCTTTTCTTCTTGCCTCATTTAGCAGCAGAGCTTCTACTGTAACCAAAGAACGGAACCAGTTCCCACACAGATTTGTCTTGTTGCTTGAAAACAGTCAGGTTAAGAATGCTTGATCATTACCTGTGCACAAAGCGGCCCTTTTGGAGTTGGTGCTTCAACATTGAAGCCCTAGCTGAGTAGCCTAGCCTCTTATGTGAGTATTGAGGATCACTTTGCCCGCCTCTGTTAAGGCTTCTCTTGAACTTGCAAGAGAATAGCACTATTCTCGAACTTTCCTAGGTCCTGCTCAGCCTTCTAGCTACATTAAGAGGAAGAAGAAATGAGTGGAGGAAGTGAATTTTGACTCTTATTTGGTCTTCACAACCTTCTATAATAGACCTGCTGAGAGCCCTTGACAGCTATATTTTACCTTTGATACTGATTTACTATTTTTTACTGTGTAAGGATGCAGTGATGGTAGAGACCTAAATGAATGTGCACAACCTTGAACTCCCCTGGAGGGGTAGAGGGTCATCAAAAAGAATGTTCCAGTCAATCATATTTATGCTTATTATTTTGAGAAAGTGAGATTTTACAGGAGTCATTTTATTCCTTAGAATGAGATACAAAATTATTCAGCTTAGACTTACTTTAGATGAATTATTTAGTTGAATCATGATATTTAGTCAATTCTAGCTTCAGTAGCATACCACTGGGGACACATATAGCCCATTTTTCTCCCTACCATGCAGTATAATATTCCGCCACATATCATAAATGAGCACATTGAGATTGAAAGGCCAAATTTAATATGAAATTCATAGATCTCTTCTTGAGATAATATTTGTAGTTTGTTTTGGTTTTATTTCCTGTTAGAATGAGAAGACAGAGGAGTTCCATTTGAAAGAACAGGATAAAACCCCCCCCCCGTGAAAAAACCCTAAAGAAATGGAGATAAGTAATTTACCCAATAAAGAGCTCAAAGCAGCAGTCATAAAAATGCTCACTGAATTCAGGAAAAGAATGGAGGAACACGGTGAGAACTTCAACAAAGAATTAGAAAGTATAAAAAAAGAACCAATCAGAACTGAAGAATACATTAACTGAAATGAAAAATACACTAGAGGGAATCAGCAGCAGATTAGGTCATACAGAAAAACACGTAAGTCACTTGGAAGACAAAATAGTGGAAATCGCCCAATCAGAACACCAAAAGGAAAAAAAATTTTTTTTAAATTAAGATGGTTTCAGGGACTTCTGTGACAACATTAAGCATACTAACATCTGCATTGTATGGGTCCCAGAAGGAGAAGAGACAGAAAGGGGCAGAAAACCTATTTGATGAAATAATGGATGAAAGCAATTTAATTTTTGTACTGTCACAGCACAAATTCAAGTGTGACTGTCATTTTACAATATAAGCAGGTGACTTCATGTATTATTGTTTTATGTTTCATCTTATTTTAAACAATTTTATTTTTGTTCTTTTCAGTGCTGGGTCTTTTGAGTTTGCATGTGCATTTATGCATGGATGCTGAGGAAGAGGGGGTCTGAATGTACAGTCAATGTGCCCACACCCATACTTTTGTACTACCTAGTTGAACAGAACTGCAGTGGTGTGAGTGCTATAGGAAATGCATCCTGATGATTTTTGCCCATGGACCAAATACTTGCTTTACCAGTGAAAGAGCCTGGGCTCTGCAGAGAGATACTTCGCCTGCAGCTTACCAGCTTTCTGACACTGACATGATGACAATTCTTCTGAATCTCATCTTTCTTCTCCATAAAATGGGAACAATTCTACCTTCAGCCTACTTTTTTTGAAAGTATCACACCAGATATGTCCCCTTCAAGACATTTGTAGAGCACCCAACACATATTAGGCACACAAAAGTTGTTCTTTCTTTTTCCCACGTTGGAATAATACACTTAAAAAATTACAACAGATTACTTTTCCCTTTAAGGGTACACTGGAAAGAGGAAAAACCTGTACATTTTAATTTTTTAAATAAAATTTTATTTATTTATTTATTTATTTTTGGCTGTGTTTGGTCTTCGGGGCTGCGAGCCGGCTTTCTCTTGTTGCGGCGAGTGGGGGCTACTCTTCGTTGCAGTGCGCGGGCTTCTCATTGTGGTGGCTTCTCTTGTTGCGGAGCACAGGCTCTAGGTGCGCAGGCTTCAGTAGTTGTGGCTCGTGGGGTCAGTAGTTGTGGCTCGTGGGCTCTAGAGCGCAGGCTCAGTAGTTGTGGCACACGGGCTTAGTTGCTCCGTGGCATGTGGGATCTTCCCGGACCAGGGCTCGAACCCATGTTCCCTGAATTGGCAGGTGGTTTCTTAACCACTGTGCCACCAGGGAGGTGCCTACCTGTACGTTTTTTGTTAATATTATAATAGGGAGAGAAATTGCTTAGTATTAATCCTATGATTCTATCCAATTTTGTTCTTGAAACTTGACATGATTTATTTCAGCAGGAGTTTTTTTTTAGCATCCTTCATTATAATTTAACAATGGTGGATATTCAGTACTGCTAACATTTATTCAGGGAATAAAGCCAAGTGTTTCTTCAGTGACATCAGAATAGGAAGCATTTTTTTTTTTAATATATGATTTTTTGCAAGAAAAAAAGGGCATGCATACGCGCATGTGTGTGTATAAGCTCCATAACATTTAAACAGACCTCAGGGATGAAAATGTTACTAAAAGTTCTTTTGAAAATGGCACACATATTTAGTTATTTTAGAAAAAGATTTTTTTTTTTGGCTAGTTTTCTCTCTCATAATAAAAACTGAAATAATCTAATTGGGATTTTATTAAAATATCATATGAAAAGTTCTGTCACTAAGAAATTTGAGATTGCAGTTATAAAAGCACTCAGTTGATTGAATGCTTAGATTTTAACTATTTATACATATAATCCTGAATTCTGTTTTTGAGGGTAAGGAAAAGATCAAAAGTTTTCATTGTTTCAAGACTCCATTAAGCGTACATTTTTATTCCATCCTCCCTTCTCTAGTTTCATAGACGCCTTTAAAATCAAATTGCCTTGTTAGGTGTTGTCAATTTTTTTTTTCTCTCATCTTCTTCAGTAAACATTAAGAATTCCTTTGACAAGGTTGGTTATTTTTTTAGCTAGTACACTAAATTCAGAGTAAGTAGCACGTACTTTGAGAATGCATATGAAAACAGGCTTACTTTGAATTTCTTTGTTTTTAACTATTTAATGAAATATTTGGAAAGTCATCTCTGTTTCCCTTCTCCATCACAATGTCTAATCCCAGTTTATGCTAAAATATTTTAGAGTGCTTCTGGGGTACTCTAATAATTAAGAAGTTATGAGCTAGCTTGAGTTTAGGAATAAGCAATGACAAATTCTCTAAGCATACTGGCATGTGAAGATTGCTAGGGACAATTAACATAAGATATTATAGGTCCGATGATCTTCTATAATCCTTTCAACACCACTGTCCGGATCAGGATTGTTATCATCACTGCACTGATAAAAACAAGGAAGCAAGCACTATATGACCAAGAGGCTGTACGTTCTTCTGTAGTTCTAGCTTTGCATTCTCCACTGCTGATGAACTTATCTACAATCTTAAGCAACTCTAGACAGAGCGTGAAATCTTGCCTCTTGTCAGAATGTTGTATAAAACATGTCCAAAGGTCTAGAAAATGGTGGAATGGAGCTACATTTTAAGAAAATATTGATTAGGGTAAAATTATTGGTTACTTATTTTTCTGTTCTTGGTTATCTCTTTTTTTTAGGTTTATGTAAACGGATCCCAGACAAAGGATTTGTTCACTATAGAACTGCCCAATATATTTGTCATCTATAATTAATCCTTAAAGCAATTATATTCTAAGTTCTTGCAACTTAACTTGAGACCTATGGACCAACAACGTGGGCAGCACCTGGGAACTTGTTAGATTTGCAGAATCTCTGTCCCACCCCAGACCTATGCAATCAGAAACTGCATTTTAAAAAGATTCCCCAGGTAATTAGAAGGCACTGCCCTGAGCCAGTATCTCAAAGTGAGGGTGAGCATACCCAGGGTGGGGCAAAAATAAGCCACTGTGGTGCACTTTAAGTTTTATTTATTTTTATTTAACATGTGTAAGAAAGGAGTCAAGCTTATGGATATTTACTCTATGGACTGACTCTGGCGCCCCTACTTGGTCCTACACCTGCAGCCAGGATGCTCAAGGTCTCAGAGCTCCCCACAGGATTGCTTTCTCTAGTTCAACTTCTTTCAGTGAATTGCAGTTAACTGTAATTTCTCTGTGCCTCTTTAAGTGGAAAAATCTGGTTCTAACTTAATTAATCCTCCCCAAATGAACAAGCGTTAAAAGACTCTCCTAAACAAACTGGAGACGAAAGGTCAAGTTAAAATGCCAGTAAAGTGAATAATAACATTTTCAGGGGTGTTAGCTTCACTTAGTCCAAGCAGAAGTTCTTTGTAAGCCCAATTATGACATTAAGGAAGCAAAACAAAAGAAAACCCCACAACGATCTGATCAGATCTTACAATAAATCAAAAAAAATTCGGAATCATCATGATTATTGAAATACGGATCCATTACCGTTAGCCATGAACTGTCCCTAAGTACATACTGCATATTGTAGCTTCGTGAAATATCTAATTCAATTTTGATATACACTGAAACCACTGTAAGTATAAGCTGAACTTAGAATACCTTTAAATATCTGGATCTCAAAGTGTTAAAGCAGGAAAAATCAATCACGTTGCTCTAAAATATTATTGAATCAAAATAAATTCTTTTCTTATATAATAATTAAAATAGTTCAATTTTTAATAAGAACAAAAAGCTTTCTATATCTTTAATAAATAAAATTTAAAGTATATTTTTTATTTTTACATTGTCATCTAAAGTTTTTACGTTTTAAGTTTCATAATTACATAATATATTAATTCAGTAACAAAAGCATGTAATTGTAAATTGTACACACACACAAACATATAAGATTAGAAACTTTTTTACTGATAGAGGTACAATGTAAAAAATTTTTCTGCTTTACCACTTAGAATAAAATCTAATATGTTATTTTTCTTCAAAGGACCTACAAAATAGTAAAATACACAAGAAAAACAGCAAGATATTTGTTTTATGGTGGTAACCCTGAGAAAGAGTGTAAATGGAGACATTCATTATGAGGTAAATTATTGTCAAAAATATTTTGTTAAATTTAAAAAAGTAACTTAAATATTGAATTAATAGTCTGTAAATTCTACTTGTTCTTGAATTTTAAAAACTGAGTAGAAGAATTGGTGTTTTAAAAAAGCTTTATATGAATGTACATAGCTTTACAACATTTCAAAATCTTTCTCTGTTTTAACTCTTTTAATTGTTTATCACAGATATCCTAAGATTAACTGTTAGGAAGAAATCTGGGGATTATCTCTCTCTCTTTTTTTTTTTTTTTTAAGATCTTTATTGGTGTATAATTGCTTTACAATGGTGTGTTAGTTTCTGCTGTATAACAAAGTGAATCAGCTATACATATACATATATCCCCATATCTCCTCCCTCTTACGTCTCCCTCCCATCCTCCCTATCCCACCCCTCTAGGTGGTCACAAAGCACCGAGCTGATCTCCCTGTGCTATGCGGCTGCTTCCCACAAGCTATCTATTTTACATTTGGTAGTATATATAAGTCCATGCCACTGTCTCACTTCGTCCCAGCTTACCCTTCCCCCTCCCCGTGTCCTCAAGTCCATTCTCTACGTCTGCATCTTGGGCATTATCTCTTTAAAGAAGAGAAATTGGAATATGAAGAGGTTATTGCTTAATCTCACATTTTAAATAAAGGGACTCATATACAGGTCTTAAAAAATTCATTTTTTCTTCCCTATTTTCTACTGTCTCAGAATTATTTTAATTCCCATCGGTGCCATATTTGGTTGATGGTACATTGATGTCACAAAATTAGCATCCTGAAACCTGTTACCACTTGTGTTCTCAAACCAATGGCTTATTTTCATGAGAGAGCAAAATGATTGTAATTATCTTTATACTTTTGTTACTTTGTATCATAATTACTCTAGCTTCCTTGTAATGTGTTAAAATACTTTCCCAACAATTAAATGTGTTAGAACAGTAGTATCAACAAGAATTTTGTGTACAACACATATTGCATACACTCTTATTTCCGTGATTTGTTGGACACCAGAATCCCTTCTCCCCTTCTTCTCGGGCACTTGGCAAGACTATGGTTTTCAAACCCCCTTGAGCAAAATCAATCAAAGGACCACACTTTGAGGTCTTCATAATGGAATAAGAGTGGAAAAACTGTGCTTCCAGGCTGGGGTCTTTATCTGAGTGGATGTACCTCCTCCATGGTCTTTTCCCCTCTCTGCCACTTAACCTTGGGCATGACATAGCAGCCTGTAGTATGTGGACAATGATGGCAGAGTCCTGGATGCAAACAGCCTGGAGATCTTCATCCCTGCATGGAGGAGAGCTGCTTGTCAGCCAGGAACACCTGCCTGCACTATCGCGAGAGCAAGAAATATAAACTCTATATGGGTTTATTTGTTGCAGCAGTTTATCCTATATTAACAATGTGCTTTTAGTACAATGTGTTTAATACAGTATGCTTAATGAAGTATATTTTAATTTGAATGATTTGAAGTGAGTTCTTTCAAATTTCACAACCTAGTGTGTGTCTCTGTTGACCTTGCTTGGATATTTTTTCTGTCTCTGGGCTGTAATTTCTGGGTCATACCGTGGTGGGCAAACTGATATTTCAATCTTAGTATTTCCCATCACATTTGATAGGAAAGCCTCTTGCAGCTTTTCTGTCTGCCTGTTTATGGTTTTCTGCTAGGCTTGATTAACGTACTGATTTACACAGTGGGATAAACTAGAAAACATATTTTAAATCTGAAAGCTTATATTCTGCTGAACATAGCAAATATTGTGAAAAAGCACTAAAATGTACAAAATCTGTCAGCTCTCTACACCCCTGCATTGTAAAGGCTCTTGTTAAGAACTCAAAAATGGCAGAATGCAGGTTGTGTTTATGAAAAGTTGTCTTCCTGTGTACCACACGTAATACATTTGATGCTTCTGCCTGAAGAAATTTTATGCTGAACATTAGCCATTTTAGGAGATAGGCCTACACACTTGACCACATTCATAACTATTTTATACTCTGCTCTGCAAATCCCTGGTTATTCTGGAGCCTTGAGAGCGACCATCACAATTTGGAAACTATACAAGTGTGGTTCATTCTGGGATGTCTACTGTACTGCTGACTTCCTCAGCTCTAGGGGATATAATTCTAAGTCCATTTCCAAGGTTCAGAGACTTTTCCCTTCATGAATCATAGAATTATTAGGCTGGGAAAGTCCTCAAGAGACTATCTGATATGAATTCCTGCACCTACATAGACCACAGTCTATGGAGAAAGTAAATTCTTCGAAATCCCCTGATAAATCATTTCCACACTTAAAATCATCCTTCCATGTATTACTTGAGGATGTAGGCAACAGATTAACAGAAAAATAAAGGCACTGTGAGAGAGGAAAAAATTAGCCCTAAATCAAATGCTTCAAACACAAGGAAGTTGGGGATAGAAGTCACTTTCCTGGAGTAGGAATAAATATGATACTAAAATCTTACATTTTGTTCCATTTGACTCTCAAAACAAAGCCTGTATACTAGAATAATTTGAAGCTTAGAGAAGTTTTGTAGCTTACTTTGAGAAAACAAAATAGGGGTACCTGGGGATAAAAGACAGGTTTTCTTTATGCTGTTCCAGTGCCATTTCCTTCTGTGACACACAGCCCATGTCATTTCTTCCACACAATATGGTCTCCTTTTCCATTTCTCCCTAATTCAGAAAACCAGAGTACAGCAGGAGCAATTTATATCAGGGGTAATTTTCTGGTTGGGAATTTTAGAGATTTTGCAAAACCAACTATCTTGGAAACAATTATTAGGTGGGTGGGAGGTCACCAGTTTCCGATAGGTAGGGTAGAGAGATGCAGAGTCTGGTAAAATTTGCATTTAATGGTCAAGTATGGGTGTACCACACAGTAGACCTGCTTTAATGAAAGTAATTTGGAAACCATTCCTAAATTTATTCTCTTGATGCTGAAGAATGTGATTCTTGATACAGTGAAAACCAAAAGTAGCATCATATTTAAAATTCAAGCAAACACATACCTTAATTTTGATGACTAAAATTTAAAAAAAATAGAGAAAGCGAAAACCAAAAGTAGCATCATATTTAAAATTCAAGCAAACACATACCTTAATTTTGATGACTAAAATTTAAAAAAAATAGAGAAAGCTACAAAAAAACACTTTATTTAGCTTTCTCTTTCAACATGCAAATTAATATTTTAAGCTTTTTAGTTTTACTCTTGGCTTTTCAGACCGATTTTAGTTGTGTTTAATCCCTACTTAATTTTATTATTTAAAGGTAGTCTCATTACAAAAAAGTGGATTATTTTCCAGGATTTGCCATTCATGAAGAAAATGTTCTGATGTGTGTATTGCTAAGAGTCTTGGGAAGCTGTGAAGTCTTGATGGCTTTGCAAATTATACAGCTAGGAAATTGTCACATATATGAAAACTTGAAGCCTAAGCAAAATTTAAACCATTGCCTATGTCACTCAGCTGACAAATGTGCATTGCTTTACCCATTGGAGCATCAGACTAATGAAAACAATGTTGGTTGGGTCCAACAAAATCAAGAGTTTCTTAACACCTTTAAAACAACAGAGTTTGTATCAATTAGGATGCCTCCAGGAACAGTTAAAAGAAAACTCATTTCGAAGTGGCTCAAAGGTTGAGGAAGTTTATTGCCTCCTATAATTGGAAGTCCAGAACTAGCAATCCGGTGGCTCTGTCCTCCTTTTCTTACCTTTTTCTTGGCTCTGCTAATCTATTGGTGGCATTACTAAAAAGGATTTTGCAGTTTGGGGGTATTGCAGGACAGTATGCAGAGGAAGGTATTGATTACTCTGTTCTACTTCCAAGCAAGAGTCCTCCAACCTGCTCAGAATTTGACCATTTGGGAATATTAACTGTGTCTGGGGGAATGGAGTGAACTCTTTAGCTTAAACTGAAAGGATCCATTCCGGGAGCTGGGCTGGGGGTGGAGGTGTTCAGCTTCTTCTGAACCACAGGTGCTGTGTGAGAATAAAGGGATGAATGTTGAGTGGACAGCCACCCTTGACCATGGGAGATTTATTGAGAATTACTATACCAACACTGTGTAATTAAATGTGTTTGTTGTATTAGACTATATACTCACAGTCTGAAGCAAACGTTTACAAAGAACTACAGGAATGACTGTAATGTGTTGAGTGAATCTACCAATCTTTGTTTCCCAAAGTATTTATTTCTGAAGATTTTACCTACAAATTTCTAGAAAAGCATTTTTCTTTTATCTCCAATGACAATACCTTCCCCATATCCTATCAGATCATTTAATTTTTCTTGCTACTTTTACAATGATTTAGTCTATTTTTATTTTATTACCAAAAACTAAATAAAAGATGTACTAGAACCTACTTTTTAAACTAATTAATCACAGACTGAAGGGTCTCCTGTTTAACAGGATAGAATAAGTATTCTTTCCTTTCTACCTTTCTTTTTCTTTTCTTTTCTTCCCTCTTTTCTTTCTTTCTCTTTCTTTTTTTCCTTCCCTTCTCCCTATCTCTACATACTCTTTTTATGTGGAATTGTACTCTGTAGAGAATTATATATTACTGCTTTTATGTGACCACTTTAATGATTATTCAGGCAATAATTCTAATAATTACAGATTTTATTGCTCACCAAAAATCCTTTTATTTGGATGTTTTTCAAAGTTTGCTCTAACATCTCATTTGAGAAAAATAATACATGTGGGGGACATTTTCTAAGTTCTTGGATAGGAGAATGTCTTTGTTGCCTCCAAACATGAATGATAGTGTGGCTGGACACAGATTTCTTGAGTCCAAATCAATAGTCATCTTAACTTTATGGATGTTGAACAGTTTGCTTTTGAAATATAGAATTGTGAAGGAGAATTATGACATTGAGATGGTTTTCTTTTTTTGGCTGTTGCCCAGTTTTCTGCCGGGATGGTTTTAGTTTTTTTCTTTTTTCTTTGTTCTTGTACTTACCAAGACCTGTTTTTGTCTTTTATTTCGCATTAATTTTGTCTAGTATCCAGGTACAATTTTTGATTTACGATCTCAGCTCCCTTCAGCTCAGTGAACTTATCTTCATTTTTATTTTCTTTGCTGCTTCTCCCTCCATCTTCTGCAGATAGCTTTTCTCCATCAAATCACTGCTTTTGGAATTTTTATTATGAACATAGGGGAACTCCTGGATCAATTTTCCATCTTCCCATTATCTTTTCACTTACCATATTGATCCCGTGGCTATTTTCTTCTATGTTTTGTAAATATTTCTTGGGGTAGGCTAGGTCATATTTTACTTTCTGTAGCAACCAATCTGCTGCTTACTGCCTCCATTGATTAATATTCAAAAACATAATTTCCATCTGGAAGCAACTTCTCCTTATCTCAGACTGTTCTGTTTTATGTACCGCCCTTTCAAATTTCATGAACAATAAAAATAAGAGGCTTTCAAAGTTTTCTCTTTCTATCAGGAAGGCTGTTTCATAGGTGGAAATGAGCTCTGATATTTCAGATAGGTATGCATGCTTATGAACAAATTTAAACATGTTTAGTGTTTAACGTGTTAAAACAGGTTTTATTTTTCCATGTGTTCACCCTTACAGAAAATACGGGTTTATTTACTATTTAGAAGTGAAATAGTTCTTACTGAGATTATATGGAACCCCATTTAGAACTTTTGGATTCAGAGACACAGTATGTATGTTTATTTACTTATTTATTTATTTTTGCATATTAGCATTGAAATTGTCTTTAAGGAGAGGAAGAATGCTACCAGCAGAGACATTTGCAAGGTAGAGAGTTTCATTCCTGTGAGAGTTTCAAGTGTTGGCAGTGGTTGTCCAAAATTAACTCTAGCAATGTCAAATTCTCACCACCATGTTGAGGTACTTCCATGCCCCGCGTGGCAAGCCATTTCTCCACACCAAATACAAGCTTGGAAGGACTGCTGGGGCATATTGCTTTGTGTGCCAACATTTATTACATTTTCCAAAGTCTCTTTTGAGGTTGTAATCTGCCACTCAATGCCTGACCTGTCACTCTGAATTAGGGTTCTGCTTAAGTTCTCACACACTTCCTCCCCAGGCTGGCTTTGTCTTTGAATTGTTACCCCTCAGCATGGCCCTTGTCTTCATAAGGTCTTGTCAAAGTCATTATAGCAGAGATTCCTGAAGTTTCTGCCTGTGTATACCACCTTTCTTATTATTATAAACTTCTTGTGGTGATAGACATTTGTCCCCATTTCCTTTTATTTCTTTGGTTATTCTACTGAGAATTTGAGAGGTGGAAGACTGATGAATTAAGGGAGCTTCCTTTGTTATCTCTGTCTTTGTCCTAAACTTTTTCTTTGGTTATGTTTGGGTCTGAGTGTTTCTGGTTTTGTTCCACAATATTCACTTCTGAGCCCCATCCTGGATGGGTCATTCCCTGAAACCAAAACTAGTTTCGATTCTCAGTTTTTTGTTGCTTATTGTTCAAAGCCATCATTAAATAGATTCTTTTTCTTTAACTATTCGGAATCCATCAACCATCTATCCAGAATTCCCAATTTTGCTATTTCCTCATCTATTTCCATTGCACAAATTTATACAGAGCAGAGTCTATGGGATTTCTCTATGCAATTCTCTTTGAATTCCTTGGAGTAACTGCTGTCTTTGGTGATGGCTGGATTGTATAACTCTTCTTGCTTCCAGAAAAGAAAAGAAAAATCAACTTCTGGATGAATATTGTCCAAATACTCTCACTCTTACATTTTTTTTCCTTCTGCTTATTACACAAAGCTCTACTTCAAAGAAGCTTCTGCTATTGGTGGTGAGATTAGCCCAGCAGGCAGAATCACAGTGTTGCTATTTAATTGTTTTAAGTCCATTACATAAGAGGAGGATGAAATTATTAGGAAAGAAGTCTCAAAGACTTTTTAAAGTTAAATAATTCAATAATATTGTTTACAAAACAAACTTTCTCCATGAGAGATTCTCAAAGAAGTATTTCCAAGAAAGGAGTATTTTCATTTATTCTAATACATTTGCTTAATTCTTCTATTTATCTTTTGAATAACATTAACTAAAATCTACTTCAGGGGATCAAACATTTCATACCCTTAAATCACTCTTCTGAAACAGTTGTCCCTTTTTAGTAGCATGAGGCTAGAAATGGTAATGAGATGAAAATATTAATATTTTAATCATTTTTGTTTCATTACAGGTCAAATCACAACATTAATTAGATTGTACTATTTGGTTTTACTATACTCAATGAATCAAAACAAACCAAAGTTAGAATTTTGTCTCCTAAATATTTATTCTTTTATTCACATAGAGGCTTTAATGATTGGAGTCAGAGCGTGCCATGAAAATAGGAATGGAGCAGCTTCTCAATCTGTTGCTCCTTCAGAGCCATGAAATAATCCACAATCAAGATTAGCACATATTCTGGGGCAGAGTTAGTGATGGTGATGATAATGGTGGTGACGGTGATCATGATCATGATGTCATACTAGAGCCACATCTTCTTCCAGGTGTCCAGGCTACTATTTGAGAAGCATCTCAAATTAGCAGAAGTATCTTAGGAAACAGGATGGTCTTAGCTCTGCGTTTACTTATGAAGATGTACTGAAAAAATTTTTTTTACCCTATTGTCTTCCCTTCCTCCAAATCCCACTTTGTTCTAGCTGTTCTTGACATATGGGCCTCATGAGTCAGGTAGTTTCAATTTAAATACCTAAACACTTTCAATGTAGTAGAATTTGTACAGGAAAATTTTGTAAAACATCAGGGATTTCTACACTTTCTCCAGGAAGGTGGCTGTAGATATTACTTGTGGCAGCCCCATTATTTGGATGGTTTTCCAAATGAAGTTTGGAAATCCAAGAGTGGTAGCTGGGAGAGACCTCTCCACTTGTCTATATTTCCATTGTAATTTGGGTTCCTGGAAAGTATCAATATATTTTGTATTTTTATTCTTTTTTTTGAAAGCTATTGAGTTTCAAGCTTAAAATACTAGTAGTTTGAGATTTTATTCTTTGTAAACAGTGGTCTACTGACTAACTCTGCTTCTTTACCTTCTGAAGCTCTGCAGTATTCTACCACTCCTGTCAATCTTAATTGTGAGCATTTCCTAAAATGGGACCTTTGAATTTTTCCTTGTTTCTGTCTCTTCATTTCTTGCTCAGAAAAATGATCATTTTCACAGGCTGAGTGTTCACCATAATACTTTTTCTGCTTCTGTTTTATGGTTTGTACTAACTAATGATGATCACAATGGTGAAAAAACAGCAAGGTGTGGCCACTACTTATAAAACTAGTTTCATAATATCATCTTCCAAATCAATAATCCCTTCCAGACTCTTTATTGTATCAACAGCTAATATGTTTAAATCTTATCCTTTTCAAAGAAGCTATGTTTTCTGAGGTCAAAAGCCTATTCTTACATTATTTCCATTTCCTCTAGATCCTTGCTACTCAAAGTGTGGTCCATGGACAGACAGCATTGATGTCATCTGGGAGCTTGTTAGAAATGCAGAGTCTTGGGCCCTATTCCAGAATTTCTGAATTGGAATCTGCATTTTTAACACAATTCCGCATGTAAAATCATTATGTCTGAAACTTGAGTGTGAATACAAATCACCTCATATCTTGTTTTAACAATTGTAACAAGAGTTTAGCACCCACTCACGTTAGACTGATGTGACTTAAACCTGGATCTCGTTTTGAATAGCAAGACTGGAGAGCAGCGCTGTCCAATAGAACTGTCTATGATGATGGCAGTGTTCCATAGTTGCTGTTCAGTAAAGTAGCCACAGGCCACGTGTGGCTAATGGGCTAATAGGCTTAATTAATTTAAATTTAAGTTTAAATGGTCACATGTGGCTAGTAACTATCCTATTGGACAGTAGAGCAAAATCCAGGTCACTTAGTGGGAATTTAATAAATACTAGGGAAGTGAAATCTAAAGACAATGCCATTAAAATAAAAATTAATTTCAATTATTTTACATAATACATGCAAATTATTTTACATAATACATATAAATTATTTTACATAATACATGTATGTAAAAAAAGGAAAGTAGATTGAATATGTGTAGAGTTCCTAATAGCCACACCTGTTGCCTGCCAACAAATTGTCTTCAACTGTTATCAGTGGAGTGTTCTATATTCAAATCACTTGTACTATTTGTCAAAGTGGATTATTCCTTTGTACCAAGAAGCTGACATGATTTTTTAAAGCCCAAATTTGCACAGACTTGGGAATTATTGGAAACAGCACAATGTTCCTAAAGAAGGACTTTTAAAAAATTAATTAATTAATTTTTGGCTGCCTTGGGTCTTCGTTGCTGCACGCGGGCTTTCTCTAGTTGCGGTGAACGGGGCTACTCTTCGGTGTGGTGCGTGGGCTTCTCATTGTGTGGGCTCTCTTGTGGAGCGTGGGCCCTAGAGTGCACGGGCTTCAGTAGTTGTGGCATGTGGGCTCAGTAGTTGTGGCTCGCGGGCTGTGGAGTGCAGGGTCAGTAGTTCTGGTGCATGGGCTTAGTTGCTCTGCGGCATGTGGGATCTTCCCGGACCAGGGCTCAAACCCGTGTCCCCTTCATTGGCAGGCAGATTCCTAACCACTGTGCCACCAGGGAAGTCCCTAAAGGACTTTTGTACCTTCTATTTCAGCACTTCATTTCCATAGCTTTCTGGGTTTTTTTTTTCCTATTTAAATGTCCCTATTTACTTATTTCCTATTTAGATTTATTTCAGTTACCACTGAAAACTCCATATGTTAAAAGGAACTGGTAAAGCTTGTTTCTCTGATGATTTATTTTTAAGTTTGGAATAGGGCACAGAACAATAAGAAATTTTGAACAACGCATTTTAGAGCATTATGATGTTTTGATTTTAATGTGACTCAATTACTTAAGTATGACTATTCATATGATTTTTAAAATAAAATATTGATTTGTTAAAATGTTAATTAAATTTATTTAAAAAGTGCACTCATATTTATAAAACCGTTCTGCATCCTTTAATGTAAATAATGTGATTTTGCTTTTTGCCAATGGGAGTGTTTTCCACTGTATAAAACATTTTCACTCAACAGATATTAATCGGACTGGAAACAGTATGAGAATAAAGGAGGCAATGATCAAAGGCAAGACTGTGGTGGGCACAGATGTGAGAGGGAAGACGGGTCTAAGAAAGGGCAGGAGCTGTGTTCAAAGGTACCCTGCTCTGGCTGGGGGTAGGCCGAGGCCAGAGGAGCAGCTGTCTCTTTCATCCCCCTCATCCCCCCACCTCCCGGTGTCTATACTGGAATGGAGAGTTGAAGGTTTTCTTATTTCTCTTTCCTGACACTCAATCTCTGACTTAGAGTGGGGCCCAGAACCATTATTAAAACCATTGCCAATGTCACATCTCTTCTTTAATTTCTTCTTTTGATTAGTAACTCCTTAATTTACACTCGCAGGGACAGCACTGTCTCCATAAGCTTATTTCCTCTTATCAAAAGGAACAGTGGAAGATATAAGTACCAGACCTTAAGCAGATTAAAGCACAGTTGTTAAGTCCATTCGCCAAGGAGATCTGTGAGTATTAAGGATACCCTGGAGCTGAATGGTAGCTTACTTTAGAAGTGTCATTGCTTTTGTACTTTGAGGATTTCTTGTGAGTTATTTTTTCAACTTGCCATTTAGAAAGTGGGTCATTAAGGATTGTCATTTGCTGAAAAATTAACCCTAAGTGCTATAAGTGCCTTGAAAGGAAATGAAGTTGATTTTTAAAAGTTAGAGAATGCAAGTACTTTAGAAAATGTTTAGAAAAGAATGAAAAGGGTTTACATTTAGTACATTTTAGAAGAGACATAACATAAGCTTATCTGCTGCCAGCAATGCATGTCTACTACTGTTCTTGCTCAGAAAAAATACTCTTGTCAAATTCCTTGTGTATAACGAAGCATCTCTCCCGGCACTGCTGCTATTGATTTACCCTTCCAGGTAAGGCAAATTTTACAATAGGTCAAACCTGATATTAATATCATGGCATTCTCTGTTCTTCTTGTTTTTATTTTTAAAAAATTTTAATTTATTATTTTTTTTTGAATTTTTGAATCTTATTTAATTTATTTTTTTATACAGCAAGTTCTTATTAGTCATCCATTTTATACACATCAGTGTATACATGTCAATCCCAATCTCCCAATTCATCACACTACCACCCCCACCCCCCACCGCTTTCCCCCCTTGTTGTCCATACCTTTGTTCTCTACATCTGTGTCTCAATTTCTGCCCTGCAAACTGGTTCATCTGTACCGTTTTTCTAGGTTCCACATATATGCGTTAATATGCGATATTTGTTTTTCTCTTTCTGACTTACTTCACTCTGTATGACAGTCTCTAGATTCATCCACGTCTCTACAAATGACCCAATTTTGTTCCTTTTTATGGCTGAGTAATATTCCATTGTATATATGTACCATGTCTTCTTTATCCATTTGTCTGTTGATGGGCATTTAGGTTGCTTCCATGACCTGGCTATTGTAAATAGTGCTGCAATGAACATTGGAGTGCATGTGTCTTTTTGAATTGTGGTTTTCTCTGAGTATATGCCCAGTAGTGGGATTGCTGGGTCATATGGTAATTCTATTTTTGTGTTCTTCTTGTTTTTAATAGTCTTCTTTACACTTAGTATAAATACATGGTTAAATAAAAGTATGGCAAAGGTGACGTTTCATTTTTTTTTTCATCTTTTCTGCGGAATCCTGATGTAACTGTAAAATAATGACTGTATTCTTTAGTTCGTGACTATTAAATTAGTACTTTTATTTGTAACTTTATAGAATATTAAATTAGTACTACCTGCAGGCTAGTACTCCTGCTAGTACCTTGTACTAGTTTGAGGTTATTAACTCAAACTAGTTAATAACCTAGTTAATACCTGTTTTCATGGCAAGATCCTGTCTGTTTAATAAACTATCATATCCTTTTGTTTAGAATTATTTCTAGTACTTAGTAGACATTCTACTTATTTATTCTGTGGAATAAGTGAGTGCATAAAAAAATGAGCAAATTATAAGACTGAGAGTGAAGATCAGCCAGTCATTAGCCTAAAGAAGGAATTTTTATAAGCATGGTTTATTCTACCAGATTCTGGTAGAAATGAGAAGAAAGTATTTTTTATTCTCCATAACTTTAATCAACATTCATTATAGTGGAATACAAACAAAGTGAAACACTAATTTATTGGAAAGTTTGTGTCTATATATCTTTGAGCCTTTGGATGGATAATATAATTTAAAGTTTATTTCTTCTCCCAACATTACTTACACCAGCTATACTTCATCCTCTGGAAAATCTCTTCTGATGCTTAGCGTTTGACATAAGATTCCAATGACCTTGCTCCCTGGCTTCACTGAATTCATTGCCAAAGGAAACTTTTACAAACAGAAATATTCTTCCTTTAAGGTAAGTAGGAAGAATGACCAGGCTTGAATTTGAGATCTCATAAAAAACTGTATACAGTTCAATTTTACTACATAATTTTAAGCTGTATAATTTGCACCATTTTTACTGCAGGCAAAATAATCCAATTTGGTAAGCATTATTAAAGTTCCCCTTATTATGGCCAATTCCAAGGAAAATTGTTAAGCTTCCTTTCATTAGCTGATTATTTTGCTGTAATCATGAGCAAAATATCTAAAATTTAATGACCAAAACTCATGCAGAATGAAGAGTGAGACTTGAGATAAGTATCTCAATGCTGATTGTTTCTGCTGATCAAAAATCACCAGATTCCTACTCAAACCTTTGTTGCAGTTTGCCCGTGTAAACATGAAATTTATAATCGTGGAGTCAATTCAATGAGAAGAAATTGCTAGAGCCTTAGAGAATAGTAGACACATGTAGTCTATGTTTATACAAAACTTAAACTTTGATTAAATATCTTCCTATTTATGTTTTACAATGAAGGAATCAGAAATTACATCTAAGTAGTCTTGGGAAAAACATTATGTATTTATCATATGAACAGTGCATACTTAGATCTAATGTTTTGTTATACAAATTTCAATATATCCTCTTTTTAGGAGAAGAAACAAGAATTTAATTCTTTATTGCAAGCAATGCTTTAAGTGCAATAAATTCAACCATTCTACTTGTCTTTTTTGCGAATGCCTTCCATTTTTTCAGTTAATTGATGACTCTCTTCTGTTTATATAGTTTATCAGGGGTTACTTATGAGACTAAATCTAATTTTACACCGTTATGGCCCCTTAATCATCTCACATTTTTAACATGGAATTACACTTTTTCTTTACCTATCCAGAGTGCCTCTCTTAAGGTCACTGATGTATTCACATTACATAGTTCTGCATTTTCACGTGAAGAGGATGAAGTAGAGAGTCAAAGCGTTATTTGAACATATTCAAATTGAGCTGTCTCATTGTCACAAATCCACCTCCTGGCCTGACCACTGTTTGGGCACTGGCCAAAAGAGCAAGAGAGAGGGTGATTCAGTGTGACTCTGATACTCTTAATATTCAAATATCTTGATAAGCCACTCATTTTTCTTAAACAGGATGATTATTATGAGGATTAGCATATACAAAGTGCTTACTGTGTACAGCCTGAGTCATTTTACATATATTATAACCTTTAGAATTAAACCACAAATCCGTGTTCCATTCTGCATATCAGTCAGGGTCCTGGCAAGAAAGAGATGGCACATTCATTCTGGGCAATTTGAAGAAACTTTATAAAGGTACTATTTACACATCTGTAGGTAGGGTTTAAGGAAAACAATTAGCACAGTACTGTATAGTACGAAACCCTGGGGCTAGCAAAGAAGGGAGGCCATTCCCATCCCAAGGCCTGATGGTACAAGAGGAGAGAGCAGTTACCGGAATCTGAAGAGCATAGTTGGATGGAAAGCGACAACCAAAGGGAGCCGTGGCTTTTATAGAAGAGTACAATGAACCGTTAGGGATTTAATAGGAAAACAGCTGGGAGAATCAAAACCCCTACCCCACTCTCCTCCAGCCTTCTGAGCCCCTGCTAGTACCCTACACTGTCGAACCCAACTGAAAGGGATCCTTTTATTGGAATGGAAGTGAGCCTCCTGGGCACAAAGCAGAATGCAGAAGGGTAGAGAGGGGATTTGGAGAGGCAAATGGAAGGCATCCTGCATAGTCTCCAAGCACAGTTTACATCCAGCCCTGTCTATACTGCCTCCCCCACCGCCACCCCATGCCTAGCTTTGGATCACCATACCTACTATTTGTTTCATCACTTCCTTTGCTCTGGCCTTTGTATTTTTTTCTAAAACTCAAGCTCCCGGAAGCCCTAGAGACTTTGTACCTGCTGAAACGCATGTTTAGAATGCTCCCTTCTGGAGTCTAGACTTGGCTGGCTTCCTCATCCCATTTATGTCAGTCTCCATTGTCACTTCCTTCTAGATTCCATCTCTAATCATGTCATATGTCCCCTTCATTAGTCACTCCTTTACACATCATTCCCTTTATTTTACTCATAATACATATCATGAAAATTCTCTTGTTTCTTTCTTTCTTAGAATTTATGTTTATAGGACAAAAACATGTATATCTTTTTAACCACAGTATTTTCCAGTGTATGGACCAGTATGTAGAAGCAATTCACTAATTCTTAAATGAATCATATATAATGAGGTCCTTATAACAATGTTCCTAATTTTACAAAGGAAGACCTGAGGGATAGGTGTGTCTAAGAGAATACAGCTAGTAAATGATAGGACTAAAGTGCAAACACAGATATCCTTCATGCCAGTGTGAGACATCTAAACCACTAAGTTATGCTGTCTTTTAAGAGGTTGAGAGGAAAAACCCTATGTCTTTGTTCATGATCTGGCAAAGTTTATGAAACTTTACAGGATGACTAACTTGTAAAATGGAATAGGTTAGCGGTGTAGAAGATTCTGAGTCAATGTTAACAGCATAGTATAGAGGAGAATTTAGAATTCTTAACTCCAGGTTAAGTAAATCTACATAATGGTGGTTTCAGAATATGCCTTTGGACTGTAAACACTTTCCAGTCTACCATATTTCATACAGAAAGCAACTTCTTCTCTGCATTGCTTTTCATGATGGCTGGGCAAAAACAGAAATAGCTTGTTTGCTGAAATGTTAGCTCTTTTGATTTAAAAAAAAATGCAAATTCAGCTCTTGTTGAAAAGAAAATGTACAATTTATATCCCTTTCTCATTTTATATTTCAATGAAGCTAATTTCTCCCCCTTCTCTCTTGCCTTTTGAATCAAATCCAGTTGGAATGTGGAGAGTAATGTCACCTCTGGTCAAAAATGGACATCTTTTCATTTACGCAGTTGTTTCCACTATTCTTCCCTGGCTTTTGTTACACAAAATGAAAACAAAAGCTGATAAAGATGTTGGCAGAAGAGGTGGAAGTGGAAGGGAGTAGAAATGGGGAGAAGAGAATGGGAAAGAAAAATATGTTTTAGGCATTCACAATGGTATTGTTTCCACAATTTCTTTTTATGTATAATTCCACTGGGAGCAACCCTTCTGCTGGGTGCTTTCTTTCCATACAGTACACATTTCTCACTCACATCCACTGCTCCTTGTTTTATGAAAAACTATGTGCAGAGGGAGAGATAAACACTACCTTGACTATCTGGATTTCTCACCTTGACATTTACTCTCACAATTTATTAAATTTGTTTTTGGTTAGCAGTGGGAGATAAAGCATTTTATCTCCATAATTATTCCAATTTTTGCTTTCTAAGCTTCCAAACCAATCCTACTTTCCAGGGTTGTGTTTCTGTGCAAACTATTTCCACGTTAGGCTCCTGGTCAAGAGATGTTTACTCAGTGATAGACATAAAGTTGTTTAATGCCCTGTCCCAACTACTCATCGTGTTGGGGGGACCCTAAACAGGTGCCTGGAGAACATTACTCTTCACGCAGTAGCTGACCATTTTTGTAGTGAACGTGATTTTTGTCCAAGATTTCAGGAGCTCTCTGTTTCTTAGTGTCATTAAATGTAGGATAGTTGACATAACGTATTTGTTGTTTTCAAACGTCATAGTGATGTTGAAAGAATTTTGGACCAAAATATAGGACAGCTTGAAATAAATCTCGTTTAAAATGTACAGATATTTTGCTATAAAATTGGTGCAGTTTTTTATGGTTTTTACACTTCTCTTTAATTCCCACCTAAGCCTCTGGGTAATATTGTAAATATTGTTTAAAAATGCATCAGCCTATGCTATACAATCTGAATGTTATTTTAACTTATAGGGTTTTCTTTTTTAATATATATTTAACTACAAGGACAGTTTAGGGATCAGTTACTACATTTCACTTTAGCATATCTATTTACAGAAAGATTACTTTAAATTGATACCTGCTAACACATTTTTATAATGTGTATGTTAAAAAAGAACATGCCAAGATTTTGTCTGACTCAACATTCATTTTGATGAAAAAGCAATTTGACCATAAGATATAACACAGATAGGTGGTCCTTTACCACAAAGCAGCTATTTTCCAAAGCTCAATACTGATGAACTAATATTAAAATAATTGCCTATTTATTAATATACAAATAGACAATAATGTTGGCTTGTTCTTTTCTGTTTGTCTCTTAATGGGCCTGCTTCTTAACGATATTAGAAATGTTTTATAAAAGCAGTTCATGTTACTTTTCTGGTCTTTTCATGGCATATGAGTAAATAAACTATTTACACTACTAAAAAAAATGATGCAAATGAATAAAACCTTGTCTCTAAAAGAAACATGCAGAGAGGATCTTCTTTGCTTCACTAGAGCATTGCTAATTAGCATAACTATAATTTTCAAAAGGTCACATGACCTTTTTTTTCTGCTCACATAGTAAATATAACTGCTTGTGGTCCTTTTTTATTGAAGTAAAGTCTGGCATGAAGCAAATTACTGCCAATCTTGCCTTCAGGAGCAAGCTAATGCTACCTACCTTGAATTGAGATCACCATAGTGGTTCTTTTCTTTGGTTGTTTTATGTTTTTTAAAATTCCAAGTTGGATTGAGAATTAGGTAAGAAAATCATAAATGTGGACATTTAAGGAAAGCTACATTGCTCAAATGTAATTTCAAGGAAAGAAAATAAAATGAGACTTGGAAAAATGAGTTGTTATGGAAAGCTTTACCAATTTAAGGCATTGTTATTACCATTCCAAGTGAGTCACTCATTGCTGGATTGTGTGACGAAAGTCATTCTAGAGAGTTATTTCAAGGACAGCATTTTTGATGTGAGATAATTTGCTTTTGGCCTAACTGACTAGATGCATTTGTATTTTGAGGCTATGTTTGTCACATACCCTTTGTTGTTGCTGCTTCTGAAATAGTCCCTCTTCTACGCTTCCCCTGTTACTCACTGGGGTCCAGAGTTCACTTGACTACAAGCTTATGGATGTCTTGGCAAATACTGTTCTCAAGCTTGAATGAAGTCCTCTTGTTCAAAGGGGGAAATGCATGGTCTGAATCAAGAATCGCTCCAGCCTCCTGGTAGTTTTCAGAGTTTAGCTTCACAGGGTCTTCAAAGTTGAGAAGTCAGAGGCTGAGGGCTTGCTTGAGAAGTTGAGAGCCTTCTGATTGCAGATGATCTTGAGCTATAAATCCAGAGTCTGGCATATGACATGTAGTCAGTATTGTCTTAATTGAATTTACTTTGTGAATGCATACTAATTTTTTTTTAGCAGGTAGTAGTAGGTTTATGAACAAAAACAACACATCACAGGTAAGAATTAGAGAAAGCATGACATAGCAGAGATATCCTGAAAGCAGCAGGAACAGGCAAGTTCAGCAGAAGTTGTGTCAGCCCACTTCTGAATGTAGAAGAGAGGGTTTGGGTGTTGAGGGGATAGGTTATATTTTCTCTCTCCTTATTCCACTCTATTTGCCTTCCCCATCAATTATACTCTTGAAGCCCTTCAAAATTTGAAGCAGATTCCGCATGGTGAATGGCTAAGAAATATGACAGGAAGGTCTCTAAGGAGATGGTCTTTGTGTCTGTTTATTTCACCCTTCCTTGGTAGTGGGAGTTCTTAGTGAACTAAATAGAAGTGGAATGAACGAGAAGCTCCCCAGCCCATAACCCCATCAGGCAGGGTATTACCTGCCACCACAGTCTCGGGGAACTTGGGTTTTTAAACACTTAGCTCTAACTCTCCCCTCTCACATGCAGCATGCTTCTTTTTAATTCCTCAAGTGACCGAACAGTATCCGAGGCACACTGTGAACTCCTTATGCCCCAACTATTGTTTGTTTGTTTGCTTTTGCTTTCCACTCTCTTCAACAACTTTTTGTTTTTGTTCTTTTTTCTACTCAGAGTAGTCATTTGGTCAAAAGGCTTTATCAATCCATGCCCACCTTTTAGTGGTTCTTATTTCTCTGGTTGTAATTCATGCAAAGCACAGTTCTTGATTCTAATCTCTTCTAACCTGAGTTTTGGATGAAATTGAATGAGAAGAGAGGCTCTTGAAGTGAATGTCCAATTGGCTATGTTTTGGCCTCAGAGTGGGAACCTAAGAAATGTAACTGACACTTTTAATTTGGAATAATCTTGGGTTGTGTAACCCATAACATTATAATTTTTTGGTTTGTTTTCTAGTTCTGTCTCCATTATTCTCATATCTGTTTTTCTTAGTCAACTTCTTGACACATCATTTTTCAATGGTTCCCTAACAATCATATTGATAGTCATACTTTGGCCTTTGAATTTTGTTATAATAATGGCTATGATAATAATGGTAATAATAATGGCTAACATTTATTGAACATATACTATATGCCAAACATTTTTTCAGCATTTTATTTATATTTTCATCTAGCTCTCATACAATGCTTTGAATCAGGCACTCTTATCTTCATTTTGCAAGTTAATTAGCAGAGTGCAAGAAAAGTTAACTCATTTGCCAAAAATCTCATAGTTAATAATTGATAGGATTCCAAGATTTGTCTGAATTCAGAGCCTATATTCACTTTAAAATTTTTATTTATCTATTTATTTATTTTTGATTATACAATGCAGTGTTATCATCAGCTATAGTTTCTAAGCTATCCATTAGATTCTCAGACCTTATTCATCCTATAACTGGAAGTTCATACACTTTTACCAATCTCTCCCTATCTCCCCCACCCCTCCAGCCCCTGGCAACCATTTTTCTACTTTCAGAGACTATGTTCTTAATCATGACATTTTATGGTGAGTTCCACTCATGAAATATTTATTACCATACCCTGGTTTGCATCACAAGCTTAGGGGGAAAGTAAATCAAAAGTATCAACTTCTTATTTCTCTTTTTATTTTATTATATTTTTATGCACTGAATAAAAAATATCTGTTCTGGTAGAGATGAGCTCATATAATGGGAGATGAGAATCCTCACATGTCTTCAGCCTCACCAAGATGGTACTGGGAAGAAACTGGGCAGGGACCAGAAGCTAAGGAAACACCTGAGCAGTCATGTCCATGGGAGTGAGTCAGATTCACCACTGGGACCATAATTTGGCTGGTTGCTCTGAAGTCTTCGGACAAACACACAGACCAAAATTCCCAGAAGTCATTTCCCAACAATTATCATGTTCTTATATAATGAGAAAGATAAACTATTCAGTGACCAGGATATCACAAGATCATGGTTATAGGAAAGTTAAATACTTCAATGACTTTGGTATGTGATTTAGTCATATTTCTACCAGTTGTCTTTCAACCCTACATTAATTATGGCCTATTATGTTTGGGGCAGGAAGATAGGACTGTTGCGATTTTTTTCAGTTCTTTGATTTCTGTGTTGAGAGCCCTCAGCTTTGACGCATTCTTGAAACAACTCTAATAAAGCAATGTTTTATTTTCTATTTAATAAGATAAAACCAGTGAGATGTCCTACTTTCAGAAATGTTTGATAAAGTATCCCTCTCACTGAGCTGAGAGAAAAGACAATGGATTTCTTTTTTTTTCCATTTTATGAGTTCTAGGATGCAAAGTCCCTAAGTATATTACACTGTTCTTTGTGACTTTCTCACAACATCCTGTTTTCTCTCTTCCAGTTCTTCTGAATATAATTCTCACAGTCCTTGGTGAGCTGCTAATCAGTTTAGTCTGTGAATCTAGGATGGAACAAAGTACATTACTGGTGCAGGGAGATGAGATTTTTCTAATACGGCATGGCTATTTGACACCTTTTTTCATTTAATCAGAACTGAGATTTAATAAAATTTTTAGTAAACTATAGCTTTTCTTTGTTTCCTTAAATTAATATATTGTATTAATATGAATTAACATCAGATAATACATACTATGCATTGAAATTAATTATACATGTTTCTGAGTTTATAAGAGCAGGTTTTACTTAGGCCTTTTATTAGCATATGTGAGCCACTATTAGGAATAGCTCAGTCTCAACTTAGCGAACACCCATTGCTGTACTGGGCAATACCTTGTAGGATTTTATATATAGCAAGTCATGAGTAAATGACAGCCAGAAGCATACTCTCTTCACTTATGTGGTTTCTGTAATTACCTGCAGCATTTTGAGGCTATGTACATGTCCATCCACATTTCATTATTTGCTTTCATTATATTGATTGTGGTTTAGTTTCTATGGGTTTAGAAGGTAGTACAAATCAAATAGTAAATCGTTTTGAAATTACATATAGTTTAAAAAAAAACCCAAAGGAGATTTTACATAGACTTCTGACTCTGGCAGTGTAAATGAAGCTGAGCCACTATTTTCAGCACCACCATTTCCCTGATGGCTAATACATATGTTGGGTGTTGGAGTATAAGAAGTATTTTTACAGTGATTTTAAGAAAAATTTCTTAGATTTTTACATATCAGAGGAAGCTCTCATATGCTCTACTTTTCTTAATGACACTGGGTTTCCAGACCTCAATTCTTTTCATTTTGGCTTTATTTTGAGAGTTCACAAATTATTATTATTATTTTAAAAATAATTTATGCCCTGATATTATTAAAGATACGAGTATTCATTATTATTTAAAGATATTGGCTATGTTCTTTTTCAGCCTATGTGATGATGATTGAAAATTGGGCATCAACATATTGAATAACTTATAAAACCTTTTTCCTTTATCTTCCATTATGTGGATGAAGGCTCTGTGAACTTCCAAGCTCTCTCATCATCCCCCAAATCTCCTTGAATAGGAGCGCTCAAACTTTGGTTTGTATGGACATCATCTGGCGATATTGGTAAAAATACAGATTCCATGTACCCAGTCCTAGAGATTCTGATTTGGAAGAACTAGGACACGTTACATGACTGTATTTTTTTTTTTTTTAAAGGAATTCCTTTATTTTTATTATTTATTTATTTTTAGCTGTGTTGGGTCTTCGTTTCTGTGCAAGGGCTTTCTCTAGTTGCGGCAAGCGGGGGCCACTCTTCATCGTGGTGCGCGGGCCTCTCACTATCGCGGCCTCTCTTGTTGCGGAGCACAGGCTCCAGACGCGCAGGCTCAGTAGTTGTGGCTCACGGGCCCAGCTGCTCCGCGGCATGTGGGACCCTTCCAGACCAGGGCTCGAACCTGTGTCTCCTGCATTGGCAAGCTGACGCTCAACCACTGCGCCACCAGGGAAGCCCCATGACTGTATTTTTAACAAGTCGCCCAGATAATTCTGATACCAGTAGTCCATATTCACACTTTGGGAAACACTGGCCTGTGTCATGGTCATTAACAAAGAATGGGAAACATAATTTACAAGCAGCCGTGGGGAGTTCACAAATTATAATGGAACGTTATTATTATTATCTCCCTGGTAAACATTCTTTTCGTATAAACACTCATGTTTCATAAAATGAACAATCAATGACTCGGCTTTGAAATTTTGTTAAACAAGTTTATTTGAAATGAGAAGCAAGTATGTGTAGAGCTCATCTTTTACATTTGCTTTGAAAGCAATTTTAAGAGGCTTTACTGGCAAAACACCTGAATATATTCAAGTATTCTTTTTTACCCCCTGAGTCAAATATTTTTCTTTGGAGTGTTCGTTATAATAAGAAACTGCTAGAAAAGAAAAAGAGTCTCAAAATTTATCTCATTAAAGAAGATTTTCCTGGTTAGTATCATGGCAGTCCTACTCTAAATGTTGTCAGTTTGGAAAAACTTAGTGAAAACAAACAAAGGTTTTTCAGTAAGTTATTTAAAAACTGGACTGTACTTGACTGAAAGTTCAACTCAAAGGAAAAAAACACTTCATACTCCAGTTCCATCAAGAGGCAGGTGGTCTCACTTGTGTCATCTTTTAAGCTCGCTTGCTGGCCACAGATGATTTTTTAAAAAATTTGTTTTTATTTAGTGCCCAGAAAAGCAAACAGCTTAAATGACATTTTAAAGCAGACAGTATCAAAAGAAAAAAAAAAAAAAACCCTCTGACCTCTCTGGAGAGAACTCTCTGGTGACCAAAATCAATATTTTTTGTCAACCTGGGGAAAGAAATAAGAAATATATGGGTGCAATGGAGGGGAAACTGTACAACTTTAAAAAAAAAAACAAATTGAAAACTCTATTCAGGCATATGTATTTCCAGGCAAAGACTCCTGAACTGTAGGGGGTTCAGCTTTGGTGTAAAGATTTGAACTTCTCAGATCTGATCTCAGTAGCTTTGCAGGATAATCCTCCAGTGACTTCTATAGTTTTAAAAGGCTCCTTAGATCATCACAAGTTGGATTCATCTGCACTTTCCAAATCAAAATTCATTTATTTACTGAAACGCCAAGCAAACTTGGCTTCTGTTTTTGATAATTATACAGTGACAGCTACAATACTTTGATGTTAATTGTCTTGCTTAATTCCATGATAGGTGTTCTATCATTATCTCCATTTTCAGAAGAGAAAGTGAAGGATCATAGGAGATGAAGTAATACACACAGGGCCATGTAACTAGGAAGAGGCAGAGCTGGGATTTTATCTAAAAGTCCAACTGATTTTACAGCCCACATAATTAAAAAAATTTTTTTTATTGAAGTATAGTTGATTTACAATGTTGTGTTAGTTTCTGGTATACAGAAAGTGATTCAGTGATTCAGAATACAAAAAAGAATATACACACATATATATTCTTTTTTGTATTCTTTTCCATTATGGTTCATTACAAAATACTGAATATGGTTCCCTGTGCTATAGAGTAGGACCTTGTTGTTTATCTATTTTATATATAGTAGTTTGTATCTGCTAATCCTAAACTCTGAATTTACCCCTCCCCAACTCCCCTTCCCCTTTGGTAACCATAAATTTGTTTTCCATGTCTATGAGTTTGTTTCTGTTTTGTAAATAAGTTCATTTGTATCATATTTTAGATTCCACATAAAAGTGATATCACATGACATTTGTCTTTCTCTTTCTGATTTACTTCATTTAGTATGATAATCGTTATGTCCATCCATGTTGCTGCAGATGGCATTATTTCATTCTTTTTTATGGCAGAGAAGTATTCCATTGTATATGAATATCCCACATCTTCTTTATCCATTCATCTGTCGATGGACATTTAGGTTGCTTCCATGTCTTAGCTATTGTAAATAATGCTGCTATGAACGCTGAGTGCATGTATCTTTTCAAATTAGAGTTTTCTCTGGATATATAGAGCCCACACTCTTAACTGCTATGTATTATGTGCAAGGATGCTGGGGGATTATCTATATTTAATTCATTATAGTGGACCATCTCTAATTCTTGATTATGCTTTAATGCTTTTGAAGCACTTGAGTGGAAATATGCACTCTGTTGATATATCTAGGAATAAGCTATTGCAAAGTAATATAATTATTGTTAAGACTTGATTCTGATATCATCTATCATGTTAAAAATGTAAATTTAGCCATGGATATCCCCATCAGTGTGCTTAGTCACGTTATTCATATCCTCTATGTCCTTGCTGATTTACTCTCTAGTTGATCAAGTAGAATATTATGTCCCTCCAAGAAAATTTTATCTTAGATATTGTATATTTTGAGTTGTAGGATTTCTTCTGATCTTTTAACAATTTTATTTTTATTATTTATTTTTTTGCTGCTGCTGTAATTTCCTATCTTTCATTCATCGACAGCATATTTTAGTTTACTTCATTGAGAGAATTATAACAGCTTCTTAAAAATCCTTGCCTGTTAGTTCCAACATTTGGGTAATTTTGAGGTTGGTCATATTTGATTTCCTTTTCTTTTGAGAATGTGTTCTATTTTCTTAGTTCTTCATAATTCTGAATTGTATACTGGATGTTTTAAGTGTAAGTCTGGAAACACTAGATTATGTTATTTTTCTCTGATGAGTGTTCTATTTCTTTCTGAAGGATATTGCATCAATTAGATATGAACTGCAAACACTTGGGTAGTAACTCTAGTCTCAGATAGGCTCTTTGGTCCTCAGCTGAACTACTTTGAGTCTGCTTTGCATAAGTGTAGTTCAAGGGTCAGCCAGAGATGTGGGAAGACAAATATGGAGAGATGCTCTCAGACTCTTCCCTTCTAAGATCCTCTCTATCTCTCCAGTAGCCATGCTTTCTCCAGATGCAGCACTCTGGTCCTCCAGGTCAGAAGGACTTGGGTTTTCATAGTTTTCCCTGCTGTCCTGTGGGTCACGTACACTGCTGTTGGCACAGGGTAAAACTGCAAAAACATTAAATCACTTTGTACATCTTCCCTCCTTTGAGTGTGTCCTTCCCATCAGAATCTACCTGCTTCTCGTCCAGATTTTAAAATTGTTTTCCACAAGTCATCCACTAGGGCTTTACTCATTACCAGAAGAGAAAGTCCAATCAGATGTATTCTTAACAAAACGCTCATGAAGAAAAATCAGTGATGGTTAATTTAGGGAGGTGTCTCTTGATAAATCTCTGAGGCTGTTTTTTGTTTGCTTGTTTGTTTTTCCCACTCAAGAGACGTTTAGCACTGTGGCATTGTTGACAACTGCATTAAATAACTTTCTATCATAACTTTTAGTAGAGTTGGGAACAGAACATTTCATGTTACTCTTATGCTAGTTCACTGTTTTTAAGTGATATAAATATAGAAGAAACAAAGTGAAGCAGGAACACTTTATGGATGTTGGTGGTGGAGTGGGGAGAGGAAAGAACAATCAAGCATTGAGCACTACCTCCTTGTTTCTGTTTTCACAAGTAGAAGAAATGGCAGGTGACCAAGAATTATTTTCCCCAGAATTCCCTTTGTGACTTTCTTCACTTTTTGCTTATCCTTTCTTCCCTTTCACCATCATAGAGATCTCTGACCTCTCCCTCCATTGTTTCTTACAGGAAGTGGAGGTGACCTGTAGATGAACCATGGAAACATGGCCCCAGGCAGTGGTGGGATCTCACCTACATTGGTCTGCAGATTTCCTTTCTTAAACTGCATAGTGTGGCAGGAAGTTGACTCAGCATTTACTGTGTAGCAAGCTCCCAAGTGTAATAATACACTTAACTTCACTGACACTCTGAAAGGAACACAAAGACCCTGAGGGGTCCATGGAATATAGTTTGAAAACTGCTATTCTGAGCCATATAAACAGCTACCAACATAAAGTTTGTTTTGTTTTATTTTGCATATAAGTCAGGGATAAACTAGATATTTGATGGGATCCCCAGACCTGTGTGTTCACATGATAAGAGGAAAAAGAATCAGTGTTTCTTTGATAATTAATATCCCAAGGATCATAAATACTTGGAAAATACTGTAATACTTCCAATAATTATAATAGCACAACCTTATATTAACTTTAATTCTTGTAAAATCCCATTAATAAGATTTGAGTCTTAGATGCTCTTTGAAACAAAATTTGGGATACAATATATATAAAGAAAATACAAATAAATGATAAATGATGTTAAAAGATACGTCAGTTATAAAAAGATTTCCTTAAAATGTGAATAATTTTTCTCTCATTCACTGAATGTATTCTGAAATGTATGATGAGAGTTTTCTGATAATCTTAGAATCATGGAACCTCAAGGTTGGAAGCTATTCCTTCCAAATGATGTTTCATGTTCATGTTTGGGCAGGTTTTGTGATGATAACCTCATTATCAAACTTAAGGTATTTGGTTATGTCTCTGGTATCTATTTCCCAGTTTTAGATATTCTTATTTCACTGTTTATTTACATAGTGAATATGTTCCTGATATTGCCTTCATTCTGCTCATCTTACTTATGGAAAGATCTTAGACCATGATCTTCCTAGATGGGGAGTGAGGGGCCTCTAGATCAGATTTTTAGAAGTCAATTACAAGAAGCTATTTGCCTTCTAAACTCTCTTTAAGTGTCTTCATTGGCTCATTAGTTTGGAGACTGAAATCAGGTATTCTGAGTATATAATTGGCCCAGAAAACTGATTTTGATTTAAATTGTAGTCTTACACAAAAGAGAGCACGTAATATTGTTCTTCCATCTGAGTCAAAGGAAATTTCACAGCCAGCATTGATGGTATTTTCTGAGGCCAGCTTCAAATTCATGACATTTTGGCAAGTGGAACAATATGATATTCACTGTTCTAGAAACACATAGTAAGATGGATGTCACCAAGCTACCAATATTCCTTCACGTCAGAACCTGTTTTAACACTCAGTGTGAGACTGTAGCTGTCATTTTCATCTTTCAGTTAAAAGGTTTCACCTTCACTGAGCCAAGATTACGAGTTTTGAAAGTTTAAAAAAAATAAAAAAGACCTCATAAAATATTTGCAGGTAATGTGCAACCATAGCAGTCTGAATTCTGATAAATAAATTATATTTTTCTCTAAAAATGAATTATTCTCACAGGAAACAACATCAACAAAAAGAATGTTTCCATATCCAGGAAAACCCAATATGCCAAGAGGTTAAAATCAGCACAAGAAGAATTCAGAAATATTATAGTGGATTAAATATCAGCATTTTCCAAATAGTCTGAAATAGAAACACCACTTTCTCTCAAATAGTAATGCTCTGAACTGTTTGTTATCAGGAATGCAATTTAAAATTAGAGCAATATATATAATAAAAACTACTTTGATATATTAAAGGTGGCATTATATGCAACTTATTGATTTCTGGGTTTACTTAATGACAATTATCCTTCTTGTCTGTCTTCTATGATGTCTTTCTTATATTCTCATATCCATCTTTTATGAAGGCATCAAATGCCAAGTCTGAGATTCAGTGGGCCTTGCTGAGAGAAGGAATGAGATAGTGAAATAAATAATCATGCCATCTTGCCTTTACTACCTTGGGAGCTCATCTGGTTTTAGGTTATCCCAACAATTTCCTGTTCCAAATAGAATGGGCTATGGATGTGAAAATGTCCACAGATGTGGTCTAGAGGACCCTCATAAAGTTTTTTATTTAATTTATTAAAAAAAATCAGTTAATTATTAAATTATTATTAGTTATGATTAATAATTATTATTTATTTCAGGAAATGTGTGGGGACTAGGGTTCTGGGTTTGTCATTCTTCTCTCTCAGCATAGAATTATGTCCCAATGAGACCACAGATGGAATTCAGATTCTCTGGAAGATGTTGAGCTAGGGTTGCCAGATAAAATGCAGATAAATTTGAACTTCAGTATAAAGTACAGTTAAATTAGTATTTCAGATGAATATATTTTCAGTATGAAATATAGTTAAATTAGCATTTCAGATAAATAGCAAATACTGTTTTTTGTAGAAGTATGTTCCAAATAGTGCATGGGATATACTAAACATTATTTGCTGTTTATATGAAATTCAAATTTCATTGGGTGTCTCCTTTTTCCCTCTTTAAATCTGGCTAACCCATTCTGGGCTGAGAATGTCCCTGTGCTGGACTGGATCTTGGTACTAGAGTAGACTCTCTGAGGAGAGTGATATGATCTAGCAAGTGTAGACACTTGTGTTGTGTAGGTATGGAAAACGTACTACATTGCGACATTGGAGGATGACTACTGCCTACTGGCATTAAGCTTGATATTTGCTGAAAATTAAATTTGAGCTTTTTATGGGATACCACCTGAAACTTCACTCAACTTTGTTATTAAACAGGATGACCAATTAATAATGCCAAATATTTTATTTGAAATATAACAACTTTGGTTGAAGAATTTGAGATTTTTGTGGCCATGTTGAGGCTTAGTGGGAAGAACATGATGTGTACAGTCAGAACAAGGTTTTGACACATGGCAGGCAACCTTCTTATCTTTTGAGTCTTGACCTCCATATCTATAAATAAGGATAATTTAAGCCTAACTGATAGAGGAATGGTGAGTATTAAATGAGATAATGCAGATGGAAAACTTGCATGGTCACTTCTCCCCACCCCACCCTCGCCCCCAGTAATGGGAACTCTGTTGTTAGGTATCAAACTCTACTATGGAACCAAGTCAGTTTCTCAGCCAGATGGAAAATTGGACGTCTAAGTTTCTCTCTTTTTATAGCTTTTCCTGCAACACCTCAGCCTGACTGATTTCATGATATCTTTTTATTTTCAAAACCATGGTAATATTATTAAAGTCTAACCACTGTGTTGGAGGGGACTGCTTAGGGTTATCACGGCTCAGAAATTGTGTGGCAGTTGATGGTTTGGGGAAATGACTCTTTGACATCCAGGAATGTCAATGAACCTATTTAATGATGTGAAATAACTGGCCCTCATTTTTATTTAATGAGAGAGTCTTAGTCTACTTGTGAAAAAAATGCCGTGTGCTTCACTGACCCCCATAATTCAGCATTGCTGTGTTTAAGACATACTTATTTTATACCAATTTTACCTTCTTATTGAAATGTAATGGAAAGACTGCGAGCAGTTTCTGCGGAGTAGCATTTTAACAGGTTTTATCATTATTTAAGTATAGGAAGGGCAACGCATCAGTAAGCAACTGCTATTGAAAAGGTAGTTTGTTATACCCACAGATTCCAAGAGAAGGGAATTGGGCATGTCATGGGGGCTAGATGGGAAACCACTGGGTTTGGTCAGGAGACAGAGGGAGACAGGGAACTGTGGGCAAGAACATTTATTGTGGTTTCCAAGGGAAAGAATCAATGAGGCAGGGCAAACAGGTTTAGGATTGGCCAGTTTAAATAATTTCAGTGGGCTCTGGGGCATATGTGCTGTCCCTAGTTGTCTGGTACCTGGTCGTGGGGTGATTGGCTGTTGGATAGTGGTCCAGAGTGTAATCGCCCCATAAAGGAGGTGTTTGGGGATTTGGGCCTGGGATTGGGTGGTTTGCATTTGGAAAGTACCCTCATGGGTGAGTTGTTTATCATCTCTAGGAATTCACTAACCTTGGGAGGGACAGTCCTTCCAGGGTTTTCAAGGCCCCAGGTGTTAAAACATTAGAATACAGAAAATATAAGACATGATTAATATAAAGAGAGAGCCTAGAGGTTGACACCATGGTTACTTATCTTGGTTCTGCTTGGTTTTAAAATATTTTTCAAAAGAGAGCTTATCTTTAGAGATAAATACTGAAATATCTATAGATGTCTGTAATTTACCTTGAAGTCATCTGGAGTGGAGTGGGAAATTGGTGTAGAAAATATATTTATACCCATTTTGTTCTAAAAATAATCTCAGATGATTCTCTGCCAGTAAATGATTGTACAGTGTTTCAGTAACTTACATTAGTTTTATGAGTCTCATTTTCCTCACCTCTTGGATAAGAATAGTAATATTTCTCTCACAGATACTGTACTGGAGAAATCTAAAATATGGACAAAATTAATATTATTAATAACGTGGTGTCCGGCAACATATTGTGTCTTAAGGTCTGATGTGTCTGGTTATGAACTAATATGAATGTAAACAATCTGTTCATCTTATTCAGAAACAGTATTGTGGTTTTGGTCCCTGATAATTTTATTATGTGTTTTCACTTTTATCAAGGTCTTCTTTCCTCAGTGGTGATGACTTGACTTTTTAACTAACAAGTTCAACCTGTTTAGTTATAATATCAGGTGGTAATTTCAAATTCTTTGCTCTCTATCTTTTAATAATTGTAAATATGCATTTTTGATTAATCACTTGTTTTTCTATGAGAAGCCACAGATACTAACATGTATACTGCTGAGATGGAGTCTTATATAGGAAAGATTCTCCAGGGTTGAAAAAGAAATACCGTAGTAGAAAAATTACTTATCTAGAAAGAAAAAACATGAACCATTTTCAATGTAAAACATTTTTTGAGGATCAGCAGGGGGCACTAAGATTCCACAGGAAAAATATATCCCTGTAGCTTTCATAAATTATTTTTCTTTTGCTTTAACTCCAAACTGATAACACCATAAACTCTGCACCTTTTTTATCTTCACCATAGCCGATAGTGTATCTTTTCTTTTTAACCCTCAAGTTGTAGGTGCACTTAACAAACTTATTTATCTGCCAATTAAAAAAAAACCTTCTGATTAACTCATCTGCATGCTGGTTTACTCCTCATTCGACATTCAAATGCAATGTTATTTTCCTCTCTTTGACAAACATACAGTAATTAGGATTTTTCACAGAGAAGCGATTACCTAATAAATGGCCTTCTGCAGGCAACTATTAAATTGGAGCAAAAAGGATGTTTACTACAAGCAGCGGCCAAGAAAGAAGGTGCAGGGAGAAGACAAGTTCTGCATAACCAACAGCTTCCTCATCTGCAAGAACGATGAAGGCACTTACTGGGCTAGCAGATCTGCACTAAAAATAATTATAAGCCTGACAAGACACTAAACTATAAACACAAATTGTGATTGGCTATTGCAACAGTTCATTAATTCTGTGGAAGTCCAAGGATAAGGTAATAATACTTATATTCATGTGGGACATCTGCAAGTAAGAAAAAAATCAAAGTGTATAAACTAGGGAAGATTGAAAAGAACACTGATGGATTTTCATATGTCTTCTCTGATTCTAGTACATTTAAAGGATGAGAAAAAGGGTGAACTCTAAGTGGAATATCTTTGAAGTATATTTTTGTGAAGATGTAATTTTTTTATAAAACAAATTGCTGCAGGGTCCTGGGAATGGAATATTGGCTATGGCCACATATTTTTGCCTGTACCCTTAATTTACATTTATAAACTACTTAAAAATACAGGCTTTGCTTTGGGTTATACTGGCCATGGCTTTAGATAACTTATAGATTCCTAGTAAATATCCTTAGATCATAGAACTTTAGAAGTGAGAGAAGCTTTGTTGATTATCTCAGCCAATCCTTTAATTTTATAAATGAGAAATCTATAGGGTACAGAAAGATCACTCAGAAAGCTTTATTAACTGAAGTGAACTATCCACCATAGCATCTGAACTGGCAGTAAAGTTCCTGACTCTAGTTCAGTCTTTGCCATACTGCCTTTCTCTTTGAAGTATAACCTATTCACTCACAGTTTATACGTAAACTGTGTTTATATACATATATATGTTATATATCAATATAGCATATAAAAACAGGTATGTATACAACATATTGTAAAACAGTTATTATACATGCTATTATATAACAGTTATATAATTGCCATTATGTAATGTTTATATATGTTATATAATGACATATTTGTATATTACATTAACTATATGTATAATATCATATTATATATACACACAATATGTAATATATATACATATATATGTGTTATTTTATTTTTAACAATTTGATAACAACGTGATCCTAAGGTAAACAGGTGAAAGTTGACTCCATGTGCATTTGGTAAATGTCCCTGGATCTTTTAAGCGGAGGATACTTTAGATTACAAGAATGAATATCCAGGACGATTAAGGAGAGGTCCAAAGGAATGAGCATGCCACTTATTGTTTTCCCTACTGGTACAGTGGATGGTCTAGGAAGAATAAATAAGACATCCAACAAGGGAGAGTTGTTTTTCAGTAAGACTAGCATTGCTACCAGACAGGACACCTGAGGACGGCAAAGTCAAAAAGGAGCGTCTCAGCTCTATACTGAAAGCGTATCACTTCTCTATAATTTGGAGTTGGGAGTTGGGTGCCTTGCTCACCTCTGGTTGGTTCAGTCCATCTCCTCTCTCTTCTCTTCAACATAATTAAATCAATTTTATTATGCTGAGTCTGTGATGACTCAGTGTGGCTGTGTTAGCTGCCAGTGGAAATGGTTTGTGCATTACATTTCATGCTGGTTCTTTTTCTATTAACAAAAATGGAATTTTCAGGCTTCATTACTAGATTAAACTCCTGATAGAATTAAATACTGTTGATCCTCTCTAGGCAGTTTTCTTCCTGGGGACCACCACCCTGAAAACTAGAGCTCCGGACCTCAGTTTCTTCAGGATTGCATTTTTCTCTGCTCACAGGGAGAAAACTTCACAGTGTATCACTGAACCTGGCAAAGGAGGTAGACAGTGTACAAATAAATGAATTCTTTGAAATAAATGAAAGGATCTACAGAATAGACCACCTCAAAATACCCATGAGCTATACAATATTAGCTGTGACTCTAGGGACATGGAAAGTTGAGATTTCTGTGGGATGGTAAAAGATGCCTTTTAACTTGATAGAACAATGATTTGTTTATTCCTTTTGGGTATTGAAAATGTAAGCAAACTTTCTTTTAAGTGGGCTTGGGATCGGTTTCCTTCTCCCTTGTGGCAAAAAATTCTTACAGAAACACTATATCATTGTCTGTTTATTTTTGCTACATGTGTTGAGTTGTCAGTACATTTTTGTTATGGCTTATCAAGGGATTCAGGAGTCTGTGGCTAACAGATATAGACCCTAATGAAAGCAAAGGTGCAAACTATTCATTAAACAGACAATTTCGATTGAAGTACCATATTTTTTTGACATATTCCTTTTCATAGTGAATTAAAGAAGGTAGTTGAATCCAAGAAAATGCAAGAGTTCATGCATGAAAATATGTTTGGATGGGGCTTCCCTGGTGGCCCAGTTGTTAAGAATCCACCTGCCAATGCAGGGGCCATGGGTTCGAGCCCTGATCCAGGAAGATTCCACATGCTGCAGAGCAACTAAGCCCGTGTGCCACAACTACTGAGTGTGCGCTCTAGAGCCTGGGAGCCACAACTACTGAAGCCCAAGGACCTAGAGCCTGTGCTCCACAACAAGAGAAGCCACCGCAATGCTAAGCCCACGCACCACAATGAAGAGTAGCACTAGCTTGCCAGAACTAGAGAAAGCCTGCGTGCAGCAATGAAGACCCAAGGCAGCCAAAAGTAAATAAATAAAATAAATAAATTTATTTAAAAAAAAGAAAATATGTTTGGAGAAGGTCTATTATTTAATGTAACTTGCTAAATGTGAGTTTGAAAATCTCAATGAAGAATGGTAATTAAACATTTTTATTTTTATTGAATTATTTTTTTCTCAAATAGCTTAAATGTGGACCTAAGAAACTCTATAAGATTGGAGAGTTCTGAGCTGAATCTCCCTGGGTTCTTCCCTGTCCCCTTCATATTATTTTTGACAAAGAGTGAACTAATACGTTAGAAAAGGGAAATTTGTTCAATACCCAGTATGTATACTCACTTTACCGCATGTGAGGTTAGAGTGGCCAAGCAATTTGGCCAAAGTCAAAAGGTAGTAAGTTGCAGAATTGAAATTTGAATCCAGGTCTATCTGATGTCAAAATCTACATATATTTCCCCCTCTACATTATATTTCCTTTTATGTTCAATTCAATGGGCCAATGAATCTTTTAAAAAAATGGAAGCATTTTTAATTGCCTCCATTAAAATATATCTATGTAATATTTTTTGAAAAACGTCCCAAGACCCAAGATCATGTCCCAAACAGTCAACAGTATGATATGGACTCACTTCAAAGATAGGAACATGGAGAGGGCTTTATTATGCTTTTTTAAATATTGAAGATTCACATCTAATAAAATGACAGTATGCCAACTTTTCTCTTGTCTTTTGGCTTTGTTCCTTGATTTGGTTTCTAGCCTGGATTTCTCTGTCTGTTGTAAGTTAGTCAACAAAGCTCATTTGGTTTTATAGGAATATGGACATGGAAAAAAAGTTGTAAACATATTTGGAATAATGGGAGAGAGATGTGATTGGGTGATTGCAAAAGCGTTCCTAATTCTTCACTTTTTCTTGCATAATGTGTTTTGCTGTGTGACACTGAAGCTTCTTCCATCAAGAGGTAAAGTCTAGGTCCCTTTTTCTTGGCTCTAGGATAACCTTGTGACTTGCTTTGGACAAAAGAATGTGGCAGAATTTAACTGCGTCAGTTCTAGGGTTCTAGGCTTAAACTTCAGGAGATCTTGAAAGCTTCTGCTTGATCCCTGCTCAGCTGCTGTGAGGGAAGCCCAAACTAGCCTGCTGGATGATGAGAGACATGTGGCCCAGTATCCCTGTTGCCCCAGCCAACAACCAACCATGCACCAGACATATGAGTGAGCATATCTTTGAAGATCCAGACCACAGCTGACCTGCACATACATAAATAAGCCTACATGAGAGCAAACAAGCATAGCCCACGTTAGCAGAACCACTCAGTCAACCTGTAGATTCATGAGCTAAAATAAGTAGTTATTACTTTAAGCCACTTATTTCTGAGATTGTTTGTTACATAGCAATAGCCAGATGATAAAGAAGACTAAGGAGCAGGGCAACTACGTATAGCATAAGGGAGCAGGAGAGGGTGGGCCATCCTCTGGGAAGCATAATGGAGAAGCAGGGAAAAGAGAGAGTTAAGAACTGGAAACCAAGGATCAGGTGAACTGGGAATACAGCTCAATTTGTGTGTGTGCATTGCTAATTCTAAAGACTAAGGTAGTTAAAAATAAGTATGCATACTTAAAATGGCAAACAAAAAGTAATATCTAAGATTTAGTAAAACGTGTCAACAGATATTAGCACTAGGCAAAAATGTTTGGCTTTCTCTCCCGATGGAAGAAAAAAAAAATTCACTCCTTGCATTTTATTGGAATTTAAGTGGTCTGGCCTTAAGTTTCCTACTATTTCCTGCCATCAGTTGTTTGAAATGGCTGAATAAAGTAAATCATTTTGTTTTGGTATATGAGCTTTATTTTACTATTCTCTTTGTAGTTGAAATGAACAGTGGAAAATAGCCTTTCGGCAAGGTTAGTCTTTTAAAATATGCACCACTGTTCCAGACAGCAGGCTTATTTTCGAGTTCATCAGATGTGTATTTATATGGTGAATGTATCTGTCACATAAACATTTTGTCAATCATGCCTTCCTTCTGTTCTGACACAGTGTGCTAGAGCACCATCAAAATGTGATGAATGTTGTGCTTGTTCCAAGGGAGAATTAAGTATGGCAAAGACAAGTGTGTTTCCAAAGCCACCCATTTTCTATGACAATACTTCATTAACAGAAGCAACCGTTGAAGTTTCAAATAAAAATTAAGTCCACAGTTAATTTAGCAAATCCTTTAGCTTGGCTCTTAAATTATTTTATCTTTTAAATGAAATTTTTGCCTAAATCAACTCAACATAAACACTTGTCAAGTGTCTAAGGTCTGAAACTGATCAGAATGAGGGAAATAATCATAAGTTTAGTGAGAAATCATTTATTCTACTTCTACTCTGTATACTTTGAGACTGATTTTAAAAAATTATAATGATATAAAGATAGCTTAAGAATTCAAAAAAGAGAGACAGCAGAAGCAAGAAGAACTACAAATCTGCAGCCTGTGGAAGGAAAACCACATTCACAGAAAGACAGACAAAATGAAAAGGCAGAGGACTTTCCACCAGATGAAGGAACAAGATAAAACCCCAGAAAAACAACTCAATGAAGTGGAGATAGGCAACCTTCCAGAAAAAGAATTCAGAATAATGATAGTGAAGATGATCCAGGACCTTGGAAAAAGAATGGAGGCAAAGATCGAGAAGATGCAAGAAATGTTTAACAAAGACATAGAAGAATTAAAGAACAAACAAACAGAGATGAACAATACAATAACTGAAATGAAAAATACACTAGAAGGAATCAATAGTAGAATAACTGAGGCAGAAGAACAGATAAGTGACCTGGAAGACAGAATGGTGGAATTCACTGCTGCGGAACAGAATAAAGAAAAAAGAATGAAAAGAAATGAAGACAGCCTAAGAGACCTCTGGGACAACATTAAACACAACAACATTCGCATTATAGGGGTCCCAGAAGGAGAAGAGAGAGAGAAAGGACCCGAGAAAATATTTGAAGAGATTATAGTCGAAAACTTCCATAACATAGGAAAGGAAATAGCCACCCAAGTCCAGGAACAGCAGAGAGTCCCAGGAAGGAGAAACCCAAGGAGAAACACACCGAGACACATAGTAATCAAAGTGGCAATAATTAAAGACAAAGATTATTGAAAGCAACAAGGGAAAAACGACAAATAACATACAAGGGAACTCCTATAAGGTTAACAGCTGATTTCTCAGCAGAAACTCTACAAGCCAGAAAGCAGTGGCAGGATATATTTAAAGTGATGAAAGGGAAAAACCTACAACCAAGATTACTTTACCCAGCAAGGATCTCATTCAGATTCAATGGAGAAATCAAAAGCTTTACAGACAAGCAAAAGCTAAGAGAATTCAGCACAACCAAACCAGCTCTAAAACAAATGCTAAAGGAACATCTCTAAGTGGGAAACACAAGAGAAGAAAAAGACCTACAAAAAAAACCCCATAACAATTAAGAAAATGGTAATAGGAACATACATGTCGATAATTACCTTAAATGTGAATACATTAAATGCCCCAACCAAAAGACACAGGCTTGCTGAATGGATACAAAAACAAGACCCATATATATGCTGTCTACAAGAGACCCACTTCAGACCTAGGGACACATACAGACTGAAAGTTAGGGGATGGAAAAAGATATTCCATGCAAATGGAAATCAAAAGAAAGCTGGAGGAGCAATACTCATATCAGATAAAATAGACTTTATTTAAAAAAATTTTTTTTAAGTTTATTTATTTTAATTTTTGGCTGTGTTGGGTCGGTCTTCATTGCTGCATGTGGCCTTTTCTCTAGTTGCAGAGAGCAGGGGGTACACTTTGTTGCAGTGCATGGACTTCTCATTGTGGTGGCTTCTCTTGTGGTGGAGCATGGGCTCTAGGTGCGTGGGCTTCAGTAGTTGTGACACATGGGCTTCAGTAGTTGTGGCACGCAGGTGCAGTAGTTGTGGTGCAAGGGCTTTGTTGCTCTGTGGCATGTGGGATGTTCCCGGACCAGGGCTTGAACCTGTGTTCCCTGCATTGGCAGGCGGATTCTTAACCACTGCACGACCAGGGAAGCCCGTAAAATAGACTTTAAAATAAAGAATGTTACAAGAGACAAGGAAAGACACTACATAATGATCAAGGGATCAATCCAAGAAGAAGATATAACAATTATAAATATATATGCACACAACATAGGAGCACCTCAATACGTAAGGCAACTGCTAACAGCTATAAAAGAGGAAATCGACAGTAACATAATAATAGTGGAGGGCGTTAACACCTCACTTACACTAATGGACAGATCATCCAGACAGAAAATTAATAAGGAAACACAAGCTTTAAATGACACAATAGACCAGATAGATTTAATTGATATTTATAGAACATTCCATCCAAAAACAGCAGATTACACTTTCTTCTCAAGTGCACATGGAACATTCTCAAGGATAGATCACAACTTGGGTCATAAATCAAACCTTGGTAAATATAAGAAAATTGAAATCATATCAAGCATCTTTTCCAACCACAGCGCTATGAGATTAGAAATCGATTACAGGGAAAAAAACGTAAAAAACACATATACATGGAGACTAAACAATATACTACTAAATAACCAAGAGATCACTGAAGAAACCAAAGAGGAAATAAAAAAATACCTAGAGACAAATTACAATGAAAACATGACAATTCAAAACCTGTGGAATACAGCAAAAGCAGTTCTAAGAGGGAAGTTTATAGCAATACAATCCTACCTCAAGAAACAAGAAAAATCTCAAATAAGCAATCTAACCTTACACCTAAAGGAACTAGAGAAAGAAGAACAAACAAAACCCAAAGTTAGTAGAAGGAAAGAAATCATAAAGATCAGAGCAGAAATAAATGAAATAGAAACCAAGAAAACAATAGCAAAGATCAATAAAACTAAAAGCTGGTTCTTTGATAAACAAAATTGATAAACCATTATCCAGACTCATTAAGAAAAAGAGGGAGAGGACTCAAATCAATAAAATTAGAAATGAAAAAGGAGAAGTTACAACAGACACCGCAGAAATACAAAGCATCCTAAGAGACTACTACAAGCAACTCTATGCCAATAAAATGGACAACCTGGAAGAAATAGACAAATTCTTAGAAAGGTATAACCTTCCAAGACTGAACCAGGAAGAAATAGAAAATATGAACAGACCAATCACAAGTAATGAAATTGAAACTGTGATTAAAAGTCTCCCAACAAACAAAAGTCCAGGACCTGATGGCTTCACAGGTGAATTCTATCAAACATTTAGAGAAGAGCTAACACCTATCCTTCTCAAAATCTTACAAAAAATTGCAGAGGAAGGAACACTCCCAAACTCATTCTATGAGGCCACCATCACCCTGATACCAAAACCAGACAAAGATACTAAAAAAAAAAGAAAATTACAGGCCAATATCACTGATGAATATAGATGCAAAAATCCTTAACAAAATACTAGCAAACAGAATCCAACAACACATTAAAAGGATCATACACCATGATCAAGAGGGATTTATCCCAGTGATGCAAGGATTCTTCAGTATATGCAAATCAATCAATGTGATACACCATATTAGCAAATTGAAGAATAAAAACTATATGATCATCTCAATAGATGCAGAAAAACTTTTGACAAAATTCAACACCCATTTATGATAAAAACTCTAAAGAAAGTGGGCATAGGGGGAACCTACCTCAACATAACAAAGGCCATATATGACAAACCCACAGCAAACATCATTCTCAATGTTGAAAAACTGAAAGCATTTCCTCTAAGATCAGGAACAAGACAAGGATGTCCACTCTCCCCACTATTATTCAACGTAGTTTTGGAAGTCCCAGCCACAGCAATCAGAGGAGAAAAATAAATAAAAGGAAAGAAATTGGAAAAGAAGTAAAACTGTCACCGTTTGCATATGACATGATCCTATATATAGAGAATCCTAAAGATGCCACCAGAAAACTACTAGAGCTAATCAATGAATTTGGTAAAGTAGCAGGATACAAAATTAATGCACAGAAATCTCTTGCATACCTATACACTAACAATGAAAGATCAGAAAGAGAAATTAAGGAAACAATCCCATTCACCATTACAACAAAAAGAATAAAATACCTAGGAATAAACCTACCTAAGGAGGTAAAAGACCTGTACTCAGAAAACTATAAGACACTGATGAAAGAAATCAAAGATGACACAAACAGATGGAGAGATATACCATGTTCTTGGGTTGGAGGAATCAATATTGTGAAAATGACTATACTACTCAAAGCAGTTTACAGATTCAATGCAATCCCTATCAAATTACCAGTGGCATTTTTTACAGAAATAGAACAAAAAAATCTTAAAATTTGTATGGAGACACAAAAGACCCCGAATAGCCAAAGCAGGCTTGAGGGAAAAAAAATGGAGCTGGAGGAATAAGACTCCCTGACTTCAGACTATACTACAAAGCTACTGTAATCAAGACAATATGGTATTGGCACAAAAACAGAAATATAGATCAATGGAACAGAATAGAAAGCCCAGAGATAAATCCACACACCTATGGTCAACTAATCTATGACAAAGGAGGCAAGGATATACAATGGAGAAAAGACAGTCTCTTCAATAAGTGGTGCTGGGAAAACTGGACAGCTACATGTAAAAGAATGAAATTAGAACACTCCCTAACACCATACACAAAAATAAAGTCAAAATGGATTAGAGACCTAAATGTAAGACAGGACACCATAAAACTCTTAGAGGAAAACATAGGAAGAACAGTCTTTGACATAAATTGCAGCAAGATCTTTTTTGATCCACCTCTTATAGTAATGGAAATAAAAACAAAAATAAACAAATGGGGCCTAATGAAACTTAAAATCTTTTGCAAAGCAAAGGAAACTACAAACCAGACAAAAAGAAAACCCTCAGAATGGGAGAAAATATTTGCAAACGAATCAATGGACAAAGGATTAATCTCCAAAATATGTAAACAGCTCATGCAGCTCAACATTAAAAAAACAAACAACCCAATCAAAAAATGGGCAGAAGACCGAAATAGACTTTTCTCCAAAGAAGACATACAGATGGCCAAGAAGCACATGAAAAGCTGCTCAGCATCACTAATTATTATAGAAATGTAAATCAAAACTACAATGAGTTATCACCTCACACCGGTTAGAATGGGCATCATCAGAAAATCTACAAACAACAAATGCTGGAGAGGGTGTGGAGCAAAGGGAACCCTCTTGCACTGTTGGTGGGAATGTAAATTGATACAGCCACTATGGAGAACAGTATGGAGCTTCCTTAAAAAACTAAAAATAGAACTACCATATGACCCAGCAATCCCGCTACTCGGTATATACCATAAGAAAACCATAATTTAAAAGGACACATGCACCTCAATGTTCATTGCAGCACTATTTACAATAGCCAGGGCATGGAAGCAACGCAAATGCCCATCGACAGACGAATGCATAAAGAAGACGTGGTACATATATGCAATGGAATATTACTCAGCCATAAAATAGGAAAGAAATTCCTTCATTTGTAGAGTCATGGACGGGCCTAGAGACTGTCATACAGAGTGAAGTAAGTCAGAATGAGAAAAATAAATATTGCATATTAACGCATATATGTGGAACCTAGAAAAATGGTACAGATGAACTGGTTTGCAGGGCAGAAATAGAGACACACATGTAGAGAACAAACATATGGACACCAAGTGGCAAAAGTGGGAGGCAGTCATGGTGGTGGGATGAGTTGGGAGATTGGGATTGACATATATACACTAATAAGTATAAAATAGATAACTAATAAGAACCTGCTGTATAAAAAAAAATTCAAAAAAGATTTGAAGAAGATTTTTGCCTGTAGATTTGATCCATGCAAATTTGAATAGAAATAATGATAAACTCGAATATTTGATATGGTTGCAGTATGATATTTTGGAATACCTAATATATCTAGATCATTTCCTTTGGACTTATTTTCTTAAGAACTTATTTGCTCCTGAGGAATATTATTGTAAAGAGGATAACATTAGTTTGTGAACATGACTGGATATAAATATAATCAAACAAGTAGCCTGAAGATGATAAATACTCAAATCTGGCAATTTAATAATAAGTTTAGAATGACTAAAGAATGTTAAATTATATCCCCAGAGGTCTCAATATAAAATGGTTATTCAAGCACTGTACACACATACTTGAGTAGAATACCTGAGATATTATATCAGACTCTCCTTATAGACAGCACTGAATTAGTTTAAATAATAATGATGATGATGACATAATAATAATAATTTTAAAAATAGCATGTAAAAAAGCCCTTATGTGTCAAGCATTTGGCCTACATTTATCTCACAAAATTCTTTAATATTTTTTCCAAATATACATAACAAATTATAGATGACCCATCTTAAATTGTCAACATTTTACTGTATTTTACCTAAAAAATGGCAATTTCATGTAGCTTAATCTAACAGGAGTATGGGCAAGCAGACCATAAGTATTTGGATGCCTAAAGCCTGCTAATTCTACTAAGTTAAAAGGAAGAGAAGCAAATCAAATAAAGGAGGATAACAAACCAGACCCAGTGAAAGTGTGGAATGGGAAGAGGACAGCTCTCTGATCCCTGGAAGAAAGAATAGCTACAGAATTAATGACCAAACAGATGAAGCTGGTGAGATAGAGACAAGTTACCAAATACACTCCAAAGTAAATCAATAATCTACAAATAAGACATTGTGATACGTGTTATGGAGGCAGAGAAACACAGCATGATGCCCTCTAAAAAGCATTTACAAATAAGTTACAAATCCGTCTCATTGCCCTACACCACATGCTCATCACCAAGGCTTTTTTGTATTGCAACTTTTAATTTAATTTTAAGGGGAGAGAAATATATATTTTATTATTAATTCTTTAAATGATATGAAGCATCTGAAAAGTTGTCAATTTAGCCATTGGAAATTAGACACTACTTAAAAAATTAATAAGTGATATATTCACACATCACCGGTACTTTTTAGCAAAAGAAAAATGAAGGGAAGTAAAAGGATGGCAATACGGTATTCCCCAAACTTCTAGTGTCTCTGAGTAAAATTAAGAAAAATCAATGTACGTTGGGGAGTACTATTGTGGAAGACCCTGAGAAGTCTTCTGTGTGGGCCTGGAGATCTCCCGAAACCACCATTTCCAGGCAAATAAATGGGATAGTAACTACTGATTATTTTTCCTGAACAAGATACATCAAGGCCTTTGTGTGTTTTCTGAAAGCAGGCTGAATTAGTACAACAGCAGAGGAGAAGGTATACTGTCTGCTGACTAGTGATAAAAAGATCTGTTTAGAAATTGTGTCTGCTTGCTTTCTATTTTTATATAGAATAGGATAAAACCTGCTCTCCCTGCTCCTTGGAGTCCCAGGGTAGGTGAATCATCATGACCCATAACTCTTGCTTGTAATAAAGTGCAAAGAGGATTAAAATCAGCTTTTTCCTTCACTGGGAGTTGCAGATAAAACCCTCTGTTTCTTGCTCACCTCCATCCTCAATATGGGAAATGGCAACTCTGCAGCTTAGACTGGATATCATCTCTGACTATTTCTGCCTTTGGATGACCTCTAGGCATTGGCCAGACACTGTATTTGGTAAAATATGTAAAAGTCAAATTGTATGTTTTCCTTTTTGTGTCCTGAAATTTTTTATCATTCTGAAAAGAATAAGAAGTATGATCTGGTCTGGACAGGTAAGATAGCCCAAGTTTGACAGATCTGTAGTACATTAACTAACTTTACAATTCCTGTCAAACACTTTAAAGATTGTGCAAAATTTTGTGTGCGTGTACTATATTTCTTTTCTGGGAAAAAGCCTAAAATGTTAGTATATCTTTAAGAGTACCTGAGATATAAGTAAATAAGTACAATTAAGAACCACTGATATAATGGAAAATGTAGGGGACTTCCCTGGCGGTCCAGTGGTTAAGACTCCGCACTTCCAATTCAGGGATGCAGGGGGTCCGGGTTCCATTCCTCTTCAGGGAACTAAGATCCCACATGCTGCACAGAGTCGGGGCAGGGGGAAGAAAATGAAAAAGGTAGACCATCTACAGAAGGAGCCTGACACCATTACCAAAAGAGATATAGCAGTACAGCAAGAATGTACTTGATTGGCAAGTATCTGAAAAAACCAAACCGCACACACACTCACACACACACCAAAATACAAGCCAATGCATATTCTCTATCTGAAGGAAAATTGAGAAACTGGTCTGAAAAGTGAAATTCAATCATAACTTTTCAGTGTATCTCTAACATTTTGGCTAGAAAGAAGATTGACTCAATAACTCAAGAATCTATCTATAAATTGTTACATAGGTCATTGTTTGATGATACCAACATAAAGATCATTCTCCCTTCTCTGTGTCATAAAGATCATTCTCCCTTCTCTGTGTCCATACTCACCAAGCAAGCTGATAACAATTTGTCTTTTCATGTAGATATATACACCCGCAGGTAGACAGTTTACTGCTTAGTGGATATGAGTATTTGCTTTCTTTGGTAGTTGAACTTCTCAATGTAAATTAATAAATTGGCATCTGATTTATACATACGTCCATGAATTTGGTTACTGACGGTGTAGTCCACTATCTCTACCTGAAACTGAAATAGTATGTTCAGGGTCTAATAATTCATGTTAATAAAACTTCCCTGAAAATCTTTTCTGCTTTCCAAAGAAGGATGTTGTCATGGAGAATAATTGTTCACCAAGAAAAGTCTTGAAAATTGCTTCTTACAGTTTAAAAAAATGTATAAAATTTATAATTATCAGTCAGCTTCTCAGATTTTGAAGGGACCTCAGACACTGAAAATGTTTTAGTAGATTAACTCATTGGATTAAAATTTGAAAACCATTCTTTATGTATACTGAATTCTCTTGTAATCAATAGATAATATTTAAGGTGACTTGTTAGGGTTTTCTAAGGCTCTAGGAAACCCTGAACATATAGAAAATCAAACTCAGTCAAATGTTCTGATTTTCCAGGATGTGCCCTTTATCTGAAAAAAAGTTTTCTAGGTTATTGGATGTTAATGACTAATGTGGTGCTATCTAGGAAGATATGTGAGCTAGCAAGGCAAGATTAGGTGCAGGGAAAAGTAAGCCTAACATGGGAGTGGGCAGCCAGACATTGTGACATCTGCACTGCAGCAGGAGAACATGGGGCCATATTATCCAGGCGTTGTCATTTGACCTATGTTGGTAGTGGTGAATGTGCCATTTAAAAAATACTTTCTTCCATTCAAAGAGGAGGTACAATAATAATGTAAGAAGGTTCAAATGAGATAAAAGTATAGCAGTAATTCACAGTTAATAAAATGAATAAAATTTATTATTATACTTGTGTGCATGGTTTTACACCATGGGCTGATTCTTTGTCTATGTCGGATGTCATTTACATTAACATGCAGAAAAAAGGTTCTAAGACTAACAACAACTTGATACCACTACTATTGAAATGACCCATAAAAGTGTTGCAATTTTTTTAAGTAAGAAGATTTATGGGGACTTCTCTGGCAGTCCAGTGGTTAAGACTCCACACTTCCACTGCAGGGGGCACAGGTTGGATCCCTGGTCGGGGAACTAAGATCCTGCATGCCAAACAGCATGTCCTAAAAAAAAATAAATAAATAAAATAAAAATAAAGAAAAAAAAGATTTATGGCAAATTTGAGTAGCCTTTCCAATATTTTTAAACTTGTATATAAGTCTCATAATGTATGTTTCATAATATACCTGAGAATTGGCTACTTGGCTCCTTGGGGTTATTATTTTGTCTATGTGGATTCCATCTAAGATAAAAAGAAAGGATTCTCTAACATTATGGCTTAAGAACAAGTAAAGTTTCTGGACATAAATGATCTGTCAGTTTCTGAGGAGCATTAAGAGAGAGAAATGTTTCGCCCTGAATACATGCAAATAGGGTGGTAGGAATACTGAAGTGGGAAAGTTTCATGTTTTCTATGCACATGACTGGTAATTTCCTGATTACCTGCTTCATTCTGAAATTGTGTTCCATCTCATGCTTTACAGGTGGTAATACCAAGGACATCTTGGGTGGTTGAGGAATGATTATTTACAAATAATCATTTGTAATGAACAAAATAAGCGTTGGGGAAATCATGGACTAGGGAATTAGTGTCTTCTGAAGTAAAGTCAAAAACAATGGATGATTTACATACAATTAGAAAGAGGAGATGATGGATTAATCATTTATTTATTTATTCAGATATTACATGAATATTGACTTGATATCTGGACTTTTGCTCCATTCACTAGTACAGAACATTCACTCAATTACTGAGTTTTTACTATACAATGTGGTCATTTACCTTGGCTTGTAAAGTTCTAGAAGGCAGAGTCTAAGGAAATCCTCATAATGCAATGCTTATAACATTAGCACATGTAATTTCATGGTTTAAGATGATTCTGATGATAGAAAATATTGAAAAATCCTCTTAAAATACAATGTTGAAAAATGATACAAGAATGAAAGTGAAAAATAAAGCAACATACTTAGTTTTATATTATTTTGCAGGAAAGGGAATGATTACTACTGAGGCAAGATGGTGAAGAGGTATAAAAATACTTTGTATCATCTTTAAAAACTTGCTAGTATAGTTTAAAATGTTGCATAACAATCCATTACATGGCTGTACCACAATTTACTTAGACATGTCCTTAGTGATCATCATACATTTATCTTGGTTTATAACTATTTACTGGTTCAAGCTTTAACTCAACATAGATTCTCAGAAGTAGAATTTTGAGTCAAAGGGCATGATTAATTTTATGGCTCTTTGGGCATACCATCAAACTGATTTCTAGAAATTTGTACCACTTGATTCTCAAACCAGCAGTGTATGGTGAGGATTAACATAGACCTGAATGACTAAGAATAGAAAAGTTACACTTAGTATATACCTACTGCTCCAGGCACAATGCTTTCACACATACTGCATTATTTAAAGATCACAGCTACTCTGTGGAAAGTTTTGTGGTTGAAGTTAAGACTTGAGAAAAAACTTGAATGATGCATAGATTTGGAAAAGGTGAAAAGAATGAGGAAGTGCCTTCCAGATGGCAGAAACTCCTGGAACACGAAGTTGTAAATAAATATAGTTCTGTGGTCTTTGAGGTGAGCCTGAAATAGCACCCCTGGTCCCTCTATGTGCTCTGAACCGATTGAAAATTATGACAGTAGTAAAGCAGAGGGGAACAAAAATGCACCTTCTGTGGTCAAGTGTTTTCTAAGGCGAAAATCCCCAAACTAGTCAGCAAAGAGCAGCCTTCCCATTCCGACCCACCTCAGTCCACTACAGCTTCATTTGGGAGCAGAACCGTTTAAAATTTGAGGCATGGAGTGAGGAGGAATATGTGTGTTTCCTGTAGGTAGGCTTGTTCACAAGGGAGAAGACAGGAGCCTGAATGGGGGTGCCTAATTTCTCTTTCCAATCGCAGCAGTGGTAAATTCTTCCTCACTGGAGAAAAGCAGTGAGTGAGAGGATGAGGAAAAGCTGGGATTCCTACAGCTAGAAGAGTTCCCTCCCCAAGGAAGACAAAATCAGGAGTAGGGAATGAGTAGTTTACCTCTGACCACAGGGCACCTTGAGGAACAGTGCAGATCATGGCCCGGTTAAGGATGATGCTGGGAATTACTAGAAGGCTGAACTCTGGGTCATCTGAAGTGTCTCGTTGAGGTATCAGCTTTTGCCTTTGGGGACCTCTGGTGATTTCAGAGCAGTCGAGATGTAACATAACCTTTCTCTCTCTTTCATATTGTAATTGTCCCTTTTGACTGCTTCAGCTGTTGAATTCAACGCCAATGGAGAAGATGCAAGGTCTTAAGTAACAATTCTAGTTTATCTGGGTCCTTCTTCCGGGTGGCGTTCTGTCTTCCACTGTGTTCTTGTTTTGTGGGCCAAAAGCGCCAACACAAAAATTGGCCATAATTCCATTATGGAAATCATTCTGAAAATAAGGCTCAAAGTTATGAATTGTCAGTGGCCAGAAATGAGGTAATACAATTATTAATTTAATCTTTAGTGTGAGGTGGCAGGATGGCCAAATCATTACTATTTTGCTCCCCAGCAAACTCCCTCTCTGAGAAGAGATAATTCCATGGGCAATTCAGTGCGCCTGTCACTTACAGTTCATAGATCGGGAGCACGGCTAATGCCTCCAGGGTGGAACAGTCAATTAGGAGAATGATGGTGCTTAAAGAAGTGAAAGGAAAGTGATGCCCACTACTAGTTTTTGGTTAGAGGATAACGCTACCCTCAGTAGCAGACAATGGCTTCACATACGTGTCCCTTACAGAGTCAGATGTAGGTTCTGTTTCAGTTTATGACCGTGATGGCCTTAAACTGTCAAGACAAAGTCTTTATTGCCATGGACAATTACCTGTGCTTTAGGGCTCTGTTGTAACCTAAAAGTCACTGTAGGCCTTGGTCCTTCCACATTCCCATAAATAATCAGTACAATGCATTTTTTAGGGCCCCAAGACAGCTCAAATCAGGGAACAGAGTACTTTTTCCCCATAGATTTTAAAATATTGTTATAGAGTATATTTGAACACAGTATTTTTCCCAAGAGGGTAAAATGTTCTTTTTTTTTTTTTACGATTGAAGTATAGTTGATTTACAACTTAGTGTTAGTTTCTGGTATACAGCAAAGTGATTCAGTTTTTATATACACATATATATATACACATATATATACACATATATACACATATATACACATATATCACATATATATACATGTATATACACACATATACATATATATACACATATATACATATACACACATGTACATATTCTTTTTCATATTCTTTTCCATTATTGTTTATTATAAGATATCGAATATAGTTCCTTGTTGTTTATCTATTTTATATATAGTAGTTTGTATCTGCTAATCCCAAACTCTTAATTTATCCCTCCCCAACCCTCTTTTGCCTTGGGTAACCATAAGTTTGTTTTCTATGTCTGTGAGTCTGTTTCCGTTTCATAAATAAGTTCATTTGTGTCATGTTTTAGATTCCACATATAAGTGATATCATACGGTATTTGTCTTTCTCTTTCTGACTTACTTCTCTGACAATGATAATCTCTAGGTCCATCCATGTTGTTGCAAATGGTATTATTTCTAAATTGTTCTTGTTTTTAATACTTGGAGGTTTATTAAAGTGGGCAATGAAAGCCACCCCACTGTTGCGTGGAGTTGCTCCTCACGGTGACTCTCACCCTGTGGGGCAGATGCAAACAGCTCTGCGGAGCCCTGGCTGATGTTGTGCTCAGCAAGGCCAGCTGGAAGGAGGAGGGCTCTGGGTGTGGCTTGCCCCCCTGCTGTATTCACATGATGGTCCCTATTTCCCAGACATGAATGTTCTGCACTAGATACTTGTCTACATTTGGCACTTCCATAGTGTCTTTTGCATTCTCCCCACAGTAGTAACTCATTCCGCTCTGCTTTCCCAGCACTTTCCAGAGTCCACTCTTGGGCTTCAGCCTATATTTCCAGAGATCCCTGAGTGATGACCACTCTCTATCAGGGAACAGAGGATGGTTTGTGGTTTGCAAATATAATGTTCATAATTTGCCATAGAATGAATTTCCCCCTCTTCCTCCTCCTCCTCCTTCTCCTTCTGGTGAAAGAAACAGCTAAACCACATTCCTTTTACTCCCATTACATTCTTAGAGATAATTTTTGCAGATTAATTAGGAAAGTGGCAGAGTTTAGGTATACCATTTTAATATGAGATGGGGAATATATTACAATGTAAATTTTTGTTAACGAGCACTCTTAAAATATTTCTTTCAATATTTGTAAAAAGACATGTATGTGGTTACAGAAACTATGACTGCATGATAAAGAAACCCAATATATACTTTTAAGCTGGTTTAGGAGAGCCAAAAGTCCAAAGTGTTTTTAGTTGTGTTTCATGTAATGACAGGGAGACAGTACTGACACCTGATCTTCACACCCCATCACACAAGAGAATTTGAAGGCCATTGAGCACTGAATTTTCCATTGTACTGCAATTACAGGAACACCTGTGCTACCTAGCTGTGCACTGAGGCCCAAGAAAGGCAATGTTCCAGAGCTGTCAAAATGTCTCATTTCTTGCCTTTAATTCAGGGCTCTAATTGTGGTCGATCTGGTTATTATGTTGTACTATGTTTCATTTATAAGCACACAGCAGAAAGGCTAATAATTTTAGGCTAAATCCAGAGGGCTCTTGTAAATATTCACCCAGGTCTGTGTACCTTTCTTTAAATAGGACTTGCAGTATATTTGCAAAAGGAAAATGGGGTTTTCTGTAATATAGAAATAATCCTTAAATGATGAGGATGCTTTAGAAGGACATGTTAAACTGGACTCAAATGCATGTTCTTGGATACCTCTCAGCTCTAAGGTCTGAGTTACGTAGTTTAAGCTCTGTCCAATACAAGTAGAGGGAAAGTTGACTTTATTCACTGGCTGATACAGTGTAGTTGCAACATCTGAACAAATTCACAGTGATTTAAAAAAAAATCTCAAATAAGATCAAGTGATCTGGAAAGGACATCATCTAATGGATGAAATTATTTATATGACTAATTTAGAAATTTTAGATTATATAAGCTATTATAATTTTAGATTATATAAGCTATAAGCTAATAGATTAGCTTTATTGAAATGAATACAACTCTTAAGGATCAACGCTCTACTGGAAACTCCCTTAGAACTATGATGTGTCATTTCCAAACTTAAGAGCTTTCAAGAAAATGGTTGAGAAGAAAATGGTACAATTTGGTAAATACGGCAATAAAGTTGGATTCCAAAAAGATGTGTTCTATGATACAGGTGTATAATAGGTTAAAGACTAAGCTCTTGTTAAATTTTTCTAACACAGATGTTTCCTTCCATATATTCTTTAATTTAATATAAAATTCTACTGGGCTATGAGCTCTTTGAGGCTGAGGCTGTGCTTGGTCTCTATTATCAGCAGATCATATAATACCCAGTAGGTCTTCAAATATCAGTAACATTTGTTGAATTGAAATAAGACTCATATTTGGTTATTAAATCTTTTTAGTGAAGCTTTGTATCTATGAATTTCTCTGACACCTGACTTTTAACTTTTCATGAGTATCCAACTGAATTTAGATTTGAATTTTGTGAAAATCGAGACAGTTGTACCTAAAATGCCCTTGCAATGTGCTCCCATATTGCCTTATGCTTATCTCTGACTGTGAGACCATTTCATTCTATAACTGTGTTTATGTGTCTGTTACTTCAGCTAACTACCTGAAGGGCAGATGCTGGGTCTTTTTCATTTTTTTGTATTCCCTGCCTGGTACTATTTGCTTTGCAAATAGTGGGCTTTTAAACTTAATTAATTAAAGCTTAACATTTCGGTAATGGTAGGTAAGTCACGTATTATTCTGTTCACTGATATAAGAGAACTTTTATGCTTAGAAGATTAATCATAGCAATGCATTTTTTTTTTAAGATTTTACTGTATTTCAATCTTTTTTGGTGTATAGTTTGTCAATATTCTAGAAATGCTTTAGGATTCTTAAAAATGTTAGTCTATAAGTTTAATAAGTTATTTTGCAAAATCATTGTATCAAAAAAAAGAGTTAGATTTTGTTGCTCAGCCTTTTCAGATCTTGAGTTATTTTATTTCTATTCTTAGGTCTAGTTCCCACCCTACTTATAAATGTATTAAAACAAAGTCATCAGAGTCTTGTACTTTATGTAATGGGCTTTCCCTGTTGTTCTACCATCAGGGAGAGTTGATGCTTCATTAGAAATAGAAGTTAAATTAAGGAATCAATTTTCTTCAGTTTTGTTTTTTCTTTTCTGAAGGTATGGTGCAGTTATGACACTAGATAAGAATTTTTTTTATAATTCAGAGAAACTGATTCATATGGAGATGGACTCTGATAGAAACCTTATTTATGCCATTTATTGACCAATAAATTCCACTTTCTAAATGAATATATTGAAAAGTTGAGTAAAGGAAAATCATTTTGAGAACATCACTAGTTTACCTTAGATTTCCTAATACTGTGGCAAATTTCAACTGCTGCTTGATACAAAGATCAATTTTGAAAGTAGCACCTATAACAAACCATATTACTATGCTAATGTGGTATTAAAGGCTTTTATTCTGTAATGAAAGAGGTACCCCAGACATCCTCTAATTAAAGGATATTATCTGGCCAGAAATAAAATTAAATCCATGGAATGGAGAGATGATAGCAATATTTATACAAACATTTTATATAATTAAATATAATATTTACAAAATACTTCTAAGTCCAAATGAAAAGACTCTTACTATGTCTATGGAGTTAGATCAACCCTTCCTGTTAAACTTACCATCTTCCTTCTCACAAAGCAAATGTCATTCATGCTGCTTTTAATTTTCAAGCGTATAGTAAGAAGCAAGATGATTCTAGAGTCATTTCTGAAGCCACGTGTGGTGTGAAAACAAAACGCTATCAGGTCTGTGAAGTGGCTATTTGAGTTCAACGCAAATGGGACTAAGTCACTGTCATTTTAGACATTCCCATGGTCTCTTCTGCCCTCTGGATGAGCTTCAAGCACCCTAAAGAACTCTCTCCTTCCCCCCAACTTCTGCCCATCTCTTCTGCCTTCTGTCTACCAACCACCTTTCACTTGGGCTTCAGCCAGACCGATCTATTTGCTAATCACCCAAATGCCCCACACTCTCCTTTGGCCCTGGGCATTGGCACGTGTTTGCCTTGTCTGGAGTGCTTTTGTCCTGTTTTGCTTGATTAATTCCTCATCCAGTCTAGAAGATAGTTGTTCCAAGAGTCTCTGCTCATCCCCAAAGTCGTGGTTAGTGCGCCTATGATGGACCATCCCAGGTGCATGGGGCTTCCACTGCTGCAACACTCAACTGCTCAAGGGGAAATTGATTGCCTCTTTTCTCCTCCGACTTTCTCACTTGATTTCACATTCCCTGAGAGCAGGAACTATGTCTTCCTTAACTCCACTGTATCCCCAGTAGCAAGTACACTCAGTGCCTGGCAATTAGAAGGCTCTCAGTAAGTGTTCCTGAATGAATGAATGATTGAATGCATGTAACCTGTTATAGGTACCTGTGTTTTCTTCTGAGAAGGGTTATATTACAAGTGTAACTATTTAAGCTTGATAAGATATTTAATAATTGCTACTGTTGCACTTATTTTTGAAGGGTTAAGACCAAGGTTACTTATCTATTTTGTAGACTTTAGTTTTCTTTTAATGGCTTTCTAATGCTGTTTTTTGAAGTTAGAAAGAAAAAAAGAAGTCAGTCCAACTCTGTAATTTGCCTAAGATCAATACTCAATACTAAATGAATAAAATGTGGTCAGAGCTCACCACAATTTGCTTGCTTTTGTAGTTTGACGTTAAGTGTGTCGTTATCTAAATATACCTAAAGGATCTCATTACCCAAAGCAGTGCTTCAACATAAATGACCCTCCAGCTTTGGCTCCCCAAGCACTGTGATGGAGCAAAGACTTACTACAGTTAATTTTGGAGCTATAATAGATGAATGAATTACATTTTAAAAGCATGACTTTTATTACAATTTTCACTATATGAATTTATTTTGTAATAATAAGAATGGACATTTTCATGTAGATTTCATTTCATGTAGATGTAGAAGCCTAGCATCATTCCGTGGCACAGTAGGAAAGGGTGTTGCAGACCACTGGGGTACCCATAACATAATTTTGCATTTATTGGAGTTCTTTTGACATCACTTTCTTTATATTAATTTCTTACTTCTAACATAAAAAATATTAATTTCCCAAATACTTTGACTTTATGGAAAAGAACCTTAGACTGAAAAGTTCTAATTCTTAGTTACCCTTATCTTTTGGGCAAAATAGAAATAAAAGGTGTAAAAATAATTTTCCCAGTGAATAAAGTAAATTAGTTTGAATGTCTTTATCTTTGCTGATGGAAGCCTGTCTTCTGGAAGCAGCATTAGCTTAGCACTCTAGGGCCTCTGTCCATTTGCATCTGTTCCACATTGCATGGCATTAATGTTCTTAGCGTATACTGGGGTGGCCTCACCTCTCCCAGGATCTCTCTCCATAGTTATCTCCTCCATATATAGTATAACATTCTCAGCTTATATGGGGATTACCTTGCCTCTTAAGCATAGTTTGTCTGGATGGAACACCCAGCACAGAGCCAGGGCATTTTGGTCCCACGTGAGAAGGTCAGCCTGAATTCCTGCATTCCTTTCAAGTTAATTTTAAAACCTGTCTTCTTTATCTTGCCTGATGATACCTTATGAAAGCATGGTTGATGGGAACAAGTAGTATAAGTTAAGTTAGCCTTTCTATAGCTATTGTTTTTCACAATATATAACAAAACTCTGTTATAAAACTACTATAATTATGAGATTTTAATTTCATTGAACTTAATTTTGTATTCTCCTATTAAAGCATAGACTCATTGTCCTTATTAGAAAGAGTTATTCTGTTTTAATGATCAAGAAAGCAATAGGTATTGCTAAGAAACCAGTAACCGTAATTTTATTTCTGAATGAAGGCAAGAACTACCCAAAAAGAATTGGAATAGTCTTGGCTTAAATAAAACTTCTTATTTGCAGGCAGAAAGTGTTTAAAATTTTTTGTACTGAGTGTTTAGTAAATTAATTAAGTATTATTAGGTAAGTGACATTTTGATATAATATATATATATATATATTTAAAGGACACAGGATACCAGTTTTTTTACAGTGATGTATTAAATAAATGGGCATTTCTTGAGCTATGCTTCAGGGAACACTAGTGTCCTGAGAACTGTTAATAGGTGTTTTGAGAAAAAAAGAATTTCTTGGCTAAATTAGATTGTTAAATGTTGTAAGCTAAATTACCGTCCTAACTGCTCACAATTTGCACTGGCATTTTAAAGGCTCTAAGAGCTCCCAAAGTAAAGAAACCTGTTTAACCATGTTCAATCTAGAATTTTTTAAACTTCTTAAGAAGTTTTTTAACCTTAATGGTCATTATTGTATAAATTCAGAAAATCACATAAATGTACATCTTAATGATTTATAAGATGTACGTCCTGGTAACCACCATCCAGGTTAGGACATAGGACATTCCCAGCCATCTCATGTACTTTCCATGTGCTCCCTCTTTCCCTCCCAATCAAACTTTACCACTACCACCCCTACCAAAAGGAACCACTGTCCTGGCTTCCTTGGTAATCTATTTCTTACACTTCTTTTCCTCACAAATGCCATGTAATTTAGTTTTGTCTTTTAATATATGTCTTTAAGCATTTAAAAATCCCTCTCTCTCTTTTCATAGAAATATATATGTAATATTTATAAATATAAATGTAAATCAAAAATGTATGTCCAGCATCTTGGATTAGCTGTCTACTTCAGATACCATCTGTGCTGGCCTTAGTCAGTAAAAGTCAGGTGTCAGAGACAGGAGGTGCAGTCCATTCAGGACAGAAGGCCTGATATGGCTCCTTCCAAGGCAGCTATAAAGAGTCCTTTGTCTGCTGTCTTTTCCAATATGCATAATCTCCTAGTTTCAGGACATGGGGCATCTGATCTTCATCCAAAGATAGATAACGGTGATAAGCTTCAGGAGCAAACCTAGAATGTCCTTTTAATAATTCAATTAAACTTTACAATAATGTAATATCACAACAAGGAGTCATCTGGAAAGTGAGTCTTAGACAGTAAATACAAAAACCTCAAAGACAACAACACTAGAACTTAATATCCACTAAAAAGTAATTTTTTCTCTCCAAAATTACCCAAATTTCTACCAAATATAGCCAAATTAAGACTAATTTCTCTGCAAAATAAGTCTGGTTCAATAAACTTGGCCTGATTATTTACATAAGTGTAATTGGTCATACAGACTCTTAAGTTGGCCGTGATGGAACTTTTTGTAAAGAATCTCAAATTGAACTTTTAAAAAGCCTCTCAAGGCCAGAAAGGTCATGCCAACGGCTTGTCATTAGATTCTGCCTGTGATATGTATAGATTTGGATGAATTCCTCTCTTCTTGAGGTCCCTCAAATATCTTGAGATTTCCGCACCTGTCAGGAGGTGGCCTTTCTTATTCACCTGATAATGCTGCTGGGAACCTAAGAGTTTCCAATTTCTGGAGGGATTAAGTAGGGAGAAAAGATAAATGTTTCAATTCTGCTCACAAAAGTATACTTTACCAAACTACTCTAAGTCATAATTAGCATAAGGGTAAAGATTTCCTTATCTCTGAAAAATAAAGATTAAATAGCCCTATGTAACTAATTCTTGTTGATCTTTTTTTAGCAGTTTATGAAGCCATCAGTTTTTCTATTAGAATTCTTTAACTTCTTAGGCAGTTCAGTGGCATGATCTGAAAGTTATCAGAAACCTGTACTTGTCAAATGTCCTTTCTATGAATCTTCTTGACAATGAAGCATTCTTTGCAAAGGCATCAGAGTATAACAATAACTGTCTATAAATGACAAAGAACTAAAAAATGCACTGTTAAAGGCCTGATTACAATGTATTCGATAAAATAAACTTGGTTACCACTATGACATACAACATTTTAAGATAACTAGACTCATAACTGAAAACATTATACCAGGACATGTTTAAATTTTAGAAGTTTTATATGGTTTCTGGAACATTTATATTAATGGCATTTACCTGTATGCCTGTTTGGCATAACCCAAGAAGGATTATCACCACTCATTTGACAATGCGTCCCATGTAATTTAACATACCAAATAAGCTTAATTAGTTTAATGTAGCTTTCTGGGCTCTCAGAAGCATCACAAAGCTTAGCTTAGTTCAAAAGAACTCAGAATTTGATGCTTGGGAAGTTTTTCAAAAGTATCAAAAAAGTTTTAAAACACTTGGTCAAATAGGATCATAGGTCACTGTGAAACAATACTTGTTCACTTAACCAAAGTGGCAATAAAAGATTTCAAGGACAAATACAGAAAGTTACAACAAATTACTTAAAAGGTAAAGAATTTTACAATCTGTTACCAAAAGGACATCGATATTCTAAGAAAACTTTGTCCTCATAACAGAGAAAGAAACCAAATTCAGGTTTTGCACCATCTTACCTTTAATATTAAAATCCATTTACTCAACTAAATTTATTCTAATCTTAGTCAGTCCTGACCACACACTCCTTTCTAAAGATCTGCCCCCTCCCATTTTTTTCTCACAAACCTTCTACATCTTTCTATATCCATGTTAATTTGTACCTTATTTTCTTTCCCATTTAGAAATAACCAGCTTTAGGACAAATTTAGTTTCTTTTCCCTTAACAAAATGTATTCCCATTCCTTATACCTTCTTTTTTCCTTGTATTCAAAGATGTTTTCCTCCTTAATTTTCAGTAGTTTTAGCTACATATTTTAATTAGAATTCTTAACCTTTAAAAAACTTAATTTCTTAGGAAAATTAAGAATGCAATTATGAACTGTCTTTTACGTTAGCATTCCATAAATTGGCAAACTTATAAATACTATTTATGGTTTCTAAAAAACACGTGTTCTTTTATAGAGTTTTTTTTTCAGTGTGACACCAAACATATTTATTAATAGTCTTAAATCTCTTTAGTTTCTCGGTAAAAGGAAACCTATGTTCAATAATTAATGTTCCAGTGTCTTATTTTATTTTGGACTGACCTAGATATTTAATAAACTTCCATCATTTAACTTCATTTATCAAGACTATAAAGTTTAAAGCTAAAAAAATTCTGGAAACTATTTTTAAGTAAACATACTATAAACAAATTTTTCTTAAAAAATTTACCTAAAAACTCTTAACCTATTTACATTTAATTTACTTATAAAAATTTTATCATAGTAAGTTATTTTTCTTGCTGACAAATTTTGTAACAGAAATAATAAGACCTTATTTGACTTTTAGCAAACCTAGGTACAATCAAAGTATTATACTTAATGTTAATGACTCTAAAGACATGTCTACATTAATTAAACCAACAAACATAAACTTGTTTTTATTCATTAAAAATTAATCCTAGATCACATAATCCTGAAATTCATTTGGGTTATTTTCTATTTCTGAGTTTTTATATAAACACATAATTTCCTTTAAGCCAATTAAATGGAGCTCTTTTACAAATTAATTTAGACAATACCACACATCTACAACATATATATATATGTATGTGTATGTGTGTGTGTGTGTTTGTGTACACACACGTAGACACAAACAGAGACCCCATAGTTCACGTAGCAAAATTTCTGCCATGAGTCAGGTTCAATAATATAAAAATCATCAGTTACAAATGAGGTTGTATTTGGATTGGGTTTCCGGCAGATGAAACAAATCAAGGTCATCTGTTTAGATGGCTAAACCCTTTTCACTAATGTTTATGGAGAAGACACTGAAGATTTGTATTTGTCCTTGACAAGTCAAGTTCCAAATGACCTATCACCCTTTTGTTTTTTCTTTTGATAAGACTTAACTTCCTGAAATTTGCATTTTAAATAGATCACCTAGATAAGAGATCCTGGAAAAGACCAAGTAGAACATTTATATCTCAAAGGCATAGGAGGAGAAATGCAAGCAAGTTCCTCCTAGGAGTTTTGTTCCCTAAAGGCCATTTTTATTTTTTAAATATTTATATATGTATGTATGTATGTATTTATTTTTTTACTTACAAACTTCTTAAATAGGGGAGGTTTTGGGAGTGATAAAAAGGATTCATGCGGTTTGAATTGTTTCTGGAGCCACACTACTAGTGCTGTAAAGACTAGATTTGTAAAACAATAACAGCTGTTTTTAATTCTTCAAAGAATTGGGTGGCCACCTAACTGATATCAAAGGACTGACATACCTATCTACCTATTTTGGAATGTGTTCCTTTCTCTCATTTAGCTTAGGAAAGAAGACCAAAAACAAACAAACAAACAAATCCTATCAAGCTCTGAATATCAACTATGGTCACAAGTTTAGTCATATAGGTGGCCTTTCATCTTGATAATCCATTTACAAAAATTTTTGAGGATCCTTTCAAGGTTCAAGAAGTTCTTTAACTATGGCCTTCTGTTCAGCCTTGACCTGAAAAGGATCACCTACAACCTCAAGTGGCCCCGTTTCTAAAGGTAACCTTTTAATAGCCTTTTCAGAGTGAAAAGGCAATTCAGATAGAAGATTACTAGAATGAGTACTCAAGGGATAGAGGGCATCCTCTATGTCAGGTTATAGTTTTTTGTTTTAGGTACCTCTTATATTATTATTATTTTAATTAATTAATTAATTAATTAATTTTTGGCTGCATTGGGTCTTCGTTGCTGCGCACGGGCTTTCTCTAGTTTCGGCGGGCAGGGCCTACTCCTCGTTGTGGTGTGCAGGCTTCTCATTGCGGTGGCTTCTCTTGCTGTGGAGCATGGGCTCTAGGCACATGGGCTTCAGTAGTTGTGGAATGCGGGCTCAGCAGTTGTGGCTTGTGAGCTCTAGAGCTCAGGCTCATTAGTTGTGGCACATAGACTTAGTTGCTCCATGGCATGTGGGCTCTTCCCAGACCAGGGCTCGAACCTGTGTCCCCTGCACTGGCAGGTGGATTCTTAACCACTGTGCCACCAGGGAAGTCCCTATATTATTAATCTTCCATTAGCCTTCTACAAAAAATCCTTAAATGAGGCTAATTTGAAATTACAAAACCTTTGAGGCTTCTGCATACCAATTAAAATAGGTACAATAGTTTAAAATGAGAGCTCTTTAAAATTCTAGCTTCATTTTAAGACGAAGTCTTTCCATTTCAAAGGATCCAAAGAGCTAACCCTACAAATATTTTCTCCTGCTAATCTAATTTTAGAAAAGAGAAACACTCTTACCACTATTGTTCCCAGTAGACCCTGCAGGCAGGGATCCAGGAGACTGACATGGTAAGAATTCTTACCTTCTGTTGACTTTGTGCATGCAAAAATCAGTTTTGGAATGCCAAAAGAAACCCATCTTGGCCATTTTAGGGCAGGATTTCCTTTAAGTCCCAATTCAGTAAGTAGTTGCAAGTATCAGTTCTGTAAGTGTTATACATAAACCCAGCACGTATCCTAATAGGTGGCTATCCATCAGGGAGCTGTTTGTCCTTTGAGGTACAATTTCCTGTTATTAATTTGGTAGCCTAATTTAGATATGAGATATGATCTGAACAATTTTCTGAGGACACTGTGGTGGATCGGATCTGAGCTGCTTCTGAGTTTGCTCCCAAGGAGTTATCCTTGGGTTGGTTTGACTCTTTCATGTGTCTCAGTTTCTCCTTCCAACAGTCTAAAACTGCTGTGGGTGCTTGGAGCACTAGGTGATCAGTCTATCTTGTGTGTTCTTGGAGGAGCATTATTTGCTTAAGTTGTGGTGGGGTTCCCTGTGGGACTACTGCACATTACAAGGATTAATCCTCAGATACTTCCACTGTGTTCTCAGTCACCTGGGGATACCTTGCAGTTGGAAGGAGCAAATGTCCCTCGTTCTTCCTGAATAATGCGTTTATAGAGGGGACAGAAAGCTGGGATGGCTCTAGTAAACAAAGAGTCCATGACCTGTCATTGGCTGAGTCCTTGCCAGGAAAGAAGTGGAGTCTCTCTTCTTCCTGTTGGGCTCTGCTATCATCACAGGGCAGGACAGCTCCCCCTTCTGGTTTCCCAACTCTATTTAATTGAGGTTTCTGTTTATTAATTTTTTACACTTACGAAATGGCAACGTCTACTCTTTTCAGATTTTCCTCTGTCTGTAGCCTCTCAAAAATAATCAGCCCAGAATAATAAATTTTCCAAACAAGCATATTTTGGTGAGGTTCATTTTGCTTCCCTCCAATAGTGACCAAGACAGAGTTAGTGTTTCCCCTCAGCTTGACTAAACTTAAGACAGACTTCTTCTTCACTCTAGACCCCTGACCTCTCTTTTCTTAGAACACTTACTTTAGACAACTTGTAATTATAATTTTTTTCTATGATCCTTTGAGATGTAAATCTTTTTAAAACCCTCTTGTTAGTTTTACAGCCTAGGATTGTCTTTCAAAGGAAGCCATGCCTTTGAAATATAATCATTTAGGGAGCTAGTGCTGCCATCTCTCAGTCTCTGTGGGAAGGTAGGAGCTTAATTTCAGTGGGCACTTTACTTCAAGTGAAACCGAGCAGGACCCTGTGGGGCTCCAGGGTACAAATCCTTTCTGTGTACCCCATTTCTTGTTTGTAGGAAATAGGCTTCATTCAGCCTCCATGACCTTCCCTGAGTTCCTTTCCCTGCAGCTCTCACCTCAAATTTTGCTTATAAAAACTTTTCCCCCCAAACCATTGGAGAGTTTGGGGTTTTTGAGCTCGAGCCAACCGTTATCTTTGCTTCGCCCCGCAATAAACCTTTCTCTGCTCCAAACTCCGATGTTTTGGTTTATTTGGCCTCACTGTGCAACGGGCACACGACTTGGTTCAGTAACACAAGTTGTAAAATTACCTCCTGACAAGAAGATATGAGAAAGTTTACTTTTCCTCTGAGTAAAAACAATTAGTAAATACAGATGGTCTTTGATTCTCCTCCATCCACCCCAATTCTTAAAAGCCTTCCCGTTCTTTGTTTCAGAAGGGCATAGTGTCAGAATTCTATCTGTGGGCTCTTTTCTCTGTTGCTGGCTTTGCTCATCTTGTCCCGTGTGATTTTTCTTTAACAATAATATTTGATTATTATGGAGAACAATGCTAATGCAGTTGGTAGTGTTAAAAATTAGCATATTGAAAAATCCAGCTGTACATATGTCTAAAACTTGAAATTTAGAGTCTACATATTTGCTGTTAGTAAATGTGATGGGATTCTGTTCATATAATGGGATCTGGATATGGAAAATAAACCTTTTATCAAATGATATATTTGTCCATAAATAAAAGTAAAAAAAAAAAATGATGTTAAGGTGGAAAAAAATGAAAAGCTAGATGTTCAAACTCATGGGCAAGGAACACTGGTTTAAAAAACAATAACAACAAGGAAATGACTTTATTACTACTTACAAGAAAGTATTTGACCTGTATTCTTCAGATATTTCAAGTAACTGTGTATTGTTTTTATATAACACCTTTCACCCAGGAATTCCATAGGTGTCTGAACTAGCAAGGATTATAGCTGACATCTGGCAGGTGAGGAAAATGAATGCTTAAATAAATCTTCCAATGTCACAAATCAATTAGTGGTGGTCTTGTGTTATTTTACATCATTTGTAAACTTACTCAATGACAAAGCTCATTTTGAACGCAATATTTCAATATGATGGCTTAAGGAAAATCATTTAAACAATTAAGGAAATAACTTTTTAATCAAAGGTGTAGGAAAAATCAGTGATAAAGACTTTAAATAGATGTATATTAAAAAAAAAACACAAAATGCCCGTCTGTGAATATTAGAAGTCAATTTTCTAGCTTATTATTCCTTCTCATTTAAAATTGCTTTTCTTGATTGTTGTTTCCTTTTTTCTCCCTTGTAGCACCTCTCTGATATGCTGATTACTTAATGGATGTTTATCTTTGTGTACACAAGTTGAGAATGTTTGTATTGTTGAATGTTGCTTTTCTAGTCTTGCTTTTAATTGAGCTACAAATGTTACACTTACGAAAGTAATAATAATCTCGTTAGACTCCATGAATGTGTTTGCAATATAAACACCTAAGTATTGAGGAAGTAAAGTTTTTTTATAGAAAATGTGATATTATTTGTAAAAACAAACAGATATTCAGGCATTTTACAATAATTATAAAAGTTTCCTGACAGTCAATATTGCTCAGAAATTAAATTAGAAGTTTCTTTACAACTATGATTGGAAGATTCATTATTACTGACCAAGGTCTATTTTGTTTAAGAATGTGAATCCTTTACCTTTTATGGTTACACTTATTTTGAATTACTGGAAAAGGATTTAAAAATTCTGAAAAAGTAGGGGTATTGGCTACACTGCCTTTTTTCATGTTTTAAAAAGTGTTCTTTTACTTTTAAGAACATTAGTAGCTTTGTAACATATTTTTTTACTTCTTCAACTTATATGATAGTTAACTATTAATTATAGCATAGGTAATTTAGATTAGTTTTTTTTCCAAAGTAGTTCCATAGGGTGATCTTTGAAAAAAGAAGTCCAATATTTTATTAGAAATTTATGTGCACAGTTGCAACTCCTCCTGACTCTACCTCTTTCTCAGAAGCTGCTGCAGCTACCAGCTCTGAGCAGGCTCTGGATAACTTAGGGTAAATGTAATCTGACAGCCCTTTTCCTCAAGCCCTATCCACATACTTCTCACAGCAGTTGGCCTTCCATATCCACAGGTTCAATGAACAAATGATCAAAAATATTTGAAAAGAAATTCCAGAAAATTCCAAAAAGCAGAACTTGAATTTGTAACTATTTATGTAGCATCTACACTGTATTTACAACTATTTACATAGCATTAGGTATTATAAGTAATCCAGAGATGTTTTAAAATATATGGGAGGATATGCATACTACACCATTTTATATAAGGGGTTTGAGCATTTGTGGATTTTGGTATGCAGGGGATGGGGGTGATGGGGTCCTGGAACCAATCCCCTGTGCATATGGAAGGATGACTCTCTATCCTCTGTGCTCCTCTGACATTACAGAGTAGACTGTTTCAGAAAACTCACTTGTACTCACACATTTAAATTCTGGAAATACTGGGGAAGTTGATACCTGTGAAGTCACCCTAGATTAACAGAGTCTGAAGTCTGGAAAATGAGGGCTTTCCCCTTAAATCCCTTAGGTGTAGAGTTTTAAGACTAATTTCATAAGCCATCTCAGATGCCAGAGAAAACTAGCACTAGTTGCTCACAATGACAAATTTGTAACGAGAACTTTTATTAGTGTTTTCTAGTTTTTCATACCTGCTTCCTGAGATTAAAGCTCTGCTTTGGAGGAGAATGAAGGATAAGATGTGCATGTAGATATTTTTGGCAGATGCTATCCTGTCTTCCTCAATTAATTCATAAAATGTGTTTATCATACTGGAGGCTCTGAATAGTCCTGTACTAAATAAACATGTTTAGCTTTGTGAATCTTAGAATTTCTCAAAGTTGGCACACTACAAATGCCCACTTTCACCACATAAGAACTATTTCTATTGTAACACCTTGAGAAATGTTGACCTCAGGATGAGAAATGGGATGCTATGTGAAAAGCATGGATATCATTGGGCAAGCCCTAGCTCTGCTCACATTTCTGTTTAATATCAATCACACTGAAACAGGGGAAAGGTTCACCCTGTTGCTTACTCTGTTGTGGAAAACAATCTTCCCATATAGCCTAGACCTACCTACATCTTCAAGGCTATTATCCAAAGGGCTAATGATTCTAATTTCAGCCCTTATTGCTTGCCCCTAATAACTCAATAAAAATGGTAATTTTTTAGATTAATTGATAAAAAGAATACTTAAATAATTATGCTGTGTCAGGTGTTATGGAGAATTCTTTATAAAGTAAGACCATTTCTTCCCTCAAGAAGCTTAAAAATTAAAAAATACATATATGAAAGTAAAAGTTGTGGTAGGTTTTTTACTATTTATAACATCCTTTTCCTCGACTTCCAGCCACATGGAAGATGGTACTTCTGTACCCCTTAAAGTTAGCTGTGGCTGGGTACCTTCCTTTGATCAATGAAGGTGAGAAGAAGTGACATGTGACACTTGTAGGGGAAAGCATTTGATTTCAGATACTCAATTCCTGAGGCAGCTATTTCTCAGAAATTGTGGCAGCAGCAGTTTATGTGGAGAAAACAAAGATGGAATCAGCCAGAATGCAGAGCCAAAAGGTGGAGAACAGTTGTCCTGGAGATTCACCTGGAAACACTGCAGACTTGGCCTGAATGAAACACTGCATTAAAACATTTTTTTGTTACTTCAGCTTGACTTAGCCTGTGCTAACTAATGTAATGAAGAGGATAACAAAGAAGCAAGTAGGTATTACTTGTCAAGAACTGTGAAGGTCTGAGAATTTATCTTACATAGAAGCTAACAAGTTAGCCAACTACAGTTTAATGGATGCAGGCAGAAGATACCAGACTCTTGGGTCAGAAACAATGGCAGCAGCCAGAGTATCAACATTTGTACCAGTTCCTTGAGCCTCAATTCCCACAGGGAAGCACAAAGAGCAGAAGACAATACCTGTGCACACAGTGGGATGTGTTATAGAACACGAACTCTGAGTTTAGAGAGTGATTTTCTTCTAAGGCTCAGTGGGCCTGCTTGACCTCTGTCTTGATGGGAGATATTATTATACTAGATATGAGTATGTCATATGAGTATGGAGAAAAATCTTCTCCAAAGGGAATCGCTATCTCCATCTTCCAAGCCTGGCAACAAACTTGCCCTTGGCTCCAGAAGGAGAGACTGTGTCTATCTTTCCAAGACTGTTCATATGTAAACTTGCTTGAAGAGATAGTTTAGCACAAAGACAGTCAGTGCCTCTGCCTCTAAGATGCCCAGAAACATGGGAGAATCACAGAAAATTGTCTCCCAACAGTACTTGAGGTAATTTCCAAATAACTTATTCATTCATTTATATATAAATATTTATTGCATATTTAGTATGGACCAAGTGCTCTTCCAGGCTCTGGAGATTGAACAACCAAGATTAAAAAAGGTTCCTGCTCTCAGAGAACTTATATTGCAGTGTGGAGACTCAAACAATAAATACAAAGCAATTATAAATAGTGATAATAATTTTAAAAATACAGAGCAATAAAATGGAGAGTCATTTGAATGCAAGAACAGGCCACTTTAAGGGAAAAGTAGGTCTCTCTGAAGAGGAGGCAACACTGGATTAAGAACTGAATGACAAGAAAGATCTAGGTATCAATACGGGAAGATCTGGGATAAGGTTACTCCAAACAGTGGTGGAATGAACTTAGCTTTTATGAGGAGAGGAATTCTGCTACTGTTATCATTAGCACTACCAATTACTACAACTACTATAGCAACAGCAAGATGGTGGATCTCTTCTAATCACTTTACATGTTGACATGAGAAGACTAATGCTCAAAGAAGAAGCAGAGTGGTGATGATTAAGCAAAGTGTGAAGGAGGAGAAAGTGGTGTGAAATAAGATCAAAATCATGGTAATGGCCAGAGGAGAGAGGAGAGATTACAGGTTTGAGGTTGTAGTGATGTCAAATCTTTCCAGGAGAGGTGGATTCTGAGCAAGGTTTAAATAGGCAAAGAGAAGGGGATGAGGGCATGATGGATCTGGAATCTATAAATGGAAATAATGGGCAAAGGGAAGACCCAGGGCAGTGCAACGAATGATGAGGGAGAAGTTAAATGTGTATTTGTGACTCCGTTTATGGTTCAGGTGTATGATTGTATGGGTTGATTGTGGAAGACAGGGCTGGGAAGAGTATTTAATTGGATTTAGGGGGCGAACAATCCTTATGAGATATAGGCCCAGAATTCATGGGGCGTAGATAAATCTACCGGTGGCAGGATTTGTTAGATGAGATTGATTCGATGTGGAGAGACTGAGGAGACCTGGAGATTTTGTAGGAGTGACTCTGGGAAACATATATATGTATCTCTATCAATTCTGAATTATTTTAAAAGGCTAAATCTTAAACCTTAGGTACAGCCTGGAAGCCTGCTCTGATTTCTTTCACCTTCCTGGAAAGGTAAGCATCCTGTGGAATGGCTTGAGTAGCTTTGCTCTAAAGCTAGCTGAAGACAAATTTTGGAATGCTACAAGTCAATGTGTTAAAAATTTTGGCCAGTGTTTGAGCTGGTGATAATTCAAGCAGGAATGTGTATTGCTGCTGAACCATTGGTCAACAGAGTGTTGGCACAATCTCTTTCCATGGACCTTTCATGAAAAAAAGTCATGTACTCCACTTCCATGGTTATTGTAAGACTTTGTTAAAGAAAAGTCTGAATTCAGAGAAAATTGGAAGCAAAGGTGAGCCTTAGTTCAAGGTTTCTCACTCTTCATCATTGCTGTTATCCTAAAGTGAAAGGAAAAGGAAAGACAGTACTATATATTTTTTCATTTTGGTAAGAACACTTGAGATCTACCCTCTTAACAAATTTTTGAGTTCAATACATTATTGTTGGCTATAGGTACAGTGTCTACAACAAATCTCTAGACCTTACTCCTCTTGTGTGATTGAAGGTTTATAATTAATAACTTTCTGTTTCCCCCTCCTCAGAGTCCCTGGCAATCACCAATTTCACTCTTTGCTTCTATGAATTTGACTATTTTATTTAGATACTGGTATAGGTGGAATAATGTAGTATTTGCCTGTCTGTGACTGGATTATTTCACTTACCATAATGTCCTTAAGACTCATCCATGTAGTTGCATATTGCAGAATTTCCTTCTTTTTAAAACGCTGAATAGTATTCCATTCTGTATATATACCACATTCTCTTTATCCATTCATTCATTAATGGACATTTAGGTTGTTTCCATACCTTGGTTATTATAAATAGTGCTGCAGTGAACATAGGAGTACTTATATCTCTTTGATATCATGATTCAATTCTTTTGGATAAGTACCCATAGGTGGGTTGCTGGATCATATGATAGTTCTGTTTTTAAGATTTTGTGGAACCTCCATACTGTGTCCCATGGCGACTGCACCATTCTACATTCCTACCAACAATGTGTGAGGGTTTCAATTTCTCCACATCCTTGCCAACACTTGTTGTCTTTTGTTTTTTTGTTAATAGCCATCCTGACAGGTGTGGGATATCTTATTGTGGTTTTGACTTACATTTCCCTGATGATTAGTGATATTGAGCATATCAGTATAGATTGGATGAGACTCATCCACTTCGGGGAGGGCAATCTGCTTTACTCAGTCTACCTATTTTCAAAGGTTAATCTCATCCAGAAATAAACTCATAGATACACCCTGAATAAGTTTAACTAAATATTGGGATACCTCATGACTCAGTCAAGGTGACACATAAAATTAACCATCACACTTCCTAAGAAATCTTCCCTGATCCTTTCATGGAGAAGTGTTACCTCACTTCTGTGAACTCTCACACCATGTGGAGCTTATCTCCTTTTTAGTTTTGTGCAGTCACTGCATTAGTGTTAGTTATGTACGTGACCTATCTTATCTGGCTGATGGTAAGTACTTAATATATGGTTATTATTATCCTTGTGTTTGAATATTAATATGAAATCCCAGGTTCTCGCTACTCTTCTGCCCAGAATGCTGTGAAAGTTTAGCTACAGTGAAAGCAGCTCGAAAATGGATTGCCTTCTTTATTTTTGAACATTAGCCTAAGTGTGTCTGAATATGCATGTGCAGTTTCTACACCTATGGTTCAGAGACTGGATTTTCACTCTGGGGAGTAGAGATACTATATTGTTTCTAGCCTATGGAAAAATTCCTTCTACTTTCAAATCCATGCAAGTATTTTTTTTTTCTTTAAAATAAGCTTTAGGTCTATTTAAATCTGTGTGATAAAACTAGATAAAAGATAGTTAAATAACATAAAGGAAAAATAATGCAAGATTATTGTTGAATTTTTGTAATGACAATTGTTTTCTGTTCACTTGAGGCACTATTTTTATTCAGGAGCACAATTAAAAGAACTTTTAAATAGCAAAAAATAAATCTTTCATAAAATAAGTGAAAGACATCAAAACTTTTTTCTAAATATAGGCCACTGAAGATTTATAGGCACATTGTTATGTTCTTATAAGATAACTGGGGGAAAAAAGTATTGAGACTTCAAAAGCATATTTATAAAACAATCCTTTATAGTGGTTTTATAAAACAGGAGAAAATCATACATATTAGGCTTTATATGTGAATACACCATTGTTGTCAGATATTTTTTTTTAGACATTCTTTGAAGAAACTACTTGGAAGTTCTTGAAAATTTGAATCAGATTCGGAGTTCAGGTATCTAGTTAACTATAAATGTATGTTTTGATGACTAATTTTATTGGCCCTAACCAAGATTTAACTTTCAATCTTAGATATTAATTGAAAAACATTTTGAGAACTGAAATTTAGATATTTTAACGTCTACATGAATGATGTAAAGCAAATATATTATTTGTAGATCCTTTATATTTTTATTCTTATTCAATGTGAACCAAAACGTTTCCTCTTTTGAGTATGAGGCATACTCTTTTGAGTATGTCTATATTTTAAAGTCAGTGTAACCACCCTCCTTAAAATGAGAAACTAAGGAGTGTACTGCACAGCATCATGTTCTTGACAGGGGAAGGTTATAGTTCAATTCACTTTAACCCCAGGGATGCAGGCCCAGTACTATGTGATCTCTAAGCTTCCTACCTATGAAGCCAGAAGGGATACTCAGCTGCTGCACTATAGGTGGCTTAAAAAATTATACCTTCAGATTACACATCTGCTGGAGATGAGTAAGAAGTTAGATCTTGAAGACATAATTATTCGATACTTTCTTGTGCCCAGCCATTATGAGTCATTCACAACAGGAGATAGCACAATAGACAATATTGAACAGAATTTGCACCTAAGTTTCTTCCAACAGGATGCTTAAAAGTGGTGCATGACTCAGAAGCTTAGTCAAATGGTCTCTTATATTAGTCCATTGAGACAAATACTTGTAGACCTCCTTGAAAACTTTTTAAAAAAGTATCACCCACATGATTTCCTATTCTCTAGTTATTTGGCTAGAACATTTTCAATGTTCAAATTGGAAAAGGTAAAATAGAATATTGCCTGTATTTTTGTCTCTAGTTTGGGTAGGAGTCTATTATATATCTAATATAATATATACCTAAAGATAATTTTTTTCTCTTCTTCATCCAGTTCATAACCGGAAATTATAGATGTAGTCATGATTAGAGGGATCATGTAGCTAACATTTACTGATCATTTACTATGTGACAGGCACTGGTTACTGCTTCATATACATTTTCTCACTGAAAGGTCCCAGCTATTCTATGCCTAAAGTTCTATATTTTACAGAAGAGAAAACTGAGGCTCAGAAAAGTGAAGAACTTGGCTGAGGTTCAAAAGCCAGTAAGTGGCAGAGGTGAAATTTGAACCCAAGTTTATCATGTCAAGTCTCCTACTTTAAAATCCTTTTGCTTCTGTAATAGAAATCCTTAAGGAGATGAAAGTTGTGAATGTAAAAGTTAAATAAATCATATATGTATAAAATCTGGGTGCTCAAAGTAAGGAACAGTGGGAGAATATTTGTCTATAGAGCTTAGCTTCAGATACACTGTAAGAGGAAGACTGGTAATAGGGAGGATGAGAGTAAAATTTTGTTGACACTTTTTGGTGCACTGGTGAAGGAGTACCACCTCTAGAGGTACTGATTGGTACTTTCCATACTGAAGCAATATGAACTTATATCTTATAGGGTCATTGGAGAATGATACAGAATTATATTTTGCAAAAATACAGAAATAAAAACGTAATTAAAAACACCATGCTATGTTATTTGTAGTCAAAGAAGTTGTTTAAAAAGATGAAAAACACCATGAATGTCTTTTATTTTGTGTCTAAGCCTCCTTTTTTAAATCATTACTAGGCTCATTTTATTTTTCTATTAGAAGTTATTCCAACTGGAAGAGTATACATTGTATTTTCTTCTGTCATCATTGCAACAAGAATTAAAAGTTGTAGTTTTCATGAGTGGATAACACTATTGCAGTGTCTTGCAAAAAATAATAAGTTGGAAGAAGCACAGGCTGGGAAAAGAAATGCCAAGATGTCATGGTGCTGACAATAATACTATAGTGACAGGATGAGTGATGTTGAGGGTTCTGGTGGCAGGTGCAGTTATCTTAAATTGCCAGGCTAACAAACTGAATTACTACCTGTGTTGCAAACATATTACTTAAGTCTTAGAAACCCCAGAGTAGTTCTGTATTTATTAGGTATTAGAAAGGGGAGCCACACAACTTGTTATAATGTGGGGAATATCTTTTTTTTTTCTCTTTCTCTCTCTCACACCTCACTCCATAAGATAGATGTGCATTCATATATTATGTGAAAAAATCAGAAGAGGGAACTTAATGAAAGACTCTAAATTTTGTTTAAGGGCGAAACCATATTTCCCTGGTACCTTTCTGTTTTGGGTCAAAATCATATAAGGGTTAAGTGTTTGCCCGGGAATGGGGGCAGGGAGCAGGGAATGGGGAAAGATTATAAAAGGACAGAAGGAAATTTTGGAGGATAATGGATATGCTCACTGTCTTGATAGTGGTGATCTTTACATGGGCGTGTAAACATATGTCTAACCTTCTCAAAATTTACATTTCAAGTATCTGCAATTTACTGTATGTCAATTACTCTTCAACAAAGCTGTTAAAAAAAAAACCCACATAAGAATTATGGCAGATAAACTGACTGTATTTCTCAATTAAACCTAATCTGCCTTTGTATGTATAAGACGTGGTTCATAGGTCCATAGCTCCTGCCTGTGTTCTCCAAGGATATTGTAGTTTTGGTTTTTTTTTTTTTATAACTTATAATTGCTTTACAATGTTGTGTTAGTTTCTGCTGTATAACAAAGTGAATCAGCTATACGTATACATATATCCCCATATCCCCTCCCTCTTGTGTCTCCTTCCTACCCTCCCTATCCCACCCTTCTAGGTGGTCACAAGGCACCAAGCTGATCTCCCTGTGCTATGCAGCTGCTTCCCACTAGCTATCTATTTTATATTTGGTAGTGTATATATGTCCATGCCACTCTCTCCCTTCGTCCCAGCTTACCCTTCCCCATCCCCGTGTCCTCAAGTCCATTTTCTATGTCTGCGTCTTTATTCCTGTCCTGCCCCTAGGTTCTTCAGAACCACTGTTTTTTTTAGATTCCATATATATGTGTTAGCATATGGTATTTGTTTTTCTCTTTCTGACTTACTTCACTCTGTATGACAGTCTATAGGTCCATCCACCTCACTACAAATAACTCAATTTTATTTCTTTATATGGCTGAGTCATATTCCATTGTATATATGTGCCACATCTTCTTTATCCATTCATCTGTTGATGGACACTTAGGTTGCTTCCATTTCCTGGCTATTGTAAATAGAGCTGCAAAGAGCATTGTGGTACATGACTCTTTTTGAATTATGGTTTTCTCAGGGTATATGCCCAGTAGTGGGGTTACTGGGTCATACGGTAGTTCTAGTTTTAGATTTTTAAGGAACCTCCATACTGTTCTCCATAGTGGCTGTATCAATTTACATTCCCACCAACAGTGCAAGAGGGTTCCCATTTCTCCACACCCTCTCCAGCATTTATTGTTTGTAGATATTTTGATGCTGGCCATTCTGACCGGTGTGAGGTGATACCTCATTGTAGTTTTGATTTGCATTTCTCTAATGATTAGTGATATTGAGCATCCTTTCATGTGTTTGTTGGCCATCTGTATGTCTTCTTTGGAGAAATGTCTATTTAGGTCTTCTGCCCATTTTGGGGTTGGGTTTTTTGTTTTTTTGATATTGAGCTGCATGAGATGCTTATATATTTTGGAAATTAATCCTTTGTCAGTTGCTTTGTTTGCAAATATTTTCTCCCATTTTGAGGGTTGTCTTTTCATCTTGTTTATGGTTTCCTTTGTTATACAAAAGCTTTGAAGTTTCATTAGGTCCCATTTGTTTATTTTTGTTTTTATTTCCATTTCTCTAGGAGGTGGGTCAAAAAGGATCTTGCTGTTATTTATTTCATAGAGTGTTCTGCCTATGTTTTCCTCTAAGAGTTTATAGTGTCTGGCCTTACATTTAGGTCTTTAATCCATTTTGAGTTTATTTTTGTGTATGGTGTTAAGGAGTGTTTTAATTTCATTCTTTTACATGTAGCTGTTCAGTTTTCCCAGTACCACTTATTGAAGAGGCTGTCTTTTCTCCATTGTATATTCTTGCTTCCTTTACCAAAAATAAGATGACCATATGTGCGTGGGCTTATCTCTGGGCTTTCTATCCTGTTCCATTGATCTATATTTATGTTTGCGTGCCAGTACCATACTGTCTTGATTACTGTAGCTTTGTAGTATAGTCTGAAGTCAGGGAGCCTGATTCCTCCAGCTCCATTTTTCTTTCTCAAGATTGCTTTGGCTATTTGTGTTTTCATACAGACTGTGAAATTTTTTGTTCTAGTTCTGTGAAAAATGACGTTGGTCGTTGGATAGGGATTGCATTTAATCTGTAGATTGCTTTGGGTGATATAGTCATTTTCACAATGTTGATTCTTCCAATCCAAGAACATGGTGTATCTCTCCATCTGTTTGTACCATCTTATTTTGTTTCATCAGTGCCTTATAGTTTTCTGTACACAGGCCTTTTGTCTCCTTAGGTAGGTTTATTTCTAGGTATTTTATTCTTTTTGTTGCAATGGTAAATGGGAGTTTTTCCTTAATTTCACTTTCAGATTTTTCATCATTAGTATATAGGAATGCAAGAGATTTCTGTGCACTAATTTTGTATCCTGCTAATTTACCAAATTCATTGATTAGCTCTAGAGGTTTTCTGGTAACATCTTTAGGATTCTCTATGTATAGTATCCTGTCATCTGCAAACAGTGACAGCTTTACTGCTTCTTTTCCAATTTGGATTTCTTTATTTCTTTTTCTTCTCTGATTGCTGTGGCTAAAACTTCCAAAACTATGTTGAATAACAGTGGTGAGAGTGGACAACCTTGTCTTGTGCCTTATCTTAGGGGAAATGGTTTCAGTTTTTCACCATTGAGAATGATGTTGACTGTGGGTTTGTCATATATGGCCTTATGTTGACATAAGTTCCCCTTATACTTACTTTATGGAGGGTTTTTATCATAAATGGTGTTGAATTTTGTCAAAAGCTTTTTCTGCATCTATTGAGATGATCATATGATTTGTATCCTTCAATTTGTTAATATGGTGTATCACATTGATTGATTTGCGTATATTGAAGAATCCTTGCATTCCTGGGATAAACCCCAGTTGATCATGGTGTATGATCCTTTTAAAGTGTTGTTGGATTCTGTTGCTAGTATTTTGTTGAGGATTTTGGCGTCTATGTTTGTCAGTGATATTGGCCTGTAGTTTTCTTTCCTTGTGACATCTTTGTCTGGTTTTGGTATCAGGGTGATGGTGGCCTCGTAGAATGAGTTTGGGAGTGTTCTTCTCTCTGCAGTATTTTGGAAGAGTTTGAGAAGGATAGGTGTTAGCTCTTCTCTATATGTTTGATAGAATTCGCCTGTGAAGCCATCCATTCCTGGACTTCTGTTTGTTGGAAGACTTTTAGTCACAGTATCAATTTCAGTGCTTGTGATTGGCCTGTTTATATTTTCTATTTCTTCCTGGTTCAGTCTCGGAAGGTTGTGCTTTTCTAAGAATTTGTCCATTTCTTCCAGGTTGTCCATTTTATTGGCATATAGTTTCTTGTAGTAATCTCTCCAGATCTTTTGTATTTCTGCAGTATCAGTTGTTACTTCTCCTTTTTCATTTCTAATTCTATTGATTTGAGTCTTCTCCCTTTTTTTGTTGATGAGTCTGGCTAATGGTTTATCAATTTTGTCAATCTTGTCAAAGAACCAGCTTTTAGTTTTATTGATCTTTGCTCTTGTTTCCTTCATTTCTTTTTCATTTATTTCAGATCTGATCTTTATGATTTCTTTCCTTCTTCTAACTTTGGGGTTTTATTGTTCCTGTTTCTCTCGTTGCTTTAGGTGTAAGGTTAGGTCGTTTATTTGAGATGTTTCTTGTTTCTTGAGGTAGGATTGTATTGCTATAAACTTTCCTCTTAGAACTGCTTTTTTTGCATCCCATAGGTTTTGGGTCGTCCTGTTTTCATTGTCATTTGTTTCTAGGTATTTTTTGATTTCCCCTTTGATTTCTTCAGTGATCTCTTGGTAATTAAGTAGTGTATTGTTTAGCCTCCATTTGTTTGCATTTTTTACAGTTTTTTTCCTGTAATTGATATCTAGTCTCATAACATTGTGGTCGGAAAAGATACTTGACAGGATTTCAATTTTCTTAAAGTTACCAAGGCTTGATTTGTGACCCAAGGTATGATCTATCCTGGAGCATGTTCCACGAGCACTTGAGAAAAATGTGTATTCTGTTGTTTTTGGGTGGAATGTCCTATAAATATCAATTAAGTCCATCTTGTTTAATGTATCATTTAAAGCTTGTGTTTCCTTATTTACTTTCATTTTGGATGATCTGTCCATTGGTGAAAGTGGGGTGTTAATGTCCCCTACTATGATTGTGTTACTGCCAATTTCCCCTTTTATGGCTGTTAGCATTTGCCTTATGTATTGAGGTGCTCCTATGTTGGGTGCATAAATATTTACAATTGTTATATCTTCTTCTTGGATTGATCTCTTGATCATTATGTAGTGCCCTTCTTTGTCACTTGTAATAGTCTTTATTTTAAAGTCTATTTTGTCTGATATGAGAATTGCTACTCCTGCTTTCTTTTGATTTCCATTTGCATGGAATATCTTTTTCCATCCCCTTACTTTCAGTCTGTATGTGTCCCTAGGTCTGAAGTGGGTCTCTTGTAGACAGCATATATATGGGTCTTGTTTTTGTATCCATTCAGCCAGTCTCTGTCTTTTGGTTGGAGCATTTAATCCATTTACATTTAAGGTAATTATCAATATGTATGTTCCTATTACCATTTTCTGAATTGCTTTGGATTTGTTACTGTAGGTTTTTCTTCTTTTGTGTTTCCTGCTAGAGAAGTTCCTTTAGCATTTGTTGTGAAGCTGGTTTGGTGATGCTGAATTCTCTCAGCTTTTGCTAGTCTGTAAAGTTTTTAATTTCTCCATTGAATCTGAATGAGATCCTTGGTGGGTATTGTAATCTTGGTTGTAGGTTTTTCTCTTTCATCACTTTAAATATGTCCTGCCACTCCCCTCTGGCTTGCAGAGTTTCTGCTGAAAGATCAGCTGTTAACCTTATGGGGATTCCTTTCTATGTTATTTGTTGCTTTTCCCTTGCTGCTCTTAATATTTTTTCTTTCTTTTTAATTTTTGATAGTTTGATTAATACGTGTCTTGGCGTGTTTCTCCTTGGATTTATCTTGTATGCAACTCTCTGTGTTTCCTGGACTTAATTGACTATTTCCTTTCCCATATTAGGGAAGTTTTCAACTTTAATCTCTTCAAATATTTTCTCAGTCCCTTTTTTTTTCTCTTCTTCTACTGGGACCCCTATAATGTGAGTATTGGTGTGTTTAATGTTGTCCCAGAGGTCTCTGAGACTGTCCTCAATTCTTTTCTTTCTTTTTTCTGTATTCTGTTCTGTAGCAGTGATTTCCACCATTCTGTCTTCCAGGTCACTTAGCCGTTCTTCTGCCTCAGTTATTCTGCTATTGATTCCTTCTAGAGAATTTTTAATTTCATTTATTGTGTTGTTCATCATTGTTTGTTTGCTCTTTAGTTCTTCTAGGTCCTTGTTAAGGTTTCTTGTATTTTCTCCATTCTATTTCCAAGATTTTGGGAATCATCTTTACTATCATTACTCTGAATTCTTTTTCAGGTAGACTGCCTATTTCCTCTTCATTTTTTTGGTCTGGTGTGTTTTTACCTTGCTCCTTCAACTGCTGCATGTTTCTCTTTCTTCTCCTTTTGCTTAACTTACTGTGTTCTCCTTTTCACAGGCTGCAGGTTCGTAGTTCCCATTGTTTTTGGTGTCTGCCCCCAGTGGGTAAGGTTGGTTCAGTGGGTTGTGTAGGCTTCCTGTTGGAGGGGACTGGTGCCTGTGTTTTGGTGGATGAGGCTGGATCTTGTCTTTCTGTTAGGCAGGACTGCATCTGGTGGTGTGTTTTGGGGTGTCTGTGAACTTATTATGATTTTAGGCAGCCTCTCCACTAATGGGTGGAGTTGTGTTCCTGACTTGTTAGTTGTTCTGCATGGGGTGTCCAGCACTGGAGCTTGCTGGTCGTTGAGTGGAGCTGGGTCTTAGTGTTGAGATGGAGATCTCTGGGATAGCTCTCACCAATTGATATTACATGGGGCCGGGAGGTCTCTGGTGGTCTAATGTCCTGAGCTCATCTCTCCTACCTCAGAGGCTCAGGCCTGACACGTGGCCAGAGCACCAAGACCCTGTCAGCCACACGGCCAGGTACGTGGAGAGTTTCTTGCCTTTTGGGAAGTCTGAGGTCTTCTGCCAGTGTTCAGTAGGTGTTCTGTAGGAGTTGTTCCACCTGTAGGTGTATTTTTGATGTATTTTTGGGGAGGAAGGTGATGTCCACACCTTACTCCTCCACCATCTTGAAGGTCCTCCTGTAGTTTGTTCTTTATGTGCATGTCTCCCCAGCTGGATGAGTCAGCATTTTGAAGTTTTAAAACTCTAGTACATGGCTAAGTGATATACATCAGGAATTACTCTTACATATATAGTCTGACAACACAAACTCCTTATGTTTACACAGTATTTAAAAATTTCTCATGTGCTTTTACATTTATTGATTTATTTGGCACCTTCACAACATTGCTTTGAGGAAGTTTATTATATCCATTTTCCAGGTAAGGCAAGAGAAATTTAGAGGATTCAAGAGACTTCCCAAAGTCTTAATGCTAGGTGTACACATCATTTTACCCACAATTATGTTAATACTGACAGGTTCCTCTCTCTTCTATCAACACTGAGCTCTAGTTTATTTTAATCAATGGAATTATTCATTAGTATTATGATCTTTTTGCATATTTGTGTCCTCAAGTAATTATTTTCCATAATCTTTTATCAGAGCTGAGTGATGACAATCAATTAACCAAAGGAGGAACTTTTGTTATCCCACTTGAATAGTTTCATTGTGATAGGGTGTTATGATGGTGTGCTTTCTGCCTTTGTTAAGCATAAAAGTGAATTATTTGGCTTGTGAAGTTGGGAATCCAGGAGAGTGCAACCAATTTGAATAATTTCAGCAGATTTGATCTGCCTCCATCCTTCCTTTTCTTTGATCTGCTTCCTTTTATAGCCACAAGATGGGCATCTGCACTTGAAGATTGTAGTGTCTCTCTACCTATGATTCCAACAAGAAAATGGAAAGTTCTCTCTGCCTCAGTATATCATTATTATCCCGAAGTATCCACATAGACACTTATTGCTGGGTCTTTATCTGATTTTAAGAATGTACTCCTTCAGTAATGCTATGGGAGTATGAAAAGGCAGCACTCTGCTTTTTAAAACTTTTCATTTTGAAATAATTTTAGACTTATAGAAGTGTTGCAAAGATAAGACAGACTTCCCAGATACCCTTTACTCAGATTCCTATAGTGTTAACATCACACATAATAGCACAATTAAGAAATTAACATTGGTACAATATTACCAGTAAAGTCTAAAGTATAGACTTTTATTCAGAGTTTAGAAGTTTTTTTCATTCTGTTCCAGAATCCAATCTAATATCTAACATGGTGTTTAAGCATCATGTTTTCTTAGTCTCTTCCAATCTATGAGTTTCTGTATATTTCCTTGCCTTTCATGACCTTGACACTTTTGAAGACTGGTTCTGGATTTGGGGGAAGAATAGCAGAGAGGTGATGTGTGCTTTTCTTTGTATCATCTCAGAGTGTTCATGATATCAACCTGAATTATCACTGGTGATGCCAACCTTGATCACTTAGGTAAGGTGGTGTCTGTCAGGATTATCCCTCGTAAAGTTACTCTTTCCCTCTTTCCATACTCTATTCCAAAGGTCTGGCAGAAAAGCCAGTTAGTAAATATTTTAGGCTTTGTGGGCCATATGGTGTCTGTCACAATGACTTAACTGTGCTATGCAGCAGAAAAGCAGACATAGACAACACATAATGTTCCAATGTGTGTTCTAATAAAACTAGCTGACCCCTGTTTTTTTCACTAAAAGGGAGTCATTAAGTCAAGCTACACTTAGGGGGAGGGGAATTAAACTATACTTCTTGGAAGGAGGAATATCAAAGAATCTGTGGACATAAGTTAGAACCATCCAGAAATTAATAAATATTTTGGGGGAGATACTTTGAGGCTATACAGATATCCACTTTTCTTAAAGTTTCTTCCACTAATTTTAGCATTTGGCAGTGGATCTTGCCTGATGCAATTATTTTTTTCAATTGAAGTACAGTTGCTGTACAATATTATATAAGTTACAGATGTACAATATAGTGATTCACAATTTTTAAAAATTATACTCCATTTATAGTTATTATAAAATATTGGCTATATTCCCTGTGTTGTAGAATATATTATTGTAGCTTATTTCATACCTAGTATTATGTAACTCTTATGCCCCTACCTCTATATTGTGTTATAATGATTTTCTATTTCCCTTATTCCTTCTACATTTATTAATTGAAATTCTTTTGTAAGGAAGAGTTGTCTCTTCTTCTCTATTTACTTATAATTCCAATTGTTTCTTTATATCAATATGGCATCTTGGATACTTATTTTATTACTTGAGAAATAATCCAATATTTTTTCTTTATTTTATTGCTCATATTGTTATTTTGCCATTGGGAGCTCTTCTAGGTTGGCTCCTGTGTCCCTTTGACCTGTGCTTATCCTTTTGTGTTTCGAGCACTTCCTTAGTTTCTGACACCACAAGATTCTCCAGGTGCATCTTGTGTTTTACCTGCTCCAGTGCTAGAGTCAGCCATTTCTCCAACGAGCACTGGTTCCTTTTCTTGGAGAATGATATTTAATAAACCAATACCTGGAGCTAGGTGTGCTCATTGCTGCTGGAGTGTCACTGCTTCTGGGTCCTTAGGGCAGATAAAGCTAGGAAGTGTTATATGTTTGCCAACCCATGTATAGGCTTATATCTATGTTTACTCCTGTATCTATCCACATATTTATTAAAATAAACATGAATTCATGTTGTTATATACAACTTCAATCTGGCAGCATGATTTTCTTCTAGCATTCCCAGTTTTCTTACTTGTAAGTTCTTTCTCCTACCGTGGGAAAAATAGCTCTCAGAAATTGACAATATGAAGTTGTTTCAGAATTTTTAATGTGTACTCCTGTGAGAAATAATTTACCAACAAGAGTACAGTGTTTGTGTACAGTTCTTTTTGTTTTCAGACTTATGGTATAAAAATCAAAACACTATTTTTTCCAAAGTAATTTAGGAAATGTTATTCTCTACCCCTTCAGTGAGGTTATGTCATGCATACAGTTATGTGCATCTGTCACAGTATGCATTCTTTCTAGTGTTCCCCTGATATTCTGATTGATAGATATTTTAAAAATTTGTTTACAGTGAAATTCACTATTTGTGACATACAGTTCTATGTGTTTCATGAAAGCATAAAGTCATGTATCCACCATCCCAGCACCATACAGAACTGTTCCATCACCTTAAGAAAGTGGTCCCCTTTCCACAATCTCCAGCCCTTGACAACCACCAATCTGTTTTCTGTTCATATTGTTTCAAATTTTCTGAAATGTCACATCGATAGAGTAATACCATATGTAAACATTTTTCATCTGGTGTTTTTTACTTAGCAAAGCACATTAAAAATTCATCTATATTTTTGTGTGAATCTACTTCATTCCTCTTTATTTCTGAATAGTATTACATTGTAGGAACATATCACAATTTATCTATTCACCTGTTGAAGGTCATCTAGGTTGTTTCCAGTTTTGGCTGATTATGAATGATGCTTCTATAAACATTTGTGTAAAATTTTATGTGAACATAAGTTTTCAATTCACTTGGGGTGAATATCTAGGAGTGGGATTGCTGGGTTGTGTGAAAAAGTGCAAAACTACTAGCAAGGTTGGCATGGGATGGGGAATAGAAGAAATATAATAGAGATAAATAGAGAGAAAAACCATTGCAGGCTTCCAGCCTGAAGCAAGCCTGAATTTGGTGAGGAGAGAAAACACTAAATCAAGATCAGATTTTCAATTATTAATTTAGGCTGGACATAGCTGAATTGAGAATGTTTTTGTGACTGTTTTGGTTGAGTGAGCAGAAAAGTCATGGGACATGCTAAATTTTTACCCTAGGGGTGAATACATTTTAAAGGCGCAGAGGGAAACACAAAATGTGCACTTAAAGTCATTATAAATAATGTCTTTTGAATGTCCCAAATCACCCAACAACCAAATTACATCCACTTTGGTGATTAATTTACTGTTCAGTCATTAGATATGATAAAATTAAGTCAATTTCTCATAACTTTGCTATTATGAAAACAACAGCAATGGTTTCAAGTGAGGCAATGATAAAACAAATATAATACTAGTTCTGAAACAGAGGTTAGGTTACATTTTGTTTAGAAATCAGTGAAATAAGTACTTAATTTTTCGGTCTTGAAGATAAGAATTTAAGGGAGAACTATGATATCTTTTTACTCCTTATAATACTAGTTTATGTAAAAGGGACTGAAATAGATAGTTATTGAATGAATGAAAAAATGAAAACATGAAAATGGTGCTCAGTAAACACTAACATTATTTATATACATATATACCTTGTTTACATGAATATCATCCTGAATTATGCAATTTCCTTCTATATTATTTGTTTTTGAGGCAAAAAAGGATAAATAGTCTAACAATTTATTCTTTTAAAAAGGGAAATGTTGATGATCAATAATGTGACAATTTATAGTATATAAGAATGTGGATTTTAGATAGATCAGAATTTTATTTCTGGATTCACTCGTTACTGTGAACCCTGGGGTACATAACTCCTCTGAGCCCTCCTTTCTTTGTCTACAGTCATAACACTGATCTCAGAGGTTACTGAGAGAATTAAAGGGGAATTAGATATAAAGAAGACCTGGGTCGTGGTGACCCCTCCATAAATGTTTGCTCTTAGCGCTCTTATAAAGTTACTAATTCAACCCACAGTGTTCCTATCTGCTTTGGTAGACTGTGTATGTGAGCCAAAAAAATTACTTCTCCATGGAATTCTCATTCTGGCTATGTATATCCTGGGATTCTTGTTTGCAATCAACCTATTTGTTATTTGAACGCGGTCCTATGCAGTTCACCGATCATACAGAGATATATGAGGAGGCTGAACATATTGATTAAGTAGTAATTACAAGTTTTGACCAGAAAGGTCTATTCGATATGGCAGAAAAGATCATTTTGAGGCAAATGTTTTATTGAAACATTTCCTTAGACAGATCTGATTCCTTTGTGAAGAAAAATTGGCCAAATGTAAGTAGCTAAAAGAAGCACATTTGTGAGTAGAGAAACTCTCCAAAAGACATTACTTCTGCTAAATCAAGGAAAATGAGGATTACTTTGGTCACATAACACATTTTTTGATAAATTTGCTCTTAAAGTAAATATATATATGTATATTATTTAAAATTTAAAAATAATGCAAGAACATGGATTGCATATAATTTGTATTCATTTTTAAAACTTTTTGTTTCAAACATATACAAAAGTAGATCAAATAATATAATGACCCCCCCTTTCTGCACCTCACCCTCCACCATGAATTCAACACCTGACCTTAAAAATGATCCACTCATGGTTAGTCTTGTTTCATCTATTACCTTCCCAGCTCTCTCCCTTACTTCTGGATTATTTTGAAGTGAATCCCAGAGAATTTGTCCTGTCTGGGTCCATTTTTTTAATCTTGGGAAAATATGATTCTATAATTTTTATAGATATAAGGGTAACCTTGTGTCATTCACTCTATCTTTGTCAAACAGAGTGCTTCAAAAGCTATGCTTACATTTTAAAGAAATGAAATATGCTATTAGTATCATTCTTAAGTATATTGCAAGTTACTTTTTTAAACAAAATATCATAGATGAAAAGCTTTGAAAAAAGTGTACAGATAAAATGCTGTTTTACAAATCAGTATATCAAATGAGTCTCTAGTGGCAATAAAAACTTTATTATGACATATTTAGTTTCACATAAAAAATATGTATAAGTGTATTGAAGCCATTATATTTTTAAAAACCTAAGTATTAATTTGTATTAGAAATATAAAGAAACAAATCCAAATGTGATTATCTTTTTGTCCTTAAATGGAATACATTCTTTTTTTTTTTTTAAAGGTTTTACAAAATAAAATTTATTTGCTGATGAAATTAAGAAAATATAGTGAACAACAAGAAAATGCTCTTTCAGAAGATTTTATATTTCAGCTATATTCTATTGATAATAATTACTTCTATTTTTATTATTTGTATATCATCTTTCAGTTTACAAAGTCTTATCTAATAATTCTCTCCTATCTTAACACTAGTCAAGCCACTTGAAACCATTTGAAATAGTTTGATGGGGCTTTGTGACATAGTGTAACACATTTTCTACCACAGATTTTCAAGGATCATATAATGAAAATAAATGGAATACATTCTTTTTTCTAGAAAGCATACAACTCTTTAGAAGATCAAGCAGTTTGACCTTTCAATTCTCCATGATTGTATTTTCCTGGTTGTAATCATCTTTGGCAGTAATTAGATTTCCATTTGGAATTTATGAAATGAATATTGGTAATGTTAGTTATGCTAGGAGTTTTAAGAGTTCAGAAATGCATAGAGCTTAGAGTAAATGTTTGACCAGGATAAATATGGCATATGAATTTTAGAGCATCATGTACTATCATAGAAAGAAAATGAATGTTGTCCAAATAGCAATCATTCCATATAGTTGGGATTTAATGGAGCAAAGAATTATTTTGAAGGTCATAGAGCTTTACTTCGCTTTGATATGATAAATAGTGAACACATACAATATGAAGTAATTAATTTAAAGCACATATTTCAAGAAATATTAAATCATCTTTCCTAAATACCCAGTATTCAATGAGATTTTAAAAAGCAAAAGCTTTACATTTGCATTAGCATTTATATTTGTCTTCCTTATAACCAATTTCTCATTTGGGGGAAAAAAAAGATTTCCATTCATATTTCCAATTCCAAGTTTCTTTTGACATGTAAAGGACTTATTTTTTAAAGATCCCAAATAATGCTTTAGTACAGTTACATTATAACTTTAAACACTTGATAGCTTTTGTGTGTGTAACTTTGATGATAAGGTATTCAGTAAGTGAAGAATACAGCTTTGATTTTGATAGTAAAGAGAAAAACAAAATGATGGATTTGAAACTGGAGTAAGAGAATACAAGTATTTGTAAATTTAACCACTGTATTTGTTGAAAACAGAAAAGAGTAAATTTAGAATTCTCTTTAGATTAGATTTTAAAATTAATATTGGGATCATTACATTAAACTATTGCCAAATTCCTATTTATTGTTAAAAATAACACTTTTATAAATTAGGTCAGCTAGATAAGACCATTTGAGTTAATGAAATGAACAGCTGAAACATCTGCAAATGAGAAATTACCTAATTAAAGATTGTTGATGTTGATCATTGGGATTGAGGGGAGAATTAGCGATTCATTTTGTGATTGTGTGTGTTTTTTTGGGTAGGTTAAGATAGGAAATGGAAGGTTAAATTTTCTGTACCATTTATGTAAACTTGCCTTATAGGTAATTAAAATAAACAATCCTTCATTGTGTTTCTATTATGTCCAAATAATTGCAGTAATTATTATGGAGTCTAAAGATGAAGAACACAGGGTACTGTCATCAGAAATTATGACATTTCAACTTACTGCTTACTTTTTTTTTAATAACAGATAAGTTTATTAACTGTATGACATGATGCTTATTTACTGTTCACTAAGTGGAAGTGGATCATCATGAAGGTTTTCCCTAATATCTAGCTCACACTGTTGTTGGGTAGATGAAATGAGATAATGCCTATTAAATGCCAGTACATGGTCAATAAAAGGTAGCTGATATTAATATTATTTTCATCTTCATTATCATTATTGCCTTTTAGAAGTTATCTTTTCAGGGATTCAACTGAAGCAGCTGAGTTCTCCTAATTCCAAAGGGCTGGAAATACTCGACCAGTTTGGGAGCTCCTCTTGCTCTGTTGGAGAATCAGAGGCCACTGGATCTTGACTCTTGGTTCCCACATAGGTCTGCTTTGGAGCAGCAACTCGAATAACTCCAACCACCCATCATAGGTCTTATCCGATAGCAGGCTCTTGGTCTTCAAGGACTGCTGACTTTCTAGGAACCTGAATTACACTGAAAATAAAATGTCTAAAATCAACCATCTTTGCTAAGATCCTTTTACAGGTTGATTATTTATCAGATTTTCTCACCTAATAAACTAACAATCTGTTTTCTGGCTTTAGGTTTTCTGGACTTATTTACATGGTTACCATGTACTGTATTATACATGGGGGATCTCTGTGGTACATTGTCTCTGTCACATGATGCATCTTCATTCAGGCTGATATGAGTGGGTCACAGGAGATTAAATTGGGTCAGTGAAATGGTTATTTAAAAGGACCAGAGCAGGAAAGTGCCAGAGGAGGAGGGCAGGCCTGTTGGAAGGAACACCCTAAGTCAAGTAGTGCATGTCTTAAGTTTGAGCTCAGAGCAAGAAAGGTGAGATGAACATAAAAGGTTCAGGAGTTGGCTGGATACTGAGACAGAATAAGATGACAGAGGACCCTGAGCAAAGCAAAGTCCAAAATAGTGCTGCATGAATTTAGAGGGCCCCAGGCTCATTTCACGATATTTCTTTTCTGTTGTGTAGAAATAAATCATTTTCTAAGTGGTTAGCTATCTCTTAAAAGAACAAACCTCAAAGGTAACAATTATTCTTAGCAATTCACATTGGGCTACCTTCTCTCTTCCCTATTTGTTCCTGACTTGTTCTTATCTCCCAGACCACGACTCCAAATTCCAGCTTTACAACCCACTTCTGAGCCCTCTTACTTTGGGATACACCAGACCTTCTCTCCATCTCCAGTGCTTCATGAGAGTTGCACTCTTCCTGGCTTTGTTCTCTGGTTTTTGCCACTTCTACTTGCTGTGAGGACTGCCAGCTTCAGCTTCAGTCCCACAGAATCGTGCCTCCAGCCAGTCCTTCTCACCATCATATTCATCCATGGAGAAGCAGGTGGAGGTCAGGTGGAGACATGAGAGTGACAAAAGAACAATGTGGAGGAATGGACTAAGTTTGAATTTTTCCACATGCAATCAGGTTAGTTTTTAAGACCATTAGATTTATTTTTAAACGTCTTTATTGGAGTATAATTGCTTTACAATGGTGTGTTAGTTTCTGCCGTATAACAAAATGAATCAGCTATACATATACATACATCTCCATATCCCCTCCCTCTTGCATCTCCCTCCCACCCTCTCTATCCCACCCCTCTAGGTAGACACAAAGCACCGAGCTGATCTCCCTGTGTTATGCAGCTGCTTCCCACTAGCTATCTATTTTACATTTGGTAGTGTATATATGACCATACCACTCTCTCACTTCGTCCCACCTTACCCTTCCCCCTCCCGGTAAGGCAATTAGATTTTAAAATAGCTTTGGGTAATATGATATATGCTGTTTGTGTGTGTGTGTGCATATTGTCAATACTAATTAAACCAAACTTTTAAGATGTGTGCTTTTTATTATTTGTGCTTTTTAACCTCAATTAAAAAAAAAAAAGTAGGTCTGCAAAAATGTGTATAATATAAACCTATTCATGCATAGTGATTACATACAAATATCAATTTGCAAAGAAGAAAGTAAATTATTGGCATTCCCACTGTTCAAATGTAACCACTACACTTATTTTGGTAAACATTCCTTCAGATACCATTTCTTGTGTATGTGTGTACATATAGATCAATGATTCTCAACCAGGTCGTTTTACCTACCTCTCCCAGCCCAGGAGATATTTGCCAATATCTGAAGGAATTTTTGTTTGTCACAACTGGAGGATGCTACTGAAATCTTGTGGGTTGGGGCCAGGGATGCTTATAAACATCATAAAATGCATAGGACAGCCTTCCCTGGCTCCCCAGCAAAGACTTATATAGTCCAAAATGTCAATAGTGCCAAGGTGGAGAAGCTCTGATGTAAATAGACAGATAAATGTATATTATCATTATGCATGGATGAATTCATAGCATAAATGCTTTTGCAGATTTACTTTTTATTCATTCATTTTTTACTGTGGTAAAAAGCATAAACAATGAGAAAGCACCAATCTTAAAGTTTGTTTCATTAACTCTGACAAATGGATACATCCATGTAGCCACCACCAAAAATAACACAGAAAACATTTTCATCACTTCAAAAAAATCTCCTATGCGTTCTTCCAGTCAATTTCCTCTACCCACAGAGGTACAATTTCTGACTTCCATCATCATACACTTGGAAGTCCTGTAAATGTGTCATGCAGTACGGACGTGTGTGTGTGTGTGTGTGTGTATTCCTTCAGTAAATGCTTTTTGAGAGCATCTCATTAAATGTTTATGAAATTTATCCATGTTCTTGTGTCTAGTTCATCTCTTTTCTATCACTGAGTGATATTTTGTTGTATGAATATAACACCATTTGTTTATTCATTTTTTGGTTGATTAAGGATATTAAGACAGTGTTGTGCTATGCCTTAGAACAAACAGGAAGTGCAATTCAAAAGAAAATATTAGCAAATATTATGAACTAAACTGCCTTAACATAAAATACTATTATAACTTTGATTACATTATTAGGAGTGACATTGATCATATGATAATATCTATGTGAAACAAATAAATTATGCAAATATCCTAAATATTATAAAAATAAAACAACTTTCTTGACATAAAGATTTTGCCTCAATAAAAAAAATTTTGAAGGAAGGAAGTGGGTGGTAGTAACAGATAAGAAAATTAGGGATTAGTGAGATAGTCTGTCCATGTGTATATTACAACCATTTATTTTTCAGGGTTTGAACATCATTCCTCCTGATAGACTATTAAAGCCAAGTAAAATTGAGATCCACACAAACTTAAGTGCCATTAAATCAGCCAGCAAGTTCTGGGAGAGAATTCTTTCTTTACTACTCATTGGACATGCATCTGCTGAGCCTCTCTTATACAGGAATTATTTCAGTTGTCTGAACAGGAGAAACAAGTTCAGACTATTTGCTTTGAAAAGCATTTCTTTAGAACCAGCCAAGCTTAGAAGTGGCCCAGGCTTTCAAATGTCACTTGTGGAGCAAATACTTAATCTAATATACAGTAAAATGCATTAACATAGATGCAAAGTACTAGGGACGCTAGAGCGAGGTAGCTTTAAGAGTAGACTCTCTAGTCTGGCCATCTGGGTTTTAATCCAACTTCACTGTCTATTAGCTCTGGGACGTTGGGCATTTGACTTTACCTCTCAGTGGCTTAATTTCCTCAAGAGTGAAGTGGAAATCTGACTTAGGTTTTATGAATCTTAAATGAGAAAGTGCTTTGTGAAATACTTAAACAATGTCAGGTACCTAGAAACACTCAAAAATATTAGTTATAATTGAGATACAACAGGCATTTGATAGAAAAAATAATATCCAGTTTTTAAAAGAAGCTATATGTATTTCAAGTTGGGAATAAAATTTAGATCCACATCAGCACGTGCTTTCTGAACTACAATTAACTTCCCCAAACCCTTTAACTTCCCCAAAGGTTGTTAAATGCCAGAGGTGAGAGTAACCAAGATAACATGCTTCATGAAAGGGACTTGCCAGAACACTGTGCTCTTTCCTCACCTCCAGGTCCACTGTCCCCAGCCTGACTAAAAGCCCGAAAAGGAAACTTCCTAATCAATCAGCCTTGGAATATCAGATATACAGATTTAAGTGTATTTTAAGTGATATTTTATAAGAGCAACATTATAGAAACCTGATTTTTTTCCTCCTCCTCTTTTTCAGCTTTGGCTTATTTCTGTTATATTTCTTTTGTGGTTTTATAATAATTTATTTTCTTTTATCTCCTCCTTTCTAGACTATGAACTCCTTAGAGACAGAGATCTGAATCTTGGTCATCTCTGAATCCTGGGCTCCTGGCTTAATAAACTGAAGATAATTTCGAATAAAAAAATATATACCTGAGATTGATGTGAAATTTGAAGTGTGGACCAGTTTGAATACAGCCTTGGGAACAGGGATTAGATCTATCTATAATCTATCTATCTATCTATCTATCTATCATTAATCATCTATCATCTCTCTCCAGCCACTCGTCTGCCCATCCATCCATCATCTATCTATTATCTCTCTCTCTCTTTCTTTCTATCTATCCAACCATTTTCTGTTTTTTTGTTTTATTGGTCTTACTTATGCATCAGCTGATGACCCTGACTTGCTCTATATGTGAGACACTCTAGTTAAGCACAGGGTCTCTGAAGCAAGATAATAGGGATTTGAGTCCAGGCCCTGTCTCTTACTAACTGTGCAAAGAAGTTTGTCTGTTTCTCTGTTTCACCTCATCAATAAAATAAGAAAATAATAGTACCTATAATATTAGGTTTATTGTGATGACTAAATGAGTTAATACATTTTTACCTTTAGGAAGAGTGGGAGGCATAAATTAAATGTGCTCAATAAATGTTAATTACTATTTGCTGCTTCTTGAACTCAATCTTTATCTGTCCAGTTGGTTCTAGAGTAACTGAATTCATGTTTCTGGTTATATTTTATCAACTTATTCATTGAAAAATTCTCTGTCATATAATAAAGCTTTCCAAAAATTTCACATAAAAAACCTATTATCGTCAAAATCCTTCATATGGCCTATTAAATTCTGCTACCATATTAAAAAAAATACACAACACTAATTTAGAACTAAAGCCTGGAGGTTTCTGACTGTAGGTATTGAAAACCTAAGTTGAGCAAATAAAAAATGTACTCGAGATTTTTTTAACTGGCCAGAAAGAAACACACAGTCATTTTCTCAACGTACTTTAAAAACATTTGGAGAGAGCAATGCATCAAAGGTATAAACTACAAAGGATTCTGAGAGAGAATGGACCCTCCCTTTCGGGTCGGGTGAGTCTTAGCATATGGCTCAGCTCCGCTCTGCACTTTGCTGCAGAAGAGTGTTGGCATGATGACAGCACATGTTCCACATGTGACACTCAATGTGGGTACTTCTGAGTAGTGAAAGAGAAGCACATTTTATTGTAAACTGGGCCCTTATCTACATAGAACAAAGGCTAGAAAGTAAAAATTGGTTTAAGGTCAGACACATTTTTCCAGGAATGGATAAGGGGGGGGGGGGGTGTCCAAGGAAGTAAACAGAGAAATCTGTGGAATGCTCCGGCCTTTCTTGGGTGAATAAAAATGTGAAATATTTTACACCCATTGGAGCATAATGGATTATGTGATGATTTGCTGTAGGGACCCAGCCAGGGATGGCATGGTATCTGACCACAACGATGAATGAAAAATTCTATGAAGGAGACAGAAAGAAATAAAGGAAATGAAACCCTTGCTCATGTGTGGGTACTTGTGAGCTACTGTCAGTTGTGTTTGTTAAGACTCCATGGTTTGCTGATGTGACATTTACATCTTTCTGAGTTCTGTTTTTTCACAGCCCAGAAGAATCCCATTCTTTCTTGACTTTTTAAAATGCAAAGCAAATTATTATTCCTTCTATCAGAAACAAAAATTATTTTTACTTAAACAACTTAATTGTTAAAATATAAAATTACACGATGAGACCCAACAATGCAATGGGAAGAAAAATTACTTCCACCTTGCTAATTAGCAAATAAGCTTCTCCATGCAAAATAGCAAATGTGTAAAATGGCTGTTGGAAGCTCATATTACCTACAAGTTATAATATTTGTTTCAAGCCACACATGCATTTTTTTTTCCTGTTAAGCAAAAAGGCCTTTTTTTCTCCCGTAAGAAGGCTACATTAAAATTTTTTCCCTCTGGAAATTTACATAAACTACTCAAGAAAAGTTTCAAGTCTAAACCAAACAATTGCGTTTTTGTCCCTAGACTCTCTCTCTGGTTATAGCCCTTGTCATGGAGGTAAGATTTCGGCATTAAAGCCTAGAATTTTGTTATAAATGAGATGAGTTGGATCTGCTCCTCCCCACTCACATAGGGATTGAACAAGAGAGGAAAAAGCCCGCGGGTTTACTCTTGTCAAAAGGAGGAAAGAAAAGATTGTGAAACAATTGTGAAAATTCTTGTGAAAGAAGAGATCAGTTGGTGATTGGCAAGGAAGGGAGACAGGGACAGGCAAAGGGTGCAGATGGGCCATTGAGTCCTCTACCATCGCCTGTCCTTTCTCGAATCCTTTGGACACCCATTATGCCATCTAGATGATGAACGCGGTACCACGAAGGTCACTACTGTATTTTTCTTCTTTTCTATTCTCATAACCATGTAAGTTCTCTCTAGACTCCTTGTTGGTTCAAGGAGATCATTCTACTGCTCCCTTGCCCCACTCTGGGCTTCAGGTCCCTGTGTGACACTATCTAAAGTCTGCACCTGTGTCATGCTACTCTCAGGTGCAGGGGAAATTTTTTGCTTTTGCAGGCCCTGCTGAGGCATGAGGAATTCTCTGAGGCTGCCTCACTCCCATCTTCCTTAATACATTCCCCAGGCATTTCTGCTCTGGGATTTTATTGCTTCCCAAGGTTCTATTCAGGAAAGGGGGCCAATAGAGAAAGGTACTTTCTACTCTCAAATACCCATAACCCTTTCTGCAAAGCTCCCGCCCATGCTTGGGTTAGAAGGTTGGGTGGGCCTTTCTCAGGGACCCACACCATCTACTCATCTTTCACTTTTCTTCTACCTTTTCTCCACTCCAGACCAGGGAACATTTATTGCATCTGTGGAGTCCAGATCCTTTCACATGCTTCCATAGTTTCTCCCTTCCATGCATTATTCATACACTGTAGTCTTTTGGCGTCTTCCTGAAGAGTGAATTTATCAGTTGAAAGCAAGGAAAATGATTTTCTCTTCTGTTTGCTATGTCATCCTTTCTTGGAGACAAAAACATCCCAGACAGGGAGGAAGGGACAGGGATAAAAGGAATTTTAAAGAAAATAAATCACTATCACGCAAAGCATATTGGTTAATATTTTTGAAATTTTATAGTACCGCACAACACAGAGGATGTATTTGAACTTGCCTCTCTGACAGTGGACTGGTATGGGAGGAAAAGTGATGTCAGTAAACTGGGACTTAGTGTGAAATGCAAGAATAAATTGTACTTTCTTGCATAAGGCTACACTCACTCCTGAAATACTTAAAGCACTGATTTTCACTTCCTTTAAATTTCGGCACTTCTTTTTAGGCACTGGACAAGAACTGCTTAGAATATTAAAATGAGATGTTACTAATTCTTGAGCTTTTCAGCCAGAAGATGTCAGTTTCAAAGGAAAGAGTAAACTTTTAAATACAGACATGTTTGATGAAAATGATACATTGCTCAAAAGTATTTATCAATCATTAACAATATGCATAGGAAGTGTAAAACTTCATTGGACATTTGAAACTGCCTAGGAATTACCTTGATAGAGTTAGTTTGTTTTGTTGTTTGTTTGTTTGTTTTTTAATCTGTTGTGGACTTAAGAAGGAACCCAAGTGATTTTTAAATAAAGTTTAAGTTTAAAGAATAAACTTAAATAATTAATTCTTACAAGCTTGTGATTTCACTTGCCTTTGTTGAAACAGGCTGGACCTCCAGCTCCTATAAATTGGATCTAAGTGTTTTTTCTTATTGTTTAGCTCAGGATCACATGCATTTTTAGAATCCAGATAGTGAGTACTCAGTTCTGCCTTCTGCCAATAATAATTCACAGTACATATTCAATGGTGCTGATTTCTTTATGATGGTGACTGCTGCACAAATCTCTTGTACACTGAATGTTGAACAACATTTACCATTATTTTGAAAAATATCCTAAGGTCTTTGGCGCTAGTTTTGACAAATGGTCATAATGAACCTGATTCAGATGGATGACAGGCAGCTGTAGTGCAGTTCTACCAATCGATTTTTTGTCATGGAATGATTCAAAAAGGCTAAGGAAAGTGTTAATCCGACTTGACAGAAGGAGATCCGTCTGCACTGTGGACTGTCGGTGTTGTTAATGGGCTGGAAATACTAGGCAGAGGCTATCTTTGCCAGAGCAAATCAAATAATTACCACTGTCAACTCCCTACATTGTAAAACCCTGGCTTATATGATTGTGCTTAAAAGTGTGTTTATATAAAAATAAAAATAAACTTTATATGAGCTTGCTTGTCATGTATTTAAAATGGATTAGCCAAGTCATTAGGATTCATGTAGATAAGGGCTGTGTGTGTGTGTCTGTGGGTCTGTGTGTGTCTGTGTGTCTTTGAGTTCAAAATATACAACACGGTTAGTAAATTTTGAGTGATGTTTTAAATAGTGAAACCAAATAACAAGAAAATAAAATACACAGAAATATCCTCATGTAAGTAAATCTTATGTGTTACCTTGGTTTTCAAAGAAGGTATGTTTGTAAAATTTCTCTCTGTTTTTTTCTTTTAACTGCTGAAGTGGCTATGCCGTGAAAGAAAGAAGATTGAATTCAATCAGAAAATCTGCTTTGGAGTCCTGACTCTGTAAGTTTACCCAATTCATTTAATACAGTGTTTTTCAATTTTTTCTCATTATTGCTCTTCCAAGGAGACTTATTAAACATTTTATCTTAATTAGCCCATCTTCACTGAAATGTTCATTTCACAGATACACTGTTTATCTGCTTGTGTACTATAGTACATCCATAATTGTATGTTATGTATATAGTATATGAGTTTTTTTTTAGTCACTCCCCAAGAGCCAATTTTTGTCCCTGTTGGCAGTGATATCATTCCCATTGAGAGTGCACAATTTATACTTTTCAATAATGTAAGAATCACTTATTAAGCACCTGATCTATATCAGATATTGTACTATGTGTTAAGGATATGAAAATGAATAATGCTCTTGACCAATAGACTTTTACAGTCAGTAAAGAAGATTCCACCATGCAAAAGAAATTATGATACTGTGAAAGCTCTAGCAGAAATATGTGCATGAAGATGATGGGAGAATTTAATTCTGTGGTAGTCAGGGGACACATCAATAGGAAGACAGAGTAAAACTGGGTTTTGAAGCATGAGGAGGAGTTTGTTGGATAAAGGTGGCATGCAGAGCTTTCCAGGTAAAGAAACAAAATGTGTGAATCATGAAAGCATGCAATCACAATCTTTGAGATTTATTCTCTCCTGTAAATAAACAAAATAACATCTTCATTATAGAACTATTAAAGGATTAGAAAAATACTCTATGATATAAACCTTTGGAGACCACAGAATACTAGATACATTTATGAAATTATTCATATTACTAATTCCTTGCTGATTAAACAACCTATTATTCAAAATATTCATTTAATTGGGTGTTTTGTTTATAGCAAGTTTTTGGTAGACTGAAAATGAAATATAAAATCTTTTTGATTTCAGCACTTCTTAAAATATAAATCTTAATACATTAGGATGGAAATGTATATGTTCTATTGACTAAGCACACTACATGGATCGCAGCTTATTTATATATTTATGTATAAATTTTTATTACTTTTTATTGCTGCCTAGCTATCACCTCAAAGTACTGCAGCTTGAAACAATATTTATTGTCTCACAATTTCTGTGGGTTAGGGATCTGGGTGTAGCTTAGCTGGGGACCCCTCAGGGTCTCTCCAGGGGTTGCAATCAAGGCATAGGATGGAGCTCTGCTTTCCTCAGAAGGCTCTACTAGTGGGATGAGAGTGGGGGAGCAGGATTTCCTTCTAAATTCACTCGAGTTGTTGTTGGCAGCATTTAGTTACTAACAGGTTATGGGACAGAGGGCCCCAATGCCTTACTTATTCTTTCCCAGAGGCCACCCTTAGTTCCTTGCCATGTAGATCCCTCCTTACGGCAGCTCACGACATAGCAGATGGTTTCCCTCAGAGTGAGAAAACAAGAGTGAGAAAGAGAGCCCAAGACGGAAGCCCATTCTTTTTGTAACCTAATCTCAGGACTAACATCCAGACATTTTTGTCCTATCCTATTTTTTGGAAGAAGGTCATTAGGGACCCCCCCCCCCCATTACACAAGGAAGGGAATGAATACCAGGAAGCAGGAGCTATTGAAGGCCATTTTTTAGGTTACCTACCATATATGTATTAATTCATTTCTCAATCCAGTTGAGACTATCGAAAATAAGTAATATTTTTATAGTCTTACAGAATCATTTAGTTCTAAAGTATAGTTCACATACGATTATTAAACCCTGATTAAAGATATCTAGCAACAGGGCTTCCCTGGTGGCGCAGTGGTTAAGAATCCACCTGCCAATGCAGGGGACGCGGGTTCGAGCCCTGGTCCGGGAAGATCCCACATGCCGTGGAGCAGCTAAGTCTGTGCGCCACAACTACTGAGCCTGCGCTCTAGAGCCCACGTGCCACAACTACTGAAGTTCACGCACCTAGAACCTGTGCTCCGCAACAAGAGAAGCCACCACAATGAGAAGCCCGTGCACCGCAACGAAGAGTAGCCCCCGCTCACCACAACTAGAGAAAGCCTGTGTGCAGCAACAAAGACCCAACTCAGCAAAAAAAAAAAAAAAAAAAAAAAAGATATCTAGCAACAGATACCTCGTTGGTAATGAAGACGTAATTTCCACTTCTGGATAGCTGTGATGGTATACATTTTTCTATAATTTCTCAAGGTAATATTAGAAGACTGAGCCTATGAATGCATTTTAACGTTTATAAGTAGATGTTTGAGACCATTAGGATGTGGAGGACATGAGCTAGAGGTTAGAAGAGGCTGACTAGGGGGAAATTGAGTTAACCCCCCCTTGTTTTTGCAAGGGACTCATTCTTTCATTCCAACAATTACTGAGAATGTCAAAAGTTCTGGACCAGGCACTGAGAATACATTAAAAAATCCCACCTTTGTGCTGTTAATTCCAAGTGCAGGGAAGGGTGTGAGAGCAGAAAAGTCAGGACCTGGAGTCATACAGCAAACTGATACAGGACAGGAGAGGGTTACTGGAAAGAAATAGGTTGTGGTATGCATTAAATTGTTAAAATGGAATTCTTAGGATCTCTGTGTCCCTTGAGTCACAAAAGGAAGAACAATACAATAGGTCCAGAGCACTCACTTATCATAAGGAGGGGCCTGGGTCAGGGGTTACCAACTACTAGCAGTAAAAGCATTAAAAGGAGTATTTAGTAATAGAATTATTTGCAGAGTTGTTGAAATGCGTGTGCCCCTCTCTGTCGCTGCCCTCAGCCCCCAGCATGAGTAAGAAGGAGGTATTCTCCCATCTGATTCTAAGAGAGAGGTGATGAAGAAACTCACCAGGAGAGTTGAGGAGTTTGTATGCGTCTCCTAGGTTTGTGGAGCCTAAGCCTGCAGTGGGAGGTGTGTCTAGATCTGTCAAGAGAGTGAGTAGAAAGAGACAGGGTGAATTGCGTTGGGGATAACTTGGTGAAGTGAATGTGTTTTCTGTGGCCACCCTGAGACAGCCTCCAAGGGCATCCTCTGGAGGAATAAGCAACAACGCCCAGAAGCCGAGGCAGAAACAGAGAGCAGCCAGTAGAGGGCGCACTACTGCTTTAAGCGAATTGCAATGGGAGAACTGAGAAACTCCCCCAGCCTTTGAGAAGGAAGATTCAGACTTGAGTGTTTGCCAAACCCAGAGGACACTCTTATAGAGCCGGACAGCACCAGTCCCCTAAAATCGTACCCACTCTCCTCTAATCCTCTCACATCCTGTGCCTGACCCTATATGGGTCAGAATCTAAGCCGGTAAATTAAGGCGGAAGCCAGTAGAAAAGTAAATTGGGGCAAGAGAATATGCTCACATGTCTCTTCCCCAAAAGAATCTTTCAAGCTAGGAGTGACCTCAAGACTGAGGAAGGGAGGAGCCTCCACTTTAAATTAAGATGCTCATTGATTATTTGTTGAGGAGTAAGAGAGTGGGCGCTCTTTTGAGGGTACATCATAGGCATGATAGTTACTGAAGGATAGTTATGGGATGAGGGATTGGGTGAAGCACATCATACCCGGGCAAAGAGAAGTGACATGGAAACGTAAAGAGAGGAAGGAGTTTTCAGTCAAGACTCCAGCTCCAGGATCAGATTGACTTGCGTTTGCCCCTCAGGTCCTTTGTTCCCCTCCTGCACATTCCTGGACAAATCACTAAATCTCTTGGATGCTAAGTTTCTTCGTATATGAAATGGGAATCAAAATAGACTCACCTCATAGGGCTTGGATGAGGATTAAATGTGAGAAGAGCTGTAAAGTGCCAGGCACAGAAGAAGGCTCAATAAATGCTTTTTGTTGCTATGAAGTAACTGAAGTATTTGAAATTGGGGTGCAATAAAGCTTACCCCAAATCAGCAGCCAACATCCAGTGTAGGCCGTGTTTTGCTTCAAATATTAGTGAATCAACATTTTTTAATTCAGTCTTTCTGCACTACCTTTTGCTTTCTCTAAAACATTACAACTTTTGAAAAAAAAAGTAAACCTTTTGCTTTCCTGAAAAATATATAATTAGAGAAATCTTACCCCCCAAAATTTCATGCTGCACATTTCACAAGTCAAAGGCATGTGAAATAATGAAATCTATAAAATTAAAATAAATTAGTTCTTACAGAGTCAAGTAACACTAGCACACAGAAACCTTACTCATGACAGGATTTGGGTGAATCTACTAAAATATATATACATTTGTCAATAAATCAAATAAAAACATCGCAGGTAGGAAAAATATGTTTATCAATGTAATTTCTCCTTTAAAAGATATTATAACAACAGTAAAGTCAATTAAAAATAATAAAAACCCTTGTTTCCAAAATCTTAATAAGACTACTTTTTAATTTTTAACATCTTTATTGGAGTATAATTGCTTTACAATGGTGTGTCAGTTTCTGCTTTATAACAAAGTGAATCAGTTATACATATACATATGTTCCCATATCTCTTCCCTCTTGCATCTCCCTCCCTCCCACCCTCCCTATCCCACCCCTCTAGGTGGTCACAAAGCACCGAGCTGATCTCCCTGTGTTATGCGGTTGCTTCCCGCTAGCTATCTATTTTACATTTGGTAGTGTATATATGTCCATGCCACTCTCTCACTTTGTCACAGCTTACCCTTCCCTCTCCCCATATCCTCAAGTCCATTCTCTAGTAGGTCTGTGTCTTTATTCCCGTCTTGTCACTAGGTTCTTCATGACTTTTTTTTTCCCCTTAGATTACATATATATGTGTTAGCATACTGTATTTGTTTTTCTCTTTCTGACTTACTTCACTCTGTATGACAGACTCTAACTCCGTCCACCTCACTACAAATAACTCAATTTCGTTTCTTCTTATCGCTGAGTAATATTCCATTGTATATATGTGTCACATCTTCTTTATCCATTCATCCGATGATGGACACTTAGGTTGCTTCCATATCCTGGCTATTGTAAATAGAGCTGCAATGAACATTGTGGTACATGACTCTTTTTGAATTATGGTTTTCTCAGGGTATATGCCCAGTAGTGGGATTGCTAGGTCGTATGGTAGTTCTGTTTTTAGATTTTTAAGGAATCTCCATACTGTTCTCCATAGTGGCTGTATCAATTTACATTCGCACCAAGAGTGCAAGAGGGTTCCCTTTTCTCCACACCCTCTCCAGCATTTATTGTTTCTAGATTTTTTTTTTTTAAACATCTTTATTGAAGTATAATTGCTTTACAATGGTGTGCTAGCTTCTGCTTTACAACAAAGTGAATCAGTTACACATATACATATGTTGCCATATCTCTTCCCTCTTGCATCTCCCTCCCTCCCACCCTCCCTATCCCACCCCTCTAGGTGGTCACAAAGCACCGAGCTGATCTCCCTGTGCTATGCGGCTGCTTCCCACTAGTTATCTATTTTACATTTGGTAGTGTATATATGTCCATGCCACTCTCTCACCCTGTCACATCTCACCCCTCCCCCTCCCCATATCCTCAAGTCCATTCTCTAGTAGGTCTGTGTCTTTATTCCCATCTTGCCACTAGGTTCTTCATGACCTCTTTTTTTTTTTTTTTTTCTTTTCCCTTAGATTCCATATATATGTGTTAGCATACTGTATTTGTTTTTCTCTTTCTGACTTACTTCACTCTGTATGACAGACTCTAACTCCATCCACCTCATTACAAACACCTCCATTTCATTTCTTTTTATGGCTGAGTAATATTCCATTGTATATATGTGCCACATCTTCTTTATCCATTCATCCGATGATGGACACCTAGGTTGCTTCCATGTCCTGGCTATTGTAAACAGAGCTGCAATGAATATTTTGGTACATGACTCTTTCTGAATTATGGTTTTCTCAGGGTATATGCCCAGTAGTGGGATTGCTGGGTCATATGGTAGTTCTATTTTTAGTTTTTTAAGGAACCTCCATACTGTTCTCCATAGTGGCTGTATCAATTTACATTCCCACCAACAGTGCAAGAGTGTTCCCTTTTCTCCACACCCTCTCCAGCATTTATTGTTTCTAGATTTTTTGATGATGGCCATTCTGACCGGTGTGAGATGATACCTCATTGTAGTTTTGATTTGCATTTCTCTAATGATTAATGATGTTGAGCATTCTTTCATGTGTCTGTTGGCAATCTGTATCTCTTCTTTGGAGAAATGTCTATTTAGGTCTTCTGCCCATTTTTGGATTGGGTTGTTTGTTTTTTTGTTATTGAGCTGCACGAGCTGCTTGTAAATCTTGGAGATTAATCCTTTGTCCGTTGCTTCATTTGCAAATATTTTCTCCCATTCTGAGGGTTGTCTTTTGGTCTTGTTTATGGTTTCCTTTGCTGTGCAAAAGCTTTTAAGTTTCATTAGGTCCCATTTGTTTATTTGTGTTTTTATTTCCATTTCTCTAGGACCTGGGTCAAAAAGGATCTTGCTGTGACTTATGTCATACAGTGTTCTGCCTATGTTTTCCTCTAAGAGTTTGATAGTGTCTGGCCTTACACTTAGGTCTTTAATCCATTTTGAGTTTATTTTTGTGTATGGTGTTAGGGAGTGTTCTAATTTCATACTTTTACATGTACCTGTCCAATTTTCCCAGCACCACTTATTGAAGAGGCTGTCTTTTCTCCACTGTATATGCTTGCCTCCTTTATCAAAGATAAGGTGACCATATGTGCGTGGGCTTATCTCTGGGCTTTCTATCCTGTTCCATTGATCTATATTTCTGTTTTTGTGCCAGTACCAAACTGTCTTGATTACTGTAGCTTTGTAATATAGTCTGAAGTCAGGGAGCCTGATTCCTCCAGCTCCATTTTTCGTTCTCAAGATTGCTTTGGCTATTCGGGGTCTTTTGTGTTTCCATACAAATTGTGAAATTTTTTGTTCTAGTTCTGTGAAAAATGCCAGTGGTAGTTTGATAGGGATTGCATTGAATCTGTAGATTGCTTTGGGTAGCAGAGTCATTTTCACAATGTTGATTCTTCCAATCCAAGAACATGGTATATCTCTCCATCTATTTGTATCATCTTTAATTTCTTTCATCAGTGTCCTATAATTTTCTGCATACAGGTCTTTTGTCTCCTTAGGAAGGTTTATTCCTAGGTATTTTATTCTTTTTGTTGCAATGGTAAACGGGAGTGTTTTCTTAATTTCACTTTCAGATTTTTCATCATTAGTATACAGGAATGCAAGAGATTTCTGTGCATTAATTTTGTATCCTGCTACTTTACCAAATTCATTGATTAGCTCTAGTAGTTTTCTGGTAGCATCTTTTGGATTCTCTATGTATAGTATCATGTCATCTGCAAACAGTGACAGCTTTACTTCTTCTTTTCCGATTTGGATTCCTTTTATTTCTTTTTCGTCTCTGATTGCTGTGGCTAACACTTCCAAAACTATGTTGAATAATAGTGGTGAGAGTGGGCAACCTTGTCTTGTTCCTGATCTTAGTGGAAATGGTTTCAGTTTTTCACCATTGAGGACAATGTTGGCTGTGGGTTTGTCATATACGGCCTTTATTATGTTGAGGAAAGTTCCCTCTATGCCTACTTTCTGCAGGACTTTTATCATAAATGGGTGTTGAATTTGGTCGAAAGCTTTCTCTGCATCTATTGAGATGATCATATGGTTTTTCTCCTTCAATTTGTTAATATGATGTATCACGTTGATTGATTTGCGTATATTGAAGAATCCTTGCATTCCTGGAATAAACCCCACTTGATCATGGTGTATGATCCTTTTAATGTGCTGTTGGATTCTGTTTGCTAGTATTTTGTTGAGGATTTTTGCATCTATGTTCATCAGTGATATTGGCCTGTAGTTTTCTTTCTTTGTGACATCTTTGTCTGGTTTTGGTATCAGGGTGATGGTGGCCTCGTAGAATGAGTTGGGGAGTGTTCCTCCCTCTGCAATATTTTGGAAGAGTTTGAGAAGGATAGGTGTTAGCTCTTCTCTAAATGTTTGATAGAATTCGCCTGTGAAGCCATCTGGTCCTGGGCTTTTGTGTGTTGGAAGATTTTTAATCACAGTTTCAATTTCAGTGCTTGTGATTGGTCTGTTCATATTTTCTATTTCTTCCTGGTTCAGTCTCGGCAGGTTGTGCATTTCTAAGAATCTGTCCATTTCTTCCAGGTTGTCCATTTTATTAGCATAGAGTTGCTTGTAGTAATCTCTTATGATCGTTTGTATTTCTGCAGTGTCAGTGGTTACTTCTCCTTTTTCATTTCTAATTCTATTAATTTGAGTCTTCTCCTTTTTTCTCTTGATGAGTCTGGCTAATGGTTTATCAATTTTGTTTATCTTCTCAAAGAACCAGCTTTTAGTTTCATTGATTTTTGCTATTGTTTCCTTCATTTCTTTTTCATTTATTTCTGATCTGATCTTTATGATTTCTTTCCTTCTGCTAGCTTTGGGGTTTTTTTGTTCTTCTTTCTCTAATTGCTTTAGGTGCAAGGTTAGGTTGTTTATTCGAGACGTTTCCTGTTTCTTGATGTAGGCTTGTATTGCTATAAACTTCCCTCTTAGAACTGCTTTTGCTGCATCCCATAGGTTTTGGATCGTCGTGTCTCCATTGTCATTTGTTTCTAGGTATTTTTTGATTTCCCCTTTGATTTCTTCAGTGATCACTTCGTTATTAAGTAGTGTATTGTGTAGCCTCCATGTGTTTGTATTTTTTACAGATCTTTTCCTGTAATTGATATCTAGTCTCATAGCGTTGTGGTCGGAAAAGATACTTGATACGATTTCAATTTTTTAAAATTTACCAAGGCTTGATTTGTGACCCAAGATATGATCTATCCTGGAGAATGTTCCATGAGCACTTGAGAAAAATGTGTATTCTGTTGTTTTTGGGTGGAATGTCCTATAAATATCAATTAAGTCCATCTTGTTTAATGTATCATTTAAAGCTTGTGTTTCCTTATTGATTTTCATTTTGGATGATCTGTCCATTGGTGAAAGTGGGGTGTTAAAGTCCCCTACTATGATTGTGTTACTGTCGATTTCCCCTTTTATGGCTGTTAGTATTTGCCTTATGTATTGAGGTGCTCCTATGTTGGGTGCATAAATATTTACAATTGTTATACCTTCCTCTTGGATCGATCCCTTGATCATTATATAGTGTCCGTCTTTGTCTCTTGTAATTGTCTTTATTTTAAAGTCTATTTTGTCTGATATGAGAATTGCTACTCCAGCTTTCTTTTGATTTCCATTTGCATGGAATATCTTTTTCCATCCCCTCACTTTCAGTCTGTATGTGTCTCTAGGTCTGAAGTGGGTCTCTTGTAGACAGCATATATATGGGTCTTGTTTTTGTATCCATTCAGCCAGTCTGTGTCTTTTGGTGGGAGCATTTAATCCATTTACATTTAAGGTAATTATCGATATGTATGTTCCTATTCCCATTTTCTTAAATGTTTTGGGTTTGTTATTGTAGGTGTTTTCCTTCTCTTGTGTTTCTTGCCTAGAGAAGTTCCTTTAGCATTTGTTGTAAAGCTGGTTTGGTGGTGCTGAACTCTCTCAGCTTTTGCTTGTCTGTAAAGGTTTTAATTTCTCCATCAAATCTGAATGAGATCCTTGCTGGGTAGAGTAATCTTGGTTGTAGGTTTTTCTCCTTCATCACTTTAAGTATATCCTGCCACTCCCTTCTGGCTTGCAGCGTTTCTGCTGAAAGATCAGCTGTTAACCTTATGGGGATGCCCTTGTGTGTTATCTGTTGTTTTTCCCTTGCTGCTTTTAATATGTTTTCTTTATATTTAATTTTTGATAGTTTGATTAATATGTGTCTTGGCGTGTTTCTCCTTGGATTTATCCTGTATGGGACTCTCTGTGCTTCCAGGACTTGATTAACTATTTCCTTTCCCATATTAGGGAAGTTTTCAACTATAATCTCTTCAAATATTTTCTCAGTCCCTTTCTTTTTCTCTTCTTCTTCTGGGACCCCTATAATTCGAATGTTGGTGCGTTTAATGTTGTCCCAGAGGTCTCTGAGACTGTCCTCAGTTCTTTTCATTCTTTTTTCTTTATTCTGGTCTGCAGTAGTTATTTCCACCATTTTATCTTCCAGGTCACTTATCCGTTCTTCTGCCTCAGTTATTCTGCTATTGATCCCATCTAGAGTATTTTTAATTTCATTTATTGTGCTTGTCATCGTTTCTTGGTTCCTCTTTAGTTCTTCTACGTCCTTGTTAAATGTTTCTTGCATTTTGTCTATTCTATTTCCAAGACTTTGGATCATCCTTACTATCATTATTCTGAATTCTTTTTCAGGTAGACTACCTATTTCCTCTTCATTTGTTAGGTCTGGTGTGTTTTGACCCTGCTCCTTCATCTGCTGTGTGTTTTTCTGTCTTCTCATTTTGCTTATCTTACTGTGTTTGGGGTCTCCTTTTCACAGGCTGCAGGTTCGTAGTTCCCGTTGTTTTTGGTATCTGTCCCCAGTGGCTAAGGTTGGTTCAGTGGGTTGTGTAGGTTTCCTGGTGGAGGGAACTAGTGCCTGTGTTCTGGTGGATGAGGCTGGATGTTGTCTTTCTGGTGGGTTCGTCCACGTCTGGTGGTGTGTTTTGGGGTGTCTGTGGCCTTATTATGATTTTAGGCAGCCTCTTTGTTAATGGATGGGGCTGTGTTCCTGTCTTGCTAGTTGTTTGGCATAGGGTGTCCAGCACTGTAGCTTGCTGGTCGTTGAGTGAAGCTGGGTCTTGATGTTGAGATGGAGATCTGTGAGAGATTTTCGCCGTTTGGAATTACGTGGAGCTGGGAGGTCTCTTGTGGACCAGTGTCCTGAAGTTGGCTCTCCCACCTCAGAGGCACAGCCCTGATGCCTGGCTGGAGCACCAAGAGCCTTTCATCCACACGGCTCAGAATAAAAGGGAGAAAAAATGGAAAGAAAGAAAAAAAGAGGATAAAATAAAATAAAATAAAGCAATTATAATAAAAAATAAGAAAAAAATTATTAAGAGTAAATTTATTAAGAAAAAAAATTTTTTTTAATTTTTAAAAATATATTTATTAATTTTTTATACTAAAAATAAGAAAAAAATTATTTAGAAAAAATTTATTAAGAAAAAAATTTTTTAATTTTTTAAAATAAAAAATATGAAAAAACTTATTAAAAATTTTTTTAAAAATAGAAAATAAGGAAAAAATTATTAAGAAAACATTTATTAGGGAAAAAAAAATTTTTTAAGCCAAAAAAAAAAAAAACAAACAAAAAAAACGGACGGACCTAACCCTAGGACTAACGGTGAGAGCAAAGCTCTACAGACAAAATCTCACCCAGAAGCATACACATCTACACTCACAAAAAAAAGGAAAAGGGGAAAAGTTAATATATCCTGCTCCCAAAGTCCATCTCCTAAATTTGGGATGATTCGTTGTCTATTCAGGTATTCAACAGATGCAGGCACATCAAGTTGTTTGTGGAGCTTTAATCCGCTGCTTCTGAGGCTGCTGGGAGAGATTTCCCTTTCTCTTCTTTGTTCGTACAGCTCCCGGGGTTCAGCTTTGGATTTGGACCCGCCTCTGCATGGAGGTCCCCTGAGGGCGTCTGTTCCCCGCCCAGACAGAACGGGGTTAAAGGAGCAGCTGATTCGGGGGCTCTGGCTCAGTCAGGCCGGGGGGAGGGAGCGGTACGGAGGAGGCGGGGCGAGCCTGCGGCGGCAGAGGCCGGCGTGACGTTGCAGCAGCCTGAGGCGCGCCGTGCGCTCTCCCGGGGAAGTTGTCCCCGGATTACGGGAGCCTGGCCGTGGCGGGCTGCACAGGCTCCCGGGAGGGGCGGTGTGGAGAATGACCTGTGCTCGCCCACAGGCTGTTTGGTGGCGGCAGCAGCAGCCTTAGCGTCTCATGCCCGTCTCTGGGGTCCGCGCTGATAGCCGCGGCTCGCGCCCGTCTCTGGAGTTCGTTTAAGTGGCGCTCTGAATCCCCTCTCCTTGCACGCCGCGAAACAAAGAGGCAAGAAAAAGTCTCCTGCCTCTTCGGCAGCTGCAGACTTTTTCTCGTGCACCCTCCCGGCTAGTTGTGGTGCGCTAGACCCTTCAGGCTGTGTTCACGCAGCCAACCCCAGTCCTCTCCCTGGGATCCGACCGAAGCCCGCGCCTCAGCTCCCAGCCCCCGCCCGCCCTGGCGGGTGAGCAGACAAGCCTCTCGGGCTGGTGAGTGCTGCTCGGCGCCGAGCCTCTGTGCGGGAATCTCTCCGTTTTTCCCTCTGCGTCCCTGTTGCTGTGGGATCCGCGCTGATAGCCGCGGCTCGCGCCCGACTCTGGAGCTCGTTTAGGCGGCGCTCTGAATCCCCTCTCCTTGCGCGCCGCGAAACAAAGAGGCAAGAAAAATTCTCTTGCCCCTTTGGCAGCTGCAGTCTTTTTCCCGGACTCCCTCCCGGCTAGCACCGAAGCCCGAGCCCCAGCTCCCAGGCCCCGCCCGCCCCGGCGGCTGAGCAGACAAGCCTCTCGGGCTGGTGAGTGCTGGTCGGCACCGCTCCTCTGTGCGGGAATCTCCGCTTTGCCCTCCGCACCAATGTGGCTGCGCTCTCCTCCGTGGCTCCGAAGCTTCCCCCCTCTGCCACCCGCAGTCTCTGCCCACGAAGGGGCCTCCTAGTGTGTGGAAACCCTTCCTCCTTCACAGCTCCCTCCCACTGGTGCAGGTCCCGTCCCTATTCTTTTGTCTCTGTTATTTCTTTTTTCTTTTGCCCTACCCAAGTACGTGGGGATTTTCTTGCCTTTTGGGAGGTCTGACGTCTTCTGCCAGCGTTCAGTGGGTGTTCTGTAGGAGCAGTTCCACGTGTAGATGTATTTCTCATGTATCTGTGGGGAGGAAGGTGATCTCCGCGTCTTACTCTTCCGCCATCTTCTGTTTCTAGATTTTTTGATGATGGCCATTCTGACCAGTGTGAGATGATATCTCATTGTAGTTTTGATTTGCATTTCTCTAATGATTAATGATGTTGAGCATTCTTTCATGTGTTTGTTAAAGTGAATCAGCTATACATATACATATATCCCCCTACCTCCTCCCTTTTGCGTCTCCCTCCCACCCTCCTTATCCCACCTCTTGAGGTGGTCACAAAGCACTGAGCTGATCTCCCTGTGGTATGTGGCTGCTTCCCATTAGCTATCTATTTTACATTTGGTAAGACTACTTTTTTAAATTAAGATACCCTACTTCCCTTGATCATATTTTTACAAACTTCAAATTATATTTTAGTTAATATTAAATAACAAATATATTCATGTAACAAATATATGCATGTTTTTTTAAAAAGAAGCATATTAATTCCACCAAACTAGAATAATCATTATAACCACTTGATATTTTTCTTTTTATCAAATCCAGTTTTGTCACACATGTATACATGTGTGCTTTAAAAACTATTTTTATTTTCCTTAGAGTAGATACGATATAGTTTGCTAATTTTTCCACTTGGTTGGCTACAAAATAAGTATACTAATTTCCTGGAAACGTAGTGATTTTTATCTTCATTGGCATTTGATTTTTGGGCCCAGAGTTTTGACTCTTCCTAATTATGTTAGCAAAATATGACATCATAATTGCTCTCATTTCCATTTACATAACTTTAGTGATACTAAATATACCCCACAAATTTTGTTTTAATCTATATATCTTACTTTGTATCAATGTTTTTTGCTCATTTACACATGGATATCTTAGATACTTCCTTTCAATTCTTTTAAATTTTTTATATGATAAAATATTAGCCTACTGGTAACATGTTAAATACAAGTATTGCCTCTATAGTTAACTTTTTGGTTGTTATTTCAAGATAACAATTTTATAAAGTATTTATAATAGCAAGATTTTCAAACTAATATATACAATATAATGGATTTGTTTATCTTCCATCTCCCCCAAATGAAGACTGGTTAAATTAGTATCTACAAAAGAGTACGAAAGATTTTCTGCAATTCTGCTCAATTTAATTGTTAATTTTTGTCCTTTTAAAGTGTGCTATCTTAAACCCAGATTTATAGTATCATTTGTAAGAATTCTACAGATGAATCTTTCACAGGACATAGTGGCACTGTAGGTGCTAGGCAAGACAGTTTCTACCTAGGTTTGAAATTCTTATGACATTTCAAGTCCATTTTTAACTTAAAGAGAATGAGAAATTGCAAGGACTTCAAATTTACAGTGTGCCTGAGGCGGAGATGGAACTGAATTCAGCTGGTACTATTATTCATGGTAGACAAAGCTAAAAATTGAAGTTGTATTCCTTAAATAGTATATTAAATGTGTCTTGAGAAAAAGTTCGTTTAATGAGGGAAGAAGTTTTCCAATTTTAGGCTTTCTAAATGACTAAAGCCATTATAAAATGCAAATAATCTGAATTGAAATTATTTTGTCTTTAGGTTTGAGGGAAAACTTTATATGAGTGCTTTATTTTTAAGAAAAAGTCATACTTATAGATAGTAAAATCTGGTCTGTAAATTTCCGTAGTCTCAATTTAAAAGAACACATCAATGTTTTAAAACTTTTTAAGAAGTGAATTTCTTTTTTTTTTTTTAGAAATGTGCCAGAATGTTCTTAAGCCGTGTATCATAGTGGACTGTATTTCTTTTTTTTTTTTAAAGAGCACCACCTTCTTTTTATTTATTTATTTATTTATTTATTTATTTATTTTTGTCTGTGTTGGGTCTTCGTTTCTGTGCGAGGACTTTCTCTAGCTGCAGCGAGCGGAGGCCACTCTTCATTGCGGCGCGCAGGCCTCTCACTATGGCGGCCTCTTCCGCTGCGGAGCACAGGCTCCAGACGCGCAGGCTCAGCAATTGTGGCTCACGGGCCTAGTTGCTCCGCGGCATGTGGGATCTTCCCAGACCAGGGCTCGAACCCGTGTCCCCTGCATTAGCAGGCAGATTCTCAACCACTGCGCCACCAGGGAAGCCCAGAAGTGGATTTCTTAAATGAGCATTTAAGTTAATTAATATAAGCAATCAAGTGGAAAAAATTACACGCTTTCATTATAAACCCTAAGTCTTAGAACATTTGGGTCATCAAGAAAATAACATCTTACAAGTTATGATGATTATGTGTCAACTTGGCTGGGCTAAGTGATGCCCAGATAGCTGGTATAACATTATTTCTGGGTGTGTCTGTGAGGGTGCTTCCAGCAGAGATTAGCACTTGAATCTGTAGACTAAGGATGACCCTCCCCAATGCGGGTGGGCATCATACAACCCATTGAGGGCCTGAATAGAACACAAGAAAGCAGAGGAAGGGAGAATTTGCTTTTTGCTTGAGCTGAGACATCTATCTTCTGACCTCTAACATCTGTGCTCCTAGTTTTCTGGCTTTCAGACTCAGACGAGGATGCATGCCATTGGCTCCCCTGGTTCTTGGGGCTTTCGTTTTGGACTGGAACTGTACCACTGGCTTTCCTGGTTCTCCAGCTTGCAGATGGCAGACCATGGAACTTCTCAGCCTCCATAATCATATGAGCCAATTCCTATAATAAATCCCACCTTATATATATCTATATATATTCTATTAGTTCTGTTTCTCTCTAGAACCTAATATACAGGTTAAAGGTTGATTGTCTAAAGAACTATTTATAGGAGATTGGGAAATGTCAATAAACTTATTCACTTGCATTCTCGCTTTCTTCATTATTCACTGTAAAAGCAGGAAAACAATGTACTTTAGAAGTGATTAGTTTATCCCTTCCTTATGGTGATGAGTTCCCTGTTAGTCTCAGAGCCTGGAGTTCTAGAGACTTGCTCTACACCGTTTGTTTTTGGCATCTCTGTTCTTACACACGGTCCTCTGTATAGCTGAACTTTGCAATGCTCAGCCTACGAATGTACAATTCAGCTTTCAGGTCCACTCTTAATCTTTATCTCATTTGTTAAGACCACTGCACTATTTCTCAGTGAATTCTCGAGGCACTGTGACGGCTAAACCTCCCCATAGGCATCTTACTGATATCACTTTCCGATCTCAAGAAGCCCAGTTTAATTGAACACAGCTGGCTCAAAGGTATGAGACTTTGAATCCCATCAGCAATCCTTCTTTACTGTGTAATCCACATGCAGTGTGATTTAAGCCACTTCCTAAGTTTTGTCTAAGTACATTAGCCTTCAGAGATTTCATTTTCCTCTAAGAGGGAAAGGGCTCCTTTGCTCTTCAATTACATGTGTAGATAAGATGTAGTATGACAGCTCTTTTGGAGAGACGACTTCCACCATTGATCCAGTATACAATATACCTGAAGCTGTGAAATCTTCTGGTATTACTCATGAAAATAAATATGATGCAGGAGTTGAAGCCTGCAAAGTTACAGCTGGCACTTGCATCTTTAAAAAGGAGGGGATATTTTCATTGCAATATTGAAATATCATTTGTTAGTTTCCACATTTGTTAAACTTTATAGAGTTTATATCAAGCGATGTGTAGAAATACAGAAATAATGATTGAATATCTGTCTTAAGGAAACAAAATCTATTTCATTAATGGTCATTTTTTTCAACATTTATTTTATTTATAAAAATAACTAGAAGTTAAATGAATCATGATGCATTGCATCATTTTACTGTGTGACTTATTTCACTAATAATGACTATCTACCAGACTCATTTTATTCATTCATTTGCATATTTGTTTAACATATATGTATATATATATATATATTTATATATATAAATATATATATATATATATATATTTGAGTACCTATTAGGTTCTAGTGAGAAAGACAGACAAAAATTTAATAAATACATAATATATACTCAGAAGATGTGGCAGCCCTGGATGTGTGTCACCAGTATCTCCCTTCAAGAGAAAATCCGCTGCAAAAAGTGCAGTCGACCTACAGTTTCCAAAAACAATGCCCTTGGAATCTGCTTCCACCCTGGAGCTGTGAGTGGACAGCACCAGCCAATGACCGGGCAACTGGGGGAGTAGGGCATATCCACTTTCGCCCATCACAACTCTCCTCTAACAAGCCATCTTTGCTCTGGAGCTCTCTGTTGGGCTGGTCAAGAACTTCTCAGGGTTGCACTTTAGTCTAAAGCTCTGTTCAACCCTCTCTTTCCCTCCCTCTTCTCCAATACCTGTCAGACCTGCATTGTGGCTTACCTACACCTACTCCTTTTCTCCTTATCCTCCACAGAAATACCGCCAATTGAATTACTTGTGCTTCTAACTCTGTCTTCGTGCCTGCTTCCAGAAAGACATGATCTGACACAGATGGTGATAAATATAATTAAAAAAATGGCAGCATAATGTGGTAAGGGGTTGGGTTTACCATATGGGAAATGGAGGTTAGCAACTTTAAAGCACGGTAAGAGAGGTGTCCCTGAGAAGATGAATTTTGAGTAAATCCTTAAAGGAAAAAGGAGTGATCTATATGGATAGCAAGACAGAGGGAACTGCCAGCCAAAAATCCCTTTGAAACCCATATGCTGGTTCAGTGTGATGGAGGGAGGCCGCATGCTCTTTGCTCATCATTGAAAAAAGCTTGTTGGAAGAAGGATGATTTCATGAGTCCCTACATGATGTAGAAGCCACAGTTCTCAAGCTGTGAAGTCAGGGACGATGTTCCCACAATGCAGCGCTTTAATGAAGTCATGCTTGTAGAAAAGGAATAAGCCAGTGAAATGGCTTTGCATATATTTTTATAAGATGAACCATTGTTCTAGGAGGAGTCAAAGTTGGTATGAAATTCTCTAGTGGTTTCCAAGCACTTCTGAGGATAAAAGCTAAAAAATATGATGTAATAGTTATAAAAAAATTAGAGTGAAATGCATTGTTAAAATAATGCACATGTACCTTGTATATTTACTCTGAATTTTTGTTCATCTTTCATCAATATTATTGTACATATCTTTAGGAATAACGTTTTGAAGTTTTTCTGTTTCATCCCATTATGAAAACAATAAAAATACAAAACCAAACCATTAGATTACTTTGGATCTCAGGATTAATATACTACTCTGCTGTCAATTATTCCCAAATCTCTGCAAAATCAGTTAAAATGCCCTCTTGAGAAGCAGCTAAAAAATAAAAGTGTCATGTGTTCCTCTGGTTTGAAATAGAAAACCAAATGATGTGGAGTAAATACACAGGAAGGAAATGGGAAGTATGATAAGATAAATGATGTTAACTAATTCCCAAAGGTTAAGGTTGCCCTCTGCCTATATAGTAGTGGAAAAACACTGGACTGGGAGTCATAAGTCACCAAATGAAAAGTGCTAATAGTGTGAAGGAGATGAATGGCACATATACAAGAGGCAGAGTAGATGGCAAGCATATTTGAATTGAGGTGGGTATGTAGTGAAGAGTTGGTTAATTAATTTATTTTTTTAATTAAAAAAATTATTTAATTTTATTTTTGGCTGTGTTGGGTCTTCATTGCTGCACACGGGCTTTTTCTAGTTGTGGCGAGTGGGGGCTACTTTTCGTTGTGGTGCACAGGCTTCTCATTGCGGTAGCTTCTCCTGTTGCAGAGCACGGGCTCTAGGCGCTTGGGCTTCAGTAGTTGTGGCACGTGGGCTCAGTAGTTATGGCTCATGGGTTCAGTAGTTGTGGCTCATGGGCTCTAGAGCACAGGCTCAGTAGTTGTGGCGCACTGGCTTAGTTGCTCCGCAGCATGTGGGATCGTCCTGGACCAGGGCTCGAACCTGTGTCCCCTGCATTGGCAGGTGGATTCTTAACCACTGTGCCGCCAGGGAAGTTCCTGGTTAATTTATTATAAGCCCTGCAAATGCTCAAATGGAATCCAAGACGAAGGTTGAAGAAAGAAGCCTAATAAATCTTAAATCTCACAGTACTTAAAGACGAACTGAAGTGCACATATCCTCAGCAAACTTTTCAACTCTGACACTCTCTTCTGGAAGGAGGGGCCTGTCAAAATAGGTTCCAGTGGTCAAATGATGCATCTTCTTCCCCAACACAGAGCAGCACTTTCTGGTTTGCTGAGAAAATGTTAAGTTTACCCTTTGGACGTCCAGTCCCAGTCAGTGCATTGCTTTAACAACCGTTTTCCAGGGACTGTAGCAATAAAACATGGCAAGAGCAATGGATTTGCAGCAGATGAAGGTGTTGCCAAATCCCCAAAGCTTTGCCTGCTTCTGTGTTGACAGAGGAAGGCAGAGGAACAGATGCTAGAAACAAACAGTTCTCAGGGCAGGAAAAATAAACACTAAAGGAAAACTGTATTTCCCAGAACAGATGATTAAGAAATTAAAATATCTGATGATAAAGGCTAGGTCCAGATGGCATTTATTTCTGACCACCCAAAGAAAAGAAAAATTATGAACAAAAAAAATGCAGATCCCAGAGATAACTAAATTCCCTATGAAACCCTGAAATATACAGAAGACAAGGAAACTAATTTTTTTTATTTTGAAAGGAATATGGGCATAATAGTTACTATAATGCTATCTGACTAAATATCAAAAATAATATTGTATATACTTACTAATTATTGCTATCAGATTAGGGTAATGATGAAAATTTTAATGATTAGTTTTTTTAACTTGTAGAAAAACAGCAATTAATGTTTTGGTTTTTATTAGTGCTTTAAAAAAAAAATTTCTCCTCCTGGCTTTTTTTGAAGTTAGGTGTGGTCATGTGACTTAGTTGATCATTGAAATGGGTGGAAGTAATGGGTGTCACTTGCAGGTGGGAGATTTAATGTCTAGTGCATGATTCACCATGTCCCTTTTTTCAGTCTTGGCAATTGTGGAAGCAACTGAGTTGCAGTGTGGTGTCCTGAATAAGATGATGTACAGCAGAGCAAGGTATAGCAAAACGGTTATAATTCTAAGTCACTGAATTTGGAGTATTGCAAAGCATAACCTTGACTCTCCTGATGGATGCAAATATTTAGTAAAATCAGCATATTCACAGGATAACAACTTAATTTTTTATTCAATGGCTTTTATAGAATAGCAGTTGTGTGGAATTCTACCCAAAGAGCTTGGGCCAGTTCAAATAAATAGAATTAGCAGGTCTTGTGCAAAAGACTATGTCATCTAATAAATATTGAAGAACCTAATTTTTTTTCCCAGAAACATTAACATATAGACATGATTCTCATTTCAGAGCTAAAGAATCTGGGAACCTGTGCATCACATGCACTAACTGAGACTCAAAAATCAGTCATACTAAGAAGGGTGAGGTTGGAGTACCTAAGTAGAGGCTGAATTTAGATTTTTAAATCTATTCTTGGGCCTGTACTATAAGAAATAAGGATTTGAGCCCAGAAAATTGATCCAAAGACAGACAATAAATCAAAGAGGGCAGGGGAGGGACAAGGTGATATAATATGTTACATTTTCCAGCATTAATGAAAGACAGGCAACCCCAGATCCAAGAAGCCCAGATAGCCCTAAGCAATACAGATATCAAAACAAAATAAAACAAACAACAACAATGAAAACAACTTCACACAGACACATCATAGTCAATCTTCTAAAAACCAAAAATAAAAAGAAAACTTAAAGGGAGCCTATGTGGGGGGCGGGGAGTGAAGCATTATGTAGAGAGGACCAAAGGTAAGAAATACTCAGATTTTTCATGAAAGATTTTACGGAACAGAAGACAGTTGAATGGGAATGCTTAAAATGCTGAAACAAACAATAGTGTCAACCGGATTTCTATATCTAGTGAAAATATCTTTCAAAAATGGAGGCATAATAAATACTTTTTCAAACAAATACCAAGAGAATTTATTGCCAGAGACCTGTAATACAAGACACATGCAAAGAAATTCCTTAGACAGAAGTATGAAGTCTGATGGAAATTTAACATTAAACTCTTTAAAAGATAATCGATTTTAAAGAAAAATTGTAATAAAGTACTCTGAGTTTATGACATATGTAGAAGTAAAATGTATGAAAAATAGTTCAAAAGGTGGGAAAGAGGAAATGGAATTATACATGAATGGTGTAAAAATATTTGATAGTACTAATACTAAGTTAAAAATGTTTATTTTACACCCTTGAGAAATTCACTAAAATTTTAAAAAAGTGACATAGTGACAACCCACGTCCCCTGCACTGGCAGGCAGATTCTCAACCACTGTGCCGCCAGAGAAGCCCTTATTTATTTATTTATTTATGGCTGCGCTGGGTCTTTGTTGCTGCGCGTAGGCTTTCTCTAATTGTGGTGCGCGGGGGCTACTCTTTGTTGTGGTGCGCAGGCTTCTCATTGCGATGGCTTCTCTTGTTGTGAAGCACGGGCTCTAGGCACGCGGGCTTCAGTAGTTGTGGCTCGTTGGCTCAGTAGTTGTGGCTTGCAGGCTCTAGAGCGCAGGCTCAGTAGTTGTGGCGCACGGGCTTAGTTGCTCCGCAGCATGTGGGATCTTCCCGGACCAGGGCTCGAACCCGTGTCCCCTGCATTGGCAGACAGATTCTTAACCACTGCGTCACCAGAGAAGCCCCTGTATATCTTCTTTAGTGAGGTTTCGGTTAAGGTCTTTGGCCCATTTTTTAATCAGCTTGTTTGTTTTCTTACTGTTGAGTTTTAAAAGTTCTTTGCCTATTTTGGATAACAGTTCTTCATCAGATGTGTCCTTTGCAAATAGTTTTTCCCAGTCTGTGGTTTGTCTTCTTATTTTCTTGACATTGTCTTTCACAGAGCAGAATTTTTTAATTTTAATGAAGTACGACTTATCAATTATTTCTTTTCATGGGGTGTGCCTTTGGCATTGTATCTAAAAAGTTATTGCCATGCTCACTTCAGCAGCACATGTACTAAAATTGGAATGATACAGAGAAGATTAGCATGGCCCCTGTGTAAGGATGATGTGCAAATTCGTGAAGTGTTCCAAGTTTAAAAAAATAAAAATAAAAAAAATAAAAAGTTATCACCACAGCAAAGCTCATCTACATTTTCTCCTATGTTATCTTTTAGGGGTTTTAAAGTTTTGTGCTGTTTTACATTTAGGTTTGTTATCCATTTTGAGTTAATTTTTGTGCAGGGTGTAAGGTTTGTGTCTAGGTTCATTTCTTTTTTTTGCATGTGGATGTCCAGTTGTTCCAGCAACATTTGTTGAAAAGATGATCTTTGCTCCATTGTATTGCTTTTGTTTCTTTGTCAAAGATCAGTTGACTATATTTATGTGGATCTACTTCTGGGCTCTCTGTTCTGTTCCTGTTTTTTAAAAATAGTACTTCCTTCTAACAACTATGCAATTAACTTATTTTTATGTTATTTTTAAGTTTATTTTACTATGTAAGATACATAAGAGCAAGCATTTTTAAAAAACTACTGTATCCCCAGTAAAGAACACGTTTCACAATATATATAGACACTCTGTAAAAATTTGTTGAATGAATAAATGAGTGAATCACTGAATCAGAAAGTTTCAAAATAATGTATAATAATACTGACTGCTTGAACTTAGCAGCTTCTGTCCTCTGGTAAATAGAGATGTGAAAGAGGGACTTCCCTTGCTCTTGAAGAAAATACAAAGTTTTAGATCTTATATATTTTTAATTTACAGATTCTATGTCCAGAGCTGGTAAGATTCTAATTCTTGTTTTTAAGAATAAATGTAAAAGGAGTCTGACACAGAGAGAGAGAGATATGACTGCTACATTGAGACAATAGGAACTATACTCCATTTCTTATTTTTTCTCCGATGTCTTTGAAGTTTATTAAGGAAAGGGGACATTCCTCTTCTCAAAAGAATTGTGATTTTTCTCCTCTTTTCTTGGAAATCCCTGTGGATGGTACTGAGCTTACAGAATCAGGCATCAAAGAAAGCTCTATTCTGCACTGTAGTGAACTAGAATAGACTACAGTTTAAGAACTGTTGTTTCCTTATGCATTTCTCCCTTTGGAGACGTTGACACACACATTTCTGAAATAACTTGGAGCACTGGGTATGTTTCATCTACAGGCTTTCGCTTATCACACAAAGCTTCTTGGCTTAAATTGTGCTTTGGTGGACGTCCCCCTGTGCCTGCAACTAAGAGTTGTGGCTTTCACAGGGATGGCAACTCCTGCACGAAGAGCAGCCTGTGTGATAATTCAGACATAACTAGGTCAATTTCCTTTACTTATCATTTTGCCATAGATTGTATTCATGTTTCCTTTTGTTCTTGGAGACAGTGTTTCAAATTGTAGAAGTAATGAATACATTGAGCAGTCTCTTTTGAAAGGAAAGTATTACAATGAGATAAATGTTATTAAAATATATTCCTTGAAGGGAAGTCCTTCAGGGCAAGGTAATTTTGCTGAACATATACTTGGTATTATAATAACATTATACAATACTACTTATGTTATTTTATTGGGATAATAATAACAGTTTCTATTTTTCTTCCAAGCCACTCAGGAGAGATTGTGTGTGTTGTGGGGGAGGGCAGAGGTGTTGCTTCAAAAAGACTTATTTCATTACATGATGTTAGTTTAAGGAGAATTTATTACTTTTATATTTAGAGAGAGATGGCCATTGGATAAATTTTTCAAATTACTATCTAAGGTCATGCAGATATGGACAGACTATGATTGTTATTTTTAGTAAGGGCAGCTGAAGAGATGAACCCATAATGATAAATCCAATATAATCAAAATGTTTTTGTTCATCCTTGACTGAGATACACTTTTTCACAAAATATCATTTCTGAAAAGAAATTAGACTAAGATGAAGTGCATTGCTTTTATATTTTGGAAGGATTAAAATTTAAATAAGTAGGAATTGGAGGCCCGTAGTGTTTATTTTTTCCCCACTAGAGAGGAGGGGTGATTTGTGAAATGACAGCACTGTTGAAACAAGGAACGCTAATTGTTGGAATTCCGCACAATTCCAGGAGAGAGAACAGAGAGCTTCATTTTATCTCTGATTGATCAATAGATTATGTTCACTCAAACAACATTTATTAAACACCTCCTATGGGCTGAGCACAGTGCTAGGAGCTTGGGATGCAAATATGAACACACTGAAACTCTTGGTCTCATGGAGTATATGTTTCAAAAATAAATTACTACATATGCTTTCAGATGGTAAGTTTCTTATGCAACTTGGTTTGCACTGTAAAATGATATTTTATAAAAAATTTTCTGATTATAGATATGGTATGTGAAACTACCCATAACTCTACTGCCTAAACAACTGTAAACATTGTTTTATCTTTCTAATTATATAACTACATTAAAATATCGCTTTTCGGGCTTCCCTGGTGGCTCAGCGGTTGAGAATCTGCCTGCCAATGCAGGGGACACGGGTTCGAGCCCTGGTCTGGGAAGATCCCACATGCCGTGGAGTAACTAGGCCCGTGAGCCACAACTACTGAGCCCGCGCATCTGGAGCCTGTGCTCCGCAACAAAAGAGACCATGATAGTGAGAGGCCTGCGCACCGTGATGAGGAGTGGTCCCCGCTTGCCGCAACTAGAGAAAGCCCTCACACAGAAACGAAGACCCAAAACAGCCAAAAATAAAAAAATAAAGTAAAATAAAATAAAATAAAATAAATAAAAAGCACACTTTAAAAAAAAATCTCTTTTCACTTAGTATCTATTTGTACATTTAAACATACTGATCCTAATGGTTATAAGATTACACAGAAATAAATAATCTATTATTCAGCATTTAGGTTGCTTTTTTTTTTTTTAAATATATATTTATTTATTTATTTATTTTTGACTGTGTTGGGTCTTCGTTTCTGTGCGAGGGCTTTCTCTAGTTGCGGCAAGCGGGGGCCACTCTTCATCGCGGTGCGCGGACCTCTCACTATCGTGGCCTGTTTTGTTGCGGAGCACAGGCTCCAGACGCGCAGGCTCAGTAGTTGTGGCTCACGGGCCCAGTCGCTCTGCGGCACGTGGGATCTTCCCAGACCAGGGCTCGAACCCGTGTCCCCTGCATTAGCAGGCAGATTCTCAACCACTGCGCCACCAGGGAAGCCCTAGGTTGCTTTTAATTTCCTGCTGTTAGGAAGAAGATCTTTGTAAAATGTCTTTGGGTGAATCAGAAATCATTTTTAGGATAAATTCCTATAAGTGATGTTACTCAATACAACCATAGGGAAATTTTAAAAACTTTTGGTAATATTTTCAAATTGTACACTTTGCAAGAACAATCTATTTTAAAGCTGTTCAGTTAGGGTCTTAGATTAGTGACAATTTCCATTCTCACTTTCCTTCTAATATTGGTTATTGTGTTGCATATTCATCAGCACTCTGCAAAATGCAACATTTTCTCAAACATTATTCACTTACCTTGCTCCTTCAGTTAAGAGGCTTATGGTGATGGATAAATAAAATTGCAGAGTGGAGATAATTTCTTGGAATGACAAAGCCTCTGCATATATTCAAATTTGACTTCTGCATTCTCTGGTTATTGCATTTTCAGAGTTAGTTTTTATCGGGGAAGATTTCACCTGTGTTCGTGAAAAGCAACAATGCATTGTTCAGCATAACTCACTGAGGTCAGTCTAAATACCACACACTACCCTAGTTTCTTTGCTCTAAATACCATTTTTAGCATTGGGAATCACCAGAGAAAGGGAAGAAAGTAACCCTGAGCTACTTCAGATCAATTCAACAAACGTTTATTTATTGTCTATGACATATCTGACTCCATCTCGGTACAGGTACTGTAACCATGTGAGTTGAGGCCCAGTTACCCTGGGTATTACATTTAGCTCTGGAATTTCCTCACAGCTAGCAGAAAATTCCTAATACTTGGGATTATGTCCCATATGGTGCCCTGTGCTATTCTTTCTATATAATAATTATGATTTATGTTTTTCTCACAAGAGCTATCCTGTAGTATTCAATTCTGAGAAGTAAGGAAAAGAAAGTGTTTCATATTTTCTAGACATACATCAACTGGAAATTGACCGATTCCCTGAATATGCCCTTAATATTGGTTAAACAGAGTCAATACGTGGGAGGTTTTTGCTAGTCACTTTGAATCACCATAAAAGACTGTGGATGTAGCTCTGAGAGAATATGATGGATGCTCAGTGCAGGGTAAACTTAAGAAAGAAATTCAAAACTCCATTTAAGAGATAGAAAGGAAATGTAATTTCAAGAACATAAATCAAAGTTTGTTTCCTGAAATGTGTGTTTTAAGTGAATCCGATGTTTTGCCGCTTAGTCAATAGAAATTGAAAGTATAAAGAAGTGAATTCTGAGATATATTTGTAGTCTTATCAGATATTGGGGTGCCGACGTCTCATTTAGTGTGGTGATACCCACTCATGGTGAAATATTATATCTATCTCTATATATTTTTCTTCCTCCCTCCCTCCCTCCTTCCCTCCATCCTTCCTCTTTCTTTCTTTCTTTCTCTCTCTCTTTCTTTCTTTCTTTCTCGCTCTCTTTCTTTCTTTCTCTTCCTTCCTTTCTCTCTCTTTCTCTTTCTTTCTTCCTTTCCCTCCCTCCCTCCCTCTCTCTCTCTCTCTTTCTTTCTTTCTTTCTTTTCTTCCCTTTTGTGTTACATGGTAGTAAGGAAGTCCCATCACATCAGAATTCTGCTCAGAAAACTCCTGGCAAGGGACACACTGCCAAATACAGAGTGAGTGTGTATGCCAGATTGAAATCTCCGTGTGATTTTGTCATGCAGCATAATGAGCTGGCAGCTAAAAATGAACACAAGCAGATTGCCTTTCCTTCCTTCTATTTGCAGTTATTCCTTTGGAGAATATTTGTCACCTTTGGATGGAGCTGAATTCCAAATATTTTGCTCATTTTCCAAATACAATTTTGAAAAAATTCTATTTGCCCTATCAGACAGATGACCCTCCAATTTATCAGCTCTGGCCTTAGATTATATTCTCCCACTTTTTAAAGATGCACATAATAGCATGGCTTTAAATGCACTGACTTAAAATTATCCTTTTAATAGGAGGAAACTCATTTTTCCCCCAAAATGGTTTTCAGCACTGTCTTCTGTCTGAAAGTGTATCTGAATTCAAGAAGACCATTGTCAAATAACTAGATGTGTGTGTGTGTTAATAATGCTCAGAAATTGCCAGAACTCCTAAGATTAATTCTATCTTCTAACTAGAGGAGGAAAAAAAAAAAAAAACACAACTGTTAAAGAACATATCATTGTAAGTAAATTTTTGTTTTTTGTAGAAAACATATATTTTTGTCTATTAAACCCACAACTGAATATCACTGTTTGTTTGGAGCAGAACGACATGAAGCAGTTGATTAAAAAATTTTGCATATCTATACTATAACAGTAGTGTAAGTTAAAGCTGTATTTTAAGAAAGTTGTGGTTTAGTGGAAAAAAGTTCAGGGTCCTGAAAGAACAATAGCAAAAGGAGCCAATTATCTTTAAATTGTCTGGTTCAGTAGGAAGAATCCTTTCATCTTTTTTCACCAAAAGCATTTTTAGCCAAGCCTAATATCTCTATTTCATACTAGTCTGTGTTTTTTCTGGACCCTGAGCGCCTTTGGGTCAAATCCTGGCATTGCTATAGTGTTCATGATTTGGGGTAAGTTACACAAATTTCCTGAGAGTTGTTTTATTTGTCTGTTAAGACATGAGACACAGTGTGAGGTTTCACTGAGTACATGTGAAAAAAAATCTCAACTTTGTTAGATTTAGGATGCATTGGTTCACTTATTCTGTCATTTGAACTAGAGAGCTACCAGCTGGACCCTTGTCCCTTAGCATATATTTTACCTTCATTAAGAATTAATGAGCTTCCTCAACTTGGCAAAGCACACCTGCAAAAACCCTACAGGCAAAATTACACTTAATGGTGAAAACTAAATGCTTTTTCCTAAGATCCAGAGCAAGACAAGGATGTCCACTCTCACCACTTCTATTCAACATTGTACTGGGGGTTCTAGGTAGGACAATTAGGCAATAAAATGGGAAAAATAAAGGCAGACAGATTGGAAAGGAAGAATTAAAACTATCCTTATTTGCAGATGGCATGATCTTATTACAGAAAATCCTAAGGAATTCACTAAAAAAACTATTAGAACTAATAAAGTTCAGCAAGTTTGCAGGATTCAAGATCAATATATTGAAAAATTGTATCTCTATATATTTGCAAAGAAGATTCCAAAATGAAATTAAGAAAACAATTTTATTTATAATGGTATCAAAAAGAATAGTACACACATCAAAATTAAACAAAAGAAATACAAAACTTATGCTCTAAATACTGTATAGCATAGTTAACAGAAAACAATAAATGGAAAAACATTCTATTTTTCATAGATTGGAAGTCTTAATATTGTTAAGATGGCAATATTTGGCAATATTCCCAAATTGATCTACAGATTCAATGCAATCCTTTTCAAAATTACAGGTAGCTACTTTGCAGAAAATTACAAACTGCTCCTAAAATTCATATGGAAATTCAAGGGATCTAGAATAGCCAAAATGATCTTCAAACAAAAATAACAAATGTAGAGACTCACACTTTCAGACTTTAAAGCTTACAACAAAGCTATAGTAATCAAGACTGGCATAAGGATAGATATACAGAACATTAAAACGGAATTGAGAGTCCAGAATAAACTCTCACATTTATGCCCAACTAATTTTTTACAACAATGTCAAGATCCTTCAGTGGGGGAAAGAGTAGTCTTTTTACCAAACGGTCCTGGGACAACTGGATATCCATACACAAAATAATCAAGTTGAACCCCTACTTGATATCATATATGTAAGTTAAATAAAAATGGATCAAAGAACTAGGTGTAAGAACTAAAACTATAAAACTCTTAGGAGAAAACATAGGCATAAATCTTTGTGATTTTGAATTAGTCAATGGTTTCTTAAATAGGACATCAAAAGTGAAAACAATAGAAGAAAAAAGAAATAATTAGATTTTATAAAAATTAATTTTGTACTTCAAAGGATACTGTGAAGAAATTAAAAAGGCCACAGAATGAGAGAAAATATTTGCAAATCATATGTTTGATAGAGGACTTGTATCTAGAATATGTAAAAAACTCTTACAAAGCAACAATAAAAAGGCAAATTACTCAATTAAAAATGGACAAACGATGTGGATAAATATTCCTTCAGAGAATAGATACAAATGGCCAGTAAACACATGAAAAGATGCTCAATGTCTTTAGCCATTGGAGAAATGCAAAAAAAGCACAATAAGATACTACTTCACACCAAGTAGGATGGCTATAACAAAAATGACAGATTATAATTGTTGGTGAGAATGTGGAGAAATCACAGCCCTCATACACTGCTGGTAGGAACGTAAAATAGCACAGCCTCTTTGGAAAACAGTTTAGAAGATCCTCAAAATGTTAAGTATGGAGTTACCATATGAACCAGGAATTCCACTCCTAGGTATATATCAAGAGAAATAAAAACATATGCACACACAAAACTATGTATTAACTATGTTAATACACTAAAAACCATTGAACTGTACACCTTAAATGGATGAATTGTATGGCATGCAAATTATATCTCAATACAGCTATTAAAAATGGAATTAATGAATGTAAGTGGCTTTTAGCTTGTGTGGTATGAAAACATTTAAAATCAGAGCATACTTCCTATAAAAAGCAATCATATTTAGACAGGACATATCTAGTTGGAATAAATGGCTAAATTCATGTGGGCACCAAAAGCAGTCTAGTATGGAACATTTTCTGTTTGGCTAAAGTAGCCATTTGATCTAAAACAAATAAAAATGGAAAAGTCAAGTTAACCTGTAATTGATTTACTAGGAATGTTATGTATTGGCAAGTGTCCTATGTAGCTAGCTGGCTTGAAAATTATCCCAAACTAGAGTCATTGCTGCTTAATTGTAGACATGCCTAAGCATCCAACTCAGTCTATCTCCAAATGACACAAATGCTTCTTGTATGATGGAAATGCAGGTGAATGTTTCCTACATGCCTAGAGTACCAACCTAGGTTTAGTTTTAAATGCTCAAATGAAAGCTATGCCATACTGGTTTCTTTCTTTCTGATTCTCCTCACCATGTCTGAATACAGATACTGGCGTGAATGTACATTAGCGTATAGTTTATAAACAAGATGAAAGCAACAAATGAACAATGTTCCCTATTGATCCCTAGACCATGTACTGCATTAAACATACAGTGTAAAAGTGGTAATGAAAGTGGGTAAATCTTTGTGCATTTATTAAAAGTCACAATCTGATATTTAAGAATTTTGAAAACCACTTCAAAGTGAAATGAATATTTTGGTTGATATTTGGGTTATCTTTGATTATTAATATAAAAGAATTAGATAAGAATTATCTAAGGGCTTCCCTGGTGGCGCAGTGGTTAAGAATCTGCCTGCCAATGCAGGGGACACGGGTTCGAGCCCTGGTCTGGGAGGATCCCACATGCCGCGGAGCAACTAAGCCCATGAGCCACAACTACTGAGCCTGCGCGTCTGGAGCCTGTGCTCCGCAATGGGAGAGGCCGTGACAGTGAGAGGCCCGCGCACCGCGATGAAGAGTGGCCCCCGCTCGCCGCAACTGGAGAAAGCCCTCGCACAGAAACGAAGACCCAACACAGCCAAAAATAAATAAATAAATATATTTATATAAAAAAAAAAAAAAAAAAAGAATTATCTAAAATGTTGGCAAGTTTTACATAGTTAGAACTAAGTATTTTACTTCTACTCTGGCTTTGCCCTCAACAGAATTATTTAATGATTATAAATAAGTGATATCTTTTTTTGTTACCTTAACAACCCCTAGAATTAGCTTCAGGGATTTCCCTATCCACCATTCTATGTAGGCTAGCTGGGGCTCCACTCTCATCTTCAAAGTTTGCAAAAGTGACTTAGGCTAAAGCCATTTTGTTTAGAGATGAACAGATGACCAAAACTAAGCTTTAAGTATGAATCGTATGACCTATATAGGAACACTCAGAAAGAAATTTCCTTCTTATATGTTGGTTGGAAATTAATTGGCTGCTACCATGTAACCACAAGGGAAGGATCTTTCTGAGGTTGAGGAGTAATGCTGAGGTTGCCCAAGAAAATGTAAGAAACCAGACCCCAAATATATTATTAGTATTCAGCCAGTAACACAAATCAATAAACTACTTTTTGCTTAAGACAATTTCAGTCAGGGTTTCTATCATTTGCACTGAAATGAACCCAATTTCACAAATTGTGGGAAATCCTCTTTACACTGAATAATTGCTTTTTACCAAAAATTGTAGTGTTTTAGAAGAAGTTATATCTGGATGTGATGGAAATTGGCTAATCCTTAAAAATATCCCATTGGAATTACAACTTAAGAATTCTCATTTTATCTTTGTCATTCTTTCTTAGAAATATTGTTCTTTTCCTCCAATACAGAAGGTGGTTGACATAATTTTATTAAGGCTTTACAAATTATGAGAAAGTAGATTGAAGTAAGACACGATGCCTTCGGAAACAAGGATCCTGCTGTATTTTGTGTTTCCATCTTTGATTTATTCCTTTGTGCAAAAGTAGGACATTGAATAGTCACAATCTTTAGGTATCCACAAAGCTACCAGGAAGAGAATAAGAGGCACAAATGAAATTTTAGCCTTATATCTTGACTTATAGATGATGCTAGTCTTGATCAGGTCCTTATTTCAGGGATCTTCTGTATGTTGACTTATTCACTTCTGAAAAAGATAGTTGTAGTCAAAGAATAAAAGTGCCCAGTGATATCTGTTAAGCTTTGCCCACCCAGTACCTAGATCATTGTAGGCAGGAATTTGTATGCAACCACAGGCTTCTGACTCAATGGTGAGGGGAGTTTGGTATCAGACACTTCCTTGAATAGACTGTAATAGTGATCATCCCTGATTTAAGACTTGGTGTTCCTCCTGTATTCTCTGAAACTGAAGCTCACTCTCAGCACTCCTTTCTGCATTTTTCCTATCCTGTTAATATTTATCACTATTTATCACATGTCCTGGTTCTAATGTGCAGGGACTGTTGCTCAGGTTAACTTTGGCTGAACTTTTGAATATTTCAAAAGTTTTCTCCAGTCTTTTCTCCAGTCTTCTCTTTCTTCAATTAGATTGTGGTATAGTTTGATCAGGCAGTCAGACATTCAAAGGGGTCATCATACCTAATTCCAATTTCAGTAAAAAAATAAGTACGTATATATATGTATTTATATATTTTTTTCTGGCTCTTCTCAGAGCATGAGAATTCTGCCTTGCTTGTTCTCACCTTTCTTCTAGAAAATAAAACTCATCTCAAAGTGTTCCTATCTGCTGGCCTCTTGCTTCAAATACAGACTCCTTTAGTTTCCCTATTACCAAGCTTCACTCACACATGAGGAAACTTGGCTTTTAGTTGGGGCTGCTGACAACTCTGTCCCTGAATTTTTCTTTGAGCATTTTCAGCTGTAACCCTTGGATCCAGTCCTTCCTGACAAATCCTCACTGTCTATGGGACTTGCCACTGGTGGCTGCCTTTCCTTAAGTGTGTGCCCTTGTCAGAGTTCAGCTCTTACTTCCTGACCCTGTATTGATAATGCATTCTGATACATCACATCAACTCTTTTCCCTTGGTTTTCAGTTCTCTTTGCCTAGATGCCCAAAGGAATAGCAAAGGGTTTTTCAAGCTATGAGATACATTATGACTGGGTTTTCATTGTGTTAAATATTGTAAGATATGGGCTTTTAAAAATGTTTCTTAGAAATCACCATTTCAGTGTTGGGAAAGTTTAGAATCAGAGAATATCTCAAATTTTAAAAAAAGTGGATTTTGTTTGTATTCTTTTTTTGGTCTTGCTTTAAAAAATATGTGAACTCATTATATAATAGCTAGTAATTCCAAGTAATTCTCTTTTGTTCTTAATTTAGTTCATTGTTGTTATTTGGTATGAACTTCTAAATTTTATTTTTATTAATGGTGAGGAAAATCAAGCCAATAGTAAACATAGGGAAATACTCACAGAGTCCATATGACTCAACCAATATGAACAATACCAACAATTTAACACAATGTGAAATATGATTTTTATTTTTCAAGCGTTGTGTGTTAGCTTGACTTCTGGGAAAATAACACTTTCCTTGGTCTGCTTTGAAAACAGGGAGTTTTCTCTCATCGACTTTCCTGAGCTTTGTTAAACATTTGTTGCTGTTTTCTACTTGTTCTCTCTTTCTCTAATTAAATGGTGATATAGTTTGACAAGAAAGTCAAAAATTCAAAGTGACATATGGAGGCTTTCCATTCTGTTTTCTATCTGGGAGAATTATGAAACAAGAATGAGGGAAAGGGGGAGGAATGGTGAAAAATAGAGTTATTGCAGTGATGAAGGGCAGAAGGAAATGTGATGTGAGACAGGAATGAAGCCAAACAGATAAAAGAATTGCGGATATGCATTGGGTCTTTCACTTTATTTTTGCAAATGGGGTCCCTGACTGAAACAACATTATTACTGAGGATGGAATTGAAAGAGCATGATGCCTGCCTCCTTCTCTCTCTGCCTTCCTTTGTTTTTCTTTTAACCTTTTATTGAAAAATGACACTTTCCAGTTTCTCTTACCTCCACACTACATATACTGTTTTATTACACTTTCAAGCTGTTTAAACTAACTTAAAAGATTGACTTTAAAGTTTAAGTAATTAAGTATAGAATTAATGCAGAAAATGTTAAAGTTGTGGGCCTTTTGGCAACTTAGAAATAAAATTGCAAATTGATTCCCAGATACAAGATGATCCTGCATCAAGATCTATAAACCAGAAGAAAAATAGATTTAGCTAAAAAATGAATTCTTCTGCAATAATGATAACTTTTGTTTGGCTGATTTCAACTTTTAAAAAATTGGAAAATGATTCTTGTCTTTTGACACAGCCAGAATTAATGAGAATGGATGGGAACTATTGCAAGATGAGAAAGTGTTATCCATTAATTGTGACAGGAAAACTATACTCATTTGTTTGCTTGGGATCTTAGTCACTTTTCATGTGAAGAATTAATTGAATGCATTAAACATGTTAATTTAAAATCAAAATGAGCATTTCTTTGCTCACCCTTGAGTAGGAACATGCTGAGTGACATGAGTAGGAATGGTGCTCCATATGATGTAGTGAATTGGCTTTTTCTCTGAGTACAGATTGTTTAAGCAATTGGAAAATCTTCATTGCTTACTATGTATATTAAGGCATAGGTTAGGCAAAAGTTCACTAAAGCTGTTGATTCATCTGTGTATGAAATGTCAACTGCTATCCAGGAGAGAGTGGTAAATGTTCCACAGCCTTGTAAATTTGCCTAATAGAGGAGAGAGTGCATTAATTTACCATTAACTTGTTAAACCTCATTGCAATATTTTCACTTTTTATACACTTTACGAGTCAATTGAAATAAAAACTGCAAGAATTTTATGCAGTCAGAGGAAAAACATAACTAGGTTTTGCCTTTTGAATACTATCATAGAACATCAGAATGTTTTAGTCTACAAGCAGTGAAGGTTATTCATTGAAGACAGATATGAACTTCCAGATGGTAAGTAAAACACTTTCTAATCAATTTTTATTTATACCTACTGTAAAGATGCTGCTTTAGTAAGTGAAGACTACAATACGCTCTTTGGTGGCATCTAACATCTTGTGTAATGCTTGTAATAGCTGAAAGTTCTGAAGAGAAACAGGATAAGGTTGACAAATTGAAAACAAGCATGTTGCTACCTGTTTGCCATCTCAGAATTTCAATCAAGCTGTGGTTGAAAATATTAAGAAAGGATTCTTGTGATAGCATAGAAATGACTAAGAAAGGTTATATTGGTTAGAGTTTACATAAAGAAGATAATTTAACATAATTCTCATTATAAACATAATTTTCATTAAATCCATGGCTGTGCGTGGGCATAGGTTTGAGTTTCCTTACATTCTGTACATTACGTTAAATGTTGTTTTTTAAAAAACTGGTTTCCCCCCCCCCCCAGAAAATATGTTAAAACAAATAGCCAACCATTGGAAATATCTTTATTTTTTGTATTGGAGAAAAAATGCAAATATTTTATACTGAATTTTTATATGAATTATGAAGCCACATCTTCCCAAATCAGTGAAGAGTTATAAGAAGAAAAAAAAATAGTTTGACTTTATTCATTCCCAAAACGTCTCTATATTTCATATCCTATCGAATGGATTTTATGATGTTCTTTTTGAATATTTGCAGTCATTATCTGGAAAATGTAAATATTTTGAAATGTGTCATCAAAGGTATATATTATTTTCTATATTTTAAGCTAGCCAATATGAAGAAACATTTTGAACCCTGCAGGTAGGATTCTTTAAAAAGAGATTAGTTCCTTCCAAATAGCATCACCTCTATGTAAACACAAAGTATAATTAAAACTGTAAGAGGGCGGGGCAGATGCAACCTATAGAGGGGCGGGGCAGATGCAACCTATAGCAGCCCTGCTCAGACATTGGTCCGTACAACAGTGGCCCCTCCCTCTTCCCTCTCCTCTGTATAAAAGGAACCTGAATTCAGACTGGGACAAGATGGTCTTTTTCAGATGCTAGTGTGCCATCTTCTCAGTCTGCTAGCTTTCCGATTAAAGTCATTATTCCTTGCCCCAAAAACTCATCTCCCGATTTATCGGCCTGTCTTGCTGCGAGCAGAGCGAGCTTGGGCTGGGTAACAAAACTACTTTTTAAGGCTTTGTACACTTGTATGATTTTAGGTGACTGTGTTTCTTTATGTCTTTGCTGATTGTCTCCCATCCCTACTTGCCCCGTTCTGGAGTGCCTTCCATCACTCTCCTAGAGTTTGGTTCTGTGAGTTAAGCACACAAGTTAGTCTTGTCTGTGCAGTTGGCTAAATTACTCAAAAAAAAAATTTTTTTTTTGCTCCATCTGATGCCTTTAGTCATAGACACCTAACATCATACCCAGAGGTCAAACAACCCGAAACTCACCGTAGATAGCCACTCTCTTCATTTGCAATCCTCCTCCTTACCCCCAGAATGAGAAATTCTAGTACAAAAATGGGCTTCTGAATTACAGAACTAGTTTTATTTAAATTGCTTGGAAAGAAAATATCACTTCACACCGAAAACTCATTTGTTCTTAAGACCCCGGCTAACATGTGTTGCTCCTTTGAGCAAACTAGAACTCTCCTCTCCCCACACGAACACACATACCTCCCTTTGAGTAGATACAGCTCTGTGGCTGCACAAAATTTTAAGCAGAGCACACACTAGATTTCTGCTGCCATGTGCTCCTCAGCTGGGCACCGTTCTGCAGGGAGCCAGCACGTCCAGTCCTATATAAATTGTAATCTCCAGATTAAAAGATGTAGAGACGATTTCTGAAAAGAAATAGGTGATGGATAAATTGGAAACTGGAATAAACGTGCACGTACAAAATATGAAGTATTTAACTTTTACATTATACTGATAGGTTTAATTTTGACTATATTAATAATACCTGTTTATTTTAGTAGAGTTCAAACATAAAGAAAAAAGAAAAGAAAAATACCAATTTTCCCAGAGTTAGCTGTTATTAATATAAAGTTTTCATATTGTTTTTATTTTTTTCCAACAAAGCTCTCACATATTTATTACTGAGCCAAAGCACTAGTGTAGAAACACTGACACAAAGAGAAAAATCATTTTCCCAATAAAACACATCCAGCTGTTCAGATAGTAGTGATGTTTTCAGAGTGGTATGGTAAGGCTTAAGTGACCCTGACACAGAATAAATATGTGTGCCATCTCACATAGGGCTCCTTATAGACCCAGCTTGGTTCTTCTCCATTGTCTTCTCTTGGAGTTGTACCTGATTTTATTACCAGTTTTCATTCAAATCCCTTGGGGAATGGGACAATTCTTCTTTCATTTCTTGGCTAGGAATCTCTTGATCCTGAGAGTCTTATGACAAGACATGGCAAGGAACAAATGCAACTGCTCATAGGATGGCAGAGAAGAGCAGAGACAGCTGTTTTTATTTAAAAAGAAAGAATAAACATTACTCAAGTCACTTAACACTTATGTATATTGTAACAATAATTTCTAATTTTATAATGTTTCAAAATGGATATACCAAAATTTACTAATCCTTAGTTGTTGGAAAAATGAGTAGTTTTAAGTAAAATATCTTTCCACAACTTGAATTTCTGATGTTATTCATCTGAATAATGAATTATTTGCCTTTTAATGACATAAAAATTTCTATCCAACCTAAAGTAGAGGTCACTGCTAGGGAACAGTCTTTTTCTGTTAACATGCATTATTAATACTATTGTAATTATAACCACATTGCTACTGGAGAAAATTATTTTATTATGAGTTTCAGTGTCTGATATTAAGGATTAGATTTTATTCTCCATACTGCAGTTTTAATAGCGTAATATATCAAGGGCTTATTTACTGTTTTAGGTAGAGCCACAGATTTGTTTATTCATAGACTCTTAAGTAACCAGATTGCACAGCTGAAAATAATTTGCAAATTTTATTCATTTTCTCACTTAATCAGGCTTCAACTTTAAGAACATAAATACTGAAACACAAAACATTATTTCTATTGTGATTATTCTAACTTGGAAAAGTGTAAGAAAGTAATATTATTGCCTATGGTACTATGCATGTTGCTATTTCTTTGCTTGAAAAGACTCCTTAACTAGAAAAATTGTTTATATCACTGTTTTAATGTTTGCACTTATTACACATGAAAACATGGAACCACTTAATCAAGGAAAAAATTATCTAATTTCTTTCCTGTGGACTGACAAACACTGGGGGTGCAAGAGATATTTTTCAATCTATTTAGACATAGTTGCTTTTAAGCCAGTGGTTCCCTCTTTTACCACCCACTAAGTGCTTCTCTCAGCATCCAAGGTCAGTGGCTATTTTCAGTGAAAATTCTATTAACTGTAACTCATTGGTATCATTACTAATCAGATAGTATCTCTCTAATAGCTAACCAGGATTTCTTATAGTAAACTGGAGTAATTTTCAAGGACATATAAAGTGGCTGGTTTTCTTACCTAAACCACAACTTACCTGTGGTACTCTGGACCCAATGAACACATGTGACTGTCTGGCTATGGATGGCTACTGCTAATAATGCAGATGCCCAGGAAGCCAAGACAATTGAATTTGACCATGGGATGTCCAACCTCCTTTAATGAACCAAACATTTGCCACTGACTTGCAGGCTTCCGCCCCAGCACCCATTGAGACACATTCATTCTGCTTCAAAATGGCATCAGTCATAGGAAGGTCAGAAGCACCCCTTCCATGCTCTATGGGGCAGCATTTTGTTTCTGCTCCTGGGAAGTAGATACATGTGTGAGCACACGCACAACTGCTTTCTGAGAAAAGTCTTTCCTTTCAGATATTTCCACTGCCCACATCCATGGAGGTTGGGGAAGAGTCCTGCCCACACACCTCGCAACCTGGATGCTACGTTGTGCATAACTCACCCTGTTACACAGCCAACTGAGGCAACACTTCATTTAAAAGAAACAACCTCAAGATGATGCTTCGTCCTTGTCTCAATTCATAGCCCCACAAAGTTTGATAAGTAGGCTACACGACTGGACATTCCTTTTATGCCTCTGCTTCACGTTTCCCAAAATTATGTCCTAATATTTTACCAAAAGACCATTTATGAAAAAGCCGTATGTCTGCATTTCAATTAAACTTGCTGTTGACCATATCATTTATTACTTTGTTCCTAGGGACTAATACCATTCAGAAAAACAAAAGGGGAGGGGTTTAAAAAGTTGTTTTTCACATTGAATTCGTATATTTTCTATTGTTAGATAATGACATTTTCCTCTTTCTGTTGATTGCTAAGATACTCAGGTAAACTTTATGCTCATTTGTTGGTCTTTTCTTCAGCTACAGTGTATGGCTCACAGTGGAAGCTCAATAAATTTTTGTGATTTTTTTTTTTTAGTGCATGCTGACTCAACTAGCTCTTGCAATGAATAAGTTTCCTCCCACACTTTTCTTCCTCTTTTTTCTACAAATCTCTTGATTAAATTAAATATGACAGGAGTACATGGAGACTTCTGGGTGGAATGGAAATGTCCTGTACCCTGATAATAACTATTACATGGGTGTATACAATTGTTAAAATTCACCAAGCTGTATCTCTTTTAGAATAGGTGTTGTTTATAGTATCCAAATTATACCTCAATAAAGATGACTTTGAAAAAGGGTGTACAGAGTCAATATTCATGTGTTGAGTGCAGTTCCTTTTGGCTTGCTAAAATATCAATGCTATCTTTACATGAAAGAAACATATTATTTCAAAATGTAATAAAAAGTACCCTTGAGAAAGCTTGCAATATTTATATTAAAGATAGCCACTGTGTTTAGAAGTGAGAACAAGAAATTGAGTCATATGAAACAGAGGCAAGTCTCAGGTAGAAAATTAACTCAGAGTAGAACCTTGGGAAATGCTTCCTCTTTTGTAAAATTGGACTCAGTAGCTTCTCATTAAGATTGCAGTAAGATTTTGTGTTTCTACAAGAATTCTGCAGTCAATATGTAGTAAATATATATTTATATATGTATTTTTCTATTGTATTAACAAAAGGCTAAATGGACAGTTTACATAATCTTTTACAAGTCCACGTATATTAAAATGCAATATCCATGATTCCATAGAACACAGGAAATGGAATATTTTAGCGGTCATACCATGCATACCAATTCTCCAGGTGTGTTATCAAAAACCTGTAAGAAGCATTATTTGGGGCCCTCTGCTAAGGCCCAGACCCAGGATTCTGGATGTGAGGTCACAGAATTTGGTATTGTATCCTTGAAATTTGCTAAGAATTTGCTAAAAAAGTAGAGCTTAAGAGTCTTCACCCCCGACAATGTGATAGATATGTTAATTAACTTGATTGTGATAAATATTACACAGCATATACATATATTAAATCCTCACATTCTACACTTTAAATACGTACATTTTTTTGTCAGTTATACCTCAATAAAGCTGAGAAAAAAGAATTCAGGATCGGAGCTAGAACAGTTCTGGGTCATGTCTCCCAGAGGACCCTCAGACCAAGATACGAAGGGCAAGGTGATGCAATAACCACATATGGGTCACCTATCAGCAGAAGGAGGCTGAAGTGATAAATGGGGAAACAGAATGCATCTCACAATCAAATTAGACACTTTTAATGATTAGGAACAAAAGCTATAGATAAATCAAGCCAGTTACAAATGATAACCTAAAATGATAATAGACGTAGCGACAAAAGAATAAATCATTGAAACAAGAAAATGAGCCAACTGAAGGCAAACTATTCACTTTGAGTCTGAATAAGAGAGGCAGAGAGAAAAGTTCAGTGTCATAAAACACAAGTAGCGTCTAAACGTTAAAGCAGAGGCCACAACATCAGATGTTATAGACACCTGGGAGGATGAGGAATAAGAAAGAACACACATAGGTATGAACACACACATCCCCCCCGACATATGCCCTTCTCCCACCAATAGTCTCATACTTTGTGTGTTTGAAAGAAATCATCCAAAATATTATTAAAAGAGATGTAAAGGTATTTGTGGGTGAAGAAGCAGAGGCAGGGATTGCAGACTACGCATTTGAGAAATGGGATGGTATAATATTAGCTACAGAAGGTATCAGACTTGAGGGAATATTTTTAGGGTGTGCAGACGTGAGCGGTTTTGTGATCTGATTGAAGGAAACAGACAGAGGAAGATCGAGGATGAGAAATGTGTGTAAAGGTGTCTTTTGGGAGAGTAAGAAAATAAATGGATATTTAAGAAAGAATGGAGGATAAAGGTTAATTTATTCATTATTATGTGGCAGCCCCATAGGACATTGTCAACAGGGCACTAATAGGGGTTGGGTATTGGCTCAGGAAAGTGTGGATCGTGTTTGCTAAGGAGTAGAATGGAGTCACATATAGAATTGAATTTTGGAAGAAAGGATGGAGGGAGGGATATATGTTTATATGTACATATTTGCCTTAGTATGTTTGGAAACTATGAATAATAGAGGCAGGGGGCTGGGGGATAGATGAGGACACACTAAATACATGGCTTGGTGAGTAGGCTGAGTTATGTAACTCAGGTTAGGATTATCGGTCTTTAACAAGTCCCAGGTTCTAGTGGGACAGTTGGTGTGATGTTGTAAGGCTGAGTCGAGTTGCTCAGTGGTAGAGCAGGCAGGGTCATAGAATGGCTGCTGGAAAATCTGCATTAATATCAACAGCCAACACTTCCTGAGCATTACTAAGTGCAGGGCACTCTTCTAAGCGAACTGCATAGTTCAACTTATTTATTATTTATATGCTATAGGAGCTATCAATATCTCCATTTTTTTTTTCAGAGGCACAGAGAATTTAAGTAACTAGGCCAAGATTTCACAGCTTGTAAATGGAGAAGCCAGGCGTAGGACCCAAGCTTCTGACTCTAGAGATCACGCTTTCAACCACAACATTATTCCGCCTCCCACATTAGTGAACTCAATGAGTTGCTAAATGAGAGTCCTACTTTCTCTTAGGCTGCTCTTCAAGGGAAGTTTCAGGCCTACAAAGGAGGTCTGGATAAACTTGCCCTTCTCGTCATCCAGAGCAGGCCCTATGCTTTCTGCTGGGTAGAGACTTACGTTCCTTTCTGCCTCCGAGTGCCCATGTTCTCATTTTCTGCCTCATGTTAGCCTGGGCCGGGTACTGGGTATTGGCTCAGGAAAGTGTGAACTGTGTTTGTTAATGCGTAGGATGGAGTCACATAGAGATCTGAATTTGGGAAGAATGGGTCAGTCTCATTCATTTTTTTCCCATAAACCTACAATTACTGCCCAGACTATCATAAGATTACAAAGGCCATTGAAGATAATGGGAATTGTTTCTGTCACCTACTGCTGTGTAAAATACCACATCAAAATTTAGTGCCATGAAAAGATGACCATTTGTTATTTCTTATGCTTACGAAATCTTGGAAATTATTGGCTTTCCTTAAGTGATAGAGAGTAATAGTTACTAGTATTTATTGTCATCAACAGGGGAAGCAGTAACATAATACAAACAATCCACAACCAGGTATTGGAGAACTTATACCTCTTCTATTCCTGGCGCCCCAATACCCTCGAGTCAGGGATGTGAAATGTGGGGATGGTCACAGACTGTTCTAGGTGACTCCAGGAACGTTTCAATGAACTTAGCATAGTATGTAAAAAGAGCATTGAATCAAACATAAGAAGACTTGGGGACAGTCTTGTTTCCACCATTTGGTAGCTATGTTAACTTGGGCAAATCATAGTCACTTAAATTCTGAGTCAGTTTCTTAGTATGACCAGTGGGGCAGATACTCACCTCACTGGCTTGTTACAGTGTGGCAGTGACAATCAGATAAATAATGTGTGCAGGGCGCTTTGAAAAGGGTAAAACAGTAAACCAGCAATACCTAATATGTATTAGAATCTTTCATACTGTGTTCCTCTCCGAAATGCTTTACATGTTATTAAATCGTCTATGAAGTTGGTGGTATTATTCTTATCTTGCTGTTGGGGACCCTGAGGCACAGAGAAGGTCAATAATTTGTCCAAAGCCAGACCAGCTCATAAGTGGCTGAGTGAGGAACCAATGAGAAGGTGCTCAAGGCTGACAGGAACCAAGGAGAGAGGGGCTTGCTCCTGATAGGAAGGGAACTAGAGAAGCCTGTAGTAATTCCTCTAGGTGCTATCATGTATGGCGCAGAATGAATGGATCCAGTGGAGGCAGGGGCGGGTGTCTGCACGGGGCTGACAGGGAGTAGCTGAGTACAGCCTTGCTTGACTATTGGTTCCTTTTCTCTTGGCGGCATTAGATGTGGCAGAGGAAGGCTATTGTACCTCAGGCTTTATCTCAAGAGGCCACTAATCAGTCCTTCAGTGAACGGCACCCCAACTTCTTCCCTCAGGAGTTAGAGGCTCTAAGCAAGGGCTTTTTAGTCACTTGGTTTTATACAGAGAAATGAGCTTGGTCCTGAGTGATTTTGTTTACTACACTAGAATTTATATCTTATTGTTTCTTTCATCCTATTTTTCATTCTGTGAAACAGGAAAGAAGATAAAATGTAAGCTTGATAACCTTGGGGATAGCCCAGGCCCTAGATGCTCATCTTCCAAGGCCTGAGTCAGAATCCTTAGCTGAACATTCAGGCAATTTCCTCTCCTCTTTACAGAGAGTGATGATCCCTAGGACTTTGGAGAATGCAAACCATTCCATGTATAAAATTAATGCTGTAATAAAATTAGACAGTGAAAATCCAGGAAAAAATTCACTCCCAAATTATATGCACCCAGCCTGACAAGTGGATTGACTTGGCAAAAATACTGCTTTCTTACAATTTGTACGTTTATTAGCTCTCTAAATGATACCTATAAAGTAGACTGTGGCCTTGACTTTCCTAACTTTGCCAAGTGCTTATAACTTGAGTTGAAAGTAAAATCACTGATGAAGGATAAGATACTAATCATTTGCTATTTATTTAGCAAAACATTGCTTCATTTCCTCCTTTAGGGAACCACTGTGCTACAGCAAAGGAGAGGAAGAGATGATCTTAAAGTTCAAGGGATTCCTAAAAGGCAGACTGTCAGATGAAGAAGAATTCCAAAACCAAAGGAAGGACTAGCTCACAGGAGCCTATCCCTTCAGTGGAAATCCAGAGAAGTTGGAGAGCTGCCCTCCTGGGACCATATTGTCAAGAGGGTCCCAAGAGGGAGTGCATGTACATGAGCCAAGGTGGAGAAAGATCTGGGCCACTTTCCCATGTGCCCAGCTAAAGGAGTAAGCCATGAAAGACCACTAGTATACGCACGCCAGAATCTAACCATGACAGAAGGTTCTAGTGAACAGAGATGTGTCACAAAAGTGAAAATCAGTGAGAGCAGAGTGCACAAGGATGAATGAGTCAAGATATATGTATGGTGGGTACTTAGGGCAAAAACCAAGACAAAAGCTAGTATACAGGCCTTGTGTGTGCCTCTCTCTTTGTGGCTGGGCATACGTGGCCTCTTTTGTAATCTATTCTAGAAAGGCTCCCTGAAACCAAGGACTCCCAGAGTTATCCCTTGATGGATGTTGTCTACAAACAAGTCATTGGCCTGAACCAACTAGATGAGTCTGAGAACGGTAGTGGAGGAAGAATGGTCTGGGAATTTCCAAGGGAAGGAAGGAACATACCAACTTTTATATCTGGCCTGGTGACCTGGGGTAAATAAGAGTGGTCTCTATTGGAGAGTATGTGCAGAGAAGTGCCCACCAAAATAAACAGAAGAAGGACAAGGCTCAGTAGAATGTCTTCTTGTAAGTTTTTAGAATGCCCTCTGCACTTGCTCATTTCTAGCAGAGATGTTGTTCCTGGCTGACCTTTTAATGGTGAGAGAAAGTAGCCGTTGATGCCATGTGAACACTCTTGTATTCAAAGACACCCATGGAATACAAATGGGTATCTTTGGGGTTTCCACTATCAGCTCCAAGGTCTCCCAATCACCAGAATACCAGGAACAGCATGAAACCTACCAGATGTAATATAAGACTGAAGAAAGCATAGCTTTTGGCTGGGCAAAGAATCATTCCAAGGCTTACTGTTCACTACCCTCCATTTGGAGGACAGAGGTGCTTTTTATAAAACAACATTCAAGGAAAGGATAATAATACCTTTTGGGTGAGGACCTGTGATTCCCCACAAAATGCAGTGGTTGTAGAGTGGGCATAGATTTCGAAATGTAACTCTACTTTTATCTTCCTCATAAAGAATGTGGGGTGAGAAGATTTACCCACGTACAGCCAAAGTTCCAGTTTTCTTTTCTTTTCTTTTCTTTTTTGATTAATTCTGAAGCTAGCTTTGCAAGATTATTTTGAGAAACGAATTGGAATCTGTCACAGGTTAGTGTAATTAAGCCGCAAAAATTAAGTCATCCAAACATTTTTTAAAAAGTGGAATTGAATTGTTTAGTTATGAATGTATTTTGTTTTTCACATTAATTACCTTTTAACATTTTATACAAACTTTACATCTAGTTTCTAAGTATCCCTCAGTTTGGGGACACTTATTCAGCTAATTTTAGGAATGCAAATTGTCCGTATTAGAAGTGATGGGCAATGGAGTTTAGAGCTTATTTATATAGATATTTATAAATGTCTGTGGTCTTATTGACTAACTGAAAACAAAGATTTTGTTATATATATATATATATATATATATATATATATATATATATATATGATTTATCTGATGAGAGTTTGTAAGAGGTGATAAGTTCAAAATGTTTTTTTTGTTCCAGCTGTACAGCTTGTAGTCAAGCTTTGGAGATTGCTTTAGGAGAGAAACACTCAAAAATTTGAGACTTCAGATAAAAGCACACATTTTGTTGCCTGAAGCAACAGAGAGAAGTCAAGTTGACTGGCACAATTTTGTCTCATCTTATTTCTTCCTTGATATATAATTGCTCTTTAGTGGTTTATAGTCACTGAAAGTTCTCATCTTTCTACATGTAACACATTTCTGTAGAAATTTTAAAAGAACAAAATGAACACTGTTAATTGCATTGCTATCTCCCTTCTAAGCTTGGTTATTTGTAAACATTTAGAACAAATTTCTTTTCAGAAAGTTGATTGATTGGCTGACCCCATTTTGAATAACGTAGGGCAATCTATTTCATAGAGAAAAAAGATAACTCTATCTTCTATTTGGAAGCAGCTCAACTTAAAAAACCCAGGCATCTTTAACGTTCAAATAATCAAAGTTAAATTCCTTTCAGAACCCTGACTTGATAGACCTTTCATTGTGTGTTTTGATTAACTGGCTGATTGATTGATGGGTCTTTTCCACATTGGGCTTTTCCTTTCACTGTTGATTGTGAAAGTGTCTGCAGTAAAAGGACCATGCTGTGTATTTTGTGAATGAATTCAGCTGTTAGTCTTTTATGCGTAGTTTAGACTATAGATCAGTAGGCATTTGGACTTCAAGGCTGTGCTTCAGCTTCTTTATTCTTTTAATGATGTATTTCATATATCTAATACATAAAATATACACTATATCAAATTACAATACAGAGGTTATATTTCTGAAAAAACATTAATATTTAAAAGGTATGGCATTATTTAACTATAGCATCAATATTTTATTAATGAAGAGTTAATATTCAGTGGTTTAACTATTTCTGCAACTGTATAGTAATACTTCTCCAGTTCTGGCTTGTCCAAAAATCTTCCTGCAGTAATGGAGGGAGACATTTTCTATATGTGACCCCTATATGTTTGAAAAGTTTTTAAAAATTTCCCAATTAAACTTCCCACAGATTCTAAAACCGGGGTGCTGAATTCAAATTCTGATTCCACATTTTGTTACTGTAGGACCTTGAGTGAGTTTACATAACTGCCCTGTGCTGCATTCCTTCTTCTCTATAACTAGGATCATATTACCTCTTATACTATTATGAAGATTGCATGAGTTCTTAGGTACCTGGCATATAATAAGTTATAATTATTACTTTTTATTATTCTTGATAACCCCAATGTAGAGAATCGTCACTCACATCCATAAATTTCTAGGCGAGAAAGGATGTTGGCAACATATTAGAATTCCAGAAGGCCTGTTCTTTCTGAATCTTACTTTAAGCGCCACTGCAATTAAATAATAAAAATCGTGGTGCTTCCCTGGTGGTGCAGTGGTTGAGAATCCGTCTGCCAATGCAGGGGACACGGGTTCGAGCCCTGGTCTGGGAAGATCCCACATGCCGAGGAGCAACTGGGCCCGTGAGCCACAACTACTGAGCCTGCGCGTCTGGAGCCTGTGCTCCGCAACAAGAGAGGCCGCGATAGTGAGAGGCCCGCGCACCGCGATGAAGAGTGGCCCCCGCTTGCCACAACTAGAGAAAGCCCTCGCACAGAAACGAAGACCCAACACAGCCAAAAATAAATAAAATAAATAAATAAATTTATTTTTTAAAAAATCAAGATATTTCATCAATTTTCACTAAACAAACAGTTACTGATTATCTACTGTCACACTTTGTATTATCCTTTAAGGATACAAAGATAAATAAAACAAAATCTCTTCTTCGAATCTTAATAAAATTGGCAGTTGAATCAGGCAGTTGAACATTTGTGACCTGCTTTGCACCTAGAGGTATATTCAGAGGCTGGGGCAACTGAATCAGTGTAACGTGTTGTCCAGATAATCATCAATGTGATATGTGAAGATCTGTGTGGTCACATCTTTCAAAGGCCCCATAGAGCATCATTAAAGATACAAATTTCATAATTGAATTTTACTGATATTCAGAGAGGAGATAGAAGTTGCAATGCCCTTTGCCTTCAACACCTTGCAAACCTGGCGCCCAGGGTAATCTACTGGAGGGCCATGCAATTGCCCCAGACCTACTCGAGACACAGACCTGATTGTGGTGACATGAATCCACAAACTGGCTTAAAGATGAAGCTATTTAACTCCAACAAGGAATGGGAAGTTGTCTTGATAGAATTATAGAGAATTAAAATCACAGAGAGACATTTCTAGTCTAAAGATGAACTATAATACACACTGCTTTTGAAATTAATCCTCCTCATTTTATAAATGTCACCTACTTGGGGTGCTTGAGTATTCATGATGGTCAGAAGATAGCTGGAGAAGGGCTTTCATGAAAGACTAATAGTTATCCTAAAAAAGACAGAGACTTAAATACTTAGAAAGATACTCAGACAAATGTTAAATTTATGCTATATCATTTTCCATTGCTTTTGTTGGTTGAAATAAATTGAGTAAGCAAAAGGGGACACTGTGCTTTAGTGGAGAGAGGGTGGTTTTAAACCAGGCAGACATGGATGGAGAATAGGGTGATGTTGTAAAGGGATGTTGAATCCTAGCCTATGATTCTATATATGTAACCTTGGGTGAGATATTAAATATTTTATTCCTCTAGGACCTCATATGCACAAACCAAAAGCTGGTTTGTGGAGTAGTACTAATGTGTATAAAACACTTGGCAAGGCGTCTGTGTGTCTGGCATTTCAACAGAGTCTCAATAAAGAGCAGTTATTTGTTTACTTTAGCCACTGTGATGAGTGCAGCTAACACTGGACCAGCTCCAACCCCCCTTTTTGGAAAGTATTGTGTTACCTTCCATTCTGGGTTAGGTGACCCTACTTGCTTGCACATTTTCCCTACTGGAATGTAAATTCTTCCAGGGCAGGAACTGAAACTTTGTCAATACCTAGTACAGAGTTTGCCTCTTAGAATTTAGTCAGTCAGTTTGGAATGCTGAGTTCCACTCTATGTACCAGAAGGTTCTAGACAATAATAAATTAAGTTGTGCAGAGAACAGAGATCTCCAGTGAATATAATTCTTTACCTGTGATAGACAGAAACAATAGATGGAATTTATCTTGATTTAAGCAACAGTTTTCTATTTTGCTTAATAACAGTATACCTTTGATTTTTTCTGGAAAATCACTTGAATGACAACTATTTAACAAGAGATTATTTTTAACTAATCTAATGTTTATCTGATACAGTGTTATACTTGATAGGTACTGAGTGAAACACACTGAGGAGAGGAGTTTCTTTCAGGCATTATTTTTAGTACAGTGGACCATTAAATGTTACATAGTTCATTCTCTTGCCTATAGTAAAGCAACCATGAAAGCTAGCTATCTGTCTTCCTTTAAATATTGATAAATGATAGAAACTATTTAATGCAGTGAAAATGTCAATGAACATGGCAAGCCACTCAAAAGTTACAATTAGTAATTTAAATGATCTTGAAAACTGAATAAATTTTCAGAACTAAATGGGGCAAAGCCCCACAAATCAATGTGTTTTTCTCCATAAAAATCAATCAAATTTACAATGAAGAAAAAACGATCATATTTTTAAACTCAGCTACAAAATACAGAGTTGCTAAATTCTTCAAATTCCATGAAATCATGGGTTATTTATTTTACTGTCCCCTTAGTTCATTACACAAGAGCAGAACATTTACCAGGACGCCTTAGGAGCTACACTGAGGTTATTGACTATTAGAGGCTGTAAATAGCAGAGGGGCACATTCACAGATTTCACGTCTTTGTTTAGTTACATCTTTATTTTTTGGATTCTTGTCAAAGTACCAGTAAAAATGTGCTGGATATGGGCATGTCTGTAGACTATTGCATTTGCACAGCAAATTGAGTCATGTTTTTCTTTTCTGTTTTCTAAACAGTGTCATTTAATCAAAAGGAGATCTGAGGGTGGGAGGGAGGGAGACGCAAGAGGAAAGAGATATGGGGATATATGTATATGTATAGCTGACTCACTTTCTTATAAAGCAGAAACTAACACACCATTGTAAAACAATTATACTCCAATAAAGATGTTAAAAAAATAAATAGATAAAATAAAAAAAAGAGGAGGTCTGATTATTGAATGAAACCTAGACATACATTATGTATTTATTTATTTTTTTGGTCTCTGTAAAGGTAGTTAAAAGGCAAATTTCTGAATCTCTTGAAATCATGGCACAGTATTATCTGGCCCTATTGAATAGTTTTGTGCTCAGTAAAATATAATACTTTTAAAAAGTTGATTTAGGGTCTTCTTTGTTAGGAAAAAGCAAAACAAGATCATCATGATGAAAAAGCAATAATTAATAACAATATAATGTTTTAAAGTTTATATCCTTATTTTCCAAGAAATATTTGACATTTCCTTATTCATGAAATACTTTCATGGTTTCTTTCCTACCTCACTGGCCACTTAGTATTGCTCTTGACTTCTAGAACTCTAAGTGGAGCATCTTTTGGGTCCAATGCACTCCTATCTTCTCTGTTCCACTTACATAGCACATTACCAAGTGATCCCACCTAGCCCCAGGGCTTGAATTTCAACAGAGTGATGCAAAAACACATGTTTGCAACCCCGACCTCTTTGCTGAGTTTCAGACCCTTATGTTCTTTAGACTAAGGACCATTAACTGTTGGAGGTTTAATAGGCATGCCGAATTTGTTATGTCCAAAACGGAGTTTCTGATCCCTCCTTCAAACCAGCAACTCTGCGGTCTTCCCTATCTTGGTAAAAGATCCACAAGGGTTGTCTTATTGGTAAGGCCAGAAACTTGGGACTTCTCCCTATTTTCTCTCTCTTTCTGACATCTGATTTCCAATCCATCAAGAAATCGTGTTTATTCTAAATGGACACATCTCCCCAACAGCTCTGTTCCTGCCCTAGTTTAGGACACCATCATATCTTGCCTGAATAGTGAGTGCAATACCTCAGACTGTTTCCTCTGCTTTCATTCTTACTCTTCCCACATCGCTCCATCCCACAACAAAACATCCAAGGAGACTTTTTCAAAATTTTAGTCAGAACCCTTATTCAAAGCCTTCCAAAGCCTCCTCTCTCAGTAACAGTCAAATCTAAACTCTTTAATCATGACCTGCCAGGCCGCACAGGAGCTGACCCACATCTACCTCACTCACTCATCTCACATCCCTCTCTTTCCTCCATATGCGATCAGCCTCATTCACGCTGGCTTTCTTCACCAGAAATTTTTCTGCAAGGTACGGATAGTAAATATTTTGGGCTTTTTAGGCCATTTGATCTTTGTTGCAGCTCCTCCATTCTGCCAGTGTAACATACAATCTACGATGTACAGTATGTAAACAAATGAATGAGCATGGCTGGATTCCAATAAAACTTTACTTTTAGGGAGTGAAACTGAATTTCATTTTTTTTTGTGCGTGTGTGTCATAAAATATTATGTTTTTGTATTTTTTGCAACCACTTAAAATGTAAAAACCATTCTTAACTCATGGACTGTAGAAAACCAGCATGGGCTATATTTGGCACATGGAACCTAGTTTTCCAACCCGTGTTTGATGCTCCTTAGACACAATAAGCTTGGCCTCATCTCAGGGCCTTTGCATTTGCTCTCCCATCTTCTGGACATCTAGATGCTTCTCCCTGATCTTTGCATAGATTTCTCCTTCAGATCATTTACGTCTCTGCTCCTACATCATTTCCTTGGAGAGGACTTTCCTGACAACCATTCCCTGCCCTCTCTATGCACTCATCTTGCTTTATATACTTTACAAAACTTATTTCCATTTTGATTTAAATTATTTAATGGTTTTCTTGTTCAATGGTCTGTCTTTTCTACAAGAATGTTGGCTTTATATGGGCAGGGTCCTTGTCTTTTCCTCTACCCTTTTCCCAGCTCCCACTGAAATTATATTTAGTTGCTCAGTGTTTGCTGAATGGATGACCTTATAATTGGAGCCATTGCTTTTGCTTAAGAGCACAGACATTATTGTAAAATGGACTAGGGTTCAAGTTTTAATTCTGTGATTTGTTGGCTTAACGAATCTGTCTGGTTTATCTAAGGTTTGTAAGCTTCAGTTTTTTTTTTTTTTTCATTAAGAACATATGATTAATAATAATAACACAGAGGTTGACTGAAAGGATAAAGCAGAAGATTTGTATAAAGAGCTTAGATCAGCGCCTGCTCTAAACCAGTAATAGACTTTACATGCGTGTGAATTCTTATTCCCTTCGTTGGACAATAAACTTTGAGGGCAGAGATTATATATTTCTTGTCTACTAGTATACTCCTGGTTTCTGGCACATGGAAATGTCAATAAATATTGCTGACTTATGAGTGAATGAAGGAATGAACTCTACAGAAAGTCAGACACTCCAAGTGTGATAGGCCTTTTAACATGAAGTGGTGGTATTAATCAAAGTAAATATGTTACCTTTTGTCAGATAATCATAGGAATTTGATTGCTTTATATCACTGTATTCTAAACACTGGGTTCTTGATGGCCAACAATTAGTTGACCTCTGAACACTATGTGAAACCTGAGATCTGGGAACTTCAGTAGCTGGTGAGGCAGCTCTTTCTAAGTTCATCTTAGCAAACAAGAACATTTGATTCTAAGGAAAGTTAGGAGACTCATCGGAATTATTTATTAATCTACAAAAAATGAGACAATATAGCATATCTAATAACATGATCTTCTCGGGTTTTTGCAAGAGACTTCGTTTTAGTTTGTGAGGGAACTGCAAAACTCTCTCTACTGAAAGTAAGGATTGGCAAAGCTGCAGTGTATGGAATTGACCCTCCAAAGAGTGCTCATCTGGGTCAGGTCTATAAGTTTAATGGCTCCTGGAATTGCATTCCAAGGGTGTTACATCTAAGAGTCCTCTTCGGGAATTCTGACTCTCTCCATTTGCAGACTTAGACCAACTTTTATTTTCTTAGATTACTCTGAACTTGCTCTTGATTGCCAGTAGTTTTTCCGGTCCACAATCCATGTGATTGTGATGTGATGTAAAAAGATCAATAACCCTTCTGAACTTTTCATTTCAGTCTAAACTCATTTCCTATATCCTATAATTTTGCCAAGAAAAAAGTTAAAAAGATATTGTTAAACTATTAGAACATATAAAACATGTATTTGAGTCTAATAAATATGATTGTACATTAATCATTTAAAGTATATCTTCAGGAAAAATTTGAATCACATGTATTTTTCTCCTTGCACTTGATTTTCAATGTACACATGGAACTGCACTGAAAACACCCCAGAAGGAAGAGGACAATTTTGAAATACGTTGTACTTAAAAAAAAAGAAAAACAACTACAATAACAGAAACAGAAGGACATTACAAATTATATAGGAGCTGTATAGCTGGTATTTCAGTGTAGTCAAACATTTACTTTGAGCTGTGCTACCTGAAGTTCAATGTGGTCTGCAGAATATTTCAGTTCACTAACAGGGATTTGGTCAACAAATATGTGTTTGAGCTAAACTTTAAGGTAGAAAGTAAATTTATCTGCACATTTGCGTTTGATACCTTTGCTTCAAACATTGGTAAATTGTTCTAATCACAGTTTGAAGTGGAGCAATACGATTCATAACCAGATATGGTTTCCTTTAAATCATGAGAAATATATACTATATATGTTTATTTTGTATATACATAAATACTATATATTTTTCATTTATTTGTATTTATATGTGTTTCTATGTACATTTACATGTTTTTTGTTTTTGTTTTTAAATTTTTATTTATTTATTTATTTATTCATGGCTGTGTTGGGTCTTCGTTTCTGTGCGAGGGCTTTCTCTAGTTGTGGCGAGCGGGGGCCACTCTTCGTCGCGGTGCGCGGGCCTCTCACTATCGCGGCCTCTCTTGTTGCGGAGCACAGGCTCCAGATGCGCAGGCTCAGTAGTTGTGGCTCACGGGCCCAGTTGCTCCGCGGCATGTGAGATCCTCCCAGACCAGGGCTCGAACCCCTGTCCCCTGCAGTGGCAGGCAGATTCTCAACCACTGCGCCACCAGGGAAGCCCTACATTTACATGTTTATGTAATAAGTCTCCACAAGGATGTTCATATCAAATAACAGAAAAAAAGTCTAACATAGCCTAAGTGGAGTTTATTATCTTACAGAACATGAGGCCTTGGAGAGAACAGTTGCAGGGCTGGTTAGTTCAACTGCTTAGCAATATTACCAAAGGCTCACCTGTCCTCAGAACTTCAGCTTTAACCTCAAGCTTGTTCCCTCATAATTGTAATTTGGCTGCCACAGCGCCAGCCTTTACTTCCCCTCAGTCTTATTCAGGGACAGGAAAAAGAATTCTTATCAAATACCCTCTTTTTTTTTTTTCTTTAAATCAAAGCCTTCCTTAAAATGTTTCTTCTTTTAATAGGAAAAAATCACGTGTCAATTTGTAGGTAAATTATTCTCAAGGATAATGGAATTTCGAATAGAGACTTGATCAGGCTGAGGATAGAGTCACCTCCTTCAGGGCATGACGAAATAAAGGGCAGAAGTGGTCATTTGATCCATACCGCTGCTCTGCTAGCCAGGAAAGTATGGGGGAAAGACTTACAGAGATAGCAAATCACTGCTGATAAAATACCAACTTCCTGTTACCCACGAGTGCTAACATTTTTAGTTCTTTTGTATTTGCTGTGAATTTTTAAGTCAATACAATAAAATCAAGCAAGGTAACAAACTATGGTTACCAAAGGGGAAAGTGAGGTGGGGGGGATAAATTAGGAATTTGGGATTAACAGATGCACACTACAGTATATAAAATAGATAAACAACACGGACGTACTGTAGAGCACAGGGAATTATATTCAATATCTTGTAATAACCAATAATGGAAAAGAATCTGAAAAATAATATATATATATGTATATATAACTGAATCACTTTGCTATACACCTGAAACATTGTAAATCAACTATAGTTCTATTAAAAACAAACAATGGGAGTTCTCTGGTGGTCCAGTGGTTAGACTCAGCGTTTCCACTGCAGGGAGCCTGGGTTTGATCCTGGTTGGGGAACTAAGCCGTGGGTGTGGCCCAAACTAACAAACAGACAAACAAACAAACAAGGTATAGAGTCTATTGATGTAAAATTGTATCTTTCTTTTCGTGATCCTTAAAGAATTTAAAATATAAGCATTTTGAAGCAAAGGAAATCAAAGCAGAGTCCAAATTGTTAAAAATATAGATATTTTAAGTGGATTTATTCTGGTATTTTCTTACAGAGTAAGAGTGTGTGTTATTTCCTTACTACATGAGGAGGAAATGAAGGAATTAAACAGTGATACAGAAATAGTTTTCAAATTTTACCTTGGTAAGGCTATTAAACATAGTACATTTCAAAATATTCAATGAAACCATATTAAAATGCACTGTTACATGAGAGACAGATATATATATATATATACATATACAAGTATGTATATATTTCATGATGATTGGCCTCTTAATTAGCAAATCATATTGAAAGTTTTTAAACACTTTATTAGCATCTAATCAATGGTTTACTGGATAAGGAAATTTGTAAACAAAAGAAATCAAAAGCATTGTGCGTTATGTTTTTTTCCAATTTATGAAAGGAAAATTATTCTTTGAGGTGACTTGACATTCTTTGAGACTGAATAGAAATAACAACCTGCCTTCCTGGAAACATACCTCTTTACTGTTTCATTGATATATAAGAACATGATTTGCTATCAACGGCTTATTCCCAGGTTTCTATTGTTCTCACATTCTCAGTTTTATTCATATTCCTTGCCCATTACAGGGAAGCATGAACCAGTGAAAATGTCAAGAAAAAAGGGATTTGGAACCTAAAGCTGAGCTACCAGGCAGAATCACAGAGTAAAAGAGGGATTTTTTTTTTTAAGCCCGAAACAATAAGAAACATAAATGGCATACAGTTACATGTTTCTGTGTAAGACAAAGGAAATGTCTTATCTTTACCCGAGGATGTTTCCTGAGCTGTCAGTCACTTTCAGTGGGAGTTCAAATCAAGTCATTTGTTAATGTTGCTATTAACTCTGAGAAAAGAAAACAAGAAAAGAAAAAAAGTTCACAACATTATGAAAACTCAAAAACAAGTACAACCACAAAGTTTTAAATTGGTAGTTTGCTTTAAAAGTTTTTCTCCATTCATAATTTTTCTAATACAAATTCAAAATGGTATTTTGAATTAGAGTGTTGGTCAGTAAATAAAATGAATTTATACATTAAGTGAATGGTTTTCATAGCTCTTTAGTAAAGTAATTCCAGCAGAAACAGGGGACTCTGATACTTACATTTCTGGGAAATTCTGGAAATGATGGAAGGACTCTGGGGACAAATGTTTGCCTGAGTTTCGCTCTGTCTAATGTTAACATCTTTCCACGATGAAACCTGAATGCCCCCAAATTCTCATGTCTTTGGTGATCACCTTTTCCTTTTTAATGCAGCCAACATGTAACACAGCCTGGGTCATCTTCCTCCTGATGGCAGTAAATCCTTGCCTTTGTGGGACCCTGTGCTTGGCTATAAGTTTGAATAGCCCAGGGATCCTTACATGTCCAATAAATCCAGCCTAAGTGGCTACTCGTCATCTCTTTTTTAAGATTCCTGTTCTGAACACTCTGGTAATCAGAGTTTGCCCTCTCATAATCTTCTCTCTAGGAAATGATCCTCTGTACACTGTCATGTCACATGCAGGGTCAGAACCTCCACCCTCCCTGGTAACATACTCAGAGACACCATTCCTCAAAGCAAAAAGCTAAGAAAGCTAAAACTGCCATGTAGCATTCAAAAAGAAACCTGAACAAGCAGAATGGCATTGCAATGCAAAATATTATAAAGATAAGCAAGAAAAAAATGTTAACAGTTATCACTGCTCCTTTGAGTGTACCCATTCTCCTTTACAGGGTTCCTGATTTCTTCTGGATTCCCCTTACCTCCTCCTTTTCCTTTCCACCTCTACCATGCTGCAGCCATGCTCATCTCTTTCAGGAGCTCCTTTCAACCATTTTGCCATTCCTTGCAGTCCAGGCTCCAACCCTCAGACTCAGATAAATAAATGAAATTTTCTATCCCCAAACAAATCCTACTTCTTTTATTCTGTCCCTGAATTCCGGATTCTGGAAAGCATCTGTTCCTTCAATCACTACGCATGCTACCCACATGAGAGTATTATGTTGCCTAGGGTCGAAACTAGCAATCTCAAGAGCTGACAAGACTTTCTCCTGGCATTGGTTCAAGACATCCCCATGAATAATGACTATATTACGAGCACCTGACTCATTGTGCTTACCCAGGTGGTTCCTTCTCATATTAAGGAGGAGACTGTCCCCAAAACAATTTCCAATTTCCACCCAAGAAGACAGACGTGGCTTATCACCCCAGCACTGTCTTTTTTAACTGCAAAATTTAAAGGTGAAAATATACCTCTTGCAACAAAAAGAAACTGCTAGAAACCAAAATAAGCATAGTTGCTCTACACACACGGTTGGCAACTACTGATGTGTCTTGTTACGTAGCAACCCCCTTAGTATATAGGTGCTGTAGCATCATCTTTTATATAGAGTCACATGAACCTTAACATCAGCAGAACTTATGCTTGCATTTTCATGTTTCAACTTGTTTTTTAGAGATATTCTGTTAAAAGAAACAACTGATTTTGCAAGAGAAATCTCTAAAGATGGATGGAACTTAGGGGAGGGAAGTAAGTTTCGAAATTTTTTCCAGTCTAAGGATTTTTTACAAATCATCTTGAAAATTTCCTTTAATGACATCAACCAGTTAATTAGCATGTACTGCTGAGAACTCACCTTCTAGACCTGGAACTGATCTAGGAGTTGTAAGTGAGATGTTATTTAAATTTAAGACAAGCCTCTGGTATCAAAACGCTTTAGTCATTCTTTCTGAAGATGTCATAATTCCTCATCAACCTGAATGTGCAGTTCAGAAAGTTCTAAATTTAATGGGTTTAAAAGAGAAGCTAGGGGCTTCCCTGGTGGCACAGTGGTTGAGAATCTGCCTGCCAATGCAGGGGACACGGGTTCGAGCCCTGGTATGGGAAGATCCCACATGCCGCGGAGCAACTGGGCCTGTGAGCCACAACTACTGAACCTGCGCGTCTGGAGCCTGTGCTCCGCAACAAGAGAGGCCGCGACAGGGAGAGGCCCGCGCACCGCGATGAAGAGTGGCCCCCGCTCGCCACAACTAGAGAAAGCCCTCGCACAGAAACGAAGACCCAACACAGCCAAAAATAAATAAATAAATAATTAAAAAAAAAAAGAGAGAAGCTGATTCACATTTTTGAAAATTTGATATCTGAGTGATAGATAACCTGTAACAACTTTTTGGTAAACAGTGGTATTTTATTTGCTTTCTACAGTGAGAATATGAATATGGTTAGATGGTTGATAAAATATGTTTAAATGCTTCTTGTACATAGAATTAATCCTATTTATTTAATTAAAATAGTCTCATGCTGGCAACATTTTAGTTTTTACTGTATTTTAGTAGAATATAAACTCAGACTCAGTTATTTATTTCTCGTTTGAACAAGTATGTCTTTCTTGTTTGCACTAACATTGAGTCATTGCAAAAATACTCTCTCCCACCAGCGATTTGCTATAGTTACACACAATTCTCCTTTAGCATGTTCTGCCTGGAGGAATAAGTGTTCTCTATCTTCATGACAGAATCTATCAAAGGGGCTGTGCTTCATAGCCTTTCCAGTGACAACGTTTCAAGAAAAATTGCTGATTGAAAATAATGTGCAAACCTACTACTGGGCATTGCTCAGGTAAATCTCTCTTTTTAATGGCTGAGGGTCACTTTGTCTCAGAATAACTGTACACACATCCACAGAACTGTAGTTTGGAATATGGCTTTCCTCAAATGGTCCCTTTGAGACCTCTCAAGATGTTTTGAAAATATTTTTAAAGAGATCATGACAATGTGATAGTAAATACATTCATGATCATGTCCAAATGCTGAATAACTCATAGAATATTCTATGGTGCTTCACCAGGGCCCTTTAAAAGTTATTCAACATCATTCTCAGCTGAACTTTGAAAAATGTCACTTGATCTTGAAAACACTCAATTATATAGAAAAGAGCCCTTGGTTTAATAATATATCAATGAGTGATTCAACTAGAATTGTTTTTGATCTTTTATTGCTGGAAGTTTTGTCCTTCTGAACAAATAGCTCATTTTTACTTTAAATTGTATGTAATTTAATATTAATATACAAATTTAAATGCATTTGTATATTTTAAGTTCTGTGCCAGAGTGTTTAGAAATTTAGATGTTATGCTTCTTGAGTTTTCTGATTAGTCATAAAATATTTTTATAGTTTTGACTTTATCTGAAAAAAACTACAGAGAATTTTAGTTCACTTTTTTAACCTAGAAGATTTGGTACATAAACTACTTGATTTTTTTCATTTTATGGTTGAGGATCTTCTATGGCCTTAGATGGATTTTCACTACAGTCACTGGTATATTTGAGATAATGAGCTGAAGCTAAATATGTGCTGATTCCTGGTATTTTGTGGAAGTGTTTGGCTTAGTTCTTAATTTGGTTTTGCTATGCACATGGGTGTGAGTATGCGTGTGTGTGTGTGTGTGTGTGAAATAATATAGCACATCAAGGGTTTTGAGTTAATTGAGGGTTTATCCTACAAAAATAAGATAGAATTCTTTATAATTTGGAAGAAACACAGAAATATACTATGTCAAGTGAAGAAATTCTTATATTGATCTTTCACAAATGTGATATAAGAAACCATATTTCTTAAGAGATTAAACCATATGGAGTCTATTTACACAGACACATGATTTCAGAATGTAAACACAGTTGGCGACGCCTATGTGTTTAGGGTAACAATACTTTGAGAAGGTAGTTTTCAAAAGGTTTTTATGTTTCATGTTCCTCAGAAGAGAAAGTGGGATCCTGAGTTGATGCAACAATCACACATTATTAATATGTTCCATATAGAGATAAACTTAAGAGATTCTGGATTTACATATATTAATATCTAACTTCAATAGAATCACAGAATGTTAAAGCTGGAAAGGAATGTTAAAGCTGGAAAGGAATGTAAAGATTATCTAATTAAAATTAGATAATCTCCCCATTTTAAGATCCTTAACTTTGTCACATCTGCGAAGCCTTTTTAGCCAAGAAGGTAATACATTCACAGATTCTGAAGATTGTGTTATCTTTGGGAGGCCATTTTTCAGCCTACTACACTCAGTGATTTTTTTCTATGTTTAGAGAAACTCTTGATACGAAAATCAGTAAAATTTCTGTCATGCCAATTTACTGTTCTACTATACAAATTCCCAAGCGAAGAGTGATGGAGGAAGCACTGATCATGAGATAAAATTTATAAGAACTTAATATATATTAGACATGTAATAAATACACATTGCATGAATAATTGAATATTTTTGGTGGAATCCTTGATTTTTACTTTGAATCAAATGGAAGAACACTAAGGAAAGATTCTTTACCACTCTGACCTAAGTTATGATGACTAACATATGGAAAAAGGCAATGACCAATGCAACCAGATAGAATTTATGCCATTTTATTTTAATCTATAAGACACCAGACGTAATGAAAATCTCTGCTCATAGGATTAAAGAAGGAACTCAGAATTTGTGGCCCTTGCTTAGGAGATTTTGGGAAATAAGCTTAATTTTGTGAGTTACAAATCAATTACTCTTCATATTTGTAAATTTATAAATACTGTTAATAACCTTTCTGTATCAATCAACGGAACAAACCCTGAGTAAAGATTTTGATAGGACAACAGAACAGAGTACTTGACAGGTATAGTTAATTGACAATACAGCTAATACTGAAATAATTATCTGGCATAAAAAGATTTGCATATGCCTATAGATTCTGAATTTGAAGACTTTGACATGCTGCATTTCTAAATTCTTCAACTCTTACTTTCTTCTTGAGCTAGAGGTTTTGTTAGAAGAGATGTTAACACAACAGGATCTTTGGCTCTTCACACCATGTTGAATTAAAGAAATTAAAAAGATAGCTAAAAATGAAGCTTTAAAAATTTCCCAAAACTTTCCCTAGTTCTAACACGATTTGATGTAGTGTTGTATTTTAGAATGGAAGACCATTCTTATGTCATAAGTATTTCTATTGTTTGCCTCCTAATGTTTGGTTTTTTTTGCTAGTACTTTTCTTTAGTAATTCACAAATACTCATGTGTGCTGGATGTCTGCTAACCTGATTCAAAGCATCATTATTTAGATTTACTAAGGCTTGATGCACGACTGCATCTTCTTTAGCAATGCATCGCCACATCACTCTAAGTTTGCTTTACCTTTTGAATTCATGCTTCCTCTATTTGGAGTAAGCATGCTGTAGTTTTCTCTAAGAATGAGATTTATGCTGGAGCAAAGGGAAGTAGACCAGCACTTTGGTGCGCACTGAAAATATCACCCCTCTGACTGACTACTAAGATTAATTCCCATCTCTATCAATAATGAGAAATTGCCAAAGGTGTCACCTTTTTGACCAGACATCACTTGGTGGTCCCAAATGCCACATTTTGTCTGCATTTGTTCTAACTTACCTAAACATGAATAGAGATATTTCAAAAGGGGAATATAAAGAAAGCTCAGAAATTCAGTGCACAGTTGTTTCAACTCTACAGTTACTCTTATTAACCTATTTAAACTGTTTGGGTTCCTTTTTTTTAAAAAAAATCAAGTATTCCCTTCCTATATGTAATAGTTATATTCATATTTTACTTTTTTACAAAAAGAATAAAAAGTAGTCTAGAATAAAGGTATTAAGGCAAAAATAGAGACATAAATGGGGTATGGAGATACAAGTGTCAGATCCACTTCTAAGTATTTTATATGTAATCTCATTTAATCGTCACAAGAATCATTTGAAGTAAGTACTGTTTTTGTCTCCACTTCATAGATGGGAAAACTGAGGCTCAGAGAGCTTAAGTGACCTTCCCAAGGTCATGCAACTGTCAGATGGCAGAGTCAGGATTTAAACATAGCTATGACAGATTCTAAAATCTGTGTTTATAACCGCTATACCCTCTTGAAGTACTGCCCCTTTGAAATACACTCAAATAGTGAGTATAGTTATTACCTTGAAATCCAGGCCTCCTGATAACCAAGATAAAATGAGAAAACATGACAAAAAAACGTAATTTTCATGATTTATTAAGAGTAAACATGACCTTTCTTCAAGAAAGGGGTTGGGGCTTCCCTGATGGCGCAGTGGTTGAGAGTCTGCCTGCTAATGCAGGGGACACGGGTTCGATCCCTGGTCTGGGAGGATCCCACATGCCCCGGAGCAACTGGGCCCGTGAGCCACGACTACTGGGCCTGCGCGTCTGGAGCCTGTGCTCCGCAACAAGAGAGGCCGCGATAGTGAGAGGCCCGCGCACCGCGATGAAGAGTGGCCCCCGCTTGCCACAACTGGAGAAAGCCCTCGCACAGAAACGAAGACCCAACACAACCAAAAATAAATTAAAAAAAAAAAAAAAAAAAAAAGCCTGCAATTGGCATGTCCCTCTTTATAAAAAAAAAAAGAAACGGGCGATTTGTTTTGCTACCAAATTCTGTTAGGTATTACTTATGTAGGCCTTTACCTATGGGGGAAAAATAATATTCAACAATTTTAACTTATCCTGAAGTATTCTTCATATGGCCTTTTCTTTTTAATTTTCTTACCATTTTTTGGAAAATAGCATAAAAGAAAATGTAATTTAGTAAAATGGCTAGCTAATGAGTATAGTCTGCTGATCATTAAATTTGAATTAAAATTGACCTTGAAAAACCAAAAAGGTTAGATGACTAATATTGGATTATCTTCTGAAATATAATTTCCTGGACAAAGCTGCTATAATTTAATTTTAAATGTTTTGAGGAGGGGTCACTTTTGATAAGCAGATGCTCCTTGAACTCTACAACCTGCAGGAGGTTCTGCTCATGGGCCTTTATGGAGCTGAGATAACTCACTGGTATTCTCACTAGGTGGGGTGGCAGACCACCCTACCTCGGCACACATGTAGCTGTAAGAAATTCTAAGCAGCTTTACATATGCGCTTGAACTTGGTAAAGGCTAGTTTGAAGCATCACGGTCCTGCTCTAGAGAACAAAGCAGGGCTGATTACGACTTGATATGTTTAAGTTTAGTTAGCTCCACCGACAAACTTTGACCACAGCCAAACCCCATATTGCTTTCTGAGAATGTTCGTGTTAGTACGAATTGTTTGGTTAAGAACTGTGGGAGGTTATGCTTAGAAATGAGAATTGTAACAACTGCTTCTCACAGCAAGCTGTGAGGAGGATAGTGCCCTGACTGAGCTTATTTTTCTTCACCTCACTCCACCCTTCCTTTTATGTTTCTCCACAAACCCGACTCAACTTCTCTCTCTGTCTCTTCTTCTCTTTGTGTTTCTTCTCAGTTTTCCTCCAGTTATGAGCATCTTGATTCTTTTCCATATTTTATTTCCAAACTCTCAGAGAAAGACCTGTTGGGATAATTTAATCACCAATGTCCCTGTAGGGTTGAGTGTTTATTGAGGGTTACCTTTTAAGCCACTTTCTGGATTGCATTTTGGTATTGGTTTTCTAGGGCTCCTGTTAACACACTGCTATAAAATTGGAAGCTTAAAAACAGAAGAAATTTATTCTCTCACAGTTCTGAAAGCCAGGAGTTCAACATCAAAGTGTTGGCAGGGCCGCCATCCCTCCAAAGATTCTAGAAAAGAATCCTTCCTTTTCCACTTTCTGATGGTTCCAGGTAGTCCTGGGCTTGTGGCTGTATCACGTCAGTCTTTGCCTCTGTCTTCACATGGCCTTCTCCTTTGGGTCTATGTCTTCTGTCTTGTCTCTTATAAGGACTCTTGTCATAGAATTTAAGCTCCACTTGGATAATCCTGGATCATCTCATCTCGAGATCTTTAATTATGTCTCTAAAGACCCTATTTCCAAATAAGGTCACATTCAGAGGTTCCAGAAGTTAGGATGTGGACATATCTTTTTGAGGGTGAACATTTTTGATCTCACTACAGCCTTGTATGTCCTTGAGCCAGATGCTCTCCAGTGTCCCATTCACTGGTTGGATAGGACAGGTGTAACCCATGGCCAAAGATGCTAAAGGAAAAGCCAGGGCTAATCCTTATGTGGAAACTGTGGTCAAGGACCAGGAGCTATGACCTTGGCAGGTCCAATGTTTGTCTTGCTTAGCACATTGAACATGGATTATGGTGCCTTGAAGTGGGCCTTCCAAAATCAATTAGTTGCAAGTTTTGTAAATAAGTTGGTCCTTAAGTGGTATAGGATTATTTAGTATTGACCATTTGGATTCAGAAAACAATCTGATACCAAGAAAAAAAGTCTAGTTTTACCAAGACTAACAATGCAATATTCAGTTAGACAAATTGGTGCTCTATTCAGATAGACAAATTAGAAAATCAAAGAAGTTTCTTTATAAGACTGTTCTTTTTTCAGATAACAAAGTCATGTAACTGACCCTAAGGAAAGGACATGTTCCTACCTGCCATGACAAGAGGCCAAGCCTTTCACTCATCAAAACTTTGTATCACCTTATTTAATCATAATTTAAAGTGAAATGGAGACTGAGATAAAAATCTGCTTTTATGACACTTTAGTCAGAAGTGTTGTCTGTTCTTTCCTTTCTCTGATTCTGTCAGGGAAATACAGTACACTAGAAAAGGATGCTGAACTCATACAACTGGGTCCAGAGCCAATTTCTATCTACTGACACAAAAGCTGTGAACTGATTGCGGAACACTGAAAAAATTAAACTTCAAGTGAGGTCGAAGCCGAGTCCAGCCTCTGTACTCTGACACCGAATTAATTCTAGGAGACAGAGTTTTGGGTGAAGTAGAAAAGAATAGCTTTACTGCTTTGCCAGGCAAAGGGCGGGGGGGGGGGGGGGCGGTCACAGCAGCCTAATGCCCTCAAAACTGTGTGTCTCAACCTGGAGGGGGTAGTGAGGAGATTTATAATAATGGTTCAAAGAGGGCGTGATCAGCTCCTGGACATTCTTTTGATTGGTTGGTGGTGAGGTAAGTGAGACTCAGCATCATCAACCTTCAGGTTCCAGCAAGTCTGGGGTCCATGTGCTTGTGAGCACCATACTGTTAGTTTCTTCCACCTGATGGGGGTTTCAGTATCAGCAAAACAGCTCAAAGATATTATTATGCGTATCCCTTGAGGGGGAGCCAGGACCCTGTCCCAAGGCTGTACTATTATTTAACTTCCCCTCCCTTGTCTCCACATCCCCTCTCTTTCCTGATTAGCAACAGTTTGAACCTGCCCCTTGGAACTCAGGGAAGGTCATGGAGGCTGAATGAAGCCTATTTCTTGTAATCAAGAAATGGAGGACACAGAAAGGCTTTTGTGCCCAGGAGCCCCACAGGGTCCTGCTCTGTATCAAGGAGATATCTCCAAATTCAGTACAATGCTTCAGGGTATAGCTCTTTTTGGATTCTGCAGTGTCCATGGACAATTAATCAGTCAATCTAAGGAAGAAATGGAAAATTTTATTCAAGCCAAATTTGAGGATTATACCCTGGAAGGAGTATCTCAGAAAGCTCTGAGAACTGTTCTGCCTGTTAGAAGTTAAAGCACAGTTATATAAGTTTTTTGAGATAGAGGGTTTTACATCAAATGACGTATTATTGACAATTTGCCTAATCCAGATCTAAGTGCCATATGAACCCTTGCAAGATCAAGAAGGAAAGTTGTCTTTTAAGGAGTTGTCTTGTTGATGCTGGAGAATGTTGCTCTTTATGGTTGAGCAGGTATTTCTGTCTAAGGGGACGCTTTGGTCAATGCATGATGCAGATACACCACGCACAGTGTGAGGGGAGAGGAAGCCAAAGGGCAGAGACAATATTTTGTTTAAATTTTTCTTGTCTTGCCATAAAATATGAATTTTATTTCACAGCAGGAAATGTTTTTCCAACATTGTTAAGGTATTTTGCTTATCTGTTGTTTGCTTTAATAAGATGTTTATTCCATCTTTATTGAATGAAGGCTTTCGTTCATCTAAACATGGAACAAAAGAAGTCATCTCATAATATGTACTTTTGGGAAAAAATCTTTTAAAAGTCAGCTGAAGGAAAAAACTACTAAACCCTTGGATATTTCTTATGGAACTCTTCCTCTATTTTAATTTTCTGAATCTTTGAACTCACCGTTTAAGTCATAAGTACACAGAGAAACAGAACAGCTAAATGGAAGGCCAAAAGATCAGGGTAGAGTGAACATCCAAGGACAGTTAATTTCATTCAAGTCAGACTTCAATTTGCCCTCAGAATCTTTTCATTGAACTGTAATTTAGGTAACAGTGACACAGAAGGTTAACTTTCAGATAGTTAGAGGCAAGGTGGGTCTGGCCACAATAAAGGCTGTGACCTTGACTGTCAAGGCTGCTGGGGGAGGAAGATACTGAGTTTGTGAAAAACTAACTCTGGAGTGAGTCCTTAACAGGGGTAGTCCCTTGTCTAGTTCCAGCCACCAACAAGGCAATGATGAATTTGAACTTGTTTTTTGCAGACACTTTTACATGAGGAAAGCCTGTTGTGTGGGTCAACACAGCATTGGGAAGTTCTAGAACATGGAATTTATTTCTGTAACTCATTGCTGTAATTCCATGTGACCTGTGCATTCAACGTGGAAGCAGAGCTATTGGTTCAACATGGAAAAGGTCATTTTGAGCTCCCCAGGGGAAGTGACTGAAAGAGACAGTAAGGGTGTCCTGGCCCAGCCAAGCTGGCTGCAGTCCAGGGCTAGGAGTTTAGTCTCAGCAGAGAATCACACAGGAATAAGACAGAATTCTAAGCAGATGGCATGTAGAAATGAAGTTGTGTGAACTTTACCCACAAAATGAAGATTCAAATTTACTGAACTTGGGAGGTTTCCTAGGTGCTTGGAAACAAAGATCATCAAATCTATGGCAGAAGAATTAATTTTAAGATTTACTCCCCACCTTGGTTGTTTGAGCTGGGTGGTCTGACTAAGAGAATCATTTCTGAGATTTGTGTTCCAAGATAACCAAACTGTGGCAGGACAAGGGGGAGCAAGAGAATGGTCTCGTGCCAGGTCTCGGGAAAGTTCCTGGGATGGGCCATTAAGTGAAGGTCCTTGGCTTTGCACAGGAAAGAATTCAAGAGCCAGCCACAGTAAAGTGAAAGCTATTTAAATTAGAGAGATACACATTCCATAGGCAGAATGCGGTCTGTCTTGTTTCAGAAGGCAAGAGTGGCCCTTGGATATGGGGTGGTTAGTTTTTAAGGGCTGGGTAATTTCATATGCTAACAAGTGGGAGGAATATTCTAACTATTTGGAGGAAGAGGTGGGGATTTCCAGGAATTCCGCCCACTTTTTGGCCTTTTATGGTCATCCTTGAAACTGTCATGGAGCCCATGATGGTGCTGGTGGGTGTGTCATTTAGCATGCTAATGCATTACAATGAGCGTATAATGAGGCTCAAGGTCTACTGGAAGTCAAATCTTCTGCCATCTTGGGCCTAGTTGATTCTAGCCAGTTTTTGTTGTATCCTCAACAGCTGTGTCATTCTTTTAATGGTTGTGCCCTGCAGCCTTCCTTCCTGTCTCAAACTATTGCATGGTGTTCTTCCCAAGTGATCAGGAAATGATTGAGCTGAAAGGGATGTTAATTACAAACATGAAGCTGAAAAGAAAATAATAGATTCAGAACTCGGAAATAAATCCAAGGATCTTAATGCTTATCATAACATTGGAAGTGAAATGAGAAGGCAATGAAGACCCAAGTGGAGGGGACTTGAAGCCTGAACTGTCTTCTCCTAGGAAGAGGGTTACTGCTGCATCAATTTTCATAAATTCTTACTTGCTTGCATGCTCATTTGTTTACTTGATGTCATCAGATTGCATTTAATCATTCTTTCAAGAAATATTTATTACTACGTTCTTTTTTATTATTACGGTCTTTTTGCGGTCATAGTACTGCTGAATTATGTGGAAAATAAAAATGATGAGAAAGCATAGTCCTTACCCTCTTAATTGCCATTAACTTGGTTCATTGTGGAATAAACCTTGTTTGATCCCACCTGTGTGCCCAGATTCCTATTAGAAGCTAGACTGTGCACTAATGTGATTAAACAGTGTCAAAGTAGTCGGAGATTAGCAGGGAAGGGAAAAGAAACCACATAGAAATATAATACAAGCCATTATCAGTCACAAAATTAGTTTTGGAAGTTTATAATTAAGTTAAACCAGATAAATTATTTTATGACCATCTTCTGGGCTTTATGGCAATGCAACATTTCAGCCACATGGAAAATACTGGAAAACTGGAATGCAACTTTGAAGGCTATATCAAGGGATTAGTTCACTTACAGAGCAGCACAGAAATAATGACCCTTAGATTTCTTTGGGGGTAGGGAAGTAATAACAACTTTGTCTATAAGGTAGAATTAAGCAAATGAGAAATTCCAGAGTAAAAGTATAAGCAGCTATTAACAAAGTGATGTTCTATATCGACATACTATTTACACATTTTTCTCCTTAGATTTTCTTTTCTTTTAAAATTCCAGATTGTAAGGAACATTTCCTATACAGTCATGTATGAATTTGATATAAACATAAAATACACCAATGCCAATGATAAAAATTTCACTGGTTTTACATATCAATACTCATTTTATCCCCAGAGCTTATACCTCTGGGGTTATCCCTGTAAAACCTGAAAAGAGACTATAAACACCTCTTGCTGGAATGAAACAAGAAAGTCTCTCTATTGTTTGAAATGCTTTCCTTTTTCTCATGTCCATGATTTCTGTTAATTCTCTGCCCACATCACACCCAGCCATGTCCATCGGGAATGATTAGCCTTGGTTATTCTCTTTCTTAGACAATCACATACATCCTATCTTACACAAGGGGTTCCTGCTGAGATAAGATGTTTCTGGGATGTGCTTGCACACACACCCCCCCCCCCTTACTTTGGTCAGTAAAAATTGTTACTTTTGGCAAAATTCAGACTTTGGTTCAGATTTCGTATGAATCTTTATCTTCATCTTATTCCCATCACAGGTGAGGTGATTCAGTGTGGAGGATGGTCATTTATACATATTCAGGTCTTCTCATGCTTATATGTAATCATACATGCATTCAGCTTTTTTCACATATGTTTTATTTACTATTTATTCACCCCTACTATTTATTATTGCACCCTACCCACGTTCTGTGAAGTAGATTGGTATTATTCCCATTTTTGTAAAATACACATGCAAATAAGTTTTGACATTTCAAAGGGCAGAGCTAGCAAAGGAGCGGAAATGAAAAGCCAAACTTCTGCCTTCTTCTTCTTTTTCTTTTTTTTTTTTTAACTTTCAAGTTCATTTTGTAGCTAATTAGGGGACTGCGGTTGCCTTGTTTTCCAGAAAAACATATTTATCCAAACTGAGATAGCTTTGTTTCAATGGAATTTTTTTTTTTTTTTCTTCTCTGAGGTGTGATTCTAGTATTCAGTGTGTGAAAGTGAATTAACAACCTTAGATGAATCTGTGCATCTCAGTGAATGTTTACAGCTTTCTTCTCTATAAGAAATAAAGATTATTCTTTAATTAATGGGTAATTATAAACCAGACCTGAAAGCATTTCTTTCAAAAGATTTTATTCAAAAAATGGTTACTTCTTTAAAATAAGTGATGAGATTGGGCAAAGAAAAGAAATGTTCTAAAACTGATATTTTGGCGAATTAGATACCATAGATTTTCTTACAAGCACTTTAAAAATAAACACATCACTGCCTCTGTCATTATACACTGACTTACGTTCTTACCTTAAATTATAATTTTCTCTGTCGTTTCCTGATATTTAAAATATAAGAAAATGATGTTGAAAAGCAGCTTATTGGGTAAAAAAACATTATGCAGCATTTGTCAATCTCCAAAGAAAATATTCTAAAAAGGTCATTCACTGCATATGTTCTTACATGTGGGATTTGGGGATTTAATTTTATCTTTGTTTATATAAAAGCCAGAAAGATTACTGAATCATAGCTCATTCTTTTCTTACTGATTTTTAAAACCTCTCTGCCTTTGTCTAATCTACGTGAGGTGACTCTCTGATTCCTTTTCTTACAGTTGTTGCCTAGATTTGGTGTCAAATTTACAATAGCTCCAGAGAATGAGTTGGATGGTTTTCCACTGAGCTTACATGTATAGAAGTTCCATCAAGATTTTGCTAAAGCTATTTATAAATCAGTCTGTATATTTTGGCATAGAAATTACTAGCTGATGATCCCATATTCTTAATGATCACGGAATTCAATTTTAATCTTTCAATGCGTAATTTTGCTAATATATATTCTTTTGAAAACAATTAGATAATTTCCTCCATTTTCAAATTTCTTTTTTTAATTCCTTGCTTCTTGTACTTCCATTGTTGAACTGGCTCTTCTGCTTTTTGCCTAAATCATTGTTTTTTGTTTTGTTTTTTTTTTCATTCCTGCATAAGGTCATTGGATCAGACCTTACCTTCCCTCTGTCAAGGATCTTTTATCTAAGTAGGAGCATGGAATTTTAAGCTCTTTTGTATTCAGTTCTTAAGTGCAGTATTCACTTACATTTTTGCTTAACTGGAACATTTTCTTTTTTTAATCAGTGAGTTTTTTTTCAGAGTCTATCTCTGCTAACCCTCTCCTTCTCCTCTCTTCCTCTTTCTCAATATTTTTTTGCCTTTCAAACTACATCATTTTATTTTTTTGTTATTTTATTTCAATTTTGATGTATTAATCTTCTTTATTTTAGTATTCTTCAATTTGTGTTTCTTTTACTAAAACATTCTGGGTCTCTTTATGACAGATGCTTTTGGCTAATGTGGTATTCTATGGCATTGTCTCTTTTTCATTAGGCATTTTTAAGCTACTGTAATAGCTTTGAGTTCAGAGCAAATCTGAGACTCTGGAAGTTAAGAAGCAGCCAGACAGTGCTCAAAAGAACTACAATTGCAGCACAGAAGACACTCTTGGAAAATGCAGAATAACCAGCCTGCCTGTCTTTTCACTTGCGGATCTTTTTTTTTTTTTTGTTCCCCGCATTCCTCCATCTTTCCCTTGTTGATGTTATTCTAAAGAAATCTTAAACTAGATAGAAAAATTAAAAAAAAAATGACTCTCCCATCAGATTGTGTTCAGATGTCAGAAAAAAACAAGCTGTTCCTGGATTTGATTTTTGGCTATGACTTGAAGAAAAAAATTAACTTCGTCACATGTGAGTTTCCTGGATTCTACATCCTGGTCTCTTGTTTATCAGCTTATACTCAAACATTCTGGATGACTGTGCAGTGCCTTGTGTATGGTTGTTTTTAGTAGTTATCTGAAATCTGTATTTAAAAACCACTTCCAATTTTTCTCTCCTTTTCACTTGCTCCTATCCAAATAGAAGAGAGAGAGAGAAGAGGACCAGAAAGCCTTCATGATACATGTTTATTCCTTCAACAATTCATCTGGGCACATGATTTACAGGCAGTGGAGCTGCATCAGTGAATCCGGTTTCCCATGGATCTTGGGGTCTCAGCTGAAGGATCCCTCCACAAGTGGCACCTGTATCTGCTTTGTGCTATCTTACTGCCTTTACTTTTTCACCACCACTTCTCTTTTCCCTCTTTCTACCTCAGTCCCATTAGTGATGAGAAGACTTCAAGCAAATCAAGTCATTTACTCTTCAGGAAATGCTGAAGGCTCATTCTATAGGCCTGAGCCTATGTGTGTGTACGTATATATATATATATATATATATATATATTTATTTATTATTATTTACATATATATTCTTTTTCAGATTCCTTTCCATTATAGGTTGTTACAAGATGTTGAATATAGTTCCCTGTGCTATACAGTAGGTCCTTGTTGTTTATCTATTTAATATATAGTAGTGTGTATCTGTTAATCCCAAACTCCTAGTTTATCCCTCCCCAACACTTTTTCCCTTTAGTAACCATAAGTGTTTTCTATGTCTGTGAGTCTGTTTTGTAAGTTAATTTGTATCTTTTTTTTTTTTTTTTAGATTCCATGTATAAGTGATATCATATGGTATTTGTCTTTCTCTGCCTGACTTACTTCACTTAATACGATAATCTCTAGCTCCATCCATTTTGCTGAAAAAACATTATTTCATTTATGGCTGGGAAATCCAGAGAGGGCCAATAGATTAAAAGAAGTCTCAGATTCACTCAGTCTAAGTCAGTGAACCAATTTATGATACATTAAGAGCCCAGTCACATGAAAATAGAAGGTTATGAATCTACCTCCTTTAGATAGAAAGTATAGTGTTTTAAAAATTGCTCTTTAGGCACAGATTATTAATGCTGTTATGAAACTAAAGATAATTAAACGCAAATTTGCAAAGCTCTGAAGAGCTTTATTAGGATAAGCAAAATTTTATTGAGCCAAATCAGTTGCTATTTTAATGAAACTCTGGATAAATAACTCTCAGTGGAAGCCACTACAGATGTTGTATCAGGTATTCTGGGCAATAAGCAATTGAACCTGGCAGGGTGGTGAGGGAGGAAAACCTGAAGGAGGAAAGGAAAGGTTAGAAAAATTGAGCTTTTATATCTTTAATCTGTATTTCAGAATGATTTACATCTCCCTCCATCTGAAGCCCTTAATGCAGTTGCGTAATAAGTTGTTCCCTGCTTTCTGATACTAAGTTAGATTTTCTACATTTTATAAGTAAGAGTTGAATGACATTGCCAATGTTTTGTAGATAAAGAAAAAAATAAAGTCAAGGGAGAAAGGAAGAAAAGAATGAAGAGAAAAAGGAAGAATGGAAGGAAGGAAGGTAGGAAGGAAGGAAAGAAGGAGGGAAGGAGGGAAGGAAGGAAGATGGAGAGAGCAGGTTTTTTGCATGTTATGTAAGAAGATTGATAGGTGGGGCAAGAGTCCTAGGTTTTAGTCATGGCATCTGCTATTTACAAAGAATGTGCTCTTAGATGGTCCACTTAACACTTGGGATCTCAGTTTTCTCATCTTTAACACTAGAGTAAGATCATTCTTCATTGTGCATTTCCATCCCACACAGAGTAGAAAGATAAGCACCTTGGCAACAACCTGATAAATACCAGTAGCTCTTCCAAGCATTGAGACAAACAAAAACTTTACCACACATTTAAAAATGCCCTCTGGGTGCCATTTTAGAACCGCTGGACTCAAGCTGACTTCCAAGGGTTTTATCCAACTTTAAAAATACCACAATGTTAGTAGGTTATTTGTAGGGGACTGTGTAATTTATCGTCCAAATGGATATTGTTGACAGTGCAAGTCAGAGTTGTTAATAATTACACTTGGGGCCAGGGGTAAAATCAAGAATTATAATTTACCTGGTCATGTCAGTAATTGGTTTTGACAATTCCTTTTTAAAGTAGTTTTATTGTAAAATTAATTATACCTAAAAAAGTACAAAAGAAATGTGTGAAATTCAAATTAAGTATTATAAAGTGGAAACCAGGTAACCACTACACAGATCAAAAATTAAAATATTGGCATCTCCCACATAATCTCTCCTCATGACTGTTCTCAAATATTACTCTGGTCTCTCATGTCCCCCAAAGTAGCCACTATCCTGATTTTTACACTATTACTTTCAATTAATTTTTTTTATCACAAAAGTAATATACATTCCTTGAAAAACAACTTACGTTTGAATTGTGTAAAGTAAAAAATTAAGGCCTCTCCCAATCCCCAATTTCATTTCTCTGTGGAAACTACAGTTAAAAATTCTTTACGTATTTTTCCCATGTGTGCACAAATACACACAAACACAAATGTTTTTTTCAAACTTGAGATCATAACAGTACATATTACTCTGCAATTTGCTAAATTTATTAGAAGTTCATTTTCTGCTCCCACATATGCAAGCAATGATGGCTATGGTTACTATTAATAATTGCAAAGCCACTGCTTTTTTTTCCATCTCATTATGTCTACGGGCATATGTAAATGTTAGAAGGGAGGGCATTGAATGAGTGTAGGTTGAAGGTGAAGTGACTTCTGTGTTCTGAGGCTTCTTCCTCTTTCTGTGGATCTTAAACTTTTCTTTAATTTCCTATTTTTCCTGAACTTGAGAGGGATCAAGGTTAAGTGCAAAGACTGAAAGATCTGGAATCAGATCTAGGTTCTAGCTCTGTCATTGACTGCCTCTGTGATCTTAGGTCTATTGTGTAAAATGAATATTATAATGCCTGTCTGGAAAAAGAGGTTTTGAAGATAATTTTTAAAATGTAATAAATCCATTAGTCTTACAACTATCCTAATTTGACTCTTAACACAAATTTTATGTTTTCCTTAAACATTGACGAAGAGAGTGTAGGATGATATTTACTGAGTTATCCCATGATTTGTTATAAATTGCTTAGGTTTTACATAAATCTTGATAAATGTTATGTAAGATAGACTCAAGATATTCTCAGGGGTGTTTATAAGAAGTTAAATGAAACGAAACTTTCCTTTTTATGTTGTTCTTTCTAATCAGGGCCAATTCATTTGAAAGATTGCCTGATGAGGTTAATGTATTTTTACGGGTGTATTTAGAATGAACTAATTTTATGTTGGGTCATTAACCAAAAACTGTTGGTGTAAGAGGGTGTTGCTAAGTCCAGAGGAACATCATTATTATTTTCAATGGTATTTGTCATGGTAGCGATATAAGCCCCAAAGATGGAACGTGGGATTTGGTGTTGTCAAAATAAATTCAGAGCAATCAGATTATAGCTGATGTAATTCAGATGTTTGGAGGTGAGGGATTTTTGATAGCAAACTCTAATGTACATAGCTCCCAAAATGGAAAGAGGTGACCTTCTTCAAGGGAAGATTTTTCAGTGTGGTGATGCTGACAAAGATTTTAAGTTATAAAATTATTTTTCTGGAAGTTTTGGGTTTAGAGATGACTGTGGATTTTTGAATCTGGCCTAAAATAAGAGTGGGAGATGGGAAAGGTGAATGACTTTCCTTCCATATGTTTTCCTTTCATTCTAAATGTACCTTCCCATCACTTAACAATAGCTCTATCTTCCATTTGTTACTTGTTTCATGCATGACAGTCACTACATGCACTTTGTAGTTTCCCACTTGTACAGAAAAGGGAACTGAAGCCTAGAAGAGTAATTTATGCAAAGTTTTTCAGTCATGAGAAACTCATGCAGTCATGGGACCATAGTTAAATCCTAGATATGACTCAAGAGTTGATGCTTTAAAAAAAAAACAGTTGACGCTTTTAACAAATATTCTATGATCTCGCGTTTTGTGTCTCAGCCACAAACAAATGAGTCTTTCTTCAGTGCTAGCTGGTGAGCTTCTTTGCAGCTTGTCATCTTAGTGCCCCCATAGTATCAAGCTGGTGTCTAAATGTTTGTTGAATCCAGTTTGCCACAGCTTTACTAAGGACAGAGTGAAGGCTTAAAATTCAGCTACTCAGCTTTTCAAAAAGAAGCAACAACCTAAGTTTTTGAATTATTTCAGAAGTCTTGAAATAATAGTCCTTTGGGGGCACTGGGGTATAATTACTCTCTTCAATGTGATTCTGTCCCTCGTTTATCCATCAGAACAGAGAGGTAGACTGTGGTCCTGAAACTATTCCAGTGGGAATGTTTACTTATGGGGGAAGGTGAATGGTATTAAATTTTATTGGCATTGGAAATTCTTTTGCAAATATAATGCAGTTCACTGGTTAACTTTGCACAGAATACATCAAACTTAGTTAAAACTTGACATCTTTAAAAGTGGTTTGGGTGTTTATTTTATTATTTTCCTTTTCTGAGGGCATCTTAAAAGCATCCTGCAGTGATAGTCAAATAGATTCAAGAACCAAAGTTTTTAAGTGAATGGTTATCTGACTGAATATACGTGTGCAGGTTTAAAGCAGATTCTAACTTCTTGCTTTGACAACAAGGAGTATTTTGTTTGATACAAATGGTACTCTTTTGTAGTCTATGTTCTCCTATATCATCCACTCAATTCCTGTGGAATTAGTTCTTTCCTCAAAGTTTTCAGGGAACATTCTTTTATGTTACTTCATTGGAACAATATGTTTCCAGATCACTTTTTTTCAACGTTCAACATAGGGAAAAATATTGTAATGAATGCTAAATATCATTTAAGGTAGCTTCCTCCCATTTTCAAAATAGATTTCTCTGTGCATCTTTTCCCATTATACCTAGAGGGTCACAGAAGCTACTTCAAACATTCTCCCTTCTTACACTTCAGATCCTTCCCTTCCTGTCTCATTCTCCTGGATGTGAGCATGTCTGACTTCTCTGAGAAAGTGCTTGTCAGTGTAAGAGAACCCCTCAGCCTCCTGGTACCAAACCTGAGACTTTTTTTTTTTTTTTAACTGAATGAGATGGGAGAAGAAAAATCAAGGAAAATGCCAGGGACAATGGTAATGCCATTTACTAAGATGGAAAAAACTAAAAGTAAAAAAAAAAAGCCTAAGGCAGAGAGGAGGAGCTCAAGATTGTATCTACAATACAATCAGGTTTTTACCTTGGGCTGCACCAGGTGAATCCCTTCCCTTGTGCTCTGGATCGCTCCACCCATCACCTGCCATATTTCAAGTAAAAAACATTAACCCTTCTCCTGCATATTTAACCTCTTTGTCTGGTGACACCTTCCTTCATTTAAGCATTAATGCTTGCTTAAATCCTTCCCATCTAAGGCATAAAACAAAATGACCAACAACACAAAAATCAAATTGAGTTAATAAATCCATCCTTAGACCTGGCAGGTCTCTAGCTTCTGTTCGCACCATAATTCTTCAGTTCCCATAAATCAGTCCTGTACTGCCACAAAGACTCCCCTCATATTCCTCTCAGTAGTTCTCCATGACCAGCATGTTGTCAAATTTAGTTTTAAATGCTGCTTAGGAGTCAGATAAGATAAAAAATGAGGTGGTTGTACTAAATTTAGGGGTCCCTTTTCTCCTCTTTCTCATTTGCTTTCTATTTCCTTAGAAATCTCTATTCTTCTACTTTTTATCCCTAAATCAGTTAGTGGAGTTTCTCTCTATGGAATATTCTAGAAATTCTGCATTTTCAGTTGTCACAACTTTTGAAGTCTTGGGCTACTAGGTTTATTAAGAGGGGTGGGTTAGAGATATAACTTTAAATGTCCTGCCTGATATACATATAGTGTGTGTGTGCGGAAACCCCAAAACCTAATTATAAATATGTTGTCCTTAAATTCAACTCTGTTTTAAATAAAAACAAAGGTTTTTTGTTTGTTTGTTTTTTTTTTGGTTTTTTTTTTGCAGTTTTCATATACCCTGACCTTTCCAGGAATAAAACTACTGTGGAACTTGAGGAAGAGTGTATACTACAGAATTCAGAAATTTACTCAAGCGTTTCTCACCATTTTGGAAAACCATGTCCTCAGTGGCAGCTTCACTTGTGAGATTTTTTTTAAAATTAATTTATTTTATTTTTTATTATTTTTATTTATTTATTTTTGGCTGCGTTGGGTCTTCGTTGCTGCGTGCCGGCTTTCTCTAGTTGCGGCAAGTGGGGGCTACTCTTTGTCGCAGTGCACGGGCTTCTCATTGCGGTGGCTTCTCTTGTTGTGGAGCACAGGCTCTAGGCACATGGCTTTCAGTAGTTGTGGCACACAGGCTCAGTAGTTGTGGCGCACGGGCTTAGTTGCTCCGCGACATGTAGGATCTTCCCGGACCAGGGCTCGAACCCGTGTCACCTGCATTGGCAGGTGGATTCTTAACCACTGCACCGCCAGGGAAGCCCCACTTGTGGGATTTAAATCACTTACAGGCCCAAACTGGCTAAAGTCTGCATTAATATTGAATAGTTGGTGTGTTCACCTTATCCTACGTGAGGGTAAACATATGAGCCCTTCATTATAATTTTATTACATTATAAAGCACTTCCCTTTTAAATAAAAGAATGTAATTATGGTATTATATCATTTTTTTCAACTTATGTGAACAAGAAGGTTTTATTATCTACGTGTTTCATATGTGGATGGTAAGTGGACACAACAAAATATTAGCTTAAAAAGTTTGCACTGGATCTAGTAGAGTCAAAGATCACTGGCTTAAAATTTCATAATTGTTAGGCTTTTGATGAGGGCCAATTCTCTTTTCTCATGGTTATTCAAGCCTTGAAAGTGTCCAGTTACCATTTATTCATCGAAGGCTTGTGCACATCAATTTCTCTAGCACAGTCTTCTCTGCTGGGGTTTGGACCTTTTATGCAGCTGCTGAGTGGCCATAGATATTCACATGTCTTTCAAGCCTTTAAAGGTCAACTAATAATTGTGCTGAACAGAATCATTTGCCACAAATGGGCTCTTATTCCCCTGTTTGCAACCTCAGTGGGCAAGGGTCATGAAGGCTTGTGCCATTATCCAATTAAATGATGATTCTCTCATCTTCACTCTCTGCAGCCTGGACCAGACCATCATCACCTCTCACTTGGATGGTTGCCACCTGAATTGTCACCTAACCTCCTCTCTCACTCCTCTCATTTTCCATTCCCTACTCTGCTAAGATGAAAATATGATCACGTTACCCACCTGCTTATAATCCTTCACAGTCTTCCAAGTGTCCTGATTTAAGGTCCAAACTACTGTGTACAGTTCATCAGGCCAGGCACAACCTGGCCCCTGCCTACCCTCTATGTCTCATCTCCAGTCATTACACATTATGTTCTATCTAGGTTGATTCCTTTCAATTTCCTAATAGGATATTTTCTTTCTTGCCTCTTTCTTTGTAGTATATTCCTACACTGAATATACTAGCCCAACTTTATTCCAGGCTCATTCTTACTCAATCTTTAGGTATCAGCTTAATCAGTACCTCCGCTAAAGTGCTTTTTCCTACCCTTTTAATTACTTATGAACTACCTTGGCAACTTATACTTTTCTATTTTAACGCTTTATTGCCTTCATAATTATTTGCATTTGTCATTGGATTATGAGCTTTGTAAAGAAACTTTCTATACTTTTCAAGATCAGTTTTTCTCCCAAATGTTAGCACAGTAGGCACTAAATACATGTTTGGACAATAAATGAATGCACAACAAATGATAAGATATTTTAAAATATTTTTATCTCTTTGATACATATGTTATATACCACCAAGGCGAAAGTTTAATCAAACAATAGTTGTGTACAAAATGAGATATTTTATTTTCTCTTTCATTTAAGACATTCTAGTCATGACCAGCTAATGGGTTGCAACCTGTAGTTTCAAAAACATTGTTATGACTTCTCTGTTGATGTGAAAATTTTCCCTAATTAATGATATTTTTACCAATTGCATTAATTAGGAGTAGGTCACATTCATTTAACTTCTTTTTCCCAAATGTTAAAATCCTAGTGGAGCTCTGTGATATTTTGTAACCTAAGACAGTTTGATTTTTCAGTTTTTCATTATAACAAGAAATAATTTAAAAATAATTGTGCAAAAGGTGTATGAGCATGCCTTTTATGCACAGTTCACATTTGTGTCAAATATCAGAGCATCGAAATTCGGTTAATCTAATCAGCGTGGTGGACTCACAATTTTGATCTGCCTCAATCTTAATATTATCTTCTTTTCACCTCAGCAACCCAGTGCCTTGAACATATATTCTTAAGCCCCTTTGATTACCTGGAGATTAAAATTTAAATCCCACAGACTTCTATTCTTCAAATTCTTATTACTACACCACTACCCTTTAGTCCCTGGCAAGAGTGCAGAAGGACCCTGCTCTACTCCTCCTCTGCTTACACCTTCCTGGTTGGGTTAGGAGTTCATGCAGCCCAGTATCATTGCCCTCCTGGAAACCCTGCCCTTCCTTCCCAGAGTGCTGAGTCACAAAATGCTAAAATTTTCTGCTCAAATGGTCTGAATCTTGCTTTGAGCACCTGCACAGTCCTCTTCCCCAGATAAATCCTCTTGAGAGTGACTCATATCAAGATGTTGCATTTGATAGGCTCAAGGTCTGGCCAAAAGGTAAGCTGTTTATAGGGAAGTTAATGGAGCTTGGAAATGTGTGATTATACATCCGCACTTAGGCCACATCATTTTGGTGTGGGCCAAAGCCAGGTGAGAAGAGAAGCTGGCAGACCCAGGGCTGTGGGCTGGTACTTCCAGTGCTGGTGGAACTCTACACACCATTCTGGAGTGGACTCTAGCCCTTCCAGGTTGTGATAAACGTAAGTTGGTCAAGAGATGAGGACTAGATATATATTACTTAACACTTTGCCAGCTTTATATATAATTTAAAAATATTTCGGTATGTGGTGTGTGGGTCTTCATTTGCAAGCCTGCCTTAGACCTCACAAATGTCAAGGCAAGACCTGCCTCCATACATTCGTTACTACCACACACTGATCTCTAATTCCTTGGCTTCTTTCATTTTATTAACGTCTGCCAGTTTGTTTTTTTTTTATGTCCATCAATTTCAACCACTTTTTGTATGTACTCAGTTCTTCACCTCCTTTTCTACTTGAACTCTCCATTATATAAAACCTGAACCACAAATCGATATTACCATCTGCCTACTTTGTTTTTGTATCCTGCCTTCTGATACAAACTGGATAAATAATTGACCTTGTATATTACTGCACTTTACATTGATATGAAATCTAGACAATGTTCTACATCCATTTAGCATAAAATTAGACCTTTTGTCATGTGTATAAAAAAGATATTAAAGTTTTATAAAAACAGCATATCAAATGATTCAGAAATCTTTAGATGTATTTAGTTTATTATTTTTGTGTTACATAGATGTGGTAGATTTGTGCAAACATGGTACCAATTTTCTAGCTCCCTTTATATACAATCCCTTTAAAACTTGACTTTATAGCTCTTCATGTTGGGAGATAGCATCTATTTCTTTATCCCTTGAATCATGGCTATCCTAGTGAATTACTTTGGCCAATGGAATGACAGGTGTTGAGTCTAAATCTAGATACACATTCCTGCTGTGTCTTTGGATCCCTGTCACTACCATGAGAACAAACTCTAAGCTAGCCTACTGAAGGATAAGAAACTGCCTGGAGAAGAACTGAGCCATTCCAGTCAAGACCAACCTAGATCAACATGCTTCAACAAACCCGCCTGTTGTCTGCTGATGCCTGGGCAAGGCCAACCAATAACCGGTGAGCCTAGCCAAGGTCAGGAGAATCACCCAGGCAATATGTAGACTTGTTAGCAAAAATAAATGTTGATATTTATTTGTCACTATTATTTTGTGGTTGCTTTTTTGTACGCCTTATGATTATGGCAGTTGATAATGGATATCTTATTACGATGATCAGTTTTATGTACCATCTTGGGAAAGATATATGCCCAGTTATTCATACAAAAGCTAATCTAGGTGTTGCTATGAAAGTACTTGGTAGATGGAATTAATAATTATAATTAATTGATGCTAGTAAAGGAGATTGTTCTATATAATCTGGGTGAGCCTGATTCAATCAACTGAAAGTGCTTAAGAACAGAACTGAGATTTCCCAGAAGAAGAAATTCTGCTTGTGACTGCAGCTTCCACTCATGCCCAGAAGTTCTAGCCTGCCCTTCCTGATGGACTGCCCTATGGATTTTGGACTTGCCTACCAAGCTTCCCAAATCAAATAAGCTAATTGGTAATAAATTCCTTAATATATATCTATCAGTTCTTTTTCTCTGATTGAACCCTGATTAATATATCAGTACAACAAAAAAGTGGTGTCTTACACAATTAAAAAAAAGAAATAGATAACAATACAATAACAACCACTGTTTTCACATTTTCATATTTAATTCTTAGAAAAACTCGGTGAGATGTTATCACTATTGAGATTATTAAAATTCTTCCTCCTGGAACATGTGACTTCTTTGGAATCCTGATATAACTAAAAACTGGAGACAATGGGAAGTATCTGACACCAGACCGTTGACCACAATGTATTGCCCCATTCTATGGGCACCAAGCAAATTGCTAGTCCAAGTTACACTCAGTACATGAAGTTTTCATAAAAATGTTATAAGCACCCAGTTTACATTAATGTCTCAAGTTTCCCATTCCCATCCTTCTCTTAATACTGTACCCTGGCTCACCATCTGACAGAAGAAGTAGTGAGGGTGGAGAGACTTTATCAACACAGGAGGCACATACCACCTCAAAAACTTTGCTGTATGTCCTGGGACAACTCTGGAACTATTATGCACCATGGTCTTATCCTTACACTAAAACGGTCTCAGGGCAAACTTTGAAAAAAAGCTTACATTTTCTAGAGTTCTGCCAATCATTTGAAGAAATAATTTTAAAAATAAAGTGTTTCATCTACATGCTTATTTCTTAGGGACCATAATTCCCTTAAGAAAACAGGTATCCTGTCCTTAATGCAGGTATTCCAACTCAATCTGGTGGGAATAAATGTGACAAAGGAAAGACAGTGTATACATGTTTGGTAATTTAAAAACCATGTAGCTTTAAGAAAAACATAGGAAAATTCGGCATGAATGACACTGGGTGACAGTTTTCCTTGCTATAGTAAGTTTTAGGCCTTTATGCAATTAAGAATTATATACCTCAATAGTCAAATTCATATCTGCTGACTCCAAGCCTCGGTTCTTAGGCATTAGGGTCCCATTATATTTTAGTGGGTATTTTAGGTGTAGTTTATGTGAAAGATATGGACATCACTCATGAGTTCTATTTGCCTAAGTTCCATAGACTTACCTTGTTATTTATTTTATCTCCACAACAGGTGACCTGATAACAGCTTGGGATGCATAGGAAATATATATTTGAAAGTCTGGGATTACAGTTTAGGGTAAGCATGTGTCTTAGCATGTGGAAAGTGTTAATTATTCTTTCTTAATTCTTATTATAAAGTATAATTTTAAAGTACTAACAAGAGGGAAGCATTCAAAGAAGAAGACTAAAATAACTTTTTGCAAATGTTTGAAAAAGAAAATATAATCTTTGCTTGGATTTCGTAAAGGAGAAATTAGCATATTGGTTCATTAAATTGAAATTAGTGCAAAAATGAGATGAACAGAGTATAATTTGTAATGACTTTGAGAAAAAAGGAGAGAATCATAGCTATAAAGTCTACAGTGGAAGAGAATACAAAATAAAAAAACAGAGTTGGAAAGGTGAAAGTTTCAGGACTCTGACTACCTTTTGCTAACTGGAAAAATATTTGAGGGGCTGAAAACTTTTCTGTCTAATCAGAGGAAGAAAGTATAATTATAAGGCAAAAGAGTGAAGTGGTGAATTATGACAACTATTTTAATAAATTCCATATCCAGAGACATGACTTCTAGAATTTTTACTTGGTAACATGGCAACGTCAGCATTTCCTTTGACATATGACCTTGATCAGGTGCTATGGTCTGAATGTTTGTATCTCTTCAAAATTAATGTGTTGAAATCCTAACCCTTAAGTCTGTGGTATTAGGCAGTAGGGTCTTTGGGAGGTGATTAGGTCACAAGGATGAAGCTTTTATGAATGAGATTAATGCCTCTACGAAAGAAACCCTAGAGACCTCCCTTACCCCTTCTGCCATGAGAGGACACATAGAAGATGGCTGTCTATTAACCAAGAAGTGGGTTCTGACCAGACACCAAATATGCCAGGACCTTGATCTTGGGCTTCCCAGCCTCCAGGACTGTGGGAAACAAATCTGTACTTCTTTCTTTCTTTCTTTCTTTTTGGCTGTGTTGGGTCTTCGTTTCTGTGCGAGGGTTTTCTCTAGTTGCGGCAAGCGGGGGCCACTCTTCATCGCGGTGCGCGGGCCTTTCACTGTCGCGGCCTCTCGTGTTGCGGAGCACAGGCTCCAGACGCGCAGGCTCAGTAGTTGTGGCTCACGGGCCTAATTGCTCCGCGGCATGTGGGATCCTCCCAGACCAGGTATCGAACCCGTGTCCCCTGCATTGGCAGGCAGATTCTCAACCACTGCACCACCAGGGAAGCCCCAAATCTGTACTTCTTATAAGCCATCCAGTTTATAATATTTTTTTTGTAGCAGCCTGAACAGACTAAGAGGACAGAAAATGGGAATAAGGCAAAGAAAAGGAAATAATTTTAATGAGAACACTCTCATGTGATGGAAGAATAGGTGAAAAGATGATTTAAACACATTTATTTCCAGCAAAAAGGTTTTACAAAATAGTGTAAAAGATCATTTTAAGCACGCTTAAGATATAACCGCCTGTCATACCTGATGTATATTCATATCTTATAAATTCAGTTAAATTACTGGAGTTTTTGTTCTATAATTTGTTCTATAAATTATAAAAAATGACTTTATTGTTTCAGAAAAATGATTACATTGCACCTGAAAATACAAAAGGACATAAGAAAATATGTAAACTGTAGAACAAAAGCAAATAAGCTTTGGAATGTCATCAATATAGAAAATATTGAACAGACATGTGTAGGTCCTCCATAAATGTCTCTGAACGCTCGTAGAATAGATGAGAAGAGAAAGACCTTAAGAAGTTTTTATAATGAAATCTCAGGAGTGGACAAGAGAGAGGTTGGGAAGCAGACCATGAAGCTTATGAAGATGTGGAGAGAAACAGAGCCAGGACTTAAAGGAATGAAAGGAATCGAGAAAAAGGAGATGAAGTCACTGTTGGGTTTAGACAATTCAGAAAAAGCTTATACAACGGTTCATTATTTTTTAACTATTAAAGAAAAAGAGAAAGAATCATTAAATGTCCTCACTGTCAGAGTGTGCTTTGAGATTCCCATGAGCTCGCAACTTTTTTTAGTAGTTTGCAGCAGGATGAAGGGAAAAAGTGTAAATGAGGTGTGAATGAGGAAGGAATATATTCTTACAACCATTAGGTTTCTTTTTTTGGTGGATTTTGAGTTTCTCTGAGTCCTTGCCATCATCTCTAGGCCTTTTGAACACCAGAGGGTGATAACAGTAGTTGTGACAAAAGCAGAACCCTGTCAAAGAAGCAGGAAGCTAACCTAGGTGTCACTCTGCAGAAACAACTTTGCTTTTTAATTACAGTCGACGTTTTTCAGCTCTATTTTTTTCTTGAAATGCACATGAAAATCTTCAAACATTTTCTAAATTTGAGTCAGGAATAGCCTATATCTCTAGTGTTCTTCCCAACTTTGTGATTCGAAGTTTTGCGATCTACCAAAGCTTCACGGATTGGCTTGAGAGGTTGACTCATACATCCAACAATGTATACTGCGCACCTGCTGGGTGCTCGCACCCTGGTCTAGCAGCTGGTGTTCGTGGCTGGCAAAACTAGAGATGCCGCCCTGCCTGATCTTATCCAATGTTGAGTCTAGTGGGAGTGGCAGATACGAAACACACAACCACAGAAGATTGTAGTAAGGTGAGTGCTATGAGTGAAAAGGACATGGGGCAAGCAGACTATAGGACACAGAAATCCAATTTAATGTGTGTGTGTGTTGGGAGGTGAAGGAAGGCTTTTTTGAGGAAGCGACCTTTGAGCTGAGTTCTCAAGACAAGTAGGAGTCATTTAGGTAAAAGAGGATAGCAGAGAATGTTCTATGAAAGTTAGGCAGGTGGGAAACAGAACACAATTGAAAAAATATCTCAATGCTTAGAAAATATTCTTTGCCTGTTTATTATTTAACTTTTTATACCTCATAGAGTGTGGTAGAGGGCTGTAGTGAGAATGGGCAGAGCTCAGGAGGCCTGGGTATGTGATTTTGGGTTATGTGGCTACCTGACCAGGCTCTCTGGGCTTTGGTTTCCTATCTAGACAGACAGGGAATTGGGTTAGATGACCTCTGAAGAACTTTTCCAATTAAAATTGCTGACCCTTTGGTTGGGGCAAAGAACTACTCGATTAAAAGTAACTGGTGTGAATTCGTATGTTAAGAAAAACAGTTCCAGTAAACTAAAGTTTCATAAAAAAAGATTGCATGAATACTAGTCTGATTTCATGATTTTGGGATCAAGGTCTTAACATGATAGACAAAAGATAAGACACCTGCTAGATACTATTACTGCGGGGACGTCGAGTAGAATAAAAATCATCATCAAGTGACAAGCTTACTTTTATTTTACACACACACACACAAATAATTAGCAAGAAAATAATGAATGCTAACAGTTGTATTTATTTCTTATGTACCTACACTGATTGTGGTGGGGAAATTTGTTGAAACTAGAGATAATTCTTCATTAAAATCATAGTTTTTAAAGTTCTCTTCAGTACTACTCTTTTTCAGTCCTATTGATGAAAAAATCTTTTTATTTCCTGGGCTTCAAACGATTTGGGGGAATGATGCCAGAAGAGCAAAACAAACACCATTTTGCATGAATCCTTTTATTTTGCTGACATCCTTTTATTTCTTTTTCTTTTTTTCTCTTTCTCTTTCCTCCTCCCTTCCTCCCACCCTCCCTTCCTTCCTTCCTTCCTCCCTCTCTCCCTTCCTTCCTTCTTCTTTCAACTTACCCTTTTGTAAATTTTTTTCATATATGAATTATTATTATGTTCCATATTCTGTGATTAAATGTGGTGTTCTTCACTTCAACTCCTCAGCAGGAGGTGGGGAACACATCTTATCATTGTGTACATCATGGAATTTCTACTCTTCTTGATGTTGTAAGGGATAAATATAAATCCATACTATAAGCTACACTTTCAAGTAAGTTAACATTGTTTTAATTTGCGATATTCTGGTTCTTAATTTTTCTAGTAACCTTGGAAAATCTTTCATTTGTCTCATATCTGATGCTGACTTTACCAATTTAGTTGCTAATTACAGCCATTGGCAGTGTCCAGTACCTAACAGTAAGAAACCTCTCCATTCTCTCTCTCTGCACACACACACACACACACACACACACACACACACAGAGGCATGAAATTAGCACAATACCTCACAAATATGTAGAAACTATATCTAATATATATATGTATAAATCAAAGGTAAATAAAATATGTAAGTGAATAAAATAAATAGTAATTACATTGATTTAAAAATATCATCTCTGTAAAAATACTCTGTTTTAAAATATTGATTCTCTGGTTAATTTAAAAATATGTTGTCTACTCCATAGCTTAAGAAAGAATGTCTTATTTCCTATCTACTCAATTTCAACTGTATTATCAATATCATGACATTTAGGTAAATTTTTACATGATGTCAGTATTTTATTGTATAATTTTTGGTTATATTTCCCTTATTGACTTGTGAATAAATCCCCTGTCGAAGTAATAAGGCTTATTTTCTTAAAATACATAAGCCACAAAGTTGAAATATATGGTATACAGTGTGTAAATTCCTGTTTTCTAAATATCTTTTTAATAGGTTCTCTTATTACAACTATCTTTGGTATTTTTGCAAGCTCCTCATTTTTAATATAAAAGTGAAAGTGGTTATCTGTGAAATTTCAAACTATTTATTGTATCAAAATAAAAAATGTGTGCAAGGATGATGTAATTGTCATTAAACCAATAATTCTCTGCTCATTTCCATTATGAAACTCTCTGTATTAGATTATTTGCAAAGTGTTTCACGTTATATATTTTCAGTAAATAGGACAGATGCGTTAAAAAAATGATGGATAAACCTTAAAATCATGGACTCTCTTAACCCGACTATGTACTTACTGTGAAGTTGTCCTGTATAATTGCCTTGCTCCTGTAGCCTGAGCATGGTGTGCTTGGCATCTGGAGGAAGTGAAGTATACAGGTAAGGATTATATTGCAATGGGAGAGAATAAATAAGATGTAGTTCTTAATTGTAAGCTGTTTTCTTTGGGCAATAGCCAAGGACTATAAAAGCATATCCATTGAGGGGATCAGGGAGACAGATTGCTGCTTAGAGGGACACAGGAAAGGGTAGTATTGGAGTAGGGTTTTGCAATACCAAAGCATCCCTGTGGTAATGAGGAACTGGAAAGGCATCTCACAGAAGGTATTGGGGAAGAACATACATTTTTATAATGCCAACGCTGCATGGATCAGTGAAGTAGGTACATATATAAAAATATAGTCAAAAATTCTGTACAATCACAACTTGGATTATTTGCTGAAGAAACTGATTAAATATTCCATATGTGTAGGGAGGCATTTATTTTGGAGCTAGGCAGACAGGAGTTTTAAGCCTGGCTCAGTTGATTTAATGACTTTGTGATGTAAAGAAAGTCTGTTAACCTCCCGTCATCTCAGTTTCTTCATCTCTTATGTGTGATTTTTGAGAGAATTAGAACTACTTAATATAAAGAGCCTGTTACATTGTAGGTATTCAGTAAGTGTTAATAATTTGTGGTAAGTACAGTACTAGGACATGACCAGTTCAACACAGATAAAAAGTGACATATTGAAGAGATTCACCATAAAGTCCAGCATCACAATGTCACACAGTGTATTTTACTGGGATTATGGCCACATCCTCGGGTCTCACATTTTCCTAGATAAAACTGAAGCAAAATAAACTCTGTGGTCATTGCAGTTGCACATTTATTTAAACATAAATTACCCTGTGGTTATTGCAGTTCCACATTTATTTAAACATAAATTAGAAGTATTATCAATAGTTTCCATTTCCAGTATTATTTAATTATGCCAAAATAAGACATTCTTAATAAAGTTTTCAGCCTTCTGCATCCAGGTGGTATTGATAGCTGGCAATCAGCTTTTTCTGAAAGCCACTAAAAAAGCTAGATAAAATAGAAAAATCATAGTTTGATACAGTGGACACCTGGAGGGGCTAAAACTCCAGAGAAGGAAGAACCCTGGAGAGGTAAACTGAAATCTGCAGCTGCATCTACCCTGGATAATGGGATTCATCTTCATTATTTCTTATACAAGGAATACACATTTATTGAGAAAAAAATACTTAAGCAAAACAAAAAGAATATGACAAAAATCCACTACCCATATATTTTCATTGCTATTATGTGTTGTGAAACTTTCTAGACATTTTTATATAGGTATGTATATATGTAATGCAATTAAATAACTAAATACGCATTACAAAATGGACAAATGCTCTAAAACTTGTTAATAACTGAGGTTTTTCACTGAACAATATACTATTTTTCTAGACTGATATAGTTATATCACTATATAATAATACATTGCATGGATATGTAATAGTGTGTCAAATACCTTGATATCAAACATATAAGTTTCCACTTTTTTTATTATTCTGAGCAATTTCTCATTGATAGCATCACTTTTTGGTACATGTCTGATTATTTCCTTAAGATGAATCTCAGAAGCGGAATTGATAGTTTCAGCTATATAATATCAAATTGGTTTCTAGATATCAAATCGGTTTTATAGTTCTTCTAGTAATTTTTTTTTTTTTAACTTTGCGTTTATTTATTTATTTATTTATTTATTTATTTATGGCTGTGTTGGGTCTTCGTTTCTGTGCGAGGGCTTTCTCTAGTTGCGGCAAGTGGGGACCACTCTTCATCGCAGTGCGCGGGCCTCTCACTATCGCGGCCTCTCCTGTTGCGGAGCACAGGCTCCAGACGCGCAGGCTCACTAATTGTGGCTCACGGGCCTAGTTGCTCCGCGGCATGTGGGATCTTCCCAGACCAGGGCTCGAACCCGTGTCCCCTGCATTGGCAGGCAGATTCTCAACCACTGTGCCACCAGGGAAGCCCTCTTCTAGTAATTTTATGAGTGTCTTTCTCCTCATACCCTTGTACAAAGAATGCATTTTCATTATTATATTATCAGTTCTTGATATTTTCTATTTGGCTATTATTATTATGCCTATTGATTTAATTTTTATTTTTAGAATAATAAATAAAAATTTCATTAACCATGTGTATCTATGCTCTAGTAAACTGCCTCAAAATGTTCTTTATTTTTGTATACTCCATTTAGTTTTCTTTCCATTATAGTTAAGAATAGACCATAACTTTTAAACTTCTCATTTGCTTTGTTAATATTTAAAAATCTATTCAACAAAGAAAATTAAAGATTTTATTTAATTCAAAGTCTACTCAACTTCTCCATCTTGCTCAGAACTTGCTTCATATTATATAGATAATCAGAATATTTTCTTCCTTTACATTTATCATTTTATTTTACTGTATAAATGTATAATCTATGTAGGATATTTTGTGATAATGAGTGAAGGAGGGATGTAATTTTATTTTTTGAATGGTTAATTCTTTATTGCAATATAATGTTCACATAGGAAATTTCCATAATTTTTTATTACTCCATCTTTTCTGTTTACTAACTTGTTACCTATGCATTCTATTACTATTCTTTATTGGCTATGCTAGAGATTTCAACCTGAGTTTACTTAGGTTATTTTTTCAGCTTTATTGAGGTATTATTGACAAATAAAATTGTAATATATTTAAAGTGTACAAAGTGATAATTTGGTACATGTATACATTGTGAAAAGATTTCTTTCATCGAGTTAACATATTCATTACCTCACATATTTACCCCTTTTTTGGGGGGTGGGTGGTGAGAACACTTCAGTACTACTCTCAATTTCAATCATACAATAGAGTGTTATCAACTATAGTCACCAGGTTATACATCAGATCCTCAGACCTTGTTCATCTTTTTAAAATTGAGATATAATAGACATGCAATATTATGTAAGTTTAAGGTGTACAGTGTGTTGATTTGATACATTTATATATTGCAATTTGATTACCCACATAGCATTAGCTGACACCTCTATCATATCACATAATTATCATTTTTTTGTAGTAAGAACAATTAAGATCTAGTTTCTTAGCAACTTTGAAGTTTATAATGCAGTGTTGTTGACTATAATCATTATGTTGTCCATTAGATCTCCAGAACTTATTTATCTACTAGTTACAAGCTGGTACCCTCAATTTTCCCAACCCAACCCCTAGTAACCACCATTCTACTCTCTATTTTCACTAGTTCTGCTTTTAAAAATTCTATATAAATGGAAGATTTTTTAAAAGATTAATTAATTAATTTTTGGCTGCGCTGGGTCTTTGTTGCTGTGCGCGGGCTTTCTCTAGTTGCGGCGAGCGGGGGCTACTCTTCATTGTGGTGTGCAGGCTTGTCATTGTGGTGGCTTCTCTTGTTGCAGAGCACAGGCTCTAGGCACACAGACTTCAGTAGTTGTGGCACACAGGCTCAGTACCTGTGGCTCGCGGGCTCTAGAGCGCAGGCTCAGTAGTTGCGGCACGCGGGCTTAGTTGCTCTGCGGCATGTGGGATCTTCCTGGACGAGGGCTCAAACCCGTGTGCCCTGCATTGGCAGTCGGATTCTTAACCACTGTGCCACCAGGGAAGTCCTTAAAAATTCTCTATAAAAATGATGTAGTATAGTATTTATCTTACGTAGTATAATGCCCTCAAGGTCCATCCATGTTGCTGCAAATGGCAGAATTTCCTTCTTTCTCATATCTGAATAATATTCCCTTGTATGTATGTGTATATAAATATTACATCATCTTTATCAATTCATGTGTCGACTGACACAAGTTGTTACCACAGCTTGGCTATTGTGAATAATGCTGCAATAAATATGGGAGTGCAGATATCTTTTCGATATCCTGTTTTTATTTCTTTTGGATATATGTCCAGGCATGGGATTACTGGATCGAATACCATAAAATTTCTAGAGGAAAACGTGGAGAAAAAGCTCCTTGATACTGGTCTTAGCAATGTTTTTTTGGCTATGACAACAAAAGTATATGCAACAAAACAAATATCAAACATCAAACTAAAATGCATCTGCACAGCAAAAGAAATAATCAACAAAATGAAAAGGTAATCTATGGAATGAGAGAAAATATTTGCAAACCATATATTGAATAAGGAGTTAATATCCAAAATACATAAAGAAGTCAGACAATTCAGTAATAAAAAACCCAAACAAACCAATTTAAAAAATGGGCAGAGGAACTAGATACTTTTCCAAAGAAGGCATCCAAATGGCCAACAGGTATATGAAAAGATGCTCAACATCATTAATAACCAGGGAAATGTAAATCTAAACCACAATGAAATGCCACCTTACACCAGTTAGAATGGCTATTATTAAAAAGACAAGAGATAACAAGTGTTAGCAAGGATGTGGAGAAAAGGGAACTCTTATTCACTGTTGGTGGGAATGTAAATTGATGCAGCCTCTATGGAAAACAATATGGAGATTTCTCCAAACATTAAAAATAGACATTTTTCAGCTTATAACTGAAAATTTGTACCTTTTAACCAACGTTTCCCAATAACCCTCATTCCCCCAGCTCCTGGCAACTACCATTCTAAAAGTTGGATTTTTTTTTGTTGTTGTTAGATTCCACATATAAGCAATACCATGAAGTATTTGTCTTTCAATATCTGGCATATTTTCACTTAGAATAATGCCCTTCAGTTTCTTCGGTATTTCTGTAATATTCCAGTGTGTATATATATGCTACATTTTCTTTATTCAGTTATCTGTCAATAGATATTTAGGTTGTTTCCATACTTTCTGTTGTGAATAATGCTGCTGTGAACATGGAAGTACAGATATCTCTTCGAGATGGTTTCATTTCCTTCGGATATATACCCAGAAGTGAAATTGCTAGAGCATATGGTAGTTCTGTTTTAAATTTCTTGAGGATCCTCCATGCTCTTTTCCATAGAGGAGGTACCAGTTACATTTCCACCATCAGTTCCCTTTTCTCTACATCCTCACCAGTGTTCATTATCTCTTGTCTTTTTGATATAGACATCCCAACATGTATCTCATTGTGGTTTTGATTTGTATTTGCATCTCCTTGATGATTAGTGATGTTGAGCACTTTTACTTGTCTCTGTTGGCCGTCTGTATATCTTCTTTGGAAAAATGTCTATCCAAGTCTTTTGCCCACTTTTAAATTGAGTCTTTTTTTTTTTTCTATTGAGTTGTATGAATTTTATATATTTTGGATATTGATCCTCTATTGAATATGTGGTTTGCAGATATTTTCTCCCCTTCCATAGGTTGCCTTTTCATTTTGTTGATGGCTTCCTTTGCTGTACAGAAGATTTTAGTTTGATGTAGTTCCACTTGCTTTTGTTGCCTTTGCTTTTGGTACCAAATCCAAAAATTCATTGCCAAACCAAAATCAAGGAGCATCTTCTCTATGTTTTCTTCTAGGAGTTTTATGGTTTCATGTGTTATGATCAAGTCTTTAATCTATTTTGAATTGATTTTTGTGTATGCTATAAAAATAGAGGTCCAGATTTATTCTTTTCCATATGGATATTCAACTTTCCCAACACCATTATTGGAGAGACTATTTTTTATTCATTGTATAATCTTGGAACCTTTGTCAAAAATTAATCAACCATATACACATGGGCTTATTTCTGGGCTCTCTATTCTGTTCCATTGATCTGTTTGTTTCTTTGTATGCCAATACCATAAGTTTTTTATTGGTATATCTTTGGAATATAGTTAAAATCAGGAAGTGTGTTTCTTCTAGCTTTGTTCTTTTTTTCTCAAAATTGCTTTGACTTTTTTTTTTATGGTTCTATATGAATTGTAGAATTGTTTTTTTCTATTTCTATGAAGAATGTCATTAGAATTTTGAAGTGAATTGCATTAAATTTGTAGATTATTTTCAGTAGTATGGACATTTTAACAATATTAATTCTTCCTCTCCATGAATGTGTCAATTTCTTTCATCAGTGTCTTATAGTTTTCAGTGTACAGACATTTCACCTACTTGATTAAACTTATTCCTAAGTATTTTATTCTTTTTGATGCAATTGTAAATGGGATATTTTTCTTAATTTCTCTTTCTGATAGTTGGCTGTTAGTGTATGGAAATGCTGCTGATTTTGCATATTGATTTTTTATCCTGAACTTTATTGGATTTGTTTATTGTAGCAGTTTTTTTGGTAGAGTCTTTAGGGTTTTCTATATATAATATCATGTCATTAAAAACAGAGACAATGTTATTTCTTCCTTTCTGATTTGGATGCCTTTTTTTTCGTTTTCCTGCCTAATTGCTCTGGCCTAGGACTTCCAGTATTCTGTTGAATAAAAGTGGCAAAAAGTGAGCACTTTTGTCTTGTTCCTGACATTAGAGCTTTTCCCCACTGAGTTTGATGTTTGATGTGGGTTTGTCATATATGGTCTGTTTTATATTGAGGTATATTTTATCTATATCTAACTTGTTGAGTACTTTGGTTAGTTTTTAGTCTCTGTGCATTTTTGTAATTCAGCAAACATCTTCAAACCTGCAGTGTTTCTGCCAAGCCTTCTGTTGATTTCTCAGTTTTCTTGTACCAATCCTCAGCCTGTGAAACCTTAATTCTCAACTTCCTGCTCACACCCAATGGTTGCTATAGGTTGATTTTTGGAGTTTGAAAATTCTTACTGATATTTCCTGCTAAGATTACCTAAGTTTTTACTAAAAATTTTGTATAGGCATGTCACAAACTAAATATTTATTTTTTCACACTATATTCCTAGGTTTAGAGAATACACAATTTTCAATAAAATTGTAAACAAAAGGATCCAGAAAGGAGCTATATAATGCATTCATTTTATTTTGTTTTCTAATTTGAAATTTTATATTGATTGCTAAATGCTATAATTTCTTCCATGGCTGGTGGTCATTATAATTTATATAAATTGTATATATTCTGTCTACTAAGAATTCTATACATATTCTCTCTACTAAGCCTCTTAGATTTTATCTCACATATTTTATTATACTTAAGATATATTTATTTCCATTTTTAATTAATAAAAGCTTATTTAATGCATTAAGCTTATTTTAAAAACATATATTAAACTCTTTTTTGTGTGTGTGTACATATTTTAGTACTACTTCTAAAATGTTCTATTTCACATTAAGCCATTTTGGGAATGTAACTCTTCTCTATTTGGTGAATTGATTAGCTCAAGACTTCTTAAAAATATGTAATGCCTTTGGGCTGCATAATATCTCTCATTAATACATACAAATACATCCAATATGGATATGAAGCTTGAAAGGATCAGTAAAGACTTAGCAGGGAAAGAGGTTCTGCCAGAAAAGCTTTGACTAGTATTTTTCAAAGAAGCATGTCTATCTTGTCTGATAGTGTTCCATTTTTAAAAGGAAGACATATTTTCCCCAAGGCAATATTGTTTTTGAATCCTAACCACAACCTCATTACTAATCAGGATGTTGTTCTAGAATTTTATTATGAATCTCCTTGAAAGAACAATATGTTAACCTCTGACGAGGTAAAGCAAGGTAAATTTAGTAGTAAGATAAAACAAGATAAATAAAACACAATGTAAGATTCACTTTGCTTCCTTATATTGCCCAAACATGAATTTAATTAAGAATAAAGTACAAATGAGGCAGAGTTCTGTGTTCATTTTATGAAATAATTTAAAAATTTGTAAAAGCTATTTTTGAATATTTAAAATGTGGCTGAGGATAGAATAGGGTATCTTAATTTGAAGATTTAATCATTTAAATTTGAGTAAACTCTGATATTAGAGTGGTAATTGAGACAGTCTATCAGGCTATATCAGATCTTAATCTCTTCCTCAGTGGATAAATGTTAAAGAGATAGGAAATAGAGTGGAAAACAACACAGAGGAAAAACTTTAATCTGAATTATACTTTCTGTGCATGACTGAAAGAAATCTACATGGTGGTCACATATGAAAAAAAAATGTATTTGCCTTTCCTGAAGGAGAAACAAGAGATGGAACTGGGGTATCTTAATCAAACTATTGTAGCTAGATATTGGGATCTCAGAGGGGGGAAAAGAGATCAATGTTAAGAAATGTTAAAAAAGAAATATCTTCTAATACTCCTAGAAACCTAAGTTTCTTCTTAGATAAACAAGAAAAGCTCAATATACTCTAAGATGATTATGTCCCCTTAAAAGAACATTTGGCCACAGCATCACATGCATTCCCTTCTGCCAGATGAGCTGGGACTATACCAGGGCCCACACAGGCCGTTCATGACCAGTGCCAGCCTCCTGCCAGGACCTTTACTGCTGTGTGGTTTTCCCACAAGCTGTAAAGAGTCAGGAAGATACTGCAATTGCTCAGTTTTAGAAGTTGAGATGGCAAAAGAGACCTGCACATTGTGAAATTAGTGAAAGTACAAGCTTTGGATTCCTCTTGACATTTATGTGAGGTTCCTTTAGTGTACTGAGATGATTGTCTATTTCTGTCAATCTGTATGAGCAGCTGTAACTTACCATTCAAATAATTAAAATATGCGAGCCAAGAATCTCTATGGATTTTATTTATCTGTCTTTTCTCAGACTGTAACTGCAGGGTACACAGTTATAGTGTGTAAGCTAACAAAATAACTTGTAATGAAACAGTTTAAATAGTAAATTTGGGGGATGCCATGTAAAGACCCCTACAGCTGAATATTTAGCAACATGGTCAACAATAAAATTCCAGGCAAATAGGTTGAATGTCCTAGGGAAAGTAATATCATTGTTATAGCATTTATGATGCCTGTAGTATATGCAGAAAGACAATTTTAGAGAACTCTGCTAAAGCAAAAGTTTATTATATTTATTGGCGTAAACTTTTAAAATTATATTTGCCTAGGATCCTTACTCTATTTGGGTCATTTTAAATGGACATTATGGTGTTATAAAAACGTGGGAAGGCTTAGACAGTCGCAGTAACTTCAAAGGAAATCAATATACACAGAGCCGAATTTTGCCCAATAGAAAAATAGTCTTTTAACACTTAATTGTACACAAAGCACAAATCAGGCAGAAAAAAGAGCAGGAATTACTCTAGCTGACTTTTTTTTAAAAAGGACAGAAAAATATCTTGACTATAGGTCTTTCATCTGTCTGAATGATGAAAAGCCACCACCTGGCTTCTTTAGAAGACCATTGCTCTGTTAGTAAATGTCACAATTATCATTGTGAAACCCCCTTTCAGCTGTCTGGTTTTCAGCCACAAAGTAATAAACTACCTGATACCATGATCAAAATAGATTCCTTATTTATGTGATACTTCCTGGAGAAAGCTGCCAAGAAACAATCATGGTGGTTTGCTTGTTTTCTACTGCATTGTATCTGTGTGACCAAAAAAAACGCTGGAGGGTGTTTTAAAATAGAGTTAGTAACATTTGCTTTTTAGTCATGTTTAAGATAAATCGATAACAAGACTGCTGCAACAACTAATTCTACTACTGTTATTAATGCTACCATTCTTGGAAATACTACACAGCTGCTTCCCCAATAAGCTGATCATAGAAAACTGGAAAAATAATCAGTCTTAAACTTAATCCATAGTTTTGCCTATCAGATATATGTATGTTACAAAGTCACTTAATTTTATTAGCATTGGTTTCCTCAAATATAAGGTGGGTATAGTAATAGTCATACCTGCCTTTCTCACTATATGAAATTGTTTTGGATATAAGTGAAATTAAAGAAGTGCTAACTTGGGGGACAATTTAGGGAAATCTACTAAGTATTGAAGTTGGTGGAATTTATTTTCTAGAACTCAAGTTGAGTCAATGATATATTATCCCATGAAGTAATATTAATATGTATATGGGTGAGTATATCTATGCAATTATTTTGAAATGTCCAAAGCCAGCTCTGCTCAAGCCTAAATGTGTTTGGTCTGCTGGTCTTTAAGCTAATACTGGTTCATTCTGTGGTATGGGCTGTGAGTATCACCATCTAAGGAGACCTGTCTTATTCAGGGCCTAAGGTAGACCACCAAATAGGAAACTTCAAAAATTATCATTATATGAAATGGTTATTTTTCTTTTCTGTCCTCCTTTCTCTTCATCTATCTTCTACACTTAACTCAGCCACAAAGTGTTCAAACCCACTATACTTGAATTCCATAGAGTTAACCATCAAGAATTAAGCCATGACTCCTCAGCCAGAGCCTTTTTACCATGCTGTTTTAGCTAAGTTATTCCAAAATAAAACAGGGTTCAATGTTCCAGAGTAAGGAAAATTTATTGTGTAGAAAGCACACTGGACACTCATCCTAAAGGACTGATTTATGAAAATCAACAGTCAGGCTATGTCTGATGGCAACATTTAAGGGGATTAAAAAGCAAACAAAAAAACCTCATTTTTTCCCGGCTAATTGTTTATTTTTGTTTCTATTCAGAATGCTTTTAGGTGCCCCTACACCCCCCCAAAAAAAGAAAGAAAAGAAAAGCATTGGGCCAGTCAGTGCAGAATTAATGATAAATACAGGACAATGGAATGTGAGTTCTAAAAGAAGAAAATTGGCAAGATGACTGTTGACATCAGTGACACAAGTCTTCCATTCCAAACCTCCAACATTATCCTCAAACTGGGCTGTGCTGCTTTCTTTTTTAATTCTGAAGAGAAAGACAGGTATATGAGATAACGTACACACACCCATGAACTCGCCACGACCAATGTTAACACTTAATCACATTTGCTTTAGAATAATTCTATATGAAATAAAATATTACAGATAACATATTAAGTTTTCTTTGTTCCCCTCTCAGTCTGATTTTCCTCTCTCCTTCCCCAGAAGGAAACATTATTTTAAATTTGTTATCCATCCTCACACTTTACCCTATTATACTTTAAGAAATTTTAAGATACGTATGTATATACAAGATATAGATGTATCCATAAACAATAAATAGATTTGCTTTTTAATTCTCATAAATGCTTTCAGGCTGAGAGCAGACTTTTTGCTCAACATCATAACTAAGATATTTATCTATGTCAATGCATATAGATTTGTTTTATCTTTATCTTTGTTTTATCTAAACTGTACATTATTTCACCACATAAATATACCACATTTTATTCATTCATTCCTATATTGATGAGCATTTTGACTATGTCATCACAATGTTATGATAAAATTCTTTGCGAAGGTGTTCTTATGCATAAGCTCTTGAAAACTTCTCTAGGCTTTACACCTAGAAGTGAAGCAGCTGGATAAGCTATGCACATTTTCAAGTTTAATTGAAGGTCAAATTGCTCTAGAAATGGATTATACCAGTATGCCTGTCTACATGCAGCAAGCACATTATTTCTTAAATTCTATATTGTCTGATGATGTTCCTACAGGAGTCTTATTTTAGTTGATCTTTAAAGGATCCAACTTCAGAGATATGTGCTAGAAAGAACTAGGTAAGCTGATGAGCATCTTAGTTTATCAGATTTGGTTCTTGGTGGAGAACTAATGTGGGATCCAGGTTAGGCGAGGGCTAGCTCTTACAGGGAAGTGATAATATTAACTGCAGTTCTGTGCTTAGGTGTTCACTTAGGAGATAGGATGCGAGCAGCAGTGGGGAGAGCTGAATAATTTTAGTTCCTGCTCATTAACAGAGAGAAGCACCCTGTGCTTTGCCGACCTGGCCCTTCTTGGCGGGGGTGGAGGTAGCTTGTGCCTGAGGTGAGCCAATGTTTATTACAAGATGATGCCCAAGAATCAGACACAGAGAGACATCCACAGCCAAATGGAACTTCTTTTCCTTAGTTATACTTTTGTTCTTTGATTTTGGGGGCTTCTTGTTTGTAAAAGTTAATGAGAGAAAAATTTCAACTGTCACTCTAATACTTTTGGAACTGTTCATCATTCAACTCAGTGCAGAGTAAACAGCAACAATATGCTTAAAAACAGCCTGCTTACTACTGTTTCTGAAATGAATGAAATCTCAAGTTCAGTTAATTTAGGGCGTGTTGTGATTTACAAAATATTCAACACCACTGCAGATACTCTTCTGTTTGCTTGGGATGACTGTGCTCTCCTGGCCCACCAGGTGAATGAACTCTTCCAGCTTATTCAAGCCTTTGCTCAAGCATCCCCATGTATAAGAATCCTTTCTCAATGCACTTCCTTCCATGTTCGCCCTGTCTGCACCCAAACTACAAATTTTCTTTTTCATACCGATAACACTGGTATCACTTATTTTGGAATCGCACATTTATATGTGTGTCTCCTTAACAGCATTGCAAAAGAGGCAGCCTGGGGAAGTAGATAGAGATTTTAGATGGGACTGCCTTGGGTTGAAACCCAGCTCCATCACTTAGTATCTGTGTGATCTGGGGCAAGCAAGTTCCTTTAACTTTCTGTATCTCAGTTTTCTCATCTATTAAATGGCTATAACAATTCACCTATTGCCTAGTATTGTCATGAAGGTTAAGTTAATATTAGTTAATATACGAAAGCATTTGGAAGAGTGACACAGAGAGCACAATAATGGTAGTTAGTTCTATCCTTATGTCCTTGAGGGCAGGTACTGTGTCTTCATCTATGAATCCAAAGTACCTTGCACTATACCTGGCAACTAAATGGCTGCACAGAAATATGTGTTCAGTTCAGCAAACACAGGTGTACCTACTTTTCTGAACAAGTATCTATATAGCATACATTTTCTTCTAGTTGGCATGTGTTCCATTTTTACATCAGCGTAAAAGATGCCTGTTAGCTATTCTTTGTTTTGACAGATTTTTAGCTTAAGTTGTCACCTTCATGACAAGTCTGCCCCATAAGTTATGAAAGGAGGTGGGGAAGCATGATAACTTTTAACAGCGGGGAGCATCCTATTGGCACGGCATTTGGGAACAAAGACGCTTGGAATGTTACATTATCTCAGCTACAAGCCCAAGAAATATTTACATTTATTTATAGATTCCACTAGAAGGTGCTGTCCTCCCTCAATATAATGGATGGATATGTTTGGAGAAGACCAGAATGTTGTAAGACCTTCATGTAAATTGTTACAGCCACGGGCTGTGAAGTAAAAAAGACTTTAATTTTAAAAGTGTTTATTTCTAAATCAGACGCTGTCTTTTGATCACAAATAATTTCTCTTATAATACAGTGTTAGATGAAAAAGTTTGTGTACACAAAAAAATTTTACATTGAAAAGTCTTACCTCTGTGGGTCCCTTAATTAGCACAGCATATTTTAAATGTTGGGCTGCTAACAAATGAAATTGCAAAGGCTTTTAGAAATGTATACCCATTTTAAACTTCTAGCACTTTTCTCAGGTTCCTTTTTTTTTTTTTTTTTTTAAATTAAAGTGGGAACGCATGTGGCTATGTGCATAATATAGATCTGTGACTTTTCATCCAGGGTATTAGAATGGATGAACTACCCTGTTGAATGTTGTGGTCTATATCTTACAGGCACTCTTTTTTTTTTGACTTTTAGAGCTTTTTAAATTGAAGTATAGTTGATTTACAATGTTGTGTTAGTTTCAGGTGTACAGAACAGTGATTCAGTTTTATATACATATATATAACTCTTGGTTTTTTTTGGTTATCTATTTTATATACAGTAGTGTGTATATGTTAATCCCAAACTCCTAATTTATCCCTCTCCCCACCTTTCCCCCTTGGTAACCATAAGGTTGTTTTCTATGTCTGTGGGTCTATTTTTGTTTTGTGCATAAGTTCATTAGTATCAATTTTTTCTTTTTTAGATTTTACATGTAAGCAATGTATAATATTTGTCTTTGTATGGCTTATTTCACTTAGTATGATAATCTTTATGTCCATCCATGTTTCTGTAAATGGCATAATTTCATTCTTTTTTATGGCTGAGTAATATTCCATTGTATAAATATACCACATCCTCTTTATCCATTCATCTGTCAATGGACTTTAGGTTGCTTCCATGTCTTGGCTATTGTAAATAGTGCTGCAATGAACATTGAGGTGCATGTATCTTGGAGGTTCCTTAAAAAACTAAAAATAGAGCTACATATGATCCTGCAATTCCACTCCTGGGCATAGATCCGTAGAAAAACAAGCACTATTTAAAAATAGCTTATTGGGCTTCCCTGGTGGCGCAGTGGTTGACAATCTGCCTGCCAATGCAGAGGACACGGGTTCGAGCCCTGGTCTGGGAAGATCCCACATGCTGTGGAGCAACTGGGCCCGTGAACCACAACTACTGAGCCTGTGCGTCTGGAGCCTGCGCTCTGCAACACGAGAGGCCGCGACAGTGAGAGGCCCGCGCACCGCGATGAAGAGTGGCCCCTGCTCGCTGCAACTAGAGAAAGCCCTTGCACAGAAACGAAGACCCAACACAGCCAAAAATAAAAATAAATAAATTAATTAATTTAAAAAAAAGAAAAAAAAAAGCTACAGTAAAAATAGCTTATTATAACTTGGGTGGACTTTGATGTGCCTGAGAAATATAATCCAGAAATGAAACTTAAAGTTAAATCTACCAGTTGATTCTATCCTATGCACCAATCCCTGGATCCCTGAACTTACTGAAAACATGTTAACTGAAAAGAGAAAAGAGGGAGGGGGAACTCAAAAGGTGAAGAAAATGTGACATGGAAACTAGACTCACTGGAAACCAAGTGAAGTACTTGGAACGATGTACATTCAAGTTTAGATTGATGTGATTTGTGTTCACAGGAAGGTCCTGTTCTAAGCTTATTAGAGATGATCAATTCAATGGTACATTTATCCATCTTTATAGCTCATGTCTCCTATTTACACACAAAAAAGGCTACTGTGACATAACACAAAATGGAATCCACATTTCCCACTTTAAAGATCAGAGGATTTAAGAGAATTCTGAGCATAAAGTGATTTCTGAACTATTTTTATTCATAGGCTACTTTCTCCTCTTTTCTCCTGATCAGTATGTCTCGGTAGAGATGATTTAATACCCTTTTTAAAGGCAGTATTTTAAATTGTTAAAAGACTCTGGTGTCAATCATCTATATAACCCTGTGAGGTGGTTTTTAAGTTGTTTAACTGCAGAAAGTTTCATTGAAGCTTCAGTTCATGGCATAAGTTTAGGTTGACTGGGAAAGTACTTTTCTTTTCTTTCTTTCTTTTTCCCCCTGGGGATTAGGGGAGCCCTGAGCAGGGAGAAGCTCTGCAGGCTAAGGGGCATTTCTGTTGTGCCTGGTGGGCAGGGTGGGGTGTGCCGCACCCCTCCCCCCGCTCCCCCCAAAACCCCTGGCTTCTGTTGGGGAAGCTAGTAACGTAGTCTTGTTCAGGCTTCAGAGGCAGCACCAGGCCTCTCTCTGACAGGACAATGACGCCAAAGCTGGCTGCATGCCAAACGGCTGAGCTACACCCAGGCCAGCAAGGGGTGGTGCCAGCACATATCGTAAACCACTAGATAAGATGGAGAGTAAGTCGTGGGACTCCTTGCACCTTGAAGGCTTGGCCAGCTCCTGGGAATCAAGAACATTCCAAGACTTACGAGCTAAGACCAAGGCATTTATGACAACAACCAGAGCTGCAAACTTGCACATAGGCTGATTGCTATCAGCCTGCAGCCTGGTGCTAAAAGTTGGGCTCCTTCGAGTGGCAAACTGAAGTCTCACCCGTAGGGTGGACGCACCGCCTGGGACCTTCCCAACTGGGACTCCAGACTGCTGTTCAAGGGACTTCCCAGCGCTGCTTGGATCTGGATGTAGTTGCTTCCCCAATTCGCTGATGCATAAACCTCCATCTTTACTATCCTTTCTTGGTTATACTCTTCTTTTCTTAATTAGTATACTGTAATCTACGTTAATTCAATAACTCTCTCTAAATTCTTGTTTAACTGAGTGCAGAGTGGTTAGGTTGCCAGCGAATCCTATGAACCTTGAAACCGGAAGTAAGGCTTTGGGCAAAACAACTTCCGCAGCCCGGACACATCGGAGCGGACCTTCTGGTCAGCAGAGCCTTTGTTTGCTAAGAAGAAAGAAGAGGCTGGGACAATCCGAAGGGCCCATCCTAGGGCCTGTCCTGGTCCAGCCTTGGCACTCACTGGCCCAGCACAGTGGCCAGGAATGAGGGTCCCAGCTGGGAAGGACCTCAGACGGCCCAGAGCAACAGGTCGTGGCGCTACCCGGAAACCGAGGTGCAGAGCCGGAAGCTGGTCAGGACAGCTCCCAGTCAGAGACCCCGGTCTCCAGGGTCCTCCCCAACAGGACACATGGACCCTCAGAACAGACGACCTTGAACCAGGCACAGCTCGCTCCACGCCTGCCCAGCTCTCCTAGCTACTTCTCAGTGACCACGTAGCCTTCTCCCATCCATTCTTGGGCAACCACTCTCTAGCCCTGACACAGATGTCAGAGAGAAAGTGCTGAACACACACACACACACACACACACACACACACACACACACACAACTCGAGTGATGGGACAGGCAGCTGAGGGCCTCTGTTCTGGGTTCTTACTGCCTTTCCAGGCCTGTGCCCCTCTTCTCCCAAAGGTACAAAACCAAGGGGATGGGAGCTGGGGGACTTTGGTCAAGGAGCCTGAGGGCGCCCAAGTTTTCTCATCTGTGAAATGGAATGGTAATTCCTAAATCAGATTGTGCAGGGCCTGGTTCCCCCTGGGGAGTATTCTGATTGGGGGACTCTCCCGGGATTTATGGGACAGGCGGCAGGTCCATGGGCTGGGGACAGTCCTGTCTTGGGTTCCTTGAGGGGCTGCTGGGCACCTGGGCTCCCTTGAGTCCGCTGGAGGGCAGGCAGGCACTTTCAGGGGGTCAGTGGGGAGCAGTGGTGGAGAAGTATTTTTAAATTTAGTTTCATTTTTTCTGTACATTATTTCTGTTATTATCTGAAAAAGAATAAGTTAAAAAGATTCAGGGCTCTCTATGTAACATGTAGAGCATACTTGAAATATAGTTGACACCTTTTTCTAATCGACCCTGATATCATTAAAAGGAATCTGATGACAACATAATTGAAAGATTAAAAATTGAGATGTGTACATAAAAGTGACTTTATTATATGATCATTTAAATTTTCAATACAATAAAAGAAAATCAATATTTTTAATAAATTTACTTCAAACTAAGTTAACTAAATGATTCCTTATAATTAGACAAAATACTCGAAAGAGTGCTATTATACTTTTATTGAACATATCCTTGAAGAATCTTCACTAAAAATTAGAAGTCAATTTATCAAAGATTTGTAATCATATCAGCTTCAGTGCTAACTACTACTGCAATTTTATTTTTGTGCTACTTCTCTCATAGACTCATATCAAAAGATAATTGGATCAAATTGGGTGTTAAAAAAATTCCACTTTCATTGAACTGCTTAAGCTATTTTTAGGGATTATGTAGAAAGTTATGAACATTTGACCTATTAAAATCAAGAACTTTGGAAAAAGTTAGCTGCTACATACAGACACAGTCACCAATATTAATTTTTAATATGGGAATTAGCTGCTTCTGGAAGCCCACTGAATAAAAATTATCCTATTTGCAGTATTAAGGAGACTGAGGGAAGGATGAATGATTGACAATAAATATGTCTCTCGGTTGTCAAAACATTTAGATAAAGGGGTGCAAATCGCAGTCCATTTTCTAGCAATTTTATCAGCTGTGTCAGCTCTGACACCCTCTGGAATGGCTCATTGAGAGAAGCTTCATATTCCTGATGTACGTTATTTTAAATTCTCTAAAGAACTCCAAGAAACATGCTGCGATTCTAACAGAGCCTGATGAGAAGTTGCATGGTTGTCACACAACGCAGGTTGAACAATGCACCTCCCCCTCTACCTACAATCACCGACCACACAGTGTCCCCGATTTGGGCAGTGCCTGGGCTGCTGCATCATTAGATGTTTCTCTGGGTGACCTCACACCTGCTCGGGGTGATTGCAAGTGAACTTCAGACTGAGGAAGGCCAGGAATAGTTTAAGCTAAACTCTGGCCTTAAATCCTTTCCTCTCAAGAATCCCTCATTTTCACCCATGACTTTGCCCTTGGAAGAAGTTGGAGGCCTCCATGGGTCCTTTCTACTCAGCCCCATGGCGGGTCTTTCTTCTCTGGTATGTGGCACCAGGGCCAGAGCCAGGTAGGAACATAGATAAGGGCCCTTCTTCCTGTCTCCCTAGCCTAGAAATGGCACACCAAGGATGACCTCATTTCTAACATCCCGTGGAGGAGGGATGAGAGGAGAGTCTCATTGACACCCAAGAGCCTTTGCAGGACAAGGCCTCCACGTGGGTCACCTGCACTCTCTAGCCAGGTAGCTGGCTAACCTAGCTCACCTGAGGTCCTGGACCTCTCCTGTCACCTGGTCACCTCTTCTGCTGCTAGCCTCCTAGCTCTGCTGTCTCCCAAAGCTGCTTATATTTCCTCTCCTGGAACTAGCAGGAGTCCCAACAAATGTGCTGGTCACTAGGTCCCTGCCTAGGAGGGAAACTGGTCCAGTGGTGCTGAGCAGCATGTATGTGTCATAGAAGCCTTTCTCCAGTGGTCCACGCCTCTCTCAGCATCCCCCGCCTGGGTGGCAGAGACAGCTCTGTTGTCTTCTTTAGCACACATCCAACGCTCTTCCCTCAGGAGCCTGGTTGGAGCAACTTCTCACCAACATATACATTCCTAAGCTGGTGGGAGGATGGGATACTAGATTCTTAGTGTCTCAACACCTGAACTCTTCCACTGTATCGATATATTTCCTCACATCGTCCTCATAATGAAGACATCCCTTCATACTTTAAATAAATACACATACCCCTTGAAGGCTTTATTTCTAAGGCTTTATTTATCCTACTTTCTCACATTTTTCCTCCCTGTTCCAGACTGGGGAATATATACAAATAAGTCTTGGGTCAAAATCATGGCCTTCTCATAATCTTTCCTTTGGAGAGCAATTCTCCTCCCCTCCCTGCCTCGTTTCCCCTCTCATCCTCTTTTTTCTCTTCTCCTTCCCTTTCCAATCCTCTTTTTTCTTCCTTCCTTTTTCTTTTTACCTCCCCTTTATTTTACAAACTCTACTTTTTCATAGACAAATCAAAGTAGATACCGACATTGATGACGCATGAAGAAAATTACTTTTAGAGAGAACTTTTTCAGAATGAACACTGAAAATGATATTTCCCACTTATTAACCATGAAGAGACTTCCAGAGATTAGTGATATGCAATATATTTTAGCAGCACTGTTTTTATAGAAGCAGGAGGAGTATTTCTTTGAAGGAGTTCAGGTTCTGATGCAGATGACATAAACAAAGCAAAAAATCATTAGTTACTAAGGGACTAGTTCATTATTAGGCTAGACCAAGTGGGGTTTGTGTTCCACATTTCCTCTCCAGTCTTCTCCCAAGGGTTAGACTTTCAGTGTTCTGAGCAGAGAAGCCAAGTGTGTTATGAGAACATAAAATTTCCTTTTTAACTCCATGAAATTGATTTAAGAGAACATATTTGCTTTTCTGCAATTCAGAGAAATGACTCAGAGAAATTAAAAATACCAAATCCCTTTGGTGATGCTTTACTTTCTTTCATGGCAGATCTATTCCCCCCATGAGAAATTTCTTATACTAAGAAAGCCTCAAGAATGCGGTCTATTAATATCACTTGAAAAAAATCTATAATGATGAATGGTGTAATAAATAAGCCAAAGCATGCAATAATAATGAGTTTTTAAAAATAGAAATTGAAAGAAAGGAAATAAAGTATATCGATTAACCAAGACTCCCCCCTAGAAATCTAACACTCTTGTAACGTTTTCAATATTTAAAAAGGCAATTATCCTTATGTATTCATATGTATTTCTAAAAGTTCTGTTAACGCTATTTACTAGGCTTATATAAGGAAACAAAAAGAATAACTATCTATATCAGCTAGATTTAGTCTTTTTCTCAGTTTATTTTTATAGTTTGTGTCTTACTAGACTTCATTTTCAAAAGATGACATGACCACTGCTCACAGCAGCTGCAATCAATTAGCCTAGTGGATTGGAATTATAGGTTGCCTTAGGAATTGTCTATTGTGTGGCAAAATCAAATGTAAACCCTACTGTGAAAAGTCTTGACACTATTAAACGTGAAAAATACAATGCGTTCAGTAAGATGTTAAGAAAAAAGATGTAGGCCATTTGACTAACCAACCAGAAAGTAATATGAAGTTTATGCCAACATAGAAACTACTTGTGCTTTCTTGTTGTTAGTGTTTAGCAGAGTAATCATACACTGTCATTTACCACCCAGCAGTGTTGGATGAATAGTACTAATTGCTTAATTATCCCCTTGTCCTACTAAATACTGGCCGTAGACTATTGCTGGATGTGTCATATTCTTACTCAGAATTCTACCTCATGAACGCTTTCATTCATTCAACAAAACATCTGAGTGCCTGCTCTGTGTCACACATTGTGCAGGTACAAGGTTTATAGATGTGCCAAAGCCAGCAAATGACTGACAAGGAAAACTCTTACTTCCTGTTGCCCTCTCATATCCTTTCAGCTCTTTTCCTCTCTGCTCCATCACAGGCCACCAGTACTACTGGGGCAACACATAGGAGTTTTCTGCTTGGGGTTCAGGTCTGCAAGGAACAACCAGGGCTTTGCCATTCTTGAGTTCAGTATCCACACAGAAAGGAAAGTGAGGAAGGGAACATCCAGCTTTCTTTCCAGGAGCCACCTAATGTTAACAAGGGAAACAGCTGTCCAATGAGGTGAGCTGTCCTTTGACAGGTGGCACAGCAGGGGCACCTATGGGAAGGCTATGTGCTGTCTAGCTTGGAGAGGAATAGTCACCCCTGCCACCGCTTTGGTGGACAGTATTGAGACAGTTTAACTCACTTCTTCAAACCTAGCAATGATATAGTCCTGAAATATTATTTGTGACATGTCCTGTCTCTTTGTCCTTTCTTTTTGTGCACTTCACTGATTTATCTGAGGATAGCTTTCTCCTACAGAAATATTTGTCATTTATATAGAAAATAAAATAAATATTTGAATACAATGCTCAATTACATAAAGGTTATTCTCAAATACACATCTCAAAAAAAGGGAAATAGGAAATAAACTAGATCCAAGGGGCTACCAGTTTTCAAATATTAAAAATGAATCTTAACTTTTATAAGTTCAGTACTATTTTTTTCATTGAACTAGCTTAGAAAAGAAAACAAAAAATTTGAATCATGGTATGCTAACATTTAGTCTTCAGCTAGAAGAAAGCTTCTCTTTGAATGTTTTATTAACTTCTCCAAGGGTGAACAAGTAACTCTTCTTGTCTTTATGTCTTTGTTTCTCTCTCATATACTGTGTCTCATGTAAACAGACACATTCACACACCTATGCAAACAGAATTCATATATTTATTTTGTCTAATAATCTATAGTAGTATTTCCTATATTCTTAGCACTGTGCTAGGTACAGTAAAAATTCACAGAAAGTTGGTTTCTGACCTTCAGCCCGTACATTTGGAAAATGGAACATTCACTCATTCATTCATTCATTCAACAGGCAATTGCTAAGTGCTTATTTTGTGCTGATTATGCATGTGTGTTAGTTAAGTAATGAACAAGTGAAGTGCTAAAACATGAGGCGCTGAGGTTGAGGAACTGGAGAAACAGTGACTAGGGGAGAAGCTTAATCAACCAGGCAGGAAGACGAGGATTCTAAAGGACTAATGCATTGCAGAAGGTATAGTCTAGGTACATGCCAGGAAGGCAGAAACTAAGTGGAACAGAAGCAATCAACGATTTCAAATGGAGAGAGTGTAAGGAGAGCCTGGAGTGAGACCGAGGAAAGTGTGTTTCCATCCCAGAAGTGGTGTATATGTGGGATATAATCAAGGGCTGGTGTGAAAGGAGTGACCTATGAAGCCAGAGCTTGGGTGGAGGGCTCAGATTTGGATAAATTGATGAGGAAGGGGAAGCAGTCCTTCTGGTGAGATGGGATTACAGTTTGTGCACGAGCTTGGAAATAAAAGTGAGAATTGCAGGTAAAGTGGAAAGGGACAAATATAAATAAACTGGAGCATTTGAAATAGAACCTGAGATGAATGAACTAAGAGGTATTAATTATTACTCTAAAGGGAAGGCTTACAAACTATTGCTTCTAGGCCTGATTGTTCACCTTTGCCACATTGTGTCAATATTACATTACTCTTCAAATAAATTGCTTAATTAAGCTCTTGATGGTTATTGTAACCCATACCTGAAAGAATCTTAATATTTTATGTTTTCTACAAGAATTACAGATAGATATTTGGAGATTAAAATTTCGATAGGGTATCCAGGGAAGCGTCCTTACCAGGAAGTGACATTTAAGTAAGGACCTGAAGGAAGTAAGTGAGAGAAACTTTTCGAAGAATAGGAAGAGCAAGTAAAAATACTCACTCCTGTATCTATGTGTGGCTCCAGATTTTTTCCATCTCTTCATTGTGAAAAAACAAAATACCTGCATCAAATGACCCTGTGTTAAATATTGTAGTTTTATAATAGAATGAAGGGTAAATAAGGTAAATACGTAAGGGTAAATACGTAATTTAGTTCCACTACAGAGATATCTTGGTAAATACGTAAGGGTAAATACGTAATTTAGTTCCACTACAGAGATATCTTGTCTTTTCCTGAAATTTTCCCTAACTTATCAGTTTTTATATTAAGCATGTTGATTTTCTTGGAAAAAAAAGTCCCATTTGGAATTTTATGGGAATTGCATTAAATCAGTATATACATAAAACTCTGCACCTTATTCCAACATGATAGGGGGTTCCCCACACATCCAGGAAATTCTCTGTGACACAAGCTGAATGTCTTACAATTCAATTAAATTCTGACACTACCTACCTGGAGATAGTGTCAGATTCCACAGGTTAAGGGCTCAGTCTTACAAGGCTGCCCCACTCCCCAACTTCAGATGGCAGTCACCCAGGTTATCACCTGTGCTTCCGCCCTACGGGCTATATAGATTGGAGATTCTAAGGACTCCCTCCTTGGGCTTGGTTAACTTGCTAAAGTGGCACACAGAACTCAGAGAAACATTTTACCTACTGGACCACAGGTTTATTATAAAAGGATATAACTTAGGAACAGCCAGATGGAAGAGATGCATAGGGCAAAGGTATGTGAGGTGGGGCTCAGAGCTTCCATGCCTTGTCCCAGAGCATCTCTCCCCAAATCTGCAAATGTTCCCCAAGACAGAAGCTCTCCCAACCCTATCCTTTGGGTTTTTATATATATACAATGTCATATATATATAGATATAGATATGGCATACATATAAAATATGTGTTTTAAAATTTAACTTAATCTTGGACAAATTTGAGGGCTGAAATTGCAGCTTTTTTCTTCCAAGGGTCATTGGAGTTTTGTGTCCATCAGAGCTGGTTCTACTACTCTCCTGGAATCTGTTTAACTCTTTTCAGTAGTCATGGTTTAATGCCAATATCTCAGGTTCAGCCTCCAAACATTTTTTGGGTCTATGGTTTTGTCCCTTAGTCATATCTACTCTCCTCCTCTGGTCCCTACTCTGGTTCCTTCCTTTCCTTCTTAAACTTCCTGTTCTGTTTTCAGCCAAGTAATTTATCGTATCCTTTTGAACAGTTCCACTATTTTCATTAAAGCCAGAAATGTACTGAAAGTTGTATGTATTTGCTGTAATTATCCTGGGAGTATTAAACTGCATTTAATTGGTACACAAGTGGCAAATTAGATGTCTCATAGAACGCTTACATTCATTGCATTTTATAACGTATGTACAGTGCATTAATTAGAAAATGCAATGGCAATTGCCACCTTCTCACTGGACAAAATTAACAAAATGCAAATATCTTTACAAAAGGTAGCACAGTTAATTAACTTTTCTGCATTATAATTCATCACAGAAAATGATTTGTTTTTAGAAATAGCATATGGCTCACTACTTTATTGCATTTATGAATTCCATGTTCATCTTTGGACAACAAACTCACCCAGTGAGTTTTATTTGGAAAATTCCTAATCTATGAACTATTATTTATTCTGCGTTTTATATCACAAGACCAACTTTTAAATGGCTCATGAATCAAATAAACCTAATTGATTAAATATTCACTTACATTTGTGAGTCTGATTAGGCAATGTACAGCCTATATACAAATCATTTTGTACTGCTTGACTTCATTTAAGGCATCTCAGTGATGTTAAGTATTGATATTTAATGAATATTAATTTTCATAAATCAGTATATGATATTTCATTGTTGAAATGATGAATATTGATATTCAGCAACAATGTTTCACCAAACCAAAGAACTCTATTTCATTGATGGCCATTTTTAGTTACACAGACTTAGCTGATTTAACTTCCCTCAACAATGTCTGGAAATATAAAGGAGACATAATATAGACTTTTTAAGAGCAAATTCTCAGAATGGGGAAATTGTGATTCCAGTTTTATGTAGATTACTAATAACACTTTCAAGTGCCTCTAATCTCATGGGATTGGAACCATTAGAAGTAATCACTTCGGGACTTCCCTGGCGGTCCAGTGGTTAAGACTTCGCCTTCCAGTGCCAAGAGTGCGGGTTCGATCCCTGGTTGGGGAGCTAAGATCCCACATGCCACGTGGCCAAAAAACCAAAACATAAAAAAAAAAAGAAACAATATTGTAACAAATTCAATAAAGACTTAAAAAAAGAAAAAAAGAAGTAATCACTTCTGTTGACTTAAATAAATAGACTGCCAGTTATTTCTCCAGAAAAAAAAGGGGGGTGATATTCGGGGCCAACAGAGAATTACAATTAGGGGTCTGCAACCATGTGCAAGTCCCCCCACAGCAAGGGGAGAACCCTTTTATAAAGGGGAAAACCCTTTTATAAAGGGGAAAGGGAGTTAGGAGGCTTATAGTAAAGAGAGTCCTTGGCTTTTCACTGGCTGAGTCCCTGCCAGGAAAGAAGAGGAGGCATCTTTCTTCCCTTTGGGCTCTGCTATTGTGGCAGGGCATGAGAGAGCCCCCTTCTGGTCTCCAGGCTCAGTCTAATTGAGGTTTCTGTTTATGGATTTTTACACTTCCAATGAAAGTGCTATTGAGTTAATGGGATCTGTCGGGAAGTAGTGATGTGTTAAGGAACTGTGGTTCTCATCACTTCACAGTTTGATTAAGTTTCAAGGTAGCATGAGTGGCTAGAACAGAAGGTGTTTGTTGTAAGGCCCTAGGTTTAGTATTCTCCAGGACTTAATCGCATGTTTACACCCTGCTTGTTACCAGGGGAAGTTGGTTCAGAATTAATAAAAATCTGTTGTTTCTTCAGCAAAAGTAAATTGAAATATACATTCAATGGTTGGAGTAGGTGAAGTGCATCTGCTTGGATATAAAAAACCCCATCAGTGTCAAGTCCACTTGACAACTGATGCCTAAGTATAAAGAAAATAGACAATGACTCATACTGTCTAATGTTTATATGCTTTCCAAATGTGCTCTGCTAATCCGGTTATGTCAGTCACCAAAAGATGACGTAAATGTTTACATGGTTTATTCATATAAGGTTGTACTCAGTAGATATTTTTGTTTTTAAATTAAAGTGGTTTGGAATATTTTGAATGGTATTTGGAGTACTGGCATGGCCATGAACACTTCTTTTTAGTTAATTTTCCTGCCAACCAAACATAAAGCAACTGAGAGTAATTTAGCCTTGATCAACACAAATCAAAGAGAGTGGAAAGATTGGAAATTAGCCAAATTATCTGAATTAATTTCTTAACATGGAAAATTTAACCTCCAAAAATCTCCCCTTTATTTTGTCCATGGAAACAATTAATTTGATGATTCAACACCATACAATTGAAGTTTCCAATGGTTAAGAAACAGCAAATTCTCCAGCTACTCTGATCAAGTTAATCAATACATTAAACCAAATATTTAAGGACTAAATTAGAATTTTTTTCATCCTGGGTTACCTAAGTTTGCTATCCATGTGGATTAAATTCCATGATCATTGCTGTTTTTCTTAGTATTATTCTCTTTACATGGCAACTGCCGGATGGAGCCAGTGAAAATTTCTTGATCAAAGATTAAAAAGTTTCATTTCATTTAGGCTTGCCACTCACTGCTGGATTTATCTGTCCCTGTGAAACACATTGACCCCAAAGGCATTTTGAATAAAGGCTGATCTGTAATCTCTGTCAGCTGCATGTTGAACTCAGTACATTTGTCACATATTTTTTTACTAAAGGAAAGCAAATGCATTGAAATGGATATAATATTTTGAAAAATATATCTAATCTACATTACACATGTATTCTCAGGCTAGCAATGGAGTTTGATTTAACAGAAAAATTTTATGGCCCATTCTGGTGTTTAGTTTATAGCCTCTGTATCTTGTTTGCCAAAACAATAAAAAGTCTGGTTTATGCAATGAACAAAAATAACAAGTCCTTTCATGGTTGGGCAAGCTGGAAGACAGTTAATTATAATCTGCTTTACAGTTATAACTGAAAAATTATAAAAGACTGGTTAAATCTGTATATCAAAAAGTGTTTCGATAATGAAATTTGCAAATGTGCATGGTCTTCCTTTTAAAAAAATCAGAATTTCATTACATGGAGAGGAGACATAGCACAAATTCAAAGCGAATAATAGTGAAAGCATAAAGCTAATAAAGCCAAAGTAAATCTTGTAATTTCAACATTAGAGATTAGATTTGACTCTATGAGGAGGAAAATTATGTATGTTTGACAGGAATGTCAAACTAATAATCTCAGGTTAATCGTTACAGTTTAATTTCTTCTAGTGAAAAAAAATTATGTAAATCTTCCTGAATCCCCATTCTTGACATTATAATGCAGCCATAGCCAAAAGTTTCAAAGTTTCTTAAAAATGTATAGAAAAATATTGTTATAAAAAACAAAGTTTAAAATACACCAAGGTGCTCAACTTTACCAATGATTGTTTACTCCATGCCCCTATTCTGTTCATCAACGTGGTGTCTGAAGGCCATACATGTAACAATTTCCATGCATTGTTCCTTGTTCTACATTTTTTCCTGGCAAGTACTAAGCTAACAATATGTAATACATTCTTTCTTTACAAAAAGAGCTCATCTTATTCATAAACCTATGCAAAGATTAATGCTAATCATAAAAAGAGACTCTTGATGCTCCTTTTAAATTTTAAAGTTCAAACAAATGAAAATGATAGTAGTCAAGTAATAGTACTGTCAGATAAATATAGCTGATTTAAAGAAAAGCAACTACAGAACTTCATTTTGCTTTTTCTAGTTCCCAAGACAAATATTTGTATATCAACAGTTGTGTGTGATCAGAGCTTTGGAAATCTCTTATTATACCCCAAGTCTATATCACCTTGCTTAAAATTCAAGTGATTTTAAACTTTCATTTTGAATGAAGCTTTTAGAAGCTTCTTAGAAGCACTTGTCTATCTCTGTTACGTAATGAATAGCAGTGATGATCTCCCTAATGTGTGACTAGCTTGTGGGGAAATTGGTATTTAATTTTGAGTGTGATAATATAGACCCAATTGCCAAGAAATCCATTTCTCATAGAGCCTGATTCTGCTTTTATTTGACAAGTAATATACTGGAACATTGGTGTAGTTATTTTTACACTGTATTTATAATACAGAGGGTCATGGTGAGTGACTGTGTAGTCATCATTTAGGGATTTCAGTGATTCTGTGCTGTTTTCCACAGGGTCTATTATAAATGAAAAGAACTGAGTGAGTTATAAAGACAGTATTTTATTCCAGTTGGCTGCCCTGTTTTTCTATCATAAAAGAGAGCCAACACCTTTCCAACTATTTTGTAGGTTCTCCTGAGGGAGAGTCTACGTGAGAACTTCTACTCTGTCATTAAGGATTTACAATATCTTGCTCTCAAATGGCATCATTTTCACTTAAAATTAGTACATGAAGTGTAAGTTCTTAACCTTGGTAAAATAATTATCATTGTTTGTCTACAAAGTGCCAATTATTTTATATCTGTTATTTATATTTTACCCACTAATGCAAGATAGGTAATATTATTACTCCTACTGAATAGTTGAGGAAAATGAGGATGACAGAAATTAAGTAAGCCTGCATAAGGTCACAGTTTAGGTAGCTGGACAAATAGTTGAAACTTTGCTTAGATTTCTCCAAAGCCCAGGCTCTTTTTCTTCTACTGGGTGATTCCCAATGCCGATAAAGTTTAAAATGTACAGATATAGTTCTAAAAATTTTGTTAGATTTGCTCCCCTTCTACTGATTCCTGAGGAGAAAGGAACTGGAAGGCTTTTGTATTTGCGATTCTATAGGGACCATAACAATTTTTATTGTCACATTCAATGTCTCAGCAGGGAATGGACAATTCCAGTAGTTGCAGACAACTAGTTATGGTTTTAACCTTAGGTCATACAGAATAGTGGTTTAGACCAACACTGGCCACTGGAAATACAAAGTAAGCCAAATATGTAATTTAAAATTTTCTAATGGTTATACTAAAAATGTAAAAAAAAAGAAACAGATGAAATTAATTTTGATAATAAATTTCATTTGACACAAAATTTCCAAAATATCATCATTTCAACATGAAAAAAAATTCTTAATGTGATGCTTCACATTCTTTTTTCATATAGAGTCTTCAAAATCTGCTGTGCTTATTATACGTACTGAAGAGCTCAATTAGGATGCTAAATTTTCATCAGAAATACTAGATCTGTTCTTGGATTTCATAAAATTTACAGTTGGAAAAAGAATCACTAATCCAAGTTGTTCCAAGACTACTAAAATATTTGAATATTGATTTAAAAAATTTTTGTACTGATGTACAATATTAATAACATCAGTTTCAAAATAAATAATATTCACATCTTTCAGTGACAAAGGAGTCCCTTCTTTCAGAGTCATTCTCAACCTTGGCTGATCACCAGACCCAGTGAGGAGATTGTTGAAAACACAGCATCCCAGCTGCCACTCAAAGAGGCAGATCGCTCTGAGCAGTGGGGCCCAGGCCTCAGCATTAAACATTTTTTTTTCTAAATAAACTTTTTATTTTGAATCAATTTAGATTTATAGAGAAGTTTCACAGCAAGTTCCCATATATCCCACAACCAGATTTTCCTATTATTAATATCTTATATTGATAAGCTAATTTGTCATGATTAATGGACCAATATTGGTACATTATGATTAACTGAAGCCCATATTTTATTCCGGTTCCCTTAGTTTTTATTGAATATCCTTTACTGTTCCAGAATCCCACCCAGCGTATCACATTACATTTAGTCATCAGATCTAAAGTCACCTCTTGGCTGTGACATTTTCTCAGCCTTTTTTTTTTTGTTGACCTGAAGGTCATCTTCTGAGTAGTATTGATGAGGAATTTTGTAAAATGTACTTCAGTTGGTATTTTTCTGATTTTTTTTTTCTCATAATTAGACTGGGATTACGGGGTTTACTGAGAGGAAGACCGCAGAGGTAAAATGTCATTCTCATCTCATCATGTTGAGGTTATCAACTGTTTGCTATCAACATGACTCATACTATCAACAAACGTTACTTATGATATTCTATCATAGTTGATGTGCTATTAATGTAGCTTATCACTGTTTTTGTTGACCTTGATCACTTGGCTCAGGTGATGTTTTTCAGGTTTCTCTGTTATAAATTTATTATTTTTCCCCCTTTCCATACTGTGCTCTTTGGAAGAAAGTCACTATGCACAGTGCACACTTAAGATGTGGGGAGGTATGCTGCCCCTCCTTCACAGTGGAATACCTGTTATTTGGAATTCTTCAGCAAGGAAAATTTGTTTCTTATCCCCTATTTATTTATTTATTAAATTATTTATTTATATCAGCATAGATTCATGGATATTTGTTTTATGCTTTGGGTCATAATTCAATACTCTTTATTTTCTTGCTCAGATTTTTCCAACTTTGGTCATTGGGAGCTTTTTAGTTGGCTCCTGTGTCCTTCTGACATACTTCTATCATTGTGTGTATGCATAAAATTTGAGTATAAAGGTTTTTTCTGTTTTGTTTTTTAGACCACGCTGCGTGGCTTGTGGGATCATAGTTCCCTGACCAGGGATTGAACCTGAGCTCCCTGCAGTGGAAGTGCAGAGTCCTAACTACTGGACCACCAGGAAATCCCTAATGTTTTAAAATTTAACCTGAGTTACTTAAAATTAAATAAGATTAAAAATTCACGGGGCTTCCCTGGTGGCGCAGTGGTTGAGAATCTGCCTGCCAATGCAGGAGACACGGGTTCGAGCCCTGGTCTGGGAAGATCCCACGTGCCGCGGAGCAATTAGGCCTGTGAGCCACAACTACTGAGCCTGCGCGTCTGGAGCCTGTGCTCCGCCACAAGTGAGGCCGCGATAGTGCGAGGCCTGCGTACCGCGATGAAGAGTGGCCCCCCCTTGCCGCAACTAGAGAAAGCCCTCGCACAGAAACAAAGACCCAACACAGCCAAAACTAAATTAAAAAAAAAAAAAAATTCACTTCCTTTGTCTCTTTTTCCTGTTTTTAAATGCTTATTTCTCACATGTGGCTACTCTATTTGTAGATAAAACACCATATTGGACAATAGACTCTAGAGGGAAACTGCTTAGGTTTAACTGCTGGTTATCTATCTCACTTACTAGCTAAGTAAACTTGTCCAAGTTACTTAACTATCTTGTCACTTACTTTCCACATATATGACCAAAATAATAGCACCTGCTACTTTATAGAGTTGTTTTAAAGATTAAATGATCTAATTCATGCAAGGTGCCAGATACATACCCATAAGTTCTCAACAAACATCAGTTATCCTTATTATTTGGCAAAGGTTTTTCAAAAATACTATCTTCTTTTACTATATTTTCCAGACAAACGGCTGCCAATTAGTTGCTCCAAGGTAGATTTACAGCCAAAATTCTTTTGCTTCACTTTTGATGGGCCAAGATTTTTCACTTCCTTTCTGGCCACCATTCAACAGAATTGTGAAACAGGCAAAGTTTGAATTTGACTCCTTCTTTCAGTTTTTGAAACAGATTATCAGGTATAATTGACATACTATATGACACGTATACTTAAATCGAACAATTTCATTAATATGACATGTGCATACACTTGTGAAACCATCACCACAATCAAGATCATGAACGTATCCATCAGACCCATGAGATTTCTTGCACCCCTATGTAATCCTTTATAGATTTTAAAGTCTCCCATCAGCAGTCATAAGAATACTGTACTGAATATTTATATTGCCAAGGGCTCCTTTCTAAAAAGCAACCTATACATTTTTTGTCCATTTATATTGCATGTTTTTTTCTCTGAAAAGGACACATTTACTTTCCTCCAGTACATATAATGAAATGGGCAAGAATGGAAATAGTCTGACTCCAGTGATGGTGAAATGGAAATTGTATCCAGCTCCTGTTACGACTGCAGTCCAGGGTTACAGAGTGTTTGCACACCCAGTGAATTATCTTTCTCTAAAATCAAATGTGCGTCTTATTTCTGAATGTAGACCTTAGGCAATTTTTAATCTTCAGTAGCAAAAAAACTCAAGCCCAATCTTTTTATGTTACCTCATTATTCCTGTTCATAAATGAAAATTTAATTTCTGTTATTGGGCTTAGTGCTGTCAACTGTTATATTATTAATTATAGGACTGCTGTTAATGCCTAAGAATGATATTTTAATAAGGTTTAATCTCTTTTCCACATTCTAGTGTCTTTCATAATTATGCCTGTTTTTCTTCGTGCTTTTATTTTTTTTGCAAACAAATTCAGCAGTGCAAGCCGTAATTCCAAGTTGGCTGGTGTTTCTGAGGCAGCCATATCACTCATAATCCAGGCTCTGTGAATTTGTTCAGAAAAAAGGGGGACAGGAAAGGCAACTTTATCTCAAATATTTCAAATACCAGCTGTAATCTTGAGCAACATTTCAGTCTGGCTTTAAGATTTAGTCCCTTCACAATTGCTAAGGGATCTGTTGTATATGTATTTGGCAATTGTTCTTGAAAATTTTTCTGTTGGGAGCTGTTTTGTATATCACAAGAAGCATAATTTTGATTTTTATGCTTAAAGTTATGCTTCAGGGTAGTAGGGAATTCTCCAGATAGAAGGTATAGTGACCTGTGGCCATGTATATAATGGCATAAAGAGGATGGAAACTGAGCTATGTCCTTCCTACACTTTTTATAGTTTGTTTCTCCCAAGGGGGTGTCAATTAACATTATGAGAGCTGTGTTATTTTATTTTATTTTAAAGCATAGGGCTTGAGACCTAAGTTGTTTTGGTTAGTATTTCTTTCTCTTTATTTTCAGAATGCATAGCATTGAGTTACGCTACTCCCATGGTGATCTCTGTTTTTCTCTCTTTTATTCTTAGAACATTTTAACTCTAGGGTGATTTTTTTTTTGTTGTAATTTCTGTACGTTTTTATCTGATCAACTCATAAGAGAGAACCTTAAAAATACTCTTAGTTCTGGTGATTTGGGAGGATCAGCTCTTTTAGGACATTTTTATTTGTCTTATGGTGTGTGACATTGATGAGAATTCGTAATAGGAAGAGAGAAGACTAATCTACAGGTCATTTTCAAGAAAGAGAATGAGAGCGGAAATAGAAATCTATTTTACTTGTTCCACAAGTGTTTACTCAGCATTTCATAGTGTTTTGATTGCTGATCAGTTACTAAGAATATGGCCAAATGAGAAAAAACTTTAAAAAGTCACAGTCGTTTTTTGCAATGTATTAAGTACGGTAGAAAATTATGGGACATGTTAGACTATAGGGATGGCTCTTGTTTTGAGGAGTGGAGGAGATAATGTGAAGAAGTGCGTAATTGAAAATTAGGAGACATAAGAATGAAACTTTAGGATCTCCAAAATTTAAGGACTAGAGGAAGAGAATAAAAAGGAACTATTAAGAGAGATAAGAGGTATACAGGAGAAAGTGGAATCAAAGAGCCAAAGGTAAAGAAAGTTACAGGGGGAGGTAATGATTAGTAACCCAACCTGTTGGAGGGAGGGCAGGTCCTGTGAGCAAGAAGATAGCTTCCTGGGTCCAGGAACCCTTTGGAAGGTGTATAAATAATTTATTCCTTTTTTTTAATGTGAGTAGTATTCCATTGTATAAACGTACCATTGTTTGCTTATCTGTTCACTCATTGAAAGATATTTGGGGGACTTCCCTGGTGGTCCAGTGGTTAAGAATCCTCCTTCCAGTGCAGGGGACGCAGGTTCGATCCCTGGTCAGGGAACTAAGATCCCACATGCAGTGGGGCAACTAAGCCCGCGCACTGCAACTACTGAGCCTATGCGCCACAACTAGAGAGAAGCCCGCGCACCGCAATGAAAGATCCTGCATGCTGCAGCTAAGACCCAAACACAGCCAAAAAATAAATATAAAAATAAATAAATAAAATAAAAAGATATTTGCATTGTTACCAGTTTTGGGCAATTATGAGTAGAGCTGCTATAAATGTCTCTTTATTTAAATTCATTAACTGTAATCTATTTATTTCAAAACTACTTTATCAGCAGAAATATTAAACTGTAGTTTATATTTAAAAAAAAAAAAAAAGATCGTTTCCTTGGATTTGGCAACTTCTAGAACCAAACTTTTTCTGTAAAGTACCAGATAGTAAATAGTTTAACTTTGAAGATTGTGTGGTCTCTGTTGCAACTACTCAACTCTATCATTATAGGGCATGAACAGTCATAGAGAATGCATAGACGAATTGCGCTCCAATAAAACTTTTTATACAATAACAAGTGGCTTGAATTTGGACTGTGGGCCATAGTTGCAAACCACATGAGAAAACTGAAACAAGACCATTTAAGTTAGTTGTTTGAGACTAAATAGCCCATAAGTGACAGAGGCACAATTACACATACTCTGAGGCTCGTGATCTCTTCACTACATCATGTTGCTTCTAAAATAGTAAAGCTGCAAAAGTCAGTTGGGGCCAAATTAATTTTTATTCAAGTCTCTCATTGAGTAATAGCCCCTATGCATTCAGTCACCTTTTTGTGGGATCATTTGCCTGTATACAATGCCTTGCTTGCATTAGTCTCACAACTAGCCTTGATATAGATGGCACCTGCAGTGTCTTATGGCTTATTTTTTAGGTTGTCCATCCTCTAAAATATTGTTCCTCAAGAGGTGTCATGGAATTTGATAGTCTTCTGTTAGGAATCTCTTTTTGAAATGCAAACATTTCTGCAAAGCAATATACATTAACTCAATTTGAATTAGTATATCAGAAATTTTCATTAATTTATATATTTACTGAGATATAATTGGCATACAATACTGTATTAGTTTAAGGTGCTCTAAATAATGATTCTATATATGTACACATATATAGAATGTGAGATGGTGCATATTTTTCAGATAATACTGGGAACACTGGTGATAAGTGGAGTCTGAAAGAAGTAGAAATTAAGGGAAGAGGAAATGGAGATAAATGTTTTTACGCTTGCTGAAATCATTAGAAATTAAAAGTAAATATCTCAGCAAAATATAATATATATGCTGATGTGTAATTCTTATACTGCAGTCTTTTAAATTGTTAATATGTGCTACCAATTAAAAGAGCCAGTGGTGTTCTAAAGTTTGCATGATTCTCAGATACTAAAAATAATGAAAATAAGATTTGTGAAATATAAGTTGAGTATGTTGAGTTTCATGTGGGTCTTTGGTATATATGTTATATCCATCTCCATTCTAATTTTAATATGACCTATTCCAATTACATTAGCCGAAAATGCATTTTTCAGCATGTACTAAAAAGTGAATTATTTTAAAAAGTCACCATTTTAACATAAATCCTAGTAGACAAAGTGCATGATAAGTCAATTCATACTTGTACGTATGTGCAAATATAAGAATTAATGAATGACTGAGTGAATGACTTCCTTAATCGTAATCCTCAGAAGGTCTTAAGGTACACTTTTATTAATCTATGAAAATCTCACCCAGAGACAATAATTGTATTTTCTACACGGAGAAAGAAATAGATAAAACTGCTGGTTAGGGTGACTCTTTGGCAATGCTGATGGAACATTAAGGATCAGCAGGGACCCCCAGGCAGGTTCCACCCCATAGCATCTTCTGGATTGAAAGCAGCAGGGGAATCCTATCCCACATCATTTCCCAAAGCATGTTTCTTCTTGAGTAGAATGACTAACAAATGTGAAGGAAAATTGAAGTGTTAGCAGACTTTTGAAAGGAGGAAGAGATTATGACCATGAAAGCTTATGGAAATAAATGGACCAAAGTCATTTAAAAATAATGAATAATTCTTGTAAAGTTTATTAAACATATATAGTGGGTCTTTTAATTACTTAGAATTCTAGGCTCAATATTTTGGATCAATATTTTAGGTTTTAACAATGATACGTTTTATGTCTTTTCTGGTACAGGAAATAAAGCATTGTCATAATTTTAGAATATATAAAGAAAACCTCTAGCTGGATTTTCAAAACTGTGTTTAGTGAGTCATTACTGATTTCAAGTATAAAAGAAAATATTCTGTTCCCTTGGAGGTTCAAACAAATCTGATAGTTCAGCTTGCCTTTAAGTAGTTCTCATCAGAGCTATGAGCTATTATTCATATAAGATAAACAAACAAATATTTCCTTTTAATGTACATGGCTTGCTGATGGGCTCCCTCTTCTTTCTTCTATTGTCCTCTGCCTGCGTTAAGAACAGTGATGAAAAATTGAATTGGCTTAAGGCATTAACAAAATCTTAACTGCTGGAAGCAAAAGGGACGAGAGAGTTTGCTGGGTAAGCAAATGTGCACCATATCATTCAGGACAAACCCTTGTGCCCTAAGCCTGTTTTGAATGTGTACTACTTTGTATAAACAGAAAATGAATAAAATCTACAGAAAAAGGAGAAATCATATTTTGCACAATTCAATTAAAATCATTGAGGATCCCGCAATGTTATTTTCTGATCTAAAATAATACTGAAACATTAATACGGAAAAAAGAAATTCTAGGAAGTGTAGGAAACAAAATGTTACCCCTTCACCTCCATTGAATACCAGGATTGGTGACATAAGTAGCTCAATCTTTCTTTAAAGTGGTAAAATTTTTTTCTCAAGTATCAAAAGTTACTGGTGGATTATCAGTCTTATCTGGTTTTCTTAATGCCAGTGTTTAACCAGATTAGATCAATCCTCAAATTCTATTTATTGCCAGATAATTGACTGCTAATTAATTAATAAATGTAAAGTGCTTAGAACAGAGCCTGGTCTATAATAATCACTCAATAAATGTGAACAATAAACATATATTCATGATTATTGTTAAAAAGTAACTCCTCAGTCAAGTCTCTGCATATAAAATCAGAGTATCTAGGGACTGAATAAACCATGTGAAGTCTGTTTTGCCATGTCTCATTCATAGATGTAACCAAAGTCTCCCTGAACAAGTAATTTTCACAAAAATTAAAAGGTAGTACCACTGTGTTTTTATTAGAAAAAAGCTAATAGCAATTAAGAGAAAATATGGAAAAATGACTTGTGAAGGAAGATATTTCAAAAGTTCTTTATAAGTTAATTAGAAACTTAAAGATGCTGTCAAAATGTATTTTGCATGATTTAAGATGAAACCTTTGAACAGAGAGATAATATCCAATAAATTATCCTATCATCTGCTGCGCATAACCCTGTTATTTCAGGCAAGATAATTTCATGGTAAACAACATTAGCTATTCATTAGTTGTAGCTGTTCTAGCTGATTCTTTCTCAGATGGGCAGATTTAATTTAGTGATAAGAAAAACACTGCAAATCAACTCTGTGATATAAACTATGTAAATACAAGAATAAATAAGTAGGAAATAATTCTTACACACAGGAAGATAGTCTATGTTTAAAGAATAAAATTTCTCACATCTGGTTGTCATGATACTATATTAGATAGTTGTAAATATCTGTAAGTAGTAACATTCACAACCCATAGAATATTTTGGTAAGTGCTATCAGTGTATATGAGTATATTGGGTGTTATAAAGAATCACTAGCAAATTAACTAAGTACTATCATATTTGTTCATCATAGTCAAAATAGGTACTTGTTTTTATCTGATCGAAACCAAGATTTCTTATTAATTCCTGCCTATGTGTATTGTTTATAGGAAAAACTATGATTAAGTTTTCCACGGACATGTAAATTTTATTATTTACTCGCTTAATAGGGATGTAGATTTACTTGATGTTTTCAAAAAGCATTTTCAAGCCAAAACATAAATTCTTATTGGAAATAATAAGTAAATCAATAAATAAAAAAATTTTTTTTCTTCCCCCAATTGTCAAATTCTCCTTTTCAGCGACTTTGTTAGTTATTTGTCTTTATTTTTGCCTTTGAAATCTTACAGAAAGATTCTTAAGGAACCCATTTTATGTGAATAGTTATTTCTGTAAATTGTTTCTTCCAGTAAATAGTTTCCTGCTGATATTTATGGACAAAATTAAATGACACGGTAAAAAACAGGTCATTTATATTGGAAAAATACCTAATGGATGAATAATATATTTGAGATTTTGCACTTTAATCTTTGCATCTTTTCAAAACATCTTTTCATGTAAGCTGAAATGTTTTCTAAAGAATGATGTTATTGCATATGGACAGGTCATCAGACAATCCTGGCCATTTCAACATCGCCTCAGGGTAAGTTTTTTTTTTTTTTAACATCTTTATTGGAGTATAATTGCCTTAAAATGTTATGTTAGTTGCTGCTGTATAACAAAGTGAATCAGCTATACATATACATATATCCCCATATCTCCTCCCTCTTGCATCTCCCTCCCACCCTCCCTATCCCACACCTCTAGGTGGACACAAAGCAACAAGCTGATCTCCCTGTGCTATGCAGCTGCTTCCCACTAGCTATCTATTTTACATTTGGTAGTGTATATATGTCCATGCCACTCTCTCACTTCGTCCCAGCTTACCCAGGGTAAGTTTTTAAAGTAACTCCATAAGTAGATGGAGAGTAAAAGTAGTCTTGATTAACTTGGAGAAGAGAAACCTAAGGGGATATACAATGATTGTCATTAACCCAGTATTTGTAATATCCTTATATAGAAAATAGTCCTCAATTCTCAGTTTTGTTCCAAAGGAACAGTGGACGAAATTTAAAAGAGAAAAGTTTTGAATCATTCTTGCACAGCACCCAGATATTAAAAAAAATAGTTAATGTTCATGAGTTTTTAATTTTTTATCAGCCTTTTTCTAATCTATCTATCTATCTATCTATCTATCTATCTATCTATCTATCTATCTATCAGTCATCTATCTATCTACCTCTATCCTGTAACAGCTATCAATAGAACAAGTAGCTGCTAGGGATATAAAATTGTCCTTCACAATGATTTTTTAAGCTGCATAACTGCATTTGGAAGACCATATGTTGCTGAAACAGACATGTTTCCTGCATAGATAGTAGTTGAACAAAATAACCTCTGAAACCCTTTTAAATGCTTTGATTCTATGTACTAAGGATTACAGTGGAGCCACAAGAGAGTCTTCCTAGGATGGAGAAAAATGAGTACGTAAATAAACTTTGAGCTAAATGTGTTTTGGCTAATATTGGCTATACCATGTTGGTTGGTTCTCAGCTTGAAAGTCAAAGAAGTTGTAATCTCCCATCCTCTTACCTCGATGTGATAAATGCAGGATATACCATCATCGTTAATGCAATGAAAGTACTCTGGTTTTTATCACAATCTGATGGAGGTCAAGCAATTCACTTAGGTTTCCTTCTTCTAAGAAGTGACTCAAGGATACAGTGACTTCCCATCATATGTGTCAATGAGAAATTAATCAGTCAATCTAAGAAAGAAATGGAAAATTTTATTTGAGCCAAATTTGAAGGTTATAGCCCAGGAAGAGCATCTCAGAAAGCTCTGAGAACTGTTCCACCCATTAGAAGTCAAGGCACAGTTACATAAGTTTTTTGAGACAGAGGACTGTACATCAAATGACGTATTATTGACAGTTTACATAGTCCATATCTAAGCGTCATTGTGGTGGGTCATGTGACCTTTATGAGATCAAGGAGGAATGTCATCTTTTAAGGAGTTGTCTTGTTGATGCTAGGAGAATATTGCTGTTTTTGGTAGAGCAGGTATTCCTGCCAGTGGAGAAGATTTGGTCAATGCATAATGCAGATTCACAGTGCACAGTGGGGGGAGAGAGAAGGCCAAAGTGTAACAGGGAAGAGCCATATCTGACTACATGTTGGATCTGTTTCTTTTACTTTAACCTTTGCTTCCCATTGCTTTTGTTCACTAGAGGATACTGTCTATACAGAATGGCCTGCCTCGGGGAACCCTGCCCCTTTGCCTGAATGTTAAACCAAAGTGCCTTTGTTTAGGGAAACATCCGGACCTTGTCCACCTATGGATGGCTGCAAGAAAGAAGAAATTAATACATCCCCTCCTTGAGGCTGGCCATTCCCGGTAATATTTGCAGAACTTGTGGCCTTTTTACTTTACTTCCTCATCTCCTCCCCCTCTCTGTGCTATAAAAGAAACTGGCATCCAAACCCCCATGAGATGGTGATTTTGAGACTTTCATCTGCCATCTTCTCGGTCTGCCAGCTTTCCAAATAAAGTTTTATTCCTTGCCTCAACACCTTGTCTCCGATTTATTGGCCTGTCATGTGGTGAGCAGAGTTAGCTTGGACTCGGTAACAAAAGGGCAGAGAAGGTTTTTTGTTTAAATTTTTCTTGTCTTGCCATAAAATATAAATTTTATTTCACATATGGCTCTACTATCTTTGAGTTCTCAGTCTTCAGCTATAGAGATGGAAGAAAATGAGACAGTGGAGAATCACAGGAAACCTTTTAGATGCCAGATCTGGAAATGATGTTCTCCACTTTTGTCTATATTCTATGGACCACCTATTTAATCACATGGCCTCAAGATAACACCAATAAAAGCAGGCAAATGGAACTTTCCTGTGAGCCCAAGAAATGGAAATGCAAAGTATCTATAGCTACATTATATGAATGTATTCAAAGTTATACTTAAAAGTTTAAATACATTTATTTTCTTAATCAGTATTTATTACATATATTCTATGGCAAGACTTATGGTATATGCTGTGTATAAAATATTGATAAAACTCAGCTTCTACACTTAAATAATAACCACATTAAATTGATTTTGCTCTATGCTCAGCTGTCATTTGAACGCTATTTTATTCCTTTGCTTATAGAACTAGGATCATTCAAGGTAGTCAATAAATAAACATTAATCTGACTGAACTCTATTAATCTAATCATTTGTAGATTTACTTTATGTTTAAAAGTTTTACACGTTTCTTCCATATAGCTGTTATACATAATTTTAATTTTGATTAATTGTTTATGTTTAAAGAATTATACCTACAAAACAAGATAAATATAGAAAAAGGAGGAGGAAACAGAAAATAAATTAAAAGTTCATAACAATAAAAGAACTTGGATGAAGTGACTTATTTGCATGAAAGATGGTTTTATATCGATAGTATAATAAATAATATATTATGTATTTGGTCTTTGTCCCCAATTCCTAGCACAGGGCTCCTAAAATCCTGGGCATTTCCTGAGTGGTGGGGATGTCTTTTGTTATTTGAAAATGCAGGAAAGCACCTTAATGGACCCTTTCATTATGCGGTGGTAAAATGTTTCAAACTTGTTCCAGGAAAATGGGATGGACAAGGCAATGAAATGGTAAATCACTCTGCATAACAAAAGTTAAATGCGTCATCCTTGGATGGAGATTGCTTAGTGTGAAGACATGTGTAATTTCCCTCTGCTGCTGCCAAGACAGGAGTTAGAGGAGTTTCTGGCCCTTGAGAAGACAAGAGATTGGGAAAGAGATGCAATGTGAGGTGGGGAGTGGGTGGCCGAGGGAAGAGAGGCTGAGTACAGAACTTCCTGTGAGAGGCGTAGCTGGGAATTCAGTGATACACGATATTTAGCCATGAGTTTTTGCTTTCTGTTTTAATTTTTAACAGGTCTTCAATAATGTCAGTTAAGCACAAAATACTTTTATTAGTCCTATTAGTGTTACTTTGTCAGATGAATGAGGAATTGGGAAAAAGGAGCCAGTAGGGGAAGCAGAGATGAATTCTTTTTATTCACAGTAGAAAGTGTAGTTTATCAATGTTTATCATTTTCCTATAGCTTTTGCTATAAGCTTAGATAAATAAAAGCTGCTTGACAACAATCATGCTCATAAAAGAGTAAAAATTATGTGATATAAAGTGTTATTCTTTTTTCCTTCCACAATTTATATTTTATGAAGTAGTAGCCTATAATGTTGATTTAAGAAGAGCCTGCTTTGCTATATTTGAATAATAATCTGTTAAACTGTCTTCTGATGTAAATAACATTGTTACCAAATCAAACTTGGGTCCACTCACCAGCATGCAGTAAAGCCAATCTACTGACACCTATTGTAGTGAAGGAAAGTGAGGAGTTTACTTCAGGAGCCAAATAAGGTGTGTGGGCAGCTAATGCCCAAAAAAACCTAACTCCCCGATGGCTTCTAGGGAAAAGTTTTTAAAGACAGGGTGAGGGAGAGGGTTGCAGGGTACATGGTCAGCTTGTAGACATTCTTTTGATCGTTGGCAATGGGGTAATCAGGAATCAATATCATCAACCTTCTGGTTCCAACCAGTCTGGGGTCTACATGCTTGTGGTCAGCATGAAGTGAATTTCTTCCACCTGGTGGGGGTCTCAGTACCTGCAAAACAGCTCAAAGTATATGGCTCAGAATATTATCTACAGCCCTTCAGGAGGAACTAAAGGTCCTTGACTTTGTTTTACAGCTAAACTATTATTATCTTTGCTTGACTGTTTTCCTTTGGTTCTGCATTTTCTCACTTCTCTGATTAAATATATTCTTTGGAACTCAGGGATGGCCTAGGAGTCTAAAGTTTTTCTACAAACAAAAAGCAGGCAGAGGACATGTGGGTGGTCTGTCCCAGGAAGGCCCCTTAGGGTCCCTCTCAGTTACAGCATGTGATTTAATTATTTTTCTCACTCATTTATAAACTATAAGATTAGAACAAGAATACTATTTTAAGGAAATTTCTATAAAAATGAGAAACAATTTAACCCTTGATTAAATTTCCTTGACTAAATTCCTTAGGAGAGCTGTGAATTGTTTTGCAGTAATCCAGTAACCTGGCCACAGAAGATGCTAACTTAGAACAAGGTAAACTTGATGGAGATGGAGAAAAGTGGGAGAATTGAGAGAATTTTAGGAGGTAAAATCTGAAAAACATGAATGTACATGTTGATGGATAAATCTTAGGTTTCTGGCTTCAATATATAAGTAGATGGTGTTACAAATTCTTGTGGTTAGAAATATGGGATAAAAAGATGTTCAATTCCTTTAAAATCTTGTAGTCTCTTTACGTTTTCTAAATCTCGAATTAAAAAAAAAGTTCTAATCTATCAAAAATCTTTTTAAGGAAAAGATTTTCTAATTTATCAAAAAATTTTAAGAAAAATAATATAAAGTTTCTACCTCATGTAATTTAAAGTATATTATATATTAAATTTTGTTGACAAGAGTAAGAGTATAGTCATTTAGATATTGACTTTGTGTGTATATATATATGCATCTGTATATATAGACAATGAGATATTATAAGATGTCTCACCCTTTATAACTGTCTTAAAAGGCATCTGTTTTACTTTGTTTTATTTTACATTTTTCATTATCAATACCTTAGATTTCTAGTGTCAGGGTAAGGATCTGATGAGTGAACAAACTAGTATCTTAAGGGAAATAAAGCAGTCTAGTGTAATGGGAAAAAATTGTAGAGCAGTAATGGCCTGACTAGTTTGTAAAATGTACAATATTGTTGGTTTCATGCATTCAGGAAACTGACATAGAGAACCCCCTGCTGTCCTTCTGCACATTGGATCTAATTTAAATTCATAATGCCACCTGCTACCACTGCTTTTCTTTCTATGAATTGTAACAACTTAGAACATTTAGCAGAGTTTTATAAACTCTAGGGAAAAACAAAGGGCTATGTTGTTAACTTTTTTGGTATTTTTTACTATTGAAAAGAAAAAAATTAACAGTCTATAGCCATACAATCTGAAAAATGCATATATATATATTTTTTTAAATTAATTTTTATTGGAGTATGGTTGCTTTACAATGTTGTGTTAGCCTCCACTGCACAACAAAACAAATCAGCCATACACACACAGATATCCCCTCCCTTTTTGACTTCCCTCCCATTTAGGTCACCACAGTGCACTAGGTGAGTTCCCTGTGCTATACAGCATGTTCCCATCAGTTGTCCATTAATGTGTATGTGTCAATCCCAGTCTCCCAATTCCTCCCACCCCCACCCCTTTCCCCTTGGTATCCATACATTTGTTCTCTACGTCTGTGTCTCTATTTCTGCTTTGCAACTAAGATCATCTATACCATTTTTCTAGATTCCACATATATGCGTTATTATACGATAGTTGCTTTTCTCTTTCTGACTTACTTCACTCTCTATGACACTTTCTGGGTCCATTCATGTCTCTACAAATGACCCAATTTCATTTCTTTTTATGGCTGAGTAATATTCCACTGTATATATGTACCACATCTTTATCCATTCCTCTGTCAATGGAAATTTAGGTTGCTTCCATGTCCTGGCTATTGTAAATAGTGCTGCAATGAACATTGGGGTGCATGTGTTTTTTGAATTATGGTTTTCTCTGGGTATATGCCCAGCAGTGGAATTGCTGTGTCACATGGTAAAAAAATTCTATTTTTAGTTTTTTAAGGAACCTCCATACTGTTCTCCATAGTGGCTGTATCAATTTACATTCCCACCAACAGTGCAAGGGGGTTCCCTTTTCTCCACATCCTCTCCAGCATTTATTTTTTGTAGATTTTTTGATGATGGACATTCTGACTATGGTGAGGTGATACCTCATTGTAGTTTTGATTTGCATTTCTCTAATAATTAGTGACATTGAGCATTTTTTTATGTGTTTGTTGGCCATCTATATGTCTTCTTTGGAGAAATGTCTAGTTAGGTCTTCCACCCATTTTTGGATTGGGCTGTTCATTTTTTTGTTATTGAGCTATATGACCTGCTTGTATATTTTGGAGATTAATCCTTTGTCAGTTGCTTTGTTTGCGATTATTTTCTCCCATTCTGAGGGTTGTCTTTTCATCTTGTTTCTGGTTTCCTTTTCTGTGCAAAAGCTTTTAAGTTTAATTAGGCTCCATTTGTTTATTTTTGTTTTAATTTTCATTACTCTAGGAGGTGGGTCAAAAAAGATGTTGCTGTGGTTTATGTCAAAGAGTGTTCTGCCTATGTTTTTCTCCAAGAGTTTTATAGTGTCGGGTCTTACATTTAGGTCTTTTATCCATTCTGAGTTTATTTTTGTGTATGGTGTTAGGGAGTGTTCTAATTTCATTCTTTTACATGTAGCTGTCCAGTTTTCCCAGCACCACTTATTGAAGAGGCTGTCTTTTCTCCATTGTATATTCTTGCCTCCTTTGTCATAGATCAGGTGACCATAGGTGCATGGGTTTATCTCTGAGTTTTATATCCTGTTCCATTGATCTATATTTCTATTTTTGTGCCAGTACCATACTGTCTTGATTACTGTAGCTTTGTAGTATAGTCTGAAATACAGGAGCCTGATTCCTCCAGCTCGGTTTTTCTTTCTCAAGATTGCTTTGGCTATTCCAGGTATTTTGTGTTTCCATACAAATTGTAAAATTTTTTGTTCTAGTTCTGTGAAAAATGCCATTGGTAATTTGATAGGGATTGCATTGAATCTGTAGATTGCTTTGGGTAGTAGAGTCATTTTCACAATGTTGATTCTTCAAATCCAAGAAGATGGTATATCTCTCCATCTGTTTATGTCATCTATGATTTCTCTCATCAGTGTTTCATAGTTTTCTGAGTACAGGTCTTTTGTCTCCTTATGTAGATTTATTCCTAGGTATTTTATTCTTTTTGTTGTATGGTAAATGGCATTGTTTCCTTAATTTCTCTTTCTGCCCTTTTGTTGTTAGTATATAGGAATGCAAGAGAATTCTGTGTACTAATTTTGTATCTTGTAACTTTACCAAATTCATTGATTAGCTCTAGTAGTTTTCTGGTAGCATCTTTAGGATTCTCTATGTATAGTATCATATCATCTGCAAATAGTGACAGTTTTACTTCTTCTTTTCTGATTTGGATTCCTTTTACTTCTTCTTCTTCCCTGATTGCCTTGGCTAGGACTTCCAGAACTATATTGAATAATAGTGGTGAGACTGGACACCCTTGTCTTGTTCCTGATCTTAGAGAAAATGCTTTCAGTTTTTCACCATTGAGAATAATGTTTGCTGTGTGTTTGTCATGTGCAGCCTTTATTATGTTGAGGTAGGTTCCCTCTATGCCCACTTTCTGGAGAGTTTTTATCATAAATCGTTGTTGAATTTTGTCAAAAGCTTTTTTCTGCATCTGTTGAGATGATCATATGGTTTTTATTCTTTATTAATGTGGTGTATCACATTGATTGATTTGTGTATATTGAAGAATCCTTGCATCCCTGGAATAAATCCCACTTGATCATGGTGTATGATCCTTTTAATGTGTTGTTGTATTCTGTTTGCTAGTATTTGTTGAGGATTTAAAAAATGCATATATATTCACATAAGGACCTAATAAACCAAATATTATGATGGGAAAATATACATTTCAATTCTCCCTTACTACTCCTTAGTATCAAAAATGGCGAGAGACAATAAATTAATTTCTAAAATGTCATCATTGAAGATTTTTAACATATGACTATAAAATTGTTGCTTCTGAAATTGAATGACAAAATATATGCACATTACAATTGAATTAGAACAATTAAAATTAGGACTATTGGATTTTCATATTTAGGTTTTGTTTTGGTACAAAACACAGTGTTTTAACTATAAAGGAATTCCAAATAAACAGTGCTGATTAAATAGATTACTTCAGCTTACTAGTGCATGTAAAATGGTGTCTTATGATTTTGTTGTCACTTAGCAATGATGTAAAATATTTCTCCATATGTTTTCAAGTGAACAGTGTGATGACAACTCTTTAATTAACTTAGGACTTGACTGCTTCATCCATCTAATGCTTGTGGTAGCTTCTACACTAATGTAGTTTCTTATATGCTAATGCTTATTAACTTGGCATTTTCCAGATATGTTGACAGGAGGAAATTAAAAATGAATTTTCTAAAGGTTAGTTAATTACAGATAATAAATTTTGTTATGCAAATGTGGAAATGATTTAATTTCTCAACAACTCATATTGAGCCAGTAAATTAAAGCTTACTTTTTATTTGTAATGTTAAATTGCCAATGAGACCGAAGGTTATTCAATTATAAGAAATTTTAAGTTTCTAAGTGTTTTTGATCTTTTCCTTTGGAAGGAATCTAGGGATCCAACTTTGGTCCTTTAAGGCACTCCTTAGAGCTTTGAGTCAATGATAAAATGTAGTTTTACACTGAAATTAATCTTGCAATGTTTAAGTCAGAGCTTAGGAGTAGATATTGCATATTAGAAAAATCTGTGGTATTTTACTAAAGCATTCAGCCCATAAAATTTATTCTTTTTTATCTGAGAAATACAGTTCAGTATGATTAGTTTTATTCTGTGTTACAGTAACAAGAACAAGAAGAGCATTTGACACCCCTACCTGGAACGATTTTGTCCTGTCCCTCAATACACCACCTCCGTTTACCTGATGACACTTACTCAACCTTCAGAGATCAGCTCAAATATCAATCATCTTTCTCTGTTATATATTCTTTCTTACATTTCTTTCATAGCTCTTTTCATGGATTGTAAAAAATACATTTATTTTATAATGTTTGTTACCCTTCTGAGTTGTAAGCTCCAACTAGAGAAAAACCATTCTTATTTTTTAGTTCATTTTTATCTCTAGCATCTATCACACTGTTAGGCACATAACAGATGTTCAAGCAATAGTCATTTAATAAATGAAAATATAAATGGATATATCATATATGTTCATATAAATTGGAGATTGGATAGAATAATAAAGATATTTGTAACAGCTGATTTGAAGAGGTATCAGTTTTTCTTATGACCAGGTTTCAAATAGAATATGGTGAAAACCAAAAGCATACTAAAATAAAAATAAAATCGAACAAGGGAATTGTTTCATGAACTTGCAGGGCTGCCAAGGCCAATGAAGTCAAGGTATGTGGCCTTTCAGTGATCAACCTAGACGAAGAGAATGTGGATTACAGAGAGCAGTGAGTGGTTATTTCAATGAATGTACTTAATACCAAAGAGGCAAAGCACTATGCTAGGTACTGTGGGGTTAGATTTATTTGTTTATTTGCAAAGGCAAACATTGATGCAATATTGCATCAACCTTGCATACTCCCATTTTAACAGCAATTCTGTGTAACCCGAATATCTATAGTATTAGAAACATCTAACACACTGATGGGATTCTAAAATGCAGAATTTCTTATGGAAAGGCTTACCTGAAAATAACCCCAAACATGGTAAGGCATAACAACCATTGTTTTTGAATAGTTATATTAAACTTATCTAATTAATTCTAACTTCTGTGATGATTTTATAAGGATTCAAACTGAGTTCCCTTTAGGCCACCAAGCTCACCTCATTTAGGCATTTGGCAAATAAATATAAGGAAGAATTATCTAATTTTTTTGGCCTGTCTTGGTTTATCTAACTCAAATGCATTCTATAGTGTTATCACATAAAGTTTTCTTTCCGTATTGTTATTAACCTTCCTCAGCTAGTTCTTATGGGTAAGGCTGAGACCAGTTCCCATATTTGGGTAAGGAATATGGTTGGGATCTTTATTTTGTTGCTTGGGATGAAAAGGTTCACGAAAAAGCACCAGCTTTTGACTTCCTTCTCTGTATGTTTCATGATTTATTTATTTTTCTTCATTTCCTTCATCTTCTTTCCTTCCTTTCTGTTGTAATCACTTTTTTTCCCCTCCAAATTCCTGGTTTAATAAGGACTTGTTTATTTCGAGGAAAAAAGGTCCCAAACCTCAGGCTGTTCACAAAAATAACCCACAGTATCAACTGTAGAAAACAAATCTTAAGACTATTACACTAATTATTTTTCTAGAGGATGCATTTGACATGTCAATTCTCATTCACAAAAATATATTGTTACATTTGTGTTGAACAGCCCCACATAGCACTCTTATGTGGGATATAACACACACGTCTTTAACTCAAAGCTGCTCTCAGATGCTACTCAACTAATGTGTCAAGACTGATAACGTCACACACTGAGGGGGTATGAAAAGATTTTTTTATTCAGGTAATGAGGCTGTATGTGGAGAACAGGGTGGGCTTCCCAAACTGATCCCTACCCACCCCCCAAAAAACTTGAGAGAGCAAAGAAAGGAGACTGACTTTGAATTTTTATGGTGGTTAGAGGGTGGAGCAGGAGTGAGGGTGCTCAGAGCAAAAGCTTGTACAGTTTGAATGTCCTGCTGTCACCAAGGAGGGAGCACCCAGGATTTCTTATTAATTTGCTCATACGTGGAACAGAAGAGAAAAAGCAAGCACCAAAAAATGGAGTCAGACTCTTATTTCCCTACTTACCTCTCTACTCTCTTCCTCCTTCTCTTCCTTCCTTCCAACTTCCTTCCTTCCTTCCATCCTTCCTCCCTTCCTCCCTTCCTTCCTTCCTTCCCTCCTCCCTCCCTTCCCTCCCCATTCCTTCCTTCCTTTCTTCTTTGTATGTACACTGTATTTTTCTTTTGTCTGTCACCCTTTTTTTATCCTTTTTTTCCCCCTCTCATTCTGATTTAGAATTGTCATGTATCTCTTAGGACAGACTATGAATTGGTAGAGAAAGTACAGCCTTTTTCACAATATTCTAAACAAGACAATTCTTCCAAGGCAGCAACACTTACATCTCATGCCTTCTGTTTCCCAGGAATTGGACTTGGCAGGATTTTTTTCCCTTCTGAGCATCCCCAGTAGAGATTCAAAGGATGTGCCACATGCAGAAAGAAACAGTCAGTTCATTAACTTGAGCACACTACTACCATATTCTCTGAATTACTGAGCCCTACAACACACTATAAGAGTACTGAATAACATAGTCACAAGTTGAAAATTTTATGATAAACTAAATTTAAAAAATTGCAATATTTTGGGCTCCCCCATAGTCTAAAGCAGATATATGCTTGTGTATTAAGTAAAAAAAAATAAAAATTCTGATTACTAGAATTCAAGTGATTATATAAGCTGTTCACAAACTACTACAGTTTCTCTTTCAAATATTAGAATTTTTCTTAGGGCTTAGATTCTTAGTGTTACTTCTTTATCCCATAATTTTAATCATGAATTTGTAGATAAATATATAATTGTAACTGAGCTACATTTTATAAAATAGCTAGACTTATTTTTATGTATCCATGGAATTCGCTTTTACCATCACAAGGTAGATTTAATATTTAATAAAGCATATAATTGGATAATGAGGTTACAATTTCAAGTTTATGACTGATTCTTCACAGAGTCAGTCATTTAGTTGTAAGGACTGAGAGATACAAAGACTTTTTACTTTTCCTATTTGCACCTGTTTCTAACCGGAGATGATATCATTCTCTGTCTCTGGCTATTAACAGCTTTTGCATCTCCATGCTGCTTCTGGTTTCTCTCTTTCATCAACCCTTCCCTCCATGATGATTATTCTCAGATAAATTGCTCACTTTTCTCACTCTTGGATTAGGCTTATGTTTTTTCAGCACTTTTAAATTACATGTTCTTAAAATTTTACATGTGCTTTGTTTTGATGCATCAATCATTAACCTGTGCATATTTCATATACTTCTTTCAGTGCTGCTGTTTTTATTCCAATATACTCAGTTGCTTTCATAAGAAACTTTTTAGGAACTGCTGCTGTTTGTATTGAAGTAACCTCCTGGTTATTAGTGGATAAAGAGGGAAGCTGGAGATGACTAAAGTCTATTTGTTGAAACACAGGTACTATATTTGATACTCTTTCATGTTATCGTATTACCCTTTAAACAACAATCATGAGGTTATTCTGTTTCATTTTATTTCATTTCATTGGCTGCACAGCTTGTGGGATCTTAGTTCCCCAACCACGGATTGAACCTGGGGCCTCAGCAGTGAAAGCACAGTGTCCTAACCACTGGACCACCTGTGAATTCCCCATGATATTATTCTTATACTTGATAAAACTGCTCCTCAAAAAGAATAAGTCACTTTAAAAATCTCATAACTAATAAGTGGTAGGGTAGAGAAAATTTTAAACTAGGGTTATTTGATTCCAAATACGTGATTTTTCCATCCAACCATATTCAGATCCTGGCTGTGCCCAAATAAACTATATTTCTTTCCATTATTTTTTGTAGTCACTTTAGGAATTAAAATATGTGCTCCTACCCCATCTTTTATGCTGTAGTGGTCATATATATTGCATCTACATATGTCATAAAACCTAGAACACAATAATATATTTGCTGTTTTAAAAAGATATCTTTACAAAAAAAGACAAAAAAAGATCATTTTAAAAAAGTAAACATTAATTTACTGTTTCCAATAGTCTATTTGCTCCTGTAGTTACATCTGGTGTTATTTCACCTGGTTTCATCTGATATTATCTTTCAGCTTGAACTCACCATCATTTCTTATAATGCAGGTCCACAAGCAACACATTCTTTGCTTTTGCTTATCTGTAAGTGTATTTATTTTGCCATAATTTTTGAAATGTAATTTCCTGAATACAGAATTATAAGTTGTCATCTTTGTTTTAGAACTTTAACGATGTCATTCTATTGTCTTCTTGACTCCATTGTTACTGATAAGAAATCACCATTTTTTTTTATCTTGTTTCCTAAATGTATCATTTATTGTTCTCAGGCTGCATTTAAGATTTTTCCTTGGGAGTTCACTGGTGGCCTAGCTGTTAGGATTCCAGACTTTCACTGCCATGGCCGGGGTTCAATCCCTGGTTGGGGAACTGAGATCCCACAAGCCAGGTGGCCAAAAAAAAAAAAAAAAAAGATTTTTCCTTATGTTCAATTTTGAGTGGTTTGACTATAATGTATGCCCATGTGTATTGCGTTTGTATTAACATGTTTAGGCGTTCACTGAGTTTCTTAATTCACCACATTTGGGATATATTCAGCATTATTTCTTTGAATATTTTTGCTGCTACATTCTATTTAGCTTCCCTTACTAGGGCTCGAATTGCACATATATCTATATCAGGCCATTAGCTATTTTTTATAGATCATCAAGTTTCTCTTTTTTAAAACATATTTTTCTCTCTATTCTTTAGGTTGGATAATTTCCATTTATCATTTCCCAAGATCACCAGATTTTTTTCTCTCAACTCTTAATTTGCTGTTAAGACAATGCAGTAAATTTTTTATTTTAGATATTTTACTTTCCATTTCTAGAATTTTCCTTTAATTCTGCTCAGTTATCTTCGTACATTATTAGCGTACTTCCTCTTAAGTCCTTGAACATAATTACAATATTCATGTCTATTAAACACCACATCTGGGTCATATCAGGATTGGTTTCTACTGACAAATTTTTTTGAACAATTCCCTGTTTTGATATTTTTTATTGCATACTAGATGTTGGGGATGATATATCGTACGGATTCTGGATTTTGTTCATTACACTGAAGAGTACTTTTTTATTGCTGTCCTTGCGAGCAGAGAACTTAGCTGGACTGATACTATAAAACATGTTTCCTGTCAAGTGAGCAGGAGCTTAACTTTCCGTTCAGTTCTTCTCTTCTTCCGTCTGTTGCTTTTAACAGAGCTGTTCAGAATGTCCTCAGGGATCAGCCCAAAGTTTGGTAGAGTTTAAGTGCAGAATTTGGAGCCTGTCTCTTGTGGTTCCCTGCCTTCTATGTCATTTCCTTTAACTTTCAGGTGCTCTGGCAGTCTTGAATTCTGGCCTCTTATCCTTCAGAAAAATAATGTGACAGGGGAATTCCCTGGTTGTCCAGTGGTTAGCACTCGGCGCTTTTACTGCTGCGAGCCTGGGATCAATCCCTGGTCAGGGAACTAAGATTAAAAAAAAAAGTGACAGGGGACTTCCCTGGTGGTCCAGTGATGAAGAATCTGTCTTCCAATGCAGAGGACGCAGGTTCGATCCCTGGTCAGGGAACTAAGATCCCACATGCTGCCGGGCAACTAAGCCCGCGTGCCACAAACTACAGAGCCCACTCACCCTGGAGCCCTCGCGCCACAACTAGAGAGAGAAAACCCGCACGCCACAACTGGAGAGAGGACCGTGTGCCACAACGAAAGATCTCACATGCCGCAATTAAGCCAAAAAAACCCCACAAACAAACAGAATAGTTAAAAAAAAAAAAGATAGGTTTCTGCTTTGGTTTTACTTATCTTACTCCATACAATGTGAAGGGCTTCAGGCAAAAACAAACCAAAACAAAAAACAAAAACCCATATGAACATAAATTTTACTGTTCCATTCTTTCAGGGTTCAACTCCTCTCTAATTTCAACCATTCTACCTTAGCTTCAAATAGTTGTATTTCATATTTTCTCCAGAGTAATGAATGTAATCTGTGTGAAGGTTGATTTGATACAGGCTACTCCGCCATACTTGAAAGAATCCTCCCACCACATTTATTTACTTACTTGAGATAAATTTTTATATTCGTAAAGTGTTATAGTTTCCTGGTGAAATTTTGCCAACTCATTATTCAAGGCCCTTTTATCTGTACTTTACATATAATCTTTTTAAAGCAATTATGACACTGTATTTAATCTTTCAGTCTTTCCACCCACCATGACTTTGTTAATGACAAGGATAGTTTTACCCATCCATTTTAGTATGTAGTGCAATGCAGACTTATATCATATATTAAAAAATACCACATTTATCCCCCAAGAGGTATGAGTTACCAATTCAATTATTTTAAATAGACTTTATTTTTAGGACAGTTTTAGATTTACAGAAAAAATAAATGAGCTGATAAAAAAGAGAGTTTTCAAATACCCACACCTCGTTTTCTCTATTATTAACAGCTTACATTAGTATGGTATATTAGTGACAAATAATGAATCGTTACTATTAACTAAAGTCCATAATTTATTCAGATTTCCTTAGTCTTTTTCTGATGTCCATTTTACTGTTCCATAACCATCCAGGACATAGTCATTCAAGACACCGCATTACACTTAATTGTCAGGTCTCTTTAGGCTCCTCTTGGCTGTGGTAGTTTTTCAGACTTTCCTTGTTTTTGATGATCTTGCCAGCTTTGAGGAATAGTGTTCAGGTGTTTTGTAAAAGTGCCCCTTAATTGGAATTTGTCTGGCATTATCCACATGGTTAGATTGGGATGGGTTTTGAGAGAAAGACCAGATAGTTAAAGTGTTATTTCCATCACCTCATATCAAGGGTTCATGCTATCAACATGATTTATCACTGTTGTTGGTAACCTTGATCACCTGGATGAGGTAGTGTCTGTCAGGTTTCTTCACTGTCAAGTTACTGGTACACCCTCTTTCCATTTGTTACTCTTTGAAAAGCTGTATCTATATGCAGCTCATACTTAGAGAGTGGGGAATTATGGTCCCTCTGGTTGACAGCAGAATATCTACGTAAATAATTTGGAATTTTGATGGTTAATTTTATGTGCCACTCTTGCTAGGATATTGTGTCCAGCTATTTGGTCAAACACTAGTCTATATATGGTTGTGAAGGTATTTTGTAGATGTCATTAATATTTACAATCAGTTGACTTTAAGTAAATTACCCTCCATGATGTGAGTGGGCCTCATCCAATTAGTTGAAGACCTTAAACCAAGGTTTCTCAGAATAGAAAAATTTCTGCTTCAGTACTCTAACATAAAAATTCTGCCTGAGTTTCCAGCCTTCTGTTATGTCTTACAGATTTTGGACTTGCCATTCCCTGCAATTGCACTAGCCAATTCCTTAAAGATCTACCTATCTATCTATCGATCGATTGATCTATCTATCTATCATCTCCTATTGGTTCAATTTCTCTGGAGAAATTGAATTCTTCTGCCTAGGTTTGTCTTTTCTCTTAAATGTATTTATTTATTTAATTATTTACTTATATTAGTATGGCTTCATGGATATTTATTTTATACTTTGGATTACTATTCTAGTACTTCCTTATTGTTTTGTTCCTTAAATTTTTCAGTTTTGCCCATTAGGAGCTCATTTAATTGTCTCCTGTGTCCTTTTGATATACCCATGAATGTAGGTTTTTATTTTGAGCACTTCTGTACTTTCTGTCATTACAAGATACTCCAACTCATCTTTTATATTTCTTCCCTCAATGTTAGAATCAGTCATTTCTCCAGAAGATGTGTGTTTGCTGATACTAGAGCATCATTGATTCCAGAAGATGTGTGTTTGCTGATACTAGAGCATCATTGATTCCAGGCTCTCTCAGCTGAAAAAGAAAAGATATATATTTATGTTTATAAATCTTTGTGTATATGCACATCTATAAATATTTCTATATATAACCATTTGTGTCTATATTGGGCTAAACATGATCTTATACTGATGTCTCCAACTTTATAATCTATTACCACTTGTCATTCTAGCCTCCTCCCTTTGCTTTTATGTAAACTCCCACTCTAACAGTGAGAAACCTGGTCTTCACTATCTGCCACCCATTTATTTAATCATGCAGTTCTAGTATACATGTAGAGTAGCATCAGCATTGTTGATTCCTACCTTCATGAGAAGCGATTTTATCCTTTCTCCATTGGATTGCCTTTGATCCTTTATGAAAGATTATTTTACTATATTTGTATGGATCTATTTCTGGGCTTTCTATTCTGTTCCATTGCTCTATGTGTTTATTTTTTCACCAAATACCATGCCGTCTTGATTACTGTAGCTTATTGTAATTCCTGAAGACAGGTAGTCTGAGCCTTCCAGACTTCGGTCCTCTTCTTAACTATTGTGCTCACTTTTCCAGGTCTTTATACATTTTCATAGACTTTAGAACCAGTTTGTTGACTTCTACAAAACACCTTTTGGAATTTTGATTTGGATTGTATTGAATCTGTAAATCAAGTTGGTAAGAATTGACATACATCAATTTGACTTCCAATCCATAAACATGGTATATCTCTTTATTTATTTAAATTTTTGGTTTCTTCATCAGAGGTTTAACATTTTTTCATATACATATACTTTATATATTTTCATAAATTTATACTTAAGTATTTCTTTTTTAGGAGGTGCTATTAAAAATGGTATTTTTTTCATTTCAAATTTCAATTTTCATTGCTGCTATATAGTAAGACAATTGACTTTTGTATATTAACATTGTATGCAGTGAACTTCCTATAAACACTTACTCATTTCAGGAGTTTAAGTCAACTCTTTTGTATTTTCTACATAGAAAATTATGCCATCCAGTTTCTCAGCACTAAGTATGATGTTATCTGTAGGTTTTTTATAGATTTTTAAAATCAAATTATGGAAAGTCTTGTATCCTTAGTTTACAAAGAGGTTTTTATTAATGATCTTCTATATATTTATTAGAAGAAGTTTTTATTAATGATATTCTATAGATCTATTAGAAGAGGTTTTTATTAATGGTATCTATAGATCTATCTTTATTTATTTACTTTTAAAATTTGTATTGGAGTATAATTGATTTACAATGTTGTGTTAGTTTCAGGTATACAGCAAAGTGAATCAGAAATACACATACATATATCCACTCTTTTAGATTCTTTCCCCGTATAGGCCATTACAGAGTATTGAGTTCCCTTAACAGTAGGTCCTTATTAGTGTTCTATTTTATATATAGTAGTGTGTATATGTCAGTCCCAATCTTCCAATTTATTCCTCCCCCCCCCTTGGCCCCTGGTAACCATAATTTTTTTTTCTACCTCTGTAACTCTATTTCTGTTTTGCAGATAAGTTCATATGTACCTTTTTTTTTAGATTCCACATGTAAGTGATATCATATGACATTTGTCTGTCTCTGACTTACTTCATTCATGCATCTGTGGTCACCTTATCTATGACAAAGAAGGCTATAATATACAATGGAGGAAAGACAGTCTCTTCAATAAGTGGTGCTGGGAAAACTGGACAGCTACATGTAAATGAATGAAATTAGAATACTCCCTAACACCATACACAAAAATAAACTCAAAATGTATTAAAGACCTAAATGTAAGACCAGACACTATAAAACTCTTAGAGGAAAACATAGGCAGAACTGTCTTTGACATAAATTGCGGCAAGATCTTTTTTGATCTACCTCCTAGAGTAATGAAAATAAAAACAAAAATAAACAAATGAGACTTAATTAAACTTAAAAGCTTTTTCACAGCAAAGGAAACTATAAACAAAATGAAAAGAGAGCCCTCAGAATGGGAGAAAATATTTGCAAATGAAGCAACTGACAAACTCCAAATATACAAACAGCTCATTCAGCTCAATATCAAAAAAAAAAAATCAAAAAATGGGCAGAAGATATAAATAGACATTTCTTGAAAGAAGACATACAGATGGCTAAAAAGTACATGAAAAGATGTTCAACATCATTAATTATTAGAGAAATGCAAATCAAAACTACAATTAGGTATCACCTTACCCTGGTCAGAATGACCATCATCAAAAAATCTACAAAAAATAAATGCTGGAGAGGATGTGGAGAAAAGGGAATCCTCCTATATTGTTGGTGGGAATATAAACTGGTACAGCCACTATGGAAAACAGTATGAAGGTTCCTTATAAAACTAAAAATAGAGCTACCATATTATCCAGCAATCCCACTCCTGGGCTTATATCTGGAAAAAACTATAATTCGAAAAGATACATGCACCCCAACGTTCATTGCAGCACTATTTACAATAGCCAGGACATGGAAGCAACCTAAATGTCCATCAACAGAGGAATGGATAAAGAAGATGTGGTACATATATACAATGGAATATTACTCAGCCACAAAGAAGAACAAAATAATGCCATTTGCAGCAACATGGATGGACCTAGATATTGCCAAGAGTCTTTCATCATAGGTTTTATCAATACATTTTATGTATTGATTGGCACAAATATATAATTTTTATTCTTTGTTCTGCTGATGTGTTGAATTATAACAATTGAGTTTTGAATGTTGGACCAGCTTCAAATGCCTGGGATAAATCCCACTTTATTGTGATCTATAATTCTACTTATACATTGTTGGATATGATTTGCTGTTTGTTGAGGAATTTTGCATCTAATTTATGAGAGATATTCACCTCTAGTTTCCTTGTTTGTAATGTCTTTATTTGGTTTTGGTATTAGAGTAATGATTCCCTATAGAGAATGTTAGGAAGTATTCCCTCTGCTTGGAGATTGTGGAGTATTGAAATATCATATCTTCCTTAAATATTTGGTAGGATTCATCTGTAAAATCATCTTAGTGTAGTGCTGTTTTGTTTGTTTGTTTTTGGAAGTTTATTGATTCAGTTTCTTTAAGAGATGTAAATCTATTTTCAGGTTATCTATTTATCATTGTGTGAGTTTGGTAGATTGTGAGTTTGGTATTTATCATTGTATGAGTTTGGTAGATTGTCTTTCAAAGAATTGGTCCATTTTATCTAAGTTATCTAACTTATGGGCATGGGGTTCTTCCACTGTATTCCTTTATTACCATTTTAGTGGTCAGGAGAGCACTAGTGATGACTCTTCTTTCATTTGTTATATTAACAATTTGTGTCTTTTTTCTTGGTTTCTATAATTGTAAAAAGGCATTGGATGATTATAAAATATGAAATAAAATTATAGCAAATAAAATGAGTGACACCAATGTTATAAGAGATAGGAGTAAGGAATTGGGAGCGTCCTCTTACCTGCAATTAATGTGAAGGAGTATAGTGTCATTTGAAAGTGGGCTCAGATTAGTTGCAAAAGTATGCTGCAAACTCTAGTGCAACCAAAAAACAAAACTTTTGAAAGAGTAAAATTGATATGCTATAAGAGGAGAGAAAATAGAATCATATAAAAATGTTCACTTAAAATCAGAGAAGGCATAAAAAAAGTGTACAGCTAAATCAGTAATCACTTTAATATGAATAACCTAAATAGAGAAAAGATTGTCAGAGTGTACTTAAAAAAATACCAAACTATATTTTGTCTACAGAAATGTCACTTTAAACATAAAGAATCAAATATCAGCACCCTTTTTTCAGTAATTTATAAATTAAGCAGGCAGAAAATTAGTAAAGATATAGTTAATATGACTTTAATCAATGTTTATAAAGCACTCCATTCAACAGGAGAATATACATTTTTCTCAAGCTCACATGGAATGTTCATCAAGATAAACCACATTTGAGGCATTAAACACACCATAACAAAATTTAAAATAATAGAAATCATTCAAAGTATGTTCTCAGATGACAATGAAATTAAACTAGATATTGATGGCAACAAGATAGCTGTAATGTACCAAAATATTTGGAGATTTAAAAACATACCTGTAAATAACACATGGGTCAAAGAAGAAGTCTCAAGACGTGTAAACTAAAATGAAAATACAACATATCAAATATATGGGATGCATTTAAAGCTGTACTTAGAGGAAAATCCATAGCATTCTATGCATACATTACAAAAGAAAAAAGACCTAAAATCAATGGTGTTACCATCTGTCTTAGGAAGTAAGAGAAAGAGGAAAAAGTTAAGGCTAAAACAAGCAGAAGAAAATGAAAAATAAAAGTTAATATTAGAGCAAAAATCAATGATGTTAATTTCTCCAGAGAAGATATACAGATTGCCAACAAACACATGAAAGGATGTTCAACATCACTAATCATTAGAGAAATACAAATCAAAACTACAATGAGGTATCACCTCACACTGGCCAGAATGGCCATCATCAAAAAATCTACAAACAATAAATGCTGCAGAGGGTGTGGAGAAAAAGGAACCCTCCTCTTGCACTGTTGGTGGGAATGTAAATTGACACAGACACTATGGAGAACAGTATGAAGGTTCCTTAAAAAACTAAAAATAGAACTACCATACGACCCAGCAATACCACTACTGGGCATATACCCTGAGAAAACCATAATTCAAAAAGAGTCATGTACCACAGTGTTCATTGCAGCACTATTTATAATAACCAGGATATGGAAGCAACCTAAGTGTCCATCAACAGATGAATGGATAAAGAAGATGTGGCACATATATACAATGGAATATTACTCAGCCATAAAAGGAAACAAATTTGAGTTATTTGTAATGAGGTGGATGGACCTAGAGACTGTCATACAGAGTGAAGTAAGTCAGAAAGAGAAAAACAAATACTTTATGCTAACACATATATATGGAATCTTAAAAAAAAAAAAAATTGTTCTGAAGAACCTAAGGACAGGACAGGAATAAAGACGCAGATGTAGAGAATGGACTTGAGGACACAGGGAGGGGGAAGGGTAAGCTGGGACAAAGTGAGAGAGTGGCATGGACATATATACACTACCAAGTGTAAAATAGATAGCTAGTGGGAAGCAGCCACATAGCACAGGGAGATCAGCTCGGTGCTTTGTGTCTATCTAGAGGGGTGGGATAGGGAGGGTGGGAAGGAGACAGAAGAGGGAGGACATATGGGGATATATGTATATGTATAGCTGATTCACTTTGTCATATAGCAGAAACTAACACACCATTATGAAAAAATTATACTTCAATAAAGATGTTAAAAAATAAAATAAAATGACAGGAAAAAAATCAATGATGTTAAAAAACAGGAATAAAATAGAGAAAATCAATGTGTCCAAAATCTCTCATAATGTGGGTATTATTGCACAGTTTTTTGCTTCAAATGACATGTTAACTAAAGTGCTTGAATCCAAAGCTTCAGGTACAACTTGGTTATGTTTATTTGGTGAAAAATGTTAGTTATCCCCCTTTCTTCAGCATCAGCTTGGAAGTAGATACTTTTTCCTACACTACTCCCCATTCCAGGAATCAAAGAGTCATAAAAGTATATAATATTAGAAAGCATCTTGACCAGTGAATATCAAAATTTAAGATTCACATGAATCATCTTTAGATCATTGGTTCTGGGGCAGAGTATGAGGTTCTTTATTTTTAAGAATCTTCACATTAGTGCCAAAGTTAGTCCTTTGAGGCATAAGTCGTATTCAACATTTCTCACTTTACATCAGAGAAAATAAAGTTTCATAGATTTGGCTTCAATTTCCTCCAAATAGTGACTTTCAAAATAGACTATTCAAAGGCATAAGAATCTAAGCAATAATATTAACTTATGTGCAACTTTGGTTCTATTTCCCAAAGTTGGTGAGGTAGAGGGAACCATCTTAACTAGATTATTTGTTACATTTGTTTCCTAGGTTTGCTTAGGAGATACCCTAATTTGATTTAAGTAATTTTTGTTTTTGAATTTGGTATAAAAGTTTTGTATTAGAAAAATATTCAGTCAAAATTGAAAATAGCACTTATCTAAGAAGTCTGAGAACTTGTGCTATAAAGTCATTATATAGAGTTATGATGCTCCATATAATCTCTCATTAGCCGAATGCTGTTTCCCATGTTGATCAATTTTATTTGACTAAGAGAAGGATGACAGAGGGGAAGCACATGTAGGGGCTGAAATATTCAGTTCATTGCAAATGCAGCAGGTAAGGTTACAGCAGTTCTGGATAAAGAAAATTGATACAATGTATTCTTCTGAGAATATTGTGTCAAAGAAGGGTTATGTAAATGTTCAAGAGGAAACAAAGCTTGAGGAATCCTCAAATCATCTGAATTACAACACATGTTTCATACACCAAAGAGCAGATATAAAAGAGTAATCTACTTGTCTCTAATTTATCATTATATTTTTCATCAAAGTTTTCATAACAGTGGAAAAATTAGATTATATTCTGTGTTTATTGACATATGAGATAATATAAGTATAATGAAAGAACCAAATGGAGCTGTTTCTGGTTTATTGCTCATAAAATTCACATCAAATGGTCATCAACAACTGATGCGCAGATGTAGATATTCTTTGTTTACTAAATCTCTTCAGGGGTAATAGTGGCTTTATTTGTGAAGTTATTGCTTCCACTCTTCTTTATACCTATCTAAGGATTTTATGTTCTTGAATATTGGCAATTTAATCTAATAGTGGCTTTCTGGATATTGCTTCAAAACCTGAAAACTGTCTAATTTCCCTGGGCTCAAAATAATTTATAATCCTTAGTACCTCCTTCAACAGTTGAAAAGACCAAAAGGATGCTATGCTACGGCTGACATGAATTTTAGTATATATATGAATATATATTATATGTGTTTTAGTATATATACATATATACACATGTACATATACATATATGTGTGTGAGTGTGTGTATGTGCAACAGTGACTTACAAAGAATAAAGGTAGATTTTATGTGGTAATAATAGAATTCACTTAGACATATATTCTAAAATTTTGCATTCTGATGCTTTTCAATAGTTGTTTATCTGTAAGTTTTTTGTTTGTTCTGTTTCATTGGAATGTTTGATTTCTCATATTTTATCATGGACAGGTCTTTACTACAGGTATAAGATATGTGTGTGTGCATGATATATATGAATGTATATTTATATAAATATTCATACATGAGGAACTATATGTTAACATTGCATTTCTGATTCAGAAAAGCTAATATTCTCAATGAGTTGCTCCTGGTTATGTCCATGAACCAAATCTTGCTTAAATGACAATGTGTTAGAATTCCAGGATCCTACACAGGTCCATTTTATAGTCTCTATAATTCATTACAAGTTTGTGAGGATTAAATAATATCAAATGTTTATATGACACTGACTAATTTGCATGTGCTGCTTGAACTGCCTTACATACTTACACTCATTCAATCCTCACCTCAACCCTAAGTAGGTCCTACTACTGTCCTCATTTAACAGATGAGAAAACGTACACACAACAGGATTAGTATCTTGTCCCAGGAAAGGACTGAGATTGAATTCCATATAATCTGTCTCTCACCAAGTAAAATAATAGCTGTAAAATTCATTTACATATTTGACACCAAGAACTTTCCAACAAATACTATTTTTCCTCTGCACTTGTTCTCAATTTCTCTTTTCTTCCTTTTCATCCTTAAAATATTTTTTTTCTTATTTAAAGTAGGCAAAGAGAACAGAAAGAAAAGTCCTCAGTAGCACACTTTAATATGCACATTATATAACCTCAGTCTTAATATTAAGATTAGTAATGGTAAAATCACAAATTTCATTTCATATTCTCTATGGCACTGCAAAAAAGACTTTGATACTTTAAACTATGTTTTGGCTCTTTCCCTACATTATTCTGGCCCATTTTTAGTTAATCCAATTTTGCAGTTAAACTTTTTTAAATTAACCAAATACTTCTTGATAGAATGGCCAAAAAATTCTCATTGACTATGTTCTTAAATGTTTTGTCATGCCTTCTGACAGCATAAATATTTTAGACCTAAAAATAGTCTAATTTTTTTTCACATGTTAAAATAAGAACTAAATTGAGGGTTTAAAGAAACTATACAGTTATACTGAACATCCAAGTATGAATTTTGGTCATTCTTGTATTCTTATGACAAGAAATTGAACATCCCGTATACAAAATTTAATCATACCTGTCTACTTATTATACTTATCTACTTACTATACCTCATAATTATCAGATAATGCATAATAGAGTAAAATGGCAATTTAATAGTTGCAGAATGGCAGTCAGCTACAGTATACAAAGTGAAATGTCTTTTATAAGGCTGCAGGCTCTTCTTAAATAAATAGATCTGTTAACCTAATAAAATGTTGGCAAAATAAAATTATTTACTTGACAGATTTCTGATGTGATTTGCTAAATTGACCTGACCCATTTGAAATCATGGGGATTGAAGCTTTGTAAAAGTTAATGATATGAATGATGATCTGGGATGTTTAAAAGTTTTTCTTTTTCAGTACAGACTCTCCAGTGTAAATCTTTGTGGAGATGGTTTATGCTTTGAAGCAAGAAAAACTGTTTGATTCTCAAAATCTCATTCAAAGAATGAAAACTTTATGACTTGTATTACAAATGGTCACATATTCATAAATTAACCAGGTTAAATGCTTGGATAAGAAATTCTTGATTGAACAGACAGCTTTGGATCAGAAATGGAAGAGAAAATGATTTTCAGTCCTTATGCTTTTATTTTTAAAAAAGCCAGTGTTCTGAACATTTGAGGTATCTCTTAACAGATGGTAACTTTGGAATTTCCTTATCACCACATCCTGAGAATGATACATATCTGTTGTTACTAAAAAGTGTATAAGGACAATATTGCTACTATTTCCTAAAGTAAATCATAATGAATGGAAAATCCTCTTTGATTATCATTTATCATTAGATAGAAAATGAATAAATGCTTCATTATATCTTCCAGAACTTTTCGGAGACTACCAAAAAAGAATTCATACCAAGAACCAAGAATTCTGTGGTTAATTTGTTTCCCATCATGGAGTCACAACATCGAGCCATTTGCTGTGCTTATTATAGCTTTCAAAATTCTTGCTGGAATATTGTTCTGCCATTTCCCGTTATTAGACTTAGTTTTCCAAGGAAAGCAATAAAGCATTTATTTAGCAAAGTTGAGCAACTGTTAATTATCATTGGTCTCTACATTTTTTCCTGATTTTAAAACATTATATAGGAAAAAAATCCTTTCTCTTACCTTGAATCAAAATACCCAGAGAGGTGGGTATTTCTGGATGCACATAGGAGATTAAACACACACATTTATTTCTACTTCCTTAATAAACTCTGATAACATGATAAGAAGAGAGAGAAAATGATATAAGCCAAAAGGACAAAGAGGATAGGAGAGGAGAGAAGAGCAAACAAAGAATGTCCAAAATTTTGGAATATGGAAAATTGATGAATGGTCAAAGGAAAAGGTTAACAGCTCCTCTGATCCTTTCCTTTGGCCTCTGGGCTGCCTGAGGACTGGATGCTGTTATAGATTGAATTGTGCCCCACAAGTTCATTCCAATTCATTCTTATGTTGAAGTCCTAAACCCCAGTACCTCAGAGTGAGACTGTATTTGGAGACAGGATCTTTAAAGAGACAATTAATGTTAAATAAGTTCATAAGAGTGGGCCACCGCTCTTACGTGGGTCAGAAAGCTGTTAGAGAAAGTACTTCACCAAAATGAAAAAGTAAGTTCATAAGCGTGGGACATCAGTCATTCAATATGACTGGTGTCCTTATAAGAAGAGATTATGACACAGAGACACACAGAATGAAGACCATGTGAAAATACAGGAAGAAGGGAATGGCCATCTACAGGCCAAGGAGAAAGGCTTCAGAATGTAACCAACCCTGCCCACTTCTAACCTTCAGAACTGTAAGGACATAAATATTTTTAATTCATCCAGCCTGTAGTACTTTGTTATGGCAGCCCTAAGAAACTAATAGAGATTTTTAAATTAGTAACATAGACTCAAGGAATATATAGGAGTATATCAGATCTAAGAAAAATGCGAGTACCCCTGAGTTTGTTATGTACTGAATCAAGCCTCTGTACTTAGTTGTAGAGATTAACTGGCTACCCTCTAATTGATTAGTAACTCTAATTAATGACTAACTTATAAATAATGAGCTTCAGCAGGAGTAGAGAAAGAATGCAAGTGTCCAGAAAACTAGCAATATAGAAACGATGAAAGGACCCTAGAGTTGGTGGCTTCCTGGGGCTGAGGTGATTCATACCCATTCAGCATCTTCTCTCATAACCATACTCGGCAGTCACAAAACCTTGGCTATGCTACTTTACATACAATGATTCCTCTTCTTTATTCTTTCTTAAAGCTAAATAAACTTTGTCCTTGGTGAAAGCTACTGTGTCTAGTGAGTTTGAATGACAATCTAAACCTAAGACCTCTGAGCATAGTGGGAATTGCAACTGTTAGACAACTGAGAATACCCAAAGGGAAAATAATGAGAAAAGAACTTGCCTGCCTCACAGAATAAAGGAGAGGCTCAGGATTTGGTGCTAGTTGTACCATAAAAGAAAGAGAAAGGACGGCGAGTTGTGAGGCTGAAAACTGGAGGATGATAGAAATCTACATTGAGGACAGTGGACCCCTGAGCCCTTCTCCAACCCACAATCCAGGCAACTTACTCTCACCTTCTCTCCTTATCCCTCCCTCTCCCTCAATTTTTGATCAAATTCTATCTTCTGAGGAAATTAAACCAGTAATAACAACTCAGGGACAACAGATACCATGGAAGTCAAAGGTGAGTTAGATGGCTAAAAATAAGGAATTAAATGAAAATCTGCCTACAAATGGTAAAGCCTGCAGTCCCTATTTCCACCTGATCTTAGAACTCATGCAACCATATATGGTTTCCTTTTTTCAGTATGTTATTCTGCACAAAAACTGGTCACAGAGATATTTATATTTGGAGGTTATTATTAAGATTATTCCAATAAAGCCTACTAGTTGACAGTTTCTCCCCATGCCCATTTCTTCCCACGCTGTAACCTCCTCTGTACTCTTGGTCAGAAAGCTGTTAGAGAAAGTGTTTCATCAAAATGAAAAAGTAAACTAAGAGAGAGGATGAAACCTAGAGGGAAATAGGAGATTTAGCACAGGAGAACAGGAAGGAGAAGCCCTATGTAAAAATCTCTGCAATGGGCCAAGAGAACAACTATTTCAGATTGTAGCAACCAAGAAGAAATGTCATGGAGTGGAAAGTGGGAGAAGAATAGAACTGATAGATTATTTGATTCATTTGATCACGGACAAAATAGCAGTGAAAGTTGTTTAAGAGCTCTAAGTATGAGTTTAGAAATAGTGATAGAAACAAACAAACAAACAAAAACAAATGAAAAAATGCTGCAATTATCAACTCCAGGGGAAAAATTAAGAAATGGAAGTATAATCATAAATATACTATGTTTTTTGGTTGTAGATAAATTTAATATTATGTTATTATAAACATTTAATATCAATTTAACCATAGCTGCAGCTTAACTATAATAGCAGATGAGAGAAAATAAGAAGGAGGAGTTTAAGGGAATTAAAAGAAGGTACATCATAATATGTAATAGATCATATCTAAATTTGGTGTGTCAGGAAATAACAATGGGCTGGATTGTCTATTGTCAGTTTAACAGGTATTATGGCCAAGTCCTTCTAAGGTCTTCTGTAAGAAGTAGAAGCAGGGAACTGCCTTTTCCAGATTCCCTTTCTCTATTTTCTTCATCTAAAGAATAGTACTTTCATAAGACTTTAAAGGTAAAGGAGAAGGGCAGGGTTTTATTTTCAGGTGTCAGTTGAAGATAGACACTGGACCAATGTGAGATTTCAAGAAGACTCTAGTTGAGCTTTTTGATAATCATCTTCACTGGTGTTGATAACGAAGATACTTGGATGGAAATGGTCCAGAGATTCTTGAAATCTATAGTGGCTTTGGGGTGAGCATGTAAGACCCATTTGTTTACATGCTTAAGCTAAAATCTTCATTGGCTGTTTTCTAGACGTTTTTCCCCCAGTCTTTCCAACAGTCATGTAAACATCTAATTGCTTGTATTAATACAATCGAAAAATATAGATTGGCTTCTGTTTTTCTAACTAAATTTGTCCTTAAATAAGCAGTAAAAATGTGTATTTGAAATAAAGAGAGTAATATGAGAAGAAACAGCTAAAATGTTAAATCTTGGAGAATAGAAGGGAGGAGTAAGATTGAATTTTAATATCCATATTTATCAGTATTTTCCTAAGTGCACACACAAGGCTTCCAGGGCAGAGAAGACAATATTTACACACAGCAAATAAGCATGTTGTTTCCCAGTGCCTCAATTTCTTAACCCTGGTGTGAAGCAATGAGATCCAGTTGTCATCCTACATGTACTGGTTTGTACTGTAGGTAAAGAACCTAGAAAAAAATAACCTGAGTGCTTTGATCCTTGGGAAGGATGTTTTTACTTTAACCCTTTGGAATGTATATACATCTCTCCAGGGGAAAGATGAGACCATTGTTTCCACCTGTACAGCGTCTTCATATGATGCATTCATAGTCCCAGGTCTTAGCTCCCCAACCTCTCAGATAAATTTCTCTGGAATTATGTCACTATCTTAATCAGTCATAAATTATCTTCCCAAATTTGCCCATGTAAAATTTACTCACAAAGCTTTAATTGTGCAGAAATACAAAAATATTTTCTCTGCCACCCCACAGGCAATTATTGTGTTTTAGAAGAATTATGGATCATATGAATATTTAAATTATGTGCATAAGTTACCATAATTAGTATCTGTATTATTATTCACTGTTTTTTTTTTTTAAAGAATATATGATCTTGGACCTAGGTAAGACTTTGTTGGTGGTTAAGTATTAACTGCCACAGCAAGAGCAGAACTGCAGTGGCAAGAGCCATACAGATCATTACCTGATTATTATATAATATTTGCATACAGAAACAAGATGTCTTTAAGGTTCACATATTTTGTTGAGGGATCCACGTGCCTCTTGTGTGAGATAATTAAATTATCATGACACCAAAGACTACCTATGAAGCCTACATCCAAGTTTTAGTCTTCAAAAGACTATTAGTTGTATAATTTGCTTTTTTATATCAGTATTTTTCATTTTTAGAAGGAAATACTTTTATTAAGTGCACTAGTGATATCCGCCCCCAACTCCACCTCAGAAACATAGGTATTAACACAGCTATTTTGTACTGAAGCTGATAGATTCTGCTTCAGCTATTAGGGGAAAAGCCAACAACCTCAGCAAATTAAAACTGAAGCATCAGCAGTACACAGGCCCTAGAACTCATGGGGTTATTTTCATACAGCTTATGTTGTAATTCCCAGAAAGACGTTTGATTTTTTTGCACTCTTCAGTGGTAGTATATTTTATTCCCACTAACAGCAAAAGTAATTGCTTTGAACATAACAAAAGTAATTGTGTGAGAAGTTCAGCATGAATCTATTGTAGCACCTCTGTAGTTTCTGCATTTGCTTTTGCATATATAAATGTGAAAAAACAGATATATTCCTGGTACTTGAAAAATGAGATTTTGGTAAGGGTACCATGACATATTCCAGTAGAACATGTGTTTTTGTTTCCTATTCTTTTCAGTTTGAAATACTTTGAGAATGTACTTTATAGCCACCTGATAATTTATGTCTTTTTAGAAGAATGGTCTGGAAGGTCAATAATTATGTTTTTAAAAAAACAAATGATCAGTTTCTCCAGGAATACTGATAAATTCAGACTCTGTCTGGTTTCCAGCATTTGTATCCCTGCTTTCCTCACACCTCTGTTATTTGCCTTCCACTTTTAGCTTCATCTACATTTCAGTCCCTAACATGAACCCTATCTAATTGAGAGAAAGTTGATTAGGTTGAACACAATACTCCAAAATTCACTAATAAGCCAATCATCGCAAATACCTGTGTGACTTTATGAATTCCTCTTGATGGGAACTCCCTTTCCCAATGCCTCTTGGATAGCTCCAACTTTAAGATTCAGGTCCTAACACTCCCTCTAGGAGCAATTCTTCTATTTATCCTCAGACTTATTTAGTTGCTTATCACCCCCTCCTCTCTGTCCACTTATCTTAAAGGACTAATCACACTATGTTACAGCAGTTTGCATATCTGAAAAGTAGGTGATGGAGTATTTGGCAACAAGGGGTGTAATATTCTTCACATCTCCATCTAACACCTAAGAAAGACAGGCACAAGTACGACTTAAAGGACATTTGCTAAATGACTGAACGAATAATTGATAAAATACTTTGAAGATTAGTAAGTGAAGGTAGAGGGCTCTAGCAGCTTGAGTGTCACGTGAACTTTGGGAAGTCCTCATCAATTTATTCATGTTGGAGCACCTATAAGGGCATGGCAAAACTTGCGAGAAGTTGCTTAGAGACCACCTCACTATGTTGATTCTAGTTTAGTGCTGCTTTAGTTGATCAGCATTTTTTAGATATATCCCCACACATTGAACTTCAGCACCCAGTTAAGATTTTACTTCTTAGTTCTCTCTTTATAGTAGAAATCTATACAACTGATGCAACTCTACTTAAAGTGAAGTTTTAAAGGAGTAGACAAAATAAGAAAACTAATCTTTTAAAGTTTTCTGGATCAAAAAAAATCAAAGGGGTAGCTGCCTCTCTTTTGGTGACTCGAACTATTTATTTTTAAGAGCTGCAGTATTTTTTCATTTTTACATCGTATTTTATTTAGTACAAAACTAGATCCAGTTGATAGTTAATTTTTGTCAAAAAACAAATTGATAACTACTGAGTTTTATCATTTCACTTACTGATTAAATCAATTTATTATGAAGATTGCCAAAATAATCAGGCACTCATTTCAGACAGTTGCTATTTTAATAATGAATGTAATTAAAATAGATTAGCATAAGCATCAGTTATTAATTAACTAAACTTATCCAGGTAGCTTTATACTTAATCCTAAGACAATAAAGGTGAGAAAAAATTATTTTCAGATCTTTCCAAATTCACCATCTGAAATATTTTGTCTACTCTGTGTAGTTTTGGCATACTCCTGAACTACTGTAGCAAAAATTTCTTATTCTTGAAAAAAAAGTAAACGTTTCTAATAATCATTTTTATTGCTATGTGTTTTCAAATTTTACCTTTAGTTATTTCTTACTCTTATATGTTTATGAAATAGATTCATAGATTTTTCTTCTGACAACACCTGATGGTAAATAAGTAAAAATGTGTTAATATAAATATATTTCAGCAATTTCATATTTTTCAAGTTAAAAGTACACCCATAATTGGATACACAGATTGGTACAATAGCTGTCTATAAATTAATTTTGTCTAGGTTTCAATGTTTTTATTAATCAGGAATATGTATAGTATACCTTAGGATATAAATGAAAGACTCTGAGGATTTTTCAACATTCTTACTATTTGCAACCTGTTCTTACTCCCAGGGTAATCATAAATATATCCTCATAAATTGATTTTATATTACATCTCAAAAAATGATTCTACTCTCTTCTGTTCTCATAATTCTGGCTAACATACTGTTACCAAACCAAACTTGGGTCTGCTCACCCAATGCACAGCAAAGCCAATCTACTGAAAGTGGGTTGTTTCTACAGCATTTTTTGCAAAGCACTCAATGTGTGGCCAAGCAAGGAGAACAGGCGGCAGCTCATGCTCAACTCCCTGATGGCTTTTAGGGAAGGGTTTTTAAAGACAAAGTGAGGGAGAGAGTCACAGTGTGTGTGATTGACTCGTGCACAATTCTCTGATTGGTTGATGGTGAGATAATAGGGTGAGGTTTCGGGGATCTCAGTCATCAACCTCTGATTGCAACTGGTCTGGGTTCTATGTGCTAGTGGTCAGCATGGAGTTAACTTCTTCCCCCTGGTGGGGATTTTAGTATCTGCAAAACAACCCCAAGACATGGCTCAGGACATTGTCTATAGTCCTGGAGGAGGAACGAAAGGTCCTTGACTTTGTTTTATGGCTGAACTATTATTATTTTGTCTTGCTTGACTGTTTTCCTTTGTTTCTGCACTCACTTCTCAGATTAAATTTGCTCTTTGGAACTCAGGAAAGGCCTAGGAGGCTAAAGCTTTTCTACAAACAAGAGTCAAGAGAAACAGGAAGGTCTGTTCCCCGGAAGCCCCTGCAGGGTCCTGCTCAGTTTCAGAACTATATTGGACAAAACTCTTTAGTATTATCTTCATATCAGATATAAACTTGCTTTTATCTTAAAACAGTAATTCTGGAAAAACTTCAAATGCATAGTCAAGAATGGCTGTGGTTGATGCCCTATGTGCCTGAAACACAATCCTAACAAAATTTTAAAGATGTGAGAAGAACAGAATCAAACCCTTGAAGCTTCTTTGAGCACCTCCAGATGAATTTTAAACAATTGCTCCAGTAACAGATTACACATATATTTTGGTTATTATATGCCTGTAGTCAAGATGGATAAAAGTCTCAACTTTTACAGGGACAAAAAAAGAAAAAAAAAGTTGCCTGAGGAATTCAATACTCTCTAAAATAGTGGCACTCACTTAACAGAACTGTTAGTAAGGAGCTTGGTAAATTGTTATATTTAATTCAAAAACTCCAGTACCCACATCACTATCAATCTTCAGATAAGTTAGAAAAGACAAATGGAATTTTCAAACTTAAGCCAACTTTCAGAAACTCTTGAACTCTGTGAATATCAGCCCGCAGTCCCAGAGACTGTCTTATTACAGACTAATATGTGATCATATTATGAAAATCTTCCAGGAACTTCTGTGGATATCCTGTGAAACAACTTCACAACTTACAACCTGGAAGAGACATTCAAGAAAGTCTACCCTGAGCCTGGTGTTGATCCTTGGATTTATATCTCTCAATTAAATAGACAGGTAAGTCATCTTAAAATTACTGAGACTGTCTTAGCAAGATACCTCAAACTGAGGATTTTGTGGGAATCTTCCAGAAGCAGATGACTGCAGAAGGAGACAGCTTCAGCATAATACTATCTAATCAAGCAGGTGACTGATAGCTTGAAGTAGACTACATCTGCCCAAGTTTCATAGAATGAGGTAAACATAGCTACAGATTGTTATGTTTTGATCTATCGGCTCCCCCATACACTTTATCTTCTTAGATTTTTCCCCCCCATTTGATTGTTTAATATTTGTGAGTGTTTTACAGACACATAATAACTCTTGACAATAACAAGGTCCCTATTCTTTTTATTTAATTGCAAAATGATCACCACAATAAGTCCAGTTAACATCCGTCACCATACATAGTTGCAAATTCTTTTTTCTTGTGATGAGAACTTTCAACGCTCACTCTCTTAGCCCCTTTCAAATATGCAGTACCGTATTATTAACTATCGTCAACATGCTGTACATCACATCCTGGTGACAATCATTTTATAGCTGGAAGTTTATACCTTTTGACCCCTTCACCCATTACCCACCCACACTGCCTCAAGCAACTACAAATCTGCTCTGTATCCCTATTCTTAATACTGTTTTTTCCATTCCCAGTCACTCCTTGATATGAGTCCCATACCTGAACATAATTTACTCATGCTTTGGCTAAAATATGTAATGAATCAGACTGTTGGGTTTGTACTCTTTCATTTTGATGCTGTACAGTTTTCCATTGATACCAGTTCCTCGTAATAAATCTGCTTATTTTCCAAGTGGCTTTTTAGATGGCAGCACTACAACAGGATAGAACACGAGAAATCTAAAGCCTGTTATCATGACATATCTAGGGCAGGAGTTTTGTTTCTGCACTGAAACAACCCACACGGACAATTCGTGTTTGTTAGGTTTTTAACCAAACTTTTACAAAATTAGAGCTTGGCAAAGAACTAAGGAACTGATGGTGTATATTCCAAACCTGTCTCACAAAAAAGAGCCCCATTTATGTTCAATCTCAAACTCTTTTATTTTAGAACTTCCTGGTGACCTTGCTACTACAAAATCTATCTCCTGATTTTGGACCATTCTCAATGAGAGATGCCTAAACATTACAAAGTTATTGACATCCCCAAGTTATATTTTTGGCTGAAAATAGAGCATGGTAAAATAAGGAGTCTTACTCCATTTTTTGATACTTGAATGCTAACATCTTGTCAACCTTTTGCTCCACATTGGGCAAGCTGATTAGAAATCATGGGTACTACCTCCTTTGGTGCTGGAGGAAAATTAAAACCATGCAAGTCCCTTCCCATGTGTAAGAACTTCACGTAAGTGCCATTTTTAAAATAATTAAATTAATTAATTAATTATTTTTTGGCTGCGTTGGGTCTTCTTTGCTGCACGCGGGCTTTCTCTATTTGCAGCGAACGGGGGCTACTCTTCGTTGCCGTGCGTGGGCTTCTCATTGCGGTGGCTTCTCTTGTTGCGGAGCACTGGCTCTAGGCGCATGGGCTTCAGTAGTTGTGGCACGTGGGCTCAGTACTTGTGACTCACAGGCTCTAGAGCGCAGGCTGAGTAGTTGTGGCACATGGGCTTAGTTGCTCCGTGGCATGTGAGATCTTCCCAGATCAAGGCTCGAACACATGTCCCCTGCATTGGCAGGCGGATTCTTAACCACTGTGCCACCAGGGAAGCCCCTATGTTACTTTCTAATGAACGAAGAAATGTTATCTTCTTTATTTTCTATGACTGATCTAAGAGCCTCAATTCCACTGGATATCAGGCACCTTAAAGCTTGAGTTAAGAAAAAAAAGCCATTTTTTTTTTCCTATATGTATTCCAAGCTCGACTCTCTATCAAGGGCTGGTATAAAAGTATTTTATGTGAAGAATCTGTTTTTCTAAGTCCTTCCCCACTTCAATCCACCCCTCCACCCTTTATTTCTGTCTTTCAAGGTGGTAAATAGTTATATGAAGGAGCGTACTGAGTCCTTACAAAGTATGAAAGAAAGCATTCTTTTGAGCCATGGAGTCTTCTGGATTCCACTGGCTTAGTGGAATGGCTGGATTTTCTGTAATAAAGAGTTTGGCTGACCTTTGTCCCCAGTTCTTGGAAGTAGCTTCTAAATCCTTGGAAATTCCCCGGTAGTAGAGTATCTTTTTTACGGTGGACTCTGGGGGTTTATGCTCATGAGTTGACTCATGGTGGGATTGTAGATAGTTTGTGCTAATGATAATGACTCTGGAGAGGGGCTCAGGCCAGAAAGACCAATCACGTGATTAAGGGGTTCTGGCTTTGAGGTATCAGTTCAACCTCCAGGGAAGGGAGGGGGGCTGGAAATTGAGTTCAGTCACATGGGTAATGATCCAATCAGTCATGCCTACATAATGAAATCCCAATAAAAATTTAGGACACCTAAACTCAGAAGAGCATCCCTCATTGGCAAAATGCTGTGCATATCATAACATATCCATGTTCGGGGTGGGTAATATATCCTGACTCTATAAGGAGAGGACACGGGAAGCTTTGAGGTTGAGATCCTTTGCGACCCTGACCTATGTGTCTTTCCTTTGACTGGTTCTGATTTGAATCTTCTCTGCTGTAACACAACTAAAATGATAAGTATAACACTTTCCTGAGCTCTGTGAATCATTGTAGCAATTATCAAACCTGAGGGAACTCTCAAATTTGTGGTCACTTGGTCAGAAGTGAGGGTGGCCTTGAAAACTCTCAGGTTTGTGGTTCGTGTCTGAAGTAAGGGTAGTCTCGTAGAGGACTGTACCCTTCACCTTTGAATTTTTGCCTAATTCCAGGTAGTTAGTGTAGAAGACATTGCACTGGTATTTTCTGGGCTGGGAAATGGTGAACAATTCTTGTAATGATTTTTGGTGCTCTTTGCAGACCCGCCATCCTCTGTAGAGTGCCCATGGTCCTTATCTAGAGGATTCAGCTAATCTGAGTCCCCTGAAAACCACAGGGACCTGGGTGCACTGCCTGAGGTTCATATGTCCATCTGCCATAGCTTCTGGCATGCCATTATTCTCTGTCCTATTGAAAGTGGCTGAATACACTGGAGGCTGGTACTACCTCTGAAATTTTCAGAGTGGATTTTGTGATGTGCCACCTAGACTCCTCTTCAGAGCTAAAAGACTTAGTCCCTTAGCTTCTCAGGAGGTTGCTAGCTAGCTACTGTTAGATGACAGCCCTCGCTAGAAAATGCCCCATACCAGAGTCAGCTGCTTTGCCCAAATCACACCCCCTTCCTAGAGATAGCCTGCATTCAATGATGATAGACGCAGGAATATTAAACCCAGCCCTCTGACTAGAATGAGGGCAATGCTGAAGGGTCATCATAGCTTCAGAACTCCTCATAGGCTTGGCTAGGGCTCTGTTTGGGCTACATCACAATTTTTCTCCTTCTTTTCAATCTCACCACATTTCGTTTCTCTTCAGAGTTTCCATGCACTCTGTGATAAAGCTCTTGCATGTTAATCTTCTCAGATTCTGCTTCCTGGGACCCCAAACTGCAGTCATTGCTGCCAGGAATGGTCAGAGGAATGCGATAGAATCTGGGAACTTAGTCATCTGCTAGCTCACACCTAGGATCCATTACTAGTGTTAGATGATCAGAGAAGACTCTGGTCCAAGAGAGCAGTACTTTTGTTAAAACTTTCTTTCACAGTAAACTGGATTGGTCTATCAGTGGAGAAGGATGCACGAGCAAGGGCAATGTATTGCAACTTTGAGAGATATGGGATAAGTAACAACTGACATAAAAGACAGTGAATGCAAGCGGCTGTTGCTAAGTGTACTAGATGTTAGAGAAAAGATGACCAAAGGGTAACAGTGATTAAACAGCAATTAAAAATTAAATATGAGAGCTACGGGTTTCCTTGGTAGCACAGCAAGCCCTAATTGCAACCAGAGAGCAGTTAAAGCTGAGAACCAGGCAAAAGACTTTGTGATTAAAGTACCAGAGTTTCAAAGAAAGTGAAACAATGAACTAAGGCAATTGTCTTATGTAAAGTCAAGGCTCTGATTGAGAAATAAAATGACTTAGTTATATGATAGAGATATCTGGATTGACACACTAAAAAAATCTTACATTCACAGATTCCCCTAGCCCATCTGTTCATGTAGTAGTAGCCCACTCTTCCCTATTAAGGGTTAGAATACTCCCTCTCCTGTAGAGTATCTCTGTTGTAGGAATATGTGTATCTCATCCCCAGGATCTGTCTTCATCTTTTTTCCTGGTTACTAGACCATCTGGATTATATCCCAACATAATTTGGTTTCAGGAAGTGTTTGGTTGGATAAGGGATTAAAGGAACCCAAGGAGCTGCAGGAAATAGTCTTCCGTTTCCTGGGGAGATAAATAAGGCTCATCCTTCAAAGAAGGTTATGAGAGAAAATGGAAGTGAATGGCACAAAGATATATCCAGAAAACATATTTTTAAATGAATGAATGACCCGGTTCCTGTCGACTCCTCTAAGAATATTGCATGTCCTATCAAGGCAGAAGTACTTTCTCTTGTGCATGCCAAGAACTTCTTATTCATATTTTTTTGTAGGAGTTATTCCATTGCTGTTATTCTTCAGAGACCTGTCTCCTTTAGTACTGGAGGAAATTCTAGAAAATAGCGAGTGTGCTTGATACATCTCTGAATACATAGTAGATAGCTAACACACTGTCTGTCTTTGAAGTGAAGAACTGATAATTCTGTGATAGTTTGCAATTCTAAGACCACTCTGACTGAAGAAATATTGACTCATCTTTCAAGTCGCCTCTTAAACTCACTTTTTCTTAATATGCCTAATATTTTTTAAATTAGTGAGTCAATAGATGAAATTAATTTTTAAAAAAATTCAGTTGAGGTGATGGAAACATTTTCTCTCAAAAATATCTGGTGGGTTAAATGGCCTGATGCAGCTGACATCTGGATATGTTTGAATTGAGTTGACATGATCATACTAAAATGATAATACTAAGTAGAATTTTCTTTTCCAGACATTGGTCAGATAAATATTTTGGGGGGAGGCAATTCTTCCTTGCCCCACCAAAAATACATGATGTTTGAAAGAATGAGTAATCCTAATCAATTCCATTTTGCTTGCACCTAGCCATGATGGTGGAATGTTGTCAAAATCCAACCCTAGAGACCAGAGTTATTACCTCCTACAAAACATGTGTTCAAGCTGCCGATTTGTGGCTTAAGGTAAGCTCTCAAAAGATAGCTGATAGCAGTACCTCTACCTCGAATGAAGCCAACTAGCTTAAAACCGCTTGAAGGTATTTCATTGGCATCTAAGTCAGGAAATGCAGCAGTGCAACCAAGTTCCAATTGCCCAGAATGGTGGTGAAGCTTCAGGATGCTCAGCTCCAAGTGACAGATGAAAGTTCTTGGAAATTATGCTCAAAGGGAATTATAACCAACTGGCTGCATGATGAAGAGAACATGCAATGCTGTGGCAGGACATTCATGAGAAATATGGATTCCGTTGGTGCTGTTTACAGATCAGAAAAATGTATTTTTGTGCTAAATCCAATCTGTGATGTTCCAGTGAGAACATGTGGCATCCAGTAATCCACTATCAAAGCTGATCTCCCAACTCTCAAAAAGAGCAATATGAAAGAAACAGCGATTTTAGTCTCCGATTTATTTCGTTCTTCCCAATGTTATTTTTGGGGGATTAAGGATGACTGATGCTGATACACAGAAACAACCAGTTTTGACCAAGTAATTCTTGAGACAGAGAAATGACAGCTATATCTGGCTGTGCACCTGAACACTGGGAAAATACTGATGAAACTTAGAACTGAGTTTAGAAATGTTCATTTGGATAGATAGTGTATATATCTGAATCGTACAGGAAAGAGGAGGGCTATGTGAAATCTGTAGTAAATGGCACATTTAGAAAGTCAAATTGGCATTTTTGTGACTATACTTCCTACTTGGAAATGAAATTAAAATAACTAGAAGCACACACTACAGTTTCGTTTATTAGAAGGTGTCTACAAATTTCTTTGCAAAAGGAAAGATGCTTAAAAATTTCACTCTGTTAATATGCTGTCACAGTGAGTTTAGTACTGAAACTATGCTTTTGGCAGAGACACATTTACTACAGGAGTGTCAACACACAGGACAACCAAATGATAGCTTCATACCTGAGAAACGTGAGCAGGGCCCAATTTTCTGTATTCTCAGGCCCTAGGAAAGTATCTGGAAAATGTAAATATTTCTTTATTAATGTTTGCTGAATTGAATTATATACAAGTGAGGAAGGTCAAGCAGGTTACAGATTGAAAATTGTCCTGGAAAGACAAAAAGAAAAAGAAACATCAAAGTGTGGATGCCATTGTAAATCTATCTATATATATATTTAGAAGGATGTCTAGATTGGCCTGGGAGCTCCTCTAAGAGGAAGTAACATTTGATTCTTGAGGAACTAGTGAGAATTAAGTTGACCAGATAGTTAAGGGCATTCCAAGAAGAAAGAACAGCATGAGGAAAGACATAGAGGAATGAGAACATGTAATATTTGGGGAAATTCAAGTAGCAAGGATTGCTCAAGTGATATTTGTTTAGTTTTTATTTTTTCTTATTTTTTGGCTGTACCGCGCAGCATGTGGGGTCTTAGTTCCCCCATCAGGGATTGAACCTGCGCCCCCTGTAGTGGAAGTGCAGAATCTTAACCACTGGACGGCCAGAGAAGTCCCCATTGAAAATATTTTTGACTGAATCCTTGAAGAAGCTTATTTATACATACATGTCCAGTTTTATTTCTAAAACTGAATGTATTCACTTTTATTTAAATAACCACTTGCTAAATAAGTTTTCTCAAACCAAAGGGCTACCCTTTTGTCCTGTGGTGGGGTAAGTTATTAGCAACAAACCCACTTTGTTGTGACCTCAATTCCATATTGATAGATCCCCTCAAAAACCCATCATGATATGACTTAAGAATTCTATTTAATATTATATTGTCCATTAAATTGATACATTAGCTGGATGATTTAGTACCAAGAAAAAATGATCTCATCTGAAGAACTGGTGTATTGTTTTTTATCAGATAATGACAATTAGATAATTTATCATGTTTCCATTTTTATCTTGCTTGGATGCCCAGAACTAAATTTAATGCTCAATTAATGTAACTACTTAGGCATATGTTGATATATTTTCTTTGACATGTTTTTATTTTCTCTTTCTATCATAATATTTACATAATAAAACTGAGTGAACCAGTGCATATATAATAAGTATGTAGGTAGGTAGCCAACTAGCAGACTAGATATTTGTCATTATAAAGATGTTAAATCAAACAACCTGAAAAAAAATCTTTTGTTAAGACAAACACGACCTGAGAGCACTCAAGCTGAATGAAATGGAAGGAATAACCTTCAAATTAGACACCAAACTCTGCTTGTCATTGCAAAACATCTTATTTTAAAACATTTATTAAAATTACCAGAATATTAGTCTCTTCTTCTGGTTTCAAAAGGAAGGATTAAATAAACATTTGTTCTAAGATAATTTTATGTCCTAGATATAGTAAGGATAATTAATATTAGCTGTTCCCCCCATTTTATCAAAATTAGAGTTTAAATACCATCTGAAATTGTATTTTTCTTTTAACTCATTTCTACAATAATATGTAAATACTCAAATTTATTTGTATGAATTTGCTTTTATAGTGTATATATAGCAAATTATGGTTATTATAGCATATAATATATAGTATATGTAATGTTATATTTACATAAATATGTATTTATGTGGTATACAAAATACAAAGAGTATTGGATATTACTTTGTTTTTGAAGAATCAATAGCAACTTTAATTTGTTAGTCTACAAATCTGTGATAATATTTTGTCAGATTTCTAAAACTGAAACTTGCTTGAGTGGCATTTGTGGAATTCTTTATCAACAGTAAAATCTCACACTACAAAAAAAGATAACAAATGCTTCTTTAAATAAGAAATTAGTGTAAACCACCATTATTGTTATGTTGAAGATTAGGATTAAATAAAGAAGTTGAATGTGTACTATGTTGAAGATTTTTCTGTTTATGGAATTGACAAAGCTACCAACTTCACCCAAAATATCCAATTTTCACAGATAGAAGTATATGTCAAAGAAAACAAGCTTATGTAAGTTATAAATAATGTGAAACTAAATAAATACAGTTTGTAAATAAAATAAAAAGTAGTAGAGTTTAATGTATTTATTCCAAATTTCTTTCTGTGTCAAGTTCTTTGCACATTTTTCAATCTTTTGAGGGCTTGTGGTTATTTTGCATTGAAATTCATTTTAAAATAGAGCTTTACTACAGGAAAACATCTCCAGGGCAAAAATAAAGGCCTAACACTGAAGCCTTGGAAAACCATGGAAAAAACAAATACACACAATAGACCAAAGTCATAGCATATGCTGTCCCTTCATCTCTCCCATTTTACATAAGTACACAAAACATAAAGGGTTTTGGACTCATCCAAATAACATATACAATTCAAGCTTGTTTCATAAAATATTCTCTGAATGAAAATCTTTGTGCTGAGTAAACTGATACGTGTGCTTTTTCCTGAAATCATAATGTCAAACTATCACTACTACTGCATAGTATTTCTTTGCTGAGGTTTAGAGTTAAAACTTATTAAACAAATAAAAAAGGAGACATCATCAAACAATGCAAAAATTTTCTTGAGTTGATATGGCTAAAAGTCTGACTACTACAGACTTACATAAAAACTGTTCAGCCATAAATATTAAGTAATAAATTTAATTTTACACCACTTGAGTTTTTGATAGCTCTTAATTTTTAGATTGCTGTCTAATTAAATTGACACTTTATCTATCTTTGTTTATATTCATTTCATCCAAAATTAGTTTTTCAAGAGCGTCTTCATGTTCAGGATGTCTTCAGAAGCCTTGGAAATGCTGTTTCCCTTAAATAAAGTATTTTATGTTAAAATAAAATATATACAAAATTTAACAGTTGAGGCTTAAATTGAAGCTTTAACTTCATTCTTAGCTCTTCTTATTAATGGAATATATTAAACTACTGAGGATAATGAAACCATCAGAGGAAGGATCTTGGGTGACTCTGGCACCTTTTTTCCCCTAGTAGTTTATATTCACCAGGGAAATGGTAATTTTTATTATTTAACTTGACATGAACAGAAGTCAAATTGACATTTCTTACGATGCTCTGCTATTTTTACTTCACTTTCATTAGTATCCCCCGCACCAGTAATGCTGAAGGGGGAAAGACTTCCTTTTCTTTCCTTTGAAGGAAGAGAGAGGCTGAAGTTGTCAGAAATTCTGAGTTGGTCTGTGATCTCCTTATTCCTTTATTCTATCATGAATAAGGAAAAAATATGGGAGGTTACATTGAGATATATATATTAACCTAAGTCAACCAATTGGCAGAAATCTTATGGAGAATATTCTTTAAAACTTGAACTTCCTAATACAAATTTTCAGAATATCTGGGTTTAAGTGTTTGTGGTAGGGAGGCAGGGGTCAAGAAGAGGATGCAATGGGTAGGCCAAAGAGGAATATGGTGAGTCCAGGACTATTGCTTCTTATAATGAAATAAGTTATTTTAGCTATCTCAGCTGGTCTTGGATGCAGACTGTGCTATAACAATCAAAAAGTGCAAAAATTGCAACTTGAATCATAAGGAATACGTTTTTTCCAGAGATTGTTCTCAGGCCAGCGGTCCCTATATTCAGAATATTCGTTCCTGGCTGCATTAGTTTGTTAGGGCTGCCATAACAAAAATACCACACATTGGCTGACTTAAACAACAGAAATTAATTTTCTCATAATTCTGGAGGCTAGAATTCAAGATCAAGGTGTCAGCAGGTTCGATTTCTCCTGAGGCTTCTCTCCTTGGCTTAAAGATGGCTTTCTCCTTGCTGTGTCCTCACAGGGCCTTTTCTCTCTGCACAAGCTTTACTGGTATTTCTCTCTTCTTCAAGGACACCAGTCATATTCCATTAGGACCCACACTATAAGCCTTATTTTAACATAACTACCTCTTAAAAAGTTCTAACACCAAATAAAGCCATATTCTGAGCTACTGGGAGTAAGTACTTCAACATATGAATTTGGGGGAGACATAATTCATTCCATAACAACTATTATATTTAAGTAAATATTGTCCAAAAAATAAATAATGTAATATTCTTCCAAAGATATGAAAACACATTTTGAAAACTAACCTATTTAATTCAGGAGCATCAAACTCAAAAGTCTTTAAGCTTGCACAGATATCATTAAAATATTTTTGTAGGCACCAAGTCAAGTAGCAATGAGTTAATCAGATATTCATATAGAAAAAAATAAACCTCATTTTTAACCCCTAATTCATTCTATAAACAAGATTTATTCCAAGCTGGATTATAAATTTAAGAATAGCTGCTAGAGCCATAGAGTTCGTAAAAGAAAACATAGGGGAATATATTTGTGACCATGGAGACTGGCAAACGCTTTTCAGACAGTATACAAAAAGGACTATTCATAAGGGAAAAAATTGGTAAATTAAACAAGATTAAAATTTATCATTTATGCTCATGAAAAACACTGTTAAAGAAATGAATTGGTAACTTACAGTTTACCTACTGTAGAATATATCTGATGTTGGATACACACATATAAGTGCACACACATACACATGCACACACGTCACTACAAATTAATAATCGGTAATCAATAACTATAAACTATATTAGTCTAAATCTGGAAACAAACCAAATGCCTATCAACAGGAGAACATGATAAACACTTTGTGGTAAACCCACATAATGTAGTACTACTCAACACTAAAGGGAATCCACTATTTATTTAGTTATTTAAATTTAAAAATTTTTATTGAAGTATAGTTGATTTACAAGGTCGTGTTACTTTCTGCTGTACAATCAGTTATACTTATACATATACCCGCTATTTCTTAGATTCTTTTCCCATATAAGTCATTAAAGAGTATTGTATATATATATATAAAATAGATAACTAATAAGGATCTACTGTACAGTACAGGGAATCCACGATTTAGACCTGTAACCCCATGGATGTGTCTCACAGACACTCAAAGTGACACAAGGAAACTTTCTGCAGTGACAGAAATGTGCTAGACCTTATCAAATGTTTTGAACTGAAAACTTAGAATCTGTGCATTTTCTTGAATAAATTGTTTTTTAAAGAAAAAGGAAAAATACACATATCCACAAAACATTTTGGTAATGGTAAAAAGACTGAACATCTATTTATGACTATTAAATATTTTTGCATTTAAATTTCTGGAGGAGAAGGCCTCAACTAAATTATTTACCATTATGTGAGGTATTCAATAACTAGGTACCCAAGAGGAGTTAATCTGGAAAGGTGGTAGGGAACGGGAAGGTTATAAGAAGGTAATTTTATTTAATTTTATTTTTCTGATAGGAAGAAAATTGGTTAGCTTATGGAAAAATATATGCAATACACACACACATTATGTGCAAATATTCTTAGAATTGTCTTAGAAGTAATCTGAACTCAATTTATTATGATTTTGCTCAAGTTTCAGCCTGAGAAATATGTACACTTTTTATTCCTGTGCTATAGGTTAGCCAATAAAAAATACAGCATCAATCCCTGTCATCTATAAAAGTCTCTGATAACTTGTGAACGTCATGCAATTTATACTTTAATGACTGCTATTGGTTGTAGAGAAGTGACTGACTGTATTACATAGTCCTCTTGACACTTGCAGAGGTTATAAAAGAGGAAACTAAAATATAACCTCCATTTGGACCCAATTTTTTCCTCTGGGAAGCATATTCTCAGCAAGAAAGGGAGAAAGCCTCTTCCACAGTCCCCCTAAACTTGCAGAAGATTCCTAGGAAGACTTTTAGTTACGTGATTAAAGGTGGGGAACCTGATGTTGGGAAGAAAAAGTATATCTTTTGGTGCAGTCTTCAGAGAGACTGCACCATCAGGTATTCGAACCAGTGTAAATGTTGTGTTTTTATTTCAGATGGGACTTGTTTACAATTGAGTGATTCCAAGCTGCCACTGAGAAACTTAGATTAAAACAAATGAGTGGATGAATACATTAAATACATCAAGTCATAGAATGGAGTATTTAGTAACCTTTACTCATCATGTTATTTTGTGGAATACTAAATAACATGAAAAAATGTACATGATAAAATAAACAGAAAAAATATTAAAAACCACACCAAAATCAGCACAGAAGCAACAACAAAAATAATAGATAACATCTATATAATGATAATCATTGACAGATACAATTCTAAATAACTTGATGTACATTTAACTCATTGAATACAACATTATAAGTTCTAACATTTTCTTCAGTTTACTTATGAGCTATCTGAGGCCCAAAGTAGTTAAATTGCTTATCTGAGGCCATGCTGATAAAAGAACCAGATCTGGGACTCAAACCCAAGTTGTAGGGCTTCAGAGCCTGTCCTCTATACAGCGTAATTCTGTGAGCATAAGATTCTGATAGAAATACACATTGATAGAATGGAGGCCAGAGTGTGTGGAAATTCATTTATGATTGCCTCTATTTTCCCAGTAAATAAAAAGCAAGGCCAATAGTTTATAATAAGGAAGGGGAAAAGAAAGTTGGGATGACTGAAAAAAGAGGGGGCATTATGATTTGGTCATTTAATATTGAGTGAATTAACAATGGGAATTTAATAGTTTGTCATGTAGCACTAAGGGCCAGATTGAAGCTATTGGTCATGAATTTAAAGTGAGTTGAATCAACAAGGTTGCAGCAGTCAGTTCTCCAGAGAAAAAGAATCAATAGTATATACGAAAATGTATATCTATATCTATCTACCTATAATATCTATACCTAATAGTATCCATTATTTGTATAGATTCTCTATTATATATTCTTATACATATCTATTATATATTCTTAAATCTATAAACCCCTAGTGTGTGTGTGTATCTACACATATGGGAGAGAAAGGGAGAGAGAATGAATATTTTTCTCTTATTCAGCCTTTTTGTTCTATTTAGGCCTTCAATGGATTGGATGATGCACATAAGGAGGGCAATCTGCTTTCCTCAGTCTATCCATTCAAATGTAAATCTCATTGAGAAATACCCTCACAGACATATCCAGAGGAATATTTATTCAAATGTATGGGCACCTCATGGCCCATTCAAGTTGACACATAAAATTAACCAACACAATGGTTATATAATTTTCTCCAGCGACATACAGCTTCAAAAATGCAAGTGTAAAACAGACAGAGAATTTGATTTATTTTGAACTGAGGTTTTACAAGTGATTAAGACAGAGGAAGGTCCAAGGGAGTAGAGAGTAAAATGCAACAGTGAATGATAATAGACCATGTTATTTAGATTGTGTAATAAAAAATAGTTTGGGGTAGTGAGAAGGTATAAGATTGTAAAGTTGAACTATCTGATGAGATGGAGGAATTGTTGAGATCAGAGACTAGAGGCAATGAGCTAGAAAGAGCAGAATTAGTAGTTGGAGATTGGAAAGCTTGAAATTGAAGTCATGAAGGGAGTGCAGTGGTAGTTATGATAAAAAAAGATGAAGGAACATGCACGAAGTTTGGTAGAGGGAGAGGGGAAGATAACCCAGATCGCTGCCCTTAGTTATAACGGAGGGGATAAGGTAAAGACAAGACTTGTGCACATATACAACTATTTTATAAATCAGAATGTGGTCAGTGCCATAAGAGAAAACTAGGTGAGATCTGAAGAGAAAGAAATCACTCTTGGCTAGTTAACCAAGAAGGAAGTGGATTTCAATTCCACCCTGGAGTATGAGAAATATTCATAGATGCGGCTGTGGAGGAGAGAGGGCATTCTAGGTAGAGGAAATTCCACAAATGCTGGCGTTTGTGAGCTGATGTTGGAGGACTTTTAAATGGCAGGGTAGGGAATTTGGATTGATTTGATAGGCAACAGAAGATTACCAGAGGTTTTTGATCAAAGACATCTTATTATCTATCATCTAAAAAGAAAGATGAACCACCAATATTGGGAAGGGTGAATTAAATGAGTGTTTGGTGAAAGATTAGTTATCATATTAATGCAATTATAGCCTAGATAAATATAAAGGATTATATATTTAGCCACAGTAGGTGGAAAGTGTACAGATTATTGGCATAGATTATCATAAAGCCTCAACAACACACAGTCTGTTTATTTTTGTAAGTTAGTTGGCTGACCAGGTCGCTCTTCAGTTCTCTTTGATCTTGGTTGGGATCACTTATGTGTTTCATGACCATCTGTCTGATACTGATCTGGGATGGCCTTTCCTTGAAATGACTAGGGTAACTTGACTGAGCTTCATAGACCTCTCATCCCCTAGCAAGTTCGTCTTGGCATTTCTCATGCCAATTGCAGAGGGACAAGAGCAAAGTGAAAAAGCACAAGCACTTTTTTTTTTAAACATCTTTATTAAAGTATAATTGTTTTACAATGGTGTGTCAGTTTCTGCTTTATAACAAAGTGAACCAGTTATACATATACATATGTCCCCATATCTCTTCCCTCTTGCATCTCTCTCCCTCCCACCCTCCCTATCCCACCCCTCTAGGTGGTCACAAAGCACTGAGCTCATCTCCCTGTGCTATGCGGCTGCTTCCCACTAGCTATCTAGTTTACGTTTGGTAGTGTATATATGTCCATGCCACTCTCTCACTTTGTCCCACCTTACCCTTCCCCCTACCTGTATCCTCAAGTTCATTCTCTAGTAGGTCTGCATCTTTATTCCCGTCTTACCACTAGGTTCTTCATGACCTTTTTTTTTTTTTCCCCTTAGATTCCATATATATGTGTTAGCATACTATATTTGTTTTTCTCTTTCTGACTTACTTCACTCTGTATAACAGACTCTAACTCCATCCACCTCACTACAAATAACTCAGTTTTGTTCCTTTTTATGGCTGAGTAATATTCCATTGTGTATATGTGCCACATCTTTTTTATCCATTCATCTCGTGATGGACACTTAGGTTGCTTCCATGTCCTGGTTATTGTAAATAGAGCTGCAATGAACATTGTGGTACATGACTCTTTTTGAATTATGGTTTTCTCAGGGTATATGCCCAGTAGTGGGATTGCTGGGTCGTATGGTAGTTCTATTTTTAGTTTTTTAAGGAACCTCCATACTGTTCTCCATAGTGGCTGTATCAATTTACATTCCCACCAACAGTGCAAGAGTGTTCCCTTTTCTCCACACCCTCTCCAGCATCTATTGTGTGTAGATTTTTTGATGATGGCCATTCTGACGGGTGTGAGATGATACCTCCGTATAGTTTTGATTTGCATTTCTCTAATGATTAATGATGTTGAGCATTCTTTCATGTGTTTGTTGGCAATCTATATATCTTCCTTGGAGAAATGTCTATTTAGGTCTTCTGTCCATTTTAGAATTGGGTTTTTTGTTTTTTTGATATTGAGCTGCATGAGTTGCTTGTATGTTTTGGAGATTACTCCTTTGTCAGTTGCTTCATTTGCAAATATTTTCTCCCATTCTGAGGGTTGTCTTTTCATCTTGTTTATGATTTCCTTTGCTGTGCAAAAGCTTTTAAGTTTCATTAGGTCCCATTTGTTTATTTTTGTTTTTATTTCCATTTCTCTAGGAGGTGGATCAAAAAGGATCTTGTTGTGATTTATGTCATAGAGTGTTCTGCCTATGTTTTCCTTTAAGAGTTTGATGGTGTCTGGACTTACATTTAGGTCTTTAATCCATTTTGAGTTTATTTTTGTGTATGGTGTCAGGGAGTGTTCTAATTTCATTCTTTTACATGTAGCTGTCCAGTTTTCCCAGCACCACTTATTGAAGAGACTCTCTTTTCTCCACTGTATATGCTTGCCTCCTTTATCAAAGATAAGGTGGCCATATGTGCGTGGGTTTAACTCTGGGCTTTCTATCCTGTTCCATTGATCTATATTTCTCTTTTTGTGCCAGAACAATACTGTCTTGATTACTGTAGCTTTGTAGTATAGTCTGAAGTCAGGGAGCCTGATTCCTCCGGCTCTGTTTTTCTTTCTCAAGATTGCTTTGACTATTCGAGGTCTTTGTGTTTCCATACAGATTGTGAAAATTTTTGTCCTAGTTCTGTGAAAAATGCCAGTGGTAGTTTGATAGGGATTGGATTGATAGGGTAGTTTGAATCTGTAGATTGCTTTGGGTAGTAGAGTTATTTTCACAATGTTGATTCTTCCAATCCAAGAACATGGTATATCTCTCCATCTATGTGTATCATCTTTAATTTCTTTCATCAGTGTCTCATAATTTTCTGCATACAGGTCTTTTGTCTCCTTAGGTAGGTTTATTCCTAGATATTTTATTCTTTTTGTTGCAATGGTAAATGTGAGTGTTTTCTTAATTTCATTTTCAGATTTTTAATCATTAGTGTATAGGAATGCAAGAGATTTCTGTGCATTAATTTTGTATCCTGCTACTTTACCAAATTCATTGATTAGCTTTAGTAGTTTTCTGGTAGCATCTTTAGGATTCTCTATGTATAGTATCGTGTTGTCTGCAAACAGTGACAGCTTTACTTCTTCTTTTCCAATTTGGATTCCTTTTATTTCTTTTTCTTCTCTGACTGTTGTGGCTAAAATTTCCAAAACTATGTTGAATAATAGTGGTGAGAGTGGGCAACCTTGTCTTGTTCCTGATCTTAGTGGAATTGGTTTCAGTTTTTCACCATTGAGGACGATGTTGGCTGTGGCTTTGTCATATATGGCCTTTATTATGTTGAGGAAAGTTCCCTCTATGCCTACTTTCTAGAGGTTTTTTATCATAAATGGGTGTTGAATTTTGTCGAACGCTTTCTCTGCATCTATTGAGATGATCATATGGTTTTTCTCCTTCAATTTGTTAATATGGTGTATCACGTTGATTGATTTGCATATATTGAAGAATCCATGCATTCCTGGGATAAACCCCACTTGATCATGGTGTATGATCCTTTTAATGTGCTGTTGGATTCTGTTTGCTAGTATTTTGCTGAGGATTTTTGCATCTATGTTCAGCAGTGATATTGGCCTGTAGTTTTCTTTCTTTGTGACATCTGTGTCTGGTTTTGGTATCAGGGTGATGGTGGCCTTGTAGAATGAGTTTGGGAGTGTTCCTCCCTCTGTTATATTTTGGAAGAGTTTGAGGAAAGTAGGTGTTAGCTCTTCTCTAAATGTTTGATAAAATTCGCATGTGAAGCAAGACATCTGGTCCTGGGCTTTTGTTTGTTGGAAGATTTTTTTTTTTTTTTTTAAATTATTTATTTATTTATTTATGGCTGTGTTGGGTCTTCGTTTCTGTGCGAGGGCTTTCTCTAGTTGCGGCAAGCGGGGGCCACTCTTCATCGCGGTGCGCGGGCCTCTCACTATCGCGGCCCCTCCCGTTGCGGAGCACAGGCTCCAGACGCGCAAGCTCAGCAATTGTGGCTCACGGGCCTAGTTGCTCCACGGCATGTGGGATCTTCCCAGACCAGGGCTCGAACCCGTGTCCCCTGCATTGGCAGGCAGACTCTCAACCACTGCGCCACCAGGGAAGCTCTGTTGGAAGATTTTTAATCACAGTTTCAATTTCAGTGCATGTGATTGGTCTGTTCATATTTTCTATTTCTTCCTGGTTCAGTCTCGGAAGGTTGTGCTTTTGTAAGAATCTGTCCATTTCTTCCAGGTTGTCCGTTTTATTGGTATATTGTTGCTTGTAATAATCTCTCACGATCCTTTGTATTTCTGCAGTGTCAGTTGTTACTTCTTTTTCATTTCTAGTTCTATTGATTTGAGTCTTCTCCCTTTTTTTCTTGATGAGTCTGGCTAATGGTTTTTCAATTTTGTTTATCTTCTCAAAGAACCAGCTTTTAGTCTTATTGATCTTTGCTATCGTTTCCTTCATTTCTTTTTCATTTATTTCTGATCTGATCTTTCTGATTTCTTTCCTGCTGCTAACTTTGGGGTTTTTTTTTTTTGTTCTTCTTTCTCTAATTGCTTTAGGTGTAAGGTTAGGTTGTTTATTTGAGATGTTTCTCATTTCTTAAGGTAGGCTTTTATAGCTATAAACTTCCCTCTTAGAACTGCTTTTGCTGCATCTCATAGGTTTTGGGTCATTGTGTTTTCATTGTCATTTGTTTCTAGGTATTTTTTGATTTCCTCTTTGATTTCTTCAGTGATCTCTTGGTTATTAAGTAGTGTGTTGTTTAGCCTCCATATGTTTGTATTTCTTACAGATTTTTTCCTCGTAATTGATATCTAGTCTCATAGCGTTGTGGTCAGAAAAGATACTTGATATGATTTCAATTTTCTTAAATTTACCAAGGCTTGATTTGTGACCCAAGATATGATCTATCCTGGAGAATGTTCCATGAGCACTTGAGAAAAATGTGTATTCTGTTGTTTTTGGGTGGAATGTCCTATAAATATCAATTAAGTCCATCTTGTTTAATGTATCATTTAAAGCTTGTGTTTCCTTATTTATTTTCATTTTGGATGATCTGTCCATTGGTGAAAGTGGGGTGTTAAAGTCCCTTACTGTCATTGTATTACTGTCGATTTCCCCTTTTATGGCTGTTAGCCTTTGCCTTATGTATTGAGGTGCTCCTATGTTGGGTGCATAAATATTTACAATTGTTATATCTTCTTCTTGGATTGATCCCTTGATCATTATGTAGTGTCCTTCTTTGTCTCTTGTAATAGTCTTTGTTTTAAAGTCTATTTTGTCTGATATGAGAATTGCTACTCCAGCTTTTTTTTGATTTTCACTTGCATAGAATATCTTTTTCCATCCCCTTTCTTTCAGTCTGTATGTTTCCCTAGGTCTGAAGTGGGTCTCCTGTAGACAGCATATATACGGGTTTTGTTTTTGTATGCATTCAGCCAGTCTATATCTTTTGGTTGGAGCATTTAATCCATTTACATTTAAGGTAATTATCAGTTTGTATGTTCCCATTACCATTTTCTTAATTGTTTTGGGTTTATTATTGTAGGTCTTTTCCTTCTCTTGTGCTTCCTGCGTAGAGAAGTTCCTTTAGAATTTGTTGTGAAGCTGGTTTGGTGGTGCTGAATTCTCTTAGCTTTTGCTTGTCTGTAAAGGTTTTAATTTCTCTGTCAAATCTGAATGAGATCCTTGCTGGGTAGAGTAATCTTGGTTGTAGGTTTTTCTCTTTCATCACTTTAAATATGCCCTGTCACTCCCTTCTGGCTTGCAGAGTTTCTGCTGAAAGATCAGCTGTTAACCTTATGGGGATTCCCTTATGTGTTACTTGTTGTTTTTCCTTTGTTGCTTTTTAAATTTTTATTATTTATTTATTTATTTATTTATTTATTTATTACTTTTGGCTGTGTTGGGTCTTCGGTTCTGTGTGAGGGCTTTCTCTGGGTGCGGCGAGTGGGGGCCTCTCTTCATCGCGGCCTGTGGGCCTCTCAATGTTGCGGCCTCCCTTGTTGTGGAGCATAGGCTCCAGACGCGCAGGCTCAGCAGTTGTGGCTCACGGGCCTAGTTGCTCCACGACACGTGGGATCCTCCCAGCCCAGGGCTCGAACCCGTGTACCCTGCATTGACAGGCAGATTCTCAACCACTGTGCCACCAGGGAAGCCCCCTTTGTTGCTTTTATTATTTGTTCTTTGTATTTAATTTTTGATAGTTTGATTAATATGTGTCTTGGCGTGTTTCTCCTTGGATTTATCCTGTATGGGACTCTCTGTGCTTCCTGGACTTGATTAACTATTTCCTTTCCCATATTAAGGAAGTTTTCAACTATAATCTCTTCAAATATTTTCTCAGTCCCTTTCTTTTTCTCTTCTTCTTCTGGGACCCCTATAATTCGAATGTTGGTGCGTTTAATGTTGTCCCAGAAGTCTCTGAGACTGTCTTCAATTCTTTTTATTCTTTTTTCTTTATTCTGCTCTGCAGTAGTTATTTCCACTATTTTATCCTCCAGGTCACTTATCCGTTCTTCTGCTTCAGTTATTCTGCTATTGATCCCTTCTAGAGAATTTTTAATTTCATTTATTGTGTTGTTCATCTCTGTTTGTTTGCTCTTTAGTTCTTCTAGGTCCTTGTTAAACGTTTCTTTTATTTTCTCCATTCTATTTCCAAGATTTTGGATCATCTTTACTATCATTATTCTGAATTCTTTTTCAGGTAGACTGCCTATTTCCTCTTCATTTGTTAGGTCTGGTGGGTTTTTGCCTTACTCCTTCATCTGCTGTGTGTTTCTCTGTCTTCTCACTTTGCTTAACTTACTGTGTTTGGGGTCTCCTTTTTGCAGGCTGCTGGTTCGTAGTTTCCGTTGTTTTTGGTGTCTGTCCCCAGTGACTAAGGTTGGTTCAGTGGGTTGTGTAGGCTTCCTGCTGGAGGGGACTAGTGCCTGTGCTCTGGTGGATGAGGCTGGATCTTGTCTTTCTGGTGGGCAGGTCCACGTCTGCTGGTGTGTTTTGGGGTGTCTGTGGCCTTATTATGATTTTAGGCAGCCTCTGTGCTAATGGATGAGGTTGTGTTCCTGTCTTGGTCGTTGTTTGGCATAGGGTGTTCAGCACTGTAGCTTGCTGGTCATTGAGTGGAGCTGGGTCTTTGCATTGAGATGGAGATCTCTGGGAGATTTTCGCCATTTGATATTACGTGGAGCTGGAAGGTCTCTTGTGGTTCAGTGTCCTGAACTTGACTCTCCCACCTCAGTGGCACAGCTCTGACACCTGGCTGGAGCACCAAGAACCTGTTCTCCACACGGTGATTCTGGAGTTCAGCAAGAATCCAGCCAGGGTTCTAGAACATTGCTGTGGTAGCGCTTGGGTGCCACGTGAGGACCAAGGGGAAGGAGGAGAAGCAGTGAAGTTGGCGGGGGCTGAGGTGGGAGTGGGGGCCAGCACAAGCACTTTTTACAAGTTTCTATTTAAGTCAGAGCTACTCATCTCTCACTGAGCAAAGCAAATGCCATGACCCAGCTCAGAGCCAGAGAGATAGGGTACCAAAAAACCACAAGGGGAAAAAAAAAGTGATACGGAGAAGGGTGAAGGATTTGGGTCATTTTTGCAATATATTTACTACAGAATAGAAAGGAGAGGACACATTTACACAATATTTTGAATGTGTGAGAGTGTGTATGTATATGTGTGTATTTAAGCAGTAACTGCTTAATTGATACAGATAGGTACACTGCTTCCATGGTGGTGATATAATTTCCAAGGGAAAGTATGTAAAGAAACAGATAGAGAGAGAGCAAGAAATAGAAAGAGATGGAGAGAGCATCTCATATAAACAGCTTTGAAGTATGTCTATGAATTGTCTACAAATAAGAAGGTGGATTTGTCAATGAGTTGAAAGACCCCATCCTTGTTTCTTTTAGATTTATACCTGAAATGAAAAGCTGAAATCCAAGCAGAAAATATACTCCTCTTATAGGCTTCAACTGGTTGAAGAAAGACCTTGTTTTCTGGAGCCACATAATGAGTTTGTACTCTATGTTAATGATCACATCTGGCCCTCAGGCATCTCATCTGTTAAATGTGGATATCTACTTGACAGCTGTAATTTCGAGGGTTGAATGAAATATCTGGCAAAAAGACAGATGTGTAGTTAGTACTCAATAAATACATCCATATCTCTCCTCCCCAATCTTCTTCTTTTAACTCTCCTTTCCCCCAATAATGTGTGTGTGTATGTGTAATGAATGTTTATTTTCTTAATAGAACAGCGACTAAAAGAGCTCACTTTGCTATAATAGTACAAGTAAGTAAAAAACTACATTCTTGAATATTTACTCCTTTATTCCAGAAAAAGATCAGTGACAGGATATCAAGATTTTGATGCAAACCCTGCTGATACATTTTGAAGTGCTATGTAAATGTTAAAATCCCGGTCACAGGTTTCCTGTGACTACTTGCCTACTGATGACATCTGTGGAGTCTCTGATTTTTCATATTTTGTATTGCGAATTTTAAGACTGTACAATTTAATTTTGAAGCTACTAAACTGGATGAAATGAAAATAAGATTGTGATTAAAGATTGTGATTGTGATTAAAAGTGACAACAAAAGGAATTTACAAACCAACAGCTGCTATCTTGAAATATACTAATAAAAGTTCATTAGTTATCTGACAATTTCAACTCTACAGATTTAAATAAAGACATTTCTAAAAACAAAGTGCTCCTTTTGTACAAATGGGTAGAACAAAAATTAGTTTGGATATTTCCATGCCCAAATTAATAAATTTGTCAATGTATTTAGCATGTCTTAGTGTACTCAATGATTTAATTTAATTTAATATCATTTAATCTGATTGCAATTTAATTTCATCCTTATTTTATAGCTAAATACTTATACACAATAAGTGTATGATGATAATAAGTAATCAATCCTCAGATGAGTCAATGGATGATTCAATGACCATTATTATTAACAGATGTTTATAAAAAACTATTCTAGGCCTATTATAATATAAAAAAATGGAAAAATTCTTATTCAATAAGACACTGAACGATTTCTTGGTGGAGGAAGATAACACCTGTGATGATCGATTTCAGGAACATTGAAACATATAATTTTATTTTTCAAAATAACTTCTATTCTCTAGAAATTCTCACAATTTTTTACATAGTGGAAAAAGAAGAGTTTTCAAAAATTATTTTAGGTACAAGTGATTCTAGCAGAAATTATTATTGCTGACTATACAGGTTACCTGAAGTTGAGCTTATTTGGTGGCTTTATTTGAAGGTGACTAAAAAGAGAACACAATTCAAGGCAAACAGTTGTCTAGAAATAGGTTTTAATAAATGGAAAAAGCAGAGTACTAGGGGCTTCTCAGCTCCAAATAGATCACCAAAGATAAATGTCGCCTTTGGAGTTTTGCTCAGAGCTGGCTCCATGTCAGAGGTACCTGAACTGAAACACCTAAAGGCAGACACGTAGATGAAGGAGACAGCTCCCCACCAGTAAAATTTGAAAAGGAGAGGAAAAGCTCTGCTAAACAATATCCTGCTTCAATATTTTCTAGGTGCCTGATTTTAATAGCTACCATCTTAGTAATTTAAGGTGATTGTAATTGTGACATTACTCCAGAAGAGAAGTTCTAGAAGAGAAGCAAAGGGTCCTGTGTTTGTGATCTGTCTTTGGCATCTCTTTATACCTCTGGGATGATGTAGAGGCAGGTGTGAGAAGTTAGAACAGGCTGGAAAGAGGAATTCCAGCAATAAGGTAATATATAGAGAAATAAAGATGTGCACACAAAAGAGCTGAAGTGAAACTAGGTGGGTGATCCTGGTATTTCTCTCTCATTTGCACCATGTTTGAGGTGAATTTACAAGTGAGTATATGGTTTCAGGAAACAGGAAAACCCATGAAAACTGAAAGGGAAGAAAAGGAATTCAAAGGGCATTGAAATGCCAGGTAAATAAATACATGTTGCCTTTCCTCCTCCTCCATTACCCCTCCCCCCTTCCAATTATAAGGTTATATGAGCTTAAAAGAATCAAGGTTAATAAAGTGTAGAGAATGATAAATGTTTATTAATTTCTAAGATGCTTATAGTTTATAAATGCTTAAATTCGAGTCTTTCTGGAAAAAAAAACTTCCTTTCTTTTTTACCTAATATATGTAATAAATGTTAAAAAAAAATTTTTTTGAAGGAAGCTAGATTGCAAGACAGAGGGATAGGGGGAGGAGAGAGACATTGAAAGGACATCTTTATCACCAAGGAGGAAGGCCGGGTGATTGAATCATTATTTTAGTGACTATCTTGGTAACTCAAAATATGATTTTATTGATACACAAACAGGTGATTGGGAAACACTTGGTTATAGATGTATTCATAATATCTCAGAAAATGCATATTGGGCATTCTAATGCTCCTCCTTTGTATGTGCTATCAAATTGAGGTTATAGGGAAAAAAAAGAATATAATGTGTAGGTTCATGTGGGAAGTGAGAATCCTGCCTAAACCCACTCTTAAATTTCTACCAACAGGGCTCATGATTCCTCGAGAGATGACGAGTGAACTTGTTAACTCAAATGCCAATCTTAGGTCCTTTCTGATCTCTTGGCTTCCAGGAGATACTGGTATCTACACAGTTGGCTTTCTGGTCTTTCAGGTGCTCAAATGAATGCTGTGTGTTTGAGCCCTAGGAGTTTTGTGCTGTGCTCTCTCAATTCCTTTAAGATCAGCTTCTGGCCCAAGTAACACGCTGTTCCTTTCCCTTAGTGTTGCATTCATCTTCCTCCGTCTCTCCACCTGACTATAAGGAAGCTTGTTTGTGTTCACAAAAATTAGCCCATACTTCCTCCTTAGTGAACTGACTTCTTAGCTTCACTATGGCTTCCATTCCACAATAAATTTATTAATCCCTGCAGAATCAGGGGAAAAGAGCTCTCTGGAGACAGCCAACTCTTGTGTCTACAGATTATAAGTGAAGGTGCAATTCCTTGAGGTCCAGTGGGCAGGGGTCAAGCTATACATATTTTTGAATGAGTGAAAAGTCACAGGTATAAAGTTAAAATACTAGTTAGGTTTCTTATCCATATCATTTTTTCACCTAAATTTATCTTAGGGTGTGCGTTTTTGAAATGAAGAGTGACAAAACAAATCTTGTCTTTTGCAAAAAATGAAGCAAAACAAAAGCAGTACACCAGAGGTTTACTTTCTGATCTCTCTCTTACCTTTGACCTCATGCACTTCAGTATCATCAATGTTGCTGTCTCTGTTATTTTGTCTAGGTGAAGCTTTATGAAATGCTTGTGGACAATAAAATAAAGATAGATAAGTACATTTGGAGTCTTGAATAAAGTTGGCCAACATCTCCTTCTTTGTAATTTATAAGAATTCTCACAAATGGTCTTCTACTATATTTTTCTCTTACTTAGAACAACTTTGTAGCATTCACTTGAGTTTTTCAATCATAATGAAGATGTGAATTCAAACCCTGAGTACTAGAAACATTTTGGGGGTTTCTCATGAACAGATAAATTAGGGGGAAAGTAGGTCAAAACAAAGCTAAAGAGAAATTCAATGCCATGTGTTTGAGTCCATGCTAACACAGATTGCATCGTCAGGCTTCCAAGATAGCAATCTCCATATATCAGGTGCTTCATTGAATTTGCAGCTTCAACTAGACCCACGTAATATGTCTTTATAAATTAGTGAGATGGTTTTATTGGAAGACAGTTCTTCCTTGATCTCTCATATTTCTATGGGTCTCATTTCTTTTCAGGATTCTTGTATAAGCAAATAGCCTTGAAAAGGGCGAGATGTTTCCCTCCCTGGAGCAGATTTAAATTCCAGAGTAATAAAGGTAATGTCTCTCTCTCTGGAGAGGAGGTTGGGCCAGTTTTCCAGAAGTACCTGTATAAGATCAGAAGCTTACTAATATCAGTGTCCTTCTCCTGTGATTCATCCCAGTGTGAAGGCAGGAAACACCTGACTCTCATGATGTTGCCCTGTGAGAATTAGGCTCAGAAAACGGGGGCAAGACGTTACTCTGGACCTTGCTATAGCTGTGTATAATCAACTGCTTTTGCCCTGACCCAGAAACCTCGTGTCTTTTTGTATATATGGAACTGTAACAGGCTAACTTGTTAGCTTGCAGTAAGGTAAGATCTGAAGCATTGTACCTGAGGTGACAACTTTAGGAAATGCCTTAACAATTTTCCTTGACTGGATTATATTTTGCCATGGTTTATAGAGAGATTTGTTCTTTTATATCAAGAAACCTTATCTAATTGCATGACTAATAAATACTCACAGTAGAAAATTAGAGGGACTCTAAAACAGGAAAAAAAGACATTAACAACACACATCATTGTACCACTTTGAGAAAATCACTAATAATATTTTCCATATATTCTTCGGTCTTCCCCATCTTGTGGATACACACAAACACACACACATTCACACATAGAAATATAATTTTATAATTTGGGACCATACTGTATACAATGTTATATTTTGCGCTCTAATTCTAGAACCCCATATTATGGGGTTCTTACTCATAATTGCTTATATGATACACTATCATTATTGGGTTATAAAAGATACCACTTGGGTGTTACTTTATTTTTCTTATTATCACCTTTATTTCTCAGCCTATCTTCCAGTTCCCAAAATTACATTTTAAGATAACACTTACAGGGCTTCCCTGGTGGCGCAGTGGTTGAGAATCTGCCTGCCAATGCAGGGGACATGGGTTCGAGCCCTGGTCTGGGAAGATCCCACATGCCGCGGAGCAACTGGGCCCGTGAGCCACAACTACTGAGCCTGCGCGTCTGGAGCCTGTGCTCCGCAACAAGAGAGGCCACGATAGTGAGAGGCCCGCGCACCGCGACGAAGAGTGGCCCCCGCTTGCCACAACTAGAGAAAGCCCTCGCACAGAAACGAAGGCCCAACACAGCCATAAATAAATAAATAAATAAGTTTTTAAAAAGTAATATTGTAAAAAAAAAAAAGATAACACTTACAGGATACTAGCCTATCCTGCACAATCTACCAATAGCTTTATATGTATTATTTTTGTAATAATATCAAGAACTCTAACAAAATATCGTTAGTTTTTTTTTTCTATTTTACCAGCTGTTCATATCATCCTTAGAGATACTTTTCTTACCCTAAGATCAAACTTTTATAGTCTTAAACATTGACATTTAACACAAATCCATCTAGTGAGGAAGTGAGCTACTACTTCTAATAATGATATGATATTTAACATATTTATTGGACATTTATTATGGTCAACTGCTTTTCTAGGCAGTGTGTATAGATGATATCATTAAAATCTCTCAGTATCTTCAGCTGGTACTGGTAGTATTATTATCCTCATTTTAAAGATAAATTAACTGAATAAGAACAAGTTTTAATAAATCTTCCAAAAGTCACTGAGCAAGTATTTTGTAAAGTTAGAACTCACATTGCACAGAGTCTGACTCCAGAACCCTCTCTGAACAATGGTAATGTTCTGTCCTCCAGAGTTAACCAAGAGTCCTATCACTGTTTCTTGAAACCACCAGACTACGTGGCTTATAAACAACAGATATTTATTTTTCACAGTTCTGGATGCTGGGAGTCCAAGGTCAAGGCACTGGCAGATTTGGTGTCTGGTGAGGGCCCACCTCCTAGTTCATAGAGGGCTGTCCTCCTGCTGTGTCTTCACATGGCAGAAGGGTCAAGGAAGCTCTCTCAGGTCTCTTTTATACGGGCATTCATTCCATTTATGAGCGCTCCACTCATGAACAAATCACTTCCCAAAGGCCATACTTCCTAATACCATCACCTTGGGTGTTTGGGAGGACATAAACATTCAATCTACAGCATCCCAGTCTATAAAGAAGGAGAGGTACAAATTCCATCCACAGGGGATAACAGAATGTCCTCCAAGACCATCCTTGTTATGAAATAATTACAGGAAATGATGAAAAACATTTCTTCAGTTTACTTGTTTGCAGCGTGTTATCTTTAATTAGGACAAATGGTCAGCACAGTCTTCTCCCCTTCTATCTTTATGATCTTTAAGCACAGAGGTTTCTCTTGCCAACACAGCCCTGGCACATAGGCATGACCGAAGCGACAGTCTTCTTAACTCCCCATCCAGCATTTGTTCCACCGCCAGCCTCCCTAAATTTAGATTGGGATGCTGCTTTAGAATTTGGCAAGAATATTTCATTCCTGCCATTATCCTAGAGCCACAACTTTCCCCCTTTCTAAATATAATTTAGAAGCTCTTTTATTGTTAACTTGTTTATGTAGCACTTTCTGAGATTGTTTATCTTTATAGCAGCCTGCAGTGTGAGGCTGAGAGGTTCAGAAAAAAATACTTAATTTTTTATAGATGAAAAATTAGAAAGTTGTATACAAACTTTGATTATAGATTATTTTTAATAACCATTCACTAATTTTCATGCTGATCACTGTAAGAACTATGTCTGTCACTGAAATAATGACTTACATTTTCAGGTTTTGATAGGGGGAAAAAATAACATTTCAAGCATCAGTCCCATATATACTTTTGATTTTTCATATGCATTTTGCAGTGTGACTTAAAATTATATTTAGACACTTTCATATGAAGAAGGGCATTGCTAACTAATTCACTAAATTTTATCTAGAAACCCCCCTAAGTTTCTTTCCCACTCTCCAGGATGTGTACATTCTGTATGAAATGACATATAAAATGTGCCTTCAAACAGAACTATCATTTTTCTGTTGTTGGGCTACTACAAAGGGGTTATTGCAACCACTTCATTCCCTAGTGCGCCAGGGAGGGTCATAGAAGAATTTTTGGACTCTGGCCTGATATCACACACAGTCACAATCACTAGTACTTTATGCATTGTGTCTATTTGACTCTACCCTTGCCAGACAGCGAGCAAAATTAGTATTTAAGTTGTGATCACATAGCAAATGAGTTGTTATTCGTATTGCTTAATACTGACAATAGTTAAGAGTCAGATTTTGAAGATTAAGTCAAGAGTAATGTTTTCCCTTGAAAAGTTTGAAGACACATTATCTGTATTTTTTCTTCTTTATAATTCATGTTAACTTTAAGACTTGAATTGCTTATGGGAAAATAGAGAATTAGTCATTTAGTTAAGTATACTGTTGATGTTATTTTTTTTCTTTCCAAAGGATATAATTTTTGAAAATGACTGCTTCCAAGAGAATTCAGTTGGGAAGTATTATAGATGATTTTTTCTTCTTTCAGAATCAGTTTGAAACATCATGTACATTGTTAATTTATACTGTTCTCTATATGATTTCCTTGCTGGAAAATAAAAATTTTACTATCATGTTTGGAAGTGACTATGACATCTGCATTTCTAGTTCTCAAAGGGGTTAATAATAAAAGTTATAACTTATTTTAAAAAAAACTAAATGTGTTCCAAAGTCTTCTATCTTTTAATTCTCCCAATAAACTTATTGGGGTAAGTAAGCCTAAAATGATGTGTTCTTTGTATAGGCGAAGACAGTGGCTCAGAGATGATGAGTGACAATTAAGGGCCCACAGGCTTGGTTTGGACCTAACTCTTATGGTTTTAAAACCAATGAGTTTTAAAATTCTTTCTTTAATATTTTTCTTTATTAAACTATAGTGGATTTACAATATTATATTAGTTTCTGGTGTACAACATAGTGATTCAATATTTTTACATATTATACTCCATTTATATTTATTACAAAATAATGGCTATATTTCCCTGTGCTGTACAATATATTTTAAAATTTATTTCACATACAAGTCTTCAACTACCTTTCTACAGACATTGACTACAGCTGCTTCTAGGTTTTTAATATATTCTCTAATCGAGACAAGCAATATATCGTGCTTCACTTAACTTTTGTACCTTCTCTCAATGATTTTCTTCTTCCACATCACCCCTTTGGAAACATCCAGGGCACATCTGCCAAAATTCAGAGAGAAAACTGGTCATGGTGGGAGCAGAATACAATAAAACCTTCTTGACCCTGAATGTCATAAAATCTCTCAGACTCAATAAATCTAAACTGAATAATCCCATAGCCTTCCCCATTTCAGAGATAATACTACAATTCATTCAGTTGCTCAAATCAAGAACCTCGGAGAGAGGAGATGGAGTGTTTGACTAGAGGAAATGGTGGAGAATTTTGGAATGCTGGACATATTCTGTATGGTATCTTAGTAATGGGCACATGGCATTATACATTTGTTCAAAAACCAGAGAACTTCACACCAGAAAGATTAAATCTAATATAAGAAAATTAAAAATATAATCAGCCAGAATGTCGGGGGATACTGGGGAGGAATGCAGACTGTGACAAAATTATTAACTATATTGCAAATGAATGACACATCTTCATTGAGGTGGTGAGGGGTAAAGGGGCTGACCTAAGTAACTCTGGAAAATGATATTTTGACTGGAAACTATAAGATTAAAGACAAAAGGAATTGCATATGAGCAATCTACTATGGTTGGTAAAATTGTTTCTCACAGAGGTACAGGTTAGTAATTCTGAAACAGTTGTGCATAAATTCCAGAACTGAGCAAGCAAATACGTGGATGACAGATGGGGGATGCCAGGTTTCTCACTGTTGGAAAGAGGGATTACAGATTAGCAGGGGGAAGAGGCTAAAATAAACCATGTAGTACTGGATTAGAGTCAGAGATATCAGCATCAATTCAGGTTTAGCTTAATATAGCTACAGATGGGAAGGTAAATAAATAATTATAGGTAAGTATTTATACATGGGTTAGTATATATACATATGTTTTCTAGCTTTGTTCTCTGAGAGAAACTACAAGCATGACATCCCTGTAGTAATGAACATACTCAGTGTCTAGATCTTGGTTCCTAATTCCATTCTCCAATGAAATGAAATAGGGCCCCCTGGAGAAATGACTGATTCTAGAGATGGGGCAGTAATATACAAGGTGAACCTGGCACATGCTTTAGAGACAAAAAGTAAGGATGTTCTCAAGCAAGAAAAATATTGGTCTTGTCATATGGACACAGGAGGCAAGATAAAATATCACCTAATGGCTAAAACTGAATAATATGAGCAACAAAATAAAGTGGTAGTGGATTATACTACAAAGTATAAAATAAATATGCATGAGATAAACTCATGAGAATAATATTTTTCTCTGTGATAGTCCTTTCAAAAAACTCATAACCTCAATCTAGCCATGGGAAAGTCATCAGACAAACCCAAATTAAAGGACATGCTTCTAAATATCTGACCAGGGCTATTCAAAACAGTCAAAGTCATCAAAAATAAAAACAAGAATGTAAAAAATTATTATACACCTGATGAGGCTAAGGAGATGACAATTAAATATAATGTGGTATTCTAGGATGGAATCCTGGGACAGAAAGAGAATTTTAGGGAAAAAATAGTAAAATTAAAATATAGTATAGTATTTAATTACTAGTAATGTAGAAATGCTGATTTTTTTTTTTTTTTTGGTTGTGATGAACATACCTTAAGAGGGTAAGATGTTAGCTATAGAGGAAACTGGGTGAGGTGTACACTAAAATCTCAGTACAACTTGTGCAATTCCTCTATAAATATAAAACTCTTCTAAAATTTTACAAAGATTATTTAAATAAATTTAAAATAAACACTTGAGAGTCATCCTTGGAAGTTCTTTCTTTCCCTTCTCCCAAATAGTATGTCAGTGAAATTTATTGGTTTCAGCCTCATATTATACAAAAATATGTTCACTTCACTTCATCTCTATTTATACCCTAGTCAAAGGCACTGTCAGTTTTGTCTGGTCTGTTCCAATAGCTTCTTAACTGGTTTCCTTGTTCCTGTTTCTTAACAACCCATTCTCTACATCATATCAGGGCTTTTTAAAAAATATATTTTTTTGTACCACTCACACTATATCTATATATTCTATTGTTACCAAACCAAACTTGGGTCCGCTTACCTGCATGCAGTAAAGCCAATCTACTGACACTGGGTTGTGGTGAAGGAAAGTGAAGCATTTACTGCAGGGTGCCAAGCAAGGAGTCCAGGTAGCTAGTGCTGAAAAGGCCTGAACTCCCTGAAGGCTTTCAGAGAAATGTTGCTAATGATGGCGGGGAGGGGGTGGGGTGGTGTTGTGGGGTGTGTGATCAGCTCACGGACATGTAATTGGGAGTCAGCATCATCAACCTTCTGGTTCCAACCAGTCTGGGGTCTGAGTGCTTGTGGGCAGCATACAGTTAACTTCTTCTTCCTGGTTGGGGTTTCAGTATCTGCAAAAGAGCTCGAAGGACATGGCTCAGAATATTATCTATAGTCTTTGAAGAGGAAAAGTCCTTGACTTTGTTTAATGGCTGAACTATTATTATTTTGCCTTGCTTGACTGGTTTCCTTTCTTTCTGCATTTTCTGACTTCTCTGATTAAATTTATTCCTTGGAACTTGGGGAAGGCCTAGAAGGATAAAGTTTTCTACAGACAAGAGGCAAGTGAAGGACATGGGGCGGAGGGGGAAATCTGTCTTGGGAAGGCCCCATAGGGTCCTGCTCAGTCACATTATTGCCATTAGAGTAAGATCCAAATTCTTTATTGTATTATTTTAGGTAATGCTGTCATAACAGACAAACCTGAAATTTTCAGTGGCTAAACACAGTAATTTTTAATTTTTTTGTCCACATAAAGTCCAAATCAAGTTTCTTGATAAACACATGACTTTCCTTCAGAGTGAATTAGAAAAAGCTCATTTTGTGGTTCAGTCTGTTTCAACAAGTGACTTCTAAATTAAGCCTGGGGAAAGCACATGAATAATTATGTGAGAGATTTTTACGGATTAAGCTTAGAAGTGGCATGAAATATTTATGGCCATGTTGTAATGGTTATATGCAGTTACATGACCCTAACTCATTACAAAGGAGGCTGGGAAATGTAGCTCAACTGTGGACCAAAACAGTAGAGGGACAGGGTGAAATGATCAGTCATAAAGGTAACAGTTTCTCCCTAACCTTCATTGGCCTCCACTGTCCCACATGAATGGGGCTCTAGGGACCAAGTCCCTTATGCTATAACCACACTTGAATTCCTTCTTTCATTCAGCATTCTAATTTCAACCTCCTTAGATATTTAAATTGGCTATTTTCTGCATCTACAATATTTTTGGATTATTTTAAAAATTTATGCATCAGATTTAATTAATCTTCCCAGGGAGACCTTACCTAACACTGAATTCAAAATAACCCCCAATTCTTCTCTGTTTTAGCAAAGGCTTTTATGTATTTCCAACCCCGATCACATTCATCTTATCAAATTTTTAAAACTCATTTATTATTTACCTGCCTGCTTCCCTGCCAAGCTCCATGGGAGCAGGACCTGACTTTCTTGTTCATTGCTCCGCCATCAGTGCCAACAGAAAACCTTAAAATAAAAATCTTTGAATGAATGTTCAGAAAGAATTGATCTTCACTTCACTGAAAGGACTAGAAGAGAACACTAATTCTTCTTTGTGGAAGGAATGAAGGAAAGGAAGCACAAGAAATGATAAAAGAGCACTCAAAAATTTATATAAAGACTGAAAGTTCAACTGCTAACAGAATGTAGAGTTTCAGATTCCTTATGTAGGCTCCTATTAAATCATAAACCTTCATTTCAGAATTGTGTAATAGTTTCAATTAGTAGTCAAGCATTTCCATATATGATGTGGTATAATTCCTCAAGAGACGTATCTACGCAGCTCCCTCGAAGATTCACCAACTTTTCCTCAGCTACTTCTCTATACCTTTTATTTTTGCTAAACTGGAGGACTATCCATTTAAGTGAAGGAAGCAAACTTGAACTGTAAATGTGAATTATGCTACTTGTAAGATTCATGTATTGTTTTACTATTTCCCCTTTTCTGTTTTACTCCCTTCTCAACTGATTTCTTAGGCAAATTTTTAGAAAGAATTCTAATAAATAGAAAATTTTTGTTAGCTGAAATTTTTGAAAAAGATATAATTTGAGTACTGCTTAGTGTTTTATTCACTAAAATAACATTTTCTAATGTTATGAGTAATTTGTTGAGTTATAATTTTTCAGAAAATGCTACTTATTCACATACCTACAAATAAAAACACATGTAGTCTCTACTCAGAAGATATATACATGTGAAGTTCCCCATTGTTATTCAGCAATTTGGCATTTCTTGAAAAGCTAAAATGAAACTTCTTGCAATAAGTTACAACAGATGAAATCAGCTTTAGGAAATACTTTATAAACAAGTCAAATCATGTTAGAACAGTGACCTTCAACTGTCTTTTCAAGATATAGCTAGTAACTCCTTTTTTTTAATATAGTGAAATTTCACTCTAATGAAATAACATGAATAGGCCCAATAATTTGCCTAGTCCCTTGCACTTTATGTAATTGAATTGTAAATCCATTCTAATGGGATTTACCCTTTGCATATCTTGAACCATCTCCTCCCTGAATTGGCTTCTTTTTCAGTTCATATATATCAGCAACAGGATTTTAGAGATGTGAAAGATTATGCAACCCCTAGAGAGTGGGTACTGCATAGATGTAAATTTAACTCAATTTTATATCTCAAAAGCTCAGGCACTATTTCATTTCTAAATCTTCCAGTCGATTGGAAGTAGGTAATGAAAGTTTGTGTTAGAAAAGGGGAAAACGTTTATGTTTTAGCAAGAGTAAAATCTCGCAGGGTTTTGCAAAATATATACTTGGCTATGGGAATGTAGAGAAGTAATAAAGTATATATTAAGAACGATTCTTCAGCATCAGCTAAGTTGCCACACAGAGGAATTCAGAAGCTCCACTCTACCCATGCTTGGGAAAATCTAGGTTCTTACCTTAAACCATAGAAGTGCAGCCAATAGGAACGTCCACAGAAGCCATCTTCGCAAGGAAAAAAATCAGTGTTGTAGGTTGTTGTGAATAATGCCAGTGAGACCTTTATGAAGTGAATGCCTTAAGGAAATTGTGCAGGACACGGTGGTGTTTTATGAAATGAAATCTCCTACAAAACAGACCTGTGTTTAAATCATAGCTCCTGCCACCTCTTACTTGTGTCCTGAAACAAGTTACTTAATACTTCTGATTTCCAATTTTATCATGAGTAAAATTAGGATTAATAAAACCAATCTAAAGACACCGTTCACATTAAATCAAATGTGATAGTAAATGCACTGGACGAGCACATTAAAACTATGATGGAGGTGACGATCTCCAAGATCACATGGAGTGGAATCTTCCTGAGAAATCTATAGATGTAGTTAACTTATCTCCTTAAATATTTTAATTTGTAGATTATCTATATAAATATTGAATATCAATGTAGCTTCATTGTGAAAGTCAACATATTTATTTACTTATTTTTGCTTTTTATGGAAGATAAATTGGTTTTAACACTAGTTGTGTTAACTGTAAAATATTGCGATTGCATATCACTGTTATACTATTTACTTGAAAATTGTTAGAATTTATCTTTTATTGACCCTAATTTAGTTACATAAAGATGATATAAATATTAAATAGAACCCTAATAAAAGCCTAATATAAGGAATTCCCTGGCAGTCCAGTGGTTAGGACTCCAAGCTTCCACTGCCAGGGGCCCGGGTTCAATCCCTGGTCGAGGAACTAAGATCCTGCAAACCGTGAGGCTCGTCAAAAAAAAACAAAAAAAAAAAAACAAAAAAAAACCCCTAATATAAACTAGTATAAGCCAAACTTAAGCCAAATTTCAGAAATTATTCTCTGTAGCCTATTAGCCTAGGGAGAATAAAAAAATAAAGACACATCTCTGGATAAAAGCCACACTATGGGATATAGTATATTTGATTTTATCTACCTTTTAGATTATTTATATCCTTGATATACTACTGTACAGACAATAAAGTGTTAGCTTCTGCCTTGTTAATTTCATCAGCCACTACAATGTTTGATTAGCTTGTTCAGGATGATCATTGGCTCAGTGAAATTAAAAGCAAACACCAAAAGGTTAAGCATTTTTCTTAATCAGATGCTGCTAGGATTCGAGGGCATGTCTTATTCATACATAAGAAAACCTACCAAATGTCATTGTCTTCTGGGGGGTATTACAGAGAGAGATGAGCAGTCTTCTGTTAAGACAGATGGCAGTTGGTCCACAGATGAGAGAGGAAAAGAGTAGAAGAAAAGGATCAAATGACTTGCCATTTGGGAAGAAAAGCATGGGTAGTTCCATAGTCAATATCTGAAAAAATGTGTTTAGGAGGGATTTATTACTCATTACAGTTTATATATTTATGTATTGGTTCATTAGTCTATCAATTCATTCAATGTTAATCTCACTAAAACAATTTTAAATATTTTTTCTCCTGTTTATTTGGGGCTGTAATGAGTGGTAAATTAGAGTATTTCCTGAACGTTAAGCACTACCTCAAAAACAAACAAAGAGACAAACAAATCTTGGAAGACAGGAAAAATTCAAATTCTGAAGATATTTAAAAAATTTAGTTAGTATGCCTTTGCTCTGCAGGCTGACCTGATTCCAAATGCTACTAATTAATCAGCAGATGAAGTGGTAAATAGGTGTACTATTTTTGTTCTAACTTTGCTCTAACTTTGTAATTACTTACATGCAAAATGTGTGACTCTAGTCATAGTGGTATCTATTAAAATTTTAATTCCAGCTAAGTTAATGTGTACATGAGGAAGGAAATGCTTGCAAAATTATTATAATTAAATTGCTTTAAATGGCCACATTTTGAGAACACAAGGAAATGAGTAGTTAGTTCCCTAGAGAGATAAGTGAACATACCGTAAGGAGCAAAATGTACTTTAACATTTATAGCAATTTCTTGCTTTTATCACCCTGACTTCTCTGATTGGAGTTAAATCCACCTTGAGATGATACATCCAACCTGATAGAAATAATCACTACACCAAATTGGCAATGAAGGAACAAAGTATAACCATTTTTCAAGAGAAATTTCAGTTCTAGCTACTACATGCTTTAGGGAAAAAAAAAAAACACAACAAACACTAGTATAGTCCGTCTTTTTGAAAGTTGCTTCTCTCATTTTTATATAATAATTATATGTATATTGTTATTATAAGATATTTTTATCTTATATGCTCCAAGAAAGTACTAGAAAAATTGACCTTTTAAATGTTCAATTCTGTTTTAAAGTTCTCTTAAAAAAAAATGTTAAGTAAATAATGTTTAGAAGATGTTTAGAAAAGAGAACAGTGAGAAGATGAGTTTCGGGATAGTTACATGTACCGATTTTCATTTTCCTTCACTGCTTTTTTATCCTCTCAATGTAGGATTGGAATTTGTTTTGTAATATGCTGCTGGTGTTGTCCTGGAGAAATAGCATTGTGGGGTTGGAAATACTAAATTGAGTTATGGAAAGCTGAAGTTTATAGACTATAAGTTAATAAAGATATTTCAGGAAAACCATAAGCATATCACTTGTTGCCAAAATTGGGGACAGTATTTCAATACAGGCAACATTTACTGCCTTCTTGTATCTTGCAGAACTCCTTCTCAATTTCCTTATTCCTTGTGCCTCTGGATGTCCAGTGCTTCATAGCAAAAATAGAAGTGCTTGACTGTCAAAATCAACCAAAATTTGCTCTATCCAATCTACATTTCCCATTTCCATTTTCTGATTCCATTAGTGTTAGTTTCATATTTTGGCATTTATTTCCAGCAATTCCAGATAAAGCATAGTCAATGGCAGAGACTGCATTCTTCATCCCTCTTTATCTGGATCTTTGGGATATTTCCCACCTGTGGGCCTGTTAGGATGTCAATCTCCATATCCTGTTTTCCCCTGCAACAGTATTGGAAAGAGATCCAGGCTCATCCAATATAGCTCTGCATCTCTACGGAAGAATGATTGCTTAACAAATGGGCATGAGGATCTAGCTAGACCAATTGAAATCTTCCTTTACATTTTTCCACTCGGAATCATGGAAAAAGCTATCTTCATTTTGGATCATTTGGTGGGGAAGATAGAATATGGGGATTTGGGGATGTCATCTTTCTTGGTTGTGGAAAAAAAGCCTACCTGAAGCAGAGATGCATGAAGTTGACATGAAAAGAGAAGTAGAGATGACCTGAACTGAGCAACTGGGAGAGAGCCATAGCTGCATGTTTGAGTTCCTCTCTCGCCTGAAACAAGCATCCTTTCTGAACCTCTAGTAATGTGAATCGATAACATCCCTATGTATGAGCTGATTTGAGTTTCTGTCACGTACGGCAGAAAAAAATTCTGTTAAGTTCATAAGAGGTAAATAAGCTTTACCTAAACCCAAACAGCTATACTGTTAATTAAAGTGGTAGAATTACTTGGAAGCAATTTCTGTTGCTAATAATAAGTGTAGAATACATTTAATAATAATTTATATCAAATTAATATGACTGACGTAGAACTTTAGTTTTCAAAGAGATTGCAGTCATTACCTCATTGGAGTCTCACAATAGTACTTTAAGTTAGATAGGTACTAGTAGTTGTATAGGTTAAACATATAAGAATTTAGTTAAATTAATTGCTCATAGTAACACAGATAATAAATAGTTGAGCTGAGATTAGAACTCAGGAATTTTGATGTTAATTTCAGGTTTTTTCCCCACATGACAAACACTTTTGCTCTTTTGTGCTCCTTGTCTGTTCTGCTTTTCCTACCCTCTCACCCTCTCTAATTTCCTGGAGGCTCAGCACTGCAGCCACACTTCATCTTTCTACTAGCCTACACTCATGCCTTCCCAACCTCCTCACCCCAAACATTCACATGCTTATAAGTGGTGTCATAGTTCAGGCAGTGTGGATTGCCAGAGGGAATAGTGGAAATTCAGAACTATGAATCACAACTACACAGCTGAATAATGCTTCCTGTACAATTTGCAAAGTCTCGGTTCTCTGATACCCCATAAACATGAAAAGGGAGGCTCTAAATGGATATTCTTTACGCTAATCTCACTCTGCCCACTTGTGGAGGCCATGGCCAATGCTAAGCAATTTAGGCAATCTGAGATATAAATGACCTAAAAATGTGATCCTCAAGTGTTAGCCTGCCTCAGAATCCCCTGGAGGGCTGGCTGAAGCACTCTCAAGAGTTTCTGATTCTGTATGCCTGAAATGAAGCCTGGGAATTTGCATTTGAACAAGTTCAAGGAGATGCTAATGCTAATGGTCCTAGGAACACACTCTGAGAACAATTTACCTGAAGAATAACCTCTTTTAAGTAGATAGAGGTAGTCAAAAATTTACTGGATTCCCAAGGAATCTAACTTGCCCTTCTTTCCTCCTACCTGTCCAGAACTCATGACCAAAGACACTGGACACTCCACTCTTGTTTGCAGGGCAGTGATAAGTGTATTTTTCAGTGTCAGTCCTTGAGACGTGGGATATATTTATACAAAGGAGTCATGACAGGCAGCACGAGGTAGTGGTTGAGAGTATGAGACTTAGAATGAGACCACCCCGAGTCTAAATCCTGGCTCTGACTCTCACAACCTGCGTGATTTTAAACACATTAATCAAGTTCTTTCTTATGCTCCTTAAAGTAGGGGTGATGGTATCACCTACTACTCTGTGCTGTGGTGAGCATAAATAAGATAATTAATGTGACACACTTAACACTGTGTCTAATACAGTTTACATTGAATATATAACATTCATAATAATTTATTAAATTATTTAAAAGGCACTTAGGTAAAGTCAGAATATGATTATTGGCAGTATATGTTGGTATAGCCAAATGGACTTCCAAATGAGTTTTGAAGCATAATGTGTTTATAATTTGATGACTGTGTAGATAAATAATGCTTAAGCCATCTATAATAAACAATCTATAATATTTTTCTCTTAGGTACAGCCATAAAATGGCAGGTACAAGCATATTTGGTTGTTGCTTACTCTGTTCTGAGTCTTTCTCCATAGAAACAAGACTTGTTGATGGTACCACACAGCTGAGCATGCTAAAGACAGACAGAGTCATCAGTGACGACCTTGATTACACACAGGACAGTGATGTCCCCAAGGCTTGATCATCTTCTTTATATGCTCCCTTATTGGCCCTTTGTATATTTATTTGCATCTACCTGGAACACTATTTCTACTAACCCCTCTTGCTTAACTGATTCATATTCAGTTTTTTAGATTTCACTTTGGATTTTGTTCTAAGTGTGAATCAGAAAACATCTTATATATTTCCTAATAAAGCATCTACTATGATAAATTTTAATTCAATATTTTATTGTTTACATACATTATTAGATTCAAAGTTCCTTGAAAGTAGAGACCATCTATACTTAAGTTAGGCAATAAACAATTACTGAGTGCCTACTATGTAGTAGGATAGGTGCTGGGCATTCAAAGTTGAATAAGACTCTATTTCCCAGTGATACCAAAAAGACCTATGAGTAGATGTAATAATGGGATGGAACCTAATTTTGAACTGGAATTAAGGAAAGGTCTTCCTTTCCTGTCATTTAAGTTGAGCTTTAATAAAGATGATAAAGAATTACTCACATGGACAGTGTCGTGAAGAGCATTCAAGGCTAGTGTATATCTATGAAGAACTTAAGTTGGGAAAATGCTTAATGAGTTCCAGAAAAGATAGAAGCAAATTTGACTGGACCATGGTGAGCAAGGGTAATGTTAGATGCAAAATGAACCCAGAGATGTGTTAGAAGCAAAACATAAGTTCTTATAGGTGATGTTAAAGACTTTGAATGATGAGAGCAAAATCAGAGGGTATTTTCTTATAGAATGAGATATAGAAGAGTTTTTTTTTTCCCCAAGGAGTATTAACTGTGTCAAATGCTGTGGAAGATCAAGAAGGATGAGGACTAAAAGAGCTCCACTGGAATGAACATCACAGAGGACACTGGAATTTCATCAAAAGCAATTTTGGTGGTGTGGAATAAGTAGAAATCAACTTTGACTTGAGTGATTGTAAAATCAGAAAGAGGAAACATATGAAAAATTCTGCCAAGAACCCTGATTTATTGCAGAAATAGGATGCTAGCTGGATGGGGCTTGAGGGTTAAAAAGGCTGTTTTTTTTTTTTTTTTTTAGTGGGAAACATACACATACACATCTTGTGGGGACAAGATTGAGTAAGTGCCAACTCAATATTTTAATATTAAGATATTAAAGTAAAACTCCTTGTTCAGTTAAATTGAAAATCTAGAGTTAGACATCCATTATAACTCAGAGCCATTTATTTTACAATTTTATTCTCTAGCCTTAAAGTTCAACAGTAAGCAGCGACTTTTTCTATTTTGCACGCCTAATACCTAGAGTCTAATCCATTACAAGTTACTTTAGAAAATTTAAATGTCAAGAAATATATTTTTTCTGTATAAAATCTTGAGTTATATTCCTTTTTAAACTTTACAGATGTCAACACTTCCCATACGTGCAGAAATTACTTCTACTCTGATATCAGTATTTCAAAGCCCTTTAATTACTAAAATATGCATGTTATACATTTTAGTAATGTACAGTTTTTTTAAATCAAGGAACAAGCAAAAATAATAAATTTACAAATTATAAAACCATACAATTTTAAATTTAGTTGACATGGAAAAATATCCTTTAAAAAAGGAATATTATTCTTTTCATAAATTAAAAGGACTTGGTCATAATTTTCAGCCTTGTGGACATGATCGATCAGAATGGAGTGATGAGCTTCATAAATAAGACACAGGCCTCCATGTGATGCTGATATTCCTTCAGGTGAAAAAAGCAATTTTTTCTCACTTTTTCCTTGGTTTTTCATCATGCGAAAGTCAATTTTCTAAACAAAATTGTGCATCTCAGTAGGAGGAGCTGAAGGTCAAGGTGTCACCAAAATTTGTAGCAAAAACTATGGGCTTTTTGGTTGATAGGGTGGTTACTGACCGGAATAAAGATGGAAGAAAAATTATGATTTTCATACCAAGACCAGCAAATTCACCAGTGTTGTTTTTAGTAGAGAAAAACATCATCATTTCTACCATCTCCCTCAACTTGTTTATCCCATCTGTCAGATTCTGTGTGATTCTTTTTTGAGGCAGGCGAGTTCAGTCCTTTCTCCCAGTAGAGTTTGACAGTGAGTTAATCAGCTTTAGGGGCTACTGAATACTGTCTAATGGGGCAGGATGACGGGTCCTATTTCCTCTCTTTCCTCTGCTCAAAATATTGTTGCAAATGTAAAGTGAAGACCCCGGAAGCTTCATCAAGTCACACATCACAGGGCATCAAATGGATATTTTTGAACATACTTGACACAACATAAACAGTACAAAATCAGGTTCTGTGACTCCAATAATGTCTCCGCAGTGAGTGAGAAAAGCATCCGCATGGGAATTTTAAAAAAATTACTCCTCAACCCTAAACAAAGAACTCTATCAGGAGGGCAATCTAATCTTCCGAAGAGGCTGCTATACACTGTCAGATACTCCTGCTGTTCCAATAACCCCTTTCGAGAGAAAGGGTATCATGGAGACTTGCAGTTAATTAAAGCTATTTAATGTAGCAGATAGTTTTTCTCTTCCAAGTTTCTGGAAATTTCCTTTTTAGAACTATTTAAATGAGTTAATCATTGCCTCAGATTCCACTGGGCACTTCATGCTTGCTTTGCAAGTCTTCTCTGTTGAATGTCTCTTCCTAACAGCCTCAGGCAAAGCTCAAGGCAGCCTTAAAGGGGATTCTGCCTAAATTATAAAATTCTCCTTGTTCCCAAGAAACCACTGTTTAATTTCAGGCAGTCCCCACGGGGAGTGGGACATATTTGCACAAAAAGCATGATAAGAGGGTGAACACTTTTATTGGTTTCACATAATCAAATCTCTCTTTTTAATTATCTCCTCTTAGGTGACTATCCCAGGCTAAAGCCACCCATATCCCTTTTTCCTTCTAAAAAGATTTTAAATAGTAAAGCTACTCAAGTACTCATCACCTGTGACATAAAAATGTGCTGGTAGGTAGGGAAAAACATCCAAGTTTTATTTTTATTTCAACAGGATACTAATATCCTCGGACCTTTCCATTTTCTTCTTATTTTTTTCCCCTTTCTAGTTTAAGTATTGCAGGATAAATCCGAAACTATAAATAAATACTCAAAACTATTCCATTTACAAAAGTGTATTTTTCAATGGGAAAATAAAAGCCAAAGTCATTGATTTAATTTGACAGTCAGTTTCTCACCTAAGAGTGTATTTTTGTACTTACGTTTAACTCCCTGGAAGTGAGAAGCAAGAGATTAGGTATAGAATTGAGGAAGTTATCAAATAAGCTACTCCAACAAGATCAGAAAAAAAAAAAAAAAAAAGAAATGTGTAGAAAGTGCTGAGCACAAGCCTATCAGAGTGTAAAAGGAAATGGCAATACCGAATCTATGCATATTCTGTCTTCTAGACTTTTCCATCTGGATTAGAGCTAGAACTTTAGACTCACAATGTGCAAATTCTTACTCATGTTACATTCTTTCCCTCTTCCTCTCAATCCTGCAATCTGATTAGCCCTTTATATGGTGTTTCTTTCCTACTTTCCTAAATTAACAGCCCCATTATCTGCTTAGCCATCTCAGTTAGAAATTATAGAGTTGTCTCCATCACTTCTCTGGCCCACATCTTGGAGTATCATTCATAACCATCACGTTACTTTATCGGGTCAAGTATATCCATCTCTTCCACGCTACTGGCTCTGTCCGATTTTCTATTTAGATGCTCATAAATTCTTCACTGTGCTATAACATAGCTTCTGGCCACCAGCATCTTTTTTATCTGCTACTGCCATGAGGATTATTTTCTAAGACTGGAGCTATACACAGTCAAGCTGTTGAGTTAACAAACTGTTTCCTGGATTCTATGGCATGAAACTTTAATACACTTTCTCATAGGCATAAAAAAAATGATTAAAATCCCTGTAAAACTGACAACTTTTAGTTCTCATTTCTATAATTCACATTCCTTTGAATCTTACAATGCTGCGTCCATCTTTATGTGTCATTATTTGTGAACTGCTTTCACTACTCTAATTGCTCTTTGCTAATATCAGCTATATCCCTGTCGCCTAAATGGGATTTGTTCCAGTAAAAATTAGAAAAAAAATGTGATTTCCTTTCTCATTTGGTGGGGGAAATCTCTTATATATTTGCCAATTTTTTTTTTAAATTTAAAGAAACCCCCAAATATGAAGTAGTATACATAACATTAATTCTTTCCCCCAAATAGGAAAATATCCTCCCTGTCAGTAATATGTTTGCACCATGGCACTAAATCTTTTCTAGCAACATCTTTATGAGTGAACAATTAGATTTTTAAAGATACCACACTACCTTTTGATCTCACACTTTAAAGCCAAACACTCCCTAAGATTTTGCTCTTTAAAGAATTCTTAACAATGTTCCAAATATAATAACAGATCTCCCTTGTAGTCTACTTAAATTGTATACATACATTTAAATATTAATTTTAAGATTCTGTTAAAGACGACTTGTGAATCTTTCATGAATTTTTGATAATTTTATTTAAAGAAACATCATAGCCTTGAAGAGCCATGACTCTGCTTTTGACACTCAAGTTCTTTTTTTTTTTAATCTTGAGATAAATGATTTATTCTACAAATGATGATTGGTGTGAAGTAGATGTGAGGATTCTCTTATATAATTGGATGCTCTCCCCACTCCCACCTCCAAGCGTGTACCTCTCACTGGCTGGGAATCTCTAAATTAGAGCAATTAAATCTAAGCGATAGACCTCAAATGAATGAGCTTTCTTTCCCTAAATGCAGAAATAAGTTCAAAAGGAAAGAGACTACTGAAGTTGGAGAGAAATGCAAGGCACAGGGGAGTGGAGGGTCAATGATTTAATTCTGGACCATAGAGGTGTTTCTGGGGTCCTGCCCACCTCCACCTGAAGGCTTTATAGTACAAACACCTGAAACTTTTTTTAAAAATTGTATCTTTTTAAAAAAAAATTTGAGGTATAATTGACATATAACATTATATTAGTTTCAGGTGTACAACGTAATCAATATTTGCATACACTGTGATCACCACAATAAGTCTAGTTACCATTTGTAACCATAAAAACTTACAAATATTTTTTCTTGTGTGAGAACTTTTAAGATTTGCTCTCTTAGCAACTTTCAAATATGTACTACAATGTCATTGACTATAGTCACCATGCTGTGCATTACATTCCCATGATGTTATTTATTTTACAACTGGAAATTTGTACTTCCTGACCCCCTTTACTCATTTTTGCCCACTCTCCTATTTCCCTCCCCCTCTGGCAACCACCAGTCTGTTCTTTGGATCTATGAGTTTTGTTTTGTCTTGTTATTTTGTTTTTTAGATTCCACATATAAGTGAAATCATATGGTATTTGTCTTTCTCTGTCTAACTTATTTCACTTAGAATAATATCCTCAAGCTCCATCCATGGCAAGGTTTCATTCTTTTTTATGACTGAGTAGTATCCCATTGTGTACATATACTATTAGACTGTTTCTGTATCCTGGCTCTTGTAAATAATGCTGCAGTGAACATGAGGGTGCATATATCCTTTTGAATCAGTGTTTTTTTTCCTTTGGATAAATACCCAGAAGTGGAATTGTTGGATCATATGCTAATTATATTTTTAATTTTTTGAGGAATCTTCATTTTGTTTTCCATAGTGGAAAACATAGTGGTGTTTCCCACCAGTTCACGAGGGTCCCTTTTTCTCCACATCCTCGCCAACATTTGTTATTCCTTGTCTTTTTGATAACAGCCTTCCTGACAGGTGTGAAGTCTGACACTCTTTATTAGAAGGCTTTCTCCACCACCTCTCCCTACCCCTTGCTGAACATCGCATTCTTAAGTATTCGAAGGAGCGGATGGTGACACCTTCTCCATAGCTTTTGTTTGTTGCTGCTGCTGCTATTGTTCAAACTTTCTTCACTTAGTTTCAACCTATTTTATTTTGAAGTGATTATTCTTAGTTCTTACAAGTATTCCCTTTATTATTTGGGCTATATTTCTCTAGTTTACCAAACTCTCCTGAAGTATTTTGCTAAATCCAGTGATCATTTCTCCTTGACTAAAACTCCAAAGTATTAAGTGTATCACTTGATGCACATGTAATTGCCAAGGTCTTTTCCCTGCCATCCTAATTCCAGCCTTCCTGGCTTCTGAACACTTTTGTTCATTGCCATAGGAACTGTGTCTCTTATATTCCATTTGTGTTACTTTTGTACTTGAAATATTCCCGGACATGAGAAAATAACTCATCTTCTGTTGTCTACTCCAAACTTGACTGACTGTTTAAGATACAAATCAAGTTTTATCTCCTTTGAACTCTTTCAAAGACTCCAGAGACATCTTTTTTTTTTTTTCATAAATAGAAATTTAATATTCTACGCTATAATGTTCCAATTATACCAATAGGTAGGGGCTGAATTGTGTCTCCACACAATTCACATCCCACTACCTCAGGATGTGGCTGGATTTGAAATAGAACCTCAAAAGAGGTAATTAAGGTTAAATGAGATCATATGAGAGGACCTTAATCCAATCTGACTGATGACTACAAAAAGAGGAGATTTGGGCACACAAAGAGACACCAAGGGCATGTGTGTAGAGAGATCCAGCAAGAGGGTGGCTATCTGAAAGCCAAGAAGATTCCTCAGGAGAAACCAGCATTTCTGGCACCTCGGTTTTGGACTTTCAACCTCGAGAATTGTGAGAAAATAAATTTGTGTTGTTTAAGCCACCCAGACTGGCAGCCTTCATAAATTAATACATACACAAATACAAACTTAGCTGTAAAAATGCATGAGATAATAATTCAATTTTATATACATCAAATTAATTGGATATAAGTATTTTATGATAAATCAGAAAAAAAGACAAGTGAATGTTAAACCTGGTTATTATTATGTTTTCTGTGAAAAAAACATAACTGGTTGCTGGTTGCTTCTACCAGCATTTGTATCAAGACTATGTAATTGAAATAAATTCTGAATTCATTACTTTAAAAACCTGGTCAGTGCGGGGACTAATGGAAAATGTAAGCTATTGATTTCTGTAGAAGGATTACAAGTGTTCTTAGATAAGTTATGTTTATTGAAGAAAAAGAATAAAGAAAAAGGTTATTGAAAAGGAAAATTAATAAGTTTCCCTCAAATCATTTTAAGGTACACAAAGAATATGAAAGTCAGGCTAATATACATGGTCTTGAATCTCAAACACGCCACATTTACTTTGCAAGAAAGTGGGAAAGTAGCTTGACTTCTGGACTATAATGAACTGGAGTATCTCTTTATTAATAAAGAAACATTTTAATATTTCACAGGCTGTTGATAGGATTACATGTATATATCACCACCTAATAGAGTTTTTAGCATATGCAAGCAATCAGTAAATAGGGTTATCATCATCTCATTTAGAAAACTGTAAATAAATGGATTGAGATGAGTCACTGGTTGGTGGCCTGAGAAAGACTGCAAGGCAGCTTGAAGGTGAGGGAACTTTGTCCTTGAATACCTAGTCAAAGTGAGATAAATAAGGAAAATGTGAAGATACATAAGAAAGGTTCAAAACTATGTATACTTATGATCCACCATATCACTTATCTCTTTTTTGACACATTTGTCTATTCAGCTGTTTCTTATTAGGTATTAGTGATACTTCTTTTGTTCTTATGTTATTACCTTGAATTTTTCTCAGACTTCAGTGAGGAAGAATACTTTAGAAGTTTAAAAAAATCCATAACACTACAAGTGATAGAGTCAACATTTAAATGGGCTGTATGTGTCTGAGGGTGAATATATTTTGTAGGAAGAGGGAAAGTCATCAAGGTTAATTAGAAATGAAATGAGTTTAATTAATTAGAAAACTTAGGAGAAATTATGTCAGCTATTGATGTAATGAAGAGAAAGAGATGTACAAAGGGGGAGAGAGAAAAGAAAAAGAGAAAGAAGGAGAGGTTGAGATAGAGAGAGAGAGAGAGAGGAAAATACAAGCAGAATTATGGAAAATTTTCATTCTCATTCTTTTGACCACCAGAGACAGAAAAGTTAAGAACACAAGGGAAATTAACATAACAAAGCTATAGAGTCACCAAAGACTGGAGCTGTGCCAATAGTACTCCCAGTTTCTCTGGAGGTGGGGCCCTCACCTTAAGGTGATTATGGTAAATGAGAAAAATGAATGTAAATAAAATAAACAGTAGGCAGAGGGCATGCCAAAGTGATTTAATGAGCTGCCATTTGGAGAAAGTCCTAAGGAGTGTCTGGACAGGCCAGTGCCATGAACAAGATGAGCTCATGAGAGACAAAACTTGACTTATGTATAGAAAGGTTGCTGTGTGTTTGAGAGCCGAATGTTTCTCTCCATGGCTCACACTCAAGTTGGTGTAATTTATCAATCATGTTGTTGCATGTATCCTTGGTTTCTTCCATCTCCCAGCACCATGGCCTGGGAGTAATGATCAATTACTAAATGGCAGAATTTCCTTCTCCTGGGCATCTGGGCTAGGGAATTTGGAGCGCTGGTGGCAGTGCATCCCTCATAGCTCACCTTGATCCCCTTGTCTTCACTCTTGCCCAGCAGACTTGTGCTCACCTATATACAACCAGAGAGGCAACGGAGTTGATATTCCCATAATGATTTGCATTAGCTATGCTGAGGGAATGACTTCATTTGAAAGAAAAATAATTGTAGAGAGAATTATAGTTTTTTAACATGGGAAATGAATATTCAGATCAGTGTAATCACTTCGTATGTCAACATGTCATATCTATGGTATCGCATAATGGCTGTCCTGCAAACAGAAATAATGAAATACTGACATCAATGAATCTCTAGAAATAGATATGCCAATCCAGGCCGGTAAATTTCTTGTGTTAACTGACAAATTAATATGGGATTCTAGGCTTTCTAAAGTGTGTATAATATTATAAAATCAAAATATGATACCTCTGGCTAACATGGAATAGAATGAGATATTACGAGACACTAGTAACAGGTTAAGGACCTTCACACGGAGTACTCAGATAAGGATGGAAGATTCTTTTCAAATCTGGTAACCTTTCAACCCTTAGATACCCAGCCTTCTTGGAGACATATTACATTGTCTTATTAATTCCGTAAAAGCCCAAGTCCAACCACCTCTATGCAGCATTGAACACTCTACAACATCACATAAAATCTAAATTAAAATAAATTGAAATGTTTGGGGATTTGGAGAATCTTTGGAACAACTCGATAGAATGAAAATTAGCCCAATATACAATAAGAAAACTCACTTTACATTCTTTTAGTAAAAAGGCTGAAAAAAGCAGATGAACACAAAGAAATAGATTGGAATTATTTGCCAAAAATCAAGCAACTGTTTTCCCTGGGGCAAAGTGAAAAAATTTCCAGTTACACATCATATTTTACCCACACATGGTGGCTGCCCCTGCTTTGCTTCTGAGTATGCCAAATGATTGTAGGGAGTGGCATCCTCACAAAGCCACACTTTTCAGACATGGATTCAAGATACATTTCATTCATGCTCTTGATTTGCCACTGTCTGGAGCTCCCTGACTAAGAGAACTTCAGCAACATTAGTTACTTCCCCTTGGGGTTCCCACCATCTCTTCATATTCCTTAAAAGACAATTGTATTGTGTGCAGTTCATATGATTAACTTCATAAATATTTCTGAAAGTGACTACTACTTATAAAGCTTAAACCTAGTCTAGATTTATGAAAGTGAAGCATTGTGAGAATAACTATTTAAATGAACTCATATAAGGCTTAATAAAAACTTAACTGGGGGCTTCCCTGGTGGCGCAGTGGTTAAGAATCCGCCTGCCAATGCAGGGGACATGGGTTTGAGCCCTGGTCCAGGAAGATCCCACATGCCGCAGAGCAACTAAGCCCGTGTGCCACAACTACTGAGCCTGCGCTCTAGAGCCCGCAAGCCACAACTACTGAGCCCACGTGCCACAACTACTGAAGCCCGCGCACCTAGAGCCCATGCTCCGCAGCAAGAGAAGCCACCACAATGAGAAGCCCGTGCACTGCAATGAAGAGTAGCCCCTGCTTGCTGCAACTAGAGAAAAAGCCCACACGCAGCAACGAAGACCCAATGCAGCCAAAGATAAATAAATAAAAAAAAAACAAAATAAAAACAACTTAACTGAGTTTTTTCTTGTTTCTTTTTTCTTTTCTTTTGTGGTTAGTAAGTATGGTGAGACTAAAAACATTTTCCAAAATAGCGTAGATTTGCAAACAAAACATATTTTCTTGGCTGAATGTTCAACCCTATAAGATTTTCACATTTATGTAAGTTGTTCCGTCTGTTCCAGTTTTGATTACCGTGCTTCACATGCAGAGAGAAGGATAATTTTTTTCTGGTATTTCATCTTAAGGGCTTTGCATATCATTTCATTTCTATTTTTCCTTTTCTTTTTAGACAAAAGGCACTTGCCAAGGTCAAGGCATGTTTCTCTAAAGGTGGATATTGAGGGGAATGTGTAAACAAATGGTAGAAGAAATAAGATAATTGCTTATTTTATTCCCTTGACTAAGCTAACCCCAAATCATTACAACCACTTGCCCCCTGTTTCTATCACTGTCACTTGTCTCCCTCCTGCCTTCTTCCTCTTCTTTCCATTGTTTGAATGGATATTCATAAGCTTCAGAAAATTAATCATACAGAACTGTTTTTAACATGAATCTGCCCTGAGAAGACTTTCAAACAATTAGCCTCTTTGCAAGTGTTCAAAGATGTAATACATATTGCCAAGATTGTAAAGTCTCCAGATTCCTTGCTTCCTGTCATTGATCTAGATTAACCTAGTCTTTCAAGATTTTATTTCAATTGCTGTTGAGAACATAGACAGAAGATGGCACTGTTTACTCATTATTAAAAAGGTCAGCAACCACTTTAAAGAAAAAAACAATGCTTCTCTGCTAGGAAAACATATAGTATTATTAGAACTCAGACTACATATATAATGAACATAATTTTTGAACATTACGATAAGAAATATACATTTAAAATTAGACAAGGTAAACTAAACCGTGGAAAACAGTCTTCCTGTGCACTGAATTTTCAGGAATAGCCCATTTCAAATGGAATGCAATTGTAGTCACATGCAGTGTAGGGATTGGCCAGGGACCTGGGTTCAAGTCCCAACTCTACCATTACAAACCATAAGACCTTGGACAAGTTGCTTAAGACAACCCTCTCTCTGAGTCTAAATATCCTTACTGTAAAATGGGGGTAATAACACCTATTCTGTAGGGTTGTTTTGTGGATTGAATGAGCACGCAGTAAAAGTACATTAACAATGCTAGACTGTAAGTCTTTGGTTATCTTGTTAATAAGACATCTATCATCCTCAAATAGCGAAATGCTTAACCTAGAAAAGCAGTGTAGAAATTGATTAAATGACTGAAAAGAAAACCCATAACTTAATTGAATTTTGTGTTGGCTTACAGATGATTCCTATTTAAACAAGAAGCAGGGCAAGTGTAAAAAAAAATTAATTAGTTACTAATCTTTAACTCTAGAGCACTTGACAATATCAATATTTTCTTTTTCTCACAGAAATGTGTTTATCCCCAATTAAATGATTGAAGATATTTCATTAATAATCAGGGAAAATCTTATTCAAGTTTTCTGAAGCACTAAGAGAATAACCTATTCTATCTAGATAGAAATAAAAGTATTGTTCTTTATGTTTTACTCTATTTATTATAGTAATTGTAGATATTTCTTCATAACCTACCTTTCCTTTGAGAAATTTAAATGGTAAGGTAACATGTGATAGAATATTTTGCCCCATCGCTTCCTTGAAATTTAAAGACACATTATTATTAGTGTCTATACTAAAAATGAACATTTTAAATTGACATGCATAAAGGCTTACTTTATCTTGTAATATTTAATTGTGCAGTAATATTAACTTTAAGCATCAAAAGTTTAAATGGTTGTCTAGACATTTTTTAATATTTAAATATTCATTTTCATGACTCTCAAGTGATAGAGCTAGTCACAGATATGTATTTCCTCTTCTTGGGCACACAGCCAGCCATTTCCTGGTTCCTAAAGTTAGATGTGGTCATGTGACTGAGTTCCAGCCAATGGAATGTGCGTAGAAGAGATGGTGCCAGTTTCATGCCAGTGCTTCTAGGAAGAAGGTATGCTTCCAACCACAAAGGAGCTATTTTTCCTTTTATTGCTTAGATGCAGATGACAAAGGGCCCTAAGGGATAGCAAAGCCATGAAAGGGAAAGAATCTGGGTCCCGAAACTCCACCTAAAAGAATTCATCCATGGGCAAGTAACTATTATGTAAGTGGAAAATCGACTTCTCTTTGTTCTAGCAATTAGCATTGCCCAAAGGAACACTCCCATTAAAAAAAAAAAAAGGAGCTATCAATCACATTGTAGCATACAATGTACTACCATTCTTTAAACTTTCTCAGTTGAAATAGGGACATCAAGTAATAAGCACCTTTTGATGCAAGGGACAGGACGATTTGCTCATTCAGTTCACTGAAATTCTGTATAGTGGATGTTCACTTTTCATTAATCTATTTTTTTAAATTGATTAATATAGTTTTGGCTTCACTGGGTCTTCATTGCTGCACGTGGACTTTCTCTAGTTGCGGCGAGCGGGGGCTACTCTTCATTGTGGTGCACAGGCTTCTCATTGCATTGGCTTCTGTTGCTGTGGAGCACGGGCTCTGGACACACAGGCTTCAGTAGTGTGGCACATGGGCTCAGTAGTTGTGGCTCGCAGGCTCTAGAGCGCAGGCTCAGTAGTTGTGGTGCACGAGCTTAGTTGCTCCGCGGCATGTGGGATCCTCCCGGGCCAGGGCTCGAACCCATGTCCCCTGCATTGGCAGGCGGATTCTTAACCACTGCGCCACCAGGGAAGTCCCTATATATTTTTTTTAACTAAAAATACCAAACAATGGCTCATCAATTGTTAGCTTTAGAGCACATCTGCACAGATATCTCCTCCTCATGCGTCTGCTCCATTTGCTCCACTAGACAGTATAATGCCAGAAAAATATTTAAAACTAAAATTGTTAGCAGCCTTATACCTTCCAAGGGATGGGGATGAGTGGCATAATAGTTATTTCCCATTTTATTACTCTTTTCCCAGAGTCTAAAGTGCAGCAAGGAAGTTAGAAATTCCTAAATTGCAGCTATTTCTTTACTGTAGAAGAAAAGGACCTGGAAGATCGCCCATCGTAGAAACTACTCAATAATCAGTCTCTGGTGGTACAGAAATCACTGGAGGCCTTGAGGCAAGCAGAGAATGGAAAGTTAAGTTTTCCCGATGATAACGTAATGGTTGGATGGATGGTGAGAGAAGAGGTACAGTCTTAAGCAAAGGGGCTGGCAATTTTTAGTAAAGCTTGATGCATCCCACTGCTTTTGGTGTAGTTTACAGTGAGGTCACGGGCTGGCTGGTTCTTTTCCAGTCTCTGCTCTTTTCCTCCTGCTCTATGCTGTAGATTCATGTAGTGTCTCTCTTGCTGGTTTCCATTTGGACTTGGCCAGTGCGAAGTGAGGCAGGAGATTGATGGGCCCCAGGCTGAACAGCTGGAGTGTGTCCCCTGTGGACAGATACACCAACATGAAGAGAACAGGAAGATAACAGGAGAAGCTGAGCCCTGCCCAGATAAAAGATAGAGACCACATGTTTCTCATTCTCGAGGTCAACGAGAACTTCCCGACTATGCATGTGCACAAAAGCTCCTTGCAGGTCAGAAAGGGAGTGATGTCAACCTACCCATAGGCCTCTTTGCTAGAACCCATCTTGGCTAAGAGATGTGCACGCACACATGGGAGGACCCTGAGATAAACCAAATACGGACTCAGAACCAGGCAGAGCAAGATGATTGGCCAAAGGAAACCTGGAAGAAATGCCCCATGTAAGTGATTTAAAATAGCAGTCCCCAACCTTTTTGGCACCGGGGACCGGGTTCATGGAAGACAACTTTTCCATGGACTGGGGGTGGGGGGTTGGGGGAGCGAGGGGGATGGTTCAGGCGCTACTGCGAGTGATGGGGAGCAATGATAGGGCGCGGCTGATGAAATGTCACTCGCTCGCCGGCCGCTCACCTCCTGCTGTGCGGCCCGGTTCCTAACGGGCCGAGGACCGATACCGGGCCATGGCCCGCGGGTTGGGGACCCCTGATTTAAACTACCACGAGGGCGCGACTCTCTCTCTGAGTCCTCCCATGTGTCTATCCACACGTACTCTTTTTCCTCCTAATAAACACTTGTCACGCTACTTTCCATCTTTGTGGGAATTCATTTCTGCAAAGCCGAAGGGCCAGGGGCCTTCTTACTGGTCACTGGTCTAGTGGCTAGGATTCAGTGCTCTCACTGCCACAGCCTGACTTCAATCTCTAGCCGGGAATCGAAATCCTGCTTCAAGCTGCTGCAGGCCAAGGCCACCCGAGATCGGGAAGCACTTGTTGAAAGGTGGGTGATAGAAGGAGAGAGGGAGCGAGGTGTTTCTCCTCCATCCCTCTCCTGCATAGGATTCTGGAAGGCCCTGATGTCACTGACAGTACCTAGATCTGACCACTGCCTCTTTCCCTGGCCCCTTCAGGCCTAGGGTGGCAATGACCTTCCTGTTTTTCCAGTCCCCGACTGTTGCTGTCTCCATTTTTCGTTCTCAAACCTCTAAATAGTCTCTTTATTAAAGTCTTTTTGGTTAAACACTTCTGAGGGGTTCTTCTCCTTCCCACATTCTGTTCGGTAGTGTGTTGGTGGTGGTGGTAAATTATAGAAAAGGTACTGAGCCCATGCTTAGTCTGGTCCTCATAGTAATTTAAAAGTCTTTGAAAGCAAACTTGACATTGAAGTTATACTGGTTCACTGACATAAAACTTTAATGATCTTCTGTACCCAGAGAGTACAACGAGATCATTTGTATACCTTCAGTGTTGCTTACAAATATGTAAACATTGTGAATACAGTGTCATAGGCATTTACTCCAAGCGTTCCTCTATTGAAAGTATTCAAACAAATAAACCCCAAACCAATCTGTTTTTATCCAAGCTTCACTTTCCAGCAGATGCTGAGCTTTTGGGTTGGGGGAGGATCTATGACTTCCAGATTTTAGTGGTATGTGTACACGAGAGGAATACGCGAATTCTTTAGCAGAAAGAAGAGAAGAAAATAGTCACAGGATCGAAAACAAAATAAGATCAACAATTCATCAAGAAGAGGATTCTTACAGCTATAAATGACTGTATGTACTTAAGCTGCCTGGGAATGTTGAGAAATCTCGGGAGAATACAGTATGCCTCACAAAAAGTGGGTTTATTAATAGAGCCAATTTAAAAAATGAATTTCAAGTAACAGTAACCCCAGCTAATAACTGGTTAACACAAGTCTAAAATATAAGCTACACAGATTTATGGGTTTGATTTTTTTTTCTTGAAGAATGTATATGTTCCTTTGACTTATGTTTATAACTTTTTATTTTAGACTGGTTTTAGATTTACAGAAAAGTTTTGAAGATAGTACAGAATTCCCATATACCTCATGCCCAGTTTCCCCTTTTGTTAACGTCTTAGGTTACATTTCAACTAATGAACTGGTATTGATACACTATTATTAACTAAAGTACATGCTTTATGCTGATTACCTTAGCTTTTACTGAATGTCTTTTTCTGTTCCAGGATTCTATCCAGGACACCACATGACATTTAGCTGTCAGGTCTCTTTAGGCTCCCCTTGGCTATGAAATTTCCTCAGACTTTCCTTGTTTCTGACAGCCTTGACAGTTTTAAGGAGATTTTTGGGAGGGGGAACACAGGGGTTGAAGTGCCTTTTTCATTACATCCTATTAAGGGTGTATACTATCAACATGACTTGTTACCAATGATGTCAATGCCTTATTTTTTGATGCATATATTCTAGGGTACTAGACTGAAAACCCTCTGAGGATGGAGACTGTCTTGTTCTTTATCATGTATAAACTACATGCTGTCACTGCTAAAAATGACTAGTTTATGAATTTCCCAACATTTTAACATGTGAGACATAAAGACCATGCAGAAGCAGGCAGCATTATTTTCCTCCCCCATAGGTTTGACAAAATTATGTAAAGCTGGCTACAAAATATCATAATAAAAGTGGATGCATGCTACATGAAACTGGGAAATCATATTTTTATTGATGTCAAGTATCTTCTCATCTTATTGTTGTGCTATATTGCTCTTTGAAATTCTTTGTTTAAAATTCTTTTAAAAAGTCAGAAAAGCATGTGACCCTAGATGTTTGGCAGCCCTGTTCCTCAGCCCCACTATTCTTAATACCAAGAATCCAGAATCTTTTTTTCATCAATTCCTTTGGGGAGAGTCTACATTAACCTTCACAGATTTGGGGGCGGGGATGAGCACTTGTTCTGGGATTGCCTAGAAGTTCATCAGTGAAGAAGAATGCTGTGTCTTTTGTGTGTCTTTTGCTTACTGCAATGGCTGCAGGTGTGGGAAATGTCCTAATTAGCATCAACTGTGTTCCAAGGCTTAGAAACTTGTCATAGAAACCTCTGGGAGTCCAGTAAGGGCCTTCTCTCTTGCAGGTACAGACACATTTCTTGTACCTAGACTATCTTTTTCTGTCTTAGGTTCTTTTGCTTTTCCTGAAGCTCAATTTGCACCTGCGGAATATTGCTAGAGTATGCAGGGAGAAAAGGAGGCAGCCTAAGGAAAATGAAGAAGTGTTGATTCTTTTCTTGATATGTTTTTCTTTTTTTACTCTAGTTCAGACAGCTTCACTGAGTTCATAACTTGGTGGTAAGCAGATTCACATTTTTACTTTCCATGATGACTCTTTTCCCAATCAATCTTCAGGGTCTATCTCCTTGTATAATTTTCCGGATCATATCAGGATCTTCTAAGTAACATGGAAGGATAAGTTTCCAGCTTACAAAATAATGCCAATGTACCTATTACATTTGCTTTTTCTAAAAATACAAATAGCATAGGTTTTCTCCCAGTATATGCAAACTAACAATTAAACAAGACACTCATATTTGTAATTTGCTTTAGGAATATCTTTTTATTTATATTTTCATGTTTCAAGTATAAAAGATATGATATAATTTTGCTTCTTTTGCATTTATTATATTCATTCTATTTCCATTAAAGTTGTTTATTAATAACTCTCAGACTCTATTGTTTTCTTCTTGAAAAAAATATCCATTTCAGAAGCTTGTGATTATGTATCTTAATTCTATTTGGTCAAGTAAAATGATGTAAAATTATCTATTGTATGTTAAAGAGAATTGCTGATTCTTATTCAATAGGTTGACATCAGGTGGGGAGATGGAAAGACATTGTACTACTTGATTGACATAAGCAAATCTTGTATACTATAACTTGAACATATAGTCCTCTTGCCCTTCGTCAATTTGCCAGACATCATTTGGGGCCATATCAGCTTTATTTGCTATGAACAGTTATATTTATTAACACAACTATTATTTATTTAGCACTCACTATGAGGTAAGCATTGTGTTAGACATTGGGTATCTAAGACTAATACAAAACAGATGAGGTTTCTGCATTCAAGAAGCTTATAGTCTAGTAAGAGAAAAGGTATTGTACTTAATTAATTATTTTTTAAGGTTTTTAAAAGTAAATTTATTTTTTCCTCTTACATACAGTCCATGCAAGCTGTGATTTCTGTAAGATTCTATTAATTAAATTTTATTTAATATATAAGATAGATAAACAACAAGGACCTATTGTATAGCACAGGGAACTATATTCAATATCTTTCTCTTTTAACTTTTTATTTTATATTGTAGTATAGACGATTAACAATGTTGTGATAGTTTCAGGTGCACAGCAAAGCGACTCAGCCATACATATACATGTATCCATTCTCCCTCAGACTCCCCTCCCATCCAGGCTGCCATATAACATTGAGCAGAGTTCCCTGTGCTATACAGTAGGTCCTTGTTGGTTATCCTTTTTAAATATAGCAGTGTGTACATGTCAGTCCCAAACTCCCTAACTATCCCTTCCCTCCACCCTTCTCCCCCGGTAACCATAAGTTCGTTAGCTCTAAGTCTGTGAGTCCATTTCTGTTTTGTAAATACGTTCATTTGTATCATTTCTTTTTAGATTCCTCATATAAGCGATATCATATGATATTTCTCTTTCTCTGTCTGACTTACTTCACTCAGTATGACAGTCCATGGTGCTGCAAATGGCATTATTTTTCTTTTTTATGGCTAATAGTCCATTGTACCACATCTTCTCTATATCCATTCCTCCGTTGATGGACATTTAGCTTGCTTCCATGTCTTGGCTATTGTAGACAGTGCTGAAGTGAACATTGGGGTGCATGCATCCTTTCAGATCATGTTTTTCTCAGGGTATATGCCCAGGAGTGGGATTGCAGGATCATATGGTAGCTCTATTTTTAGTTTTTTTAAGGAACCTCCATACTGCTCTCCATAGTGGCTGTTCCAATTTACATTCCCACCAACAGTGTAGGAGGGTTCCCTTCTCTCCACACCCTCTCTAGCATTTATTGTTTGTGGATTTTTTGATGATAGCCATTTTGACTGGTGTGAGGTGATATCTAATTGTAGTTTTGATTTGCATTTCTCTAATCATTAACGATGTTGAACATCTTTTCATGTGCCTCTTGGTCATCCATATGTCTTCCTTGGAAAAATGTCTACTTAAGTCTTCTGCCCATTTTTTGATTGGGTTGTTTGTTTTGATGATATTAAGCTGCATAAGCTGTTTGTAGATTTTGGAGACTAATCCCTTGTTGGTCACCTCATTTGCAAATATTTTCTCCCAATCTGTGGGTTGTCTTTTTGTTTTGTTTATGGTTTCCTTTGCTGTGCAAAAGCTTTTGAGTTTAATTAGGTCCCATTTGTTTATTTTTGTTTTTATTTCCATTACTCTGGGAGATGGATAGAAAAAGATATTGCTGCAATTTATGTCAGAGAGGGTTCTGCCTATGTTTTCGTCTAGGAGTTTTATAGTGTCCGGTCTCACATTTAGGTCTTTGATCCATTTTGAGCTTATTTTTGTGTATGGTGTTAAAGAATGATCTAATTTCATTTTTTTACATGTAGCTGTCCAGTTTTCCCAGCACTATTTGTTGAAGAGACTGTCTTTCCACCATCATATAGTCTTGGAGAGAAGGTATTTTAAAATGGTTACAAACCAAAGATAAATATACAACTCTGGAAAATGTTATAAAGCTGAGGTATACTATATACTTTTAAAATTAGTTTTATTTGAGATATAGTAAACGTGAAATATATACTTTGGGAGTGTACAATTTAGTGCTTTTTTGTTTGTTTTTTTTTTAGTATATTCAGAAGATTGTGCAACTGTCACCATTATCTAATTCCAGAACATTTTTATCACCCCTTAAAGGAACTCTATCGATATCCATTACCAGTCATTCCCTATCCCCTTTTCCCTATCCTGTAATCTGCTTTGTTTTAATGGGTTTGTTTATGCTAGACATGTCATGTAAATGGAGTCATATAATATGGAGCCACTGTGTCTGACTTGTTTCATCTAGCATAATGTTTTCAAGGTTTGTCCATGTTGTAGCATGAATATATCAATACTTTATATTTTATGAATCTAAATAATATTTCATTAATCTAAATAATATTCCATTGTGTGGACATACCACTTTTTGTTTATCCCTTTCACTAGGTGAAGGACATTTGCATTATTTCCATTTTTTGGCTCTTATAAATAATGCTGCTGTGAACATCTGTGTACACATTTTTGTTTGAACATATGTTTTTGATTTTGGGGAGTATATAACTAGGAGTAGGATTGTTGGATCTCATGGTACCCCTGTATGTAATTTTTTGAGGAACTACCAAACCTTTTCCCAAATTACTATACCATTTTACATTTCCATTAGCAATGCACAATGGTTCCAATTTCTTTATATTCTTTCGAACAGTTACTATTGGTGACCTTTTTATTATAGCCCATCCTAGTAGGTATGAAGTGTTAACTCATTGTTTTGATTTGTATTTCCTTAATGATTAATGATGTTAATATCTTTTCATGTACTTATTGGTCATTTGTATACTTTTTAAGAGAAACATCTATTCAGATGATTTGCCTGTTTTTAATTGGGTTATTTATCATTAAATAGTGTTTTTATATGTTCTTTTTTTGAGTTATTTTCTTAGTGGTTGCTCTGGGACATGCAGTTAACATCTTATAACAATCTAGTTATAAAGTTATTCAGTCTTGTAGATCACATTTAAGAGTTTAGTCTCTATTCTAAGGGTACAGGGAGATCACCAGAGGGTTTTAGGTAGAAGGAAGGTCAGTATGGACTTAGGGAGATCAGTTAGTGAGCAGAAAGAGAGATGATAACTGCTAGACTGAATATGGAAGGGAGTGGAAATAAAAAAAACTGGATAGATTAGGGAGATGTTTAGGAAATAAAATGAACTGGGCTGTTGGTGGATTGAAAGGAAAGTTTGAGGAAGAGATTCATTAAAGAACTTGGCTTTCCTGTCCTTTCATCACCTCATGGCCCGTTCTCTTGGCTAAAGTGTCTGATAACTACTACCAGAATTTCATCTCGGATGAATGCACAACGTGTAAAGTAAAATTGCCATGAAGTATAGTCACTATCAGTACAAGTACAGTGGTCTCTCTCACTACCACTTGACAAAATGTAAGAAACTTCTTAGATGCAGAAGAATTGACAGAAGCTCTGGTTACCAAGAGAATAGAGACAGGAGAGGAGACATGGGAGAATGGTTAGTGCTGAAACAAAAACAAAATCAAACACTTGTCTTTCTCCTCCTCTTAGGAGTTTGTGGAAATCAAAACACGAAAAGAATCTATTCTTAAAAAACAGCTATCTTTTTTCTTGCAATCACTTTTTGACATCTCAGATTTGATTTGTCTAATAGTTCAAAATATTTTCACTAAGGTTCTCACCTATCCTGACATATCCACAAGTTATCTGTTTATTCGCATCTCTAATCCTGTCCCTGAGCTTTACAATAGCACAGCTATTGCTGCAGTTCTACTTCCAATAACCTCTCATGGGTAACATTAATAGTCCATTCCCAAATAGCACACTTATTGCTTTAAAAGTTTTCCAATGATTCAGTCCATTAATAGCAAGTTGGAAATTATGGCAATATCAGAAATCATGAACTTCCAAATGAATTGTTTAATCAGGGTAGAAAGCATCTTATACAGGTAGAGGACCACAAATACCATAGAGTAATACATGCCATTTAAATATCGAAATGGTACCAGGATGTATTAATCATATTAAAATGTTCATCATATAAATATCAACATAGCATTATTTCACAAATATAAAAAAGGACATAAATCTTTGATGTAGAAATTCCACATCTAGTATTATATTATAAAGATCAACAGTTACTTTCACTAAAAAAGTATTTGGAATGATCTGATTTCAGCATTTTCTGACAAAGTCATGAATTATAAACATCCTAAGTATATTTCAATAGGAAATAGTTAAAATTATGATAAAAAATCATGAAAAAGGATGAGATCATTCTGTATGTACTTATATGGAAACATCTTCACGAAATATTTTTAAGAGGAAAAGCAAGGTGTAAAACAGTCTGTAAAATGTATTATTACGTGGAAATAAGAGCATGTACATGATTATACATGCAAAGACTATATCTGAAAAGAGCCATAGGCAACTGGTAATAATAGTTAACCTAGGAAGGGGAACTGATAGGCTGAGAAGTTTGGAAAGGGGAGGTATTGTGTGTGCTTTTTTGCCCCATACTTTCTTGTATTTTTTAATGCTGTACTGTGCATATCTTTACAGCATGCTCTATCTAGCTAGCTAGATAGCTATCTATTTTTTGTACACACATATACATCAAAATAAATACACAGTGTATTTGTCAGAGTTCTCCAGGGAAACAGAACCAAATATCTATATATATAGAGAGAGAGATATACAACTCTATTTTTATCTTTATCTCTCTCTGTATATATTCCTGCCTGGCTAGAAAATCAGGGAGAGTTTCTATGTTGCAATCTTGAAGACAATTCCTTTTTCATCAGGAAACCTCAGTCTTTTTGCTCTTAAGGCTTTCAACTGATTGGATGAAGCTCACTATGGAGAATGATATGCTTTACTCAGTCTGCAGATTTAAGTGTTAATTTCAGTAAATATTACCTTCGAAGCAGTAACTAGACTGGTATTTGATTAACAACTGGGCACCACAGCCTGGCCAAGTTGACACAAAATTAGCTATCACACGTACACTGAGAATTTGGGGTTTAGAAATGAAGAGTATTTCTACAAATGGGACAAAGGAGAAACAAGTCAATGAAAGATCTCCATGATCTACAGATAATTTTCCCCTAAAAATACCATCTATTCAAGTAGGATATAAAGAAATAGAGATAAGGTCAGCAAATAAACAGACCTTCTGTTAAACACATGCCTTTAGATAGAAATTTGCTAGTGAAGATAACATACAGTTGTCCCTCTGTATCCACAAGCTTTGCGTCTGCAGATTCAATCAACGGTGGATCAAAATTATCTAAAAAACATTCCAGAAAGTTCCAAAAAGCAAAACTTAATTTTGTCACGCACTGGCTGGCAACTATTTACATAACATTTACATTGTATTAGATATTGTATGTAATCTAGAGATGATTTAAAGTATACTGGAGAATGTACATAAATTACATGTAAATATACACCATTTTATACAAGGGAACTGAGCTCTGTGGATTTTGGTATCTGTGGAAGTTCTGGGAACAAATCCCCTGCAGATACCAAGGGACAACTATAACCTTTCCTTCCCTGGTATCATTGTATCTAGAAATGGGTGATGTCCCAGTAAGGATAGTAGGAGAAAATGGAGATCGATAATTGAAAGAAAAAAAACCCAAAAACCTAAAGGGTTTATAGATATGTATCAGATCAACATGTTGTGCTGTACACTTTAAACTTACACAATGTTATTTGTCAAATATAGCTCAATAAAGCTGGGATAAAATAAAATAAAATGAAACAAAAACAAAATAGAACAAAAAACTACAGGGTTTGAAGCATCCTGTAAGTGAGACTCCCCTACCTCCTAGTAGTTAGCAGAGGTTTTATGTATCACAGGCAGTTGGGTTGGTCATGAGATAAAAGGGACAAGAACACAAGGATGTGATGTAGGAGGCAAGGTAAGTGATCCAGTCTCACTTTTCAGAAATATTTAGCCTAAGAATACGCAAGTCTGCAGTTTGGAAGTTTGCAAGGAAAATGGACAGTTTAAACGACTCCAAAAAAGTATATTCCACAGCTTGGGTGTTTAGGAAACAAAGAAAGAAACTTTGGACTAGGGGCTTGCAATTCTTGGAGTAGGATTTTCTAAAAGACTAACTTTCAATGAAAGACCTAACAATATTCCAGATATTTAAATGTTATTACATTTGTGGAAGAGAACTATGCAGTGTGTGTAGCTATAAAGATAAACTGGAGATCAAGGTGTTGCTGATGGACGAAGACTCAGGTTCAATTTTAGGTAGATTTGTAGAACACTGTGTTCTCCATAGCAGCAATGGGGAGCCATGGGAGGTGATGAATATTTTAGCATTATGTGTAGTTTAGCAGAAAAAAGGTGGCCAGGGAAGTAAATACAGTCATCATGGCTAAATTTCATGTGGCTAGGCTGGATAACTTTAAGGTTTTAGGATTCTAAAATTTATAGTCCCTGAAACTAAAATATGTTTTGTCTTAAATAAACCGGCATAGCTATGCTCATGAATATCTGAAGGCAGAAATTAACATACACTTCTGCATCTCTCACTATTTCAAATTTTTGATATCACTTTTAAAGTAGTGTGCAAAAAATGTGCATAAAGTGCAAAGCTTCAGACAAGAGTTTTATTTTTAGCATTCTTATTCTATGGCCTGATTCTTAGGTCAGATTCTAGTCACTTAAGATTTTACAAAAAGTTGTTTCCCTTCTTTTAGGACACCGTAGGCAAGCACGAGGACTAAATTACGTGACAAAATTTTGGAAGATGGAAAATAAACACATTACTTTTAAAAAGAAGGTGAAATAAGGAGTTTCATATGGTTTCCAGGTGTTTGGATTTCATTGGCCTATACAATGATTTTTGTACTTCAGAGAGAGAGGACCAGCAGAGGGTAGTCAATGGAGTTTTTTGACTAAGTCTATATTAAAGAAAAAACAAGAGAAAATAAACTTTAATCGCTCTACCATTTCCTAGAAGAAAGAACTTTTAATACATAAAATATAATTTAGTCTCTAAGTTTTATTCAAAATATTGTACTAACTGTGCTTTTACGAATTGACCAGTCAGAACAGACAGTAGCTGCTAAGATCAGCACTTAATGAACATAATCTTGGAAGAAAGCAGACCCCTTTATGTTTCATATTTTAGAGTAACAAAAGCTTACTTATTTTTTTCCATTTGCCAGGCTGCATGAAATTTTGGTAGACACCTATATATGCTCACAGACCAGCATTTGCAATGTTGACTTGGGATAATTTTTGCGTGGCCAGAACACCTAGAGTTGCTCCATAACAAGGCAGTGAGGAATTTAGAATGTTTTTGAAAAGTATAGAATTTCAGTCTATGAATTCACTTTCTTAGGATTTTAAGGGAAATGTTGGTCCCTTAGGAATGAATTATAAAAATAGGCATATAATACTCAGTATAGAGGAAAAATGGGCAACAGAAGACATGATTCCAGTTCTTGAGAATGTTTCAACCTAACTAGAGAAAGACAATATATGTGTATGAAATGATGGGAAAGTAACTTTAAGCCAATTTATCAGTAAGCATCTTATAGGGGCTTTAGCCCAAATATATAAATGCTAAGGTAATCTAAAACAAAGAGCTATTACATGGAAGTAATTTTAATCTGAGAAGACTTCTTCATAAGGTTTTCCAGTGCAAAGTATCTTATTTTTTTAACCTATAAGAATATTAATTTGCCTATGTGTTACAAACAAGTATTAGAGATCTATAATTAAACATTAGATGTTCGGTTTAAAGTTTCAGAACAGGCTAGTCAGAGAGAAGTGTATTCATGGTACATCTTTGTTTTATGCTCATAGTCGCATCTAAGTCTTCTTGACATACTTACTGGATGCTTTGTAACTTTAGGTGCAGTAGCTGCTCTCAAAATATTCTATAGTAAATAAGTTGATACATTAAATATTCAGCAAAGTCACAGTCATGAACTTGCTGGGCATATAGAAAAATGAAAATGATTTTCTCTTCTTGGCTCCTGCTTTGATTTTACATTTTAAAATTAGATTTCACTCAGTGCCTTCCAAATTGGTAGTTTGCATCATATGCTGCCTTCATCAACTACATTCTGTTTTTATTCACCTTCTTTTTTTTAATGGCATACATCCAAAAGGAAAATTACTTGAATTGAAAGGGGAGACATATTTGGCATTTTTTTTTCTGAAGCAGTATATCAGAAGCCAGATAAGTATACATGATTTATCTTACCCTTGTTGGAATCTAAAAAGCACATGGACTTTCTCATGAGATAGCCAAAAGTACCTTTTTTTTGACAACACAAATTATTTCAAGCAAATCAAATAGCCATTTATAAAGTTTTATGTTTTGGGGTATTGCATATATTCTCCAGTGAGTAAATTTGAAAAGGCACCATTTCAATATAAACTAGAAATACACACACATGTGTTTGTGTATAAGTGTACTGGAAGTCTCTCTCACTCCATGATAATGACAGTATCAGAAAAAAAAAAAAAAACAAATTGGGAACCATTTAAGAAAATCCAAACTGCTCTGTAAGAAATATATGGGTCACTAGCCCGGAGAACCAAATTTGTTTTTCTGAGGTGTTTATCAAAAGGAGACATCTAATATGTCATGGGGAATTTGACTCAGGAAATTGGAAATCTCTCAGAATTGAACAAATTGTCTGAATGAAAGGACAGTTGAAGTTTGCATAGAAGCAGTTTTGAATTGAGGCTACTCAAGCATCCAGCGTGGATGGAGACTGAAAACTAAGACCACCTGTCAACATAACAACAATTTACTGCAGGAAATTCTTATCTTGGAACATCAGACTGATAACCAGTAAATAATGCCACAATTTTAGGAATTTTTGTTAATCAAATTATTCAAGCACACAGTTTGCTCATCTGGGAAAAGAGCTGTCCTTTTAGGATAATAGTTTGTCATCAAAACGTACTCAGGACATTTGACTCACTATGTCCACCAAGTCTTAAATTCCTATCTTGAAAACTTTCCCAAATCCAACCAGTTGCCTACCTTGAAAATCTTGCCTTAAATTATTCAAAGCCATGTCCCCAAATCTTGTAAATTCCTTATCTTAAATTTCCCCTCTACAGACACTACTGGCACATCTCAAGGTGGTAATCTCTCTCTCTCTCTCGTAAATTTAATGAATTTAGCTTTGCTCAATCATCATATTTTTGTCATGGTTTTTTAAAGGAAATTAAATGAAATTAAATAGTAATTGAATATTAGAATAGGTAAATCAAAAGTTAAATAGTTTTCAGGTATTGGTGTGATAAGTCATTATAAAAGCCACAAACTTGAACAGTAATAAAAGTACTGCTTTATTAAAAACAAGGATTTGAAGAATTTAGGTTATGTTTTTCTGACTTCAGAAGTCTTATATCCAATAATGTTTATATTCTCATGCTAGTCATGCTTTTCTCTGTCAAGTGTTTTGGGGACACTGTAGTAGATCAAAATTCTTCCTTCCTTTCCTTCTTTCTTCTTTACTTCCAATATTTTATGACAGTGTTTTATTCCTTTTGAGTCCTTGTTATTTTCATCATTTATCATTTATGGCCCTCCCAGAGTAGTCTTCACCCCAATGAAAGACTATTTATTGAAGGTCTGCTTGTCCTTTATACGTTTATATCTATTAGCAAATACTCTGGGCATTTTCTAATTAAATCACCTCATTGTCTTTTGGTGATGGAAAGTCTGCATTTATGAATGACAAGTGTAGAAGACCTATAATTTCCCAATACTATTGGTGAACAAAAAAACTTGGAAAGATTGATAAACATTAAGGGGATTGTACCTATAAAATGTATAGTAAGAGCATTTTTGCAGTTTTTACAGAGTAAACACCATAATGACTGCTTGTCACTATTTCTGAAATATCATAATCATTGTAAGAAATTTAATGCACTACTGATTACTTTTATTGAAGATAAAAACAAAATAGTATGCTAAGGCTACATTAATGCCTCATTAACATAAAGGGATTTTTTGTTGTTGTTAGCTTGGCAATTTACGATATAGTGCTTCCATCGTTGATATTAGGCCTCCAGGAGCAGGTGCAACTGCTTCTCAGATTTGGAGACGTAAATTTAGAGTCAGGAAAAGGGGAATGTTGAAAGCACACCATTATTTTAGGAACACGTAATAAAGAGTAGAAAATGCAATTGAGGGCAGAGGCACACGCCTAAAGGTGACTGGGTGGATTGGAGCCTGTCCCCAGGGCCACCGTGGGAAGCATGTGCTGAAGACAGGTAGCAGAGCTACATGAGGGAAGGAGCCTGGGTCATTGTGTCACCCCTGGAGGAGAGTCACCCCTTTCCAGGAACACTTTAATTGAACAGCGACAAGCTGACTCCACATAAAACCATGAAATTGTAAGACCCAGCCATTTCCAATTGATTTCTCCTGAGTGCTTATAATTGAAATCCAGGTCTCTTAGTTAATACTTTTGGAGATTCAGTTCTCTACCCCTGCCAGACTGCTTTGATCAAACACAAAGGAGTGAGAAAGCCTTCAGAGAAGGGAGATCTCTGGGACCTTTGTAGGCGGGACCTGAGGAAACTTGAAATCAAGAGAATGAGCCTCACCCAGGGATGTGGGCCCTGACAGGCTTATGTGCAGAGAAGAGGGTATCACATGGGAGTGCTTTGACCTTCTAGGTTTGCTGTAGGACCAGGTGGTTCCTGGAGTAGCAGAGCTCCAAGCTGTAGTCGGCCCTTTCCACTTCCCCTGATCTACTGTGTAAGTAATACAGTTTTCTTTTCATGTAGTGAGCTGAGCAAAGTTAGGGAACACTGTTTTCTAGTACCTGGCTGGCTTCCCTGTCCTTCAGTCCAGCGATTGGACTGCCCTGTTTGCTTGGCACTTGTACATGTTAGAGATGGATATTCCACAGGGTTTCCTGTGATCACCTGTGGCCCACAGGATGCTGGGAGTTAAAGACAGAGCCTTCCCCTGAGATGTCTTTTCAACAAGTCCTGGAGCAGCTTTGCATTCATCATCACTGCTCTGATGATGACATATTAATACTTGAGACAAGTTCCAAGTCTCCTTGGGTGTCCCTGGGAGATACTGATATGAACAACTGTGATGGTTTTTATAGTGAAGAGCCAACACATATTAAGAAGGGAAAATGAGCTAACCAAAAGTTGGTCCATCCGGGTTGAAGGCTATGGAAAAGGCAGTGAGAAGAATGGAATAACAGCACAAGCCAATGAAGCCCTCAAGTCACCTGTGGTGGAAACCAGTCCTTCAATGTGACAAACCCTGTATTTGGCGACGCTGAATAAAAATCTGAACAGGGCTTCACTTGAGGATATAGTAGACTTTCTTAAAAAAGGACAGAAAAATGATCCCCTAAGTTTTCCCAAGTGACCGATGCCAAACACATCTTAAAACCCCGCACAACTGGTAATGCTGGCTAATGTCAAATCTAAATTCAGGTCTTTCCTAAGTGGCCATTTTTGCTTCTGCTGCTACACCTGCAGCCCAGGGAGGCCCAGAGGTGTCAGGGATCCTCTGGGTCATCGGGTCTCCTAGGAAGGAGGTGGGTCACACTGTGAAGGCTCAGGGATTCCAGGTCCCCTACAGCTTTAACAGAGTAGGTCAGAACAAACAAATTTGAAGAATCATCATCACACTTCATCTTATTCCATTGAAAATGTGTGTGTGTTATTGTATTCATTAACATAAATTTGTTTAATGTATATCTATTGAATTTCTACGATGTCTTCAGAATTATTCTAGATGCTTGTGATGCAGTGATGGAAAAATAACCGGATAAGGTCTGTAGACCCACAGAGCTTACATTCTTACATATCAAGGTCATATGATAATGAACAAATAAACAGATGGTAATATGTGCTCTGTGAACAATTGCAACAGGATGATGGGATAACAGGGGTTATAGGATAACACCAAAGCTGTAACTAGTCGTGTGGTCATAGCTGGTATTTATAACTACTTTTTTCCACTATACATTCACTCTTTTTGCCCTTAGCAAGTTTTTCAGTTGGTCATGGTTCTTTACCTGGCGGGGGTAAACCAAACTTTTATTCCTGAAGGATCTGTGCCATTAGTAGTCCTGCCTGGATTGGCTGTTGTAGTTTTCCACTAACATTAATCACAGGACATGGTAATACTGAAAGTCACCCTAAGAGATCTCCTGTATTCCAGACATACTCTTCCTTTTAACAGGGATGGAGGAAAAAAAAAAAAAAAAACATTTGCCAGATCAATAACTGCATGCCAGATACTAGGGTATGTGTTAATTTTCTCAAGCAATGAAACCAATTAAACAGTTGCAATTGGAGTTACCACTTGTTTAAATTTATGACAATCCACTGTCAGACTCCAAGATCTGTCTTCTGTACAAACCAAATAGGCTAGCTGAATGGGGAAGTGGTGAGACTCACCACCCGTGCATCTGTCTTTTAAGTCCTTCATGGTGGCACTAATCTCTGCAATCCCTCCAGGGATATAGCATTGCTTTGGTTTACTGTTTTTCTGGGTAGTAACAGTTCTGGTGGTTTCCTATTGGCCTTTTCTACCATCATAGCCCACACTCTACATCTCAGGGAACCAATGTGGAAATTCTGCCAGCAGACAGCCTTCAGATTTGAATTGCTGCATTGGATTTTCCCTAGATCTCCAGTTTCTGGCCTGTTCTGCAGATTTTAGACTTGTCAGCCTCCATAAACATGTGAGTCAATTCCTTAAAATCTCTATTTCTCTACACACACACACACACACACACACACACACACACCCCTTATTGGTTCTGTTTATCTGGGAAACCCTGACTAATACAGACTTTATATTAGTCAGGGTTCTCTAGTATCTAAATACTAAATGTTATGAGCTGAATTTTGGTCCCTCAAAATTCACGTTTAAGTCCCAACACCTACTACCTCAGAATATAACCGTATCTGGAGATAAGGTCTTTAAAAAGTTGATTCAAATGAGGCTGCTAGGGTGGGACCTTTATCCAATATGACTGGTGTCCTTATAAGAAGGAGAAATTTGGACACACAAGGAGGCACTCGGGGTACCCATGCCCTGAGGAACGTCCATGTGAGGACACAGAGAGAAGGCAGCCTTCTTGAAGCCAAGGAGAGAGTCCTCAGGAGAATCAAAAACCTGCCAGTACCTTGATCTAGCCTCCAGAACTGTCAGAAAAGAAATTTCTGTTAAATCTTCCAGTCTGTGGTATTTTGTTATGGCAACTCTAGCAAATGAATTCATAAGGCATTGTTGGAATTTTTCCTATCATTGCCAGTGTTAATCTTATAATTTTACTTCAAATAACTGTAGAAAATGTTTCCCAAATTAATTAGAAACTCCACTATTTGTTTTTGCTTAGGGTTCAGAATTTCCAAGGTTTATAACTGACTCAGAAGCATTTTGTATTTTTGTTCCATTTATATAGGGTATGGTTTTCTGTACATTGTCACAAGAACAGCAAGGTGGAATCTGTAGCCTATTTCCTAAATAGTTGTTCCACTAACCAGAATAAACTGCAGCCCTTATCCTGGTGCCTGTGCACAGAATATTCTTTCCCCTAGTGAAACAGAGAACAGCATATCTCTTGACAGTTTATTTGCAAGGTGATTTTATCTTACTTTGAAGCATCATTGTGCAAATGTGCAGTGTAACTGTGAACCATGAGTGTTGTTGGAGTATACTAAATTTTCAAAATATGTCCTTTTATTCATCCAAAAAGGAAATATTCAAACTTTTGCAGAAAAGAATGGGGCTGAAACTATTTATATTTATTTGTTGGTTGTGTGTATATGTATGTGTGTGTTTGCGGGGGGGTGGTGAAACCAAAAATGTAGAGTAGAATATAAATTTTACATGAATCCACATTTTACATGATTATTGTGCAAGTTTTAATACTGACAATTGTATCAGATTCTTATGAGTCAAATGCTGCTAAAAATAATAATAGTAAAAGGAATAAGACTATAATAATAGCAAGAGCTTTGGGTTTTTACTGTTTGATAGACAGTGTTCTATGCGCTTTACATTTGTTAGCTCATACCATTTTCGCAACAACTTATGAGGCATGAATTATTGTTTTCTCTACAAGTGAGGAAGTTGAAGCACAGTGATTGTACATCATAGGCCCAAAGTCAAAGTCAAGAATAGAAGATATATTAAAGCTTAGATTGAAGCAGGGCCGTCTGTTACTAGATTCAATTCCCTTGATAATGTAACACGCTGCCTTACCATGGAAACTTCAAAGATTTCCAAATATAATGAAAACAATTTCATATTTCATTGCTACTGATTTACCTTTTCTCTGTTGAGAAATTGTGAATGCTCTATTTGCAAGTATATAGGTCTAGATTTATCTCTACATATGTATATGTAGATGTTTCTACATGTATATTCATGTCACTTGTGTTTCAACTCAAAAAAGAAAACTCAGTCCTTGTGGGTTGTTACATTTTTCTAAGTAGTAATATTTTACTGGAATTTTTTTTAAAAAGTTCATATTTTTTCCTTTATATTTTGCTAATAATAGATGCTATACTCATTATTTTTATGTTCAAGAAAGGTTTATAAAAAGAAGTAGAAATAATAATAATGTGTTTAAATACTGCTTACAGTGTGTTAAGTATTCTTATTAGTGATTTATGTTTATTAGCTTATTTAGTCCTGATGATGTCTATGAAGTAGGTACTATTATTAGCATCGTTTTATAAATAGGAAACTGACGCACAGATAGATTATCTAACTTGTTCAAGGTCACACAGTTGGATTTCAAATCTTGAACAACTGGCTCTAGAGTCTGTGCTCTTAAACTTTTCTAAGTATTGCTTCTCAATGTAGAAAAAAATCAGAAAAAAAGTAAATAAAAACTGCATAGAAATGTAAGGTCATTTTTTAGCAATTATTAAGTGAGAAATGTTAATTATTAATAATAATATACCTATAATACATATGTTTAATCCTAACCTATTAAAATTAACTACATATTATGATTTCAAAACATACTTAGCATTATTTATGGTTGTGTCAGATTTAAGATGGTTGCAAATCCTTGCAACCACTCCTAACCTAAACAGAGGTGAAATCTATTTCTTTATCCTCCTGAATCTTAGCTGGCCCTGATTCTATTTAATCAGCAGAATTTAGCAGAACTGACATTGTGTCAGTTGCAGGTTTGAACTTTTCAGAGGACTGGCAACTTCAGATTCTCCCTTTCTGACCCCATCGGCCATGCTATGAAGAAGCCCAAGTAGTCAGAGAATAGAGTTCCTGGCTAATACCCCTCCCCCTGAAGCTGAACTCCAGCACTGAGGGTGAGCCATCCTGGAAGTAGATTTTCTCCCCAGTAGAGTTTCCTTAGCTTGATTTTCCCTACTTGCAACATCCTTACTACGTCCTACGCAAATTGCAAAATTGTGAACAAATAAATTATTGCTATTGTTTTAAGTCACTAAGTTTTGGTAGGGTTTGTTATGCAATAATAGATAACCAAAACACTGATAAATTCTTTTAAATATTTTATTAAATGCCTATTATTAGCAACCTTAAGAAATGAAGATTATTGGATGATTGTTATATTTCTCTTTAAAATAAGTATGTGCTTCTAATGTTTATGTTTGTTTCATTTAGAATTGTTAACCTGATTTGTTTTTCTATTTTTAAATTCACCTACAATAAAAGGGGATGGGCTGGACCATTATACTTTCAACTTGGTTAAGTGAAACTGTTTCCCAGAATATTCTTTTCTAAGTGGTCTTGGCAGAGTCGACCAAAAGATACACTTGCGTGAGATTTGGGAGGCAGAAATAAGGCATTGCCCATTGATTTCTGAAGGTTAGGATGGTGAGTGGTTGTGACAGATAGATTGGAACAGGTCAGGAGATTCTGCATATACCAGTACCCTGCATCCAGCTCATTTTCCAGCTGCTGACCAACTGGGCCTATCCCAGGTGCTTGGCTGAAGACTTCAAAACTTCCCCAGGTATTTCCAAATTACCCTCCATGGCTCCATTCCAGTAGCTGGATGTGCAAGGCTTCTCAGATTGACTGGTTGGTGAGTTCTTTGATTCCCTATCCCCACCTTCAGATTTTACTTCCCAAGCTTGTCCCATATAGAACTTCTGCTACCCTGATTGAATCCCAACTGTCATGGGGGTTATAGAGTTTCTGGCTCCATGCCAGCCACATTTCATATTTTAAAAGATTTATAATTCTTATAGTATTCCATGGTACATTGGTAGAGGAGAAATACATGATAGCAACCTCAGTATACAATATCTCAGCCAGTACATGCCAAGAACAATGTAGAATGTAAATGAGAACCATGGCAACTGATACTACAGTAATGAAGATGCATGTTAGGTATGTTTGTTTGTACAATAACTGAATTCCTGCAGTATGGCACATGAATAAAAGCTTATCACTTTCAGTTCATTCAACAAGTATGCACTGGGGGCGTACTATGTAACTGCATTAAATTAAGTATCAAAGTACAATAAAGAAAAAAAAGAAGTGTGGCCTTATGTCTCATAGTGTTTACACTATAACAAAAAAACCAGGCAATTAAACAAGTTAATAAAATGAATTTATAATAGAAGTGTAAGGTTCTTTGAATTTTATGGCATGGGAGCCCTCACAAGTCTCGGGTTTCCTGATAGACATTCCAAGAAAGTGAAGGTTCAGCTAATGTCTGCAGAAAAATGAGCAGCTGTTTCGTGACTGGCGCAGGGAGAACATCCCTCCCACAGGATCAATAAGGAGTGAGAGATCATAAGATAGGAGGCATTGGAAGGGGCCTCAAGAGGGCTGGAGAGCACAGAGTGATGGGGGAAAGTAGTGAGAAATGAGGCTTGGCAGTTAGGCAGGGTCTAGGTTTTAGGGGCCTGAGTCCCAAATGGGCATGACATTTAATCAGTTTAGGCAGGAGGAACCTGAATAAATTACATTTAGCCAATAGGGCCTGAATCAACAAGAGGAAACAGTAGCAAGAATCTTGATGGCCAGCGGGGGATAAAAGTGGAAGGAAACGTAATCTAATTAGCGTTTGGGGGGAGTGGTATATGGAAAAGAATAGTTAATCAGGTTACAGGTAGAACCACCAGGAGAGGCTGGAGCAGTAGGGATTGAGCAGATCTGGGACTTGCACAGCTCCCTGAAGCGGAGGGCGCACGCGTTAGAGGGGAGGTTCTCTCTGAGGTCCTGTGTCAAGTAGGCCAGGCATCTATGAGCTGGTGGAGTCCCTGCAAGAAAGATAGAGGGTAGTCAGGGAAGGTGGGGTATTGGAGTAGTCTCTCAAGTTCTCTGGGAAAACCAACCATGACCAATAGGGTGCACTGGAGAAATTCGTCATTTTAACTAAGTGGGCAGGACATTGAGGTGGCCTTGGCTTAGACTTAAAGAGACTTTGACTCCAGACCTTTGAAGATGAATTGGGGATGGGGGTTAAACAAAGGGGAATCACAATATTTTCATAATGAAGAATATATTCTGTTTAAAAGAAAACCTAAATGAATATTTGACAAATTTATTTTGGAAATATGGTCTCTCTTTAAGTGCTACACAGACTAACTAATAATAGGAATGATTTACCAGCCCAGTTCTTCTAAACCATTTTATTGAGGTATGATTGACATACAAAAAGCTGTACATATTTAATGTATATAACTTGATGAGTTTAGAGATGGGTATACATGAAACCACAGTCTATGCCAACCCAATCCTTGTTCCAAGAGTACATGAAGTGAATATATTCCTTAGTTCTCAATTTCATATTGGAATGCAATAGCCATCACTCTTTTTTCCACTTTTTATCCACAAAGTGTTTACATGTAATTGCAGAACCAATTAAAAAAATCTTTAAAAGCTTATCTGGGGGCTAACCTAGCATAATTCACAAGTGTGTAAGTAACACTTAGATTTTCAGGCTCTTGAAAAAGAGAAATTCCTTCCTCGCTGCCCAGCAAATTACAAATCTGATTTCTCTCCTCAGACATAATGGAAGGTGAGTGTCATGAGGGTAGAGGACGAGAGTAACACTGTGCACATAGGAATATGTCAGGAAGCAGTTCATGGGCTGGTCTTAATGAAATTTCTGAAGAATTGTACTTTTCATAGGCTCGATTGCAGGAAAACTATCACAGTAGGGTTTAATAAAATCAGAGGTTAGTAATAGAAGGAGTGTTCTGGGAAAATAAAAAATAAAATTTTCTACTTCATAAAATATACCTTTCCACTGAAATTTCCAGCGTATTATAGATAAAGCTGCATTGAAGTTGAAAAAAGCACATGAAAATTATGATTGTTTTTTAGCCTTTAAAACATATTGCTTTTTCTACTTATCTGCTAAAACCTGAGTTCAGAGATTTGCTCTTTTCCAAAAGATATGGCATCTTGAAATGGTCAGACGGTTGCATTCTCCACTGTGCCTTACATGTTAGTCAAGAGCTGGATTTGGGGGAGAAACTAGCGGGGAATGAAGGGCTGATTTTTCAACTACAAATTATTAGAATATTATTGAGATGAAACAGTGTATGGCCATGCCACCCAAGATGGCTGCTCTCTTGTTCTCTGTACATCCCCTGCTTGACCAGTGCCTGCTTCACCTACACCCTATTCACTCACATGACTGACCTTCATCATACTTGCCCCAGCTAGTGATTGTTCTAATCTTTAGATCAGAACATCTCCACCATGATAGCTTATCAAAGGGGCGGTGAGGGGTGTGCCCCTCTGGTAGTTTCCCTGGTAACTTATGAGCCAATCTGACCTCAGTTCCTCCTATAACTGGTAACCTCCCTCCGGGAACAAAGACCGCTGCCATGTCCTGCCCACTGTCTGCTGCGCACAGTGGGGTGTCACTCCGGGACCTTGCTTCAGACATGTAAGCTCCCGCATCCATTAAACCGTTGATGTCTCTGTCACTGTCTCTGAGCTCTTTCTTCAATCTTGAAGCGGGACAAGCACAGGGCTTGTAGACCTGCGAGGTGCAGCCCAACAAACAGCCACAGTTTTCACTTTGGGGCATTTTAGAATTCATTCTGAAAAAGAATATTTGTTTAGATTGCTCTTTTGTCTATCAACCCCTGAGTTCTTCAAAATGTTTTAATAATTTTTATAAAGTATACTTTCACATCTCTCCTGGAATCACATATGTCTGTAACTACAGGTGTAGAACAATGAACATAATGTTGAAACTGAACTTTTTAAGAAAAATAAATAAATAAATACTGTAGTTATATTTCTACAAAATTCAAGAAAATAAGCAAAAGTGATATTTTAAGGCTGGCAGAATAAGAATTGGAATAAGGCAAATAAGGTAATGCATCCAATGCATAGGATACATCTTGTCCATCTTTACATGTCTCTGTATGGGTGGGATAGATGAGAAGAAGGAGAGAACTACTGGAAATAGATCACTTTATGTTGGACTTCCTGACAAAATTGTACAATAAAATATTTCTTAAGAGCAAATCAGTTCATTGAGGATAAGAGGAACTTTTGAGCCACATACAGGATTAGGATAACCCAAACAATCTGTTCATGGTCCTCTCTCTGCTGTTGATCATGATTTGGGATTAGCAAACAGCTTGAGACCATGTGACTGGAGTGCTCATCAATTTCCAGGGCCCAATGTGTGAGGAAAGATCTCTTTCAACCTCTACCGATTAGCTGTATTTATACTAATTGTGTGGCATGTGGTGTTATGGTTTAAATGATTGTGTCTCCCCGAAATTCGTATGTTGAACCACTAACCCCCACCATGTGATGATATTTGGAGGTGAGACCTTTGGGAGGTGCTTAGGTTTAGATGAGGTCATGAGGGTGGAGCCCGCATCATAGGATTAGTGTCTTTATAAGAAGAGGAGGTGATACCATGTGAAGCCACAGGGAGAAGGTGGCTCTCTACAAGCCGAGAAGAGACTCTCACCAGGAGACTAACTGTCGGCACCTTGATTTTGGACTTTTCAGCCTTCAGAACTGTGAGAAGTAAGGGTAAGTGTTTAAGTCACCCAGTCTATGGTTTTGCTCCTGGTTGATAGTCTTACCATGTCTGACTAAAAGACGTGGTATTAGTGCTGTGGTATTTCAGAAGAGGGGGAACTACTGTAGATTCAAATTGTGAGAAGAGCCACTATGGAGGATAGATTTGGATAGTTAAAACAAAAGAACTTTCCAGAAAGGGAAGTGAAGCATGAAAACACAGAAGAGGAAATGAAAAAAAAAAAAATGGTAAATTTAATGGGGAGACTACACTGATTATTCTGTTCTAGGTACTTACACATTGACTGACCTATGTACTCAGGCACTGGGCATAGAGAAATTAATTAGATACTCATCTTCCACTCAAAATTTCTTTAATGAATTGTTCAGAATACAACCAGTGAGAAATTTTATACACACACACATCAATTATAGTATATTTCCAATGGTGGGCGGAGAGATAAATTAGGACTTTGGGATTAACACATACACACTATTATATATAAAATAGATAAACAACAAGGACCTGCTGTATAGCACAGGGAACTATATTCAATGTCTTGTAGTAACCTATAATAGAAAAGAATCTGAAAAATAATAGATATAGATATATATGTATAACTGAATCACTTTGCTATACACCGGAAACTAACACAGCATTGTAAATAAATTAACTATACTTCAATTAAAAAAGGGTTAATTACATATATATATGTATGTGTGTGTGTGTGTGTGTGTATATATATATATATATATATATATATATATATGACATAAAGATGTAAAATACTCATTTCAAACCTAAAAGAAATTATGGTATACTTGCTAAGTTCTGAGCTCAGAGAAAAAAATATAAAGTAAAATGGGAGGATGCAGGGTGGAGCAATTAACTCTACCTGGGGAAGGAGTGTTCAGGGAAGCCTACTTATAAAAGTCCTAAGTGGAAGCATTTGTGTGGGTTGCAATGTGCAAAAGGCATTGTGAATCCTTTCTGGTGAAAATGGGGCCTGAGATGTATCCTTGCACCTCAGAAGTCTATTGGTTGTTGCCTGTCTTCTCCCCCTGCGTCACAGAGGCTGCCCCTTTCTCACCACCCTGCACACCTGGATACTGAACCTGCTCTACACTGAATGAGATATGCCTTGAATTTGTTTCCTTTATATATTATTTCCTCCAGCTTGAACTTCTGAGGATACTTTTATAAGAAATCTCTCCCTAGCCTTCATCAGAAACATGCAAATATTACTAGTTTCACCCACTAAATAATCTTTGTATCTGACATATCTATTCCTTTAAGAAAGTTTATTTTAAAATGTAATGCATATAAGATAGTATATAAAATGTATACATAAAATTTGAAGACTAATAAAAATAAAACAAAATGACTACCTGCTTACCTATCTTAAGAAAGAGAACAGATTTAAAAAAAAGTCTAATAGGCTAGGTTATATTTCTGATTTTCACAACAACTGCTGGATTAGAAAAGACACGTTATTTTTGGCTTATCTTAATATTTCATCACTCCCTAATACTCAGTGAGGTGCTTTTTAAATTATTTTATGGTGATTGAATTATGTCTCATGTCAGACTCCTTTCCAGGGATTGTGAGATGCATTCCTTTGTCAAGAGGCTTTTTTTTTTTTTTTCTGGAATGAAAGAAACATTGTGAATTCGACATTCTGTTATATGTACATCTGATGTTCAGTTCCCAAATATTTCTTTCTTTCCAAAGTTAGCTTTCTAAAGCCTTTAGCTGGAAGAAGAGAAATTCATCTCTGATAGCAGTTCTGTTAGTAGTTTGCTGAGGACTTCAAAGTCATTTTAAAAAATCCAGGTGCAAATCATTTCCACACATATTAACACATTTGAGGAGTCTAGGTCGATTCTCAGCCACAGTTTGGAAACATGACCTTGGAAGATAGAACATATCTCACCAGTCATATCAGTTATAAAAAAATCCACTGAGCTCATATTTTATAGCTCTTTGTATGTGAAGGACATTGTGTTAGTTATTTCAGCACGAAGGGATAAGGAAGACATACCTATTTTTTGAAAGTTATAACTTAGGATAATCTTGCTATCTAGTCAAATTTCTGATTTGAGAGACAATGTAGTTTCCAGAAATGGTAGGATCTTATGATCCTTAGTCCTGTCCAGGTTTCTATTTTCCAGTCATATCTCTAACATCACGTTCTCAACCCAGCTACCCTGCCCTGTCCCAGAACTTGTTAATCTTCCTCTTATTATTCATTACCTGTGCACATATTAGGCTATCGCTCTGAATTCTGTCTGCCTAAATTAGGCAGAAATTTTCCTTGCTGGTTCCCAGTAAGATTGTTGTACGCATCCTATTTACTGCTCTTAGACTATTGATTCCAGAACCTTAGATTGTTTTTGTTTTTGCTTTGTTTTCCCTGTCTATTCTGTGTCATGAAAACCTTTCTTAAAATTTTGTTAAACCCGGTAGTTGCCTTTGGTAAACTTGTTTTATTCACCTTACTGTTAAGCTGGTAAGTGTGTAGAGTGTCTCTGAGGTCCCTGAAGTCAAAGAACTGTTGGTCTTTTAAACATTTTATGTTTTTATTGTCTTATTAGTATACAAATTCATTTTAGTTTTGTACTGATTGCTCTACAGACTTCAATATATATCTTTAACTCATCACTGTCTATCTTTAAATAATATGATATTACTTTACGTACAATGTAAAATCCTTATAACAGCATAGTGCCATCCCCCCGCTAATGCTAGTGCTGTCATGCATAGTTTTCTTCTGTGTATGCTAAACACCAAACATTAGTTTTAGTCTGCTTTAAAGAGTCGATCATTTAAAATTAATTTTTTACATGAGAAAAATACGTTTTATATTTATTAACCTATTTACCATTTCTGGCACCCTCCAATTCTTGATGCTTCATTTTATATCACTTGTTTTCAGCCTGAACAGTTTTCTTTTCTTTTCTTTTATGGCAGCCACAGGGGAGCAAGAAAGCGAGTTTGAGAGCAGAAGCCTCAAGACTTCTGAGGCCAAGGCTCAGAAGTCACATATTGCTTTCATGAACACTTTTTGTAGTAAGTTCTGTTGGTGCCAAATTCTCTCAAACATCTCTTATTTAAAAATTTTTGTCTGGCTTTTTTTTAAGGCTATTTTTGTTTTGTATAGAATTCTAGATTTCTCCCCACAACCACAGGACTTTAAATAGGCTGTTTCCAATTTTTGTTTGTTTGTTTGTTTCCACTGTTTCTGATAAGAAATTATGAATTACTCTTCAAGATTTCCCCATGCATGTGATCTGAATTCTCTCTTTGGCTGCTTTCAATATTTTTTCTCAAACATTAGTTTTCAGCATTTTAATTATGATTTACCTTGAGATGACTTTCTTTGTGTTATGTTGTCTGGGGTTTATTGCAATTCTTGGAGAACATTTAGCTACTATTTCTTTAGCAATTTTTCTCTCTTTTTATTGTGATACTCCAATCATATATTTCAGGTCACTTGATAATGTCTCACAGTTCAATGAGGCTTTGTTCAATTTTTTTCCAACTTTTTTGTCTGCTTGCTTTGGATATTTTCACTGCCTGTCTTCAAAGTCACTTAAGTTTACTTTCATCGTGTTTAATCTACTGTCAAGTCCACCCAATAAAATTTTCACTATAGATGTTATATTCTTAACACTAGAACTTCCATTTGTTTAATTTGTATAGTTTCCATGTCTTTATTGAGATTCCCTATTTATCCCCTATTAATTATTTGTTGGTAACATTTCCCTGATTTTCCACATGTCCAGAACTTTTTTTTTTTATTGCTTGTTAGACATTGTGCTATAATGTTGATAAAGTATCTCTATTTTATTCTCTTCCCTAATAGAGTGTTGGGTTTGTTTCTTATAGGCAGTTAATTTAATCGAAGATCAGCCTGCTTAATAAAATCCTGTCGTTCAGCAATGTTAGGGCAGTTCTAGAGTTGCCTTGACCTACATCTAGAATATCTCTTTCCTACACTGTAATGTTTTGGGGATATTACTCAATGTCCATGATGTAGAAGTGGTCTTTCAACTCTGGCTGGTTTGTACACAAATATTTTTCATCCTTTTATGAAGTCTAGCAGTTATTCAGGTCACATTTCCAGATAGATGTTGATTTAAAATTTTGTTTTTTGCCTCATCTCATGGAGTCTTACCCTGTGCATTTGCACTTACAATCAGCTGAAGTCTAGCCAAAGCATTACACAAATTTCCATGCAGATTTCTGGATCTCGTTTTCTGCATATTTTCTACCATTCTGATATCTTGTCTGACAGATCAGGTCTCCTTGGTAGCTCCAAATGCCCCTTTCTGTCTCCACAGATCAACAAGGCTTCTTTGCTCCCACTCTTTGCACCACACCCACCTATGATGGATCATCAAGCTATCGGTTTTGTTAATGAGAAAGTGATGGATGACCTTTGAAAGAATAGTTTTAGTAGAGGTGTCAATATGATCCTATTTCAGGTTCACAGGTGTTAAAAGGATGGAGAAGTAACTCCAGTTATTGCAAATTTCACTGTATGTTCCCATGGTCAACTCTTCAAAATATAAGAGAGATGTGTGCTGTTATGTTTTTCTAGAATAAGCAGAATAAAGGAATCACCAACCACAAAGTTGGTGCTGATGGCTACAGTAATAGAAATAATAATAGGACAAAGCATTATTAATAGTGGACATGAACAAAACCCTTGAAATGTTATCTTATTTTACTCCTAGTATTTTCTTCAAGTGAATGCTTATATATTTGTCTCAAGATTTTGTATTATAATTGTATTTTTTTCCACTGGGCTGTGAGAACATGCCTCTTTGACTTTTCATCTCATAGTTCATGAAAGAGCTTATCTAGAAGTCTTTTAATATTTAGGTAGTAAGGATTTTTTTAAAACTAAGAGTTATTTAGTACTTTGCTAATTTCCATAGTTAAAATTGTGAAACAATTATATAGTTGTTCTATAAATGAAGAAAGAAGCTTAGACAGCTAGAGCTCTATTTAGGGAAAAATACAAGGAAAATAAATGGTTAAACAGTTAATATTATTTATCAGCATTATATAGTATAGTATAGTACAACATAGTATAGTGTAGCATACTATAGTACACATAGTATAACAGATAGCATAACAAAAGCACTGGACTATAGAGTTCATCTGTCTTTTGTGCTATTATTATTCAAAAGAAGTAAGAAGGAGTTCCTGCAAGACAGTTCATAACCAAACACTTTTGGTTCTCTATAATTTTGTAAGTCTATTTCAATATAAATTAAATCTACCATGCAGGCAAAATCAAAGCGAGGAAAGAAAATATAACAGACAATAAGATTTAAAGGAGAAACTTACAGTTTGAAGTGGTACTTTATAATGGTGAGGGCTGCAAATCAAGACGATGAACCAATTTTTAAATAGTTTTTCCTCTGCCCTGACACAACTGGGAACATATCCCCAGGGCTCACTTATGTCCTTGGAAATGGTTGAGAGGTTTGAACATACCCTGCTCTACAGCAGGCTCAACACTTAAATAAAATGGTAAAGCAGATGTGTCTTTGTTGCTGTAAGTAGATTGACCTTAGTAAAAAACAGTTAATGCTTCCCACTCTTAGATTATTGTAGCCTGACACACTTTCTGTTGTACTTATCTCTGACCTACTGTACACAATGGCTCTGTCCTGATAATAGGTTGTATTCTACATAGATGGCTGGCTTTGATTGCATATTGGAAGCTTGTTGATTCTCAATGTAATTCACTATTGATGATAATTAATGACTTGCTTGCCTTTACATAGGAATAGAATGTTGATAATTCTAGACATGGAGAAAAACCTGTCACATTCTATCATTTAAAACATTTTACTAGAGGACTTCCCTGGTGGTTCAGTGGTTAAGAATCTGCCTGCCAATGCAGGGGACACAGGTTCGTAGCCCCGGTGCAGAAAGATCCCACATGCCACAGACCAGCTAAGCCCGTGCATCACAACTACTGAGCCTGCACTCTAAAGCCCGCGAGGCACAACTGCTGAGCCTGCGTGCCACAACTACTGAAGCCCGTGCTCTGCAAAAAGAGAAGCCACTGCAATGAGAAGCCCGCGCACAGCGATGAAGAGTAGCCTCCGTTCGCCGCAACTAGAGAAAGCCTGCGTGCAGCAACGAAGACCCAAAGCAGCCAAAAATAAATTAAAAAAAAACCCCAAACAAACAACATTTCATTAGAGAAAGTCTGGCAATTGAAGTGCTCTTATCAACAGAAAATGGTTTGTGTTTCTATGTTCTTTGCCCATGGAAATGTTTGGATGTAACAATCAAATTACTTTTGGAATGTTTTGTTGCTTTAAAGGTATATGTTTAGAAAATCAGATAAAGTGTTTTGCATTCAAATACAACTTCTTCATTATTTAAAGAATAAAATTACAAGAAACATCTTAATGTGTTGATACTGATTATGGAATGGTCATTTTGCAAAAGAATTCCAAGATAGTTTTCAGGTGTTGGGTGCTTGGCTCTGTAGGTCCGAGCAAGTTGGTCCTGTCAGGGTATGTGGTGTGAATGGAGCGCAAATAAAGGTTCTATAAATGTGAGCTAACTTTGCATAGAGAAAATATGTGTTTGGACTTGCCTTTTAATTTCAGCTTAAAAGTCTTCACCAAGGCATGTTGTGGGGTGTCTCAGTGAAGATCCCCAATTTCCCAAAACTGTTATAATAAAATAGGTAATATTTAGATATCAAAGTCCTACGTTTAAGCCCTTACTCTGCAAGTTATTTCGTATGTGGTTTTGAAAAAACTCACTTGCATAGTAATATTTTTACTTATAAAATGAAAATCAGATTAATGCACACCTTACAGTATGGTAGAAAGATTAAGTGAGAAAGTTTACAAGAAGCTTTGAAAACTATGAGAAAACTGAAAATTATAACTACTACTTTTTTGTTTATTGTTTTTATTTTTTCTATTATCATTGTGGGAAAATAGCTAAATGTGTTCTCATGCTATTAACTTTGGGTCAACAAATTTTACTTCTTTGTCATAGTGATTTACAGGACCAGGCATGGCTTTGATTTCTAAATGACTAGCATTGTGAATTATGCCATGTTAATAATAACCAACTGAAGAAAGTGTTGTGAAAATTCCATGAAGACTTGGAGAAAATGGCATAAGTGCCTGTGACAAAGTAGGCGATTCCCATTAATTTTTCCATGTTCTGTTTTTCCTCCCTGTATTCTAAGTAAACAGACTGCAGTTTTCACTATACAAAGAACCTTGTTAGTTTGGGGAGAAAAATGTGTTTAAGTCAAAGAATTTCAGTACCTTATAGCTTTGGTTGGTTTTATAATTGCACATTTTGCAAAGCAATTAAATTGGAGAAATTACAGTCTGATATAAAGGACCTATGTCAGAGAAAAAATTTAAGTGTGATAACTATGAGTGCAAATATAAAGTCCATTATTTACAACCTATTACTAGATGGAACAGCCCAGGAAACCTATTGCTCTCAATATTCACGGCTATTTTGGGCTCGGAGATGTCCATATTATGATAAGAATTAATACATAATGCATATACACACTACCGAATACTGAACACCACCTAAATTTCTATGAAGAATATGTTTACTATACCAAGGAGTTACTGCCCATCACTGCTTAAAAGCTTCTGCAGAGGTCTTAGCGAATATCCACTCACCCACCTACAACTATGTGTGACATTTAAATGTGTTTACCATAATAAATCAAAAGAAAATGTGATTAGTATTCACTTTAGATTATAAGTATAATACACCCAATTGATAACTAAATAATAAAAACAGAGCTGAGCTCTTCCTTGGAGGTATCTAAAATGCAATTTCTTCAGATACTCAGATCTCATGCTAAGGAGAATTTATTAGTGGTCTAGTATTTTCCTTCTAAATAATTTCCTTCAAAAAATACTTCCTTTATTACATTTTACTAACAGCAATCAATTAAAAAAATTTAACACTCTATGATAGATTCTTGTACCAATTTGTGTTCCAATAATGTTGCCATATTAGCAGAAAAACTACTTAAGCAAAAATTAACAAACTATCAGTTGAAAGCATCCATTTTGTTTATTCTATAGTCCAATAAATCAAATAGTTTTGGGCTTTATGACTAGGAAATACTAAACCAGTTTGACTTAAATGGAATAAAAAAATGAGAGATATAGTACAGCTTATCTCTGGGCATGCTTCTCATTTTGATAAGGTAGTTTAGAAATAAATTTCCTCTCTGTAAAATATAGTAAAGTACACTTATGCAATTTTTATTAGAAAGTTTTGAGCATAACATAAAAAATTAAAATGGGATTTTGAAAAAAGATGGCAACTCTATTTTGAACAGGATAATTTATACTTCGGGAGTATTTAGTACATAAAGCCCTCTCTGTGTGCCTTTTACAACATTTTCACTTAAATTTAAACTTGCCTTAAGTGGAATGCTTAATAATCCTCAATGGCTTTTCTCAGAGTGATGATGAAAACCAAACTCTTTTCCCTGCCTTCGAAGCCCGATGACATGTGGCCTGTCACTTACTTGCCTTCCTCATCTCAGACCACAGTTTCCTCCACTTGCTCTGGCCTTTTCATTCTCAGAGCACACCAAGCTTGTGCCACCTTAGGGGCTTTGCACTTTATAATTTGTCTTTCCCCAAATCATCTTCTAATTAATTAGCGGCTCAAATGTCAGCTCCCTCAAATCACCTTTTAATTCATCTCTCAGCTCAAATGTCACCGCTTCAAAGACATTTCCTATGGCCTTTAAAGTCATGGATAGCATCCATCCCCTTGTTTACTTTTCTGTGTAGTATGCATTGCTATTTTTTGCTAAGGCTTTGCTGGGAAGGAAAAACTTTTCCTCCACCTTCTCAGTTTAAGTTCCTGTGGACCAGCAAATTAAATTGACAAAGGACCGTTTAACCGGAGAAAAATGGTTTGTTTGTATGCATGTGGGAACTAACAAAAGAAATAGGCAGCTTACTAAATGGTTAAAGTTAGAGGCTTAGGTACCTTATTTAGTGGGGGAAAGGGGGTGGGGAAGGAGAACAAATGAGAGATAAAGTCTGTGATATGTTTGTTTATGCAGGTGTGAGTGGTCTTTCTATCTTGTTCATGGCCATGAAGCTTTCCCAGAGAGGGGACTTATGGTACGTTTTCTCTTGGCCTCTCTCCTGGGAGTAGACTCTCCAAAGTGGAAATTTATGACAGACTCATGTCTCAGAAGTTGTTGCTTTTGGTCAGATAAGTGAAGATCTGAGAAAACCTCTGTCTGCTGTTGAATCTCAAATCTTCAGCTTAAGATAATCTTCATACCACCTATGGGGTTCCAAGTAGATCCCTACAACTGCCAAAAAAAAATTCCACAGACTGGGTGGCTTAAAAAATAGAAATTTATTTTGTCACAGTTCTGCAGGCTACAAGTCCAAAACCAAGGCGTTAACAGTGTTGGTTTCTTCTGAGACCTCATACCCTGGTTTGCACATGGCCTTTTCTCTTTGCATGCACATCCCTGGTGCTTCTCAATGTGTTCTAATCTCCTCAAATTATAAAGACACCAGACAGATTGAGTTAGGAGCTATCTTTATGGCCTCATTTTAAGTTATTCACCTCTTTAAAGGTCTTATTTCTAAATATAGTCACATTTCGAGGTACTAGGGGTTAGGATTTCAACATATGAATTTTGGGGGGACACATCTCAGCCCATAACACATATTATTTACTTTAATTCTCTGTTCCCTACTATCTCTCTCCCCCCACTATAAGCTCTTTGAGGGCAGGGAAATGCCTGACTTCATTGATCTCAACATGTAAAACAATTAGCAGTCATAGTTGGCTATAGTTGGTGGACAATAAATATTTGTTGAATACATACATAAATTGTTTCGATGAATTAATATGGATCTCTTAATGTTGAGTAGAACATTCACCACTAGAATAAATACAAGCATATATTACATGAAGAGTCAGTGGAAGACAGAGAAAACTTACTTTCTCAAATATTTGGAAAATTGTTCGGTGTCAAAAATAAAAGTAGATTTATTTTATTTTGAAAATGTTACTCATAAAATTACCATGTCAAAAATCTGTAAAAGTTTAAGAATATTCTTCAAGAACACAGCTAAATAGCTTACATAGGAAAACAAAGTCATATACTTAGCCAACTTCCTCTCTTGAAAGATATGTGAGATGATAAGGTGTTAAAATGACCAGAATGGAGTAAAAATTTTTTATGGAATACTTGCTGAAGTGTGTGAGACTTAAATAGCATTTTGAAGGAATGAGGGAATTTACTATATAATTTCCAATTATATAGTAGTAAAATGCAAAATAGAAAAGTCAGGAATAGCAGACAATAAAAGCTGGTAGGTGAAAGAGTGAGTCGCAGAATCTTGTAGCTCATGGTTAATATTTAATTTGAATTAGATCAACTATGTCTTTTCTAAAGGGAAAGTAGTTATATGTCATCAATGTGTAAACGTTGGAGATTTTAAAGTTAAGAAAGCAAGGGTTACTGCTTTTGTGATGTACTAAGATTGTAAACCTAGATTGAGGTTATTATAACATTTGATATATTGTACAACTGGAAAAATGGAAGTGAAGAATTAGCTACCTCTTTTACTATAAGCTTTGGAAACTGGCTAAGTGGCTAACTGTGCTACTGTTTACAGTGTGGGAGGAGCTAGTGAGGGATAATTGTTTGGAGGAAGAAATAATGGTATTCTTTATTCACGTACAGTGGTTTTGTAAATTGGAAAGCAATAATAAGTAGAACTTTGAATTAAAACAAATCTAAATGAACAAAGAAGGCAGAGGTGTAAATTTCAGAGTCATTAGGGCAGAAATGGTCTCCTCATCAAGGAAAGGAGAGAAGGAAGAGCAAAATACCTAATACACAGGCTTCAAGAATGACCACATGCAATACAAATTACATGATTTTCAAGAGAATATGCTATCACCAAAAAAACAAGAGAATTAGAACCAGATTGTGTCTTGGTTGAGGTACTTTAAATTATTTTCAGTGTGGAACAGGGTTAGATTTACTAGGGAGAAATGACTTCATGCTTTTCCACCATCTGTGTTTTGGGGATTGGATTGGGGAGATGGCAGTTTGCTCTAAGCTCTAGTGGTATCAACTTAATTAAGAGAAAACAATCTACATTTTTATTAAGTGATGGTGCTTTGTGATTAAGATTTTTATTATGGAATATAAAAGTTGAATTTTCCTCTTCATCCTTATCATTACCCTTGCTACCACCTCTAAAACTCATTCTTATCTGGAGCATTCTGGACTATTAACTGCCATAGGAAATAATTTGAGGAATGTTGAGGGAAACCTGACTCATATTCCAAGGTGTGGTTGGGCCATTCTCCACAAAGTATTTTAAAATACAGACAATTTTGTCTAAGTTAACCTATAAAACAACTTTACATACACCAGGAACCCTAGAAAGGATGCCCTGGAGAAGTATTGTTGAAGAGAGGTGAGCAGAAAGAGAGAAGAAAAAAGAAAAACTTCAGCTACATCTTGGTAATTTATTTATTTATTTTTAGCCTCTTATCACCAAAATTGTAATAATAATAGTAGTAATAATAAAACAATGCTGATACATAAAACTGTCTCTAAAAATAAGCCTAGACCAGTCATACCATTTTATATTTGTATTTCTGTGCAGAAGAAACGTAGCACTGTGCATTAGTAGTATTTTTAGCTTTACAGGAGGCTATGCAAAACAGAGCATCTCTTTGGTTAGAAAGTTTTCCTCCAGGATCTCACAATTTTGTAGGTTGAAGAGTTTTCACACATCACAATAACCAGTTCAACTATAGTGAACATGAAAAGAAACTTCTGGTGGTACTCTGACCTTTCTAACTAACTTGCCAACTCCTCCTCCCTTTTGTATCTAAGAGGCAAATTCCTGTATTTTCTCTATTTTCATCTGCTACTGTGAGAAATTAAGGTGAAAGGCAAACCCCGAATCCCAAGACACACTGGAAACTGATTCTGTTCTGTTTCCTTTTGGCCATAAGATTTCCCTACTCATTTTCAGGAATAAACAGTTTCGGGAAGCAATCTTTACAGTTTTAATAGCTTGTGGCATTTGCAGTCTCTGAAGCCCGAACTTCTCTCTAAAGTTTCCTTTTCACCAGTTGGGGCTTTTGGATATTGTCATTTGTGCTCTAAGCAAGATTTTCCTTCTACATTTCTCCTGGATTTTTTTTCTGAACCAGATACATTTATATCTATTCTGTGTCAGTCATCAACACAAAATAAAACATCAAAAATATTTCCAAGCTGTTTCTTCACAAACATGTAATATACATATTTCTTTAAAATATTTCTGTCATTTGCCTACACATACATTTAATATAGGCATCCAGAGGTCACATATGAATTTTCTTTCTTACAGTGCTTAGAAGATAGAACATTATATTACTCATGTGGAAAAAATTCTGTAAGAAAAATATTTGGAGTGGACATAATTTTCTTCTCAATTCACAGTGTGCAATATCATCCAGAGAAGGTGTTTTGGTGAATCGAGGTATTTAAATAATTTGTTTGTGAATGTGAGGACATGGACAGACATCCAAATTATTTGACATCCTTGGAGAGAACAGTACTGCTTCTAGAATTTATACTTGGATTTCATTCTTTTGTAAAGATGCATCGTTTCCAACTGTGTTCATTTATGGTTTCATGTGACAGTGAAAGCTTCACTTTTTTCTCAGCTGAAGTCATACGTAGGGAGGTTAATCTGAAGAGAAAAACACAGTATTTTTTTAATGTTTTTTAATCAGTTGATTTGGATAAAGTTGCCTAAATTCACTTCATTACTTGAAAGGAATTACATTTACTTATTATACTTTAACATTGTGACTCTGCTATTCTAGGAATATAGCCATTCTTTTAGACCTGGATTATGTATTTGGTCGTAGAGCTCTCTAAACATAGTACTTTTGGTTATGAAGAGATAATAATCAGAAAGTCACTTAAAGTTAGGTAGGGTAGTTCTTACCTCGAAACAATGTTTCATAGGTCAATATTTTAACTACTCATGTGGTGTACAACTTTTCTAACAGAGAAAATATAAAGTATATATAAAGTATAGATATAAAACAGTGGGATTTGAGCATATGTATAATATACACATATACAGATATATATAATAAAGTGAGATTTAAACAGTAGATGTATGTATCTGTACCTCTATCTGTATACTTTTGTGTTTAAATTCCACTACTTTATATTTTCTGTGGGGACCTAGTCTTCTCAATTAGAAGAAGCTGAGTTTTACATAAATTTAAAGTATCCAGGACTTAGTTTTGTAAAAATTTTAACTAGTCCTGTTTTTTATAGAGCATAGAAGTTCACCGGAGGGCCGTAAGAAATAAAAAGAAAAATGGTGCAAAAATGAGTCAGGTAAATGATAAAAAGAAGATGCTGATTTAGAATAAATTTCTTTTAAGTGCAAAGACCAGCCAAGAGGAAAGGAAATGAGAATCATTAATATATAGAGGAAATGAGGAATGTGGAAAATTGTAGTTTTTCATGAAATGATGAAATGACGTATGCAAAAATTCTTATAAATTTAAAGAAGGATTTTTCCTTGTTGTATTAAAATCTGAAGAATGCATTAGTGTGCTTCCAAAAAAGAGAGCTGAACATCAGTCTGCAAGTGTTGGCCTTGGGGATGACCACGGGTAAGTTTTCTTAAGACCTGGAGGCCACTTTTAGTTTTTAAACTGACAGATTTCTAGGATGAGCAAGGTGTCCTCTTTGTCAGCTTGATTATAAACTTCTTGCCGGCAAGTTACTAATCTTTTCATCTTAGTCACAGCAAATAACACACGGACTTTATATGTCCTTCCTGCTTCCACTCTTATGCCCCAAGCATACTATCTACATGGCAGCAAAATTGTCTTTAAAAATGCAGTTCTTGTTACATTTTTCTTCTATTTAAAACATTCTTATGGTGTTTTAGTTCACATAGAATAAACTTGAAGTTCCTTATCATGGTGTATTACTGGTTCCTTCTGAGACTCAGTTCACACCTTGCTCTCCAGGACTTATTCTGCAATATCCCAGCCAGTGTTCCTCTCTTCCTTGATTATTCCACATTTGTTCCCGTCTCTTGGTCACCAGCTGTTTTACCACCTGAAACATTTTCCTGACACATAATTTTATAGCTGTCTACTTCTTTTGATAAAGTTTTGCGATGTCACATCCTTGAGAGACCCCTCAACTTGGGGCTGGTGTGGTTAAGTCAGTCTCTAGAATATTAATTGGTTTCACTCCAATATCCCAAACTCGATTACTTATTTCTCTACATAACAAACAAACAAACAAACAAAGCAGCCAGCTCTAAGGGAAAGGGGGGGCCCTTATCAGTTATGATTAAAGTATTTAATCTCAGCACTCAGAAAATTTCCTGCCACAAAGTAGGTTCTGATCCTATATTTTGTGAATTAATGGGTAAGAGCAAAGCATGTGCTCAAAAATTATTTGGTAAAAAGGACTCAAAAATAGACCCAGGACTTTCCAGCTTCCTTTTTCTGACTAAATGCTTGCGAAAACAATCATCTTAAAACTTGGCTTTCCAATTCTGTACAATTCTGTCAGTCGGACAGTCAGTCATTCTGACAGCCAACTGGTGTTTTTAATAGCACTTAAGTATCAGACTAGGACTATTGGGGTGGTGGGTGAACAGGCCAAGAGGGAGAATCACTGCCTCAGGAAGCTTGTATTGTAACAGGAGAGCAAACTGGAATATATGCAGACAAAGAATATAATGACATCAGAAAGAAGGGGCCATGCAGGGATAGGTCAGGGACTCTGGATTTTAAGTTTCGTATAAAGCCATTGTGAGGTTGAAAACGGAAAAGTGAAAATACTGAGCTGTACTTTAGAAAGATGACACTAACACTAACTAGATTGTTAACGCTATTATGATGCCGTCGTATTTGTCTCTTCAACAAAAATGTGAGAATTCAGTGACTTGAGAATAACGTTTGATTAACTTTGATTTTCAAAAGTTTACTCTTAGACCTGTTTCTTAAATACGTCCTGGCTGCCCGTTGTAATCTGGTGAGTCTGATCTTTACAACTTGTCCATTTCCATTTTTGTTTGTCTTGTCCTAATTATAACAAAGTTAAAAAAACATTTTATATCTGTAGAGTGTTTTTAATATATATTCTGAGACAGTTTTTAAATAGAAGCCCAGTTGGAAAGTAATGATCGAAGTAGTTGTGAAAACACAAAGTATCCTATATCTTTAAATTTCAGTTTTAATTGGTTGAATTCTATATCTGTATATGTTACATTTTCACTTTGGAAATGAAGTGGAGGATTATGACAATTCAAACAAGAGAACTTTTACAAATTTAATCATCTGAAGAACTGTGTTACTTCTTTAAACTCAATTCTCCAATGGCAAATTGCTTATATATTTATAACCACATTAAGACTAATATTTTAATTATTTAATATTAAGACTTGAATTAGGTCAGTCATTTTCCTTATTTATTTATTTAACCAATGAATTACTTTCTTCAACAAAACTTTAGCTCTGTCAGAGAATGAAGCAGTGCAACTCTGGTTAAAACAGACAATGCTACTCTGTATTGTGTACGCGAAAGTTGCTAAGAAAGTAGGTGTTCTCACCACACAACAGAAAATGGTAATCATGTGAGATGATGGGATATTATCTGTTGTGTGTCATATAATTTCTGGACAGTGCAATATTGTGTGTCACTCACAAGAACCAAGCTGTGCTTAGCCATGAATAGGTAATTGAACCTAAAAACATCTGTTAAGATTGGACTTGTTCCTGTTTTTCCCTTTTCCTTCTTTCTTTCTAAAATCTACCAGCAGCTTCTTACAGGAAGATATGACTGTTTTCCTGTAGAGAATTTTGTCTATTTTAATTTCAGACTTAATTTTTGAAATGTGTCTTAAGTAGATTGTTGTCTGAAGAATATTTGGAAATAGCTGAAATTCTTAAGCTGCATAGAATTAGTTTTAAATTGGCAATATGTATTATTTAATGATATTAAACCTTTGACCTTAGTTGTGGACTTTGATTCATGTTACCTGGCAATTAAACAGCATTGTAGGGAATGGAATTTTTGTTTCATTTTATTTTAATATTAAGCTTCTATTTTCAAAAATTGGGGCAATAACATGATAAGAAATGGAATATAAGAGACCATAATTGTACTTTAATAATAGTCACATAGCCTGTACTCAAAAGTAAGATATGTATTACATAAAAATAATCAGCATACAGATAATTTTGTTTTTAAAACATATACTGAGAAGATTATATATTTAAAGTCTATCTCAGTATTCATACAAGTTTGGTAAATTAATTGCATAAGAAGAGAGGACACATTTTAGTTTATATTCCCTCTGTTTTTCTCTTTCATATTTCTTCCTTTTCATTTCTCTTAAGTTTAAAAACTAATTGTTGCTTTCTTGATTAAGAAATATCTATGTATTTATTTGGGATTCAATTAGTTTTAAAAATCCTAATTATTTTATTCTTCCTACAACTTTCTTTGAAGATTTTAATTTTGCTTTTATTTTTAGTTGTTCCAACTGGACCCTGTCTCAGAGAGGAAAAGGTAGATTCATTGATTGTCAAATAGGAGTTCTTTTGAACCGATTCCCCCCTGCAGGTAAACCTGACTTGGTGGTTTTTAGAATTAATTCAAAGTTTCTGATACGGTATTGATGAGACTTCCCTCAACAACACAAAGGCTATTGCAAGTGATTTTAGATTAAGACTCACAGAACCCTAATAACTGCTTGACCTCAGGTTTTTTTTGTAACCATAAATCGTACTCAGAGGGGCATAAAGCATACAGGTGACTGAAAAGCCTGGTTTAGGATAGAGTTCAGGATGAGGCTCAGGGTTTATACTGCAAAATGAATTCCAAGTAGTTCTTGAAACCTGCCCTTCCCTGTGCCATGTCTTGGATGAGTCCACTTTGTCCAATCTTCAAAAATGCAACTTTTTTTTTTTACTGCTAGTGTGTGATAGCATTGTTTGTATTTGTCACTGTCATTTGGACTTCCTGCGCTGCTTTTCTTAGTTACATTCTATTGTATGAAAATGTACTAAGGAAAGTCAGGAATGGGAAAATGAACCAGGGTTGTGAAGCCTTGGGCTTGATTTTGACTCTACCAGAGGGCAGCTATTTAAGAAAAAGTGGAAGAAAATATCAGCCCCATCTACTATGTGTTTCTGGATAGTCATATGAGAAAATTAATATGGATGGGCAATGTAACTTAAAGAGCTGTAGGCAAAACTAGTCTTAGTATTTACACTATGATCATTTTTTTTTCTGCAATCTTGTGAGGGGCAGAAACTCAAAACACTTTCTCAAAGCAGCTTTGTTTTTGATTTCCAGAGACAGCTACTCCATTTCCTCTTCATTTCTACATAATGAAATTTTGATCAGGGAGGTCATGTTGTCACTGTGTCATTTGGCTATAGCTGTGCAAACCACCTCCAAAATGCAGCACTTAAAACAATAAATCATTTATTATAATAGCTCTCAAGTTCTGAGTTTGGGGTTTGGCTGATCTCCGGTGCCCTCACTCATATCCAGGGGCTGAATGATACAGGCTGTCCTCGTCTGGGCTCTGCTCTGAGTGTCCTTCATCTTTTTTTCTGGGACCAACAAGCAAAGTTGAGTATGTCTACCTCATGGCAACAGCAGAAGGGCAAGAGGGAGCAAGCCTGATCTTGCAGGCCTCTTTCACGCTTCTACTTAGGTACAGATGCTAACATTCCATTGGCCAAAGCAAGCTACTTGGCTAAGCCCAGGGTCAGGAAATTATACATCTCACCATTCCACGTAGGATGCTGCAAAGCATGTGGCAAAGGATGGAAATAGGAGGGAGAGACAAATTGGGGTCATTTGCAATTTACTACAGTCACCTCCTTAGAGTACTATTTTCCAAAATGAGACAATTGGATATATGCACATGATTGTGTAGACATACAATATAGTCATATATATTAAGAACAAAAGTAATCTTGTGATGAACATGATGAACACATTTTTTTTTCTTATTTTTAAATTTTCAACCAACTTAGAGTTATCAACTCCAAGTATTAGCTGTTAACACATAAAGTGTAGATTGTATAGTTAGATGATACCAAATAATATAAACATTAAAATCCTAGGTAGTAAAATACATACACACACACACACACACACACACACACTTCTCTTTCCAAGTTGAGCCATATTTTGAAATTTATAACATCAGATTAACATCCTAAATCAAACATCAATATAGAAAACAGAAAGTAATATAACTAATATTGCTGTTATCTTCTACATATGCGTGTTATAAATGTATTTTTGTGTTCATTATAGTTCTTATACTTGATAATTTGGAAGAACTTCTTAACTGTTCACATGGTTTCTTATTTCCAGAAGATATTTTAGCAGAATAAATTCACTTTATAGCACTCCTTATAACATTTCATTTGATTTAAATTGTATTTATCTTTGCTAAATCAGACATGATTTTTGAGATTACATTGCTATTCTAAAGTTATTAAAATATAACTTAATAGTCTGTTTTAGTAACTATTTTTGCTGTTCTCTAAATGTGTTCTTGCCAATGTATTTTACACTTATATTCCAATTGACTTTGCAGAACCTGATATCGTTAGAGAGGGAAGACTGATAATTACTCTCCAGGGCACACTTTGTCATCTTTATGCTTCATTCAGCCCATTAGGAAATAAAATTGTATTTGGTTTTAGCATGCTCATTTTCTTTTCTGTATATTTGTGTGTGTGAAGTAGTAATTCTAGTAGCTCAAATTTGAACTCATACATTGTCCTAGAAATCATTTAAAACCAAACTATTTTTGGCCTATTTGGAATACAGCAAGGATGCTGACTTAACCATCTAAAGGAGGCTAATAAAGTATAGGTAAAATACATGTAGACAAGGTTTGTTTCTTTAGGGAGCAGCAGAGGTCAGATTTGTTTAAGAAAAAAAAGTATGAGCCTCAGTTGACAAGATCTAGTTTTAACACTTATCTGCACTGTGATCTTGAGGAAGCCACAATCTTTTGATTTTCTGTTTCCTGATCCAAGAAATGAAGACAATAATAAGCAGCTTCTCAGTCTTATACCTTTTGGGAACGATTAAATCAAATATCAGGGAAGTGTTAAGCAAGTTTAATGTAATACATTTACAACCTGCTACAGTAGAAATTGAGTTAGGAGCTTGTAGTTATTATTGGGAGCAATAGAAACTAGGGAATAAGCTAGTGATTCAAACAGTTTTAATAAAATGGAAGTATCCTCTAAGTTTCAGATGCCTGACTAGTCAGTAACACCATGGAAACCCTCACAGCAGAAAAAAAGCTGCATCCCTTGACTTTATGAGAAAAAGGAGACACATTTTTCATGAAAATGTATTGAAAATTTGGTCTCTGAAACTTTATATGTTGGTTATAGATTTAATGTGTGTTATAATGCATAAAGAATCACATACACACACAGAGGCACATTTAGTGATTTTTAAGGGAGGAAGACATTTCAGGTTGTGGAAACAGCTCTGAAAAGGTACAAATATAGGTATGAAGAAGGTTTGCACAGGGAATCTTTTCTTCTGAAGAATAGATTAAGGTTCAGAAAGTAAAACAATTTTTAGACAGTGTGAGAGGAAATAGGCAATGCTTATAAGTCTCTGACCAAGTAATTTCAGTGATAAAAGAGTGTCTGAGTCAAATTTATCTGGCAGTATCCTTACAAATAGATTGTATGGGATGGAGAATGAAGGATGATCAGCATAATGTTGAGAGTTATAGGGTGAGAAGGAGCTATAGGAGTGAAGAGGGGAGAGGACACATCCGGGGGTCATTTCCAAAGAGATGACTAGATGATCCACCGGATTAAAAACATGGAGGAGAAAGAACGGTTAAAATGTTTAGTTTTTTAGTTAAGTACATGGAATACATGTGCCCATACACTTATTTAAACTGTTTTGCACACATGTTTTTTAAATCAATGTGGAGGTATAATTTACATACAAAAAATAAAAATATTTTCCAAAAGGGCCAGAAGGCAAAAAGAGAGCAACCTTGTAAAATGCTGTACTGTAACTAAGAAAGATGAAAACTGAAAATAGACATTAGCATTGAAAGAATTTGGCTTAATAGCTATCCTAATAATATTGTGAGAAGCCTTTTTTTAAATTGAAGTATAGCTGATTTACAATGTTATGTTAGTTTCTGGTGTACAGCAAAGTGATTCAGTTATATATATATACATATATATATATATTCTTTTTCATATTCTTTTCCACTATGGTTTATTACAGGATATTGAATATAGTTTCCTGTGCTAAACAATAGGAACTTGTTTTTTATCCATTTTTGTAATTTTTTACTATGTAATTAATAGCTATGAAATCAGTGCCAAATTTCCAATGAGAAAATTTTTAGTCATTTTCTTTTAAGAGTAGATTCTGTTCAGCTGTGAAAGATTAATAAACAGAAACCTCAGTGAAATAGAGCGGGGAGACCACAAGGGGGAGCTCTCATGCCCTAGGACAATGACAGAACCCAACAACAAGAAGAAAAATTCCCTTCTTTCCTGGCGAGGACTCAGCCAATGAAAAGCCATGGACTCATTGTTTACTATAGCTCTCCCTCCCAACCTCCTTTTCCTCTCTATAAAAGAGTTTTCCTTCCCTTGCCATGTAGGGACTTGCACGTGGCTTACCATGTTTGCAGACCCTAAATTATAATTCTCTGCTGATCCTGAATAAACTCATTATTGCTGGATAAACATCTGGAAGTCTATTTGTTTCAGGTCAACATTTTGGTGGCCTCTAAGAGGACCAGAAAAGACTCTTGATGTCTCCAAGGCTAATGAGCAAACAGGTGCAGTACCACAATTGAGCACATTGCCCTTCACTGCTTTTCTCGCTGACCCTGGAGTTTGAAGGTACTCCTTTCTACCAGTTCTGAGTTCACACCCTCTTTGCATTTGAAGTTCTCCTGGTTTTACTCAGGATCTATTTAAAATTTTTCTCTTTCTGCTTAAGGTCTTGATCTGTATACCAGCACTCATTTGGCACTTGAGTCTGATCTTGAGATCAGACTTTTTCAAACAAAGCTGGGTGAAAATGCCTTTGGCATGGTTCCTTTGGGAAGAAGCTACTTAAAATGAGACTGTGCCAGTTCAGCCTTTGGCTTAGTCCTTTGAAGGGCTATTACCTGAAAACTGGCTGAGAAAACTTTTGGTATGGCTATCCTGGGACCAATCAGTTTCCTTTGAATTTTCTGGGGTTGGCTTGCAAGCTGTTTGAATTGAGTCATTTGTGCTCTGAGCTGTTTGAAAACTGTTCTTTACTCTGGAGGAAAAACCTCAAGAAAATGGGAGCCCAGTTATTTAAGTATTTTGAGGGCAACAATCTTAAGGGACTTCAGGTGATTTTATTAAAAAAAACCCTGCAGGCCTTTCTCATGCTCATTTCTAGTAAATGGGCCTACTCGACCAAAGACAATTTAGAATATCAATGACCAGCACAGGCGTTAGCGGAAGCAGGTGTGAGGGCTTCGCTGCTGAGATGCTGGGGCTCCTGGAAGACCCCCGTCCTGAGGAAAGGGAAGTTGGAGACTGAGTTGGTCCCCACACTGATGCTCCCGGTGAAGGGACAGCGCAGAGAAGACCGTGTGGCTGACAGCGCCTTAGTGCTCTGGCTGGGTGTCAGGCCTGTGCCTCTGAGGTGGGAGAGCTGAGTTCAGGACATTGGTCAACCAGAGACCTCCCGGCTCCACGTAATATCAAATGGCAAAAGCTCTCCCAGAGAACTCCATCTCAAAACTAAGACCCAGCTCCACTCAACGACCAGCAAGCTCCAGTGCTGGACACCTTATGTCAAACAACTAGCAAGACAGGAACACAATCTCACCCATTACCAGAGAGTCTGCTGAAAATCATAATAAGGTCACAGACACCCCAAATATACCACCAGACGTGGACCTTCCCAGCATAAAGACAAGATCCAGCCTCATCCAACAGAACAAGGGCACTAGTCCCTTCTACCAGGAAGCCTACTCAACCCACTGAACCAACTTTAGCCACTGGGGGCAGACACCAAAAAGAATGGGAACTATGAACCTGCAGCCTGAGAAAAGGAGACCCCAAACACAGTAAGTTAAGCAAAATGAGAAGACAGAGAAACACACAGCAGATGAAGGAGCAAGGTAAAAACCCACCAGACCAAACAAATGAAGAGGAAATAGGCAGTCTACCTGAAAAAGAATTCAGAGTAATGATAGTAAAGATGATCCAAAATCTTGGAAATAGATTGGAGAAAATACAAGAAACATTTAACAAGGACCTAGAAGAACTAAAGAGCAAACAAACAATGATGAACAGCATAATAAATGAAATTTAAAATTCTCTAGAAGGAATCAATAGCAGAATAACTGAGGCAGAAGAACGGAAAAGTGACCTGGAAGATAAAATAGTGGAAATAACTACTGCAGAGCAGAATAAAGAAAAAAGAATGAAAAGAATTGAGGACAGTCTCAGAGACCTCTGGGACAACATTAATCACACAAATGTTCGAATTATAGAGGTCCCAGAAGAAGAAGAGAAATAAAAAAAAGACTGAAAAAATATTGGAAGAGATTATAGTTGAAAACTTCCCTAATATGGGAAGGGAAATAGTTAATCAAGTCCAGGAAGCACAGAGAGTCCCATACAGGATAAATCCAAGGAGAAACATGCCAAGACACATATTAATAAAACTATCAAAAATTAAATACAAAGAAAAAATATTAAAAGCATCAAGGGAAAAACAACAAATAACATGAGGGAATCCACATAAGGTTAACAGCTGCACTTTCAGCAGAAATTCTGCAAGCCAGAAGGGAGTGGCAGGACATATTTAAAGTGATGAAAGGGAAAAACCTACAACCAAGATTACTCTACCCAGCAAGGGATCTCATTCAGATTCGAGGGAGAAATTAAGAACTTTACAGACAAGCAAAAGCTAAGAGAATTCAGCATTACCAAACCAGCTTTACAACAAATGCTAAAGGAACTTCTCTAGGCAAGAAACACAAGAGAAGGAAAAGACCTACAATAACAAACCCAAAACAATTAAGAAAATGGCAATAGGAACATACATATGGATAATTACCTTAAATGTAAATGGATTAAATGCTCCAACCAAAAGATGTAGACTGGCTGTATGGATACAAAAATAAGACCTGTATATATGCTGTCTACAAGAAACCCATTTTAGACCTAGGGACACATACAGTCTGAAAGTAAGGGGATAGAGAAAGGTATTCCATGCAAATGGAAATCAAAAAAAAGCTGGAGTAGAAATTCTCATATCAGAAAAAATAGACATTAAAATAAAGACTATTACAAGAGACAAAGAAGGACACTACATAAAGATCAAGGGATCAATCCAAGAAGAAGATATAACAATTGTAAATATTTATGCACCCAACATAGGAGCACCTCAATACATAAGGCAAAGGCTAACAGCCATAAAAGGAGAAATCGACAGTAACACAATCATAGTAGGGGACTTTAACACACCACTTTCACCAATGGACAGATCATCCAAAATGAAAATAAATAAGGAAACACAAGCTTTAAATGATACATTAAACAAGATTGACTTAATTGATATTAGAGGACATTCTATCCAGAAACAACAAAATACACTTTCTTCTCAAGTGCTCATGGGATATTCTCCAGGAGAGATCATATCTTGGGTCACAAATCAAACCTTGGTAAATTTAAGAAAAAATCATATCAAGTATATTTTCCAATGACAAAGCTATGAGACTAGATATCAATTAAAGGAAAAAATCTGTAAAAAAAACCAAATACATGGAGGATAAACAATACACTAGTTAATAACCAAGAGATCACTGAAAAAATCAAAGAGGAAAGCAAAAAATACCTAGAAACAAATGACAATGAAAACACGATGACCCAAAACCTATGGGATGCATCAAAAGCAGTTCTTAGAGGGAAGTTTATACCAATACAATCCTACCTCAAGAAATAAGAAACATCTCAAATAAACAACCTAACCTTACACCTAAAGCAGTTAGAGAAAGAAGAACAAAAAAACTGCCAAAGTTAGCAGAAGGAAAGAAATCATAAAGATCAGATCAGAAATAAATGAAAAAGAAATGAAGGAAACAATAACAAAGATCAATAAAACTACAAGCTGGTTCTTTGAGAAGATAAACAAAATTGATAAACCATTTGCCAGACTCATCAAGAAAAAAAGGGAGATTCAAATCAATAAAATTAGAAATGAAAAAGGAGAAGTAACGATGACACTGCAGAAATACAAAGGATAATGAGAGATTACTGCAAGCAAATTTATGCCAATAAAATGGACAACTTGGAAGAAATGGACAAATTCTTAGAAAAACACAACCTTCCGAGACTGAACCAGGAAGAAATAGAAAATATACACAGACCAATCACAAGCACTGAAATTGAGACCATGACTAAAAATCTTCCAACAAACAAAATCAGAGGGCTTCACAGGCGAATTGTATCAAATATTTAGAGAAGAGCTAACACCTATCCTTCTCAAATTCTTCCAAAATATAGCAGAGAGAGGAACATTCCCAAACTCATTCTACAAGGCCACCATCACCCTGATACCAAAACGAGACAAAGATGTCACAAAGAAAGAAAACTACAGGCCAATATCACTGCTGAACATAGATGCAAAAATCCTCAGCAAAATACTAGCAAACAGAATCCAACACCACATTAAAAGGATCATACACCATGATCAAGTGGGCTTTATCACAGGAATGCAAGGATTCTTCAATATATGCAAATCAATCAATGTGATAAACCATATTATCAAATTGAAAGAGAAATACCATATGATCATCTCAATAGATGCACAAAAAGCTTTTGACAAAATTCAACACCAATTTATCATAAAAACCCTCCAGAAGGTAGACATAGAGGGAACTTACCTCAACATAATAAAGGCCATATATGACAAACCCACAGCCAACATCGTTCTCAATGGTGAAAAACTGAAACCATTTCCACTAAGATCAGGAACAAGACAAGATTGCCCACTCTCACCACTATTATTCAACATAGTTTTGGAAGTTTTAGCCACAGCAATCAGAAAAGAAAAACAAATAAAAGGAATCCAAATTGGAAAAGAAGAAATAAAGCTGTCACTGTTTGCAGATGACATGATACTACACATAGTGAATCCTAATGATGCTACCAGAAAACTACTAGAGCTAATCAATGAATTTGGTAAAGTAGCAGGATACAAAATCAATGCACAGAAATCTCTTGCATTCCTATACACTAATGATGAAAATTCTGAAAGAGAAATTAAGGAAACACCCCCATTTACCTCTGCAACAAAAAGAATAAAATACCTAGGAATAAACTTACCTAAGGAGATAAAAGACCTGTATGCAGAAAACTATAAGACACTGATGAAAGATATTAAAGATGATACAATAGATGGAGAGATATACCATGTTCTTGGATTGGAAGAATCAACATTGTGAAAAAGACTATCCTACTCAAAGCAATCTACAGATTCAATGCAATCCCTATCAAACTACCAATGACATTTTTCACAGAACTAGAAGAAAAAATTTCACAATTTGTATGGAAACACAAAAGACCCCGAATAGCGAAGGCAATCTTGAGAAAGAAAAATGGAGCTGGAGGAATCAGACTCCCTGACTTCAGACTATACTCAAAGGTACAGTAATCAAGACAATATGGTACTGACACAAAAACAGAAATATAGATCAATGGAACAGGATAGAAAGCCCAGAGATAAACCCACAAACATATAGTCACCTTATCTTTGATAAAGGAAGGAAGAATATTCAATGGAGAAAAGACAGTCTCTTCACTAAGTGGTGCTGGGAAAACTGGACAGCTACATGTAAAAGAATGAAATTAGAACACTCCCTAACACCATACACAAAAATAAACTCAAAATGGATTAAAGACCTAAATGTAAGGCCAGACACCATCAAACTCTTAGAGGAAAACATAGGCAGAACACTCTTTGACATAAATCACAGCAAGATCCTTTTTGACCCACCTCCTAGAGAAATGGAAATAAGAACAAAAATAAACAAATGGGACCTAATGAAACTTAAAACCTTTTGCACAGCAAAGGAAATCATAAACAAGATGAAAAGACAACCCTCAGAATGGGAGAAAATATTTGCAAATGAAGCAACTGACAAAGGATTAATCTCCAAAATATACAAGCAGCTTATGCAGCTCAACGTCAAAAAACAAACAACCCAATCCAAAAATGGGCAGAAGACCTAAATAGACATTTCGCCAAAGAAGATATAGAGATTGTCAAGAAACACATGAAAGGATGCTCAACATCATTAATCATTAGAGAAATGCAAATCAAAACTACAATGAGGTATCACCTCACACAAGTCAGAATGGCTGTCATCAAAAATCTACAAACAATAAATGCTGGGGAGGGTGTGGAGAAAAGGGAACCCTCTTGCACTGTTGGTGGGAATGTAAATTGATACAGCCACTCTGGAGAACAGTATGGAGGTTCCTTACAAAACTAAAAATAGAACTACCATACGACCCAGCAATCCCACTACTGGGCATATACCCTGAGAAAACCATAATTCAAAAAGAGTCATGTACCACAATGTTCATTGCAGCTCTATTTATAATAGCCAGGACACGGAAGCAAGCTAAGTGTCCATCGACAGATGAATGGATAAAGAAGATGTGGCACATACATACAATGGAATATTACTGAGCCATAAAAGAAATGAAACTGAGTTATTTGTAGTGAGGTGGACGGACCTAGAGTCTGTCATACAGAGTGAAGTAAGTCAGAAAGAGAAAAACAAATACCGTATGCTAACACATATATATGGAATTTTAAAAAAAACAACAAAAAAAATGGTTCTGAGGAACCAAGGGGCAGGACAGGAATAAAGACGCCGAAGTAGATAATGGACTTGAGGATATGGGGAGGGGGAAGGGTAAGCTGAGATGAAGTGAACGAGTAGCATGGACATATATACACTACCAAATGTAAAATAGATAGCTAGTTGGAAGCAGCCGCCTAGCACAAGGAGATCAGCTCGGTGTTTTGTGACCACCTAGAGGGGTGGGATAGGGAGGGTGGGAGGGAGGGAGATGCAAGAGGGAGGAGATATGGGGATATATGTATATGTATAACTGATTCACTTTGTTATAAAGCAGAAGCTAACACACCATTGTGAAGCCATTATACTCCAATAAAGATATTTTAAAAAATATATATATATATAAATCTCAAAAAAAAAAAAGAATACCAATGACCATTATGGGGACATTTTGAAATTTCCAAACTTAATTTACTTAAAAATGAATTGGACTCCAATTGCTCAAAAATGTCCAGAACTGAATGGAGTACTTATTTCAATTGGTATGTTGAGGCTTCCCAATGTTTTCAGGAGTCTAAAATTGCCGCTCTACAAAACAAGATTTAAGGTTATCTGAGGAAACAGTTAAATTGGCCCCCAAAGCCTCAGGCTCCTCTTCCTTGGCTTCTTTGTCCCAGCCTCCCCCTCCAGCACCATCTTGTCTCTCTCCCTCAGCTCCTCATGGTCAGATGCTGTGTCCAGGGCCCTCTTCCTAAACTCCTTCCCAGCCACAAGGCAGGAGCCATTCCTAAAATGCAGGTTTTTATATGTTCCTGGCCAGATAGTTATATATTACAATCAATAAAAATTGGATTCTTAAACTCCATTCAAAATGATTTCTCATCTACTCACATTCTTAGCTTGAAGACATCTACTCACTCATTAATTTAGACACCCAGTAATTATTGAACAAGTTACTGCAAGAAAAATCATTGTCCTAAAATGTAGAGAGGAACTGACCAGAGGATCTGTGAACTCAGAACACGGAAACATATAGTGAGAAGCAAGAACCCAGGAAGGGTGGAGATCTCGAGAACCAGCCTTTGATCAGATGTTACCAGACTGAATTTCACAGGTCCTTACAATTTCAACAAGTGACCAAAATCTAGGGGTCCTGCATATTGGGTTCTCAACCTTCCATACTGCTAAGTAAGAAATTAAAAACAACAGACTACCCTCATTATTTATTTTTTTTAAACATCTTTATTGAAGTATAATTGCTTTACAATGGTGTGCTAGCTTCTGCTTTACAACAAAGTGAATCAGTTACACATATACATATGTTGCCATATCTCTTCCCTCTTGCATCTCCCTCCCTCCCACCCTCCCTATCCCACCCCTCTAGGTGGTCACAAAGCACCGAGCTGATCTCCCTGTGCTATGCGGCTGCTTCCCACTAGTTATCTATTTTACATTTGGTAGTGTATATATGTCCATGACACTCTCTCACCCTGTCACATCTCACCCCTCCCCCTCCCCATATCCTCAAGTCCATTCTCTAGTAGGTCTGTGTCTTTATTCCCATCTTGCCACTAGGTTCTTCATGACCTCTTTTTTTTTTTTTTCCCTTAGATTCCATATATATGTGTTAGCATACTGTATTTGTTTTTCTCTTTCTGACTTACTTCACTCTGTATGACAGACTCTAACTCCATCCACCTCATTACAAACACCTCCATTTCATTTCTTTTTATGGCTGAGTAATATTCCATTGTATATATGTGCCACATCTTCTTTATCCATTCATCCGATGATGGACACCTAGGTTGCTTCCATGTCCTGGCTATTGTAAACAGAGCTGCAATGAATATTTTGGTACATGACTCTTTCTGAATTATGGTTTTCTCAGGGTATATGCCCAGTAGTGGGATTGCTGGGTCATATGGTAGTTCTATTTTTAGTTTTTTAAGGAACCTCCATACTGTTCTCCATAGTGGCTGTATCAATTTACATTCCCACCAACAGTGCAAGAGTGTTCCCTTTTCTCCACACCCTCTCCAGCATTTATTGTTTCTAGATTTTTTGATGATGGCCATTCTGACCGGTGTGAGATGATACCTCATTGTAGTTTTGATTTGCATTTCTCTAATGATTAATGATGTTGAGCATTCTTTCATGTGTCTGTTGGCAATCTGTATCTCTTCTTTGGAGAAATGTCTATTTAGGTCTTCTGCCCATTTTTGGATTGGGTTGTTTGTTTTTTTGTTATTGAGCTGCATGAGCTGCTTGTAAATCTTGGAGATTAATCCTTTGTCAGTTGCTTCATTTGCAAATATTTTCTCCCATTCTGAGGGTTGTCTTTTGGTCTTGTTTATGGTTTCCTTTGCTGTGCAAAAGCTTTTAAGTTTCATTAGGTCCCATTTGTTTATTTGTGTTTTTATTTCCATTTCTCTAGGACCTGGGTCAAAAAGGATCTTGCTGTGACTTATGTCATACAGTGTTCTGCCTATGTTTTCCTCTAAGAGTTTGATAGTGTCTGGCCTTACACTTAGGTCTTTAATCCATTTTGAGTTTATTTTTGTGTATGGTGTTAGGGAGTGTTCTAATTTCATACTTTTACATGTACCTGTCTAATTTTCCCAGCACCACTTATTGAAGAGGCTGTCTTTTCTCCACTGTATATGCTTGCCTCCTTTATCAAAGATAAGGTGACCATATGTGCGTGGGCTTATCTCTGGGCTTTCTATCCTGTTCCATTGATCTATATTTCTGTTTTTGTGCCAGTACCAAACTGTCTTGATTACTGTAGCTTTGTAATATAGTCTGAAGTCAGGGAGCCTGATTCCTCCAGCTCCATTTTTTGTTCTCAAGATTGCTTTGGCTATTCGGGGTCTTTTGTGTTTCCATACAAATTGTGAAATTTTTTCTTCTAGTTCTGTGAAAAATGCCAGTGGTAGTTTGATAGGGATTGCATTGAATCTGTAGATTGCTTTGGGTAGCAGAGTCATTTTCACAATGTTTATTCTTCCAATCCAAGAACATGGTATATCTCTCCATCTATTTGTATCATCTTTAATTTCTTTCATCAGTGTCCTATAATTTTCTGCATACAGGTCTTTTGTCTCCTTAGGTAGGTTTATTCCTAGGTATTTTATTCTTTTTGTTGCAATGGTAAACGGGAGTGTTTTCTTAATTTCACTTTCAGATTTTTCATCATTAGTATACAGGAATGCAAGAGATTTCTGTGCATTAATTTTGTATCCTGCTACTTTACCAAATTCATTGATTAGCTCTAGTAGTTTTCTGGTAGCATCTTTTGGATTCTTTATGTATAGTATCATGTCATCTGCAAACAGTGACAGCTTTACTTCTTCTTTTCCGATTTGGATTCCTTTTATTTCTTTTTCTTCTCTGATTGCTGTGGCTAACACTTCCAAAACTATGTTGAATAATAGTGGTGAGAGTGGGCAACCTTGTCTTGTTCCTGATCTTAGTGGAAATGGTTTCAGTTTTTCACCATTGAGGACAATGTTGGCTGTGGGTTTGTCATATACGGCCTTTATTATGTTGAGGAAAGTTCCCTCTATGCCTACTTTCTGCAGGACTTTTATCATAAATGGGTGTTGAATTTTGTCGAAAGCTTTCTCTGCATCTATTGAGATGATCATATGGTTTTTATCCTTCAATTTGTTAATATGATGTATCACGTTGATTGATTTGCGTATATTGAAGAATCCTTGCATTCCCGGAATAAACCCCACTTGATCATGGTGTATGATCCTTTTAATGTGCTGTTGGATTCTGTTTGCTAGTATTTTGTTGAGGATTTTTGCATCTATGTTCATCAGTGATATTGGCCTGTAGTTTTCTTTCTTTGTGACATCTTTGACTGGTTTTGGTATCAGGGTGATGGTGGCCTCGTAGAATGAGTTGGGGAGTGTTCCTCCCTCTGCAATATTTTGGAAGAGTTTGAAAGGATAGGTGTTAGCTCTTCTCTAAATGTTTGATAGAATTCGCCTGTGAAGCCATCTGGTCCTGGGCTTTTGTGTGTTGGAAGATTTTTAATCACAGTTTCAATTTCAGTGCTTGTGATTGGTCTGTTCATATTTTCTATTTCTTCCTGGTTCAGTCTCGGCAGGTTGTGCATTTCTAAGAATCTGTCCATTTCTTCCAGGTTGTCCATTTTATTAGCATAGAGTTGCTTGTAGTAATCTCTTATGATCGTTTGTATTTCTGCAGTGTCAGTGGTTACTTCTCCTTTTTCATTTCTAATTCTATTAATTTGAGTCTTCTCCTTTTTTCTCTTGATGAGTCTGGCTAATGGTTTATCAATTTTGTTTATCTTCTCAAAGAACCAGCTTTTAGTTTCATTGATTTTTGCTATTGTTTCCTTCATTTCTTTTTCATTTATTTCTGATCTGATCTTTATGATTTCTTTCCTTCTGCTAACTTTGGGGTTTTTTTGTTCTTCTTTCTCTAATTGCTTTAGGTGCAAGGTTAGGTTGTTTATTCGAGATGTTTCCTGTTTCTTGATGTAGGCTTGTATTGCTATAAACTTCCCTCTTAGAACTGCTTTTGCTGCATCCCATAGGTTTTGGATCGTCGTGTCTCCATTGTCATTTGTTTCTAGGTATTTTTTGATTTCCCCTTTGATTTCTTCAGTGATCACTTCGTTATTAAGTAGTGTATTGTGTAGCCTCCATGTGTTTGTATTTTTTACAGATCTTTTCCTGTAATTGATATCTAGTCTCATAGCGTTGTGGTCGGAAAAGATACTTGATACGATTTCAATTTTTTAAAATTTACCAAGGCTTGATTTGTGACCCAAGATATGATCTATCCTGGAGAATGTTCCATGAGCACTTGAGAAAAATGTGTATTCTGTTGTTTTTGGGTGGAATGTCCTATAAATATCAATTAAGTCCATCTTGTTTAATGTATCATTTAAAGCTTGTGTTTCCTTATTTATTTTCATTTTGGATGATCTGTCCATTGGTGAAAGTGGGGTGTTAAAGTCCCCTACTATGATTGTGTTACTGTCGATTTCCCCTTTTATGGCTGTTAGTATTTGCCTTATGTACTGAGGTGCTCCTATGTTGGGTGCATAAATATTTACAATTGTTATACCTTCCTCTTGGATCGATCCCTTGATCATTATATAGTGTCCGTCTTTGTCTCTTGTAATTGTCTTTATTTTAAAGTCTATTTTGTCTGATATGAGAATTGCTACTCCAGCTTTCTTTTGATTTCCATTTGCATGGAATATCTTTTTCCATCCCCTCACTTTCAGTCTGTATGTGTCTCTAGGTCTGAAGTGGGTCTCTTGTAGACAGCATATATATGGGTCTTGTTTTTGTATCCATTCAGCCAGTCTGTGTCTTTTGGTGGGAGCATTTAATCCATTTACATTTAAGGTAATTATCGATATGTATGTTCCTATTCCCATTTTCTTAAATGTTTTGGGTTTGTTATTGTAGGTGTTTTCCTTCTCTTGTGTTTCTTGCCTAGAGAAGTTCCTTTAGCATTTGTTGTAAAGCTGGTTTGGTGGTGCTGAACTCTCTCAGCTTTTGCTTGTCTGTAAAGGTTTTAATTTCTCCATCAAATCTGAGTGAGATCCTTGCTGGGTAGAGTAATCTTGGTTGTAGGTTTTTCTCCTTCATCACTTTAAGTATATCCTGCCACTCCCTTCTGGCTTGCAGCGTTTCTGCTGAAAGATCAGCTGTTAACCTTATGGGGATGCCCTTGTGTGTTATCTGTTGTTTTTCCCTTGCTGCTTTTAATATGTTTTCTTTATATTTAATTTTTGATAGTTTGATTAATATGTGTCTTGGTGTGTTTCTCCTTGGATTTATCCTGTATGGGACTCTCTGTGCTTCCAGGACTTGATTAACTATTTCCTTTCCCATATTAGGGAAGTTTTCAACTATAATCTCTTCAAATATTTTCTCAGTCCCTTTCTTTTTCTCTTCTTCTTCTGGGACCCCTATAATTCGAATGTTGGTGCGTTTAATGTTGTCCCAGAGGTCTCTGAGACTGTCCTCAGTTCTTTTCATTCTTTTTTCTTTATTCTGCTCTGCAGTAGTTATTTCCACCATTTTATCTTCCAGGTCACTTATCCGTTCTTCTGCCTCAGTTATTCTGCTATTGATCCCATCTAGAGTACTTTTAATTTCATTTATTGTGCTTGTCATCGTTTCTTGGTTCCTCTTTAGTTCTTCTACGTCCTTGTTAAATGTTTCTTGCATTTTGTCTATTCTATTTCCAAGACTTTGGATCATCCTTACTATCATTATTCTGAATTCTTTTTCAGGTAGACTACCTATTTCCTCTTCATTTGTTAGGTCTGGTGTGTTTTGACCCTGCTCCTTCATCTGCTGTGTGTTTTTCTGTCTTCTCATTTTGCTTATCTTACTGTGTTTGGGGTCTCCTTTTCACAGGCTGCAGGTTCGTAGTTCCCGTTGTTTTTGGTATCTATCCCCAGTGGCTAAGGTTGGTTCAGTGGGTTGTGTAGGTTTCCTGGTGGAGGGAACTAGTGCCTGTGTTCTGGTGGATGAGGCTGGATGTTGTCTTTCTGGTGGGTTCGTCCACGTCTGGTGGTGTGTTTTGGGGTGTCTGTGGCCTTATTATGATTTTAGGCAGCCTCTCTGTTAATGGATGGGGCTGTGTTCCTCTCTTGCTAGTTGTTTGGCATAGGGTGTCCAGCACTGTAGCTTGCTGGTCGTTGAGTGAAGCTGGGTCTTGATGTTGAGATGGAGATCTGTGAGAGATTTTCGCCGTTTGGTATTACGTGGAGCTGGGAGGTCTCTTGTGGACCAGTGTCCTGAAGTTGGCTCTCCCACCTCAGAGGCACAGCCCTGATGCCTGGCTGGAGCACCAAGAGCCTTTCATCCACACGGCTCAGAATAAAAGGGAGAAAAAATGGAAAGAAAGAAAAAAAGAGGATAAAATAAAATAAAATAAAGCAATTATAATAAAAAATAAGAAAAAAATTATTAAGAGTAAATTTATTAAGAAAAAAAATTTTTTTTAATTTTTAAAAATAGATTTATTAATTTTTTATACTAAAAATAAGAAAAAAATTATTTAGAAAAAATTTATTAAGAAAAAAATTTTTTAATTTTTTAAAATAAAAAATATGAAAAAACTTATTAAAATTTTTTTTAAAAATAGAAAATAAGGAAAAAATTATTAAGAAAACATTTATTAGGGAAAAAAAAAATTTTTTAAGCCAAAAAAAAAAAAAAAAAAAAAAAAAAAAACGGACGGTCCTAACCCTAGGACTATCGGTGAGAGCACAGCTATACAGACAAAATCTCACCCAGAAGCATACACATCTACACTCACAAAAAAAAGGAAAAGGGGAAAAGTTAATATATCCTGCTCCCAAAGTCCATCTCCTAAATTTGGGATGATTCGTTGTCTATTCAGGTATTCAACAGATGCAGGCACATCAAGTTGTTTGTGGAGCTTTAATCCGCTGCTTCTGAGGCTGCTGGGAGAGATTTCCCTTTCTCTTCTTTGTTCGTACAGCTCCCGGGGTTCAGCTTTGGATTTGGACCCGCCTCTGCATGGAGGTCCCCTGAGGGCGTCTGTTCCCCGCCCAGACAGAATGGGGTTAAAGGAGCAGCTGCTTCGGGGGCTCTGGCTCAGTCAGGCCGGGGGGAGGGAGCGGTACGGAGGAGGCGGGGCGAGCCTGCGGCGGCAGAGGCCGGCGTGACGTTGCAGCAGCCTGAGGCGCGCCGTGCGCTCTCCCGGGGAAGTTGTCCCCTGATCACGGGAGCCTGGCCGTGGCGGGCTGCACAGGCTCCCGGGAGGGGCGGTGTGGAGAATGACCTGTGCTCGCCCACAGGCTGTTTGGTGGCGGCAGCAGCAGCCTTAGCGTCTCATGCCCGTCTCTGGGGTCCGCGCTGATAGCCGCGGCTCGCGCCCGTCTCTGGAGTTCGTTTAAGTGACGCTCTGAATCCCCTCTCCTTGCACGCCGCGAAACAAAGAGGCAAGAAAAAGTCTGTTGCCTCTTCGGCAGCTGCAGACTTTTTCTCGTGCACCCTCCCGGCTAGTTGTGGTGCGCTAGACCCTTCAGGCTGTGTTCACGCAGCCAACCCCAGTCCTCTCCCTGGGATCCGACCGAAGCCCGCGCCTCAGCTCCCAGCCCCCGCCCGCCCCGGCGGGTGAGCAGACAAGCCTCTCGGGCTGGTGAGTGTTGCTCGGCGCCGAGCCTCTGTGCGGGAATCTCTCCGTTTTTCCCTCTGCGTCCCTGTTGCTGTGGGATCCGCGCTGATAGCCGCGGCTCGTGCCCGTCTCTGGAGCTCGTTTAGGCGGCGCTCTGAATCCCCTCTCCTTGCGCGCCGCGAAACAAAGAGGCAAGAAAAATTCTCTTGCCTCTTCGGCCGCTGCAGTCTTTTTCCCGGACTCCCTCCCGGCTAGCACCGAAGCCCGAGCCCCAGCTCCCAGCCCCGCCCGCCCCGGCGGCTGAGCAGACAAGCCTCTCGGGCTGGTGAGTGCTGCTCGGCACCGCTCCTCTGTGCGGGAATCTCCGCTTTGCCCTCCGCACCACTGTGGCTGCGCTCTCCTCCGTGGCTCCGAAGCTTCCCCCCTCTGCTACCCGCAGTCTCTGCCCACGAAGGGGCTTCCTAGTGTGTGGAAACCTTTCCTCCTTCACAGCTCCCTCCCACTGGTGCAGGTCCCGTCCCTATTCTTTTGTCTCTGTTATTTCTTTTTTCTTTTGCCCTACCCAAGTACGTGGGGATTTTCTTGCCTTTTGGGAGGTCTGACGTCTTCTGCCAGCGTTCAGTGGGTGTTCTGTAGGAGCAGTTCCACGTGTAGATGTATTTCTCATGTATCTGTGGGGAGGAAGGTGATCTCCGCGTCTTACTCTTCCGCCATCTTGCCCCTCCCCCTACCCTCATTATTACTATTATTTTATAAAAGGAATTTTAAGTAGAAAAATAAAAGGCAAGGCAAGTTATCTCAAAATAGGAGACCTTTTTTGAGTTAAATTTATTTAGATTTATGATGATTTTCTATCATTCTTTTTTTTTTTTTTGCAGATATATGAAAAGACTTCATATGAACAGGAGATGGGAATGTGGGAAACCACCATTCTGGTACCCAGCAAGCCTTGTGTTTAGAAAGAACATTGGGTAGAACTTTCAGAATCCTGTCCTTTGTCACATCTGTGTGTTCACACATCCATTCTGTGAGCATTTAGTGAATGCCAACTCAGGACAGGCCCTGACAATGTAAAAAATAGAAGTAGACGAGAAGCAGCCCCAAGAAGCCACAAACACCACCCTGCCTCCTGTCTGCTCACATCCTGCTGGGGAGACAGGAACGAGATAAATTCATGGAGCCGAAGAAAATGGGATGACAGCATGGTCATGAGCACAAGTGGTCCCACCTTGGCTCTTCATCTAGAAGCAATGGGGGCATAAGGACAAATATATTAAATATTGAGTCCAGGGCTCAACTTAGATTTTAATATTAGGTATTAGAGGTTTATCTGACAGTTGCTTTTACTCTTTATTGCAGCATTAGATGCAATTGGTTTAAACTTTCCAATAATCACACAGGCTGACAGCAAAGACCACTGTCCCTGGCCCTGTCTCTCCAACCGTGGCTCCAGTTTCCTTGATTCAACCACCACCAGCCCTATTTGTGATTTCTTCTGGAATTTACCTCTATATTTATAAATAACACGCTTCTGGGTCATATTCTGATCTGTCCATTGAGCATATTAACTCTTGTAGTTGGCAGAATAATGTTCCTCAAAGATGACCATAGCCTATTCCTGGAACATGTGAGCATGTCACCTTTCATTCTAAAAGGGACTTTACAGGTGTGATTTCCTTGAGGATACTGAGATGTGGGAGACTAACCTGGGTTATCTGGGCTGGTCCAATATAACCAGCAGGTTCTTACAAAGGATGGAGCAGGGAAGAGTCAGAAAACACAGATGTAACAAAGAAATCAGAGGTTGAAGTGATGTACTTTGAAGGTGAAGGAAGGTGTCAAAATCCAAGTCATGCAGGCAGCCTCTAGTTACTGGAAAAGGCAAGGACACAGATTCCTTTAGAGCCTCCAGAAGGAAGACAGCCTACCTGACACCTTGATTTTAGCCCAGTGAGAACCATTTAGACTTCTAAACTCCAGAACCGTAAGATAAGACATGTATATTGTTGTAGGCCCCTGACTTTGGGATAATTTGCTACTGAAGAAACAGGAAAGTAATACAGCTCCATGATATTTCCCCAAACTGACACCTGTCACCGCCAAGAAACATAAATGCCCCTTTTTCTTTTTCCCAATTTAGTTTCTCTGGGTTTTCAGTTAAAAGTCAACATTACATCTATGTAAATATTTTTCACTGACAAAACAGAGAGATATAATTGCATTTTTGTTTTGTACAGTTGTTTTTCTTCAGTGAATAATTACCTTATTTTTTTCCATGCACTTACGGGAATTGTAAAAGCTACAGTTCATGTGTAACACTCCCTTCACTTTTCCACATGGTCCATACATCAGACAGCTTTTTATGCCAAAGCATAAAAAGATCCCGAATGAGTTGCTGGCCTTACAGTAAAACAATTAGATGCTCCCTCTTCAGTTATTAATCATTAAGATGAGGGAAACTTTTGAAAAAGACAAGTGTAGATGTGATAGATGGAATGGACATTGGAAAAGCAATTATCTTCTACTAGCTAAGACACTGAATGAAAAAGAAAAAAGGTTGATGTTCAATGATAGTGCTCAAGAGATGACCAAGTGCCTAAGTTACTATTTTACACTTAAATTCACAATGAGAAATTTCATGTAAATGTTTAAAGAGAAGACTTGAAAATGTGTGATGGATTTGGGTGCCATAATATTCACCTTACACCGTTTAACCAAACACAACTTCTTCCTGAGTCAAAAAACTAATCACGTGGCAGGTATCTCTCATAATGCTCAGGTTTCACCCACCTCTCAGCCTATAACCATCATCTTCAGACATTATAATTGAGGGATAATGTTTCCTCCTTTGTGACATCACAACTGTTAATTTAAGAAGGAGACGTTTCCTGTGCAAATCGAATTCTCAGATCAAATGCTCTCTGATGTACTCCTTTTTTTTTTTTTTTCTTTTTTTGAAAACTCCAAGGACAGTCCAATTTATAATCAGACCATAGCTATTTTGGACACTGCCTTAACATCACCCATGTGTATAAGTCAAGCCCAAACTGAAGAGCTCCATAAAGTGGTGAACACTTTGCAAGCTAAATTTCTACTGACATCTACATAACCATTGGGGCTGAACCCACAAAGGTACAGATTGATGCATCAACAACTTTATGCAAGCTTGCACAGCACCCTTTAAAACTAGAAATTAAAGAAAAAATAAAACCAGTATTTGAAAGCCTTGTAGAGGATCATCATACCTTGCACTTATCTATGTAATAATCATATCCTCCCATAAAGAAACCCATCTGAAAAGGCTATTGAAGTATTAAGCACCCCAGGGCCATAATGAAATAGTCACACTACACTTCCTTGTGGTATTGAATGTAAATGCTATTTTATCTTCTGTGCTACATTATAATTGTTGACCTATGTTATAGCTTCTCTAGTCTCCTTCAGGTAAATAGTCGATACATGTTTGCTCTTTCCTGGGAACATCAGTAGTGTATTCAGATCACTCAGTATCCATTTCCTTTTACACAATTCTTTATACAAGATAAAGAATTATTTGAGTTCCTAAAAACTTAAGTAACCTTATGTGGATGGCCAATTGCTACGTTCTAATCATGAAATGAGCACATTGATTATATTTATCTAGTTACTGTTTGAACTCCAAAAGGATTTCAAATTTCCAAAGGAAACTTTACATTTTTATATAAAAGGACATGATATAGCCCAGGGAGATATTCACCTCACTTCTGACAGATTACAAACAATTCAAACACTCCTGGTCTCTTAAAGATAATTAAGACAATTTTTTGAATCCCATTGGTTCTTGTAGGAAATGGGTTCCCAAATTTTCTTCAATTATCATGTTTATATTTGACTTAGCTAGGTCCTTAGTAACTTAGAAAATTCTTCCTTAGGAACCAAAAAAAGGTTAAAGATTATGCAATTTAAAATTAGCACTTCAACAACTCCCAACCTTGAGTTTACCTTATAATCACAGGCTTATCAACCTATTGGTAGAGTGATCTGGAGATCACTTTCAGTTATGGATTTTTTGGTTTTCTGACCTGTTGTGTTTGCCATCTCAAAAATATTTTGTTGATCACTGATCACTGGAGATCAGTTTCCCCCTTGAAACAATGACTCAAATTTATGGAAATCATCAATGATCAATAGCTCACCACAGCCTTTCACTTAGACTAGTGGCAGAAATTTCCACACCTTGCCTCAATGTAATAGTAGCTACATTTAAACTAGTAAAACCCAGTGCTGCCTTATTCTAAAGTTACCCTTAAACTACACGGTCCTTAGTGCTGTGCAATCTTTTTTACTTACTGAAAATACACATTTTTTTCTAAACAAATACTATGCTCTATCCTATAAAATCTTATTATTTTCTCTTCATCAATTTCCATTCGTAACACTTTAAATCCTGCTATTCTTTTTCGATTACCTAAACAAAGGAAAACTTATAACTTTCTAGTATTTGTCTGAAAAACTGCCTGGCTCTGAACAGACTTATTAGAAGCTCTTATAAAGAAATCCAGATTTAATCTCACTTGTTGATGGATCATAGTTTAAAATTGATAAAGGAGACTATCAGGTCAGATATGCCTCAACAGATCTCGACTCACCCCTAGAACATGACTCCTTACCAAGGAAAAGTCTTCCCAGGTTGCAGATTTCACTGTTCACTAAGATAGATAAGGGAATTAAAATATACATCAATAGCAGGTATATATACCAAGTAGTCCCTGATTTTGGAATGCTTGCAAGTAATTGTGTTTGATCTTATACAGGATCACAAGTAAAATTTGTCAATAGGGAGTACTTTTAAATCCTCTAAACTGTCCAAGGAGGTGGCTAATATAGATAAAACTCATTCAAAAAGAGATCACATGAAGGTTAAAAAAAGTCCTGACTGATCATATTTTTAGACAGGCAGCGCTCATGTGAAAGGTCTAAAGTGAGTATTATATAACACCATTTTTAACTCTAGTGTCAGAAAGGGATACTGGAAAAAAAATCTTTGCAGATTAAAAGAGAATAATCACTGGCACTTTCAGGATGGCCATTTGTTGGCACCAGAGAATCTCAAATAAAAAAAATAATGAAATCATTCATTATAGCAAGGACAAATTGGCCACTGTACTCAACCGGCATTGCTGGAAAGTTTGACTGAAGTTGCTGATGTTGTCTCCGATGAATGTCTCACTAGTCACCAGCATGAGAAACGAAAAGACATACATAAGAGCTCAAATCTTAGAGTCCTTTGAATATCTACAAGTAAGTTTCATACCATATTCCACAACAATAGGTTTTGAATATGTTTGGTCAGTGTGTTCTTATTCTAGTGATGGATGAAAGCTTTTCCTTGCCAAAAAGCTGAGTTTAATACTGGCAATGATATTACTTGATTCTGTTTTCCAAACCTGGGGATTCCACCCTACCTCACCAGTGACAGAGACACTCATTTTACTGGGACTGTCACTAAAGAGATTTTCAACACTTTGCTGCTTATTGAGGAACTTCACTGCCCATATTATCCCCAATTGTCAGAATGGTAGCAGTAAAAAATGAATTTTTAAACTAAAACAAGAATCAACAAAGCTTTCAGACATTATAGGAATTCAAATGGTATTGACATTGTTTTTAATGACAATGAAATTAGCTATTTTCAGGAGTTTACTGACTCTTCCTTTCTGAATTAGTAGTAGGCTGCCTTTTACACCTAGGCATTTTATCTCTGATTCTGGATCCTCCTTAACACAAGCAGACATTTCCTAATACTACAAGGGACTCATGGAATTCACGTAGTCTTATCATTAACCGATAGCTTTTCTTCAATATCCTCCTGAACAACACTTGGATGGTCTTAAATATTGAGCTCTTACCTTCTGGAAGAAACATCGGATGGCATTGTTGAACTCTAATGTAAGATAGCTTATTAAGTACTGCAACTAGTCAGCACAGAAGTAAAAACTCTAGGAATACTATTGTTTCCTGGATGCACTTGCACAATCAGAACAGAAGTCATCCTGAAATCATAGAAAACTGTTTTAACCAAAGACCTTAAGCTGAGGATTCTTAGAAATCTTCTAGAATTGGACGCTATTGAGAAAGAGAAGCTTCAACCCAAGATTTTTGTATCAAGTTGACGGTTGCACCAAGTCATTGATCCAAGGAACACAGAGCAAGATCCAGATAATCAGAGACATAGATTGTCACACTTTAATTTGCATGTTCTTATTCTTTACCTTCCTAAATATTTTCTTTGCTATTTGCAGGTTTAAGGTTCTAGACTTTTAATAAACACCTGTTGCCTCTTAATTATTATATCTATAGTATCTTTAAAGTCCTTACCCCTAATATTGCATCGCTTTGTGCATACTTAATTACTACTAGTTACATGCCCTGCTACAATTTCCTGAGCTTTTGCTAAAATATAAAAATAAACAAACCACCAATTCTGTTCTTGGCTTTCTTTGGATGGCAACTAGTTTCTTTTGATAACAGTTCCTTTTCATAAGTAAGTTTGTATCTTGGATAGGCAGACTTGAACAACAAAATATTTTTGAGATGGCAAACACAACAGGTCAGAAAACCAAAAAATCTGTAACATTCTATCACATCATATCTCCAAAGTGGATGTTTGTAGCAGCTAGATTTTTAAACTGAACTATCAGAGAAATAGACCTAAGGAAAAAATAGGATACAGATGATACATACTTGGAGACTGTATTAGTGTCATACATCTTACAAGAGAGCTACATTACAAATTCTTAACCCCAAACATTTTCCTTTACATCTACCTGAAGTCTTCTGTATTTCACGTAACACTGCTTGATGATGGATCACTCTTGATGGTAGTAGAAAATCATTAAAATAATATTAGACATTACAATATGTGGTATTTTTAGCTGAAAATAAAATCACTGAACAGTCATGAACGACCGGTACTGGATTTGAGGCATACAGCCTATTGGCTGCTTTCTGCAAGAGACCTGTTTTCTGATGACTACCTGATTTCACCCAGGGTCAGTTTTTTTCACCCAATGTCTCTTTTGGTCCCTCAGTTTCCCTTTTTGCATATATATATGCATATATATATATATGTAATTCAAATCAAGAACAAAAAAATTGGAACTTGATTTTGAAAATTTTTATGAGTGAAAAATAGTCTTTTTCCTTAATTTCATGTTTTAAGTTTCCAAAAGTGAATAAAATTCTGAACATTATAGTTCATAGAATAGAAGAAGAACTAGATAATATCACTAGGACTTTAGAAAACTTTGTCATGAAATTTGACAATCCAGTGGTTCAAAAGCTGATTTAGATACATCAGTAGCATTTGAGAGTAGAATATATATTATCTTAGGAAGAATGTTTTGCTTGTATCCATACAGATTTCTCAAGTCACTTTAATATAACAAGAAAGATCTATGAAACAAAGAAGTGAAATTAGGTGATTTGGTTAATAGCCAGTTAAATTAATTTGGTTAAATCTGGTTCTGAGAACACTTCATATAAAGAAGGGAATCTGTTCTCTGGTTATAATTTGAAATCTCTTTGTTCCTACCTTAGAAATAAACTGTGGGCTCTGGTTATAATACGTCTCTTAGTATTTTTCTGGGCTTCAGTGTTCAAATGTGTGACCACCAGAGAATTAAATCATATTGCTCAGTCCTTGTCATAAATGCTATGCAGCTGTTGTCTCATGAAAATTTCCAACAAATGATCATCCAACAAATTTGACACAAATAGATGTTGAAACGGCTACCATGAAGCACTTCAAATGTGACTGTAGCAATTAGGGTTGAACCAGATAAGTAGAATCAGTAGGAGATGTACATTTAAAGATGAATCATAGGGAACTGGCTAGGCAAATCCAAAATCTGTAGGCGGGATTCAGGAAGGGTAGACTTAAACTCTCAGGCATAGACTGAAGTTGCTCATGGGTGAAATTTCTTCTTCTTCAGGGAAGCCTCAGCTCTGTTTTTAATGTTTTTTGATGAATCGAATCAGCCTCACTCTGATGATCTAGAATAATCTTCAGTCCTTAAAGTCAACTGATTATTGACTGTAACTACTTCTACAAAATATCTTCACAGCAACACCTAGTTTAATGTCTTATTGAGTAACTTGAGACTGTAGCTTATCCAAGTTGGCATATTAAAATGACCATCACAGTTGGTCTGTATTAGTTTTCTATGGCTGCCATAACAAATTAGCACAATCTGTGGCTTAAAACAGCACAAATGTATCTTACAATTCTGTAAGTCAGAAGCCCAACACTGTTCTCAATGGGTAAAATGCAGGCGGTGGTAGTCTGTGTTTCATTCTGGAATCTCTAGCAGAGAATTCATTTCCTTGACTTTTCCAGACAATGGAGGCTTCCTAGTTTCTTTGGCTCATGGCCCCCTTCACCCATCTTCAAAGCCAGCAAGGGCAAGTTGAGTTTTCCTTATATCATATCATTCCAACCTTATATCTGTCATTATATCTCCTTAGGTGACTCTGCCTTTTCCTCCCTCTTTTATTTACTTTTTAAAAGTTTTATTAAGGGAATTCATTTATCATACATTTAACCCATTTAAAGCAACAAGTCAATGATTTGGATTTTCTTCTTGTCTTTGACTTTCAGCATTTTTACTATTATGTGTCTGTTTGTGCATATCTTTGCAATTTCCTACTTGGAATTCATTGAACTTCCTGGATGTGTAAGCCAGTGTTTTCTAATAAGATTGGGAAGTTTCCAGCCATTATTTCTTTGAATTTTTTTTCCTCCTTTTTTTCTCTCTTCTCATTCTGTTCCCTCCATTACATGTATATTGATACAACTTAATGGGTGTCCCACATTTCCCTGAGGGGTAGTTAATTTTTCTTCATTCTTTTTTTCTTGTCTTTCTTCTTAAGCTTGCACAATCTCTATCAATCTATCTTCAAGTTTGCTAATTATTTCTTCTGTCAATTCAAGTCTACTGTTGACCACATCTGGTATACATTTCACTTCAGTTACTGTATTTATCAGATCCAGAATTTCCATTTTTTTCTTTTATATAATTTCTATCTCTTTAGTGATATTCTATTTTTGGTGTGACATTGCCATCATATCTTCCTTTACTTTTAAATTCATAGTTCCCTTTATTTATGTGAACATATTTATAATGAGCACCTTGAAACTTTTCCTGTTAAATGTGACATCTGGCTGCTCACACACACAGTTTCTGTTGCCTGCTTTTGCTCCAATGTATGTGCCCTACTTCCTGATTTTTTTTGCATGCCTTATACTTTTTTGTTGCAAGCTGGACATTATAAATAGTGTATTATGGCAACTTTGGGTTCTACTGGTCTCCCCCACTTCAGGACTGGATTATTTTAATGACATCTATTTCCCCCACCTAATGTTGCTATACCTATGATGTTGTTCCTCAGGAAGGTTTTTGTTTTGTTTTTTGTTGTTTGTTGGTTTGTTTAATAATTTTCACTAGTCTCATTGTGGTGGGAGCCCCGGAGCTCCTCACATTGTCATGCTGGAAGTTTTCTCTCCCCCTCTTCTATTCTAAAGAAGATTATATTGTGCCAACTTAGATAATCCAGAATAATTTTCCTATTTTTAAGATCAGCTGATCAGTAAATTTAAATCCATCTGTAACTTTAACTTACTTTTCTATGTGATATAACATATTTACAAGTTGTGGAGTTTAAGAAGTGGACATCTTTGCAGGGAGGGTGTGTTTCTGCCTACTGCAGAGACCCAGACACAGCAAAAAGTGGTGTTGATCTATATTAACCCTATCCCCATACCGTAATGGTCTCTATTTCAGTTTAGCCTAAAGCATCACCAAAAGGGTCAGTGAGAATTAATATGAGCATACTTTTCTCTCCTTGTGATAAGCCAGGCATATTTTTCTGTCCTTGTGTAATACGGGTGCTAAGCATATTTACATGCCCCTGTGTTAAACAATACTGAAAGCAAGCAAAAATAACTTAGGCATTTATTCATACGAATATTTATTTTTTAAGAAAAGACTGAATCAACTTCAATAGCTTACTAAAACTCTTTTTGAGACTCATTCTTCACTGTTCAAACCCATTAATTCATAAAATTTCCCTTAATTCAACCAGTTTCCTGCTTTGAAAGACCCATCTTAAAATCACTCAGCCCACATCATGAAATCCTAAACATCTGCTTCCCAAACTTGCAAAGGTGGTGACATTACTGAAGCTCTGTTAAGGAGTATGTGTGCGTGTGTGTGTGTGCGTGTGTGTGCGTGCGCATGTGTGTGTTTCTCCATTACTTACAAGAAGTCCAAAACACTAAGCTTTGCTTGATCATTTGATTTTTCTGATGACCATTTTTTTTGAAATTTGACAGCTGACAATGAATCAAGTAGGTAAGTATAGACAAGATATTTACAGTGGAAAGTGTTAAAAGTTAAAAACAAATGAGCCACACTGTGATATTGTACATTATCTTTTTGCATATTTGTATTAGCAGTCTTTAAAATAGTGATATTGGAAGCAGAAAAATGATGCAATCATCCAAAGTACCCTAAAGTGCAGAAATAAGGGTTTCAGAGAAACATTAAGAAAAGCACAGATTTTTAGACTGTTGTTGCTTTTTTCTCCTTTGGGGTTTCTATGATCTACTTATTGACATAGAAAATATGTATGATTGTTTCTTTGCTTTGCTTTATTTATATATTTTGTCTTTCTCTTCTATCCATCTCCCTAGTAAGTTAACAGAAGTGAAATATATTTTTCTTTTTTGCCACCATAAAGAAAGAGAAATTAAATAGTTCTGGATTTTTTTTTTTTTTTGCAGAGGGTTTCCACTGATTATTTAAATCAATATTCTCTGAAATAATACTACATTACTGTTGAGTACTATGTCCCTGTGAAGTATACAGAATGTAAATCCTTAGACTTATGGAGAAGGAAGAGATCTGGATATCAGTAACCAACAGTTTTCAACACTGGCTATAGGTTGAAATCACCTTTTGAAGCCACATCTCTTAGTGCTAGGCCTTGGTTTCTTCTCAGACGATTCTGATGCACAGTGATAGTTTGGCAGTACTGATATAATTCATCTGCTAGATTTTGCATTTTGAGAAACAGAGATTCACAGAGGTTATGTTTTCATTCAAGGGTATCACATTTGTAAATGGTGATTGTGAAATTATAACACATTATTTCTGATATCAAAGTAAGAAACCTGATTAAATAAATCATGAAAATAAAGCTAATATTATAATCCATGCCTTGAGATATTTATTTTACTAGTTGATCTAGGTCATGGTTGCAGTGCTTAGATTAAGTTGTTAACCTTAAAATATACTGAGTCCTGTATATCAAGGGTCAGGAAACAATAACCTGTGGGCCAAATTAAGCCTGCCACATGTTTTTGTATGGCCTGTGAGCTATGAATTGTTTTGCATTTTTAATTACCGGACAAAAGTTTTAAAAAGAATAATATGTGATACACATGAAAATTATATGTAATGAAAATTCAGTGTCTGTAAATAAATTTTTATTAGAAAATCTATGCTCATTCATTTCTGTATTGTCTGTGGTTACTTTCATGTCACAGAGTTGGGTAGCTGTAATAGAGATCACAGTGCCCACAAAGCAGAATATATTTGCTATCTGGCCTGTTATAGAAAAGGTTTAACAACCCTTGCTTTTCAACAAAGACTTAAAAGCTCTGGATCTGTGCAAATTAGTGGGTGTGTGTAATTATGCAGCCTATGTGGTTGTTGAATGCATTCTTGGGTGTGCTCCTCTATTTGTTTAATGTCACTCATTATTCTATTTGATTCTAATTGTGTTGTTGTATTGATATGTTAAAGATTAACGATGCACTTATTCTAAATCAAGATTCATAGAAATGTGAAGATAAAGCAGAGAATAGAAGGCATGATGGTTAAAGATTTGATTTTCACTTTCCTCTGGAGAAATTCTTAGGATTTTAAGTGTAAGAAATTTAAGTAGTTATAGCAAACTTCCCAGAGGGTGCATAGCTATGCTGCATTCTTGTCATAAAGCTGACAGTACACCTATGCTATCCTGCTTGGAAAAAGTATGACAAGCTGATGTGCAGTGACAGTCATCTGAGGTTTAATTGAGTAATAAGTATACATAATATTTGCATATGTCTCTAGTTGAGAAAGATAACTTCAAAACTGAGTGCTTAATGAGATGGTAGTGACTGTCACAAAACAGTGTGGGTCTCTGTCCCCAAAGCAAGATATTATTTGGTAACAGGTATAAACTATTGAAGGGCTCCCAGTACAAACGTAACTACTAAATAAACAACATTTGCAGTAATTAACATGCTATGGGATGATGAGGACAGGTTCCTGTTGATTATATGAACAGGAGTTAACTTGTTAACCATTAGGATCAAAACAACTACGGCAACAACAACAGTAGTAACAATAGGGACAGCAGCAAATATGTATTTAGCTCTTTCTATGTGCCCAGAACTGTTTTAGGTACTTTTTAAGTTTTAACTCAGTCAAATCCTCACAGCAACCCTACAAGGTAGATAATATTACACTGTGTGAGGTACACTGTACATCATATTGTACAGATGAGAAAAATAAAAAGCAGAGAAGTTAAACAGCTTGGCCAAGTTCACACAACTAGGAAACGGAAGAGTCTGATTTGAAATCAGGCAATCTGACTTCAGTTTTTGCTCTTAAATAGTATCTTTTACTGCTTAACAAAAACTACAGTTTATACAGCATTTATGCTAAACAATAGAATCATGTTTTAGAAAAAAAATAGAGATTCAAGTCATGACTTGTTTTCAAGGGATTTGAAAACACACATACATATATATATAAGTAGATATATTTATTTTGGCTTTCTTAACTGAAAAACAGGAATTCTATTTACTAATATTGTAGGAGAATGGGACTATCTCTCAAGACATGGACAGTTAGATATGTCAACTTTGTTAAGGAGAACAGAGGACTTTAAGCTTATATTAAAATGGTTACTTTTCCCCTTAATTTATTTAAAAAATAGCTACTTTTCCCCTCTGCCAGCCTGAGCATAAGAGGATATTTCTCTGATCTTAACTGTGACAACTGTGATAATAGAGCTCCTGGAGGTGAAACTCACAAAAGTATGGGAGCCCCCTGGTTGGGTCTCAATAGTTTTAACTCTAGTTCACGCTGAACCTCCAGCAATCTAACTTACCATATGCTGTGATTCTTTGTACTTGGCTCTTTCTCCAGTTTTTCAGGTTGGCAGTGTACCCATGACCTCAATATTCTAATGGATATAAGAAAGTTGTAAATTTTCAGTTTTTTGAGTTTTTACTTGTGAAGAGGACAGAAGAGATGGCTTCCAAGCTCTTTACATTTGATAGCAGAAACCAGCTCTCCTTCACCTTTAAATCACCTAGGGTAGACTTACTTGTGCCTACATTCATGTGACAGTTCTCATAAATATTTTTGATTTATAATTATAAGTTGTCATTTTTAAACATAGTATAAATTAGTAAACTATTTCAATATATTTCCAGTAATGCTTAATTTTTTTCTAGTTTAGACATTAAGAAAAATTCCAACTAGCAATCTCAACTTGGACTCAAAATTAAATATTTGAGCTGAATTGTGAAATATTCACATCTCTATACATGGGTCTAATCAGAAGAGTGATTTTCTTTCTTGAAATATTTTCTGCCTTAATTTCTACATAAAATATATTTTTTCAATTTATAATTTAATTAATAGTTATAACTATTAATCAAATGTATACATACATATATGTTTATATTTCTAGGTTCTTTATTACTTTTTCTTCCTTTGCATTCTCTAATTTTCACTCTAAATATAATATAGGAGCGCTATCAGTAACTCCTCATAAAAACATATTCTAACTGATGAAATCAGCAAGGCATAGTTGCAATGCTGGTCATGCTTATCTTTTAGCTAACTGATCTCCTCCGAATTAACCTTATTCCATAAGACAAAGACTGTGATATCTATTTGGCTGAGTTGCTGTGAGAATTAGAAATCATACAGGCAAGTTCACTATCCACAATACTTGTCATGTTGTTAGAAATAAAATGAAATGCGGTCACAACACATTATTGAACACATATATTTTATTAAGACATCACTAAAGTGTTATCCTCCAAGACTATTGATTGTCAGAAATAAAGGTTCAAGTGAAAAAGTTCACCTTAAAATTCAATGTGTTTATTTTCCTCTTAACAAACCTACCATGTCTCATGTACAATCTTTCTCCATTCAATTTAATACAATGTAAACAAAATTCACCTCAGGGTAATGATGAACATTATTTCATTGCCAAAAGGGTTTTTCTTCTCTGAAAATATGTAGGGTATGAGGCCTGCATCCCTATAATGAATCACCAAATGTTTTGCTTTTGGCCTAGTTGGAAAACCACAGACATATTTATGAGATAATAGATAAAAAAGAACTGAGCCTAACATGCAATAGTTCTATGGAAAAAACAAATGAATGTTTTATTTTCCTGAATGTTAAAACTGTTAAGCGTATAACTCGTTCTGTTTTTGTGTGCTTTAGAAAAGCACAGTGCAAAATATCTTTTTATAGGTGAGCTAATGGTCTGGAAGATTTGTAAGGTGCTGCATCCAAACTGTTCTCTCTTAAGATGAGCTGGAAGTACAAGGCTGCACATTTTTCAAGTAAATTGGCAGAGCTATTGTATCAAGGGGATTGACACAACAACACACGCAGGTCTTTGCTGTTTCAAGTTGGACTGTTGAGCTCAAATTATTTCATTTTCTCAAACTCTTTCACTGAGTCAGTTAAATTTTAGAGTAATATTAAAAAACCAAAAATGATTTTGTACATTCAAAACTGTTAGAGAAATAAAGACATATAAAATGGTTCTTTCTTCTCTCTCAGAACAAACATCTATATTCTAAACCGTATCTGTGTTACTAAAAAGTGCAGAAAAGACTCCACGGGCTACTACTTCTCCTGAATGATTATTATCCTCAACCCTAACTCCCAGAGTCCAGAGTTTCTTCACCTTTCCTGTTGGTTCAGTCTTTATCTTTCAGGATTTATAGAAGCAAGTCTTTCAGGTTAGATACCGTAACAGAAATAAACTAGCAAGCCCCGAGATTAAATGGGACAGACATTCTTTATTTTATTATTGTAAGTTGTAGTGCTTTGAATATCTTTTTATACCTTCCCTACATCATCAGACTTTCTCTGTGTTAAAGGAAACAAAACTCAAAATTCAACCTCTCATCCAATCTGTGAGTCTTAAAAGTATTCTTGTCAGTTGTTCATAGGTCACTTCAGGAATATTATAGTCATGGTCGAAGCAGCTACTAACTCATAAAAAGACAGATTGCAGTTCTGATGTTTCACGTGATGAGCCTAACCTGCCAACCTCCAGTTTATCCCCCAAATTTTGTTCAACCATTTGGAATGAAGCAGAATTAATTCTTCTTTCATTCTTCATGCGTGCAACTGGAATTTACTGAACCATACCAGGTACTGATATGTGTATTGGTGATTAGTAGTGAGCAAAATAAACATAAATCCCTGCTTGCATGGCCTTCACATTTTAGTAGGTTTGAGATCACGAACAAGAAAAATATACACCATATTAGGTGGAATTATGTAGTAAGTGGGCAAATACAGAGAAGAAGCTAGGATGTGTGTGTGCACAGGATTTAGCAATTTAAATAAGGTGACTGTGGAAGACCTCACTGAGAAGGTGACTTGTCAGTGATCGAGATAAGGAAAGCCATACACATGTTTGAAGGAAGATTTCCAAGCAAAAGGAACAGCATGACAGAGACCGCAAAGTAGACAATTTTATACCATTTACTCCATGACAGTCCCTGAACTATTTATCAGTTACTAGCATATCATTCAGTACTTCCTTCAGCTGAAAAGCCCAGTGTTTTCCTTCACTTCACAGATAAAATAATTTAGACAACCTTTAATAACACAGTGACCTTTCTTCTGAGAACATTTTCTACTTTGTTTTTACCATCTTTTCCACATTTGCATAGTATAATGCTAAATATTTTATTATACCTGTTCAGGAATGACTGAAATGAATGAATGGATTATTTTTATGTCTAGTGCTCTCTCTTTTTTTAAAAAGTATGGTTCTGATATGATTAAAAACTTTGTCAGCTATTCGCTTCTCTTTTATATTAGTTCTGTGTATTTTCTCTTGCTCTTAACATCTTTCTTTGTTCTAGCTTTCCAACCCCCAAAAAGCACCCAATTACGGATTCTTGCTAAAAACATTTAATTATTGTATTTCTATCTCAGCCAAAGTTGAGGAAGCAAGAAAGGAGTGTTGAGTATTGGACAAAGTTCACTCCTTCATCTAATCTCTGTCATTCAATATCTGTCTCATTTGGTACCAAGCAGCAGAACTGGAATTGTTAAATAACAAATTGCTAAATTCTAACAAATTTCTGTTGTGTCATCACTATGTCATTTTTTTTTTTCTCTAAAAGTCAAAGTGATAAAAATCAGTGAAGCACTGGTAAATGACATTGCAGACTTCACCTCCTTTAACTGTATAAATCTCTTCCTAGGTTTTAGATACTCTTTATAAATCATATCAGTCAATAATACCTGTTATAAATAGAGTGAACATACAATTATCAAACAAGCTGGAATTTTTTGCAAGTTAACCATAGATGGGAACTGTAAAAATTAAGCCACAATAACAGATATGAAGCAGAACCATGTAAAGCAAAACTGGACTCATGTTTACTCTACTTATATTAAATTTAATAAAGGTAGTACCACATAGCTGCTACCAGATCAGGTTCTGGAATCACAAAGAACTGAGTTTGTATCCCACTGTTTGTGAAACAGCTGTAGGACCTTGGGGAAATCGTTCAACCATTTTAAACCTTATTCTCTACATTTGTAGAGTGTAACTATCTATAGTATTTTTCCCATAGGATTGTCCTGGAGATTCACTGAGGTTATATGTATACATTATTTAGCTTAAGGGTTATGGATATGATGCATTAAAAAATAGAATCACAAGATTTGTGAGACACTTTATATTAAAATACTAAAATGACTTATTTTAAAAATGGACTAAAAATCATAAAGACAAAATGCAAAGTGTATTAACAAGCATAATGATACTGAACATTGGCTTTGATTTCCTGATTTAAAGGTAAATGACTAGATAACAGAATTAAAGATAATGATATATGACAGACATGGTTTTAAGTACTTTATAAGTGCTAACTAATTTAATCATATCAACAATTCTATGAGGAGTTACTGAGACACAGTGTTCAGAAACCCATCCAAGATCACCTAAATAAGAAATTGGCAAAGCAGAGATTTAAATCCAGGAAGTTTTGCATCTTAACATTTATGATATATTCTTGTTATGAACAGAAATGAAAAACCATACATAGCAAAATTAGAAATATAAAAAAATAGGTACTTTAAAAAAATCTGTCTCTGTTGGCATTGAAGGTGGAATAAATGAAAAAAAAAATTATTTCCAAACTAGAAAAAAAAACACCTAGAAAACCAGACAAAATATATAAAACAACCATTTTTAAGATATTGAGCAACAGGCAAAAGGCAGTATAAGAATATGATTCTTGAATAAATAAAAACAAATGAGATGAGCCCCATTATTGCTCTAGCTTATGGCTTTGATAATTTCCAGACTTAAATGCAGAGCGTGGAGAACCAATCAAAGCTTGGAGTGCTTGCTGAGTTGAGGAGACAGAGTCTGGAGTTTGGAAGGCCAAGGTGGATAAAATGTACAGTGCAAAATTCTAGAGAGGAGAGAGATTGACAGAGAGTGAGCACTGGATATTTGTGTTGGGGGAACCCCTCATTTTTGTCTGAGAACTGAACTTTACATGCATAAGAGGGCACTATCTGAGGTTAGGGAAAGAAGTATTGGAAATCAATAAGTGGAATAATGCTTGTAGCTCACAAAGAGTTGGGAAAAGTTAGTGTCCCAACCAGACAAAGTGGAAAGACTTACAATACAAAGGGCATAGTGTATAGACCTCAATATATAGATAGTATTGCATTAGTAATAAGGACAAATTAAATTTATACTGCTTGTCTTGACCATCCTAACAAAGCTTAGTAACTGATTCACTTTGTTATAAAGCAGAAACTAACACACCATTGTAAAGCAATTATACTCCAATAAAGATGTTAAAAAAAAATCAAATAAATAAATAAATAAATGACAGGAACAATTAAAAAAAAAAAAAAAAACAAGTCTTAAAAGGATCAAACTGATCCAAAGTATCTTAACTGCATCCCAGAACAAAACCCAAAAATATTTAAAGGACTCTCAACAATACCCAAGAAACAAAAACATAAAATTCATAATGCCCTATATCCAAACAAAAACTAACAACCGTGAAAGGAAGTAGGCAAATATGATCAATACTCAGGAGAAAATGCAGCAAATAGAAGCAAGCCCAGAATTTTAAAAGGTTACAGAATTAACAGTAAAGAACATTAAAACATCTATCATAAGTGTAATCCATATTTTCAAGGTGATATAGAAAAAAGGAACATAATGAGTAGCAAAATGGAAGATGAGAAAAGAATAAAATTGAGTTTCTAGAGATGAAATAGCCTATCTGAAATGAAAAATACACTGGAAGATATTAACAGGAGATTAGAAACTTCAGAATAAAAGATCAATGAATATGAATACATAGAAATAAAAACTATCCAAATGAAACACAGAAGAAAAGAAAACCTGAAACAAAAATACTAACAGAGCTACTATATATGAACAGATCTTTAGAACAATATCAATCAGCATATTATACACGTAACTGGAGTTACAGGAAAAAAGGTGGACAGAAAATTATTTGAAAAAATAATGGCTGAAATTTTCCAACTTTCAATGAAAACTATAAACACAAAAAACCCAAAAAGTTAAAAAAAAATAACAACATCAAGAAAACTACATCAAATCTTATAAGAATGAAATTGCTGGAAACCACTAATAAAGATTATATCTTTGAACATAAAACCAGAGCAAAAGAAACAAGCAACAAAGATAATAAAACCACAATCAGAAAGTATGCAAGCTGAAAGACAATAAAGGAGTATCTTTAAAGTACAGGGGGAATGAAAAACCAACAGCTATCAACTTAAAATTATAATCTATAAAATGTATCTTGAAAAGGAAGGCAAAATAAAGACTTTTTCAGGAAAAATTGCTGAAATAATTGATTTCCAGTATACATGTATTACAAAAAATGTTAAATAAAGTTCTTAAGGCAAAAGAAAAATGTTACAGTCAACTAATTTTGCATATGTATATATGTATGTGAATATATATGAAAAAGGAGAATGAGTCAAAGTGGAATTTATCTAAGAAATGCAAATTGTGCTAACATTTAAAAATCAAAAATGTAATTCACTATATTAACACACTAAGAAAAAAACACAAATCATATTAATAAATGCAGGAAAAATTTGATAACATTCAAAATCCATTCATGAAAAGAACTCTTAGTATACTAGAACTAGAAAAACACATCCTCAGCCTGATAAAGGAAAACTGCTAAAATCTTGCACATTGTAATGCTGATTGTTTTCACTTATTTTGTTTTCTCTCACCACTTCTACTCAACATCATGCTTAAGGAAGGTCATGAAACTGAAAAACGACAAGAAGAGAAGGAAAAGTCATACAAATTGAAACAAAAAAAGTAAAATTGTGCTCTTTGCTGGTTATGATCACATATGCAGATAATTCAGTTGAACTGTGAAAAAAAATCTGCTAGAAATTATATGTGAGTTAGGAAGTCCATAGTGTACTACTAGGTCATTAGACATGTATCAATTTTATTTTACATACTCAAAGAAAAATGGAAATTTAACAGTAAAAAATTACCATTTATATTCTGAACAAATATGTGAAAATGTTAGGGATAAAGTTAACAGAAGTTGTTCAAAACCTGTACATGGAAATCCACAAAGTATTACTGAGAAAAATTAAGGAAAACCAAAATAGAGGAATAAACCATGTTCAAAGATTACAAGATCCAATTTTGTTAAGATGATATCAATTCTCCCCAAATTCATCTATAGATTCAAAGAATTCCAAATTAAAACATCAACGGAATTTTTTTTTTTTTTTTGGTAAAAAGTGTCAATCCAATTACAAAATTTCATGGAAATTCAACAGATCTAGAATAACCAAAAATTTTGGGAAAAAAGAATATCAGAGTGGAGAAGTTAGACTATCTGCCTTGAAGACATTGTGGAATGGGTTTAAAATTGACATGATCAATGGAACTGTATACAAAATCCATATACAGACCAATAGTTGTATGTTCAATTGATTTTTAACAATGTTTTAAAGGCAGTTTGATGGAGGAAAGGGTAACCCCTTTAACAGGTACTACTGGGACAGTTGGATATTAATGTGCAAAAATTTAACCTCAAATCTAACCTTAAAATATATACAGAAGTTAAACTCAAAATGAAAGATCAACCTAAATGTAAGGGAAATATTTATGAATCTTCTAGAAAAAAAAAAATCTTAGCTAACTTTGGTTAGGCAAAACAAAATTAAGACATAAAAAACATAAAATAAAATGACAAATTTAACATTGTTTACTCTTTAAAAGACAGTGTGAAACCAATGAAAAATAAGCTATAGACTGGGAGAATATATTTGCAAGTTGCTTTTCTGCAAAAGAGTTTGAATCTAAAATATATCAAGAGCATATCTTTTGTGACAGCATAAGAAAAAAAGAAAAAAAATAAAGATAAAATGAGAAAAGGATTTGAACAGACCTTTCACCACAGAAGCATGTTTAAAAATACTTGATAAGATTAGTCATTAGGGAATAGCAAAATAAAACCACAGTGAGTTAGAACTACATACATATTGAAGTGATTGATATTAAAAAAAGACTCAGTGTTTGAATGGATGTGAAGCAACTAGGAAAACAGTTTGTTAGTTTGTTTTAAGATTAAACATGTGCTTTTTATATGACCCAATAATTCCATCCCTAAATGCATAACAAAGAAAAATAAAAACCTATAACTACACAGAGATTGCAGTGAATGTTCATGGTAGCTTTATTCATAACATCCAAATAGGAAAGAACCCAAAGGTCCTTCATATGATGAATAGATAATTTGTAGTATATCTATCCAATGGAATACTACTCAGCAATAAGAAAAAATAAATTATTGATATAAACATCAACATGGACACTTTTCTAAAGCATTACGTTAAGTAAAAGAAGCCAAACACAAAAGGCTGCATGCCATATGATTTTGTTTATACAAAAAATATTTTTAAAAAGACAAAATTATTATTTTAGAAAGAAGATCAGCATTTTCCAGGTTAAGAGATGTGGGGAGAGAGCATTTACAGTTAAAGGGGAAGGAAATGAAATTTGAGGAGTGATGGAAATTTTCTGTTAGTCACTATCAAATGTATGCATACGTTGACTTTTACAGTGAAAACTGGTAAATTTTAGTGTATTAAAATTGCGTCTCACTAAGGCTGATTTAAAAATCTGGGTAAAGTAATACAAAATATGTAGAGGTGGCTAAAGACATATCTAACAATAACTTATAATAAAATGTACAAATGAATATGTGTAGAAAATTAACCTGCTAGACATTTAATAAAATTATCATAAGCTAGAATTTCTTAATGAGAATTTTAAAGTTAATTCATAGTCATGCATACTAAGTATGAATTCTTTACTATTAAAATAAGCTAGAAAACTAAGCAATACCAGTGACATTGACTCAAATAAAAATAACAAGCTTCAAATTTATTATTTCTCAAATTATAAATAAAAATATTTTAAAAGTAAAGTTTAATGAGGTTGATGGACCTAGAGTCTGTCATACAGAGTGAAGTAAGTCAGAAAGAGAAAATCAAATACTGTATGCTAACACATATATATGGAATCAAAAAAAAAAAAAGTGTTCTGAAGAACGTAGGGACAGGACAGGAATAAAGATGCAGACGTGGAGAGTGGACTTGAGGACATGGGGAGGAAGAGGGGTGGGCTGGGACAAGGTGAGAGAGTGGCATGAACATTTATACACTACCAAATGTAGAATGGATGGCTGGTGGGAAGCAGCTGCATAGCACAAGGAGATCAGCTCGGTGCTTTGTGACCACCTAAAGCGGTGGGATAGTGAGGGTGGGAGGGAGACGCAAGAGAGAGGCGATATGGGGATATGTGTATACGTATGGCTGATTCACTTTGTTATACAGCAGAAGCTAATGCACCATTGTAGAGCAATTATACTCCAATAAAGATGTTGGAAAAAAAAAAGTAAAGTTTAAATATGAAAGAATTATTAATGGAAAAGACCCCAAACTTAATACAGTTATGAATTATTTTAAAAGAGAATGTATGGGTTTTAAAGTACATCATTAATTTTAAATGAAAATAGAAACATCAAGTATAATATGCCACAGTGTTATTTATGAAAGTGCTATCAAAAGTCTTGTCATTTTGACAGATCATTTGAAAATGAGGCAAAAATATGTCCAAAACTGCTGAAAAACTCTTTGCCATCTGGGTAACATCAAAATAAGTAATGAAATTTTTTTTATAAATAAGAGAATGTTAGAATATTTTCATATGGCTCTGAAATAAATAAATCAAAATAAATTGGAAGTCAATTAAAGGATATTAATAAAACTATATAGTCATTGTCTACAATATAAAAGTACCTACTAATATCTTAAGCTATTGAACTGCAATTCTACCTGAAATTTGTAAAATGTAGTTGCTAAAATTGTAGAATTGAAGGCTGAATGTCCAGGTAGCATGTATATGGAAAAGCCAGGATTGTAACTGTCTAGGACCCTCAGAGACTGTTGGATTCTGTAACATGCATCCCTAATCATTACACTGTATCAGTCAACTTTCTGGAATGCTAATTGGACATATTTGGCCAAGTTGAACAAAATTCCAAAATGAGCTCTTAATAAGCCACTAAATTTTTAAATACTTATTATATTTGAGAGATAATGGAAATGGGTATAATATTTTTGAGCAAATCTTATTTTTAATTTTTTCATATCACAACATGGTATCAATGTACTTTCACAACAATTTTCACATTTGATACTATTTTCCACCAAATTTGTTCATTAAAAGGGTAAGAGGAAAATAGAAGGCTTCTTGCACTACTCACACACACAAACATTAACCAATAAATTCTAAGACTGAAGTATTAATTTAGAAGAAAATTTCACTGAGAAAGATACAAAAATTCAGTAACTGGTGCCCTCGACATGAATGGAATGTTAACCAATAAAGAGAAATCTAAAAATCTACTTTTCCCTCCATCAAAGTCATTGATGTTGATTTCACCATTCCTTGAGAATTCCATGTTAATTCTTGCTTCAAGACTTCACTCTTACCCTTTCCAAGTCCTGGATCTTTCTTGTCCTTTTCTTATACTTTCACATTAGATTTTAAGGTCCGTGGGGAGTACCAGTGTATCTCATTTATTGCTTTATCTTAATTCCTAAGACAAGTATTGAGACATAATGGGGGTTAGTTAATTTATGTTGATTGGAAATACATATACTTATCCAACTGTAGTACTTGAGGGAACAATAAGTTATAAAGGATAAAAACAGAAGAGCATTGAGAAAACCAAGCCCAAACATTCATGTTCCAGAAATCCATTATCAGCTAAGAAGAAAATTTTATAAAATAAAATTTTTAATTGTTGGCAACAGTCACTGTCATTACAGAAATAGCTAAGAGGTATGTGATTTGCTCAATAGCTAGTGAGAGCTTTTGCATCAAAGTCTGAATAATATTCTAAGCAAATAATTTTAATAATTCAGATATAGACTTATTGGTTTGTTATTTACTAATGTGGAAGATTTGATCAAAAACATTGATTATAGTATTGACATAGACATTTTGAGGAAGACAACATAACAAACTAACATGTTCATTTGAAATGACCATTACTACATGGTAATTAAGTAATCACAACGTTTTTGCAGAAGCAATTAGGAAATATCCTGATATATGAGCAGGCCTTATTTCTATTAGGAAAGACACAGATTATATAACACTTTATGGAAGATATTTTAGCAAAAAAATAAGTCCAGAGCACTGTACATTAGAACTGTAGGCCATACTACAACCTCGTCATGAAGTGTAATGGAGTTGTCATTTAAAGACATATTTCCATATTTCTAAAGAAAGTGATAACAAAATAATCAAAGATCTTTGACGTTGATATGCAGCCAAAAGTGAGACCATCAGGAGAAAGACCTCAGAACAAGATTAACAGTCATGAACAAGGTGAGAAAGAGATATTAAACCTTTTCATCCTGGAAACTTCACTGAGAATTCTCCACCCACCTTGTGTGAGAGCCCATGTAACTAGGACTCTAACAACAGCAAAGTCTCTGAAGACGGTGAGAATGAGCTACTAAAAACATCATTTTCAGGAATCTGGAACTTCAACCCTCACTAAGCTATTTCATATGAACTCTTATTTAATTTATTCTAACAATACCAGAACTAAAAGTATATTGTGCCAGATTCTCATGTTACAGAAACTGTCTCAATTATGCAAAACCTTTTCTCTTTTTCTGGATCATGTTTTCAATCAACTCCTGGACTTCTGCAGTCAAGGCTACTTCAGGATTAAAGGATAAGACACACAGCATCGCATACATGTCCTAGTGATCATGTACACTCCCTTTGTTTAAGAATGCTTAGCTTGCTTTTGGCTGATAAGCAGATTTAATGTTAATATTGCTATTTGATCAATCTCTGCATTTTTGAAAAGGAGAAGGAGACCACCCTCCAAGAAGTCAGAAATTACTCAGAGATGACAGAAAAGGCAGCAGTGACATAGAGCAAATATCTGGCTCATTCAGTTTGAGGCAACTGACTTTTTCGTAATAATTTCTCCAATGTTTACCCTCTTTGAAGGGCATTGAGAGGATTTCAATGAGAATAAGTGTTGTTTTCCCTCTCCTTATTTAAAAATATTATTCAGAAATTATATTTGGAAGTACAATGGGGATATGCATGCCCTTGAATCTGTGATGTCCAGAAATCACGTTATTAACATTTTTCGTGTCTATAAACCAAAATAACTGGCAGGAGAAAGCAGTTCTTTCATGGATATTAATATACATGAAGTTTGTTCTTATATTTGTTTACCAGATATCACTGAGTAGGTACCAGGAACTGCACTAGGATGGGGCAATGGAGGTGAAAGAGAACCAAGTACTCTGGTCCTCAAGGAATTCCCAGGCTAATAAGATTTAGATAGTCAAATTCCCCATGGCAGTGTAGACTGCTGAGGGTCACCATAATCAGATTCCAGTATGTGATCCCAAAGTGTGAGAGGAGTTGTGCTCAGGTGAGCTGTGTTAATTCAGACTCTTCCTCTTCATTTTTCTTTCTCTGAATGCCCTGATCAACCACTTATAAAATTATCACCATAGGAAAACCTACATATGAAAGAGAAGTAGACAAATTTGGACTCAATATAATTGTTAAATTTGGTCTAAAAATAGAGGTAGCACTATTGATTTTTTTTAATGATCAGTCGTTTTTCTCTTTTAGCATAGATTTTTTAAAGTGGTTTGAGAAAAAAAAAATAACAGCAAATTTGAAAGCCTGAGTCCCAATGCCTTCCAGGGACCAGTGTGCTATGATAAAGCAATCTGTTCATGGACCTCAGACTACATACACGGAAAATACCAAAGACACTCTTCAGTCTTTAAGGTGAGAGACTATCTTTCACAAACTATGTTTATATGTTTACTTCTTGGAATGTAAACTTTATGAGAGCAGGAATCATATCATTTGTTTGCTGCTATATTTTTAGCTTCTATTACATGGTGGTACATAAAACATACTGTTGCTAGATTGACTGACTGACATTTAGGAGCATCCATAGACCAAATTAATTAAAAATCAAAGAAGCTTATTTTGTTTTTTTTAAATTTACTTTCTTTGTATTAGAATTCTCCAGAGAATCTGTTTCTCTGGAGAACTCTAATACAAAGAGATTACAATATATTATATGTATGTATAATCCATATATCGTATATAATATATATATCCTATAACCAATAGAATCTACCTATTTATCTATCTATCTATCTATCTATCTACATATCTGTCTCCTGAAAGAAATGTATTGTAAGAAGTTGACTCACATGATTGTGAATGCTGAGAAGTCCCACAATCTGTTGTCTGCAAGCTGGAGACCCAAGAAAGCTGGTGGTGTGGTTCCAGTCCAAGTCTATAGGCCTGAGAATCAGGGGCACTGATGGTATATGTTCTAGTTTAAGTTTGAAGGCCTGAGAATTAGAGAGTTTAGGGTGTAAATTCCAGTCTGAGTCCATAGCCCTGACAAACAAGAGTGAGGAGTGTCAGCTGGTGTAATTCCCAAGTCTGAGGGCAGGATAAGGCCTATGTCCCAGCTCAAATATTCAGGCAGAGAGAGAGAGAGAGAGAGAGAGAGAGAGAAAGAGAGAGAATTCCCTCTTCTTCTACCTTTTTGCTCTATTGAGGCCCTCAATGGATTGGTTGATGCTCAGTCACATTGGGGAGGGTAAACTTCTTTAGTCAGTTTACCAATTCAAATGCTAATCTCTCCTAGAAATACCCCATACCCCAACAGACATAGCCAGAAGTAATGCTTAATTAAGAACTAAGGGGGAAAAAAGAGAGAGAAGAAAAATGAGGTTACTAAAAAGAAAATGTAAACAGTCAAGAAAAAATTTATGAATGGAAAGTGAAATAGTCACATGCAACATGGTATATAATTAAGATATGCCTAGAAAAGAATATAAGTTGAGAATCAAAAGAGAAACAGAGGAGCACTGAAAATTTAAAACACACACATGTAATAAGATGTGCATAAAAATGGATTTGAGAGGTAATGTAAAGGCTTTGGCATAAATAGCATAACACTCTTCACTAACAACAGTACATGTGATGATGAGAATCAAGTCTCTTGTCTAATAATGCATCTTATCCACTACAAATAATTTTTAGCAACCATTATCATAAGTTTGACCCCAAAGAGTAAGTAATAGAATATTACCTTTCTTTGTAAAAATGAACCAGAAAGCTACCTAAAATATCATGAGAGAAAAGGGAATAAAACTAGAAGAATTGTATAACTTATTGTAAAAATGACCCTCTTTACCTGCATCTATGTCCTTTTGCCAATGTGATTTCGTAGCTACTTCCCAAAAAAGTTGTAGTCAACTTTCCCTCTCTTGAATCTGGGCTAACCTTTTGGCTTGTTTGGACAATAAACCACAGAAATACATTTCTGGGCCTAGGCTTTAAGAGGCAATACACACTTATATTCTCTTGGAAACATGGCAAGCTGCTATGAGCTAGCTATTGGATGATAAGAAACATGGGTGGCCCAGTTAACCACTCTACCTGGCTGACCTCTCAGAGGAAGAGTCGTTTGCTGACCAACTGCTGACAGCAAATGTATATACGAGTGAACACAGCCAAGATCAAAAGAACTTTCCATCCAGATAGTTGACCCAAAGAACAGTGAGCTATTTAAATCGTTTCTGTTTTAAGCCACTAAGTTTTGGGATAGCTTGTTTAGAAGCAAAAACCTACTGATACACAGATTGTAAATATACTTTGTTTACTTGCATACTATAGAACTGTCTATCTAAAAACATAAAATCTGAGAGTCTACTGACTTATTAGAATTAGTAAGAGAATTCATAAATTTGTTGCATATAAGATCAATATAAAATTTCTATAAACTAGTGCTAAACAGAAAACAAAATTTTTAAGAAAAAATATACTATTTACTATAGGAACAAAAATATAAAGCAACCTAGATAAATCAAATCTTTTTTGGAAACATTATTTCACATTCATTGGCTTTTGCAAGAATTAATGTCATAATGAAGTCAATCGTCCCAGAATTAATTTATAAATTTAATGTTATCCAATTATAATCTCATCAAGATTTTTTGTGGTACTTGGCAAGCTGAATCTAAAATTTATGTGGTAGTACAGAAGCCCAAGAATAATTAAATCAATGTTGAAGAAGTAAAAAAATGTGGAGGCTATCCAGATAGTTTAATTCATTATACAGTTAAGAAAGGTGAGTGTTTTTTGCAAGTAGACAAACACAAAATTAACTGAGAAATTCAAGTTTGGAAAATCAAAGTTATTTTTAAATATAAATAAATACTTATTACAAATCTCAAATCATTACACATGAAAATGTTCAATTCTATTTTATTAGTGTTGATTAGCTACAAATTATACTAATGTAGATTGTCAACCAATAATCAGTATCAAGGCTGCAAAGAACAAAGAGTTTTTTTGGGGGGTCTTAAGAATTGCAGTTTGGGAGACACATATTTGGGTAAAACCAAAAGAGTGTTCTGGGGAAGAGAAAGAGTCAGGTGTTTATAAAGGCAAAAGCCACAAGGTTGTTAAAGTTAGCTGGCAGGACTTATCATTGACAGACACAAAAAGGAAAAAAAGAAATATTTGTCCTTAAGAGATGATAGACTGTCACAAGTTACTTAAGGTAAGGGTAGGATAAGTATCCTGAGTTTGTGGAACATTGTGCTGATGTTCTGGATAACTGTTTTAAGACATTAAGTGGTCAAAAGTTTAGATCGTATCTGGGCTGAAACATTGATAAGTCACACTTCCTCCCAGCTCCGTTTCAGAGAGCTCTTTTAGCGATACTGACTCCATTTTGATTTTCCTTTCACAAGATACACTGTATCTTTTACAATGTTAATATGATGTCACCTTTTACAGAATGAAATACTGTCAGATTTAATTGATGCCTAATGTATTTAATAGAATATCAACTAGAGGATCCACTAGGGATTTAATTTTTCTATACTTTGTAGAACTGGCTGAGACCATTCATGAATGCTTGATATTAATTGGGATCAGGGCTTGAGATTGATGATGATTTCTAGTATAAAAATTAAAGATATCGTATCATGATTATTTTCATTGTAAGTTGATAAACGAAACTCAAAATTTCTTAAGCAAAATAAGCATGCAGGACGGCTCCTCTCGCGGGCATTGGCTGTTGGCTGCGTTGCGGCCAAACTCGTGTGCTGCGGCGGAGTCGGCGGCGGAGTCGGCGGCGGAGTCGGCGGCGGAGTCGGCAGCGGCTGCAGCGAGAGTTTGGGGCGATGTCTCACACCATTTTGCTGGTACAGCCTACCAAGAGACCAGAAGGCAGAACTTATGCTGACTATGAATCTGTGAATGAATGCATGGAAGGTGTTTGTAAAATGTATGAAGAACATCTGAAGAGAATGAATCCCAACAGCCCCTCTATCACATATATCAGTCAGTTATTTGACTTCATTGATGACCTGGCAGACCTCAGCTGCCTTGTTTACCGAGCTGATACCCAGACATACCAGCCTTATAACAAAGACTGGATTAAAGAGAAGATCTACGTGCTCCTTCGTCGACAGGCCCAACAGGCCGGGAAATAGTTGAGTTTGGAAGCGTTAGGGAGATGGGGGTGGGCTTGGAACACAGGTGTGTACAGTGTGCTGTAGTAGAAGTTTTGTATTATAGTAATCCTTTTTCCATTTTGGTACACTCTAGCCAGGATTGAATGTATTAGATAAATATGAGGATCTTATTCAATCTGAAACCCCCTTTGCCCCCTTCTCTCCACTCCTTTTTTTTTTTTACTTAAACATTTTTATGATGATTTAGATGGAAGTTGGTTTTTGTCAGTTAATGTTGGTTCCAGTCCTTCAGACTGTTCATATCTGCTTTACAACATTCACTGTACTAACCCTTCTTCAAATCAGGGTGGGGGTGGTGACGTGGTTTAGTTATGTCATCAAGACGAAGTCGTAGTGAAAAACAAATAAATGTCCTTTAGTTATTAAAAAAAAAAAAAAAAAAAGCATGCAATGATTGCCTTATCCTTAACTGAGAAGTCCACCTGAAGGGGGCACTTTCAGCTGGGGGTTCAAACGATGTCATCAGGACTACTTCTCACTTGCACTACCTTTTTCTGCATCTTATGACTTTACTGGTCTTTTTTATTTCTCTCCTCCATCATATAAATAAGATAAAGAATCTGACTAACCTTGGATCATGTGCTTGTTGATAGATCAATCACTCTGTTCAAGCATGTGGGGTGCCATGATTGGCAGACACGGTAGGGCTATTTGTTGAAAAGTCTTACCAGAATCACACTAAATAAATGTGGGAATCCTCCCATGCCAAAAAAAAAAAAAAAGAGAGAGAGAGATTGAGCAAACAAAAATAATAAACAATAAGTCTTCTAATCTGTATTATGCATGTCTTTTTATTTTAATGCTTTGACATCTTGGGCCTTGTGGACACTGGGACTGTTTGTCCCAGCCTTACCTAAATCCTAGAGATAGAAGACAATTTACCAGGGAGTGTGTCTTTCATATGCCAACTATCCAATCCATAGTCCTCTCCTCCAGCCCTTAATGGGCTTTTACACTTCCAGCTAGGCTAGCATTACCCTGCTCTAATCACCTCAGGGGAGGTACCAGGCAACTGAGAGCCCACTGAAATTATTCAAACTAGCCAATTCTAAGCCTACCTGACCTACCTCTCCCTTTTCTTCCTTTGGAAACCACAATAAAGGCTCTTACCCATGTTTTCTTCTTGTTCCTTCTGCTTCCTGACTGACCCTGGTTCCTCCTCATGTGTGGCATGGTGTGGCATGCCTCCTGTTTCTAGGGAACTGTGCATATAAACCTCTTCCTTCATGACAGTCATTTTCATGTCTGCATTCTTTATTAATTGAGTAATACAGATCCTGGGTATGTTTTAAAATATAATCTAATATGCTTATTCTTTTAAAGTCAAATTAATTAATCAATTCATCTATTTATTTATTATTTTATTATTCAAGTGATACTTATTAAGTCCTTAGTTTATCCTAGATGCAAGTATTATTTCTGTAACTTAGGTATTGAAAACCATCTATTGGTTCAGGTTCTTCAAATACACTTTTCTTCCATTATCCCTGTACTAGTCAGGATTTTCCAGAGCAACAGAATCAATATATGTAGATATATAGAAAGAGATCTATTATGAGGAATTGGCTCAGTGAATAAGGAGGATGAGAAATCTCACAATCTGCTGTTTGCAAGCTGGAAGCAGAGGAAAGGAAACTGTAGTTCCAGTCCAAACACAAAGACCTAGGAACCAGAGGAGGCAATGGAGTAAGTCCCACTCTGAATAGAAAGTCCCCAGACTGGGGTCCAATGGTATAAGTCTAGTTCTGAGTCTGAAAGCCCAAGAACTAGGAGTGCTTATGTCCATGGGAAGGAGAAGACAGAGGTCCTTGCTCAAGCAGAGAATAAATTTATTCTCCTGATTTTTTGTTCTATTCAGGCCCCCAGTGACGGCACATCTTACACACACTGCTGAGGACACATCTTCTGTAATCTGTCTGTCAATTCAAATGTTAATCTTTTCCAAAACTCCCTCACAGACACACCCAAAAATAATGTTTTACCAGTTTCCTTGGCCTCCGTTAGCCCAGTCAAGTTGACACAAAAAATTAATCATCACAATCCCTAAGTACCTTCTCTCTCTCTCTTTCCTTTTTTTTGAAGTGATGAGTCTGAATATTTATTACCTTCTTTGAAGTATATTTGACTTAAAATGTTATATTACTTGAAGTTCACAGTATAGTAATTCAACATCTTTATAGATTACACTCCATAAAAAGTTATAAAAGATTGACTATATTCCCTGTGCTGTACATTAATTACACCCTTACAACTTATTCATTTTATAATTGGTAGTTTGTAGGAGCAAAATAGGTGAGGGAATTAAGAGATACAAGCTACCTAAGTATCTTCTCTTATAGCATCACTTAATTTATAAGATATTTAAAGACTTTGAAAATTGTAGAATTTTCAATAAGAGAGAAAGAGTGAGTTAGAGAGAAAGAGAAGGGCTCAAAGTAAATGGATTAATCAAAGATTTTATTTATTTTTTGTTTTTAGCTTTGCATGTTTGTGGTTAGTTCCAATACAAAAATAAAGAGCTGTAGATTACCTAAGTTTTTTAAAAATTTTCATTAAATTTCAAGATTTAAATCAGATTTTATGTTTGGTAATTTCTTTTTAGGTGTTTGTTTTATACCCACCATTTTATCAGACTTTTCCCCATAATTTATGATTTAAAACACACAGTCCTCATGGTTTGATTAAGAAAAAATAATATCCTTGTAAAACTTAATATCAAAATCAGCCCATGGTAAAGAAGCAAAAAAATAAATAAATAAATAAAACAACTGAAAAGATGTTCATCAAAAATTGCTGTGAGATTAATTTTGAAAGTATTTTAGTGGAAGTGAGTTTTGAGTATGATTTGAAGGACCAAGAAGAAGAGTTAGAGGAAAGTTTGGGGAAGGTGTGTCAGTTTGGAGCTCAGATAGAAAGTTATGTGTCCTCTCTACATTCCAACTTCAACTAAAATCCCTTTCCTCACTATTAAGAAAACAGGGGAGAACTTCAGTGAGTGAAATGACAATTCAGGAGACATAAGTTTGAAGCTGTTTTAGTTTATATTTGAAATAAAGGAAATCACAAAAACAAGGAATTTTTAATAGTAAAAAAGAGCTTGGGACACACTTTGTATGTGATTAGATGTTATCCTGGTAGGTCGTATTTAGAGAGAGAACAGATAAGAGAAAAACTTGCAGAAATCTTACAGTGGGATGAGGGGCTTAAACAAAGAGCACACATGAAGCTAATGATCAGGTCACTGTGAAGATGAAGGCCCTTTATGAATCTCAAAAGAGCAGAGACTTGGAAGTATGATGGAAATTAGAATCACATGAATCCACATTCTCTTGAAGTGAGATGCTTTAATAAATCGAACATAAGATAAACATAGATTCCATATATACACTACCAAATGTAAAATAGATAGCTAGTGGGAAGCAGCCACATAGCACAGGGAGATCAGCTCCGTGCTTTGTGACCACCTAGAGGGGTGGAATAGAGAGGGTGGGAGGGAAACGCAAGAGGGAGGAGATATGGGGATATATGTATATGTATAGCTGATTCACTTTGTTATAAAGCAGAAACTAACACACCATTGTAAAGCAATTATACTCCAATAAAGATGTTAAAAAAAAAAAGATAAACACATTTGTGGAGCCATGCATAAAGTCTAGGAGATAGAATTAGACTTTGCTTCTCAATACCATCTAATTTTGTGGTCTATCATTGTGAAATTTTGGAGACAGCTATCCAGCAACTTCTAAGTGCATGTCCATATATAGAGAACACAGCAGCAGAAATAAAACTCCAAGGAACCACTGGAACCAAAAAGTTAAAGAGAAGATACTCATCATCCAATTAAATGAATCAGTCTTTTGGATTGGAACTGGGTTTTCTTGGAACTGTACCTCAGTTTGTAAATGCTACTGGACACAACCTATTGTCTTTTCTCAAGCTGGAATTAAGTATCCATAGAGAGACCTTTTTAGCACTTACAGACCTTGTTGATCTGTAGCACATGTGTAGAATGAACCTAACAAATTTAGAAGATGTATCCTCAAATTAGTTTGCCTCTGCAGAGCTTTCAATTCTTGCATTTTATATAGCCCTTATTTGCTCAGCTCATGCTGCAGAAGCCTAGCGTCCATTTAGGATACTGTGTACCCTCTGTTTAATTCTGAATCAGGACATGTCTTCTTTCCAATTATGACTGCCTGAGGCATCTAACAAAAAACAGAAATAAGTCAAATTTTCCTGTTCCCTCTTGTCTTTGTGATTCCACAGAAGATGTGTTGGGTGACCCAGGTTGTGAGGCAACAATAAAACTTTCCTCTTCTGTATCTTCTGCACACAAGATCAAGTGCAGAAGGGAGAGCAAAAAAGTGTATGCCTGCAAAAAGGACAGCTCTGAGCTGCCACAAGCAAATTACATCCTGATCTAGATGCCACTTGATGTGTAAATGGTAAGATAGAAGGTGCCAAACACCTAGATAATCTGTACAACATTTAATGCTGCAGATTTCAGTTTTATTACACTCCCTGCTAATGATTGGCTGTGAATCTGCACTGAGTTACCTTAATTCTCTGTTCTTTAAATTTTCCATTTAACGTGTGGACAAAAAAAGCAGAACAGTACAAATATATAAACATATTTCTTTTCTACAAAAGTTGGGAACCTCAATTTTTAATGATGGAGGAATATGATACAAAGATAATGTTAGAATAATTCATTAATTCATTTGATAAATGAACATTCACTCATTCAATAGACATTTACTGATCCTCTACAGTGCGCCATGACTATTTCAGGTTCTTGAAACACTGTGGTGAACAAAGTAAACTTTCTGCTTTTATGTTTTACATTCTGTTATGGGTGGGGGAAGGGAAAGACATAGCCAAACAAGGAAGGACACACATTCATGATGTGTCAGTGAGTGATATGAACTAATAGAAAAATAAAGCGGGTAAAAGGATAGAGTGACATAAGCAGATATAATGTAATACTATGCAGAGAGCAATGCAGACTTCGGCCCAGAGAAGAAAATTCTCTAAAATTTAGATAGATAAGCCTCTGCTGATGATTATATTATTTTCCCAATCTCTCTTTGTGATGGTTAACTTTATGTGTCAACTTGACTGAGCCACGGGATGCCCAAATAGCTGGTAAAACATTATTTCTGGGTGGGTCTGTGAGTACGTTTCTGGAAGAGATTAGCATTTGGATACACGGACTGAGTGAAGCAGATTGCACTCCCTAATGTGGTGAGCATCCAACCGCTGAGGGCCTGAATAGAACAAGAAGGCAGGGGAAGTTTGAATTTGATCTCTGCTTGACTGTTGAGCTGGAACATCAATGTTCTCCTGGCCTTGTTTCTCCTGGTTCTTAGGGCTTCGCACTCAGACTGGAATCTACACCATTAGCTCTCTGGTTCTTTGGCCTTTCAATTACACTACTGGCTTTCCTAGACCTCCAGTCTGCAGACAGCAAATTCTCAGTTTGCATAATCTATCTATCTCTATTTCTATCTCTATCTCTAACTATCTCTATCTCTACCACCTTTCTCTCTGTCTCTTTCTTCATCTCTTCTACTGGTTCTGTTTCTCTGAACCTGGTTCTGTAACTCTGAATAATATACTCCCAAATTCCATGTGATTAAAAAATGCCACACAGTAATGACGATCTAGCATCATTAGGAAAGGAGATAGTATGGGAGGCTTCTTATGTTTGCTCATTTTGTTGTCTCTTTCCTTTAAGTTTCAAAGTTTTTCTCAGCTTTATTAAAATAAAATAATTAATTAATTGCCTTTATTAGAGGCAAATAAAATTTTAATAAATTTAAAGCATACAATGTGATGATTTATACTCATATATAATGAAAGAATTCCCACCATTGATTAATTTACACATCGATCACCTTACATACTTGTTTTTTTAACTTTAAATGTACATGTTCTCAAGTACTAAGCAGCCAATCTTTACAGTCCTCATCAATGACTATCATAATCCTTTAAAACCATATGTGTCTTACCACTCAATAGTAATTTAACAATATTAACTTATCAACATTCACTTAAACCTCAATTTTTTTCTCTACAACTCTATTTTCATAAAATATTTCTCAAAAAAAATCCTGATAGATTACATTCAGGGAATACAAATATATCAATCTTGAGAGGCTTAAACTAAAATAATTTTAGAAGATAGCACACTGAAAGGTCATGAATATTTCATAAGAAAAGTAAGTACTAGATAGATTTGATGGACAAAAGAGGTTCAAGTCAGAATTATTTTTCAAATAAATTGTTCTTATTAAATCTACTTAATGTTCAATAGTAATTAAATGAATTTCTCACTTATAGAAGATGGTACGTATGCCCTCTATTCCTTATTTTCTCATCTATATTAGAAATAAACTAATAATACATTTGACTTAAGGATTTAATAATGTGAGTGGATATATCACCAAGATAAAAATCCTTGGCCTTTTAGTTTGAAATAGTAACAAAATCAATGAACAAATAAAACTGCACTCACTTGAGATACTGTTTTCATAAATGGGAATAAGGTTAGCACATGACATTCACATGGATAATTTTTAGGATTTTTACTTTCTTGCTGTTAACTTCTGCATTTTAGAAATGTTGTGGGAATTTTGTATTGCTGCAATTTTTCAAAGAAAAGATAAAATTGTCTCTAGAATAGACATGCATACAACATGTTTTCCTTTCCTAAGTCTGCACAGAGGAAAAAAAGTGTCTTTTTCATGATATTTAACAGAAAGCAAGAGACTTGTAAGTCTCAGCACCAGCTGTACAGAGATACCTCATGGAAAAAAAAATTCAAAAGCAAGCTACAGAGTTGCTTCTCAAGAAGTGACTGCTTGTGGTAGCAAAAGATGCTCACCAATCTGTCTTTCCTGCCGGCAGTTCTCCTGCCGTATTGAAGAGATCTACTGCATTCTCCTTAACTCTCAATGCAGAAGTCCTGAAAGGCTCCAAGACATAAGCCAAGTCTGAGAGTAGAAGGCAGGGGTGATGTGTACTATTCCTGTTATGCTCCTGTGATATTTAATGATTAGCAAATTGATCTTCAGTTAATACAGTAACAGGAGAGGTTGGGTTCTAATTAGTGTGTAATAACTTTAGAGATGATAATATATGAAAGCCCCAAAAAATGTTTTTTTGCATTTTTAAGTCATTCATCAATGTTTGTGCTTCTGAGATTATTGAGTCAGAGAAACTAATCTTTAAGATACTAACCTAATTCAGCCAACACATGTTATCATAGACTTTAATGAAAATCTTTTTTTTATAATAAAAAGTTTGTGTTACCATAGACTTTTATAATTAAACCCACAAAAGTAAATATGCTCTGATTTCAGATTAATAGAAATATGACTAGGAAAACGGTCAAATCTTTATGATAGATTCTTAGACAATTTGCACAGATCATTATTTTAGTGAGGCAGTAGTACAGGTCACTCACTGCCAGCTGTTGTCCCATCTGTCCTTAGACAGTCACCTGGTGGAGAGTGTGTAGTGGGAATGCAGAGATTCCCTTTACCTTTATGATAATACAATGAATTTAAGGCAAACACTGTTTCAGTATATTAACCAATATAAAACATACAGTGAATTTTGTTTACTACATATCTGACTCAAACTTACACTAGAGTGAAGAAATAGATATAACTTTGCTCAAAAACTATAAAGATTTACATTGCCCTTCAGATTAAGTCCAAATAATATTCATAGTACACATGATCTTTCATAGTAGTATAACCTTGTCTCACCTCCCACTACTTTTGAAAGCCTGTTTTCTCTTATACAGTAGTCTATTTCTTTATATCAATCTATACACAATGTGCATTTTCTCATCTATAGATTTTCTCGTGCTTTTGTGTTTGTTCTTTTAATGACATTCTTTTTTGTTTTTCCTAAGTTGACCACTCCTCAAAGTTCAGATAAATCCCAATTCCATCATGAGACTTTCTCAGATGTTTGTAACAAATATTGTCCTTTCATTCTAATGACTACTCAGGCACATATATTTGGAACCAAGCATTGTGAAAGGCCCTTTCAGCTTTTGTTTTCAAATTAACTTATATTCTCACCTCTGGCTTTAGGTGTAAATATATTTTTTGCTGCAAGATTATTGATTCAATGCTCAAATATTGCATTTTTACTAACCCAATGTTAACAGAGGCAATAATTCGCCATCTTCTTATTCTATACTCGTGGGGTAGCATAGTACAAAGCTAAGTATATATTACACTCTCAATAAATGATTGTTGAATTAAACTGAACAGAAAAATAAAACACCACTTTTTGATTATTGGTTTTAGCATTTTTACCTAATGATGTCACTTTATAAACTTTTTCTATGACATTATTTTATTGACTTAAGAACCCCTAAGTGTTTTATTTCTTGTTGATAAGGAGACTCCAACTCTATTTTATCCTCAATTAAAATATAGAAATGTATTGGTCTTAAAATTAATTTAATTATAAGATGAATAGCTACCATGATGGTCAGGTATTATTTGTTGGAATTTTTCTTTTCTTAAATCCCCAAATACCCTGTAATACTATGATTCAACATAATAATAGGAACTATTAATAAGGTTATTAATAGAACTAAAATTTGAATCCAGATATATCCTAAGTGTTTGCCACAAACTATCTGGTAAAACAAAGCAAAACAAAACAAAACAAAAAACAAAAAATACAAAAAAAAAACCCCTACATTCTTAATTTTTTAAAATTTTATTTATTATATCTTTAACTTTTAGACCTTTCATAGGGAAAATTTTTATAATTCATAGCAATGTCTAATTTAAAAACACAGGTTAAAATTTGTTCATATGAAAAATTTTGCTACCATGTAAGTAGGGAAGAGTAACTTTGCACATAGCAAAATTATGATACAGCTTAATGAAAAATTCTAAAGCTATTTAATTCAGTGAGTTCCCTCATTATCTTTACTGGTCCAATCTGACCCATTTTACATATTCTGTATATCTTACACTTGTCACTATTGAAAACACACAGATAAGTTTGTGATCTATCTATCATCTCTCTGTCTATCTATCTATCTATCTCTGTGTGTGTAAACTAATATGGTTTTATTCTCCTTTAAAATAATCCCAACTTATTTTTTTAAATAGTAATAATTTTATGGAACTATTCTATTTAACTTATCTTTTATACCATTCATACAGATTTTGTTTTACAAGGTTGCTTTAAGTATTCTTAGAAAACTTCAACATTTTACTATACATAATATTTAAATAATACCTAGTTGAAAGATTTGAAATAATATGAAAACCATGTCAAAATATAGAGCTTAAAACTCTCTATTTGACTTCAACAGCTTCAGTCCCATAAGTTCCCTTTAGGTTATTAACTAGCTTTTTCTATAGCAGTAACTCACCAAGAGAGAAATTAATTCTGTCCAAGAGCAAAAAAAGTCTTAAAAAGAATCTTTAACATTCATGCCAGAGAACCTTGGAAATATATGCAAACACTTCACATATATTGATCCTAACACTTGCAGAACCTCAGTGAGAGATTATTCCTCTTTATATACAGAAAAACTACAGCTCTGGGAATTTAGACACCTTAACTAATAGGTAGCGGGGAACTTGATCAATGTCTTTCTCACTGAAGCAAACTGCCTCTGGCTGGTCATTCTACTCTGAGGTCTTTTCATTTTCATTCATAGCATTTAGTTTTCACAAACTGACAATGAAATTAATTTTTTGTAACAAAAAAGCAACATTTTTATTGTATTTTTCTAAAGAGAGAAAGAATAATAGAATGGGAGATACTGATATTATCTATAAATATAAAAGAAGAGAGAAAATTACACTAGTATGATATGATACCATATGACTAATTTTACCAATATATTGAAAATGCAGTGTTTAGAGGTTGTAAATAGGTTCTGTTTGGAAAGCAATCTTTCAAAGCACACCTCTGCCTTCAAATAGACACTCCCATTTACTTCTGCATAAAAGGTACACATACATGATACTTACTGTGTTATTTGTTTCATTAAGATATTCATAGGCATGATGGCTTTGAAGATGGAAGTTACTTTAAAATGAAAATGTTGCATGTATGTTTTCTATTATTATTGAGTATAAAACATTCCCTAACACAGAATGTAACTGAAGAAGAAAAGGAATGTATTGAGTGAAAGGTCTAATGTACTAGTTAAATTCTCAAATACTAACACAATCTTGTTCTCTATCATGACAAAAATAAATTCATTGAACCTAATTTGTTTTATAATTCAATGAGTGCAATAACTGTACTTTTTTACAGAGAAAAAAGATAAAATAACCTGGTATTATGAGTTGATTTATACTGACTAAAAATGTTACCTCAATATTTATAAGGAAAAATATCATCATGATACAATCAATAATTTAGTTATCAAAATTTCAAAATCAGATCACACTCTAATTTATTGAAATCTGAAGGAATGTGTATTGATCCTTAAATCTGAAATAAACTTATCTGTTACATCACAGCTTACAACACTCACATTATAAGCCAGGAAATAATACATCACATCAAAATGTTGTCTTTTTGAAAGCAATATCATGTCAAATGAATTTGCTTAATTTTTGTAGACATTATAAAAGTGAGAAGTATCCTCACTGTCAGTGATAATCAATATAGTGTGCTGAATTTTATTGATCTATAGATTCATTTAATATTTACTGACTTGGCAAATATTTATTAAGCATCTGTTATATCCACTTCCAGGTATAGTTCTAGGACCCTTGCATATAAAATAAATAAAAAGTAAAATAAAAGGTAGAAATGTGAATTAGCTCTCATGTAACATACATTGTAATGGTGAAAAACTTATTAATAGAATAATGTAAATAAGTTTGAAACTGGCAAATACTATGAAGAAAACAACATGATTTTGTGATTTAATAAGTAAAGCTAGGGAGTTTGGGAAAGATTTTTTTTTTTTTTCAGAAGAGTAAGTACTAATTGGTTAAGATAATGGAGTAGTGTATGGAAGTGGTTATTGAAGCCACAGCATGAATAAGCTCATGCAATGAGAGGTAGAGATAGAGAGTTGTGAAACTCCAATTTTAATGGTCCAATTAAGATGGAAAAATCAAAAGGAGAATTGAGAAAGAATGGCCAGAATTCTAGAAGAGAGTTTTCATGAAAAACAAGGGAAAAGAGCATTTCTAGAGTGACAGAATCAAGAACAGTTCTGAATCCTACTGAGATGTCAAGCAAGATAAAGACAAAAATATTCCACTGGATTAGCAGCAGAAATTTCAATGGACAATTTAGCAAGGTCACGGTGGAATGCTGTAGACAGAAGCCAAATTGAAATGTTTAGAGTAATGAATAGGGACAGATTTTCTGAGAGGGCGGAGGTGGATACGGAAAGAAGGAGGTGAATATCGTCAGTATTTAGGATGTAAAACTGACAAGAGTTTATAATGGACTCTATAAGAAAGGAAAAAAAACTACAGACTGAATTACGACTACAAATTTTCTGACTTGCAGGCAGTGATATTTACTAAAACAAGACACACTGACAAAAGATCAGGAGTGGGTTTTTCTTTGTTTGCTTTTTTACAGTGGGATGGAATTAATGAAATTATGAATTTTAATTTGGGCATGTTGAGCCTGAAATGACTTGGAGTTATCCAGAGCAATGTCTTTTAAAAGCTGTTGGATATCCTGGTCTGAAGTTCAGAAAGGTGAATAGAGAGGAGATTGTGGGTGACAGAAATAGAGCATGGTGGGAGTACTTTTATTTTAAGGAAATGGGAAAGACTCACTTGAGGAGAAGGTAAATATCAAAAAGGAAAGGGGATAATCAATAGATGAGAAGACAGGATATGATGGGGCAAAAGACCTGTACTCTGAAAAGTATAAGATGCTGATGAAAGAAATTGAAGGCAACACAAACAGATGGGAAGATATATCATGTTCTTGGATTGGAAAAATCATTATTGTTAAAATGAGCATACTACCCAAGGCAATCTATAGGTTCAATGCAATCCCTATTAAATTACCAAAGGCATTTTTCACAGAACTGGAACAAAAAATTTTAAACTTGTATGGAAATGCAAAAGACCCAGAATGGCTCAAAACAATCTTGAGAAAGAAGAGCAGAGCTGGAGGAATCACACTCCCTGACTTCAGACTACACTACAAAGCTACAGTAATCAAAAGAGTATGGTACTGGCACAAAAACAGGCATATACACCAATGGAACAGAATAGAAAGTCCAGAAATAAACCCACATACTTATGGTCAATTAATCTATGACAAAGGAGCCAAGAATATATTGACACAATGGAGAAAAGACAGTCTCTTCAATAAGTGGTGCTGGAAAACTGGACAGCTACATGTAAAAGAATGAAATTAGAATATGCTCTAACACCATATACAAAAATAAACTCAAAATGGATTAAAGACTTAAACGTAAGACTGGTGACTATAAAGCTCCTATAGTAAAACATAGGTAAAATACTCTTTGATATAAATGGCAGGAATATTTTTTTGGATCCATCTTCTAGAGTAATGGAAATAAAAACAAAAATAAACAAATGAGACCAATTAAATTTAAAAGCTTTTGCACAGCAAAGAGAACAATAAACAAAATGAAAAGACAACTTATGGACTGGGAGAAAATATTTGCAAAAGATGCTACCAACAAGGGATTAATTTCCAAAATATACAAACACCCCATACAGCTCAAAATCAAAAAAACAAACAACACAATCAAAAAATGGGCAGAAGACCTAAATAGACATTTCTTCAAAGAAGATACACAGATGGCCAACAAGCACATGAAAAAATGCTCAATAATGCTAATTATTAGAGCAATGCAAATTAAAACTGCAATGAGGTAGATGGTGTGGAGAAAAATGAACCCTTCTACATTGTTGGTGGGAATGTAAATTCATGCAGCCACTATGGAGAACAGTATGGAGATTCCTTAAAAAACCTAAATAGAACTACCATAAGATCCAGCAATCCCATTCCTGAACATATATCTGGAGAAAACTCTAATTTGAAAAGATAAATGCACCCCAATGTTCATAGCAGCACTATTTACAATAGCCAAGACATGGAAACAATCTAAATGTCCATCAACAGATGAATGGATAAAGAAGATGTGGTTTGTGCATACAATGGATTATTACTCAGCCAAAAAATAAATAAATAAATAAAATAATGCCATTTGTAGCAACATGAATGGACATAGAGATTATCATATTAAGTGAAGTAAGTAAGACAGAGGAAGACAAATATCATACAATATCACTTATATGTGGAATTAAAAAAAATGATACAAATAAACTTATTTACAAAGCCGATACAGACTCACAGACACAGAAAACCAACTTATGGTTACCAAAGAGGATAGCGGAGGTGGGGGGGGAGCAAGATAAATTAAGAGTTTGGAACTAACAAATACATACTACTATATATAAAGTAGACAAACAACAAGGACCTACTGTATAGCATAGGGAACTATGTTCAATATATTGTAATAACCTATAATGGAAAAGAATCTGAAAAAGAATAGATATATAACTGAATCATTTTGCTGTACACCTGAATCTAACACAACATTGTAAATTAACTATACTTCAATTTAAAAAATGGTTAAAAAAGTAAAGACAATGAAAAAGCCAGTTTTGATGTATACAACAGCCTTAAAAGCAGGCACTTAATTTTGATTAGCTATGATTGTGATGGTTAAATCAAACCATCCTGAGTTCTTAAGCACAGGAATTTGATGTTGTGAAAATTGGGCCCTGTGAAAATTAGTCTAGCAGAAGTTTGAAAAACAATTTGAAGGTGTGAAAGTTGGGAGTTGTTCAGAACACTTAGAAGGCTATTACAGAATTGCATATGAAAAGTAATGAAATCCTGAAATAGAGTGGAGAGAGATAGGCAGGAGGTGACTATGAAGTATCTGCTTATGTTTTTGCATTCTTCATTAAAACTCTTCTATTCTGGTTTCAGAATCAGATATCCTAGGGTAATTGTTTTGTTTTCCTGTTGAGTCTGCCTGCAGAGGGATCCAGATGGGAAGATACTCTCATTAGGAATCTTGTTGAAACATTTATCTAACTGGAAAGCTACTTTCTGTGGCTCTAACTAATGGTAATTACTTTGAATTTTATTTATTTCTAAAAAAAGTAGTGAAAAAATTTATTCTACCATCTGAAAGAAAAATATTAACAGTGGTAGGATAGTTTTGCTTTGCTCTATTTTGGGGCCTCCTCCATCAATTAAGTAACACTAACCAATTTTTAAAAAAGATTTAAGATGTTCTTTTTAGAAAAATCAAAATAATACAAGTGTTCATCAACATTTCCTCTTTCTAGCTAATTTTTTTTGTTTGTTTGTAATCCATTCAGTTTTGTCTCATGCATTATGTATTATAATCAAATAGGAATAGAAAAAACATTTTATTTTAGAGCACCTGTATTTTAGAAAGTAAACTAAAAAACAAAATGAAACAAGTTTTATTCTACTTTGTGCTATGTTGAGCTTTCTTCTTGTTTAAATGTTTGGTTTTAGAACTTTCAAATAAGGAAAACAATCATCTACATCATATTACTTGAAATTAATATACCCACAGTTCTTAGGGTATATATTTTAACATACCTCAAATTTATTAAATTTAATGTTTAATAAGGTATAAAAAAATTATTTGAAAATTTTGAAATATTTCAAGATGTTGTAAGGGTCTTTGTTTCTAGTCAAAATGAATAAAAAGGTAATTGATTTACTCTCCTGACTAAAATAACCACAAATTGACAAAATATATATAAAACAATGATTTTAAGGTACTTTAAAATTGGCAATAAAGGACAGTAATTCTTATAAGATGGGAAATAAATGAGGTGAACTCTCTGATTATCTCAGCTCATTGCTTTAAGAGAATTCCCAGGCCATGGGGAAGGAAGAGGTAACCCAGGAGGAGACCAGAGGACTCCTTAAGTTGAGGAGACAGAGCTCAGAGCCTGCGAAGACAGAACATATAGGCTTTGTAAGGCTGAGTTCTGGAGGGGATAGAACTTCAGAGACAGATATATAGAGAGCGCTTCAAAGACCTGAGTACGACTAATACACAAGTGTGAGGAAAAAATCGAAGGCTAAGGGAAGAATCATCTAAAGAATTAGTGGTGAGAAGGCTGGGAATAGTGATGTTACCACCATACAACCCAGAAAAGTCTCATGATTCATGGCCATTGAGTAAAGTTCACAGAAGGATCCTATGTCAGTAATGGAGAATAAATAACCCTAACCTAAGCACCACTTCAGTTCTCATTATAACTTTTTTAAAGAAAAAGCATTAAAACTTGACTACATCCCAGAACAAACCTCAAGAATATTTATAATAATATAAAAATTACCCAGATAAAATTACAATATTATCAATTACCCAGATAAATTTCACAATATCTATCATCCAATAAAAAATTGCCAAGCATACAAAGAAGCAAGAAACTATGACCAATAATAAAGAGACAATTAAACAATCAAAACTAATGCAGAATTGGGAAAGATATTAGAATTGGCAGACAAGGATATCGAAACAATTATAACTGTATTTCATATGTTCAAGGAGACAGAGCTGACATAAAAATATTTAGATCAAACATTTGGAGATAAAAACAATTGAGTAAGATTTAAAAAGAATACTCCATATGAGATTAATAGCAAATTAGATATTGCAGAAAAGAAGATTAGTGAACCTCAAGACGTAGCAAGAGAAACTAGAAAAAGATTCAGAAAGAAAAGAGAATCAAGCAAAGTGAGCAGGGAATAAAATAATTCCCAATAAATTTAAAAGGATGCAAGTTGATCAATGTATGTTCTATGCCACAATGGATTTATAATACGAATCAGTAACAAAATGATCTCTAAAAAAAATCTCCAAATATTTATAAGTAAAATAGCACAATTATAAGTAAACTATGGGTCACAAAAGAAATAAAAAATGAACTAGATAGTATTTTGAAGTAAATTGAAATAAAAACACATTATATAGAAATCTGTGTGACTGCACTAAAACTGTGCTTAAATGGAAATGTATAACACTAAATACTGCAGTAGAAAAGAAGAACACTCTCAAATAATTGAATTCAATTCCACTTTAAGGAACTGGAAAAGAAGAGCAAATTAAGCACAAAGTAATTAGAAAAACACAACCATAAAGATCAGCATGAAAATCAGTGAAAGAGAAAACAGAAAAACAATGGAAAAATCAACAAAACCAAAAACTAGTTCTTTGAAAAGTTCAAAAAATTGACAAACATCTAGTTAGACTGAACACAACAAAAAGGAAGGAGACAGAAATAGTCAGGGATAAGAACTTGACATCACTGCTAATTTTAAAAGTATTTAAAAGATAATTAGATGATATTATGAGTAATAATTATGGCAATTATTATTATCATAGTAATTATGGTAATCTAAATGAAATGGGCAAATCCTGAAAAGACATAATAACAGAGTTCACTCAAAAAATACAACAAAACTAATCAAGAAATAGAATTTGTTTTAAAAATTGTCTGATAGAGAAAATTCCAGACCCAGATGGCTTCACCAATAAATTCTTAAACATACAAGGAATAGTAATATTGATTCTACAATAACTCTTCTAGAAATTTGAAAAGGAGGAATTAATTTCTAAATCATTCTAAACAAAATTTTAGCAAATCAAGTCTGACATTACATAAAAAGGGTAACATATCAGAACCAAGAAGGTTTTATTTCTGAAATGTAAATCTGGTTTAACATTCAAGAATCAATGTAAATCACACATTAACAGTTCGAAAAAGAAAAAGAAAAAACACATGATAACTTCTATGTACATAGAAGAAACATTTAATAAAGTCCAATATCCATCCCTAATAAAAACTTTATAAAATAGGAATATACAGAACCTTCTTCAACCTGCATCCCCTGGAAACCTATAGCTAACATCATATTTAATGATAAAAAAGTGAATGCTTAGCTCTCAAGATAAGGAACAAGAAAAGGATATCCACTCTCACCACTTCTGTCCATCGTTGTACTGGAGGGTTCAGCCAGTGCAATAAGCAAAAGAAAGTCATCCAGATTAAGAGGGAAGAAGTTAAATTGTCTTTATTTGTGGAAGGTAAAGTCATCTATGGAGAAAATGTAATGATATATAGAATAAAGCTACTAGAGTCAACAAGAGTTCAGCAAGGATGTAAGACACAATACCAATATGTAAAAATTAACAGTATTTCACATTCTGCCAAAGATAATCAGAAATTTGATTTTTAAATATAATTTATAATACCATCAAAATATATGTAATATTAATGGTAAATCTGAAAAAAGGAAGATATGAAAATATGTACACTGAAAACTACAAATAATTGCAGAAAGAAATTTCACAAGATCTAGTAAGTGGAGATGCATAATATGATCATGTATCAGAAGGTCTAATATTCTTAAGATATCAATTTTCACCAATTCAATTCATAGTTAATGCAATCTCAATAAAAATCTCAACAGCTTTTTTTTTTGGTGAAAATTAAAGAACTGTTTCTGAAAATTATGTGGAAATCGAAAGGCCAAAAATAATCAAAACAACTTTGGATAAAAAGAATAAGAATAAAAAATTAACTCTACCTGATTTCAAGATTTATTATAAAGCTACAACAGTAAAGATAGTGTGGTATTGCAAAAGACCCACCTCCACGTGGGCAACTGATTTTTGACAAAAGCACAATGGCAACTTCATTGACAAAAGATAGTTTTTGTAACAAATGATGCTAGAATGATTGGATACCGATGAGCAAAGAAATAAATTTTAATCCATATATGCAGCAAATTTTTAAAAAATGAATGGGAAAGTAGCCATTTTGAAATATGGCCAGAGAGTTCTCCATAGCAAAGACTTAGCATGTGAAAAGACTTTACCAGAGCCTTTTTAACCTAGAAGAAGGAAAATTACCCAACTCCAGTTTCCTGTCTCAGCTGAGGAGGGAAAAACTCTGAGAGACACTTGTGGAAATCACAGCCAAGGGACACAGACCTACTAAAAGACTGAGATTTAATTATAATTATAGAATGCTTACCCTGCCCCCATACCTTACCACCACATCAATGAGACTCTAATAAAGTGGTATTACAGCTGAAAGAACTGCAAGGTGCATAGTTTATTTAAGAAGGTGTTTTTGAGGAAACCCAAAAACAAAAAAAGATATAGAAATGACACCAGAGGAAATCAAAGACTCTGAAACCTATGGCTACAAGAGATATTTAACCCAACCCCTAGCATAACATAACATAAAATCCAAAATAAAGGCCTATTTCCTTCAGTTCATATTACCCAATATATCATGTCTTGTTTTCAACAAAAAAGTACAAGGCATGACAAAAGTTAAAAGTCTGAAGAGACAAAGCAAGATTCAAAATGAGACTCATATATGACACAGATTTATAATTATCAGAGAATTTAAAATAACTATAATTAATATTCTAAGGATTCTAATGAAAAAAGTGGACAACATATGAGAACACATGGTAAGCAGAGCGATAGAAACTCTAAGAAAAAATCAAAAGGAAATGCTAGAAATCAAAAACACTAAAAGAAGCAAAGAGTTCCTTTAATGAGCTCATCAGTAGGCAGGACAAGCCTGAGGAAAGAATTAGTGAGGTAGAAGACATGTCAATAGAAACTTCTCAAACAGAAATGCAAAGGAAAATTAATGAAAAAAAGGAACAGAATTTCCAAGAACTGTGGGACAATTTCAAAATGTGTAATACATATGTAATAGGAATACCAGAAGGAGAAGAGAAGATAGAGCAGAAGAAGTATCTGAAGTAATAATGGCTGAGATTTTTCCAAAATTAATGACAGACACCAAATCACAGATCCAGTGAACATTGAGTAGGATAAAAAAAATCTACACTTAATTACTACACATCCAAATTGCTGGACAACCAAGGGCAAAGAAAATCTTGAAAGCAGCCAGAGGAAATAAATACACCTTACTTATAGAGGAACAAGGATAAAAATTATATCAGACTTCTCTTCAGAAACCATGTGAACAAGAAAGTGAAGTAAAATTTTTAAAGTTTTGAAAGAAAAAAGTAATTAGAATTTTATATCCAGCAAAATTGTCCTTCAAAAATGGAGAAACGTTTTCTCTGAAAAACCAAAACTAAGGGAATTCATTGCTAACAGATCCTCCTATTTAAAAATAAAAAAAAATTCTTCAGGGAGAAGGAAAATGATGTAGGTCAGAAGCTCAGATCTACATATAAGAAACAAATATCTAAGAAGGAATAAGTGCAGGTAAGATCTGTTTCAAATATTTTCTTTTTCTTAATTGATCTAATAGATAATGTTTGTTCAAAGTAATGATAGTAACAATATATTGGATGATTATAGAATATCTATAAATAAAATGAATGGCAACAATGTTATAAGGGGCAGGAATTGGTAATACTCTGTTAGATCAGTTATAGTAACTTTATGGTATATGTTATAGTGATATAGTGTTATTTAAAAGTGTACTTAAATTAGTTGTACATTATATATATTGCAAACTCTAGGACAAGTAATAAAATACTTTAAAAATGAAGTATGATTGCTATTAACTTTTGCTATACATATTTTTATCAGTGCCAAATATCCTCATAAATATTTGGTTTTTTATGAATTTTCCATGACCTTTATTGGAAACATTCTTCATTCTGAATTTTCCTAAATGACTCCCAATTTTAATTTACAAATGAGTTTATATTTCCCATTCCTAATATTTAAGCTAGACAGTAAGCTAGACAGTTTTTATTTTTTATTTTATTATTATTTTTTAACAGGAGAAAGGTATACAAATTCATTTAATAAGTTTTACATGATACAGAAGTCTTCACAAGGAAATGAAGTCCTGAAGAAATGGTTAAGCCTGAGTGTCTTTATGCTAGGTTTGATGGATGGGGCAAGTCATGGAGAGATATGATAGGACAAAGAGTATGTGCTAAGTAAGCTGGGGGAAACTTAGAAAGTCCTGTTTATTTAGATTCTTCTTGGTGTCCCTCCATCTTGGAAATAAGGATGCTCCTCTCCTCTGAGTGTAGGGAGGACACCTCTTTTTTTTTTTTTTATATTGGTGTATAGTTGATTAACCATGCTTTGTTAGTTTTGGGTGTACAGCAAAGTGATTCAGTTATACATATACTTGTATCTATTCTTTTTAAATGACTAGTATTTCTAGTCTGAATTAACCCTTTCATATCCTTACTATGCATGTTAAGAAACAAGTGATTTAATGACACAGGTACACACATGAATATGGAGGAATCTGATGTCAACAGCAACAGCATTGATGCCCTTTGTTTACCCACTTAATATGCTTTCACTGGGAAATCTTATATTTAGTGGAAGTAAATTTAAGTTTTTCCTCATGGTAGCCACTGCACATTTTGGATTCAGGCTGTTTTAAATTCTCCTATTTAAAGTATAATCAAAACTCCTTTCTTAGTAATGAACTGATCAATATACTCTGCAAAAATCAGCAAATCTGGGGAAAATTTAAAATATACAATCAATTATATGATGCAAAGAACTTCATTCTACATGTGTGTAAATTTAATAATATAAATTCATTAGAAAAAAAAAAAAAGACTGACTCTAAAATCTCTCATCTGCAGCATACTTGAGATAATGAATTTCCTTTTTTCCAATGTGGTTTTGGTAACATACACCATATTTTTTGCCTATATCTCAATATCTAGACATTCCCTAGCCTGTGGTTGTACTCTGAGAATTAGAGTAACCATTTTGTGTAGGGCTCGGAAAGCTTTGAAAGTTAATACAGGATGAACTTGGAGTGAAAAACATCTCTTTTCATAGGTATAAATCAGATACTAGAGTCTGGTGTCTGCAATGATATATGAAAAAGAAAAAAGTGACATTATTTTCATGCCTATTGTGACAGATATATAAAGGTTTTCCATTGGTCGTGATAATCTCTTGGAATAAATTTAACATTTGGGACTCATATTGATACATTCGGGAGTCAAAGACAGATCCTCTATCTGTTCTAAGGAGGTTTTCATGAATGAGAATTTTATGATATTCAAATTAATGGGTATATTAATTCACTAAGATTTAGATTCTGAAAAGAATCTAAAAAAGAGTGGGTATAAGTATAACTGATTCACTTTACTGTAAAACTGAAATTAATACAACTTTGTTAATCAACTATACTTCAATAACAATTAAAAAAAATTTTAGATTATTGTCCTTATATTAAAAAAACACATAGTTTTATTTTCAGTAGAATAATATTAAAAATAAAATATTCCTGCTTACATTTTGCAATTCTTCTGTCTCTTATGAAATTATATTGAATGTTATAGAAATTAAATTTTTCTTTAATATTTTCTAATTTTCTTCAGTAAAATGTTTTAACTTTAAAATTGCAGATATATCACTGACATACTCTGACATTTTATTGACAATTTCTGCACTTTTTTAATCCTCGATTTAACTATCAATATAAGAAATAAGATCTGAGTTAAAATTAAAAAAATATATATCATGTGAAATATTACAAATTAAAAAATAAAAAGGAACATAATAGAAAACTACACAATAAACAAATGCCAGTATACTTTGTGTTTCTGAGGTCTTTGAAGAGCCTTTTGAAAAGTCATGGCATAAAGTGACTTCAGTGATGGAAATCTGAGTAGAACGAAGAAAATATTTCCTTAGCCATTCTATCCAGAGAATGGAAAAAGCAAATTGAGCTCTCCTAAATCAGAATTTACAAGATAAATGATAAATTTAACTCCATTTTTCCCCCACATCATTTAAACAAGGGAATCAATTAAGCGAAATATTAAAAACCAATGAATCAAAGAGTGGCATAGAATAGTAATTAGAAAATAATTAGTTAATAAAGTAAGATGGCAATGGAGAAGTCATCAAATGACAGTAACAGAACCAGACCATTAATGAGAAGTGACATTGAAGAATAGAAATGCCAAATACAGCAGCAACTATGACTGTGTGCATATTGAAAAGACTGATACAGATGACAATACCTCCAGAGTTTAAGTTTTCCCAGTGCTGATATAGTATAGTTAGAGGAGAAAAATAAGTATCTTTAAAATTATGCTACTCTAGAGATGACTTCCAACTAAATCATCTCATATTTAGAAAGTGATTAATTTGAGCTTCTTCAACTTTAGTTATATTTTGTTTAAAAATGATCATGATTTAGTTTTCTAAATAGAAATAGTTAAGGTGAATATGCACCATGTATTAGGATCTCCATGTGCCTCTTCACAGCTTAAAGCAAGGGAGGAAAGTAGTATGTTATTAAATTCAGGTCAGTATAACATGACAAGAGTAAAATAAATAACTAATATGATTCCTGTATTCATCAGACAAAAACAGAATCAGTAGAATGTGTGCGTGTGTGTGTGTGTGTGTGTGTATAAAGAAATTTCTTTCAAGGACTTGATCTTGGCTTACACAATTGTGGGGTCTGGTTAAGGAAGTCTGAAATCCATAGGGCAGGTTGGCACGCTATATAATCTCAGACAGGAGTTGAGGTTGGGGTCCAGAGGTGGGATTTCTTCTTCTTCAGGGAAAAGTCAGTTTGCTCTTATGTCCTTTTGATTGATTATACAAAGCCCACTCCAAGTATGGAGGATAATCTCTTTTTATGGAAGTCAATTGATTGTAGCTATTCACCACATCTACAAAATACCTTCACAGCAACACCTAGATTAGAAACAATTTCATTAGTGTTCGAATAATTGAGTGTTACAGTCCTAGCTAAGTGGACACATAATAATAAATTCCTAACTACTCCTCTGTTTCCAGAACCATTTCTCTTTAATAGAGAAGGGTTTTCGAAAACAAACCTTTTCAGAAAATATTATCTAAGTCTTAGCAATTAGCTCCTCCTCTAAGATTAGTCTTGTGCAAACATAAACATAAAAAAATAGAATAAAAGAGAAGAACAAGGTTGGAACACTGATGATGCTACTTGACTTCTAGACTTGCTATAAATCAAGACAGTGTGGTATTGGCAAAAGAATATACAAATACATAATTGGAACTGAATAGACAGCCCAGAAATAGACCCCTATAAATATAGGCAACTGATCTTTGACAAGGAACAAAGACAGTACAATGGAACAAGATAGTTTCTTTAATAAACCGTGATCGAACAATTGGGCATCCACATGCAAAAAAAAAATGAATCTAGACACAGACCTTACATGCTTCACCAAAATGAACTCAAAATGGATCATAGATATAAGTGTAAAAATGCAAAACTACAAAACTCCTAGAAAATAACATAGGAGAAATTACGGATAACCTTGAGTATGGTGATGTTGTTTTAGACACAATACAGGATCCATGAAAGAAGTAATTAATAAGCTGGACTTCATTAATATTAAAGTTTCTGCTTTGCAAAGGACTATGACACAGACTGGGAGAAAAATATTTGCAAAAAAACACTTCTGATGAAGGACTGTTATCCAAAATAGACAAAGAAATCTTAAAACTCAAAAATAAGAGAACATGGGACTTCCCTGGTGGTCCAGTGGTTAAGCATCTGTGCTTCCACTGCAGGGGGCGCGGGTTCAATCCCTGGTTGGGGAACAAAGATCTCACATGCTGCCCGGTGCGGCAAAAAAAAAAAAAAAAAGAAAAAGAAAAATAAGAGGACCTTAATAGACGCTTCACCAAAAAAGATACACAGATGGCAAACAAGCATATGAAAAGATGTTTCACATCATATGTTCTCAGGGAAATGAAAATTAAAACAACAATGAGATACCACTGCATACCTTCTAGAATGGCCCAAATCTGGAACACTGACAATTCCAAATACTGGGGAGGATACGGAACAATAGAAACTCTCATACCTTACTGGAGGGAATGCAAAATGGCATGGTCACTTTGGTATCGATAGTTTCATGGTTTCTTACAAAGTAAACATACTCTTACTATACAATCCAGCAGTTGTACTCTTTGCTACTTATGAAAGAAGTTAGAAATTTACATCCCCACATAATTTTTATAGCAGCTTTATTCATAAGTGCCAAAACTTGGAAGCAACTAAGGTGTCCTCAGTAGGTGAATGGATAAACACACCTGTGGAATATCCAAACAATGGAATATTATTCATTACCAAAAATAAGTGAACTATCAAACCATGAAAAGACATGGAAGAGCCTTAAATGCATATTACTGAGTGAAAGAAGCTAATCTGAAATGGCTACATACTGCGTGATTCCAACTATATGTCATTCTGGAAAAGAAAAGACAAATTATGGACACAATGAAAAGTTCAGTGGTTGCCAAAAGTAGTTTTGGGGAGCAGGGAGGAGGGATGAATAGGCAGAGCATAGAGGATTTTCAAGGCAGTGAAAATACTCTGTATGGTATTATAATGATGGATATATGTCATTATACATTTTTCCAACTCCAAGAGTGAACCCTAAGCTTAACTATGGACTGGTTGATTACGATCCGTTTATATAGTTTCATTTTTAAGGCAAATGAAGGATTCTGGTGAGTGATTTTTTTTCAACTGAGAATAATTGACATATAACATTGTGTAAGTTTAAGGTGTACCACGTGTTGATTTCATATATTTACATATTGCAATATGCTTTTAACCAGCATAGCTTTAGCTAACATCTCTATCATGTCACATAATTATCTTTTTTTGTGTGGTGAGAACAATTAAGATCTAGTCTCTTAGCAACTTTGCTATTTGCTAATTTTGCTAATAAAGCAGTATTGTTGGCTATAATCACTATGCTGTATGTAGGTTTATACTGTAAACATCTCCCCAATTCCTCTACTTCCTGGATAACCACCATTCTACTCTTTACCTGCAAATTCTTATAAACTCAAAACCCTTCAATTCCCTAGTAACAAATATTTTCATTATGTAACATCATGAAATTACCAAATGTCATGATTTTTGATGGCATAAATTTTTTTTTCACTTTTCCTTTATTCCATGCTATGGTATGGAACTAAGGAAAACTATTGAAAGGAAGACTAAATTCTTTGAAGCTGAAAACTGAGAGAAAACTAATGAGTCAAATCCTGGTGGGCTCCTGTAGGTAAAGTAAGTTATACAATCAGAGATAAGATAAAGAAGTCTGGTTACCAAAACATTTGCAGAAAGTGACAAAATGTGACAAAATTTCAGGATTTCAACACAGGCATAAATAGACCCTAAATCTGTTTTAGAAATAATTGTTTGATAAGAGTTTTATTGATTAGTCCCTTACTTTGAATGACTAGTCCCTTTATATTACAGTTAATATGAATCATGCCCCTGCAATTTAATTCTTCTATAGCCTATACTTGGTATCTCACTATCTTCAATGAAGTCTCAAGAAACTTCACAGGTACAGAAAATTTGAGTTCCTCTTCAGTTTCTTTCTTTCTCACAAAGGTCATTATGATATTACCACTGGTTATACTTTTCTTACCTAAATGGTTGTCTTATTTCTCATTTTTCAACAGAACTTAGCACGTCACCACTCATAATTCTTCATTACTCTATCTTCTTAGCCTTGCCTCATGTACCTTCCAATCAAATGTTAATAAAAACATTTAATTGGTATTCTATTACCTGACTTTATGAATGTGGCTCTATTTAGAGATGGGTAATAATTTCTTCATGGAAAAAAGTATACCAAGTAAATAAGTTATTAGTATTTTCCATGGTATTATATTTCTTGCTATAAAATCTTTAAATTTAAGAATACAAGCATGTGATAATGAAGAAGAATTTCCCTTTTTATAACAGAAACATTATCTCTAATGTTTGTCTTGAGATCTCTTCCCCTATCCTGGGACCATTGATATCTATAATAGCAAGGACAATAGGAAAATAACATGGACCACTGAGTCTTTCACTGTGGTCAAAGCATGACACAATGATCCATCCTGAACTGAAATGGCTTAAATTTATATGAATATGGCTAGAAAATTTGGGAACACATGCAAATATGATTCCTCTAAGTTTATCCCACCAAAGAACCACTCATCTGCTGTAAATGTAGTCTCCCATAACAACTAATAGTTCAGTGATCCATACTATCTGAGAAAAACATTGAGATTTTTGGATCTGTCCTTTTTATTGGCCTGGGAAGGAAAATAGGGGAATGAGAATTCAACGCTGTCTCCTCAGTATATCTGCCAAAGTAATTGGGATGGTAGAGTTACCCTGAATATAGAGTTGATAGAGATCTTATTTTTACTTTTGTCCACCCAGAATGTTTCTTTCCGAGAAATCACCCTGGTGATCTCCTGACTCCACTTCTGCAAGGGGATGGATTCTCTTATCCAAATTGTCCAGTTAGAATACCCCACTGACTTCCATACACTAATTCATCCAGGGTTGCCTGGATGGTAGAGATGGGCCAATCAGTTCTCTTTTTCAGGATTGGATGAGCATGCAGGAAGCGAGAAATACTCTGTTCTTATGATATTGTGGATGGCTTGGATCACACAAGACTACAGGAACTATTTTTGCTACCTTGTGTAGTGATACTGCCTTAGAATTACACAATAAGAAAGGGAAAAAAAACTGAAGAGCGGACGTTTTTAAGTGAGTAAGAGTATATGTGTGGACATGCTTTTGGATTAGGAAAGTGGTGGCAGTATAATAAATAAATGAAAAATATTGTTTCAAATAGTTATTTTTTCATGAATAAATATTTATCTGGTAGAATGCCCCTCGGTATTTAAGATACAAAGCACATGGTATGTATCTAAAGCTTAATAACAATTTTTTCAATTAATGATTATATAGGAAAAATTATTAGTGTCTCAGAACATAAAAATCTTCACTGGGAAAAGTCTGTAAACTCTATTTCAAATACAGTTGGAGGGATGGCAGAACCACATTTGCATATTTGTATAGCTCAGTGAAACTCAACCAAGGGGTCCTCCTGGCTTTGAGCAGGTGTTGCTGAGTCACTACAGACAATGGGTCACAACTGAATTTTTGGTGATCCAGAAGAAATGTTTTAAACATTTTATACTTTGGTATGATAATTTGTAACTTATATAGAAGTATGGTTGCCTATTTTGGCTATATTTTAAGAAACTGCTGAGGTTTGACATGTAAATAAATTGTAATTATTTTCCTTTTAAAATAATGGAAGAGGGACTTCCCTGGTGGTCCAGTGGTTAAGACTCCATGTTTCCAATGCAAGGGCGCAGGTTCGATCCCTGGTCGGGGAACTAAGATCCAACAAGCTGTGTGGCGTGGCCAAAAAATAAATAAATAATAATGGAAGATAGTTTCCCTATTTACACTCTCAAGCAGAGTGTCCATTTTCAGAAATGAATTATATTAAATGGAATATATATTATATAAAATAATAAATTAATATTTTATTAACAAATGCTCTTATTAATAATAAACCATGGATTTATATATATTTAAATAAATGTTTTATCATTTTATATTTATATTATATCATTTTATATTTAAATAAATATTATATCATTTTATATTTGTATAGAGATAGATATATTTAAATCTCTAATTGCTTTGGAAGTTGGGACAGATACAATAAGGTATTTGTTAATATATGAGGTTAAAGCATTGATAATCGTTATGTATAAAATGCCTTCTGAGGAAATTAAAGTTCAAAAGAAAAAAATATTTATCTATATACCTGTATATTCTTGCAATATTTTATGACACTGAAAATAGTAACCTCAATGGACATATTATGGACTTTTTCTATGCTTGTCTTTTGATATACTTGTTACCATTAATTACGTTTTAGATCTATAAATAATATTATTTAAATATGTTTCTATATGACTTTACATAGGTATAAATCAATGTATGACTTTACACAGGTATAAATCAATGTATTTAAAAGTTAGTAAAACATATGTAATTGAGAATAAATGTAAAACATCGGTAGGTCGAAGAATAAATAAAATCAGTCTCTGGTCTGTAGTCTGTGTTCTGTGAGGTCTTGAAATTTCCCTGTTTCCTCTGCGCTCTGCCCAGGTGGGGGAACTGGCAGCTCTCCTGGAGAATGTACACTCACACATTAAAAAGCATCAGTTACCATCCTTTTCATGATGCCCTTGGGTACTTCTTGGCTGAGAAAAATTGTGAAAGTAATGAGGGGGTTTTTGCTTCTGGAGAAGCTCAATTTTTAATGGTACTTATGTTACCTTCTACTCAGCCTATTAAAAAATATTGTTTTCTGCCTAATAACACAGCTAAGGCTGTGGTCATTCCTCATTCTCAGACTACTCTCACACTCTGCTTCACCAACAGAGCGATTTCCATCAGTAACTCTTTCAGATATTGCCATTTTCTAATTTAATTAAAAACAAATAAAAAGGAGAAAAGAAAGACAAAGAAACTTTGATGTGAAGGCAGCCAGTATCTTTTTATTTTCCACACAGATCATCTTTGATCTCCCCAGATAGTTGCTCAAAATACCAAAGTATTCACTCCTCATTTCCATAGTGTCACCCTTGCCCCAACACATGCTACAAAGAGGTGATATTTAGAAGAACTGAACATGATTGATACATCCAAAGTTTCTACAGCATGACTCAGTAGTAATGTAGGAACTGTTTTATTGTCAACTACACAAACTATGTTGGACTCTCAAGACAAAGTGACTCACTTCCCACCCCTTCACCCTTTGGAGACTACTTGTAAATATATTCAGAATCCATTATTCACCTGAAAAATCTTGACAGTGTTTATGTTTTTCAGAATGTGTAAAGTATAACCATGAGCAAAAATTGACACAGTGACCATCAACAAGATTCTTCTAAAACATCTTGTGGTATGGATACTTCTTAATAATTATGTGGGCACACACTTTACAAGTCTAGTGGTAAAGAAGATTATAATCTCCCTTGGATGAATTAGTACTGTCCCTGCCTAAAGCATCTGAAATGTAAAATGGGAAATTCCAAATAACTTGTTAAATTCTATGTAGAAACTATTCTGAAGTGGCCAGAAGTTCTACCTACAGCCCTTATAAATATGGCAGCTGCAGGTAAACAAGAGCTTTTGATTCTCCTTCATGCAAAGAAAGTGTTACTGGGTGGGCTGGAATATTTTCTGGTAGATCAGATCAGATTTCCCCACATAATGTGATGAGACACTTGTAAAGGACACGCCTCAGAGTGTCCTGGCGGAGCCCAAGGCTTCTTAGAGCACGTGACCACTCACCTTAGGCCTGGACAACTTTGTCTGGTAATCCCAGCGTGCCATATACACATTGTCATTTCCTCTGTGTATAGTAACATGAAAAGGTTTGGTAAGTATGGCCACTATTTTTCCAGGATGAGTCAACAGAATTCCTTTCACAGGTTGATTTGGGCAAACAGTATCACAGTAAATGTCTGGTAATTGTGTTCTCAGCAAGGACCTTTGGCTAAAAACATCACTAGAACTTTATTGGAAAAGCCTTATTATGGTTTGCGGTCTAATAATGGGTTATCAAGTACTAAAAGCTACCATTTTTGGATTTATGTCTCCAAATATTAGAAAATGTCAGCTGCACCCATTAACTAACTTTGTAATATTAATTTTTTTTAATCCTTAGAAACATGACCAGCAACCCTCTTCTCACTTGAATTTCACTCTGGTGGTGATGACTGACCCGAAGACCCTGATAGCAGCTGATAAACCCTCAAATTTAATCCCTTCCTGCTGACCAGTAAAATTAAACTCTACATTACAGATTCATTTCCCCCATTATGCAAACATGCTCTAAATGAGTTCTGTTCTGTTCTGTGTAGTTAACAAAGTCTCCAACAGGACAGCATTACTCACTGTTTGTCAATAAGAGACTGTAATTTCTTATCTTTTTCACTTCCCTCTTACCTCCCATATATTAAATGTAGCTTTTATTTACCTCATTCACTAGTCAGAGCGCAAAACTGACTCATCATAAAATCTCCCTACTTGAAACATTGTAGGAACTGAGCAAGATTGCTAATCCCCTCTCCTCTATTGAAGAAAACCACCTAATGATCACTTTCAACAGTTATGCCAAAAAGCGAGTGTCTTGGGAAATGCTAGTTACTGCAATGTTTGAGCTGAAATTTCTGTTCTGGACCCCTGGTTCAGAATGAATAGTAAGTAAGAACGACTCACTGAAATTGATAGACATTGCCTACTTACTGCTACTGCAATATTGCCTAAAAACCCCACAAAGATATAATGTTAATTCATTACTTCTCTGTGTTATTAACATAAAAATAAATATTAAATGTCTCAAAGTTAAATTTGCTCTTATTACCAATTGTACTGAGGGGGAAATCGCCAATAGAGATGACAGTTCCTGGTATGAGAGGTGTTGAAATGTTTCAGCAGCTGGAGTGGAAAATATTCTTTAAAACTACCAGTATTAACTGCCTCTAGTTTGCAAAAAGTAGTAATTTTCTACTTCACACTACTCAGTTAAAAAGACCTTCCCTTTAGCAGTCTCTTGGATTATTTTACTAAGATTTTACTGTGCTTATGGATAACCAGGCTTATTAATAAAACCGAAGCTGTACTAAAAATTCAACTTTTGCAGGGCATAATTATATTATGCATTATATGTAAATTATAATACTTTGAAAAGGTTTGTTTTTTATTTGTAGAACCTGGGTTTGTCCATGGTTTCTAGGCAATTTGTCTAACTCTTAGATTACGGATTATGGCACCCCAGACATGAATTATCTCCTGACTTTCCCTGAGGGAAAAGTCATGACTTTTTTTCTTCATGACATGAAGAACCACAGTGGTCCCACCATATAGGATTTCTGGCTCTGCTAGAGAGACCAAGTTCCTAGTTAACATTATAGGACAAATCAATAATAGTTGGGCAAGTTAATGATAAGATCACTGTTATAGTGACTTTAGAATAACTATTTTATGTAATTGCACAAATGGATTTTATTTTAACCAGCAAAATGAATATGTTAACTTATTGGCAAGAATTCATTATGTGCATGTGTGACAAATAGGTTCTTATTAATAGTTTTCATGTCCAATAGCCAGAAAGAAGTCTCCAAATTATACCAGACTGAGATTGAGCCCTATTTTCATGAGTTGGTGGCCTTTAAAGAAATTAAGGTATAAAAACATATATACAGGATACTTTAATGACACTGGAATGGTAGCATTTGTCTTCAGTGGATGCTTAGAAAATGTCTCATATTCTAGAGCCATAAAAGGGTACATGACAAATATTTTTACCTGGATACTGAACAAGTAATGTTCACTAGGAATTTAGATAGAACATGAAATCCAAAGAACAAGAGATAAATGCTTTATCTATTAATAAATTATTAATAAATTTATGAATCTACATGTGGTGCAATAAAAAGGGACATTATTCCATATTCTATTTGTTAAAATAATTCTCTCTGTATTTTTCTTTTGCAATATTGTAAGCTAAATCTTCTTAGGCCTGGTTTTCCTTCCGGTACCAAATGCTGGAATTCCAGTGCTTAGAAACTTGAGAATTCTTCCTATGAAAAAAATCTCAGAAAAATATTAAGGGGAAAGTAGGAAATTCCTATATCAATACATCTTCAAGAACACTTGGTATTCTCAATTTTTGACAGCATAGTCTTCTTTTAATTTATACTTTGCTGATTATTAGTCAGGTAGGACATCTCCTTACCAGATTTGGAAACCACAACAGAAGAAAACTATAGAATGTGGAACTGACTGTTATTTATAAATTATTCTAAAAAGATATTACTGTGCAGAGGAAAACAATTTATCTTCTGGGTAATAATAAATGCCATGTTTATGTCTCATTTTATTATGTGAAATGTGGTATTAGAGGAATTTGTTAATTTGGTTTGCTGTTTAAGATCTGGTGCATCTGTTCTCTAAAAAAAATTTAAAAACCTCACAGTGACATTAAACAATTCTTATACAGATCTGCATTAATATAATAGTTACTTTTGTATAAAATTGCTCATTAAGGAAAGCAGCTACTTATTTAAATTAGACTTAAATATAAGTAATTTACAGGCATGGTGAATCTGTAAACTTGCAAACTTACAGACACCATTTCTAGAAAATTATCAGTAACCTAGACGTGCACAGTTCTGAAATCAACTAAACTTTGAGGTAATTGACTAAAATTCTTTTATCTAACAGCTGTACAGTGAGTTGCTATGGTTATTGAGAGAGTCTGATTAGGGCAATATTACAGCATATTTTAAAACCATACTGAGAGTAATTTAATGTGGTTTAGCAGGTAATTCTATATTTTTTAGTGACCCAGGGACATACAAATGTGTAATACAAAAAACATGCAGCAGCGTAGATACAAAAAAGTAAAAGATTAGATTCACAATGTATTTACCTGATAAATTTCTTTTGCCAACTTAATTTTAATTGTTTTTCTGAAAATTGTAAGATAGTCTGGATGATAATTTTCCTGCATATACTTAGTATGCTATTTAAGAAATAGCTCTCTTAATTTGAGTTTTGCATATGTCCTTTTAATGGAGTAAGCTATTTAGTAGAATAATATTATTTGGCAATGTAAATTCAATGAGAAAAACCTATTTTGAATATCCATCTAGTCATATGAAGGCATTTACAAATATGCATATAAGTACACATATAAATGCACATACTATTATGTATACATAATTTATTGAGGTTTACTTCATGCAAGCCAAGCCATGTTTTATATACGAGACACATTTAATTCCTACAAATTACAAGTCTGATGGTATTTTACAAATGAAGAACCTGAGCTTTAGAGAAACTAACTGAATTTCTCAAAATTATATACCTTGTAAGTGGGAAAGGTAGAATTAAAATTTAATTTTATCTATTTCCGTACTAGAGCTGTTTAATATGGCATTGTTCTTTTCTAGACTCTGTCAAATCAATTCCATATTTTAAATTTTATGATCTATCTACTAACCACAAAAGAAGACTAGCAGTTCTTCACTTAATTATGTATTTGTAGCAATCATATAGCATTAAGACTGACAGATGCACATGTGTTAGACCGCTCTCCCTCATACTTATGCTTCTGAATTAAAGCAACAATGTTATCAGATAAATGGCTTCTAATATAACACTGTTGCTAGAGTTATATGATGTCAACCTTATTTTAATCAAAGTTTCAACCAAAGTCTTCCTATTTTCACCACACATTTTCACAGTGTATTTCCCTTTCTTTGATAAATTTCTGAGTTGTTTCATTGCTGTAATCCAAAGAATAAAAAGTGGGAGATATCATCTTTTGCTATATCGAAATCCATCCACCTCCACACGGAAGGGGAAAAACAATTCAAAGCTAAATGATTTTGCTATGTCAAGAAATGACTAAACTTCTCTAGTGGGAATATAAACCTATGAAAATAAAACTGGATTTTCAAAATCACTTTCCTAAACCTGTGTTTTCTAGCTTTTATATACATACATACATATATATATATATATATATATATATATGTATGTATGTATATAAAACATTGTCTTTCAGCCTAGGGTTCCAAGAATGGATAGTAAACAATGAAACCATATTTTTAATTACATATTTCATTTTACAATATTACCTAATACCAGCCAATATTTAAAAAGGAACCCAAAGAAAATGAACAATATTTTAAGTTACAGGGAACTTCCTTCACTTGTTTTAGATTCTGTACTCAAGATTTCTTCATCCTGTTTTTGTCCTCTAAGCAGACGATGGCTTGTGCTGGACTGACAGAAACTGTGAGAAGGAAGAAACAGAGTACACAAAAATTAGAGAAGTTTTGAAGCAGGAGGCTCTTAGGACAGAAGGCTCTCTTATTCACAGGCGATGCTAGTGCTCTATGGTCATCCGTAATTCGAACTTTCTAAAAGTCCTATGCTTATGGATTTTTCTGTGACAAATTCAATCACAGTTTACTTATATAACAAACTGGAGACCCCAGATGACATCTCCTCTTTAGGTCCAACTCCTGATACAGGATAGTCTTTCCAAAGACGTATATCTTCTGTATCGGTTTTTATGTTACATGAAAACATTTAGCAACTTGCTTGTATGTTTTAGTTACCTGGCTTGGCAAGGAACCCACACCGAAACAATATTTTCCTTTGTACAATCTTCTTCATCACTTTGTTAAGGATAACGTTGTTTTTTGTCTTTTACTTAGATCAATAAAACATAGTGAACAATTCTGAAATTTTATTAAATGCTATATATCTATTTAAATGGAATTGTGTGTTGTGGTACAATTGCTCATAAAAACAAAACTAGAAGAATGAAATGCATTCCAGGTAGAGATTATGGGATCAAGCTTTCATCTATAATGGTGATAGTTTGTGTATTTTCAGCATTTTCTTTCTAAGGCTTTCAAAGAGCTTTATCATGCTAAGGTTGAAGTAACTGCGCTTCAATTTACATAATCTCAAATCAAATAAAATTATCTCTACCTTAGGGATGCGGAGATTGCTTTGTTTTACAGTTCTTCAATCAGCAACTGCAGCTTTACTTACAACCTCAAATTTCTAGATTGTTTTTAAAGCTGAATGATTTGATTTAAAAGTCCAATAACCCTATACTTTTAACTTGATGGTAACTTCACTTAATTCATTGAAGACTCTGTCCTCCTCTCTCCCCACACCTGTCATTAATCATTGTGAATTCAGCCTCCACAGGGATTAACCAACACTCAGATATCTCGGCTTATCTCATCTTCAGATGTCTTTCCTCCCCCTCCCCCTCAGCTGTCTACTGCCATGACCACTCTCCAGTTTTGTCACCTCCAGATTTTGGGCGACCTCTGAAATTTTATTACAAAAGTTTTCTTCCCAACTACAATATCTTAGCCTTCATCTCATTTGCTCAAGAAAATCACTGCCACAATCATTCAGTTTCAGACACCATTTCTAGAAAATTATCATACTAGAACTCTCATACTAGAACATATCATACTAGAACTCTCAGGCCATTATCCTCACAATAATTTCATGATGTAAAGCATCTTCTGATATCACTTTCTTCTTTGTGTAATGTAGATTCCATATGTAACATTATCATCACTCTTTCAAATATCCTTAACCTCTATAAAGTATTATCATTTATGTTACTATCACAGTTGTTATTATTGATTACTTCTCATAAACTTCTCTGCTACCCTAGTCAAATCATAATAAGCTATGATTATTGAGCATTTAAGATAAATTTTTTCCCCATCCAATGGGCAAGAGTAGGCACGATCATAATACTCATAGAAACTAATAATTACTGAGTGTTTACTATGTGATATTGGGAAACATCCATTTTGAAAAATAAATTTACTATTTTTCTTTTCTATTTAGGCCAACAAGCCTCAAAATGACAAAACGCTTTTCTTTTAGGTTTTCAACTGAGCATGTTTCTGTCTGGTATTTGGATAATAGAAATGTGATTCTGAGTCCTCTATAACCCTGTCATCAAGGAATATTGTCAAGAGAAGGTGATAAGAGAGGTGTTATCTGATTAGTTAATAATTTCAGCAGCCATAAAGATCAGGTGAAGTTGTAATACATAAATCCATCAAAGTTTTAAATATCTTTTGTTGATTTTTAAAAAGAAAAAGTTTATGTTTAATATAATTTTATAGGCTGTGTTTGTTCATGCAGTCAAAATAAAAGGGAAAATGTAATGATTTTCCCATCCTTTATTTACCTAGTAGAATCAATATGATGTCTGTCTGCATTCTGCCCACTCATAATATTTTTTCTTCCAGTCTTATTGAGATAGAATTGGCATACAGCACTGTATAAATTTAAGGTATACAGTGTAATGATTTGACTTACAGACATCATGAAATAATTATCACAGTAAGTTTAATGAACATCCATCATATCACATAGATACAAAATTAAATAAATAGAAAAAAATTTCCTGGTGATGAGAACTCTTAGGATTCACTCTCTTAGCAAATTTCATATGTAACATACAGCAGTGTTAATTATATTTATCATGTAGTACATTACATCCCTTGTACTTATTTGTCTTATAGCTGGAAGTTTGTACCTTTTGACAGCTTTCCTCCAGTTCCCCAACACCCCCAACTCCTACCTCTGGTAACCACAAATCTGATCTCTTTTTCTATAAGTTTATTTTTGTGGGTTTTTTGGAAGTATAATTGACCTACAACATGATGTTAGTTCCTGCTACATAGTGATTCGATATTTCTATACATTTCAAAATGATCACCACAATCAGTGCAGTTACCATCTATCACCATACAAAGATAATACATAGTTATTGACTATATTCCCCACACTGACTCATTTATTTTGCAACTGGAAGATTGTACCTCTGATCTTCCTCACTTATTTATTTCCCTCCCCTCTTGTAATAACCTGTTTGTTCTCTGTATCTCTAACTTTGTTTCTGTTTTGTTGTTTGTTCATTTGTTTTGTTTTTAGATTCCACATATAAGTGAAATCATACAGTATTTACCTTTCTCTGTCTGGCTTATTTCAGTTAGCATAACAACTTCTAGGTTCATCACTTTTGTTGCAAAGGGCAAGATTTCATTCTTTTTTGTGGCTGGGTAATATCCTGTTTTATATATTTCATCTTCTTTATCCACTTATCTGTTCATGGGTGCTTAAGTTTCTTCCATATTTGGCTATTATAAATAATAATGCAATGAACATAGGGGTGCATATATCTTGTCTAATTAGCATTTTCTTTTTCTTCAGATAAATACCCAGGAGAGGAATTGCTGAATCATGTGTTAGTTGTATTTTTAATTTTTTGAGGAACTTCCATTATGTTTTGTATAATGGCTGCACCAATTTACATTCCTACCAACAGTGCATGAGGGTTCGCTTTTCTCCATTCTTTTTTTTTAAAGTACATTGTTGTTTTTTTTAATGTTTTTTAAAAATTTATTTTATTTTATTTATTTATTTTTGGCTGCGTTGGGTCTTCGTTGCTGTGTGCGGGCTTTCTCTAGTTGTGGCCAGCAGCGGCTACTCTTCGTTGTGGTGCACAGACTTCTTATTGCGGTGGCTTCTCTTGTTGCGGAGCACAGGCTCTAGGTGCCCGGGCTTCAGTAGTTGTGGCACACAGGCTCAGTAGTTGTGACTCACGAGCTCTAGAGCATAGGATCAGTAGTTGTGGCACACAGGCTTAGTCGCTCCATGGCATGTGGGATCTTCCCGGACCAGGGCTCGAACCCATGTCCTCTGCATAAGCAGACAGATTCTTAACCACTGCACCACCAGGGAAGCCCTTTTCTCCACTTGCCAACACTTGTTATCTGTTGTCTTTTTGATAATAGCCATTCTGACACATGTGAAGTGATATCTGATTGTGGTTTCGATTTGCATTTCTCTGATAATTAGTCACGTTGAGTATCTTTGCATGTTCCTGATGGCCATTCCTTTATTTACTTTGGAAAAATGTCTCTTCAGACCTTCTGCCCATTTTTAAATCAGTTTTTTTTTTTTTATGTTGAGCTGTATGAATTCTTTGTATATTTGAGATGTTAACCTTTTATTGGATATATTGTTTGCAAATATCTTCTCCCATTCAGTAGCTTGCCTTTTCATTTTGTTGACAGTTTCCTTCACTATGCAAAAGCTTTTCAGTTTGATGTAGTCCCATTTATTTATTTTTACTTTTGTTTCACTTACCTGAGGAGACTGATCCAAAAAATAATATTACTAAGACCAAGGTCAAAACCTTACTGCCTATATTTTCTTCTAGAAGTTTTATGGTTTCAGGTCTTACATTTAAGTCTTTAATCCATTTGAATTTATTTTCATGTATGGTGTGAGAAAGTTGTCCAATTTGATTCTTTTGCATGTAGCTATCCAGTTTTCCCAACACCATTTATTGAAGAGGTGGTATTTTCTGCCTTGTATATTCTTGTGTCCTTTGTTGTAGATTAATTGCTCATATAAACGTGGGTTCATTTCTAGGTTTTCTATTCTGTTCCTTGATCTATGTGTCTGTTTTTGTGCCAGTATCATACTATTTTGATGACTGCAGTTTTGTAACATAGTTTGAAATCAGGGAGCATAATGTTAATACTTCCAGCTTTGTTCTTCTTTCTCAAGATTGTTTTGACTATTCATTTTTTGTTTTTTCCATAATCAGTGTTTAATATTCTGAGGACTAAGAAACAAAATTAAATATTTTTTGCTTGACTAGTTTTATTTCCTCTGAATTCTTCTAAGAATTAAACAAACAAACAAAAACAATCACACTTATTGATTCAGAACCATAGATTTTACTTCAGGAAAATATAATACCTTTCAAAAAGTTATAATTTTAATGTTAGCCCACAAAATTACTTCCTAACATTTCATTAAAAAGGATACAAACTCTTTCCCATCCAAAGATTCCTATGTGTGAATTACAGTACTGCAAAGCACATTCAGAACATACCTCCTTCAAAACACACCAATGTTAAACTCCCTGAAATAGTTTTAAAATCCTTAAGCAAGTAGTAATACTACAAAGTATTGCAATTCTTAGGTAAAAATGTTGCTCCTACAGGACCATGCACCTTTCTTAAAATTAATTAAGTATGTATGTATAAACAATCCTTTATTAAAACCTTTGTACTTGAAATGCAGATTTAGTGATGCTGAAGACAGCACTAAACAAACCTGAAAAGTACAACAGCTCGATAAATTTTATGTAATGCCTTCATCAGAGATTGTATCATCTCATCTAGTATGTCCAAAGACTTGATTTAATAATGGGTAGCTACACAGAAAATAAAATATTTTTTCTTTCTTTTTTAAAAAATATTTCCTTCACCTATAACATCAAATCTTTTATAAAGGATGCTAAATGAATCATAAAATTTTTGGTAAAATTGAAGTCAGGACCATTTAAATGCTTCTACTAAATTTAATGCCTCTTATTTAGGGACCAGCTACATATTGCTCTCTGAAAATTCTTGGTCAGGCATGTCTAACCATAACAGCAAAAGGCATTTTAAGAGGTAGATATTTTTTCCCATGATGCATTTTTGTTAATAAATGTATTGTCAAGAAAGTAAAAGCAAGCACTGTGTTTTTTTAATTATAAGGGTCTAGTGAAAAGAAAAATAAAAGACAGTTATGATATTTGTTATACTCTGACATTTTAACAGTCATGATATTGTATGTTTTGCAACCAGTGCATTATGACACATCATAATATTTTTTACTTGAAATATCAAGTCCATAGAATACTATTTTAATTTGCTTATGTCTTCATGATGTGAATTATTAAAATAAGTTAGCTATCTCAAATACATTTGCCTCTGCATGGTTATAGAAAATAAGGCAACATTTATTAGAACACATATTCAGAGCATTTCTATAGAGCAATCTATCAATAACCTTCCAATTACTGCCAGTTTTTGGTTATGGGAAAATTAATCCTTAAAGTTAAAAATTTTCACATTTTAATCCAAAATATAAATGAGTGTTATATTTTTTTGCTTTTATGAATTTGAGAGTAGGACATCTTACTGTGCCATCAGTAGTATTTAAAAAAATCAAAAACATAAGACTAGAATTTTGCACTATCATTAAAAGAACTAGATCAGAATTACATAAATAATGTGAGAATTTTATGCTGTATACTCAATAGCCCTAAAATGATAAGCTACTTATGAAGCAAAAATAATTCTTGTAATTACGTATCACATCAACAATTTCTGAAGTCAGTTTTTCCCCTAATTATACATTGTCAGGTTTCCATGGGAATAACTTTATATTTTAATGTTGAAGTAGGTAATTATTTATTCATTTATATTTCTACTATCAGAAAAATGGTAATCATGGTGCTCCATGAACTATAGCTTTCCAAAGAAATTGATTGAAAGGCAGCATTCTTGGGTTTTGGTGTTTGAAAAAAATTGTTTCTCTATTAATACTTATGGGATAAAAGTTATTAATACTACAAAGAAATTAAATCTCCTGTGTAACATTTTTTACTTATTAATGGATTAGGGTTCTACAGTATTTTGTGATTTAATTTAAAATTTCCTAAATTAAAAGGAAATTATGAATATATTAGTTAAAAAATAAGTCTTCCCAAAATGATTGAAATTAAACAGTCAATGTGATTTAACATGCACAGGTATCTGAACACTCATTTGAAGCTAGAGGGTCCATTTGACTTGGTTTTCTTTCTTTTTTTTTTAACATCTTTATTGGAGTATAATTGCTTTACAATGGTGTGTTACTTTCTTTTTTATAACAAAGTGAATCAGCTATACATATACATATATCCACATATCCCCTCCCTCTTGTGTCTCCCTCCCACCCTCCCTATCCCACCCCTCTAGGTGGTCACAAAGCACCGAGCTGATCTCTCTGTGCTATGTGGCTGCTTCCCACTAGCTAGCTATTTTACATTTGGTAGTATATATAAGTCCATGCCACTCTCTCACTTTGTCCCAGCTTACACTTCCCCCTCCCCGTATCCTCAAGTCCATTATCTACGTCGGCGTCTTTATTCCTGTCCTGCCCCTAGGTTCTTCGGAACCACTTTTTTTTGTTTGTTTTTTTTAGATTCCAGATATATGTGCTAGCATACAGTATTTGTGTTTCTCTTTCTGACTTACTTCACTCTGTATGACAGACTCTAGGTCCATCCACCTCACTACAAATAACTCAATTTCATTTCTTTTTATGGCTGAGTAATATTCCATTGTATATATGTGCCACATCTTCTTTATTCATTCATCTGTCGATGGGCACTTAGGTTGCTTCCATGTCCTGGCTATTGTAAATAGAGCTTCCAAGAACATTGTGACTCTTTTTGAATTATGGTTTTCTCAGGGTATATGCCCAGTAGTGAGATTGCTGGGTCGTATGGCAGTTCTATTTTAGTGTTTTGAGGAACCTCCATACTGTTCTCCATAATGGCTGTATCAATTTACACTCCCACCAACACTGCAAGAGGGTTCCCTTTTCTCCACACCCTCTCCAGCATTTATTGTTTGTAGATTTTTTGATGATGGCCATTCTGACTGGTGTGAGGTGATACCTCATTGTAGTTTTGATTTGCATTTCTCTAATGATTAGTGACGTTGAGCATTCTTTCACGTGTTTGTTGGCAATCTGTATATCTTCTTTGGAGAAATGTCTATTTAGGTCTTCTGCCCATTTTTGGATTGGGTTGTTTGTTTTTTGATATTGAGCTGCATGAGCTGCGTGTAAATTTGGAGATTAATCCTTTGTCAGTTGCTTCATTTGCAAATATTTTCTCTCATTCTGAGGGTTGTCTTTTGGTCTTGTTTATGGTTTCCTTTGCTGTGCAAAAGATTTTAAGTTTCATTAGGTCCCATTTGTTTATTTTTGTTTTTATTTCCATTTCTCTAGGAGGTGGGTCAAAAAGGATCTTGTGATTTATGTCATAGAGTATTCTGCCTATGTTTTCCTCTAAGAGTTTTATAGTGTCTGGCCTTATATTTAGGTCTTTAATTCATTTTGACTCTTTGGACACTTGTATTATTCACAAAAAGCACACTTCTAGCTCTACACACATCTCTCATCTTCAAGATGCTGTGATGTTACATTCTAGGGAAGACAGAGAGTAGAGATTTTGAAGGTTTTTCTCACTATTTATTCAGAGATATTTTTAACTGAAAAAGTAATAACTATTAATTATTCTGACTGTGAAAATTAACATTACATCTAAATAATTCTTTCATGTTTTTATTCATTTGCCTTAAATGTACAACCCATTTCATTGTGCAGTGGAGACCGCTGAACTGTCTTGAGATCTAACTTTCACTGTGGATGTCTTGAAAACCAGTTGATATAAGATGTATGGAAGGTATAAGATGTTATGGAAAAGCCCAAATGAACTTTTTGGCCAACCCAATAATTGGTATGCATGAGGGTTGCTGCCCTGTGGTTGAGCTGTGATGAATAGAATATGGTCTTTTCCTTCCTCCATTCCTTCCCCCACTCTAAGATGGACTGCAACTGCAGCAGCTTGTATATCTTCTGAAGGTAATTTGTGAGAGAGAGCAATCAACCACTCTTATTACAAAGTCATGAGCAGGTAGGTGAAGCCCTTTTTTAATTGACTTTTTCTCACTTCTGTCTCATTTCCCTTTTTCACTCTTTCCTTCTTCCCATTGTGATTGCACTCCCATTGAAGTGTTAGCATATAAACACATAATACATTGTGCTGCATTTTTTCCCTCAGAATCGGTTTTCAAGGGAACCTGGGCTAACACGATCTCAAAGTGGAAATGGCATATTTAAATTACTTTAAAATATGGCAGTAGTAAAACTATAGTGCCAAATACTGGACTAAAGCATATGGTAAAGAAAATTAAAAAAAAATATTGCTAAACTTGAAAATAGCCAAAGATGATTTAAGAGGAGAGTGAGAAATTAAGGTATGTGTTAGGAGGAGAAAAAAGTTACTTTGACTTTAGAGTCTTTAGAACATTATCCTGTGTTCCCCTAATATGGGGCTTTCAGACTCTCATCAAGTATCAGAAAACTCTGTTGAAGGGGTCCAGAACATACCATGCAAAAATATGCCACTTCGTCATGTTACCGAACCCAGCTCCAGCTGCTTGAAGGCCAATTCTCGAGAGACAAGTGTTGGTAGGAAAGGAAAGTTTGCTTTATTTTGGAGGCCGGCAACCAGGGGGGAGGGCTGACGCCTATCCAAAGGCCGACTCTCCTCCCTTGACAATCAGGGTGCAAGAGTTTTATAGACAGAGGGAGGGGGCTACATGCATAAACAATACAGTCAGCTCTGACAGTCATCTTGAAATTGGTCGTGTGGTGGTTTGACCAGCGTCATCTTGACTGTTTTAGGTACAGTTAATCTTCCGTTCCAGGGTCAGTTTGTTTCCATTTCTTTGAGGTCAATTCTTGGAATTGTGGCAGCTTATGTCATGGCTACAATCTGGTCATCATGTAGTTAACTTCTTCTACCTGGTGGAGGTTTCAGTATCTATAAGACAGTTCACAGGATATGGCTCAGAATATTATCTACAGCCCTTGAGAAGGAACTAAAGGTCCTTGATTTTGCTTAATGACTAAACTATTATTATTTGGTCTCCTTTGATTGTCTTCCTTTGTTTCTGCATTTTCTCACTTCTCTGATTAAACTTATTCTTTAGCTAAAGTTTTTCCACAGACAAAAGGCAGGCTGAAGACATGGGGGGCAAGGACGGTAGGGTCCTGCTCTGTTTCAGGAATAAGAACTGTTTGGAGCTGAAGGCAATTGAGAATCAACAGATGCAGGAAGAGTTCTCTGCCCTCCCCATATCTGCCTAAAAGCAGGGCATAAATTTTCCTTTGAGGAAGGTGTGCCACACACCCACGCTCACCAGGGAGAGATGAGTGACTCTTATTTTTGAAGACAGGGAGTCACGAAGATGAGTTCGCATAAACAGACCTGACTAAAACAGACCTTATCTTCCATTAGTTCCCCCATATATTTTCTGGTCACTGCCCCACAATTTATTGTCCCTTAAAGCCCAAATCTTCTTTCTTCTGTTAAAAGGGTATATAAGCCCCAGTATCTAACTGCTTTGATGAACTTCAAATTTTTTTTTATGAACTCCTGTGCACATAAATACTAGTAAAGATTATGTGTCTTTTCTCCTAATTTGTCTTTTGTTATTTTAATTTGTAGGGGAGCTTGGGGTAGTGACAGATTTGACCTTTGAGAAGTAGTTTTAGACTCTGCTGAAGACGTTTAAAAGTAAAAGCTGCATAGGGAAGAAATGTTAAAATTTAGGGAAATGTATTTATTTGTTGAATAACATTTATGAATATCTGCTTTGGTTTATGGCCTTTGATTTGTGTTACAGAGACCAATACTATAACAACTACAACCACAAAATAAAGACAGGTATGAAAATGTGCCATGCCAAATGACTGTGATTCTTGATATAATACAGATATACAGCAAATAATATGGAGTAACTGAAAATGGAACTGATAGGGATAGTACAGGATAGTTATACAGGTAGTTATAGAAGTCCCAGTAGGGGATTATAGATAGAGAGGGAAACCTAGGGAACTTTGGGAGACCACTGTAAGTTAATGATCACTCGAGAAAGCTATCAGAACATTGTGGAAGGAAGCAGGCTTGCTTAACTATAAAGCCATAAATAAAAGAATGAGATGTGACCCAGGTCATTAAGTCAAAGAAAAAAATGAGGCCTGCATTCTGTTGGTCGAATTCAACAAGATAATGATCCTTAAGCCCAAGGACAGGAGTTTAAGGGAAAAGTGACATTCCAAAGTAGGAGACCCTCATTGTACGGAAACCTGAGATGATTCAACATATTTTAATATATGTTACTACCCTTCTGCTGATTTGAGTAAGCGCTATTTACTAATTTGACCACATTGGGTCAGACACTCTCCTGCCCCATAAGAAAGAGAAGCTAGTGATGTAAGCCTGATGTCTACTCAAAGAGTGAGGAAGAAGGCAGTCTCTCCCTCCACCACCACCACCTTCCTTTGATTATAAAAATGTAGCCCACTTAATCCTCTGGGCAGAGCCTCCCTTCCTGCCCGCTTGCATCTCTCACAAGCATCCTATATTAATAAATCTACTTCTTGCCCATCACTTTGCCTCTCTCTGAATTCCTTCTCCGCTGAGACACAAAGAACTTGAGCCTCAGTAAGTCCATACACCAGGTGAGTGATTCTAATGGAAAGATCATGGGTTCAAGTCCCAATCTGGGATTTGGCTGGGTTCAAGTCACAAGCTGAGTTACATAGTTTCAGAACACTTGGAAAAGTGACAGAAGTGTTTATAGTAGTGTTAATGCTTAGCTGAAACAGGACGCATTAAAAAAAAGTGTCCATTAAGCAGAATTAGAACGCTCTAGGTTAAAACAAAAAAAAGAATGCGATGTATACTTCAATATTTTCATGCAATTGTCATTGTTATAATTGCTATTGAATTCTGAGTTATAACTGTAACTTATAACTCCAAATTCTGCAGCTGTTGACAAATAGCAGTAGAAATCAGGGTAATAAAGAAAAAGAAAATCAAGTTTATTGCTGCTAAATGTTGGGTTTGGGGATGAAGTTTAGACTTGGAGGCCAGTGGGCATGAATTACGTTTACTTTTCCTTTGTCACAGGGAAAGTTTGAGGATTACAGATTCCTGTAAAACTTTCATGTAGGAACAAAGAAGACCTGAATAAATGCTGGCTTCAATGCGGCAAAGCCCTGAAAAAAAGATGAAAAGAATAGTTGATGATCCAATGTCCAGTTTCTTCTCTCAAACTCACCAATCAGGCAAGTTTCTTTGGGGAGAACTCCCTGGGGAGAACTAAATAAAGTGTGAAGAGAAGCAGGGAGAATTCTACCTGAGGAGTGGAACCTACCGTTCCAACCTACTGTTGGTTCCTAATATCCTCTCCAGTTTTGTTCTCTTAGTCTGTTGGTCTTTGCTGTAAAGCCTACTGCCTCTGAGGCCAGCGTGCCCCTGACAAGCAGAAATGAGCTTCCTGCAGGGCAGTTCTTCTACTCTCCTGCAGTAACTCCTCTTAAACCTAATACTGCATCTTCTTCATATATTTCCATATTGCTAACAAAGGGAACTTTATCTTTTGCCACTAGGAAAAAAAAATCATTTTATTTAATTCCAAAGGTACTCGGAAAATTCCGTCTTTTTTAACTCTTATCTGTGTTATCCAATAAACCCACTAGAAGTGTTGCAATGAATAAATGGCAACATAAAGTTTCTCCAAGAATAAAACACCAGCAACATAAAATGTCCCTAATTTAAATATAAATTCAACACTGTTATGTATTTCCTGGAAAGAAATCCGCTAATTTTAAAGTTCCAAATAGATTAAAGTTAAAACAACAAAATAAAATGACCTTTACTTAAAAGTGTTGCTAAATATTTTCATTCTCTTCTCCCTACTGTTCATTACACAGTCCAAAAGTTATCAGTAATGTAAACCTGAGAGTATCATATCATGGTTTTATTTCTCAGGAAGGGACTGTTTAATCAGCTAATTGTAGTTCCACTCTCAGTGACAAAGTCTTGATTGTCAACCATCCCTTGGAGGGCAGCTTTTGGCATCATTGGCCTTGCCGACTTGACTAGTCAGACCAAAATTTCCAGGACTTCCACACTTGGGCCTTCCCATTCTTCAGAGCACTGACTGGTCTGCTCTCTCAGCAGAGGGCAGGAGGTTGTTGCTCTTCTAGCCTGAATTGTCCTTCAGACTCATTTCCTCCAAGAAGATACCTTACATTGACTGCCTGTACATACATCTATGGCTCTATGGGTAAAAATTATGGCTTTATAACTTTGAAAATTCCAGTCACTTTCCTACAAATGCTTTGTCAACCTTGCCCCTCCTGCCTGAGTGTATAGAGGCTCCAAAACGTCTACTGACCCAGTTCTGTCTATATATCTGTGCTGCCTCAAACTCTACCCCAAAGGGCAAATATCTATATGTATCCACACATTGATTCATTTAACCAAAAAACAGTGCTATGATTTTATAAAATAGAAAAGAGAAGTAAGTTTAAGGAATTTTCCTAAAGGAACATCAACTGTGACTAGATTATTCTAATTTTAAAACATTCTGGAAAAATGACCCTTAAAATAATACAAAGACTTTCCTTCCCTCTTAGGTTCTGTTTTATTGAAAAACAAACAAGCAAACAAAGAAAAAACAAAACTTCTGCCATTTATTTATGGCTGTATTCCAAAGTAAATTAAAAAAAAAAATCTCTGTTGAGATCAGCATTGGAGGAGACCCATTTGTTAATTTTTCTGTTTCATTACTTTTGTTAAAAATGAAGGTTTAATAGGAAGCAGAGAAACTAATAGTGTCTATCATGATACTCTCTCCAGAGTATCTATTTTTTTTCTCCAAATTGTATGTAAGTCTTAAATTGGCGAATGCATGCCATAAGTCATTAGCTTTTTCTTACATGTATATTTTGTTTAAGTGACAAATCATATATATTTTTTTTAATCCAAGCGAGTTTACTGACATAAAGCTAGAACATATGATAGATGTAGACACTATTCAAAGATGCTTTCTTTCATTTCTGCTTACATGTTAAAGTTTATAAGATGGAACTTTTCTTGGAAGATGTTAAAACCACAGGGAGATCTGTGCTCTTAGGACAGAGATGCCCTCTTCTATGTTTCAATCTTGTTTTTACATTAGCTCATTAAATATTGTAATTTAATCATTATATTTCTACTGTTTACATTCTTTACATCTGCCCATTACAAACTGAACACAACATATATAAATGAAGATATATATTTCAAAAGCAATTTAGAGTTATTTAAACAAAAACAATGCTATATTAATTTTCATTGTATAAGATTGAGAAAGTTAATATTTTGCTGGATTAAGTTAAAGTCATGTTTCTCTAAATCTGAGGTATTATCAGAAATGAAGAGAATAAGATAAAGCCTCACATGTGTTTTACAATACTTTTCCATTTAAGGTTTTTCCTCAGTGAGGCGTAAGTCTTTAGGAAGCTACCTATATAGGAAGACAAATCTTCACTTTCCCATCTAACAGCCTAGAGAAGAGCTCCTGGACTTTAGTGGGGATCCATGAATTGGGGATAATGGGAAAGCAGGGGATAAATTGTGACTCCCACCAACGAGCTTCAGGACAGTTGGTAGAATGCACTGAAATTTGCAGTTTTCTATTTCAAACAAATATTTTATGGAGTTTAGTCATATACATCTGTGTTTATCTCCTCTCCATTATCTCAAATCTTTGAATTTAATCTTTTGTTGCTAAGTAACCAAAGTTTACTACCTCCAAAATGAGTCATTCTTTTACTGGTAATCAATAGCAAAAGTGTACAGATAAGAGTAGCTTGTTTAATGAATTGCTGTTGTTTTAATACCTTATCATTCAATCTGAGATAGACTGGAAATATTTAAAGGAATGGTGCACTATGGAAAGGGTACATATATCCTTTTCTTTGTATTCTACATTGATTTAAAGACTAATAAATTGCTTAATAAATTTTACAGAAAAAATGCTGTTAGAACGTACTTATGAACTTATCACTAATAAATAGTGAAACAGTATAATTATTTGTATAAGAAAAAATAGAGACAATAAAATAAATCTCAGAAACATTGTAACAAGTTAATAATTTCATAATATCTTCTAAATTAGTCTACCTTGTGACATTTCTTTGATCACATTATGGTAGAAAATGGTGGTGCAGACATTTTAGAACCAATGTTTTATTCCAGAGAAACTTTCAGTTTATATAGAAAGTCATGGAGCAACAGTAATAAAGAGACTATTTTGTAAGCATGCTCTTTCTACACTAAGTGATGTAATGTAATTAAAGACACGCTCTCTATCATTGAAGCACCACATGATTCACATTATGCAGCGCTAAAGGCCCCACCCATGAAATAAGTCATTTCTTATTCTGAGAAACTGGCATCTGGTTAAAAAAAAAAATACAAAGCTGTTTAGAAGTGTACAGTTTGAAACTCAGTAAACATAAGTACTTGCTGTTCTTATCATCTTAACAGTTTTAACATTTTTTAAACTGACATATATTCTGTGCACTTGTAAAGGTAAAACTACTAGATGTTTTAAAAAACTTACTAAATCTATGAATTTTAGTTAGGAAAAAATTTTAAATATATATATATTAAAAAGCAAAAAAATGTAGAGGATTAAGTTGTTCAGATGATTTTTGATTATAATTTAACTATGAAGTAGTTTACTATTTGACTGATTTTTCTACTTGAGAGAGTAAATTGAAAGGACTACATTGCAGACTCAGAATGAACACAACCAGTGCTGTGTTGGGTTCGTCTACTATGGCAGAGCATCTAGGCTGCTCAAACAGCAGCGAAATCCAAACTAGTTGCCTGACATTAATGGTTGTTTGCATTGATTAGTCAATTTAATGAAACTTTTCAGTAGACTGTAGCCTATTTTATGTTCTTATATGTAGAATACTAATTTGGCATTATGTCAAGATGGAAGGGTTAGGAGAAGTGGAAGCTGCAAAGGGACTCTTACTTTCATCAACAGTAAACATCTGCCAATGAGGAAGGTAAATATCTTCACCTCAGTTTCTTCTAATCTTGTTTCCATAAGAAAGTACAGGTTAAGATAGCATGTGCGCACACACACACACACACACATACACAAATTAAGCGCCCTCCCCACCATTTTTGAGAAACCAGTTGGCTCTGTCTTTGTTCTCTATTTTTCCTCTTGACTTTGATTCAAACTTATTTGTGTAGATAAAGCTAAAAAGCTTCAGTGTTTTGAAATAACAATCCAAGACACAATTGTGAGGACTCAGTTAAGCTGATCTCCTTACTAATTGGAGGTTTACAATTTAACAACTTATAACAGTGGCTGATAATAAGAGCAATATAGGGCACCATTCTTAAACCTCCATCTCCAATTCCAACTTTGCTCTTTTACCTTTTGATCTTTATCCTACACGTCTAATCACCAATTGGCCATAATATCATTGGTTCCCAAAGGCTCACCTCCAAAGGCAGAGACAAGAGCTTTCTATAAGCTTCTCCACTAGCTTTCTTTTACATTCCTACTCTGGCAGATGTATACATGCCTGGCTTTCCAGATTTTCTTGCTAGTTTTGACTTTTCTAACCACACAAGTGTTTCAGGAGGTTGGTTAGTAACTTTTTCCCTTTTCGAGCTTTTCTTCCTCAGGTTCTCTAGCAAATGTGTTAAGGTGTTAATACTCAAAAGAGTTTTGTTTCACTGATAAACACTGCATCATACAACGACATATTTGGGAGGAGGGAAACACTTTACTCATAACTAGATATATATACCCACACTGCTCCTGCCAACCTTTCATATGAGGAAGTCCAATTAGAATATGGTTGCCAGATTTAGTAAATAAAAACATCCAATTAAATTTAGTGTTCATATAAATAACTAATAATTTCTAGTAAATTATGCCTCATGTAATATTTGGGATATATTTATGTTAAAAAAATACTCATTTATTTGAAATTCAATTAACTGGGCATTCTGTATTTTATGCGGCAACTTCAAATTGGAAGAAATCTGAGCAGTCCCAGAATTAATGAAACCTAGAATGTTCTTTGATGCAACATAAAATGCATCATTGTGGTTAGACGTGCCCTTTACTTTGCCCTCAGCCTCTTTTCACATATATAGATATGTCATTGCCTATTTACAAGAGTCAGCTTTCCTCTTCTTAAGCAGACCATGGTGGTCAATTACTTCTGTCAAGAAGACACATGAAAGTGTTAATATGATGATCTGTCTACCTAATTGATTCACAAAAGCTGTCCTGCAGAGTTTCTTAAACAGCTTTGGTTTATATTACATTTTTTAAATGGGGAACCTACTGAATAGAACTGATTCAACATTCTAAAAAAAGTCTTAAACTATTTTAAAGTCAAGTGACTATTTCAGTCAATACTTTATCAGACACAACTGGAGAAATACAATAGGAGTGTAGGTCAGCAACTTAATAAATACATGATGAATTCTCCAGGAGTAGCATAGGTCAACTGTTCTTTTTTTTTTTTTCAACTGTTCTTAAACTGTGCCTAAAACACCTGGGGACATCATCATCACCTGGGATCTTATTAGAAACACAAATTTTCAGTCCCCATCATAGACATACTGAATCAGGAATTCCAGGAGGGGAGCCCAGCAATCTCTCCTTTAACAAGCTCTCTAGATGATTCTGATACACGTGAAAGCTGAGAATCACTGAATTACATGAAAGACAGGCTTTTACTCATTTCCAGCCTTGATCTTTCAGATGAGTTCTCTTCCTATGAAGGAAAAAATGTATTACCTAGGGAATTGAGGGAATTACAATTTTAACTGGATCCTTTACCTGTGTACATTGTTCATCAAATGACTTGGAGACAAGAGCAGCTTGAAGGTGAATTTAATCAATGTAGATAACTAATAGGAATAATTGCCTCACTCTCTGCATTACTTAGCTTGCATATAAATTGCCTTAAGCCATGTTCAAATGCCAATGGTGCATCAGTCTGGAGATAAGAGGTTAATGGATCTCAGAGAATTTTGAAACTTGCATGGTTTTGAGACCAAATCATTATGGAATCATATCACTAAGCAAGTACCTGGGAATCAATATGCTCAAGGAAAAAGTATTAAAAATAAATTTTGGCTTATGGGACAGGGCTTGTAGCATGGGCTAAATCAGTTTATATTGAAATAGCACTAGAATGTATTTTTTTAAATCTGCAACTAAAATGCACATTTAGTGCATTTTAGTGATTTTTATATGTGGCTCAGCATGCTATTAAAGATTTACAAATTTCATGAAGTGCTAATACTGGCATAATTATTATTGTTTTGCAACTGCTCCACAAATTTATCATTTTACCTAACCATGTAAATAGGAAGTTCTTTCTAAAAAGAGATAATGAGGAATTAAAACTGGGGGATATGATAATAGTGTTGAAAATTGTTAATGTTTGTTGTTAACATTTCAAAGTAAGTATTTTCACTTAGGCAGCTTTTAACTTAACTATGCACACCTAATATATTTTAATATATTATTAAAATTCGACTTGTAAACACTTTTGGTTCTTATTTTATCATTTTAAATGGACAATTTAAAGCTATTATATTGTGAAAAAACAAAATTCAACTGGGTAAATGTAAAGATCAAATTTTCTTTATTCAACAATTCGTGAATGTGGTGGCATCCCATCTGGCAAATAGAAAGAAGCATGGAAAATGGAAGTTTTTCAACAGCAGAGAGAGGGTGGAACAAGGAAGTTAGTAAAAATAGAAAGGATTATTTCAGGCAAGGTCACCTTCCTTTGGGGGCAGGCAGGGGTCTATGTGGCAGATTGACTCACTAGTGCTGGCCAGGAAATTCCAGACTGACTGGTTAAAAGTCACATTCCTGGGAAGGGCTAAAACTGCAGTTAGGTCAGGTATTTTATTAAGTCTTGGTTTGCTGACCTGGGGCTTAGCACATGTTACTCCATTTGGGACTTTATGTTTCTGTTTTAAAACAATATGTATACAGTTTTCTGATGAAAGTTCTTTCCTTTATTTATCTTTGAGCATTTATTGGAAATAAATGACACATGATAGTAATTTTAATAAAAATATAAACATACTGTATCCTAAAATGTGAAAATATGTATAAAATATATTTCAAAATTTGTCTTAATTCAACTTAAATCTAGGAGAATGTATTTAAAAAATATATTTAATTCAACAGTACATATGTTTTCTATCTAACTACTAAATCAATTCCATACAAATAAAAATTATCATATTATTGGGGGGGATGTGTTTATTTATATTGATTTGCCTTTGCATGTCATCACTGGCTGTAAATAATGGAAGTACCACCCTCTACATAGCAAATTCTGCTTTTTCTAAGATAGAACATGATTTTCACAAAGATATCTTTGAATAGTAAATAAAAGTTGTTTAAAGCAAAATGAGACATTTTCAATTCTGCAAAGACACATACACATGGGATTGTGAAAAGTAAAAAAATGTGTATATATACAATATAAGACATGTACAAGAAATACATATATAAACATATATAAACTTTATAATATACAATACACATAAAGCAGGAGATAAGAGATCTTTTCCAATTTTTCTAAATAATCAGAGACTTGATTTTAAAGGAGGATAAGTTATTTTAAGCCAGAGTAAGAAAAGAAAGTGGATCTGAAGCTTACACGTTCATTTAGAGTTTTGAAGGGCCACACTCTTGGGAGAAGTATGGACTAGAAAAAATCCACATAAAGGGAAAGGAGAACTAGAAGAAACCCTAACTAGGTTGCATGGTTTGTGGGTAAGAATCAAGTTTCTCCTGTCTATTGAAATTCATAGTCCTTACAAGTATTTAGAACTCTCAGCCTGTCAGGAAACTCCAGGATGACAATGAATTTCAGGTATTTATTAATTGAGAGTGAGTAGGGTTTGAGGGCATATAGCAGAACCAAAATAAAACAAAAAAAAAATCTCTTTGTGAAGAAACATCCTCAACAAAGCCTCTCAGACTTCCTGCAGATAAAAGTCTCCCTACTTAATTGCACAATCAAGATTTCAAATGTGGGAAAATAAGCCAACAGTGAAGAGTCAACAGAGACAATAAACACCAGAAGTAGATTCCAGTATTTTTGGGTATATGAATTTTAAAATAAGGAAAATAAAATAATTTGTTCAAGAAAGCAAAATGTTAGCAAAAATTTAAGAAAAGAATATACTACTGTCAAAAAACCCCTCATACTTCAAAAGAAAATAGAACTTCAAGGACTTGCTAACAGTATAATTGAAAGTCATAGCTATTTTACATAAAACATAGTTAACAAAAGTTAATTTGCATACAAATAGATAATTTCACAACCAAAAAGAAAACTAGTCCAGTTGAAGAAATATATAAAGTTGTACACAAAATGCCACATAAATTCAGCACCAAAAAGACAGGGAGTTGGGAAAGAATAGTTAAGAAACATCTGGGTTATAATGGCATAAATAGGGATAGGTTCAAGATGGCTGGAGGAGTAAGATGTGGAGATCACCTTCCTCCCCACAAATACATCAAAAATACATCTACATGTGGAACAGCTCCTACAGAACACCTACTGAACGCTGGCAGAAGACCTCAGACTTCCCGAAAGGCAAGAAACTCCCCATGCACCTGGGTAGGGCAAAAGAAAAAAGAAAAAATAGAGACAAAAGAATAGGGACAGGACCTTCCCCTCTGGGAGGGAGCTGTGAAGGAGGAAAAGCTTCCACACAGTAGGAAGCCTGTTCATAGGTGGAGACAGCAGGTGGGTGGGGAGGAAGTTTTGGAGCCACAGAGGAGAGAGCAGCAACAAGAGTGCAGAGGGCAAAGTGGAGAGATTCCAACACAGAGGATCTCTTCCTTTTAATTATATATATATATATATATATATCTATATATATCTATATATATATATATAGATATATATTTTCTTTATCTCCTTTTGTGAGTGTATGTGTGTATGCTTCTTTGTGTGATTTTGTCTGTATAGCTTTCCTTTTACCCTTTGTCTTAGGGTTCTGTTTGTCCTTTTTTTTTTTTTTGGAACGCTTTTAGCACTTGTTATCAATGGTGGATTTGTTTTTTGGTTTGGTTGCTCTGTCTTTCTTTCTTTTTTTTATTACTTTTTAATTTTTTAAATTTTAATAATATTTTTTATTTTAATAACTTAATTTTATTTTATTTTTTCTTTCTTTCTTTCTTTCTTTCTTTCTTTCTTTCTTTCTTTCTTTCTTTCTTTCTCTCTCTCTCTGTCTCTCTCTCTCTTTCTTTCTTTCTTTCTTTCTTTCTTTCTTTCTTTCTTTCTTTCTTTCTTTCTTTCTTTCTTTCTTTCTTTCTTTCTTTCTTTCTGTTTTTTTCTCCCTTTTATTCTGAGCCGGGTAGCTGACAGTCTTGGTGCTCCAGCTGGGTGTCAGGCCTGAGCCTCTGAGGTGGGAAAGCCAAGATCAGGACATTGGTCAACCAGAGACCTCCTGGCCCCACATAATATCAAACAGTGAAAGCTCTCTCAGAGATTTCCATCTCAACACGAAGATCCAGCTCCACTCAACAACCAGCAAGCTACACTGCTGGACACCCTATGCCAAACAACTAGCAAGACAGGAACACAAGTCCAACCATTAGCAGAGAGGCTGCCTAAAATCAAAATAAGGTCACAGAAATCCCCAAACACACCACGGACGCAGTCCTGCCCACCAGAAAGACAAGATCCAGCTTCATCCACAAGAACACAGGCACCAGTCCCCTCCACCAGGAAGCCTACACAATCCACTGAACCAAACTTACCCACTAGGGGCAGACACCAAAAACTATGGGAACGACAAACCTGCAGCCTGTGAAAAGGAGACCACAAACACAGTAAGTTAAGGAAAACGGGAAGACTGAGAAATACACAGCAAATGAAGGAGCAAGGTAAAAACCCACCAGACCAAACAAATGAAGAGCAAATAAGCAGTCTACCTGAAAAAGAATTCAGAATAATGATAGTAAAGATGATCCAAAATCTTGGAAATAGAATGGAGAAAATACAAGAAAGGTTTAACAAGGAACTAGAATAACTAAGGAGCAAAAAAACAGTGATGAACAACACAATAAATGAGATTAAAAATTCTCTAGAAGGAATTAATAGCAGAATAATTGAGGGAGAAGAACAGAGAAGCGATCTGGAAGATAAAATAGTGGAAATAACTACTTCAGAGCAAATAAAGAAAAAAGAATGAAAAGAATTGAGGACAGTCTCAGAGACCTCTGGGACAACATTAAACGCACCAACATTCGAATTATGGGGGTCCCAGAAGAAGAAGAGAAAAAGAAAGGAACTGAGAAAATATTTGAATAGACTATAGTTGAAAACTTGCCTAATATGGGAAAGGAAATAATCAACTTCAGGAAACGCAGAGAGTCCCATACAGGATAAATCCAAGGAGAAACATGCCAGGATACATATTAATCAAACTAACAAAAATTAAATACAAAGAAAAAATATTAAAAGCAGCAAGGGAAAAGCAACAAATAACATACAAGGGAATCCCCATAAGGTTAACAGCTGATCGTTCAGCAGAAACTGTGCAAGCCAGAAGGCTGTGGCAGGACATATTTAAAGTGATGAAAGGAAAAAAAACCTACAAGCAAGATTACTCTATCCAGCAAGGATCTCATTCAGATTAGATGGAGAAATTAAAACCTTTACAGACAAGCAAAAGCTAAGAGAATTCAGCACCACCAAACCAGCTTTACAGCATATGCTAAAGGAACTTCTCTAGGCAGAAAACACAAGAGAAGGAAAAGACCTACAATAACAAACCCAAAAGAACTAAGAAAATGGTAATAGGAACACACATATCAATAACTACCTTAAATGTAAATGGATTAAATGTTCCAACCAAAAGACATAGACTGGCTGAATGGATAGAGAAACAAGACCCATATATATGCTGTCTACAAGAGACCCACTTCAGACCTAGGGACACATACAGACTGAAAGTGAGGGGATGGAAAAAGATATTCCATGCAAATGGAAATCAAAAGAAAGCTGGAGTAGCAATTTTCATATCAGAAAAAATAGACTTTAAAATAGAGAATATTACAAGACACAAAGAAGGACACTACATAATGATCAAGGAATCAATCCAAGAAGAAGATAAAACAATTATAAATACTTATGCACCCAACAAAGGAGCACCTCAATACTTAAGGCAAATGCTAAGAGCCATAAAAGGGGAAATTGAGAGTAACACAATCATAGTAGGGGATTTTAACACCCCACTTTCACCAATGGACAGATCATCCAAAATTAAAATAAATAAGGAAACACAAACTTTAAATGATACATTAAACAAGATGGACTTAATTAATACTTATAGGTTATTCCATCGAAAACAACAGAATACACTTTCTTCTCAAGTGCTCATGGAATATTCTTCAGGATAGATCATATCTTGGGTCACAAATCAAGTCTTGATAAATTTAATAAAATTGAAATCATTTCAAGTATCTTCTCTGATCACAGTGCTATGAGATTATATATCAATTACAGGAAAACATCTGTGAAAAATACAAACACCTGGAGGCTAAACAATACCCTACTAAATAACCAAGATATCACTGAAGAAATCAAAGAAGAGATCAAAAAGATACCTAGCAACAAATGACAATGAAAACATGGCGACCCAAAACCTATGGGATGCAGCAAAAGCAGTTCTAAGAGGGAATTTTTTAGCAATACAATCCTATCTCAAGAAACAAGAAATAACTCAAATAAACAACCTAACCTTACACCTAAAGCAATTAGAGAAATAAGAACAAAAAACCCGGAAGTTAGCAGAAGGAAAGAAATCATACAGATCAGATAGAAATAAATGAAAAAGAAATGAAGGAAATGATAGCAAAGATAAATAACACTAAAAGTTAGTTCTTTGAGAAGATAAACAAAATTGTTAAACGATTAGCCAAACTCATCAAGAAAAAAAGGGAGAAGACTCAAATCAATAGAATTAGAAGTGAAAAAGGGGAAGTAACAATGACACGGCAGAAATACAAAGGAGAAGGAGAGATTACTACAAGCAACTATATGCCAATAAAATGGACAACTTGGAAGAAATGGACAAATTCTTAGAAAAGTACAACCATCCAAGACTGAACGAGGAAGAAATAGAAAAGATAAACAGACCAATCAAAAGCACTGAAATTGAAACTGTGATTAAAAATCTTTCAACAAACAAAAGCCCAGGACCAGAATTCACACGCGAATTCTATCAAACATTTAGAGAAGAGCTAACAACTATCATTCTCAAACTCTTCCAAAATATAACAGAGGGAGGAACACTCCCAAACTCATTCTACGAGGCCACGATCACCCTGATACCAAAACCAGACAAAGATGTCACAAAGAAAGAAAACTACAGGCCAATATCACTGATGAATATAGATGCAAAAATCCTCAACGAAATACTAGCAAACAGAATCCAACAGCACATTAAAAGGATCATACACCATGATCAAGTGGGGTTTATCCCAGGAATGCAAGGATTCTTCAATATGTGCAAATCAGTCATTGTGATAAACCATATTAACAAATTGAAGAAGAATAACCATATGATTATATCAATAGATGCAGAAAAAGCTTTTGACAAAATTCAACACCCATTTATGATAAAATCTCTCAAGAAAGTAGGCATAGAGGGAGCTTACCTCAACACAATAAAGGCCATATATGACAAACCCACAGCCAGCATCATTCTCAATGGTGAAAAACTGGAACCATTTCCACTAAGATTTGGAACAAGACAAGGTTGCTCACTCTCACTGCTATTATTCAACATAGTTTTGGAAGTTTTAGCCACAGCAATCAGAGAAGAAAAAGAAATAAAAGGGGTCCAAAACGGGAAAGATGTAAAACTGTCACTGTTTGCAGATGACATGATACAATACATAGAGATTCCCAAAGATGTTATCAGAAAACTACTAGTGCTAATCAATGAATTTGATAAAGTATCAGGACATAAAATTAATGCACAGAAGTGTCTTGCATTCTTATACACTAATAATGAAAAATCTGAAAGAGAAAGTAAAGAAACACTCACATTTACCATGGCAACAAAAAGAATAAAATACCTAGGAATAAACCTACTTAAGGAGACAAAAGACCTGTATGCAGAAAACTATAAGACACTGATGAAAGAAATTAAAGATGATACAAACAGTTGGAGAGATATACCATGTTCTTGGATTGGAAGAGTCAACATTGTGAAAATGACTCTATTACCCAAAGCAATCTACCAATTCAATGCAATCCCTATCTAACTACCATTGGCATTTTTCACAGAACTAGAACAAAAAAATTCACAATTTGTATGGAAACAAAAAAGGCCCCAAATAGCCAAAGCAATCTTGAGAAAGAAAAACGGAGCTGGAGGAATCAGGCTCCCTATCTTCAGACTTTACTACAAAGCTACAATAATCAAGACAATATGGTACTGGCACAAAAACAGAAATATAGATCAGTGGAAAGGATAGAAAGCCCAGAGATAAACCCACACACATATGGTCACCTTATCTTTGATAAAGGAGGCAAGCATATATAATGAAGAAAAGACAGCCTCTTCAATAAGTGGTGCTGTGAAAACTGGACAGCTACATGTAAAAGAATGAAATTAGAACACTCCCTAACACCATACACAAAAATAAACTCAAAATGGATTAAATATCTATATATAAGGCCAGACACTATAAAACTCTTAGAGGAAAACATAGGTAGAATACTCTATGACATACATCACAGCAAGATCCTTTTTGACCCAACTCCTAGAGAAATGGAAATAAAAACACAAATAAACAAATGGGACCTAATGAAACTTAAAAGCTTTTGCACAGCAAAGGAAATCATAAGCAAGATGAAAAGACAACCCTCAGAATGGGAGAAAATATTTGTAAACAAAGCAACTGACAAAGGATTAATCTCCAAAATATGCAGGCAGCTCTTTCAGCTCAATATCAAAAAACAGACAACCCAATCCAAAAATAGACAGATCTAAATAGACATTTCTCCAAAGAAGATATACAGATTGCCAACAAACACATGAAAGGATGCTCAACGTCACTAATCATTAGGGAAATGCAAATCAAATCTACAATGAGGTATCACCTCACACCGGTCAGAATGGCCATAATCAAAAAATCTACAAACAATAAATGCTGGAGAGGGTGTGGAGAAAAGGGAACCCTCTTGCACTGTTGGTGCGAATGTAAATTGATACAGCCACAATGGAGAACAGTGTGGAGGTTTCTTAGTAAACTAAAAATAGAACTACCATATGACCCAGCAATCACACTAATGGGCATATACTCTGAGCAAGCCATAATTCAAAAAGAGTCATGTACCACAATGTTCATTGAAGCTCTATTTACAATAGCCAGGACATGGAAACAACCTAAGTGTCCATCGACAGAGGAATGGATAAAGAAGATGTGACACATATATACAATGGAATATTACTCAGCCATAAAAAGAAATGAAATTGAGTTATTTGTAGTGAGGTGGATGGACTTAGAGACTGTCATACAGAGTGAAGTAAGTCAGAAAGAGAAAAACAAATACCATATGTTAACACATATATATGGAATCTAAAAAAAAAAAAAAAAAGGTTCTGATGAACCTAGGGCCAGGACAGGAATAAAGGCGCAGATGTAGGGAATGAACTTGAGGACATGCGGAGGGGGAATGGTAAGCTGGGACAAAGTGAGAGAGTTGCATGGACATATATACATTACCAAATGTAAAATAGATAGCTAGTGGGAAGCAGCCACATAGCACAGGGAGATTAGCTCGGTGTTTTGTGACCACCTAGAGGGGTGGGATAAGGAGGGTGGGAGGGAGATGCAAGAGGGAGCACATATGGGGATATATGTATATGTATAGCTGATTCATTTTGTTATACAGCAGAAACTAACACACCATTGTAAAATAATTATACTCCAATAAATATGTTAAAAAAAAAAAAAGGACACGTACCCCATTGTTTATTGCAGTGCTATTTACAATAGCCTGGACATGGAAACAACCTAAATGTGCAATGACAGATGAATGTATTAAGAAGATGTGGTACATATACACAATGGAATATTACTCAGCCATAAAAAGGAATGAAACTAGGTCATTTGTAGAGATGTGGATGGACCTAGAGTGTGACTTACAGAGTGAAGTAAGCCAGAAAGAGAAAAACAAATATTGTATATTAACACATATATGTGGAATCTAGAAAATGGTACAGATGAACCTATTAGTAGTACAGGAATCAAGATGCAGATGTAGAGAACAGACATGTGGACACGGAGGCAGGAAGGGGAGGGTAGGATGAATTGGGAGATTAGGTTTGACATATATACACTACCATGTGTAAAATAGACAGCTAGTGGGAACATGCTATAACGCACAGGAAGCTCAGCTCAGTGTTCTGTGATATCCTTAGATGTTGGGATGGGGGGTTGGTGGTAGGGAGGTCCAAGATGGAGGGGATATGTATACATATAGCTGATTCACTTCATTGTACAGCAGAAACTAACACAACACTGTAAAGCAATTATATTCCAATAAAAAATTTGTTTTAAATGGCATAAATATATGTTCAATTGGAGTTCAAGAAGAAAATAATAGAGCAAACCTGGTGTTAGGCAGTGTTCAAATAACTTGGTGATGAATTTCTAAAATTGACATAGTATATGAATTATCAGATTATTAAATAATGTAATTTCAAAACAGATGATAGAAAATGGTATTCACACTTAGGAAAATTATAATAAAACAGCAGAGCACCAAAAATTAGACATCTTTAAAACAGTTCAAGGAGGGAGGAATACCTCTTAAGGAATAAAAAAGCAAACATCTCTATAATAACAAAATAAACACAAGATATTACATTATTATCATCAAACTTTTGATAGACTATGACTAGCTATCAACCAATAGTTGTACACTGAAATAAACTATTATTCTAGTGTTTGGGAGGACTAAGTTTAGACTACTCAGTGAAGTATGAGTATAAACTTTAATTGATAACCATGGATAAATAAAAATATCAAAAAAATTTCCTAACAGAAAACAAAAATAATAGAATGAAAAACTTGATCAATTAAAAGGAGATTTAGGAAGTAGAGTCATTCAATGTCACCTCTGTCTCTGTGGGAAAGAACAAGAACTGAGAAACACCAGAGTGAAATCCATCATCACACAGACTGACTCACTCTCCAATATCACCTCCTCAACTCTCTACTCTTTTCCCCACAGCTACCATTCAGCACAGTCCATCTTCCTTCCCCCGTGCTCCCCTACATGCTGATAAGGAGCTTCAGTTCAGAGAGAAAAGCCTCTGGAGAACTGAACAGTATCAACCCTTGTAACACCAAATGGCCATTATCAGTGAGAAATTGGTATATATTGGCATTTTTCTCAGGTGATGGGGAAGTAGATAAATTAAATTAAGAATTTCACAGCATGAAAGGAGAAAGACAAATAGATAAATGAGAAACTGAGGAACTGAGTTTTAGTCCCAGTTTAGGCTATTAGAATTTTTTTTCTCCAGTCCTGAGTAAAGAAAACCATATTTTAATTTTGGCTTTATATTTTGAATTGAACCAAATAGTAAACCAAGTTTTAGATTATTTTGAAGTGAAACAGTAAGAATTTTTCTCTGACATTTAAACAAAATGAAATATTGGAGAAATTTTCTTTCATTGTGTAAATTACACCTTAAAAATGAATTCTAAAAATACAAATATATAAAAAAGAAAAAGAACAAATAAGTACTATTCAAGATGATAGAAAAGAATCCAACGTTGCCAGTAAACATAATAAATGTAACTGTATTTAATTTATCAGTAAAGACAGAGTTTGTAATATTAAATCATATACCAGAGATATGCCTAGAATATAAAATAAATTAAAAGAAAAATTTATACCAAATGAACGTGAACACAAAGGAAGCTAAAAGAGCTGTATTAAGAACAGACCAATTAGATTCTAAGGCAAGGAGAAGAAAAAATTATTATTAAGTAAAAACAAGTTTTCTTCTTAATGATATGTGGTTCAATTCATGAAGAAGATATATTGAGTTGGCCAAAAATTTTTTCAGGTTTTTCTCTAACATCTTATTAATATTTATCATTAAACCTCAATTTACCTAGTAAAAGAGCTTCAAAATGTATGAGAAACATAAACAAAGCTTATGGAACTCAAAAAGAAACTGATGTATTCACAACCACCCTTTCACTTTGGTAGTTTTGCATTACCCTAGATTGAGTAGGCAGAAAATTGTTTAAAAATAGTGAAGATGTAAACGGCACATAAAACATTTGATCAAATAAATACACATGGAATCCTGCACCTATAAGTTATATATATGTATACATTCTTCTAAAATATACATAAATTATTTATTAAAATTGAGCAAGATTCTAGTTGATAAAGTCTCAGGAAGAAAGTATAACACCCAATTGGAGAAAATTATAAAACCTTGTTAAAAGACATTAAAGAGTTTCTATAAAATAGCAGATACAACAATGTTCATGCACAGAAAAATTCAATATCAGAAGTATGTAGAGTTGAACTTAGAATAACGCAGGGGTTAGGGGTGCCAACCTCCCCTGTAGTTGAAAATCTGCTTGTAAACTCACAGTTGAATTCAACCAAACATGGATCATGTAGTATTGTAGTGCATGTTTAGTGAAAAAAAATCTACATACAAGTGGACCTTTGCAGTTCGAATCCTTGTTGTTCAAGGGTCAACTGTATATGTTTCCTAAATTAAGCCATAAATCATAAGTCGTTACAATGCTAATAACAATCCCAACTGGAACGTTCAATAAATCATTTGTTTGTGTCTATGCATATGTGTGTGTGTGTGTGTGTATGTGTATGTATATGTGTATCACCAAAAGTTACCACAGGTCAACAAAATTGACAGGCAAATTCTGAGGAAAAATAATAAGATAAGGGGGCTGTTCTTATCAGAAATATTATAAAGTTATCATAATTTAGGTGATAGCCTGTATGTATTGATGCAGAGAGCAAACATAGATGACTAGAACAGAATAGAATTAAAGTAGACTTAGTTGTGGAAAAAAGGTATATTTGACAAAATTGGAATTTTATATCAATGTAAGTGTAATAGAATCTTCAATTTATGTTTGGTCATTTTTTCTCCAATGGAAAAAAAAGGGATACCTATACAAATGCTTTACAAAAATGTATTCTTGTTATATTAAAGATCTAAATATGAAAATGAAAACTTTAAAATGTCATAGGTAACTATGGGATAATATTTTTATGTCTTGGGACAGGAAATAATTTCTTAAAGAAAACACAAGATTGTTACATTTTCCTTCATAATAATTATGAACTTATCTATATCAAAATACACTGTTAAACATGAAAAGACATGAAAAATAGAAATAAGTTATTTAGAACATATATAATAGACAATTAATACCAAAATATATATATAAATTTTCTACAAATCAGTTAGATAAATGCTAAATTTTTTAAAAGCCAATATAAAACTAAAGATATAAACAAAAGATATACAAAACAGATGATACAAATTATGAATAAACATATATTGATCAATAAAAATATTCAAATTACCTAGTATTAGGGAAAATGCAAAAGAAAATCCCAATAAGATACAATTTTATACATATAGGCAAAACTTTTTCAGTCTGAAATATCAAGTAATGGAGAGGATGAGGAACAAGAACAAGAGAACAAGAGAAATTCTTTTTTAATACTTACAAGGAAGTACATTATTACAAGAAATTTGAAGAGCTGATTGGCAATGCCCACTCGTGGTGGAATATTGCAGTAATGACTCTCAACAGGCCACACTTCTCTTTGAAGTTGGCTAAGTGAATGCTTTTGCCCATGAGACAGCTTCAATCCTAACTTAAGCAGAGCCTTAGAAAGTGTTTGTTCACTGGGTCTTCCCGTCTCCCTTTGTTATGGGAACCTTGACACTACCATTTGAAGTGGCCCCTGATAACTGACTATCAGGGTTCAGCAAAGTTTTTGCTTTTGACAATTAAAATATGTATAGCTGATTCACTTTTTTATAAAGCAGAAACTAACACACCATTGTAAAGCAATTATACTCCAATAAAGATGTTAAAAAAAAAATAGACATTTTTGTGTCAGACACTGCTTTGATTGTACAATGTGAGCCTTAGGTTCTTTCTTCAAAATAAAACTATATCAAGACCTGCTTCTTAAATATTCTAAATGCATTATTCCTATTTGTATTATTATGTATTCATTAAGTATTGTATTCACTGAGAGTTACTTGGTCAATAATAAACACGAGGATATCTTTTTTTTTTTTAATTTATTTAGTTTTATTTATTTATGGCTGTGTTGGGTCTTCGTTTCTGTGCGAGGGCTTTCTCCGGTTGTGGCAAGTGGGGACCACTCTTCATCGCGGTGCGCAGGTCTCTCACTATCGCGGCCTCACCTATTGCGGAGCACAGGCTCCAGACGCGCAGGCTCAGTAATTGTGGCTCACGGGCCCAGCTGCTCCGCGGCACGTGGGATCCTCCCAGACCAGGGCTCGAACCCGTGTACCCTGCATTGGCAGGCAGACTCTCAACCACTGCGCCACCAGGGAAGCCCATACACGAGGGTATCTTTATGCTCCTATCCATTCTTTGATTTTAAGGTTGATTCGATTGAAAAGAAAATTATTATGACAGGTTTGGTTGTTAAACTACTTATTACTATTATTTAGTGTTTGAATTTTTTATTCTTTGGGATTTTTAAAAAAAATATTCATTATGAAATAATTTCAAATGTACACAAAAATTGCAAGAAAAATACAAACCACTCTCCTACTCCACTCATAAAATGATCAGTTGTTAATATTTTATTTCATCCACCCATCCCATACATAAAACCTTTTAAAATTTTGTCTATTATCCCAATAATGTCTCTTTTTCCATTCTGGTCATGATTCCACCTTAAATTATGTTTCTATGCATAAAAAAATAAGTGCTTGGGAGACTCTGCAGTCCATAATATATGGTCAAACTGATCAGCATGGGCTCCTTTATTATGGTTTAACTGGTTTCTCCAATGATTTGCAATCTTTGCTAAGTGACTTTGGAGAAGTCTAAGCTAATTAATTTGCCTTAGATGAATGCTGTTAAGTGGTTCAATATCCATACTGCTACCACTTGGGTAAACATAATCTCACTATTCTATCACTTAAGGTGACTACTGTTATTCAAATTCTGAGTCATATTATGCAGTAACCTTTGTGGCATTTCACTATGGTCCCATGCCAGATTAACCAGGCCAGATTGCTTCTGGACCAACTATTGTACAACGTTATCAACCTGCAATTACCAGCAGGTCATTGTGTCTTTGCCCCATGCTGAGCTTTAATATTATAGATTGGGTTTCCTGCAGCAGATAGGAAGAAGCAGACAGTAACAAATGACATTCAAATTAAAATTCATTAACCTTGCAAAATTACTTAGTATCATCATTTGATAAAAATTCTAGTAACTAGTAAGCCGTAATTATTCAACAATATACTAAGATGTATTTCTTCATAAAATTGTGGTTCTCACAACTTTGGAGTTAGTGTACTGGATATTAAGAATTAAAATATTGTTAGCAAATTTCTGAGGAATAAAGAAAGCATTGAACTTTGATATTTGTTAATGTTTGTCACCTAAGTAATTATTTAAATTGCTAAGGTAAATTCAAATTTCCTCATGACCTTGATCCAGGAGTTTAGCATATTTATATATCTAAGGGCAAAGCATTTATATGAGAAGAAATAAGAGATTTGACAGATTTTTTTTTTTACAGTGACAGTATTACAGACTAATACGCATTTATCCCCAAATATGGACTGATTTGCTTTATTCATTTTTTTTATTAAAGTGTAGATGACTTTACAATATCATATTAGTTTTAGGTATACAACATAAAAATTCAATATTTTTAGAGTAGATTATATCCTATATAAAGTTATAAAATATTGGCTATATTCCCTGTGCTGTACATTATGTCCTTGTAATTTATTTATTTTATACCTAGTAATTTGTCTTAATCCCCTTCCCTTATCTTGCTGCTTCCCCCTCTACTCTCCCCTCTGGTAACCAGTAGTTTGTTCTCTGTATCTATAACTCTGTTTCTGTTTTGTTATATTCATTCATATGTTTTATTTTTTAGGTTCCACATGTAAGTGAAAACAAACAGTATTTGTGTTCTATGTCTGAGATTTCACTAAGCATAATACAGTTCAGATCCATCCATGTTGTCACAAACGGAAAAATTTCATTCTTTTTCTATGGCTGTGTAGTATTCCCTTGTATATATATATACATATATATACCATTGTATATATATATATATACACACCACATCTTCTTTACCCATTCATCTGTCCATGGGTACTTAGGTTGTTTCCATGTCTTGTCTATTGTAATTAATGCTGCTATGAATATTGGGCTGCATACATCTTTTCTAATTAGTGTTTTTATTTTCTTTGGATAAATACCCAGAAGTGGAAATGCTGGATCATATGGTAGTTCTATTTTTAATTTTTTGAGGCCTCTCCATAATGTTTTCCATAGTGACTATCACAGCATTACATTTTTACCAACAGTGTATAAGGGTTCATTTTTCTCCATATCCTGGACAACAGTTGTTATTTGTTGTCCTTTTAGTAATAGCCATTCTCACAAGTGTGAGGTGATATCTCATTGTGGTTTTAAATTGCCTTTCTCCTGATGATTAGTTGGCCATCTGTATGTCTCCTTTGGAAAAATGTCTATTAAGGTCCTCTGCACACAGTCTGAAAGTGAGGGGGTGGGAAATGATATTTCATGCAAATGGAAACACTAAAGCAAGTATAGTAATCCTCATATCAGAAAAAATAGACTTGAAAGGAAAGTCTATAACAAAAAGCAAAGAAAGGCATTACATAATGGTAAAGGGATCAATATAAGAAGAGGATACAAAACTCATAAATATATATGCACCTAATATAGGGACACCTAAATATATAAAGCAAATATTAACAGACATAAAGTGAGAAATTGATAGTGATACAATAATAGTAGGGGACTTTAACATCCCACTTACATCAAAGCAGAAATCAGAAAATACCTTGAGACAAATGAAAATAAAATCACATATTTCCTAAATCTATGGGATGTTGCAAAAACATTTCTAAGAGGAAAGTTTATAGTGATAGAGGCCTACCTCAAGAAACAAGAAAAATTTCAAACAACCTAACTCTCCATCTAAAGGAATTAGTAAAAGTAGAACAAACAAGGTACAAAGTTAGCAGAAGGAAAGAAATAATAAATATCAGAGCATAAATAAATAAAAGAGACAAAACAACAATAAAATGATCAATTAAACTAAAAGCTGAATTTTTAAAATAAACAAAATGGATAAACCTTTAACCAGACATACTAACAAAAAAAAAAGACAGTCCAAATAAACAAAATTAGAAATGAAAGAGTATGTTACAGCCAATATCCTATAAATACAAAAAAACATAATAGAATAATACCAACAGTTATAGGTCAACAAATTAGACAAGCTAGAAGAAATGGATAAATTCCTAGAAACATACACTCTTCCAAGACTGAATCAGGAAAAAATAGAAAAACTAACAGACTGATTGCTAGTATTGAATTGAATCTGTAATCAAAAAACTCCCTACAAAGAAAAGTAAAGGATTAGACAGTTTCACCAGGAAATTCTACCAAATATGTAGTGAAGAGTTAACACCTATCTTTATCAAATTATTTAAAAAAAAAAAAAATGAAGAGAAGGGAGCACTTCCAAATTCATTCTACAAGACTAGCATTATCCTCATTCCAAAACCAGACAAAGACACTACAGAAAAAAAACAAAATTACAGGCTAAAACCCAGATGAACATAGATGTAAATATCCTCAACAAAATGTAAGCAAACCAAATTCAACAATACATAAAAAAGAATCATACATCATGATCAGTGGAATTTATCTCAGAGATGTAAGGATGGCTCAAAATTCACAAATCAGTGTGACACACTACATTAATGAAACGATAAAAATCACATGATTATCTCAATAGATATGGAAAAAGCATTCGACAAACGTCAACATCCATTCATAAGAACTCTGATAACATGAGTATTGAGGGAACATACCTCAATATAATAAAGACCATTGATGACAAACTCACAGCTAACATCACACTCAATGAAGAAAAGCTGAAAGTTTTTCCTCTAAGATTGGGAGCAATATTAGGATGCCCACTCTTGCCATTTCTATTTAACATAGTATTGGAAGTTCTAGTCACAAATATCTGACTAGAAAAATAAATAAAAGCATCTAAATTGGAAGGGAAGAAGTAAAACTGTCAGTATTTGCAGATGCCATGATATGGTATATAGAAAACCCTACAGACTCCACTAAAAAATTGTTAGAACTAATAAATTAATTCAGTAAAATTGCAGAATAGAATATTAATATACAGAAATCTGTTGCATTTCTGTACACCAATAATGAACTATCAGATAGAGAACTATCAAGAAAGCAGCCCCATTTATAATTACATCAAAATTAATAAAATAATTAGGAATAAATTTAAGCAAGGTGGTGAAAGACTATCTGGAATTTATAGGAACTTGATGAAGGAAATTGAAGACACTACAAATAAATGAGAAGATATCCTGTGTTCATGGATTGGAAAAATTAATACTGTCAAAATGTCCGTACCAACCAAAGCAATCTACAGCTTTAATGCAATCCCTATCAAAATACCCATGACATTTTTCACAGAACTAGAACAAATAATTCTAAAATTTGTATGGAACCACAAAATACCCCAAATAACCAAAGCAACTTGAGAAAAAAGAATAAAGGTGGAGGTATCAGGATCCCTGCCTTTATACTATACTACAAAGCTACAGTAATCAAAACAGTATGGTCCTGGCACAAAAACAGACAGATAGATCAATGGAACAGAACAGAGTCCAAAATAATTCCACTCACATATGGTCAATTAATCTATGACAAAGGAGGCAATAATATTGAATGTGGAAATAGTCTCTTCAATAATGGGTAATGGGAAAACTGGACAGTTACATGTAAAAGAATAAAACTAGAACATTTTCTCACACAGTATGCAAAAATAAACTCAAAATGGATTGAAGACCTAAATTTAATACCTGAAACCACAAAACACCTAGAAGAAAACACAGGCAGTATGCTCTTTGACATAGGTCTAAGCACTATTCTTTTTGGATCTGTCTTCTCAGGCAAGGGGAAAAAAAGCAAAAATAATCAAATGAGACCTAATCAAACTTAAAAGCTTTGGCACAGTGAAGGAAACTATCAACAAAATGAAAAGGCAACCTACTGAATGGAAGAAGATATTTTCAATGATATGTCTGATAAGGGGTTAGTATCCAAAGTATACAAAGAACTTATACAACTCAATATCAAAAAAAAAAAAAAAAAAACCTGATTAAAAAATGAGCAGAGGACCTTAATAGGCATTTTTCCAAAGGAGACATACAGATGGCCAACTAATCATCAGGAGAAAGGCAATTTAAAACCACAATGAGATATCACCTCACACTTGTGAGAATGGCTATTACTAAAAGGACAACAAATAACAACTGTTGTCCAGGATATGGAGAAAAATGAACCCTTATACACTGTTGGTAAAAATGTAATGCTGTGATAGTCACTATGGAAAACATTATGGAGAGGCCTCAAAAAATTAAAAATAGAACTACCATTCCCCTAAGCAAAAATTTAAGGCTATAACAATAAATAAGAAAATATATGAAAGGAAAAATCCCACTGGTAAAGGCAAATATGTAGTAAAGCCAGTGGATCAATTACTCACCTGCCAGAATCTTAAACATTTACATACAGAGGTCTTAACTGGGTTCAGTCGTGTACACCATCCAAAAGGTCTCAACAACACATTGCTCTCTCAGGATTGCATCCTTGAAAATGTCTCCCGCTGTGGGAGGGACATTCCAAGGACAAGGGAGGGGATGAAGAGCTTCTAAGTGCCTGGGTCCAGCCCAAGGGGCAACTAGCAGCCATATCCTCTTGATGACCTCCTCCACCAGGAGAAAAACAAATTCCAAGTATCGATAGATTTCAGAGTATGCATTATACCCACGTATCTCTCTAGAAAAGTAATTATCTTGACTCGTGATGTAGTTTTACAAAGAAAGGAGATTTTAAGATTTTCATTTATTCAACTATTGATTACTATTAAGAAGAGGTGAAAGGACAGAAAAATAATATAGTGGCAGTAGTAACAACCAGTTATAGAACATCCATGTTGTCCTATAAGGTAGGTAATTTCCCTGCATTATCTCATGTAACTCTTTTAAGAAAATTGTTATTAGCTCTGTTTCCTATGAAGCAAAAAGACTTCTTGAAAAGGATTTATTAGTTTAATTTTAGATACGTAAGAAAGCTAAAATTTAAATATAAGACTTCTGAATCTAAACCTTTTTTTTTGTTGTTCTACTGCAAAAATTGAAGTCTCTTATTTGCCAGGGACTTTCTTATGTATTGGGAATAAGATTATGTGCTAGAATTCTATCAAAATTCAGAGTGGAAGATGTATAGAGAAGGAAAATTATCATCTAAATCTTGAAGAATACTAGGAATTTTACTAGTAAACAAGGTCATCAAAAGTGTATAGGGATAGGAAGGAGGGAGAATTTATTTCAGAGAAATCAACAACTTTTACAAAGGTTCAGATTTATTAAGGAAGGACAATAAGGTATTTTTTGCACTAGATGATAGTGTACACACCGGGGGGTTTCAGGAGCTGAATTTGGAGGTTGCAGCAAATAGACTGAGAAACATTTCAGTGAACAAAAAGATAATCAAAAAGCCAAGTATGTAAGATCTTCAAAGAGAAAGTGAGAGCAAATAATATTAAATACTGCAAGAGACTGAGCTGGATGAGAAATTAAAGAGGATGTTATACTCAGTAAATAGATTATCGGTTATCCTTGAAATGTAATTTTATTGCAGTGGGAGAGAGATACTGCATATGGAGGAGTGACTGTATGGTAAAAAAGAGAAGACAGCAAAGGTAAAAGTCTCTAAAACATTAATGGATTTTAAAAAACTGCTACTTTTGCGATGCTTTTAAATAATTTGTTCTGTGACCTTTATAATATTTCAAAGATAAGAGTTCTCAGTAGATTGAATTTTCTTAACCATTTTCCCAGTGTAGGGATGTCACACTATTTGACCTTTTAGTATTTGATAAAATACTCACAACTTCTTTTAGATTGATTTTGTTCTTTTAATCCTAACAGATTTTACATTTACACCATTTTGAACTAAAAGGTGAAATTGTGAGAGCTGTATTTTCTCTAAGCAAATCAGCTCCTCCCAATATATATGGGCACTTTGGGAACAATGATTCTTACAGAATGAAGGTATGACAGAAAGAGAACTGGGACTCAGAAGTCATTGTGCTGAAGCTGAGACCAAAGGATGGATTGGATCACTGAGCTTCATAGAATCCACGTGTGAAAAGATCACACATCTTCGTTTGCAATGGATTTTAGCCTGTAAATATACATTTGTAAAGATTTACTCTTTACAAGCCTTGAGTAACTATATGTACTGATTTCCTTAAGTCTGCAAACCAGTTAATCAATGGAATACAGCGGCAGTTGTGGATCCACTCATTAGATTCAGCTTAGTTACTCGAATTTGCAGGTGGAAAGACAGATCCAGCACTTTCCAGTTAGAACTAGATTTCTCTTAAATTATCCCATTTTTTTTTCAATAGCTGTGAAGTAGACATACACACATATTGCACACATGTATAATATACATATATATGCATATCTGTGTGCATTCATGCCATATTTATATGTTCACATTCACATCATATTCATACTTATTTCTCAAATATATCTTCCTGTGACCCCAATCACTAGTTTTCCATTTAAAACAAAGTTGATGCATTCTCTAAACAATAGCCCATTGAAATGAGCTTTTTTATCAACCTGTGTCAATTATTTATTAATCCAAAATACTACTAGATTTTTATCCTTATAATAGGGTTTTAAATTCAGTTACTATTTTAGTTGACTAATTCTTAATATGAATTTTAAAAATATATAAATATATATTAATATGTGTCCCCAATATTGAATTCCAAGCTTTTTTCTTATCCTTCTAAAGAAGATATTCCATAGTGATGAATATGAGGAAACCTTTGGGTCTCATTCACCATAGCTAGTGTAGCAGAACCAGTAACCTGCCAAAAACTTCAGGCATTAATTAAAATCCTCCATCAGAGTATAAGAGCTGCCTGTAGGATTGATTGTTATTCTTTAAAGTTGCAAATCTCACAATTTTTCTTTGATTTCCAGAAAGACTTTACTTGCATCATGGGCACACAATAGACCATATTGAATAAAATTATTTTTTATTTTAATTACGAGGATTATTAGTCCACAGTTCTGATAATCTTTGAGTTCTCACACAACCAGAAGTAAAACCCATCTTCTTTCCATCATCATCATCATCTCTCTAAACAAATTATTCACGTCTTTTTGACAATCCAAGCATTTTCTAGTTCCCAATAACAAAATCCATTCAACTCCTCTTTAGCAACTTTATTTCTAGACACATAAGCAATTCATCCCCCTCGAAAAACTTTAGCAATGTTGTGTTGAGAAATTGAATGTATGGCTTCTATGGTAGAATGCTTTTTCCAGAGATGAGCTCTCCGATATATCCCATTCTTCATGCTTTTCTTACGATGTAACATTGACTCTCTTCCTTTGAGAGACTGGACTTATGCTCCTTTCCCTTGAATCTGGGAAGAACTTTATAAATGCTTCTACCAAAATAATGAAGCAGAAGTCATGCTGCTTTCTTTCTGAGACTAGATCATAAGAGACCACACTACACTTACCTTCTCACTAATGCTTTTGGAGTTGCAAGCACCTCCATGTAGGTAGTTCAGCTACTTTAAAGCCACACTGCAGAGACCATGGGAATAGACCACAAAGAGTTAGGGAAAGATGCCCAAGGAGCTCTGGCTGCTCCAGCCTCCAGCTATTTAAGTCTTCCTGGACCAAGCATTTGAGTGAAGAGGTCTTTTAAATGATCATAAACCCGGCTGCTCTCTGACTGCATCATGAGCAATCTGATGAAACTCCCAGCTGAGTGGATCCAAATTTCCTGACTCACAGAAACTATAAAAAAATAATAAATTACTACTATTTACACAACTAAGCATTGGGGTGATTTGTTATATGATGAGAGATAACCAATACAGCTACCAAAAAAATGGATTCACTTTTGGAATATCAAAAATATCACTTTTGTTAAATGCATAAATTAAAAAAATTCTGCTTTAGTCTTGTACTTATTATAGTGTGCCACATCTGATGTCTCTAGTATGTGATAGTAAACATCATATGAAGTTACTATTGTCTATGAACTTTAAATTTATTCTTTGTAATTTTTTATCCCCTTTGGTTGTGGGGATTCAAGTTACCTAGACACACACTAAAATGCAAGTTCAGTGAAGGCAGATGTGTTTTATTTCTGTGATCTTTGTATTGCCAATACTTAGTATGGCACTTAGCATAGACCATATTAATTTTGTTGAATAATACATGGTTCCATAGATTTTTCATATGCTTTATTATAATCAAAAATATTTTTAAATCAGTGAGTTGAACTATTTGTATGATAATCTTGTGATTAGTGTTTAACTTAACTAATCAAATAGACCAACTTGGTTTTTAGAGAAATTTTGAATGTTTTCTTTATCCAGAGTAATACAAGCAAATGTGCTCTATGAAATAAATGTGATGTCAGTGCCTTTTTCTGCTTGTTTGCTGAAGTCTTCTCTCTAATCAGGCTTATTCACAGCTGACCTTTCAGTGATGAATATTTTTCATCTCCTATGTGTGGTTATTTAAAGGACAGTCAACCATTAAAACTAACACATGTGTTTATAAAATGTTTGGGTTGAGTTATAATGGTTCTGTTTGATGTACAGGAAATAAGTGGGAATGCAAAATGTGATTCTGGTTACCACTGAAACTAGACTTCAAAGTTGGAAAATGTGTTAGCCACTCTCCTGGAAGACAGAAGAACAAGGATCACTGAAAATACATTTATATGAGGTGTAAAAAGTATTGCAGCCATAGATGGAGTCTCAGAGAAGGATGGGTTAGTAAAAGGAAATCTAGGTGCTTGGATGGAAATGGGGCACTGAAATAAGAGACCAAATAGAAAATTGTCTCGAAAATTGTCTCAATAATTTCTCAAGGCAAACGTGGTCTACTTTAAGACTGTGTCTCTTTAGAGTGTAGACAGGTCCATACACCACTGTCAATTCTTAAAACTTTCAATTTGTGTGATAAGAAATAATTACATGACTATCTCATTGTAACCTCAAAAGTACCGAAAGTGAGCCGAAGAGTAAGATGGCAGAATCACCCCCTGGAACTAGTCTGGCCATCATTCTTTTTTTTCAGCCCATGCAGACACATCCTTTCTTGTTCAGCACAACATGCCCAGGCAACAGCTAGGAATGTGTTTGAGTGTCTAGTTAAATAATTTTTAATATTTATTTAACACATATAAATGGATGACTGTCATGTGTGGATAATATCAAGAATAGAGTGGTGGTGAGGATGCAATTTATGGAACATATTTACAATGCATTTTATAAGATGTCCTGCTGATCTTTTTCCCTTTATCTGTATGCCATACTGTATAGCAGATACTGGATACTTGGAGACAATAGACTTTGTTAATCTCCTTGAAAACAGTTATCATCTTTTTAATAGTAGAGCTAGTGTGAAGTTTTTAAAGTTCAATATGTGGGAAAAAAGGTCTATTTAGAATTGCTTGAATTTAAAATTAGCATCCAGTTTATTAAAGTTTTAAATTACCTGGATTGTAAGAAATTGTTAAGGTAAAATATATGTTTTATTATCCTACTTATTAATCAAATTAATTAATCTTTACTTCTCATTGATTAATATTAAATTAATGCAGTTGGAAATAATTAAACTATCTTAAACAGTTTGTACCCTTTGTAACTTAATTATATTCCCTTAGGCCTTATAAACTGCAGTTAAAAATATAACTTTTTCATTTTATGTTAAGCACTTCCAGTATGTAATAGAGCAAACATACGAGCATAATAAACAAAAATTCTGAAATAATTAAACAATTTTTGTAAGTCTGAGTGTTTCCTTTCTTTTCTGTCAATCTGAAGACATTCTTTTAGCATATTTTGTAGTAAAGTTTTACTGATAATTCTTTCTTTAAATATCTGAAAATAATTTATTTCTTTTAATTTTTAAAGTATATTTTCACTGTATATAGAACTCTGCATTTAGTCTCCACCCTCCCACCAACCCCCGAGCTTTAAAGATGTTGGTCTAGTGTCTTTTGGTATCTGTTGTTTACTGCAAGTCAGCTGAAATTATTTCCATCTCTTTATGTAATGTGTTGTTTAACTTTGGCTGTTTTCCAGACTTTCTGCTTATCTTTGGGTTTTAGTTGTTTGACTAGAATGGGTTAAGGTGAGGTTTTTTTTGAGGTTTGCTGGATTTCTTCAATCTGTAAGATAATGTTTTCAGATTTAGGGAATATTTAGCTACTTTTACTTTAAATATTTTTTTCAGTCCCCATTCTGGTTCTTCTATTTATGGAACTCCAGATATGCATATGTTAGATCTCTTGATATTTTCCCACAGATTACAGTGTTCATTTATTTTATTTTATTTTTCTATCTGTTCTAGTTAGATGGTTTCTGTTGATCTATGTTCAAATTCTCAGACCATTTTCTGACATCTCCAATATGGTGTTAAATTTAACTTGAAATACTGTACTTTTTAGTTGTAGAATTTACATTTGCTCTTTCATATAGTTTCTATTTATCTGCTCATATTCTGTATGTGTTCACTCATTATGAGAATATTTATCTTAAAACCTTTGAATATAGTTCTGGTCTGCTAATTTCTAAGGATTCTTAGAGCAACTGAAATTCTCTTGCTCTGCTGGTGAGAGAGAAAATTTGCACCACTCCTTTGAAAATCTCTTTGACAGTATCTATTCACATCAAAACATACACAATTGTTTATTGAATCAATGCACATATCCTACATCTCAGGAAGTATTGCTGCTTTTACTGTAGAGTGCTTTGCCTTTGACTAAAGAATAGAGAAAAGTAGAGCTGAACACAATTAGTATCCTTTTCACCATACACTTTATTTATTTATTTATTTTGATTGCAACTTGAGACCACATTAAATTATTTGAACAATCTAATGGAACTGTCATGACATTAATGTTTTATTAAAAAAAGCACTTTGTATTACAGTATGCTATTGTACATTTTGGAGTAACAGGGAAGTGTCTCCAGTTGTAGTTTCACTTGTGTTTTGAATTGGCATCAGTATTTTAGTATTTTGAAAGTTAAGATTATTATGTTTCTTTCTATAAAATTGAGTCTGTACATCCTGATAGATCTGCCTTAGGAGTAAAGGAAATAGCTATTTTTCAGAGAAATGCACACACACACAATGCACACACACAAACACAGTTAGATGAGGTGGTCAGTGACAGATTGTAGTACAAGATGTACATAAAATTTGTGGCATTCTCTTGGGGCCTAGGAGAGTCAACACAGTATATCTGTGGATGAACTACTCACTTGTTTTTGATCGTCTCACTTCTCTATCCAACTTTATACTATGCATTTTTATGGTATTTGAACAAAGCAAGTAATTCTAATCATTAAGTGATGTGTGTTTTATTTATTTATATTTATAATACTTCTGGAGAAATGTTTACATCAACATGAATTTTTATGTAGATTTGCAGTATTTCTCCTTGCATATGCTTGATGTTTAATTCTTTTTTTTTTTAAGATTTTTTTTTGATGTCGATCATTTTTAAAGTCTTTATTGAATTTGTTATAATATCACTTCTGTTTTATGTTTTGGTTTTTTGGCCCCTTGGTATGTGGGATCTTAGCTCCCCAACCAGAGGTCAACCCCATACCCCCTGCATTGAGAGACAAAGTCTTAACCACTGGACTGCCAGGGAAGTCCCTGCATGTTTAATTATTAACAAAGTGTTAGCAACAGGATATCTGACACAAAATATATGAGAGGTTTTGGAAAATAAAACACCTTTTGTACTTCTTTTGTTTATATTGATCTACCATTTGATTTTGTCTAATGAAGAATTTGATGTTTTTTGAAGTGGTTTAGTCTTCAGGTGGCCAAACACGGTGTTCCATTGGACGACACAAACCTAACAGATTCTAGAATAGAGATTTAGCTATAATGATGTTTGTGAGTTTTGTTAAATGAGGCAATTTTTAAATTAAATTGAATTATATATCGATAGATCATTTTTTGTCCAAAAATTCTAATTTTATTCCATGTTGCTTTAGATAGTTACTATGGGAATTTTACCACAGTAATTAATTTCTAATGGTCTAAGTTAAATATGGACAGTTCATCTGCTGAGTGTGAGTCTGAAAATGAATCTAATATCCAGAGATAACAATATCAGAATATAAGTTTTTCTTGGTGTTCAAAATACTTTTTCCACATCAATGTGCAGGTTATGGGGGGCCTATTTTTTCCTAGGAGACAGAATATATTTTATATTTATTATTAAATTCTTCTTCCTCGTTGGTCTTCTAATAGTTCCTCCTCCAAAAAACAATTTTTGATTCTTTCATGTAAATCTGTATATATCAGTTAAAAAAAATCCTTTATTAATATATTTCAACTCCCACTAAACTAAGCCCTATGAGGGTAGAATCTTGGTTTTATTCCCCTATATCCAGAATGCCTCATCCTTTGAGAATGATTGGTACAGTCCAATGTTTGCTGATGAAAGACTTATGTTTCACTTTGATTTGGGCACTTTTAAAATGGCTTAATGGCTAAAATTTAGCTATATAACTGCCAGCACAACCTACATAACTGTTTTCAATTTGAAGATAAGACAATAAAACTTCAAGTATAATACATTTTTCAGGAAGGGGGCTACTGAGAATGGTCTACCTGCTAATCATTAAATACCCGTAGGAAGACACAATGACACATTTTAGGCTCAAAGTTGGCAGATATGTATGAAAATTGTGGAATTGTGCTAGCTAGCTCCGTGAGGAGGGTTAAACCAACACACTGACAATGAAAAGCAGTAAGTTAGAAGTAACATTTCTTAGGTCATTCAGACAATAAATTAAACAGCTCTTGGAAGTGCTCTACCTAAAAATTTCTTAATAAGTGAGATAATAAATATTATCTCCTTTTTAGGTCACTTTTTGATTTTGGGTTTTGTTACTTGCACCTGAGTCATCAAAAATAATAAACTTCTTAAATATTTTATTTAAAAACTTTTTGTTAACTTGTGTTCAAATACTAATGTTTTAAACCTATGAAATGGCTATAAATGCTACATTTAAATAATAATTTTAATTGTCTTACTCTTAATGTGATGAAGTAAAATTTAAAGATTCAAGCAGTAAAAATGTTGTTAAGAATGCCTGAAGAAAATGCCATATGAAAAAAAAAAAAAAAAAGGAAAAGATTGTGGAAATACACCACTAAATCGCCAAATTTTATCATCTGGTCAGCCAGCAATAAAATTAGCAGGGATAATGTTTCTCTTTGTGTTGCTTCTGCTAGTCTGTAAGTAGAGCCCTAATCTACACACACATACACATACACACACACACCACACACACACATACACACACACATACACACACACACCAGAGCTGATAGCTATGGAAGGGCTGAGTCATGAGAAGGTCACTTATGGAGAGTGACATTAATGAAATGATGCAGTAAGAGATCCCCCACTCATACACTTTGTCAGCAATAATTTGGCAGCCATCCATGAACACAAGTGACTTTGTGGCAGCTTTGGGATCCAGGTAGGAGATTTTGAAACTTCAGTGAAGTCCAAGATTGAGGAGAACCATTTTCATAAGTCAAGTTTGCAGCTGGCTGGCTGACTTGCTGACCATGGTCCCAGCTATAGACCCCAAAACAGCTCCATACCCTTGAGGGCTCAGCTACAGCCCTGTCTGACCTTGAACTTGTCGATAATACAAAACGCCAAGGAACCCAGGAGGAGTCCCATTCACTCATGCCTCAGGTAATAGGCACACAGACCTTGGTCCTGGCTGTAGACCCTTAAGGAACCCGTTACGTGGCTCCAAATCTTCTCAGCCATGGTCCAGGAGCCCCTACAGGTAAGTCTGCAAAATTTAGTCTGGCTATAAATTCTGAAATGGCTCTGTAACTGGGCTCCAGGCTCTCCCAGCTGCAGTTCATGAGTAGTCTTGCTAGCCCTGGGACCTTGTGGGAAACACTCTTGCCTGTGCCCCTGGAGATCCTGAAAGGAACCTACACTCAGCTCCAGCCTTTCCCAGATTTAGTCTGTGAGCTGTACTGCCAGCACAGAGACCCAGCAGGAAACACTCCCTTCTGTATCCCCAGAGAACCTGAAATAACCCTGTACTGAGCTTTAGCCCCTTCCAGCCACAGTAAGGAAGCAGTACTGCTTACCCAGGGATCTAGTGGGAGTCATACCTTCCACACACCTAGTAACAGACCCACTGTCTGAGGACCCAACTACAGACCTTTAAGTGAACGCTTATCCCAGTGTCAGCTAGTAAACTCCTGGAGGTAGTCTTGCCCATCCAGGGACAAGACAAGATCCATGCCTGCCTAATCCCCTGGTAATAAGCCCACTAACCACAGACCAACCAATCACAACCACCAACCACAGCTCCAACCCAGTATGACTGTGATTTCAGAGGTAAACCAATGAGCCCAGGGAATAGACAGGAGGAAATTTTACCATTCAAAAGCAGTCTGTAAAGACTGGAAGAGGTGCTTGCTCCCTTAAATGTCCAGGCACCACACAAAGAAACAGGTAAATATGATACCATCTAGGGACATTAATAAAGTGCTGGTAACCTACCCCAGTGAAATGGAGATCTATGAATTGCCTGAACAAGAATTCAAAATCATCATTCTATGGAAACTCAATGAAGTGCAAGAAAACACAGACATTTAAACAAAATCAGGAAAAATGCATGAACAAGATTAGATGTTGCATAAAGAAATAAAACCATACAGAAAAGAATAAAACAGAAGAACACAATGACAAAATGGAAAAAATCAATAGAAAGCTTCAATAGCAAACTCAATTATGCAGAAGAAAGAATGAGCAAATCAAAGACAAATTATTTGAAATTAGCCAGTTAGAAGAACAAATAGAAAAAAGGATGAAAAAGAGTGAAGAAAGCCCACATGAATTATGGGACACCATTAAGCAAATGAACATTCCCCTCCTGGGAGTCCCAGAAGGAGAATAGAGAGAAAAGGGCAACAAGATTATTTAAAGAAATAATAGTTGAAAAAGTCCTAAATCTTAGAGAGATATGGACATCCAAATACAGAAAGCTCTAAAGACTGCAAGCAAGATCAACCCAAAGAATATTACCTCAAAATACATTATAATCAAAATGTCAAAAGTCTAAGAGAAAGAGATAATTTTGAAAGCAGCAAGATAAAAACAACTAATCACATACAAGGGAATCCCCATAAGACTATGAAAGGATTTCTCTGCAGAAACCTTGCAGTCCAGGAGTGAGTGAGATGATAAATTCAAAATGTCAAAAGGAAAAAAAAAAAAAAACCCTGTCAACCAAGAATATTATACCTAGAAAAGTTGTCCTTCAGAAATGACAGAAAGACAACTACAGAACAAATGCTAAGAGAGTTTGTCACTATTAGACCTGCCTTATAAGGTATGTTAAAGGGAGTTTTCCAAGTTGAAATGAAAGAATGCTAAGTAACAACATAAAAATGTATAAAAGCATAAAACTCCCTGGTAAAGGTAAATATATAGTCAAATTCAGAATACCCTAATACTGTAATGATGATTCATAAATCACTTTTATCTCTAGTATAAAACTTAAAGACTATAGTATTAAAAATAAATATAGCTACTATAATTTGTTAATGGGTGCACAATATAAAAATATAAGTGTAATATCAGTAGCATAAAATATGGAAGAAGGAGAAATAAAATTGTAGATCTTTTGTAAGCAATCCAAGTTAAGTTGTTATCAGCTTAAAATAGACGGTTATATCTATAAGGTATTTTATGTAAGCTTGATGGAAACCACCAAGAAAAAATAAATCCTATAATAGATATACAGAAAAGAAAGAGAAAGCAAATAAAGCATATCACTCCAAAAAATAAATTACAATGGAAGATAGAAAGAGAAATATAAAGGAACAAAGGAAATTTAAAAATTCAGAAAATAATTAACAAAATGGCAATAGTAAGCCCTTATCTATCAATAATTACTTTAAATGTAAATATAGTGTTCTCCCATCAAAAGACAGAGTGGCTGAATGGATAAAAAATACAACACGTTGCCTACAAGAAACTTACACAAGGTTTAAGCACACACACAAGCTGAAAGTGAAAGGATGGGAAAAGATATTCCATTTAAATAGTAACCAAAAGAGAGGAGTAGTGTGTATATATATATATATATATATATATATATATATATATATATATATATATATATTTTATAAGTATATTATCAGTCACATGAGATAAAGAAGGTCAGTATATAGTGATAAAGGGGTCAATTCATCAAGAAAATACAACAATCATAAATATATATGCACCCAACAATAAAACACCTAAATATTTAAAACAAATAATAATAGAACTGAAGGGAGAAATAGACAGTAATACAATAAGAGTAGGGGACTTCAATAACAGATCATCCCTACAGAAAATCAGTAAGGAAACAGTGGACTTGAGTAACACTTTATACCAATGGATGTAACAGACATACACAAAACATTTTATCCAAAAGCACCAGAATATTACATAACATACTCTTGAAAATGAGTTGGAGGCATCATGCTTCTCATTTCAAACTATACTACAAAGCATACTAATAAAACCGTATGTTACTGGCATCAAAATAAATGCAAGACCAATGGAATATAATCAGGAGGCCAGAAATAAGCCACACATATATGGTCAACTAGTATTTGACAAGAAAGACAAGAATACTCAGTGTGGAAAGGATAGTCTCTCAGTTAAATGGGATTGGGGAAACTAGAAATTCACATGAAAAGTGTGAAATTGAACCCTTATCTGACACCACTCAAAAAAAAAAAAAAACCCTCAAAATAGACTAAATACTTAAATGTGAGACATAAACTATAAAACTCCTAGAAGAAAACATAGGGTAAAAATTCTTTGATGTTGGTCTTGGCAATATATTTTTTTTGATTATGACACCCAAAGCACAAGAAATAAAAGGAAAATTTAACAAGTGGCAATACATGAAATTAAAATGTTTCTGCACAGCAAAAGAAACAATCAACAAGATGAAAAGGCAACCTGCAGAATGGGAGAAAATATTTGCAAACCATATATCTTATAAGGGGTTAATACCCAAAATTCATAAAAAAACTCATACAAGTTAATACCAAAAATTAATAACCTGATTAAAAAGTGGGCAAAGGACTGAAATAGATATTTTTCCAAAAGAGACATACAAATAGCAAATAGGTCCATGCAAAGGTGCTCAACATCACTAATCATAGGGGAACGCAAATCAAAACCACAATGAGATATCCCCTCACACCTGTTGGAATGGCTATTATATAAAAGATAAGAGATAACGAGTAATGGCAAGGATGTTCGGTAAAGGGAACGGTTGTAGATTGTTGTTGAAAATGTAAATTAATAAAATCATTATGGAAAACAATGTGGACTTTCCTTAAAAAATTAGAAATAGAACTACCATAGGATCCAGCAAATCCATTTCTGGTTATATATCTGAAGGAAATAAATCACTAGATCAGGAGATATCTTCACCCCCATATTCATTGCAGCATTATTCAGAATAGCCAAGATATGGAAACAACCTAAGTGACCAGCAATGGAAGAGCGAATAAAGAAAATTTAGATAGATAGATAGATATATAGATAGATGATAGATAGATAAATAGATTGATCGATTTTTACTCAGTCACTAAAAAGAAGGAAATCTGGCATTTATGACAACATGGATGGACCTTGAGGGCATTAAGCTAAATGAAATAAGTCAGATAGAGAACAACAAATAATGTATGATCTCACTTATAGGTGGAATTTTAAAAAGTCAAACAGAAACGAAGAGTAGATTGGTGGCTGCTATGGGTTGGATGGTGGTTAAAATGAGGAGATTTTTGTCAAAGAAAACAAACCTCCAGTTATAAGATGAATAAGTCCTTGGGATCTAATGTATAGCATGGTGACTATACATAATAACACTGTACCATAGAACTGAAATTTGTTAACAGAGTAGATCTTAAAAATTATCACCACAAAATAAAATGATAACTATGTGAAATGATGGATTGTCAACTAGCCTACTGTGGCAATTATTTTGCAGTATATATGTATACCAAATCATCACATTGTACACCTTAAACTTACACAAAGTTATGTGTCAATGATATGTCAGTAACTCTGGAAAAATACATGAAAATGAAAATCACTTATGAGAAGGAAGAAAAACAATATCTTAGGATTTTTTTCCTCCCAATTTCACATTATTATTTTGGGAACAAAATCTTTACTGAGAACCAGAAGTTTCTCTTACAAAAATCACAAAGAGGGTGTCATGAATTGAGTGATAGATGAAGACAGCAACATCTAGCAAACAAGACACAAGCTATTATCCTCATAAAGAATAAGAGCTCTGCCATCTATGCGGTTTTAAAACAGAGGAAATACATGCATGAAGCAGTTAATTACCAGCATAACAACTAGATATTCAGAATATGGAGATTGGCAGTGAGTACAATCACATAATATGTCACATCAAACACGTCTAGTATTGAAAGAAAATCAATCCTTATTTTGCCCTACCAATAACACCACAGTGAAGTAAACACAAATATTAATAGAAAACAAAGAGCAAGTTTTTCAACAATATAGGACTGTGATTTCAGGATTTATGCTATCTCAGATCAAACTCTAGCTCTGTGATTCCTGGCATGAAATTGCAAGGATTAAAGAAGATGATGCATTTAAGCCTTTATACTTGTAGTCATTCATTAAATGCTAATTATCATCATTATTGAAATAGTTGATAACACTTCAATAATTAACCACTAATATATTTATCAGAAAGGTAAATGTGTAGTTGTAAATGTAATAAAAGAAACAAATAAAATAGTTTTATGGTTCTTTAAAGCCTGTGGAGTTATGGATGATCCCTTGAGAAGGTGTTATTTAGACAAGGATAACATATCAAGGAAGTAGGGTAGGGGCAGGGAGAAGGTATAAAAATAGGCCTAGGGAACTACCTGTGTGGAGACCTTGAGGTTGAAGGGAGATGACATTGCGCGGAATTTTGACAGCTGTGTGTTGAATACTGTTAGTATAGATCGTGCATATATGATACATTAATATATATATATATATAAAGTTATATTTTCAATAAGAGAGGGAATCTTGTTGGTTTTATGCTTGTGAGAGTAGTAATATTATACTCAACAATTAGCACAGATTTTAGCAAAAGCTTTTCTCTCCGTAAATACTGATTGAAATATTATTTTACACATACATGCAAGCACACAAGCACAAACATGTTTATTATTTACAATAAGACTATATGAACATTTAGGGGAAAAATCGTGCATTTGGCTGCTTATTTAAGATGAGCTTTGTTGGGTACTCATGGAAGAGGGAGGTACAGTTAACAGAGGACTCGAGTAAGGTGGTCATTTAGAGATGACTGAGGTAAAAGGGAGTTTCTAAGGAAATATAAATATAATGACAACAAATATAGTATATTTTGACTTTATTTAATATTGTATACAAATTTATATATTCTATTTTGTGCATTGTCCACATATATAAACAAAGCATTACTTGTGGCCTGAATTCGGAAGTATTAAAATTTTAAAATGGCCATATTGGTCAAAAAGAACATTTGTTAGTGGCTGCTGTACAGAAGTAAATGAATTGATCTCTGGGACCAGTTATTACATGGAGTTCTAATGATTCTTTAGCTAGTTTTTGTAGATTATAATTAACCTTTTGAATGTAGTTTAGAGAAGATGAAGTTCTTTGTATCTGTTCATAACTCCTTTTTCTCTCTCATTTTGGGTTAAGTCAACTATTCCTAGGGAGTATTGTTGCATAAAATATATCATTTCTTTGGATAAAGAAAAAACACAGAGATGGGGAATGGAAGAATTTTCACTTTATTTCATTAGATATTGTTTTATATTCCTGACCCGAAATGTTTGGTATGGGCAAACTTATTTTATGTTGTGGTGTTTAAAGTCTCTGTCATCTAAGTGACAGAGACTGTTTTTTATGAAATGAATTTAAAAATTGTTCCTTTAATGATATTACACAGAAATCATCAGCTTTTAGAGAGTCAAAATTGTACATATATAATATTCCTATTAAATTGTTACTTTAAAAAATAAATTTAATATAAGTTTGTGCTTAGGGATTCCATTAATATTTATGTATAGTTTTATAAAAGAATTTTAGTACTTTTGACTGAAGAAAAAGACAATTATGTTTCTAGCCTTTATTCCTTGATATCTGTTTTGTATGAGGCTATTTTGGTAAAATAATATTTTCTTTACCATATGCCAGGATACAGAAAAGGTGGAGGTGTTTATGATGAATAAATTTTGCAAGCAAAATGTTAAGACCTAAACCAAATTTTAAAAAACTCTGAGCATTTTCACTGATATTAAAGCAAACCAAATAATATACCACCCAACATTTTTTTTGTGTGATTCTTATAGATAATAAATAAAGCAGAAATATTTTATAAAGTTCAAATGTTTTAGTAAAATTAGTTCAAAACTTGTTTCTTTAATAAATACAAATATTAAAATATAAATGTTATATATAGCATAAATGTGTTTATAATATGTTTTTGTTTTTTCTGATTGATGCAATTAAATTAAAAATGCAATGAAACATGAAGCATGCTGAACAAATAATGTACACATTTCAAGATATATTATTTTGAGAGTTATTGAAAGCCATTTAAACACTGGTTATATTTGCTTCTACCTTCTGACAAATAGTCAATAAAATTATACTATATTATATTCTTAAAATATTGAAAATATATTATATGGTACCAAGTAGATTCTAGGATGCTTTTTCATATATTTAATTCACTTACTATTTAACTCCTTTATCAATCTGCTAGAAAGGTATTAGTTGTCTCATTTTACATATAATGGAACCAATGTTCAAAGAAGCTCAAAACTGCAAGGCTAGTATGTGGTAAAACTAACACTTGAAGCTACATTTTCTGACAGCCCTGTGCTTCCAAAAGTCACTCACATATTTTATAATATGTTCACAAATACATTACTTTTATATTAGTTTACTTTAGAATACATTAAAAAGTGGAGATTATTTGATATAGTGGATCAGACAATGAGTTTGAGATCTAACAGGTGTCTTCAAATTTACCTCAATTACCTCCAGCTATGTGATCCATAAGTTACATAATTGGGAATAAAAATGAGATACATGTAATTATTTTATTAATTTTATTGCCTATCCAGCTCAGGTGGCAAAAACATAATATAAAATAACTAGGTGACTGTGATTATTTTAAGACTCATTGTATTAGCCTGCTCAGGTTGCCATAACCAGATACAACGGACTGGGTGTCTTAAGCAACAGAAATGTATTTTCTCATGGTTCTGGAGTCTGGGAGTTCAAGATCAAGGTGTCCGCAGGGATGGTTCTCGTGAAACTTTTCTTCCTGGCTTGGAGAAGGCACCTTCTCCCTGAGTCTTCACATGGTTTTTCCTCTGTGTGTGCAGAGAGAGACAGAAAGATCTCTGGTGTCTCTTCCTCTTCTTAGAAGGATAGCAGTTCCACCCTTAAGACCTCATTTCACCTAAATTAACTCCTTAAAGGTCCAATCTTCAAATACATTCTTATTGGGGGTTAGAGCCTTAAAATATGAATTTGTGGAGCACACAATTCAGTACATAACATTTATAGAAAAAATTAGATAAAGAGACCAAATAGGTAACATCATGGACCCAAACAGTATGGTTAACAGATTTGTAAGAAAACATACAAGTGTCTTTATTATAATCTACTCATTCTTTTATTCATTTTTAAAACAAATATTCTTGAGGCATTTGCTATATGCTGAGCCAACTTCTAGTTGCTGGAAATGACAGAGTTCACAGTTAATATTTTATCCTACTTCCCTTGGGTATCATGTGAGGCTAAGTCCATTTCAAGAAAAAAAAAGGAAGAAGAAGCAGATTCAGTTTTTTTTTTAATTTTAATTTTTTTTTTGGTAAAACTTCCATCACATACTTTATTTCCCCCTCAGTAATACTAGCTTTATTGTTTTTATTTAATATGCAATAATTTTTGTCATTAAACAAATAGAAAATCTTATCCCCTCCCCTCATTTTAAACAAAAGAGCAATGAATAAAATTCTAGAGTTCTCTCTACACAGATTAGATTAAAACTTTTTTTTTTTTTAAGTTGGCTTACAAGACAAATCACAAATATCTGACATTAACCAGGATAGGAAGACATGGACAAACATTCTCAAGCATTGTGCGTTTCAGGAAAAGTAGGAATAACTTGTCCAAAGAGCAATTTGATGGTATCTATTAAAAATTTAAACATGCTTTTAACCCAACAATTTCATGTCTAAGAAAACATATTAACTGTAACATTTTGGCTAAGATTTCTAGGGAAAGAAGCAAGATGAGCCACATATTATTCCAATATAAAAGGAACTCAGTTCATCATAGCTGGGCCTTACATCATCCTTAGGAAGTTAAATGGTACGGCTACAATTATAGGTCCCTGATTACTACTGTGGGTAGAGGAATGTGGAGAATTATTTCCACATGGAAAGTTACTATTTTTTATATATTTGTCATGTCTAACTACAAATATAGCCACTGTATGGGTATTACTCTAATTTGATCAAAAAAGTAAAGAGCTATAAAAATTTTTAATTATAATATCTACCTTCCTAAACTGTAGTTCTCACTGTTATTAAATTTCTCTTCTCTTGATGGTTAAAAGAGGCTTTGAGGTTTAAGTATGAGAATAAGATTTTCTATTGTGAACTCTCACTAACAATTTATTACTTTTTAAAAGCTAAAATTCATTAATTTTTAAGAAGTTAATCTCAGGTAAGTAAGAATATGTCTTGAGTATCTCTCTTTTTAGTACAAAAAGAACATTTAGAGGTATAATTTTAGAGAAATTAAAAGGTAGATTAGTGGTTTGTGCTTAGTTCTAAAAAGTGGATGAAGCTCCTCAAATGTTAATTTATTAAATATGTATTTATTGATTACCTACTATGGATTGGGCATGATTATAGGTATGGTTGATATAGTGGTAAAGAGGGAAGAAAGCAGCATTAATTCATGAAACTTTTATCCTAATGGTGGTGGTGGAGGGCAGAGGGATAATAAATGTATAAATAAGTAGGAAACTACTAAGAAGTGTGATAGACAAATGTCACTGTCAAAATTAAGCATGGTGATAGAATAGGACAATATATGGAGTGTCTTTGATTGCATGTTTAAATAAGGTTTGGAATAGGAAGAGGCTTTTAAGATGAGACCTTAGTGACTAGAAGCAGCTTGCCTACAGATCTTGAGAAGGCCTTTTATGGGATATAACTGCCCTAAAGCAGACATGTTACCAAACCAAAGCTTGACCGCACTCACCCACACGCAGTAAAGCCAATCTACTGATACCGTGTTGTGGTGAAGGAAAGTTCAGTGTTTTATAAGGCACCATACAAGGAGTCTGTGACAGCTAGTGCTCAAAGAGCCCAAACTCTCCAATGGGTTTCAGCAAAGCATTTTTAAAAGTAAGGCAAGGGAGGGCAGTCCCAGGGTATGTGATCAGCTCATGCACAACACAATTCTCTGATTGGATGATGGTGAGGTAAAGTAAAAAGGCCATACGTTTTTGCAAATATTTCCTGGCTCTGGCCAGACTCTGGAGGGAATGTGTTACTTTCTTCCACTTGGCAGGGATTTTAGCATCTATATAACAACTCAGGAGAAGTGTATCAGATATTATTATCTAGCTACTTCAGAGAGGAGCTAAAGCAGAGGATATGGGGGGAAGGGTCTGTCCTGGAAAGGCCCCATAAGATCTTGCTCAGTTACAGACACAAGCTTTGTATGATGAAGATAGTAAAGAAAGAAAATGTGTATACAGTAAAGAGAAAAAAAGATGGAGAAGAGGATGGAAATTGTGGGAAAGTCAAGAGTCAATTAAATTAAGACTTTATAGAACAAAATAATGGATTTAGATTTTGTTTTCACTGCAATGGGCAGCCATTGAAGAGTTTTGGCAGGGAATGGAAATGATGTAAGTTGTGTTTTTGTTTTTATTTCTCCTTGGAAACTCTGTGGATGGCTCATGGCAGAAGAGCAAGAGATAAAGTAGGAAAGATCAATTTGGATGACTTTGAAGTGTTCAGTGTGAGAAAAGATCTTTTCTTGGGTTAGTGTTTTCAGCATATATAAATATATGGTAAGAAGCCACACATTTAGAGTGAGTCTGGACAAGGTTTCTCATGGTTTGAGTGTGTGGGGAAATTATGACTCTTAAAAAATGATTTGAGGTGTTACCATTTACTTGATTAAAAAAGTTGTGTGAGAAATAGTGTGTGGGTTGGACATTTGAAATATCAGTAGAAGTTTAGAGGTGAGATAATGCTGGCAACAGAATTCTGGATGTCATCAGAATAGAAATGCTTTTAAAAGCCACATCACTAGATGACATCATCTAGAGAACAAAAGTAGGTAGATAAGAGGCTCAGAACCAAGTCTTGGAACATTATAGGATCCACAGTTTCACTTTTTCATGTATTATTTTCAAATTCAATCTTACAGTATCTGACTTCTTGGATCCAGGCATTCCAAATATAGACCCAGTAAATAGATAGTCCACAGGTCAATAGCATCATCTTGCAGTATTTTCACAACCAGGAAACTTGTCTATACATGTATATGTACACCTAGAGCTTCATTTACAATATGAAATGGCTGCTCTCTGCATTGTCCCTACACAGTTTTGGTAGTTGAACTTCTTAAATGGCAACTCAAGGCTATAAAATAAAAATTTCCAGAAATAACGTTGGAATCTACACAGTCTATTATAACCTAGCCTCAAAAGTCATTGTCAGGTATTAAATTTTGTCCCCCACAAAATTGACATGTTGAAGCCCTAACACCCAATATTACTATTGCCACCACATATTATTGACTTTTTGTTGATATTAAATCTCTCTTCTCTCTTACTTTTATATTTAGATTAATGCTATTGCCTTTATCTGTTAGAACTTTGCCTATAATCACTTGCGATCTTTTGTTAATATAAATCATGGTGATAGGTTTGTGATAATTATTACCCTGTGATGACTTTACATTGGCAGACTCTGAGTTCTATGTATTTACTTTTTTAAAAAAAATTTAGAAATAATTGACATATAACACTGTGAAAGTTTATAGTGTACATGTTTATTTGATACATTTATATATTGCAATGTAATTACCACTTTAGCATTAGCTAACACCTCTATCACATCATATAATTTATGTTTCTTTTTTTGTGGTGGGGACATTTAACATCTAGTCTCTTAGAAACTTTGCTTTAACCATCACATTTATCCCTCCATTTGTTGTTGCAATAGAATGTAAGTGTATCCTGCCCCTAACTAAGACAGAGTTACCCACATAGAAAAAGAAATAAAACCTGCTGGAGAATTTTGTAAAACTAAGTTACTATTATTTGAAATCTCTGGTATCAATCCCATTATGTCTCAATTCAGTCTTGTCAGTTTATTATTTTTTCTTTCTTTTGAAAGAAACTTGGATCCAAGAAGAAGTAAATTCTCAATATATTTAATAAAGCATTTAGCATTAGGATAATGCTTTAGTATCATTAACAAAAATTTAATATTTAAAAAAAATTTCCTGGGTGCTATCAAACTGATGGTAGGCAAATTCTAGAGACTGGACTTTAAGAGAAATAAGGAAGATGTTTCTCTTGGTCTTCCAAGTCTTTTTGTGTCTTCCAGTTTGTTTGTTTGTTTTTTCTGGGAGATATTTTATTTTTTATGTAAGTCATCTGTGGCCTGCTTTTCTGATTATATTTTCACATTACTATTATCTTTAACTGCCTGATAAGAAAAAGAGTCACCTAACAGAGCATTTTTAAATGAAGTTTAGTAAATGATACAGATTTTTTAGATTCCTTCTCTATTTGGAGCCAATCTACACAATAGCCCTTATAGTTTCTAGGACATTTACTAGAGAAATTGCACCCAAATTATGTGCTCTCTAACATATTCCAGAGTCAACCCTAAGAGCCTGATGTATGTTAATTTCTGAAATTCATTGCAGACGTGTTCAAACAAGCCGACAATGAACAAAAATTTGTTTCTTATTATTGGAGAATGAAGAATATTCATTAAAATGAAGCACCCTGTGAATTAAATGGGAAAAAAAGCATATTATATTTTTAACAGGAAGAAAACAACATTGTTTTTCTACATCGAACAGACCCTCAGTGAAAATAGTGAAAATATTATTGCATATTTGGCTTGGCTTGGGTCTATTACCTAAATGGAAAGAAAATGTATTTGTAAAAGATGTTTTGTATACAAAAATTTGCACTTATATATTCTGTAGGTAACATGTACTGTTTAGATTCCATAGAAACAGATGCTATACAAATGCACAGTTCAGTAATTGTTCATGGATCAGGAGTGTTTATGTTCATGATCGGAGTTTTTAAATACAATAAAAACAAGAATCTTTCTCTCTTCCTACCCAGAGTGTTATACATTATCATATGTGGTTCTGCCCTGGCTATAATTACAACAAAGTAATTATATTTTTGGCCCAAACGTTGGTCTAATCAAGGTTGGTAAATGTCCTCACAAAATGCATATAAAGTGAAATTGACTGAATCAAACGTTCTCTCTTTATTAACGTGGTCTACTTGGGCTGTCATACTTTGTTTCTGTTTCTCATATTTTGATAACTTGTCCCTGGGGGACAGCTAGAGGAAATGTTGCTGCGGGAGAAGTGAGTGGTGATAGGAGACTCTATGCAGCACTGGGAATAGAAGACAGAGAAAAGACCATGAATAATTCCTACAGCAGCTAAGAAAGGGTTGAAACTAGAGAATTACACATAAAGTCATCTCAGTTCAAGGACATAGTCAAAAGCTAGAATAAAAGACATAGGTAGCATGGGGCTTAGGAACTGGGGACAGAGGCAGGGTTTATAAAATAATAAGGATAGAGATAAGCTTTGAAGGCTCCAAAGAGTCCCTTTTCTTAACTCTGGGGGAATTATTTTATTGCAGCAGTACTATTTACTCGGCACCTGTATCCTATTGCTGGATGTTTTGTTTAAAGTTCTCACTCCCGCTTTTTAGTCTCTCTCTCCCTGATTTTCCACCTCTAAAATGGTGAGTTCTGAGACTGGCTGGTTCTTTGTGTTTCACCTCCATTCCCAGACTTGTTGACTGTTAGAACTCCCTGTAACAGTTTGCTTGCTTTTTTTCTTGAGTATCACCCCAGCTTCTGATGTCCTACGACTTGTACTCAGACTCAACATGGCCAGAATGGAAAATGAGCTAAATTATTGCTTGCACCAGACATACACATGCATAAACACTCACACCTAGTTCACAGAAATCATTCCTGTGTAGTCCACTTTATGGTCTGCTGTCACCTTCATTTGTCAACCTCCAGGATGAAAGTTTCCCTATATACACGAATACATGCATATAGTTTTCAATCTTCTTTGGAGTCAGTGAGATCTTGGTCTCACCCTTCATCATCTTTTCTTAAAGCATCTGAAGCTGAGTTAAAATGTTAATACAGTGATAGAGGGTGGCTTGCAGCCAGTAAGCAGGTCCTTCAGTTTCCAATGCCTTATTCAAATATACCAGAACCCTGTATCGGACTGTGGGACATCATTACTGACCCTGTCTCTTTCAGGTCTGAGGATCCCTTGATTCAAAAAAAGACAGTCACACTGCTCTATGGCTTGGGGCCAAGGAGTGTTCTCCCTTTGGGTGACTGGGGTTTGGCTCACACAGTTGTGACCTTTTTCTAGGAGTTTACCTTAATCTGGCCATATTACCAAGATAATGTCTCTTAAATTTTTCTCAGGTTTCTACAAAAGATTTAGGGGAGTTTTGCAGGGCGAACAGGTATGAACACAAGAATATATCTAGATTGTTGTTTCACATTCTTCAGTTTGTCACCATCATTGGCATTAAAAACCCAACCCAAGTCTATAAGAACTTGAATACTAGAACACCTCATCTATAATTTTCCCATGGACTTTTTCGCTTTAAAGGAAATCTTCCCAAGAGAGCCAAAGGGCCCTTTTGGCAAGTAAGATTCACTATGTTGAATTCTGAGACTCTGTAGTGTTACCTCTTAATAAATCTAAGGAGTGTGGGAAGGCTTGAGCCCTAAGATGTCCCAACTGTTGCCGTTGCCCTTTGTAAGCATTTCACACCTTGATCCTCCTCTCCCAAGAGAACCAGTGAAAGTTTGATCATGTGCCTGATTTCTGCCCACATTTAGTCTTAAATTCCCTCCTTTTATATTCAATGTAGGTGTACATCTTTATAACTACATCAGAAAAGTGTCCAGATTTTCTGCTTACTTTGGATGGATCTTGATGATAGTTGTTACACATCATGTTAACATCATGTGGTGGACCAGAGGGTGACCTCCAGCAGGCAAGTAGAACTCCCTCCTCATAGGAGAGTGAGCAAAACCAGGACACTTTTAAGCCTTTATTCTGCTTCATGGTGTTTGGTTTGCAACCATTTGTTCAATTTCTCCTCAGCTGTAGGCAATAAAATCGAGGACAATTTATATCCTCGTTGACCATACAACATTTTCACCACTGTCATTGGTTTCCATAGATTTCTCTCAAATCCTCTTGAACAGTTTGCAAAGCTTTCATTCTTCCTCTTCCAGAGACCATGTATCTGTCAGCCTCACATTCATTGCCCAAACTGTCCAAAACTGTGAAGAGTCTAAGATTTACTCCTACTTGTAAACTAATTTATCAGTGCTGTAAATTGAATATACCACTTTTCTTTTCTTGTGTATAGACATGTAATTTTCATGGGTATACAAACTTCTGTAATTTTTTGAAGACATCATATGGATGTCTTCAGCATATAGATTAGAGTGACAGCATATAGATCATAAAGATGACTAAGTTACAACTTGACAGGTTTGTCTCCTTGGCACTGACATGTAAAGAAAAGTAGTTAATATCTTGGTGTTAAACTTATAATTTATATAAATTTGAATAGGAATGCATTGATCTACTTGTTTGCTAAACAATACGTGTTAGGTGGGTTGAATCCCAAAAAAAATAACTTTAATATTGCATTCCTTTAATAGGAAAAGAGTATGGGTCCTATAAAGAAAATAATGTAAAATTTAGTCTTACAATGTATAACTGATGTTACTTGTTCAATAATTTTCTATGAAATAATCATATCTGATATTTTCCCCATAATACCTGCTTATAACTGGTATCTTTTCGCTAGCAAAATGAGTCAATGTATTCAAATTTCTCCATTTTTTGCCATAAAAATAGAAACTTGGTTCTAGGGAATGTGTAACTCTGTATAATATCATTTTTGGACAACTGATTAGAAAGGACCCACTTTATTTGATGAGCTGTCTATCTGGTGCTATGCTCATGGAAGCAGAACAGTTTCATCAGAGGCATTCATAAGACATGTTACCCTTTGGTATCTGAAGGTGAACATATAATAGGTCTGCCTTCGTATAAACAGTTCAGAAATCATCTAGTGAGGGAACCAATTACTCACTTGAAGACATCTTACCTAATTAAATCCTACATAAGAATTTTCCAAGGTATTACTTTTGGGAAATGAAATGCTTCTTTAGTGTATTATTCTTTGTTTCTTAAATGAAGAAAGTTAGACTCAAAAGACACTTGGTAATGAATATAGAAGATGAATGCAGTGCGCTGAGTTGAGTTTGCATTATGTTGTTTACTTTCTTACCAGAGCAAGTTTTGCTGAAATAAGCATGTTTGTATTTTCCAAAGTAGAGAATGTTAGGTCACTGAATCTCTTAAATGAACATACAGAAGATGAGTTAACATTGCAAAACAACTGTTAAAGTTTGTTACATTATTAATATAGATATTTCTTTATTTTTATCTTATGGAAATGCAGAAAATTTAGTATCAAAATAACTGACACTTGGAGCTATCGTTAAAGAGGTGGCTGACTTCCTAAAATATCTGATTCCATTTCAATGTCCTTTGACAACTCTTGTCTCAGATTCAACATATGGTATAAATAATCATTTTATAGGAGGAAGTAGCCAGAGAAACAGAAACAACACTGAAATGAGTAAAAGGCCAAAAATATATTAATTCAAGAAATACCAATATGTTAATGAATATACACAGGTCTCTTCTTTTGTTTAGCAGAATTTAGATTAATATCTGTGATTCACTTGTTCTGGAAAGTATATTTTAGAATATTATTTTATGAGATTTTGAGGAGACAACAGCTACTAACAATATCAATTGTTTATGAAAACACGTTATGGTTAGGTAGCTATCACTTTTAAGGAGCTTGGTAAAAATTTTTACTATATTTTGGATATAAAAATGTTCTCTAGAGAATTATTATTTTATTATGATATTGTCTTCTCTCATTTGAATGTAATAAATCTAAATTTGATCTTCTAATGCAAAGAATGTTGATAGAACTTTTGGCTAAGCATGTTTATGAATTCAGCCTACAATATGCTGTATAATAAGTGGTCACTGATCAAGTGTTCTTGAGAAGAGACATTTTTGGAATAAGGGAAGGAAATCTACAGGGGGAAAAATAAGTACTATTGGATGCTTACTAAGTGTAGGTGTTCTTGCATGAGAAGGGTCTATTAAAATAAACCTGTGGTTAATGGATATAATTCTTATTTTAATAGGTAAACAATTCCATACTCAATAAAAGTAATGAGGATGCATTTTACGCTTTCTCTACGGATTGAGAATGGACAGCGCCATTACAGGTTCTGGGCTGGTAACAATCATTTGTCAAAATGAAAGCACTCAAATGTGCAGCTCAATAGCCATTACTTTATAATTAACCACTTGTTTCTTCATTAGCAGTTTACAAAACATTTTACTAGTATATTATATTTTACTAGTCAATTACATGGAATATTTTCTATTATTCTTTTGTTATTAGTATTAAGCACTGTGAAAATATATTAAACACCTGGATAATATTAGTATTTCAATCTAAGTTATCTCAATTTCTGCAGTTATATTTTAGCAAAATGTGTTTCACAGCAAAAAGAAACTTGATTTTGGAATTTAGCTTGAGATGAAGATTTGACCCTTAACCTAAATCATGGCTGACATATTGAATTAACTTGGCTATCATCTAGCTATCAAAAGGTAGCTAATAAAATAGCTAATGCAATGCTTATTTATTCACCACATATTTATTGAGGGCTTATTATATGTCAGAAACCATCCCAGACACAGCCCATGGAGCAGGGACCAAAGAGACAGAAATTCCTTCTCTCACATGAGTCAAGAAAAGATCTACTGAAAGAAGAAACTTTAGCTAAAACCTGAAGGAGGTAAACACTTGAGCCACATGGCTATGTGGGAGGGGAGTTTTCATGTTCAAGGAAAAATAAGCACAAATCCATGAGGCATAAATATGCCTGTGGTGTACAAGCATGGAGTCAGTGTGGCTTCTACAAATGCAAGAAAGGGAGACAGTATTAGTGGGTATAATTTAAAAGACATAACACGGATCAGCTCATAAAGGGCTTTGTGCATAACTGTAAGGACTTTGTTTACTATGATAGGCTGGGAAACCATTGGATGGTTTTGAGAGATAAGGTATGTCTTCTGCTTTAACTGAATAATTCTTGCTATTGGGAAAGAATACACTGAATGGAGGATGAGGGCAGAACAGAGAGACCAATTAGTGGGCAATTGAAATAAAGGTGATGACAGCATGAAGCAGGGTGGTAGAAGTGGAAATGATTACATATGGGCACATTTTCAAAATATGTAAAGGCAGCGTCAATAAGACTTGCTGACATCTGAGACATGAAATAAGAGATAAAGAGAAGAGACAAGGAAGCTAAATGTTTCTTGTTTCTGCATTAATTTTCAGCTATTTTAAGTGATGTATTCAAACTCCTGGAAGTCGTATTATGTCACATTCCTACAAGTTATCCTAGATCTTTGTGGTGCCAAGTTCTGAAGAGGATTATCTTAAATATGTGTGGTAAGGAGTCTAAGAGGGCTGAAGAGCCATGATCACTTCTTTGACTAAGTCTCTGTTTCTCCTCTTTAAGTGTGTCCTCTCAAAGTGTGCTTGAGAACTCATCAGCCTCCCCCTTTCTCCCAAGAAAATTCTAATTATTATGGAAGACTTAATAAAAAACACGTATTCATCTTTATCTACCAGGATATACCTCTTATTCTTTATCTTTATTTACTTATCTTTAGTTAAAGACTTACATCATGCTTACAAAATGCCAAGTACTGTATCTAATTTACATACACACTTTATCACTCATTTAGTTTTTACAGCAACTCTTAAGGTAAGCACAGTAATGATCCTTAATTTACAAATTCTAAAACAGGCACAGGAGACTTGAATGACTTTGAATCAGTCAGGATTCAAAGGTTTTGGGAAAGTCCATGCTGTTATCTACTCTCTAAATACCTTATGCTGCTTTGTACCTATTACAATTATTTAGAAAATCTCCTGAGAATCCCACACATTTCAATAAACCGTGACAAATAAAACTTACATAAGAAACAGCATATAAGCATGTTTTTAAAATAAAAAGTAAAATTTGGAAGTTTATAATAGAACACCTATAATTTTACATTCTGCCCCTCATGGCTTGATTGGAATTAATATGAAAAAGAGTATTTTTTTTTGATATTTTATATCCTAAACCAACAATTTAAAAATGCTTCTGAAATACATACATTCAGTTATCAGTTCAATGGCCATATAACTGGAACAAACTGGAACAATTTTGAGAATGAAACGAAATGGTATTGATAATTATTCTGGGACAGCAACTATAGATAAGGATTGTCCTGAGCAAACTTGGTTATCCAGTCACCTTAGTTATGGATCTATGTGTATATAATAGAATGACTTTATTTCTTTGACATAAACTGATAGATTCTCTAATTAAAATAATTCATTTAGGTTTTCTAATACTATACATTACTTTTTTGGAAATATGCCTTTCAATTTACAAAGGTAAAAATCTGTTACTCTAGTAAATTAATATCTATAATTGTAAGTTGTTCCTGATTGGTCAGGTTTCCTATTGTAATTGCATTCATTATTCAATCACTGGGTCATGAATATAAACAAATCTACGGGGCATCACATTGCAAAATAAGAAAATGATCTCCATATTTGAAAATCATGATTTCAAGGTCCCTTTATGTTTGTTTTCTAAAATTGTCTCCTCTTTTCCCAATGTTTACATTAAAGCAGAGTACTCTTAGCACAGCCCTGTGGCTCTAGGTAAAATAGTATAGCTATGTAAATAGATGTGTTGTTTTTCTTTTCTTTTCTTAGCAGCATGATCTCCAAACTCTGACAGGCACTTTTCCCCTCACTGCCTTTCCTGGAGAGTAGCATGTTCCAGTACTTAAAGCCTGACTCTGATCATGATATTCCCCTGCTCTAATGGATTCCTAACAAGTAAAATACAAAGTATGACTTCTTACCCTGATTTCAGGGTATTAATTTACTCATGTTCATTGATTTCAAGATACATATTTTCTACCACTTTAGCATCTGTGAACCTAAGAAGAAAATCACAAAGTTTGTAGGACAGCAGTTGTGGTGATACACTGCAAATTTCCTGACTGCTCTTACTAAATTTCATTATATCTGCTCCTATGTCAGCATTTCTATTATCTGTATATCTATAACAAAATAAACTTTTCAATTAATATGACACACTAAGTGATAGAAAGTTATTGTGTCATACTTTATTTGGAAACATGATTTTTGTTTAAAAATGTATGTAAATCAATGATGCCTCTTACAGTCTACGTCTTAAATTTGATGGAATATAAAACTTGTAGAATTTATTTCAAAATGTTTTTGTTCATTTACCTCATACCGATGAAATATTATCTTACCTTATAAATATTACCAGTAACAATATCACGTCACATGCTACTTTATATGATGCACTGGGAATAACACAGCATAATTTCTGTGGTGTATATTAGACAAAGCCAAATTGATGGGAATTCTATGCAATAATTGACTAATAATGTTCAATAATTTCAGAGTCATGAAAGACGAATTGTGGAACTGTCCTAGATTGGAGGAAAATATGGAGACATGACAACTAAATGCAATATGTGATCCTGAGTTGTATTCTAGGACTAAAAAGGGAACTTAATGGTACAGTTGGTGAAGTTTGAATATAATGTCTAGATTGATTAACAGTATTACATGTATTACAGTATTACAAATTAACAATGTTAATTTGTTCTTTTTGATAATTGTACTTTGGTTTTGTAAGTATTGTCACATGGGGAAGCTGGATACATAAATGGACTCTGTACTAATTTTGCAACTTTTTTGTATGTATGAAATTATTTCAAAATGAAAAGTTAAAAAATAAAAATATATAAAGTAAAATAAATTTCATTTAAGGTGAAAGAAAGAGAAACTAAACTTTAGAAAGAGATAGTTGTACATCAACTGTTTGGTTTCATTGATTGAATTGGGAAAGTAGAGAATGTGGAGATGATGGACTTAGGCGAGGAAATAATTGAATAAGCAGAATATGTGGCCATACACACAGTGACATGTCCTGAGTATGTGAATTTGTGAGTGGCTACTATACATCAGGTACTGTTCATGTTACTAGGATTGAATAAATAATCATGTGAATCAATGAAAGACTTTAATTCATACATTCATTTAAATTGCTGTACATTTTTGTTAACATGCAAAAATAAGTACTTTGAAAATACCCAGTATTTCTCCTTTAATCCTATTTAAAGAGGAATTTTGAAGATTAACTTCTAAGAGGGAACACTGTCAAGAGGTAGTTGAACACTTACACATATCATTTAAAACATTTCTTAGGGCTATGATAAGCTAGACCTTGTGAAAGATGATCACACTAAATATGATACAGACACAGAACCAATTTTCCATGGTGAATTAAGAATATAAACAAAAGAGCTCAATAAATATAAGTAAATTAAGCCTAGATGGGACACGAAGATGTAACTAAAAAGACAAGGAAGTTAAAAATGAAGATATTTTTGGAAGGGTTGAGAATTCAAGGTTGACAATTATTGATACTTTGAATTCTTTGAAAATATTTTTCCATTATTATTTGGATTCCACTGTTACTGTTGAAATGTTAGCTGTAAGCCCTAATATTGTTACTTTGCAGGTAAAATCCCTTTTATGCCCCCATCCCTGGTCCTGCACCCCAGCTTTTGCCTGTTTTTAAACTTTTCTCTATACTTTGGTGTTTAACAGTTGTGCAATGTATTTTTGTTTGTTTGTTTTGTTTTGTTTTGAAGTCTGGTGTTCTTTTAATGTCTTACTTAGGATTTATTGTATTTCTTTTATATGTGGCTTTATATTATTTCCAGTTTTTGTTGATTCTCAGACATAACCTCTTCAATTGTTGCTTCTTAATAATACTCTCTCACCTCTCCTTCTTTAATTAAACATATGTTAGAATTTTTCATCATATTACATGTGCTCTTTCACTCTATTCTACATTTTCCTTTTATTTCTTGTGCTTTTCTCTAGATATTTACTTTTGACATACTTTTCTGTTCATTAACCTTATCTTCACCTCTGTCTAATCTGCTGTTACAAACATACACTGAGTTTTCATGTTGAATTTTTTTTTTGGTTACGGAATAAATATTGGTTTATTTTTTATAAACATATTTTGCAAAATCTGTACTTAACATCTGTTTCCTTTAGGTCTATGTTTCTTAATGGTTTGCAATATTTTCTGATCTTTCTGGTTTGTCTGATAACTTCTGATTCAGTGCTTGATTGTATGTGAAAATTATAGAGAAATGGAGATTAAAAACAATGTTTATTTTTATCAAGAAATATACACTTCTGTTACTAAGAGGCAATAAATAATCTCATATCTGCCTTAATTCAATCAGGGGTTGAGCTATTTCCAAGGGGGAATTTAGTATATGAGGAAACTGATTTTTATCATACTCACCCTTGCTTATAGTGTGCATGGGTCAGGACCTCAGCTGATATTCTGTAGTTTACCAAAACACATATGCTTTTTGTGTCCTTAACTCCATTGTTTTGTGTCTCCAGTATCATGTATACACTTAAAGCTCTGCTTAGTTTCTCACCTTCTTGTTCATCACTTGAAATTGACAATTTCTTAAGAGAAGTGGCCCTATTATCCCTTCTCCTTTATCACCATTTTAGAAATCCTCTCAGCCTGGGCAGTGATTTAATGTCTCAGTCTTTACATGCATTTATTTCTAAAACACCAAAATGAAAATAAGTAAATAAAAATTATTTTATGATTGCTGAGTCTCTCCCTCTCTTATTACTCTCTCTCTCTCTCTCTCTCTCATATACACGCATGCATGCACACACATATGAAACATTTTTGAACATGTACTGGTCTCTATGGATCAAGAGAGGTATAAAATATCTTCTCTGCCACTGATGTGTTCAGATTTGAATAGACACAAACACACATGCACACATACATCTATAATATTATATATAATATAATATATATTTGCATTATCTCAATTTTCATATGGTCATTATAATATTTTACCAACCACACAACTACATTTTATGCTTTCAAAATTGTTCTGTTTCTCCAATTTAACTTTTTTCTTAAATATAACATTTATAAAGTCATTTATATCTATACAGTGTAAACTTGCTACCCTGAATGATTTTACATATGAAATATATAGTAGTAAATATTATATAAAATATAATAGTAGATGGAACTGTTATAAATAAATCTTCTAGTATGTCTTGGACATAACTTTTAGACATATTTTTAAAGATCCACTTCAAGTTGTACTTGTTCAGTAATGACTTTTTCCAGCTTTTGAATCATATTATGCAATTGTTTTAATGCTTTTGGTGCTTATTATCACAACTATTTGTTCTATAATTTGCTTTGCTACCGGATCCATGAACCATGATTTAATGTTATAATTATCCCTTCAGATCCTAGAACAGCATCGGCTAATACTAGAAGGAGTTTAATTATTACTTGCTGGTTGTTGGTGGATAATACTATAGTACAGCTTCATAATAACCTGTCAGGAATTTTACCTTCTTTTACTATCTACATATAATCATTTTATACTAAGTCATTATAAAAAATTTCTTCCATGATCGGTTATCTTATATATATACCTACACAATAGCATCTCATGTTCATTTTCAAACTTATGGTACTAAGTCCACAAGTCAATGCGGTATACTATACTGCTAAAATTAAATATCTCACAGTGTTCTTCATTTATTCAAAAACGTAGAATAATCTATTACATTGTATTAATGCACTTATTTAACAAAAATATTGAAAATGTACCTTGTGATGGGTGCTTTATTCAAAGCACTTGCTATACATCTGTGAATGGAACAAAAAGGGCTACCTTTGTGGTGCTTATATTCTAGTTGAATAAAGGAAACATTAAACAATTAACACGGGAAGAGTAAATTATTTTGAATGATATAGAAAAATATAAAATGGTAAGTAGGGTCAGTATGGGTGTGGAGATGTACGATATAGAAATTTTAAAATAGGAAGGGTAAAACATATTGAAAAGCTGTATTAGCTTCTGAGGGTTGCTGTAACCAAGTCACACAAACTGTGTGACCTAAATAACAGAAATTTATTATGTCACATTTCTGGAGGCTAGAATTCTGAGATATAGGTGTTGGCAGGGTTGATTTCTTCCAAGGGCTCTAAGGGAGATTCTGCTCAATGCTTTTCCCTTGGCTTTTGATGGCTGATGACAATCTTTGGTATTCTTGGCTTGCAGATGCATCGATCTCTACCTCCATGTGGTGTTCTCCCTATATTTCCTCACATAGTCTTCCTTCTGACATGTCTGTCTCTAAATTTCCCCTTTTATAAGGATACCAGTCATGTCGGATTAGGGGCCACTCTACTCCAGTATGACCTCATCTTAACTAATTGTATCTGCCCTGACTCTTTACAAATATTGTAGCATTCTGAGGCATTGGGACTTAGGACTTAATGTAAATTTTGGGTGGAACACACAGAAGCTGATTTTTGAACAATGTCTCAAATAAAATGAAGGAGTGAGCCATGTTGATAAAGGGAAAAGAGCTTTCTATTCAGAGGAAAAAGTCAGTGTAGTGACCCCACAGTGGAACTGTACCTGATGTGTTCTAGAAACTCCATGGAAGCCAGTGTGTAGGGTAAAGGAATGGGAGACTGAAAGGAGGTGAGCTTAGAAAAGAGACCCAGAACCAGATGGGTAGGACCTGGCAAGCCATGGGAGAGTGTTTGTGTTTCCCCTGAATGCAATGGGGAATCACTGCAGGTTTTCAGCTGAGAAGTAATAGGATCTGACTTAGGTTTAACAGCATCACTCTTCATTAGCACTATTTGGGAGGGCAAAAGAGGAAATAGGAAACCAGTTAAGAGGCTACAGTAGTAACCCAGGTAAGAGATGATGGTGACTTGGGACAGATGTGTAGTGAAGACACATGGCTCCATTCTGGATATATTTTGAAATTTATAAGATATACTGTTCAGTGTTATGTTCATGTGTGGCTGAACCACACTGACTCCATTTTATTAGCTCCATCTTAGGCCCAAATTCCTATCCCCTCCCCTTTCTGCACGACTGAGCTTTAGCCTACTCAAAAGAATGCCCCCAAGCCAGATAAGTTCCCTATCAAATTTTACCCTTGCCTTCATATGATATGAAAACTAGAAGAATGCCTTTTGCTGACAGAGATGGTTAATGGTTCATGAGGAATACATGACATGCCTGGGGGGAGGAAAAGCACCCTGGTTCCAGTCAGTGTAGACATGCTTCTCCCTTAGTAGTCAGATTCTATTTTTAGCTTTGGCCCCTTTAAATCTCCCTGTACCCCTTTTGGCCATAGAATGCAGCTGCAAATGCCTTTCGATTGTCCTCCACCCTATCCTGCCTATATGTAAGTTACTCACAATAAACCTCATAATTGCACTTCATAGAGTTGCCTGCTTCATTTTTCGGTCTCAAAGTTTCTTCCCAGTTCAGAGGATATTATTAAATATCTCTACCATCTAACAATTCAACTGTATGTATGTGGGGCTTGAAATAAAAAGAAGAAGCAAAGATGATTCCTGAAATTAGAACAGAATTTCTCTCCTAGGGGATTTTTAAAAATATTTTTTTAATATTAAAAAAATATTGGTTACAGATACAAATGCATTCACTTTTTACCCCTAAATACCCTCTCTGCAAATAAAGTATGCAAGGACTTTTATTTAAACTAGAAACAATCTTCAAACCTGATTTTCTTTTATGACATGTCAGTTTATCTGCAGACAGGATCTTCTCTCCATTCATGTTAAGACTTTGCATTCAATAAAATGAAGCATTTCTCATTGTTGTATTTCTCTGTTAGATATTATAGGATACTTTGTATAAAGCTCCCAATATAAAAATAAATTGAATTGGTTATAGCCTTTATCACAGAGGATAATTGTTACCAAAAAGAAAATCAGCAGATAATTATGTTTGCATCCCTATTTTCAAAGTGGCATGCATGGAATTTTCTGTGGGAACAATGAATATACAAACTATCATAACAGTTCAGATCTCTGTTATAACTTTTACTTTTTATTACCTTTACTTTGGCTTCAAATAAAATTATCCTTTGTCCCATATTAATAAAGATTAAGATTTATTTTTTTAAAATAAACTATTGCTTACAAATAGTTTTCTCATCTTTTTTCATATGAATAGAATAACCTTGGATATACAATTTGAAAAGTATTAAAAGGACAAGTATTAAAATAATCACTTTATATTTGGACAGTGTTTGGTTCCCTAAGGCTGTCACAACAAAATACTACAAAGTGGGTAGGTTAAAGCAATGAAATGTATTGTCTCATAGTTCTAGAGTCTGGAAGTCCAAAATCAAGGTGTCAGCAGGGTCATGCTACCTTGAAATCCATAGAGGAGAATCCCTCCTTGCCTCTTCTTAGCTTCTGTTGGTTTGCTGGCCATCCTTAGCTTTCCTTGGTTTGCAGCTGCAACACTGCAATCTCTGCCTCTATTGTCACATGGCAAGGCCTCTTGTGTGTCTGTCTTCATATCTTCTTCCCTCTTTTTATAAGGACCCCAGTCATATTGAATTAAGGACCCATTCTACTCCAATATGAATTCATATTAGCTTATCTAATTATATCTGTAATGACCCTGATCTCGCTGCCTTGGCCAGTAGTGGCTTGAAGCAGGATATCAGTTCCCCAACCAGAGATTGAAGTCGGCGGCGGCGGTGAGAGCACTGAATCCTAACCACTAGGCCACGAGGGCCAGTGGCTAGTGACAAGGCCCTGGCTTGTCTTCTTTGTAAATATGAATTTCAACAAAGAGACAGAAAGTGGTGAAACAAGTGAAGTGTTTATTAGGAGGAAAATAAGTACATGTGAATAGGCACACATGGGCAGGCTCAGAGAGCCGCGCCTTAGTGGTAGTTTAAGTTACTTATGTGGGACACTTCTTCCGTGTTTCCTCTGGCCAATCATCTTGCTTTGCCTGGCTCTGAGTCCATATTTGGTATAACTCAGTGTCCTCCCCTGTGTGCACGCTTATCTCTTAGCCATGATGGATTCCAGCGCAGAGGCCTGTGGGAAGGTTGACATCACCTATTATGGGGTGCTGTCTCCTCCCTTTTTGACCCCTGAGGAGCCCTTCTGTGCATGGGTAGTCAGGAAGGCCTCCTTGACCTCAAGAATGAGAAATATGTGGTCTCTTTATCTTTTATCTGGGCGGGACTCAGCTCCTCTCGGCCTCTGCTATTACCTTTTTCTTGAAGTATCTATCCACAGGGGACAGACTTCAGCTGCTCAGCCTGGGGACCATCTATCTTCTGCCTCAACCCCATTTCCAAGTAAGGTCACAGTCTGAGGTACTAGGAATTATGGCTTCAATTTATCATTGGAGGGGACACAATTCAACCTATAACAGGCAGCATATGCCTTTTCTCTGCAGACTGTAAATCCATTTCTTCTAATACAAGTTTTATTAGCCATACTATGACTTCATTAACAAGAAAAAACCCTAATTATTTTAACATTTGTTGAAACAAAGTCAATACAAATTCATTATGTAAGAGGCTTACATTTGTCTAAAAAAATGGATTGACCTGATATTTTTGAAGTTCATTTTTTTCAATAAAACTTTTGAGATATGATCTTAAATGAACGTGCACACTGAGAGGTAGGACTTTATATGAGTCAGTGTTCTCCAGATAAGCAGAATTATTAAAATGTATATATAGTGAGAAAGAGATTTATCATAAGAAATTGGCTTACATGATACGGAAGCTGAAAAGTCCCAAGATCTGCAGGATAAATTGGAAGGTAGGATCTCCCTGGCGGTCCAGTGGTTAAGAGTCTGCACTTCCACTGCAGGGTGTGTGAGATCAATCCATCAGTGCGGACCTAAGATCCCACATGCTGTGTGGTGCAGAAAAAAAAAATTGGCAAGGTAGAACCCAGAAGAGCTTATGATGTAGCTCTAGTCAGAGTCTGAAGGCCTGAGAACCAGGAGAACTGATGGTGTAGTTCTAGCCTGAAGACTGGGAGGCTCAAGATTTGGGAAAAGCTGATGTTCCAGTCAAAATGATGTCCCAGTTAGAAGAGAATCAAACGGAAAGAATTCTCATTTACTCAGGGAGGGTCAGTTTTGTTCTCTTCAGACCTTCAACTGATTGTTTGAGGCTCACACACATTAGGGAGAGCAATTAGCTTTACTCAGTCTACCAATTTTAATGCTAATCTTATCAAAAAACACCCTCACAGAAACATCCAGAATAATGTTTGACCAAACATCTGGGAACTCCATGGCTGAGCTGACACATAAAATTAATCACCACAGATTTTATTAATTTTTCAAATGAGAATTAAAGTAGCATTGCCGTGGAAAGATGTTGACTTCTGCTCTTTGGCACTCTGATTGAAGGATGGGTAAAAAATTAACGATGAATATAATCTTCACCTATTGATTACCTACTGTATTTTCCAAAATGTTTTCCATAGTGGTTATATTTATATTCCCACCAACAGTGTACAAGGGTTCCCTTTTCTCTGTGTCCCCACTCACATTTGTAATTTGTGGTCTTTTTGATGATAGCTAGTCTGACAGGTGTGAGGTGATATCTCACTGTGGTTTTGATTTGCATTTCTCTGATGATTAATGATGTTGAGTATCTTTTCATGTGCCTGTTAGCCATCTGTACATCTTCTTTGAAAAATTGTCTATTCAAGTCTCTGTCCACTTTTTAATCAAGTTGTTTGTCTTTTCGATATTGAATTGTATGATTTGTTTATATATTTTGGATATTAACCCTTATAGATCATATCATTTGCAATTTCCATCAACAGATGAATGGATAAAGAAGATGTGATATATATATATATATATATATATATATATATATATATATATATATATATATATATATATATGCATATGCCTTCAATTTAATTGTTTGGTTGTAAAAAAAAAAATGTCAAAAACAGGACAGAACCTGTTAACGTAGACTATAGTATTACTCTCTATTGGTTATTGATCACTTATTTCAAAATTAATGTAATTTGAACATTTATAGAAAGAAGTTCTCTCTTCTACCAAATGTCTATTTTTTAATCTTTATTTTAAATGAGGACCTAATTACTGCCTGTCAAAGGTGCCCAGGTGTCTCTGTCTAGCCCTGACATAAAGCTTTAATGACAGGCGGTTCCTAATTAGATTAAGGCCATTTTCCTGAGTTTTCACTGAGCTGTTTCCAATTTCTATGCACTTGCTTTCTGTTGAGATCCATTATCCGGAGAGAGGATCATTTCTGAATACAAAATTTACTTTTCTTACACCTTGATGTTTAAGCTATTTATCACTTCCATTTATTTTCTTTATTTGTTTCCCACATTTGAGACCCCGTTTATGGCTTTTATTTATCCTGTTTCAGAAGTTATAAGAAATTAATTCAAGCTTATTGTCTTTAATATAATAATATTTCATCCTCTGTTTATGTTTAAAACCAGGACTGTTTTTTTTTTTTCATCCTGCCTTGCAAACGTCTGGCAAAGTCTGTGCCCTTATTTTACGTGGCAGACCACCACTTTTCAATCCGTCAAGCACCAAACTTAGATAAAATAGAAAAAGGAACCAATCATGTGCAGAAATAAGATATGCATCACCATGGATCTGAATCAGATTGCAACACATAGTTGTGCTTGGACCTGGAACAGCAGGACCGCTGGGCCCCAGGACAGAAACTAGGAGATACAACGGAGATTTTAAATCATTTGGTTTGACGTCCCATGAAGCTCTCTCAGCTGGACCTAGAGGTGCAGTGTGAATCCTGGACCTTAAAAACAAATGCTAGTCTCATGACCACTGAGAGGCTGGCGCATCCACTGAGCTCTTCCTAGGATGCTAGAGGGAGTAAGGATCTGGGGCAACTTGGCCTTGCCTACGTCATCTGCCAACATGGTCACTAGATCTGCAGAATCCCCAGTGATAAGATCCTCAGCACACCAGGCTAATATCTGGTGCTATAGTGGGGAGCTGGGAGTTTGGATAGAATAAGCAGACATAGAAGCATGATTGTAGAGGAAGGAAAACACATATGCTCCCCCCACAGAACTACTATTCATTTTTAGCACTACAATAAAGCATTCTATGTATTTATCATTTTATATGTTTGATTTTAGCATTCTGTTATATAAGAGGAAGTACTATATTATATAAATGAAGATTTCTAATGATTTTTGAAAATACCTTACAAATATAAAATAATGTATTAGAGAAAATAATGCATGTACACATTAATGCTTATTCAGAAAATATTTGAATATTGTTTTTTATTTAGTTTTTGATATCTTGCCTGCTTATAAGTGAACAAAACAACAACTTTTTGCTTGTACTGAACTTTTATTTGGGAGGGTTTTAAATTAAATTTCTTATTAGTGCTATATACAAAGAGAGAATCATTAATATGGCTTAGTATTATGCTGATGAAATCTCAACCTATAGAGAAATAATTCATAGAAAAGCAATTCTTAAGGCACATTATTCTTAGGCAAAAATTTTCTCTTATACCAAAGTGAAAACACTTTATCTGTTTTTTTAATTCACTTTCACTATATACACCATTTTAGATGATATATTAATGTCTTCTGAGAATAAGAAAAAACTTTAAAACTTAGGTTTATCTTGCAAATGTTTGCCTAGAACTATATATATGATAATAAGGTTTATATTCACTGAATATTTAATTTGCTTTGATAGCATCAACTTTTATTTGCTTTTGTCTATAATGACAAATATTATTGTCAACAGTGTTTCCTTTTTGGTAAACATTTTAGTACATGTATCTAGAACTACTGTATTTTTACTCTGACATTAGTCATTGACTTTCAAATATATCTGCCTTTCCCAAACCAAACACTGAATCCCACTCAGAGTAGTACTGTGACACAAGGTTGTTTGAAATTTTTAAAGGATTCTATTAAACGACTGAGTTAAATTAATTTAAAGGATAAAATTAAAATATTATTTAAATTATTTGAGGGAAACACAGTGGCATCTATTGGAAGCTGCGAAAACTGCTAGCACAAAGTAATTTATAGTTTAAACATCAGATCACTAAATTTCTTTCGATGGCATCTTACCATTGTGAAACTGAGTTTTCAGTGATGACTAAGACAAAACGGAGAAAAACAATGTAGAAAAGAAAACAAAGGTGACATCATCCAATGAGTTGGAAGTTTACTGATAATTGTTAAGAATACTTTTTAAGCTGTTAGGCTTAACTAATATAAATGCAACTTTTAGAATTCCCTTTGGCCCAGTGTTGCTTTGAAAAAAAAGTTAAATACTAAAGAATGCCTTGAACAGAGAAGATTTGGGAACGTGCAAAATATACAGAATGTCATTCGTAAAGTAAATGGATTTTTAATAGATTTTTGTTTTCCATTCAATCCAAAATAAAAATAAAACATTTCCTTAATGTTGTTAGTGGCTGCTACTACATTTAAATCCAATAAATATCCCTTTTAAAATAAATTGACAGCACATATACACACAACTGTGATGAGATTTCTATAGATAGATACTGTGTGATAAGAGCTGTATATCCCATAGTCACACACATGCACACACACACACACGCACACACACACAGAATGATTCGATACCAGTTGTGGCCTCTTGGACTCCAAGACAATGGAGAAATAAGGCGTGCCCAGGAAAATATCGCGCTATATACAAAACTAAGTAGGTAAAGATAATTATAAACACAAAAATATTTTTTTTCTGGTTCTGCTCCTACATGCTTTATGGGGATTAGACCCCCCACCAACATATCTCAAATAATCCAGAAAATTCCGGGAATTGGAATCTCCTCATACATCAGTCTCTGTAGGCATTGTGTAGCAAGTATCAATTTCCTCCCCGATTCCACCTGGGGTTTTCTATGCCTGGAGTAACTGCTAAGGCACTTATATCTGACAAGGTGGGCGCTCCACAGTGTTACTGGTGCCTGAAACTGGCACTGATGTCTGCTGAGGGCAGTCTCTCTGGAAGCCCTAAAAGCACTAGCATGATTGCCAGTCTTACCAGGGTCAACAGCTGAAATGTGCATTCACCTTGACTCTCAAAAAGTCCCATGATGATGCTAATAATATCTGTTTTTTAACAGTGTCTTGTGCATTAAATGCAAACCCATTTCTCTAAGGCTGAGATGCAAGGGCACTTGGTATAAGCTGAAAGGAAACTTGAGTAATGAGCCCTCTATTAAGTATGACTCTCCAAAGCCAAGCTGTATCTTTACCTCTGATGCATATCTTAGTGCTCAACTGCTTTTCCCTTGAGATGAAACGTTTTCTGGAATGATCTCTATCTCTCTCTTTCTTTTTCTGCCTCTGTCTTTTTCTCTCTCTCTCATATATATATACATACATATAAATATACATATACAAGAATATATATGTTCATAGCTCTCTGGGCAAATACAAAATACCTATATAGCATGCCTGTGTCTCAGAGTACTTTTATCTCAAGATTGCATTTAGGCATACATGTACACACATGGACATATATATACATAGATACATATATGTACATATTTTTAAGTTCGAAAACAAATCACTCTACATTTTTGACAGTCTGTGAATGTGAAGATGTGTGTTTGTGGGAAGGATTCTGTCTTGCTTCATTACTAGGCATCAGGCAGGCTGCCTGCTCTCTCTCAGGCTCAGTACTTCTGTCCTGAGGACCCTCATAATGGAGTGTTCAGTTAGGGAAACATGTAAAAGCACATGTGAGGTTGTAGTTATGAAGAAGAAACATCGCTTGTCCTTATTCTAAGAAGTAGAATAATTTATTCATGAAAAATAAAAATTTACAAGCCAACAACTTTAAAAGAAAATAATAGAAATGTGTTTTTTACCTGAGAATAACATTTTGAGAATGATTAAATTTAAAAAGAGATTGTAAACCTTTACTGGTGTGTAAGAGACATCTATAAAAGCCAATGTCAGGGTGTCACTCAGACATGACTGTGCATTATGTCAGGTGCACCTATGGGCTAGAGAGTAGGTAAGAAGTCCCTAACTACATCTGACAATAGCCTATGCATAAGATAGTTGACAATATTAACCTGTGAAATCTACATAAAGAGGGATAATGTCAGTTCCAAACATATGTGGGAATATACATACACACATACATTCATACATACATACTGCAGGATATCAGGCTTTGCTTGAGATAAAATGAATAGGAAACTCGTTATTGTTTCTTTTTTGTGGGTATCATCATACTTTTAGAGATTGTCTACAATAAGTCTGTCATCAAAGACAGAGAACATCAGAACTGAGACATAAAAATTGTTGCTTTCCAGTGACTTTGACCTCGGGGTCTCCGAAATTAGGAAAATGTGGCATTGAAGCATTTTTCCTCTTCTCAGAGAACTGTTTAATGGAATCGTCGGTCTGCTCTTGTTATTGTCAGGTTGGAGCATCTTTCTGTTTTACTCTACTTAATATTTTGCCATATAAACAAAAATTGAATTTAATTATAAAAATAAATTATTACCAATGTTGCCTGTTGATAAACATATCTGACTCGTGGTCTTCTGTAATTCACCTCCGTGCTGCTTAATGAATAATTAATAGCATTGATTTTGTCACAACTTCCGCCTGCTCCATGGGAAAATTAATTACTTTTATGAGGAAGCTGACATAGGATAGCAAAGCTGTCATAAAAGTTCTAGGTTGTGATGTTGGCCAATATGTTTTATTCACGGCTTCTTTAATCCAGGTCAGCTTTATTCGGGGTCACTGCTCCTGCCTGCCGTTCTGCCACGTGGTAGCTGTGATGAGTAGATTTCAGACTGGAGGGCTAGAGCTCATTCCTGCTAATAAGTTGAATAATTGCTCCAGGAACATTTTTAATGAACTACTCAAAGTGTTCATCTTAATTCTGTCTTCAGCAGTCGTCTGATTTTGTCCGTGCCTCTGACGATCAATTTCTCTAAGGCTAAAAACAAAGTATGGAAAAAAATACCAGTTTCCAGTCAAATGTGCCAGTTTTCCTCTGGTAATTTTTTTCTTAGGTAGCTAAACTTAAAACATCTTTTAATATCTCATAATAAGAGAAATATTTTATATGTTCATATAATTTTAATGCTTTTTCTTTTCTGTTAGGATTAAGTCTTTACATGGAATTAATTGCTTTGTGGGGTACAAGATTAGAATATAAATTGATATTGTTTTCAAGGGTAATAGTCATCCTGCACCAGTCAGTGAAAACTACTCTGTTCCTGCACACAGCCCTGGAGCGCTACACTTGGGAGCCCCTGCTTCTCCCTACATTGCTCTTAGGTGAATTAGCACGCAACCTCAGGATTTAATTTTACACCGAATGTGAGTACACAGGAGTGCATGTAACTTTGTTCTGGTCAAATGCTAGGCTTACCAGCTTTCTGTTTTGCTCCTGGATGTGGAAATAGGGCAGCGGGTGACCTCTTTCCTTAGGCCAGGGAGTTCACTTCTTATCTGGCACAAATAACAACCGCTGTGATCCATAGACTCTGACAATAGATCACTTTGATAATCTGCCATGATATGAAGTTCTGCCTTTCCCATAAAATTATAAATATAGGACTTAGTTTTGCATTCACAAATTTTATAAGTCTCAGAGCAATTTTTTCAAAAGATGGTGGGTCAGAAGCTCTGAATTCACTGAGATGTTCACAATGATCTCTGCAAGGATTATTCAGCTGAAGATATGCCTTGTCTATCTTTTACTGCACAATGCTTCCATTCCTAAACCGATTAGGAGGGGTTAGTATGCTGTCAGCTCAAATTTGCCCCAATTCTATGGGGGGCAGTCACACATTACCAATATGACCAAATGAGTTATATTCTGGTAAAATTTAGGTTAAAGAGACTCTCCTCCATGATATACATTTGGAATATATGAAAGACTATAGCTCTGACATCAAGTAATGTAAGGAGTTTGATATGTCATGTGATGAAAAAGATTTTCACATACTGAGGTGTGGAGAAATCATTCTGGCTTATACATAAGTTAACTTGAATTTTATGCCAACAAAACAGCCTGTCTGTGGTCTATCAAGCATACATTATACATCTGATTTAATTATTAAAGAAAAAGGCACATTGGCCAAAAATGAAGACTGTCTATGTTCAAAATAAAGATTAAATTCCTCCCTTCCTGAGACACCAATGCTGATACTCCTTCGATGGTAAGACTCCCTTCCCAGGTACCAAGGCCATACCAACTCACTGTGTGCACGCTGATCTGTTTTTTTAAAAAAAACCTTAAAGGAATGTATTCCTGACTTGTTTGATGTTCTTTGTTCTGACAAGACATAAAACTGTGCTAAAACCCATGCTTCACCAGAGCAGTTTGTCAGAGCTATCTGAGAGACTGTCTTCTGGGCTATAGCCCTCAGTTTGGCTCAAATAAAACTCTTTTCTATTCCTATGATTGATTGCTTATTGATTATTTGTGTTGACACATGTAACTTTTGACTCCATTGTGGATTTAAATGATGGAGTATTTATAGCCAAACTAGATGTTTAAAAATCTAGATTGTACAAGCATCCTAAAAGTTCCAAACAAAGCTGTCTGGTAAAAGATAGTTTAAAATTTTTTTCTGTTCTGGTGAGAAAGTTTCCAGATGGCTTCTTCAATCATTTTTAGCTCATTAGGGAACTAACCTTTTAGTAATAACAGTTGTTACCCTTCATGAATAATTGGAGATGTATGTGGATGTCAAGTTAGCTACACTAATGAAAGACTTTAGGTATTTCAGATGACTGGGAAATAGAGTTTAATCACACATTTGGTGTTGTCAAGATCAAAAAAGAATGTTATCTGGAGCCTGGAGGTTTGGCTTCAGGTCTACAATGTTTTAAACAAGGGTTTCTCAACTTCAGTGCTATTGACAGGTTGGGCTAGATTAACTCTTTGTTTTGTGGGGCTGTATTGTATGTTTCACGACATCCTTGGTCTCTACCCAATAGATGCCCAGTGGCAAACCCTTGCCCCGGTTGTGACAATCGAAGAGTTTCCAGACATTACCAAATATCTCCTGGACGATCAAAATCCTCTCTGGTTGAGAACCCTTAGTTTAAACCAAGCTTGATTCAAGGCACCTGGTAGTGACCCGTGATTTGGAGGATGGCTACACGGGACACAGAACAAGCAGGGAAACAAAGTATGTGTTTCAGGAAACACTCTAACAGAGTAAGTGCTGAGAGAATGGCATCAATCTCCCTCAAATATTCATAATGACCAGGGATCTGGACCTTCAGTAGAACAGTTGTCGGGACCTGCTCTATGTGGAAAAGAGAAGCAATGGTAACACAGATCAAACTCCAGAGTTTATGCAACAGGAGCCTGGAGGTCAGCCTAGGTGTTACCCTGTGGAGGTTCCCTTTCAGAGATCATGATAAAGGATTCAGAGGAAGTATTTTCAATTAAAAAAAAGTAGATGATTTGGCATTTTGAGTTTATGGATCTAATTTATTCCAGTTATACTTTGAGGTCCTTATGTTAAGAACCATGAGTCTTTATGCAACATTTTTAAGCCATTGTCAAAGAGTTATTTAGTCTGTGACTATAACCTTGGTGGATGGTATTCACAAATGATTACATTGACTACCTAGGTAAATTTCAGAATATTTCAACCTCAATAGCTTGTAAAAGGAACTGTCAAATTCAGCCAAACAATAGCATCAAAAAATATGGTGAAGGTATAAAATTTAATGACAATTTAAATCTCAATGCATCTAAAATCATTTTCTAAGTGATGAAAAGAGGATAGTGGGGCCCTGAAAATGGTCAGATCACAAAAGTTCAAAACAGAGAGCTGAGCTCAGGCCGTCCATGTAAGACCCTACTCAGCCCTAGGAAGGCATTCTCTGACCATTCTTCCTTACACTTCTCTCAAGATACAGAAGAAACAGAATAAAGCTCAATTCTTCAACTGTAGCTCAGAGTTAAGAAGGGTTTCATGTGAATTCGTCTGGAATAAAATGAGAGAGATAGATATTGGGGTGGCCAAAAAGTTCGTTCGGGATTTTCCGTAAGATGATACATAGATAGATAGATACATAGATAGATAGATGATAAACAGATAGAGAGATAGATAAGATACATAGATAGATAGATGATAGATAAGATAGATAATAGATAGGTAAGATAGATAGATAGATACCTAATTACACATGAATAGAATGAAAAGAAATAAGAAAAAAATTACAGGAAAAGAACATTAAAAAAAAAGTGCAAAGGTTTTTTTTTTTTGGTTTGTTTGTTTGTTTGTCTTTAAAGTAAAAACATGGCAAATAGCAACCTGAGAAATATTCAAAGAAAGGCATATGGAAATTAAATAAAAATTTTATTTAAAGTGAAAGGCTGTGTACTACAGGACTTGATTTAGGCATTTCCACAATGGGCTTTATAACAGAGCAACCCAGTATTAGGAAGACCACCCACTCAGGTCAGAAAATCATAGGCCTACCTCACAGGTACAGAACTTTTACCATCAATCTTATAGCATATCCAAGACCAATTGAAAACATATGACATCGGTTTCTTTTTCTCATTAAGTGCATATTTTATTGTAACTAACTGACACAGGTATTTTAAAATGCAAAGCTGTGAATAAATTTTGTTGACGGTTAATCATGCTGGTCTTTGCATATGAGCATGAGTACACTCTATCCATCCTGAAGACACACAGTTGCTGAATCATGTTGATTTTAATATAACAAGACATTGTAACATATGTAATATAACATATAACATATGACATCTTTGAGCAGACAAAGATTAACAGAAAATATAAGGGAAAAGGAGTGGACTATATACACTAGTGCCATATATATATATCATATATATATATATATAGCTAGCTAAATGATGGATAGCTAGATAGATAGAGACACCATTTGCTTGGAGAGAGTAAACAAAGGAGGAAGAAAAAGACAAAGAACACCAAGTTAATGGACACTCTTCCACTTAGATGGAAACTTTAGGAGTGGTGGTGAATATGTTACCTCTTCTCAATTTTCTACCCCTACTCTTGACCCAGCAATACTGGAAGCCTAGGGGAGAGGTCTTCTTGGACAAACAACTTGGAAGGGGAAAATCATCCTATTAATACCTATGAAAGATCTAAGCAGGGACCAAAAATGCAGAAAATATGTATCATGTATCAGACTCTAAAACCAGTTTCAGCAGTGATATCATGTAAAAGTGATAAGCCTAAACTAACTCAGCCTTGATGAGCTGGGATGTGTACTTTTTACTAAACTGATTCTGGTTACTTGGGTTTATGAACTACTTAAACCCAGGGGTGTTTAGAAAACTCAAGAGAGAAGTATTTACATTCTACAAAATTCTTATTATTACAGCAATAAATTTAAATGTACAACCTTTTAAAATTTAATTTTAAATAAAATTAAAAAATATATATATGTTTTAAATTTTCACCTTGAATTTATGGGTCAGATAATACCATTTATACGTTTGCTAGAGATAAGTGCATATATCTGGATTACACATTAAATTTAAAATGTTTTAGAGGTGGAACCTATAGACTATATCTTGTTAATTTGTGTATCCCCTATAGATAAGACCGAAGTTTTTAATGTTTTATGAGTAGAGACTGTGCAGATTGCAGGAGGGTTATGCTAATAAGTGGTCAGCCAGTCCAGCTCATCATAGATGCCTACTATATTTGATAATGTATATGTGTGTGCACAAGTGTATGTGGTTGGCATCAGCTAAGAGGTATTTACCCTCTTGCAGTCTTCAAAGTCTCTAGATGATTCATCAGGAGTGGCTTGTGCAACTCCAGCTGATAGACAGTGAGTCAGTGGCCTTGTGACTAAGGATGCTGCCTCTGCAAATAAACTGCCCTTCCCACTACCTGTGGGTCCCTGGGAAAGTTTTGTAAACTTTCTGTTCCTCAGTTTTCCCACCAGTAAAACTGTAGCTGTAACATTACCACCACTCACAGTACAAGACTGATATGATGAATTAATACATGTAAAATTTTTGCAACAGTGAGTGACATATCCTAAGTACTCAATAAATATCAGCTATTGGGTTAAGGATGAATCTAATACCATGATTAGAGATGAAGAGGAAAAGGACTTAGGTCTTATCTGTACTCTGATAATGCTCTTAAAATGAGAAATGTGGACAATTTTCCAATCATAAAGGAATTTGCAGCTATGTATCAATAGCAACCTGCCAGTTGCTTAAACTCCATTTGAAACAAAAAGAGATTTACTGCTTTTGGGTGAAGCAGTAATTCAAAGAAATGGGTTGTTGAATACTTTGTAGGTACTTCTTGTCACATATCAGAATAACCTCTGTCATGGGATAAATGGCCCATTTTTACCTAAATAAACATTGTCTCAGGTTCTGAGAATTTCCAGCACACACTGTAAAATGTCTTACAAAATTAAGCTCAGAAGGACAGATGTGGATCTAAGCATCCTTGGCATCTTTGACTCTGATTATTAGAGTATATATTTATATATATATATGTGTTTCCCCTTATAGAATTGGATTTCAGAATGTTTGTCAAATGCATTTGTTTATTGAAAAAATTGTTTATATTGATGAGGATATTTTAAGGACAAGGAAAGAGCACATTGTAGTGCCTCTAAGTTTTCTACTTGAGCGGTAGGAAAACATGCAGCTTTGAAAGCTTAATATGTACCAACTATTGGAAAATGATCAATTTTTACATCGATATTATATTACTCTCCTATGGCTACTGTAACAAATTACCACAAACTGGGTGTCTTAAAACAACTGAAATTTATTTTCTTACAGTTTTGGCAGCCAGAAGTCTGAAACGGGGCTTATGGGACCCAAATTAAGCTGTTGGCAAGTCTGTGCTTCCTCTGGAGGCTCTAGGGAAGAATTGATGTCTTGCCTTTTCCAGCCTGTAGAGCTGCACTCCTTGGCTCATAGCCCCCTCCTCCATCTTCAAAGTCAGAGGCATAGACAGCACCTCCTCTCTCTGACACTGATGCCCTCTGCTCCTTATTCACGCCTTCCATTCTACTTGTAGTCCAATGTCCTTCTGCTTTCTTCTTCTAAAAACACTTGTGATGTCATTTAAGACCTACCTGAGGATAACCTCTTCATCTCAATATTCTTAAATTGATCACATTTGTAAAGACATTTTTGCATGTAATATAAGACTCACAGATTCTAGGATTAGGACCTAGATATTTCTTTGGAGAGGCGAGGTGCTATTTAGCTTACCACTAATATGAAAGTATCACTGGAAAAAAAGGTAATCTTTCAGACATCAAACTGTTAATCTGATTGGCACAAGCTATTATTAATAAGGCAAGGATTTTGAGTGAAAGCCCTCATATAGCTATAGCTTTGCTGTATAAATCAATAGCAAAAAAACAAAAACAAAAAGTCTACTATTTTAAAGACATTATTAAAACAGCCAATCAATGTAAATTGGTATAATCAATTCTGCCTTTTTTATTTCTGTTTATTGTAAAGTTTATTTATTTTTACAATTGCTTCCATTTCAACATTGGCAAGGACAACCACAGAAACAAACTTTTTATCAAATTTGTTATCATATCTTAGTATATGCCTAAATTCTTAGAAAATGCCATTTTATATTTGCAAACATTCACTCTGTTTAAACATATTTTGGGGTGATTGATATGTTCATACATGTAAAATAGATTCTAGGTAGTCAAGAATTAAAGCATCAGACAATCAGGAACAAAAGTTTGCAAATTAGCCTTGAATAGGATGTTTATAAATGAGTATTTTATTAATCAGTCTGGCATTCTGCTATAACAGAATACCATATACTAGGTGCCTTAAACAACAAACATTTATTTCTCACTGTTCTGGAGGCTGGAAGTCTGAGATCAGCCTCGTGGTCAGCATGCTCAGATGCCAGCATGATCAGATTCATATTGAGGGCCTTCTACCTCTTTCCAGATCACTGCCTTCTTGCTGATTCCTCACATGGAGAGAGAGAGGGAGTTCTGGTCTCTTCATCTTATAAAAGTACTAACCCCATAATGAGGACTCCACCCTAAGGACCTCATCTAAATCTAATTACCTCCCAAAGCCCCCACCTTCACATAGGGTTTCAACATATGGATTTTGGAGGAACCCAAATATTTAGTCCATAGTAAGTGGCAAACAATTATTCACTAAAAATTTTTGATTTCAGGAAATGTATTTTACTGCAGATCACTTAGGATATGTTGTTAGTATCTAAAATATTTGGGATCCATTATCTAACCTTTCAATATTAGCCTCCAACTTGTATCATTTCTTGAACAACAAGACAAGGGTAGACTGATTTTTTTCAATGTTTGAGAGAGATTAATGAATCAAAAAGAATGACAAGTTTCAATATTTTTCATCATGGGGAGAGTATGTTTACTAATTATCAGATTGGAAAATTGAAATGATACACTTCAGTTCATCCCAAAAATGTAATATTACTCAAGTGGTAAAAGCTTAATAAATGTATTTTTGAGTGCACTACTTGAAAATTTGAAAAAAATGCTCTCCTCCCCACAATGAAGGGGCTGTGATTTAGCTAGTTCTTATTGGTGGTTTTTTCCAATGTTAGTAACTTTGTCATGTAGAGTAATTACAGAGTATAACCAAGTGGGTGACTATTGTATTAACTATGATTTCTCAATTGAATCTGTTAATTTAACAAGGAGTAAATGTCTAGTTCTTAACAATAACAATGGAGTTCTTCGTAGTACTTCACAAATACCCAGCCAATCCTTGTCAATTAATTTAATTTGCTTAGTGGAATTTAGATAACCTTCATAAAATAGTCTCTTGATTTATCTAGTCACATTGTAAATAAAAAGATTAATCAAGATGTAATACAAAGGAAACTGAGTTTCCTTTTATAGAATTTCACTTGATTAGAAAAGGAAATAAAGTCTATAAAATGTGGTAGAGAAGTATTAAAGCTCCTTATTCCTATAGGGCGTATATTCTGCTGCTTTGATTCATTTTTCGGATGAAGTCTATAAATAAATGTATACGTAAGAAAACCACAGTATTTTCTCTTTAGATGATTCTAAAGTTTTCTAGTTACCTAGCAAAATTGGCATGCATGTATATGTATATATGCATATATGTGTATATACATAATATATGTCATGTTTCTGTATACATATATGCATACTGTACATAAATATCAGTCTTCAAAACTTAAATAAATTTACCAGTTGTTGATATACAACTTTTCATGAAGGAATTTTGTAAGACAGATTAAAGACAGGAAGAAAACAAACTGCAAAACAGTGCCTCTCTAACATCTTTCATCTCTAAAACATAAACTACATTCAGTCATCAAGGATAGAGACCTTCATCAAGGATAGAGAAGTGTAGTGAAATTGAATTTTTAGGTATTTTAGAATTAACAATGTGATGAGAGTGACTTAGTGTGATACTCACACATGATGGATGAAAAGTATCTAGTTGAGTTATTACAATTACAGCAATGATTTTGTCATTTTATCACAAAAAATAACCCAACATGTTCCACTTGAATAAGATTACTTAAGAATGTGTGCATAGAACATAAAATTGGCTAAGGGTCTGCATTAGCTCATGGAGTATTAGGTGGGTCAATTCAACCTTTTCATGAGAATAACTAAAAGGTTTGACAAAATAATCAAGGCATCTTATTGGTAGTGTGAGATATAGCACAAATACTGGGAAAAATTAAAGTACTGAAAGCTGATTCTGCTAAGAGGGAAGGCGTATTCTGTTAAAAAGGAAAAAAAGAAAGAAGAAAAGAAAGAAAGAAAGAAAGAGAAAGAAAAAAAGGAAGAAAAAAAGAGCCTCAAAAATTGGCTGTCTTTTTGATGTCCTCCTTAGTCTATGGAGGCTCAAGTTCAAGATGAGGGCATAGCAAAGGAAGAAATTATGACAAACCTTCACTAATTTAAGCTTTTTTTTTTTTTTTTCTTTTTAGGTTTAAACAAGGAACCAGCTAAAGGATCCATTCTAATTCACTATTTTTTTCTAACGCTCCCTCCATCCATCTCCCTCTCCTCCTTGGCAACCACTAACTAAAGCTTGTATCCTCCAAAACTATGTACTAAGATAAAGATGAACCATAAGTTAAATAGCTCTAAAATACATACTTATGGCCCTGTGTTGGATCACCCAAGTGATTTGGAAATCTTCAAATATTAAAATTGGGATAATGTAGTACTAGACTAATAGAAACCCCAGAAGACCTCAGGAGAAAGAAACTCTTTCCTCCTCTACAGGGGAAAAATATTCTAACATCAAGTAAAGAAAGGTTGATTGGAAATTCCAATAAATTGTTTCTCTAACATTATTTCCAATATCTGGATGCTTGAAGGGAATAAGCTGATGAAGTCATGTAGAGACATGTGACCTTGATTTATATTTTGGGTATCTATGAGTCAAGATATTCCTTAGATAAGGAATGTTGTTGCTGCCATTGGCTGTATCAGGCAGACAGACAATTGTTAATGGCTCAAGATTCTATAAAAACATTGATGAACTAGTTGTTGGCCACGGCATCCAGTGCTAAGATGACTACCAGAAGTATCTCCAACTATGTTGACCCTTGGGTCCTGACCTTTATCATGGGTGTCTTGGTTAAGGGATGTAAAACAGCAACTCTGCAGTGGGTATATCATGCATGATGGTAGTTGATACCATGTGTACAGTGTATGAGTATAAATATTTTACCTCCTTAGTTACATTTACTCCTAGGTATTTTATATTTTTGATGCAATTGTAAATGGGGTAGTCTTTTTAATTTCTCTTTCTGATAGTTCATTCCTTTTGATCATAAAGTATAATCCTTTTAATGTATTGTTGAATTCAGTTTCCTAACATTTTGTTGAGGTTTTTTGCATCTATGTTCACCAGTGATATTGGCCCATAATTTTATTTTTTGTGTGTGATCTTTGTCTGGTTTTGGTATCAGGATGATTCTGATGTTGTAGAATGATTTCAAAGGCATTACTTTCTTTGCAATTTTTTTGGAATAGTTTGAGAAATATAGGTGTTAATACTTCCCTAAATGTTTGGTAGAATTTACCTGTAAAGCCATCTGATCTTGGACTTTTGTTTGCTTGGACTTTTTAAAATGATTGATTCAACTTCATTACTGGTAATTAGTCTGCTCATATTTTCTATTTCTCCTTTTCCTTCCTTCTTTCCTTCCTTCCTTCCTCCCTCTACCTTTCTCCCTTTCTTTCTCCTCCTCATTTAGTTGATATACTTTGGTGTATGTATATTTCTAAGGTTCTTCCTCCACAGAACATCAAATCAGTATGGTCACATTTAGGGGTCTCACTCTTTGCTTTATTGGGTTCAAAGATCCATCTGAGCTTTAGTGGCTGTGCTACAGGGGTGCCATGGGTGTGTTTTTCTACAACCCTGAAGATCATGATATTTGCTTTGACAGAGGCATAAGCAGCAAAATATTTTTGTAGGGTTCTAGTGAGTCATCTGTCTTTAGGAGTATGGATCTCAGTAATTCAAATTTTTTTAATGAAAATTTAAATTATTTTATTATAAAAATTTATACAAAATAAACCATTAACACAACAGTTAAAAGTAAAATTTAAACAGAATTAAGCTTGTCCATAAAACATTTCAAATGAAAAAGTAATAACAGAAACCTTATCAGCTTGTTTGAAATTATTCATCTTTAGATATATGATGCTTTATTTCCTAGACTTAAAATAGTGATCTCCATTACAATTAGTTAGGCTGTGAAATATTGAATATTATTTTTAAAAGACAAACAGATTCTTAAACTCAAGGATTAACAAGTACTTGGAAAGTGATCACCAAAATCTTTGGGTATTTGTTAACAAAATCATAAATCCAGAATACAAAATCTACCTGAAATAATCTAAACAAACACCAAATTACTTAAATGAAACTCAGTTTCTGAGATGGTATCAAGAGAAAATTAAAATCTTATTTATATACAAGGTTGTATACACAAATAGATTTTTGTCAATATACTTTTAAAAAACAAATCAAACCAGCCCCCATTCCTGAAAATCCTTTCTACACTATGCTGGAATTTAAAAGAACTTTTAATAACTTCAAGGTTACATAGAAAAATAAGTTTTTTATTGTTGAAATTACAAATAATTTTTCTTTTGAACTTATAGAAGTTTGCAGTATTAAGTTCAAAGCTTCTACAGAACAGTTCTTCAGTATTAATGCTTTTCTCCTCCTCATTAAAAAAGGGATGAATTCTATGAGGGGGCAACACTTAAATGTAAAGAAGCCATTCTCCCCAAGAAATTCCCCCTCAGAACCCAGACATTGGCTTTCACAAATAAGCTCTTCACACAACTGTTTCTAAAGAAAAAGTTGCTACCAGACTACTGCACTCACTCTCCTTATTCATTTAAAATCAGATTTTAGAGATATTCAGTGACAAACTATCATTTGGATGACTCTGTCTAAACATGTACTGATGTCAGACAAAAGAATAAATATCTGCTGATATCTGGAGCTAAATCTCAATCTAGAAAATAAGGATTTTATTTACTTGACTACCGTCAAAGTTAAGTGTTGATTCAAGTAAGATGTTCTATCTTGATTAATGCCATTACTCCATAAATAGTCACTTTTTCCAAAACTGCATTCAAATTTCATGTTGTACATTTCATAGTAAGAACCTAGATGGGTAGGTTCTGACACCTATAATCAGTCAGCACAGACTGTCTTTGACAAACGATCATCTCATTAAAAAAAAGTCACAATTTTGCTTTCTTCCCCCATTTCTGGACAAAAACAGTCAGAAAATTTTTTAGGGTATATTGCATAGAATGACTCCCTCCAATAAATCAGCCCCCCCAGAAACACAGGGTGAGGATGATGTTTTACAATATTTCCTGTAAGAAAGTTCATTAAAAATTATCTTGCACATATCTCTTTTTTTCAGAGCCTTCCTAACAAAGATTCTGCCATATAATTTCTATTAATAGCTCTAAGTGACAGGGAAACAATTTTTACTATCATGCAGACATTTTTAGTTTCTTTTTCTTGGCCTTCAGTACTGGAGGTAGAGAAATCTTAAAGGCTGTCTTGCATGTAGTGCAGAAAGGGCTGAAATTGCAGAATACTGACAAGCACACAGAACAGATGTAGCCTATTTCAATGAGATTTCGATGACAGAAACAAGCAGCCCGGTAGTCAAAAAGAATTGGGGGTGGGAGGGAGGATTAACCGAGATCTCTGATCTTGATCAGGAAGAAAAACCCACAGTATATACTGCAGAAGGGAGGGTGCAGTCTCCCTGTGATGTCACAAGTCTTTTGGAGGAGTCCTGAATCAGAGTCTAACACGCAGGCACCAATCAAAATATTCTGCTTCTGTGCTGCGAAGTTGACATTCATGAAGTTCATATATTGCAACACACTGTCTTCTGCAGCCTTAATCACCCAATATCCGATTTCATTTCCTGATTATCTTTAACCTCCTTGTTCATTCTATGAATGCAGCAAAGAACTTTGGCGAGGGATCCTGCCAGCAGAGGTTCTATATGTTGACCCTCTATGTCACTCTTGGTCATTAGATCTTTGATCTCTTCAACAATAATTTCATTTGCTGCTGTTAACAACTCGTATTTTCCATCTTCACTTCCTGAGGGATTAAATTCAGAAGAAGGGTTGCCAGAGTCTCCAAAGAAGTCTCCAAGTCTGCCATTCTTTCCGGGATATAAGAATAGAGTTTCTTGAATGTGACTTGCTATCACAGCAAGTTTGTTGGAACAATTCATGAATAAATGAAAATTTCCTAGCACCATCACTGCATTTATGCATTTTGATAAAGTAAACTGAGATTACTTTAATGCTTGCTTTCCCCACCAAATTAGGCTGGTATCAACTACGATAACTAGAAGATTCAATTCATCTTCGTCTGAGACCATGGCAGCCCGGGTCCCTCAGCACACAGCCACTTGCAGTCTCAAATTTTTAAATAATTATATCTCTTCAAATATTGACTGTTCTCCCTCCACATATGTGACCATCCAATGAGCCCATATATCACATAGGGCATAATTATTTCCCTTGCATTTAGCATCCTTCATGGATTATGTTGGAATTGAGACATGATTCATTCTAAGATATACAGATAAGTCTGGGCTGAGACAGAAGACCCAGGGCCACTTTGAGTAGCCTCTAGTCCTATACTCCTGTCCCTAAATGTCATTTATCAAAACTTCTGACTTAGGTCACTTAAATCTATAACAGAGTCCTGGTAAAACTCAGCAAATATGCACAAAGTATCACAGCTTAAAGTGCTAGCTACCCAGTAAGAAGCAGCTCAAAGTTCATGCTCACCAGCAGACAGTAGAGACAGTTAGCAAACCAAAGCAAGAGAAGAAAGACCTTGGTGAAGAAAGTCTTCAATTGGACATCCTGCTCAGGACACCAATTATTTAGCCCCTCCTGCAGAGGTAGTATGGACTCCCTTACCCAAAATTTGTTTCAGGTCTCAAGACTGATGATGCCACAAACACACTCCAAGGGGATATGAAAGATTTATTATTTTTATATAATGAGGCTTTATGAGGACAACAGGACTGTCCTCTTAAGTTGGTCCAAAATGGCTTGATAAAAAAATAATAGTAGACAGATTTGGGGGGTTTGTTGTTGTAACGGGACGGGTGCTCACATGTGGACAGGGCTTTGCATGGTTTAAACTCTCATCAGCACCGAAGGAGGGAGCTCTTGGGCTCTCTTACCAGCTTTCACACATGTGGGCCAGAGGGAAAGAGGTAAGCTATAAAAGCTGTCAGTGGTCAAGCATAAAAATGGAGTCAGACTTTGTATTACATGAACTCTGTGCCAGGGAAAAACAAAACAAAATAAAAATAAAAACAAATGCTGGTCTCCGGAGAGCTGCCAAACAGGACAAATAGTGACAGTAGTCTAGGCTTTTTGGCGAGGTCCAAACTTGCTCTTCAAGTTGCTTCTGGGATGCTGGTTTTTATAGCTACTGTGTTTGAGAATCTATTGGAGAGAGGAAATTTTGGAGCATGGATGAGAATAAGGGAAACTTAAAATACAACAAACCTCACTGTTCTTACTGATATTCAACCATTTTTTCCTTAAATAAATAGTCCTTGGACGGTTGCAAGCTTTGGTTAATTTCTAGAGTTCTGAGAATATTGGTTTTGAAGTTTTTGTCAATGTTTACATTGCTTTTCTGGAGGAGTGGATTTCTGGAGTTTCTTATTCTACAATTCCATATATGTTAGTCGCCAAATCCTTTCTTAGCGTAGACATATAGAAACATGAATCTTGAGTCAGTCCTCTGAACTCTGAAACATACACATTTTGAAGTAAACTGATGAAACCAAGAATGTTTAGAAATCTTAGAAGACAAAAATACATGTTACAGCATCCTTCATGATATATTACTTTTTTTTTTTAAGGTTGAGGTGTTATAATAAATTTAAGCAATTTAGATTATTAATGACAATCCAGAAATAATTGTTACTCTTTATTTACCATTGGATAGGCAATATTTACCAAGAATAAAATCCCCTCACTCTTCAAAATTATTTGTGCCAGAGAAGGTACTGGAAAAAAAATAATATTTGAAAATATATACAATGTTTTTGTGTACACACATCAGAAGTTCTATAGGATAGTAAGTTTCCAGCAGAAACTAGGACATCTGTTTTATTCAAAGAAGCTCTATGTGAAACAAATTGATTTCATTTGGAATTGTTTAATTTATTAATAGTCATTTATTTTGTTTTCACAGCTGAAATAAAATGTTAATGCTAATACATAGAAATACAGTCTGGTGTGCTAGTTGACATTTCTGAAATGTTAAATATGCCTGTTAAAACATAGAAAATGATCTAATCATTATTAGCATTTTTATTTCTTTTTTAAGCCTTAAACTTTTATCCACAAGCAGAAAGGGCTACTGAGAATTTGTATGCTCTTCTACCTATGTTGATACCTTTTTATTTTTTCAGCTGGGCTTTTCTACAATCAATCCTTTAACTCTCTAAATCACAGTTTTGATGTACTCAAAGTCAGTGACTTCTTGACTCTTGATCCTGCACCGTTGTGAGTGTTTATAGTAGTATTAACCCTCCCGTAAACCATGACTTCTTAATTTTTAGCTCAGAGTTATGACTGAACTGGCATTTGCCTAGAGTGCCTTACAGATTATTTCTAGAATAAGGTAAATAAAAGGATTAGGAATTCTACCAACATCCTCTAGAAGAGATCCAAGTTCTCTCCTCCTCTATAGTCATCACCATATACATAAAATAGCAATTCATAACATGGATGTACGTGTTTATTAATAAACTTGAATTTTCTCTAAGCTAGGGCAATAATGGTCTCTTGAACAGTTAGTTTGGGCAATGTGATTTGGGAACATTATCCCTAAGTAATTTTTCTAATGTACTGAAGGAATTGTTACAGGCATGACTGAACAAGTTAACTACTGTGGTCACCAGGGATCAGGGAATCACTGTATTTTATACTGTCAGAGAAAATTCATTGCCAGTAGAACAATGTGAGGGATACCTTTAAGCATTGGGTCATATTGAGTTGGTGAAAATTGATGTTTACAGACAAAGCTACTGTTTTTGTCTCATTTGGCACATTTTTAAAAGGGAGTTAAAGAAGAGAGTGGTCATTTATTTTCTCTGACATTTAATTAGTTCTCAAAATTAATAAATTGTTTTATAATTATGCAATATTTTGATCCATATTTATAAAGCAAAACCCTCAGCTAAACATCTTCTTTATCCAAAAAATTTTCTTTATGGAAATTTGTAGGCTAAATTTGTTTAAATTTCTCTGACTGATCCCATAGGAGAGCTCAATAAATAGTCTTAGTTGAATATCATTAGAATATTTGATACGAGTTGAGCCTTCTTAGAAACATAGCAAATGTTTCAGGGCAGGAAAATAGAAATTCATTAACCAAACTTTCTATTTTTCATATAAAAACCTTTTATGAAATAGAGCTTTTCAAAAACATTGTTAATGAGGGTGAGAACTGGAATTCAAATTTCTGCCTGTTAGTGTCAAGTTGATCCCTTGTCCTCAATCATCTCTGTATACAAGTTTGTGCTATGTTGATTCTATATTGGTAAATGAGTTTCTTTAACTTGTTTTGACAAGTGCACATACACTAGAATATATTTGCATAGGGAGATCCCTAGTGGTCTAGTGGTTAGGGTTCGGGCTTCTGTGGCCATGGTTCAATCCCTGGTCAGGGAACTGAGATCCTGCAAGCCATGCGATGTGACCAAAAAAAAAAAAAAAAAAAAAAAAATTTGCATAGATGTGTTGATGATTTTATTTACTATAAATTTTCAGTTTTTATTTTTGCTTCTATATATTTAAGTATTCTTTCCTGTACTAGTCATTTTATAGCAAAGCATGTGGTCCTAGAAAACAGTTTTGGCAACCAATGTTCATAAACTAAATTGTATTTCAAATAAAATTCACCTATGAGATTTTGATTTTGAGGTTTATAGAAAATGAACTGTCCACAAATAGAATTTTTCTTTTCTAAACCCCTAAATATTTAAACAACTTTAATGAAATCAAATAATATTTTCCCACTCTTTCATGAGATAGTCTCACTTGGAAACTTTTTTATGTGGGAAGAACTTTTGGGGAGAGGAGGGGAGAAAATCCTCCATAACAGATGTTGTTGTGACCTGCCTATGGCTTTTTGAGTTTCAATCTATGTATGTACACTAGTGGTTCCTTTCTGAGGGAGAAACCAGGCTTCTCTGTATGTAAGTGCAAGTTCCACATGCCAAAAGAACAGAGCTGCTGAAGAGTTGAAGCACCTTGGAACAAGTTCTTAACAACAAGGAAAGGGAGTTGGTGAATAGATTACCATTTTCCCCTCCTTTCAGATGGGTAACTCACAAGCAGTCCCCACGCAGTGTCCCAGCCCTCCCAAGTCAGATAGAGTTCCAGTTGCCCACCCTGGGAACTTGCTTCTTAACATGGCCTGTATTGTCTCCCTTTCCTTCTCTATCTCATTTTCCTACTCCCAAATTAACTTTTCCTAGGATTGTACCCAAAATGACGCAGTCTGGGGTAATCCTAGCAAACACTCTCAAAGTAGTCTGACTTAAAATCATAGAATGTGGAGCTGTTTACATAATGACTTTTGAGGTTTGAAGTAAAACAATTAATTGGGCTCTTTTTCCTTATTCACATCATAAGTCAAGGACGGTAGTAGTCAAGGTGAAGGGCAAAATACATCATCATTACTGACATAGATGATCTTGCAGAATATAGGTTATATCTGAGGGCTAGAAAACTTCCTAAGATCCAAACCCAGTATCATATAAATTATTATCAAATTTGTCTTTTTACTCCCCCACTCATTTATTTTTAAGTCTTCATAATGAATGTTTTTTATAAAAGATTTTAATCTCTTTTCAAATAGTCATCACCTATTGAAAAATCATTTACTTCCTTTTATTAGAAAAAATCCTCATCTTTTTCTCCACTCTTCTCTTCTATTTTCCTGGTCAATTTAATCACCCCTCATATCATTTCATATATACATATGTATGCATACACAGTTTATATTTATTAGATGTAATTGAAACCAAAATTTAACCATTGAAAAACACATTTACACATTGGAGCACACATTGACAAGACTTCACTAGGAAAGTAGAAAACCAGAAATGCTTCACGTGGTGATTTGGCACTGTGTCTACCTTGTCTAACCTGGAACTAGGTTGCCCATTGTCCCCTTCTCTGTATGGTTTTGAGTTGGAGTTGATCTAAAAAACATTGCCATGAGGTTTGGAAGCTGGAGGTGAAGCAGGAGCCACTGTTTTATGAAGGTTTCACAACTACATGAATGAGAGCCAGATGCAGAGATCTTAGTGGATTCCAGCTTGTCCTGGCTTCCTCCTATTAATAGTCCAACCATTTTTTCCTAATACCCTGGTGACCCACAATGGACCCAGACCCACCAAAGGGCACAGAGGTAGCACCTCCTACTAGCTCTCCTTTGTAGTGCCTCTGGGGCATCTGGACAGACCAGAAAGCTCAAACTTTTCTCCAGATCCCAGTGCTTCAAGAGCACTGATGAGTAACTTTTCTCTGAACTTTTAGCTCCACCTTCCAGACATTATTGTCCCATCTCCTCCTCCAAGTGTGTGTGATCTACCACTTGCAATCCCTTATTCAGAACATTCACAGTGGTTATGCTTCCCTGATACATAAAGAAAATAAAGCAAAGAACTGGCATAGTTCTGTAATGAAATCTCTTCTTTTGCTAATCGTATAGATGACAAAGAGTCTGATCTTCTAACAAAATCTGAAGGAAGCTCTAGGGAATACACCAGTAGGCTCATTCCTTTTATGTCAAGCAGTACCAGAATCCAAGTAAATTATCCTATGTTCTAGATTTTTAAAATCTATCAATCAGAATTCACAGCAAGAATTACCAAATAATGACCATAATAATGTGATAAAGGAAACCGTGGTCTTTACATGAAGAGGCAATGCAAAGTCTCATTGATTTTTGTTAGCAGTTAGTATTCATTGAACAATCTCTCTGTAATTGCTATGATATTGGATGCCTACAGCAAAGTTAATGGAGAAAATTGCTCAATTCAGGAAAAGAGTGTTTGTAAAAAGCTATAAGTAATTTGTTTCATAGGGCAAAAAGCAATAACATTCATGTGTGTGCTTGAATAAATTTCTGGAAAATCATGATAATAACATATTTAAAAAATTAAGAACAGTTGAAAGAATGTATACCTTTTTTTGCCTCTCTTCTATGTGGTTTATTATTTCTTAAAGGGAATATCATCTTAATCTGTGTTAACACAATAATTCATTAGATGGTTCCTACCATGTCATCATAAGGATTTCAATTCATAGGATAATATTTTCCTGCCCACGTGAGTTGATAATAGATGAAATTCTCACTTTTGTAAAAAAACTAATTATGCAAAATTAAGCTTTAACCAGTATCATAAGGAATTACTTCTATACATTTTGTAGGCTAGAGAAGATTTTAAGCTCAACCTCTATTGTCACCATAAGAACCTTCAGATCAGTTCTATGTGTTTGTGTGTGTGACTTGGGTGTGTATGAGAGGGCTTCTCTGTTGGTCATTTTTCTGTGCTGAATTTTGTTTTTATCCCCTCCATCCCTCAGAGAAATAATGGTATCCTTGTAGATTGATCAAAAATTTTCACTATTGAAAGACTTTTGTGGGGAAAATGAAGCCAACAGAACTTTAGTCTCACTTGGAAGCTTGCTCTAAATCCAGGTGGGACTTTAAAATAAGGAGAAAAGTAATGTGTAGAAGGAGACTGAGATTTTCCACAAACCTCAGGTTTATTCTGATATCATGAAAATCTCTTTTCTGTACAACAGTTTCTCCACACAAGGAGACTGAAACTACTAAAAGGCCAGTCAAAAGAAAGACAGCAGTAATTAGTGTGCTTGGACAAAAACCTGTGAGGTAGAGTCGTTTCATTAGTCCTTATTTATAGCCTGAAGAAAACATTTCTATTTATACTTTTCTCTTTGATGGTCCCCACTAAGCAAGTTTGTGCATAATTAACTAGAATTCTAACATGCTCTGATATAAAGAAACAATTATTCTAATTACCTCAAAAGACTTAACGCTAAAGTGTAAGATAATAAAATGGCATCTTGGTTAGTCAGATACAAGCATATATAAAAGCATAGCTCCATACATAATGAGTTTTTTGGGGTTCTAATTCGTATTGAATGAAAAATGATAGAGTTCAATTTGTACCTTCAACAAACAGTCTATCAGGTGAGATGGTTAAGTTAGTTATAGCCAGACTTTAGCAAGGCGTATTAAAAGTGCAATCAGGGGCTTCCCTGGTGGCGCAGTGTTTGAGAGTCTGCCTGCCAATGCAGGGGACACGGGTTCGAGCCCTGGTCTGGGAGGATCCCACATGCCGCGGAGCAACTAGGCCCGTGAGCCACAGCTACTGAGCCTGCGTGTCTAGAGCCTGTGCTCCGCAACAAGAGAGGCCGCGATAGTGAGAGGCCCGCGCACCGCGATGAAGAGTGGCCCCCACTCGCCGCAACTGGAGAAAGCCCTCGCACAGAAACGAAGACCTAACACGGCCATAAATAAATAAATAAATAAATTTTTAAAAAGTGCAATCAAATCATCAGGATATTGTCAATGAGTAGCCGTCACCTGGACAAGGGTATCAGAAAGGGCTTCTAGAAGAAAATACATTTGAAAACTTGTAGGATATCTAGAATTTCAAAAGAGTTCAATGTTAAAAATCTTTTATGTAAAGAAAAGGTCAAGAACAAAAGTGCATATTTAAAGGAGAGTCTGAGCCCTTTTCTCACATTTCTAAATTTATTTCCTTTCTGTCTCACCTTTTTTCCAGCTTTTTTTCCACCTTTTTTTCACCTTTTTTCTCAGATTTTTTTCCAGGTTTAGCAGGTCTCCATGGTTTTCTCCATCCCCAGACACACTACCAACTCAGGGAATTGGCACTTGTCATGATTTTCTCCCTCATATCCACATATTTTGGTTTCTTCTCTTCTCAAGTCATGGTACAATTAATATTTTCCTATTGAGCCCTTTCCTGACTTCCTTATTTCAAAGTACAACTCCATCTTCACAATCCTCCCACAACCTTGACCTTTACTCTTTCTCTTTTCTGTTTACTTTTTCTTCAATACACTATCACCAGATGACATAATATAAATTTCCTTAGTCATTTGTTTACCTTCTATTTTCTTCAACTTAAATATAAGATCTCTGAGGGATTTTAGTCTGATGTGTTGACCCTTGTGTCTACACAATTTAGATAGACTTGTCACATAACAGGTCCTCATTAAACACTAACTAACCAAAAGATGAAATATAATCTGAAAGCAATGACTGGAATAGTTATATGATTAAGGGAGTTACTTGCAGAAGAAATATAATATTACATTAGATAAGGAAAGAGGGAGATTGAAAGTGGGTTATGTTTAGCTAGGAGTCATCAGAAGCCCATTATAATTGTGATTTAAGACATGGAAACTTGTCCTTTCATGTAAAAATCATGCTCCATGCCCAGTATCTTGACAATTTCACAAACCCAGATATGTTTTATTTTATTTTTCCCCTATAGTTATCCATCCCTAAGGTCACTGAACATGGCTCTTTAAGTTTCAGTAATAACATAATCATTCCAGCTAACAACAACAACAAAAAAGGAAAGATAAGAAATTCACATTCTTCTGATTTAGGCTTCCTAGAAGTTCCTACACCACTTCTGCTAGTATTCCCCTGGCTGGGATTTGTTCCCTTCCACACACATGTAGTAAAGATGCTGGGAACTCTTTATTGCTGTTTAAAAAGTGTTTTACTTGCTGTGGAAGAGTGGAGAACACATCTTGAGAAACAACCTCTGCCATACAAAGGAAGAGGAAGAATGAACATTTATAGGGCATCCACCATGGTCTAGCCATTGTGGAAAGAACTTTGTAAGTATTGTATTATTTAATATCACCAGGCTTTATAAAGCAGAGATACATGTGTTAATGCTTTCATAAGTATTTGTAAAATTCAGAGGAAGGAAGAGATCCCACATCTGTTTAATACTGAATATTATGCTTTTTCCATTATAGAAATGACTACAATCACAAAGTGGGACAAGATCTCCCAAGGCCAACAGATGCCAATCCTTTCCATTTTCACTTAAAAAAACCACTATTCCAATAATAAAAGCGTGTCACTATGCAAACTTCTATTAAAGATTTGTAAGGATAGTTTTCATAGAAAACCCAAAGCATATTTATCTTAAAATCTTGTCATCAAAATCATATAGGCCAAATTAATCTTGATACTAACTCATAGACATAAGTGTTGGATAAACATATATGAAATATGATAAAGTCAAACTAAAAAAAAATAAATTTAAATTAAATTAAATTGTGACAGTAGAAATAGAAACATGTGACCAGGTCAAGAAAATAATTATGATGTAATGATAAAAATTTAACATTCCTTGAAGTTACAGAAATTCTAACACCGATATGTACACAAGATGATGCAGTTTTATAAAGATTTTCAACCACTGTTTGTCTGAAGGACTTCAAAATATGGGTTGCTTTTTAGTTAACTATAACAACACAGTGGTTTACTTTATGAGTAACAAATTTTATTGGGTTGGCCAAAAAGTTCGTTTGGGTTTTTCCGTAAGATGTTACCAATAGAAACCATTAATAGTTCCTCTGGTAAACTATTTCTGAGCAGCCTTTACTTTTTCATTAAAAAAAAAAAAAAAGATTGTGAAATTGCACAAAGTTCATACACAAAAGCATGGGGAAGGACTTGCTGTTTTAATTATACAGCTGTTATAAACTTGCTGTTTTAAGTATACAGGTAAACAGGAAGGGTTCATTATCTGTCTGTCAGCTTTGAATACTGCTTTAATAATCACAGTACTGTTACACTGTGTAGGGTTTTGAAACACACATATAATGATATGAGTTTAATCTGCATTCAATGGAGTATTAAAACTTCTGGGAGTGTAATAATTGGTGATGTGAAGCTTAACACTTGGAGACAGTAGGTACAATAATTATATTGAGAATTAATGAGAACAAGAATCTGACTATTGACGGTAGAAACAGATAATTTTGAAATGGAACTTAAAGTGATTTTTTTTATTGACTTAGAATGGATTGGAGATAGAAAAAGTATAAAAGTTCAATCAAGTAATAAAACAGGACCAGCAGAAGAATGCTGAAGCTTTAAGAAAATAAGGAAGTCGGAAGGAGAAACTAATTTAGTACAGATGATAGTGAGTTTAGCTTCAGTCATGCTGAAGTTAAGAAACTGGAAGAACATTCAGGAATTTGAGAGCTAGTTTTTTTTTGGAATGTAGACTTGAGAGTCATTCAGTTGCACCTTTAAAGCAGAATAAATCACTAAAGTTAATAGGTGATAGATAAAACAGATAATCTTTATATATATAATTTTTCTGCTAAAATTTAAGTTTATTGTATAAGAAGACAGTGCTTATTCATCTTTGTGCTACTTAGAGTTATAGCTCAACAAATGAATAAAAGTACCAGCTTTATTTTTAGCAATGAAACTTTACTTGATATCATCTCACACAATACTTCACAACCTGGCTACTCATTAGACACCTGGGTAATAGTTTCAAAACCACCATTTCCAGGGTCAGCACCTTGGTATCTCTGAATTGAGGGATGAGTTGTCTCTTGTAGAACTAAATTGACAATCTCCACTATTGCCTTATTCTTAAGAACAATATAATAATTTAGAAATATTTGGAGTATTAGAACCTGGTTGGTAATAAGTGGACTGACACTTATGTTTATGCTGCTGTGGGAGGAGGCTGAAAATGATTGGAGAAATGAATTTGATAAAAATGTGATAAAAATATTGTATTTACAAACATACTTTTCATGATGTTTATAATGACACGTGGCTACAGGGTTAGTACTTTTGTTGACAAAAGCTTATGCCTTAGAAAGCATATTATTAATGTACTGCATTTTGGTCAAGTTTGGCTTTTTCATAAGAAAAGAGGATAATATATTCTAAAATACTTTTCTAACATTTATATTTTATTTTTTTATTTTTTTATTATTTATTTATTTATTCATTTTTTTTCTTAACATTTTTAGTGGAGTATAATTGCTTTACAATGGTGTGTTAGTTTCTGCTTTATAACAAAGTGAATCTGTTATACATATACATATATCTCCATATCTCTTCCCTCTTGCATCTCCCTCCCTCCCACCCTCCCTATCCCACCCCTCTAGGTGGTCACAAAGCACAGAGCTGATCTCCCTGTGCTATTCGACTGCTTCCCGCTAGCTATCTATTTTACATTTGGTAGTGTATATATGTCTATATATACACTACCACTCTCTCACTTTGTCCCAGCTTACCCTACTCCCTCCTGGTGTCCTCAAGTCCATTCTCTAGTAGGTCTGCGTCTTTATTCCCGTCTTGCCCCTAGGTTCTTCATGACCTTTTTTTTTTTTTTTTTTTAGATTCCATATTTATGTGTTAGCATACGGTACTCGTTTTTCTCTTTCTGACTTCACTCTGTATGACAGACTCTAGGTCCATCTACCTCACTACAAATAACTCAATTTCATTTCTTTTTATGGCTGAGTAATATTCCATTGTATATATGTGCCACACCTTCTTTATCCATTCATCTGTCGATGGACACTTAGGTTGCTTCCATGTCCTGGCTATTGTAAATAGAGCTGCAATGAACACTGTGGTACATGACTCTTTTTGAATTATAACATTTATATTTTAAATGATCATCAAGCATTTATATCAAAGTATAACTTGTTAACTAAATCAGCAATGAGCTTTCAGAATTGAAGCATAATAAAAATATTTGATAATTGCTTTATTTTCTTTTTAAAAATATTCTCTGAAAACAGAGAGCTCCTATTTAGAATTTAATTTTTACATTCACCTTATTTTGATTCTACTCATTGTTTATACAACTGAGGCATCTGGTACATTTGGCCCATACTTTTGCTGTTTGTTATTTAGTTTTCTAACTAATTTTTTTAGAAAAAAGAAAAATGAAGCTTTTAAAATGGTAAAATACAGAATTTGATTCTATGTTCAAGTTAAATAACTTTTGTTTCTGAAATTACATTATTTTGGGAATCGGATGAATCTTTTTGTGTTAAATTGTCATAAACTGTTGTGACACATTTTATGGGCTTCCATTGCTTTTCTTTTGCTTACTTGGGATTCAGATGCATCTGGCAACTCACTTAAGTCAATGAAGTTTATTAATTACTTCCTATTATTTCAGTTATGATGTATGATGGCTTTCACACTGTGAGACTTTTTTGCTCTCCTCATTTGAAGATGATGACAAAGAGTTCCCCTGAGAAAATGACCATCTTGGTTCAGTTAGTTGCTCCTAGTCACCCTAGATTTCTTTTTTAGACAGTTGAAATGTGTTAATAGTCCACTTGCTACTTACTGATTACAATGCCTTTCAACTTATTTGAATCCATTTGACAGGAATACACCCTTTACTGTAATTCATATATTACAAAGTAAATGACCACTTACTCTGCACTGCATTCCTCTTGGTTTTTGAATTATTCAGTCTCAATGAATTGAATAACATATCACTGTTAATAACAAAGAAGATATCCAAAAACACATAGGCAACAAAAAAGATTTTCAGATTCATATATTATATAGAGTTAATATATTTCTGAAAATAAAACCCTTGTAAGCCAATATCTTCCTTACTTATTAAATTTGAATATGATGATTCAAATTATTTAACCCTGTATACATTAAAGAAAGAATCCTTACATTATAAAAATATGAATACATTTCTTATAATTATTTGAATTTCACAGAGAGAAAGTCTGGGAAGCTGCAACTTCTTAGTCTGTCTCAAGAACCTAAAATATTATTTTTGTTAAATTAATGCCTTTTCAATATGATTATAATAATGGCCATAGAAAACCCAAATCTAGCAAATCTGAATTAAAGTCATATTCTTGAGTCCAACACATATTTGTTTTTGTTTTACCATTACATGACACATTATTACCAGGATAGAGAAAGAATTATTTAACAAAGGTGGGTAGAGAAGCTTCAGATTCTTGGGGAAAATAATTCAACACATTTTCAAAAGAAAAATAAATGCAAACTACAAGGGAAGAGTATTTTTAACAGGAAATACAGGCATTAAGAGGTCTTTGACAAGACAATACTTTTCTAAAAGAGAAAATAAAGGAAAATCTCACATTATGGTACCAAATTTTATGTTGGGAAAAAAAAAAAGATTGGCTATTTCTGATGAGAAAAAGTGTGTACAGAATTAAACTCCAAAGTAGTCTGAGATTATAGAAGTCAAGGAAACAAAATGAAAACCCTATATAAAAATTACCATCACAAAATAGATCTCATCAGAAGCCCCTGACATGCTCAGTTAGAAAAACTCACTCCTTTTACATATTTATAAATTTACAAATTTAACTCCTGTTACATACCCCAGTGAATTATTCCCTTTAAGACTGCTGAATTTGATGTTATGATAGTCACTTTATGTTTGCTGAGTGTGTGTGTGTGTGGGGGGGGCAGAGGGGAGGATGAACAGGGGTGATGCCAGAAGGGATCTGTTGCAAATGGATATCTTCCAATAAATCAAACAAAGAAAGTTAAAATTTCTTTGTTTTTGTGAACAAGTTGAGTTTAATTGTTGGATGTTGGATTCAGTCAATTATTTTACCACTTTAACCATATCTAAATTTTAATTTTCTTAAAAATGGAAATATACCCTGGTCTTATTTTTGAACATCATTTGTGCCTAGCCTACATTTCTATTTGCTAAAATTTATGTTAACTCATCTATTTTCTATATTTCCATCCATATATGCAATCTTTAAGAAATTCCCATGGAAAATCTTATAACTTCTTTCTTTTCTCAGCATGATCATTTTTTCTTCAAAACACATGCTGTAAATTTATGTTTCCAAGTACTGAAATGGAAATAAATAGATTGAGAAAAAGCAGATCTGTTTCTAAGAAAAAACATTTGGATAATAACTTAAATTTGATTGTAACTGGAAAGTGGTTGCTGCTGTTTTAGAGAAATGAACAGACAGTATTAACTTTTATCTTCAAGGCTGTGGGGAGCAGGTATGAAGGTGTTGGAGAACTGTTCTGGGTCCTGCTGAGCATAACTTGGGGAACCTGTCAAGTAAATCTAATATATTTCAAAAGTTATGACTATCTATCCAGCGCATAGAAGGAAATTTAATGTAGCCTTTCCTAGATTCGGCCCAAGGAGGAATAAAAAAAATAAAACAAAATATCCATAAAACAAAAAACAAAACCAAAACAAAACAAACAAAAAAACAGAGATAAAGAATGCCCTGCAGGTGTTTTGCTTCTTTTTTGTTTTTTTAAGTTTAAACTGAAAATGAGAGAAAAAGAAAAAAGAAGATACATATAATTATTTTTAATTCAGGAAATGATTGTAAAAAATGGAAATTCTTGAATAAAAATACAATTATAGGAATGGCAAAACAGATACATAGAATACGTATGTTAACTTAAGCATGGTAAGAGTGAAAAGTGGAAGAAAAAGAACAGGATCTCCATGATAGGCAACACATAAATAACTGAAATCCAAGGGAACTGGAGAGAGAGAGAGACTGAGGCAGAAAATGTTTGAAGAGATTATAGCCAAGAATTTTCAAAACTGATGAAATACATCCACCTACAAATTCAGGGAAACCAGAGAAACCCAAACATGATGAATAAAAACAAAATCATATCTAAATTAAAATTACTAAACACTATATATAAAAGATAAAAATTTTAAAGTAGCAACAGGAAAAAAAAAAGATATCTTAAAAAGAACAACAACAAAAAAGTAAGACCAACAGCTCATATGTAAAAAGAAACTATTGAAATCATAAGAAAATATAATAATATTTTAGGTGCCAAAATAAGCTAGCTACAAATTAAATTCTATACTTAGAATAATATCCTTCAAAAAGAAAAATGATACAATGGAAAATTCAAATAAAACTGAAAGAATTTATCAGTAGCAGACCCTCATGTAAAAAATTTCTATTATTTGTACTTTTCTGTTTCTCTCTTAAGGAACCCATCATTCTTTGGCAGTCAAATATTCTCTTTTATTGTTTTCTAAAGTTTTATAGCTTTACCATTTCCAATTAAGTCTTAAGTAACTGCTATTCATTGATACAGTTGACCCTTGAGCAACGCGGTTTGAATTGCATGGGTCCACTCATAGGTGAAACATACTACAGCGTTACAGGACCAGTGGTTGGTTGAATTGAGGAGCCATGGATACAGATGGTTGGGATGGAGGGTTAACTGTAAAGTTATACATAGATTTTCCAGGTGCAGAGACAGTGACCCCAAACCCCATATTGTTCAAGGTTCAACTGTATGTTAGGAGGGGATAAATTTCATTTTCCCTCAAAGTGTCAGGCTTATTTATTGAAAACCTCACTTATCAAAAAATGAAAGCTATTTATAAAGTGGATTTCCACTTTATATAAAGCCCTGAGCTTTCAACTTTGTTTCTTTTTATCAGTTTATCTAACCTTGGGCCAAACTCATAACTGTCATACATTACTTTGCCACATTACCAAAACTGTGTTGGCTTTACAACAGTTCTATATGTATTGAAAGGAAAACCTACTCATGACAATTTTCTGTAAACTGGTTATTCTGGGCTTTTGTACTTAATATAAATTTTTGAACCAGCTTGTCTATTTCCATAAAAATTTCAATAGGAATTTTAATTGAAAATAATTTAAATCTATACTATTTGGAATATATTAGACATATTGGTATTCTTGTAGTATTGCATCATCTAGTTTATTAACATGTACATCTCTTTCTGTCTTCTTTAATATATTACACTTCTCTTAATTTTTCTCTGAAATAATTTCATATAATAAGTTAGAATTATTTTTTAGAAAGGACATCTTTTACAAAATTACAGTCTAAGTGTTTGTGGCTCATGTCAATGATGAAATAGCCACTTAAATTAAAAGCATTAACAAAATTACAAAAATCAATAAATTGCTCATAAAATAAATTCCCAAGGAGGGACCAGCATACAGATCAAGAAATGAGCTCCCAAAAGGAGCCCTTTACCTCTTTCCAAATACTAGTCCTGAGAGTTAACATTAATGTCACTTCTAACAATCATACAATAATTGTGCCCTTTTTTTGAAGTGTATATGTCATGTGCATTCATTTGTATCTAGTTTATTTTGTTCAACATTATGTTTCTAATATTCATCCATGTTGTTTGCATGTAAAAGTAGCTCACTCATTTTTATTGCTGAATTACTGTATATTCCTTCATAACTACCATATAGTTATGACACAATTTATGTCTCCTTTTCAATGCTGATGGATATTGGTGTTGTTTTCAGATTTGGGAAATTGCAAACTGTGCTGTTATGAACATTCTTATATGGGTAAGTGATAACATAGACATACATTTCTGTTGGACATATTCCTAAGAGTAGAATGACTAGATCAGAGGGTATATAGTCTAAGGAGATTCTGTTGAACAGTTTTCGGAAGTGTTGTAGTAATTTATGGGTCCATCTGCAATATCTAAGAACATTCTATGGACTCATTAACACTTGGTAATGACAAGATCTTTTTGGGTTTTTTTTTGTTTGTTTATTGTTGTTATTTTCTTATATGTTATTTTCTTATGTGGCACTCTCTTTGATTTAAATTTTCATTTACCTATTGTCTAATAAAATTCATCATCTTCTCACCAATGTTCCTGTCCATTTCGGTATTCTCTTTAGTGATATCCAAATTCTACTATTCCTGTGTTTGAGAGAAATGTAAAGTTGAAAATAAATGAACAATAGAACCATTTTTCTTGATCTTTGCAAAGAAATAAATTTGGTGAATGGAACAAATATCCTGAAAATTATATGTATGTTTCATTATTTCGTGCAATGATCTCTTCCTTCTCCCCCCTCCTCCTCCTTCTACTCCACCTTCTCCCTCTCTCTCTCGCTCTGATTTTCACATAATTTCTATACTTCACTGGTTTATACTAGTTCATTCTATCAATGACATGTACATACTGCTATATTTCAAATGGATAACCAACAAGGACCTACTGCATAGCACAGGGAACTCTGCTCAATGTTACGTGGCAGCCTGGATGGGAGGGGGGTTTGGGGGAGAATGGATACATGTATATGTATGGCTGAGTCTCTGCGGTGCACATGAAACTATCACAACATTGTTAATCAGAGATACTCCAATATAAAATAAAAAGTTCCAAAAAATTGAAAAATGTCTTAAAATCTATAACTGTGTTTGTTATTGGTCTACTTCTTTTAGTTCTGTCAATTTTCCTTTATGCTGAAACTGTGACTTTAGGTACATACAGTTTTAATATCTTTATGTCTTCCTGATGGATTGACCCTTTTCTTATTATATATGCCTCCTTCTTAAAATTCATAGTAATATATTACGCCTTAGAGTTTTCTTACTATACATTTCTTATCCAACCCAATATCTTATATTGTTTTTACTTCTTTAATATTAATGTGATATAAATAAATTAATCCATTTTCTTCTATTAAGTTATTAAGCATGCATTATTTAATTATTGTTTAGTGGTATCCTATAGAATAAAATATGTATGTATTATAGTTCCATAGAAAAATTTTACATTTACTATTTTTCCAAGACTACTAAAAAGTAGAATTATGTAATTCCATTTTACCTCCTTCTATCTTTTGCATCATTGTTACCATGCATCTCAATACTACATATGCATAATTTAAAATCAAATATTGTTAACTACCAATATTCATTTATGTATACTTACATCTTTCTTGTTTTTTTATCACTTCCAACAATTTTGTGTTTATCACTGGTATAATTTTTTTCTGGCCTGAAGCCCTCCTGTTGGAAACTCAGACATTTTACTTCTATAAGATCGAAACACAGTAAAATGACATCTTTAAATGGTAGTGTGCAAGTTGATTCAAAAGAAATACTTTTACACTTTTTGTGTTAATTTAAATTATTGCAACCATTTTGGAAAAGTATTTGAAATAACATAACAAACATGTGCTGGTACTAGGCCTATTTTTTACCTGATCCATCCCTCACCCTCTTCCTGCTCTACTATTATAGGCGTTTGACACCATTATTCCTCCCTTTGTAAAGAGAACCCACTAAAACTCAATATTTCTGTTAACATGAAAATTTGCAAAGATCTTATAAAATACAAACATATTGGATTTTACTATTTTACAGACCTTATTTTGAGAGTTTTATGGTTGCCACATAGCATTGTTTAGTTTCTGTCATCTCAATTATATTCTCACTTTATCCTCTATATCTAATTCTGCTCAAAGCACAGCATTTGTTTCTTCTCTTCTTATTGAAAAATTAAACAATGGAAATTGAACAAATGCAGGATTTGTCAAAGCAATCAATGTCGTAAGACTCTTTAAAGAATTATATTTCGTTTATTTATACATCGTGCAGCAGATAGAAATTGTTCATTTAGAATTTCTATTTTTGACTATTTGTCAAAGCAGCTAAGCAAAAATTGCACACACAAAAAATTCCACTGTGAAGCTGATAGCATTTTAAGGACAAAAGTCATTATTCATCTAATTAAATAGGCAAAAATAATTTACTTAGTTTGTGGAAAATATTAAAATGTACACTTAGCTTAAACTCTTTGTCAGCAAATTAACATATTACAGGGAGATCTATGACAGTATCAAATTGTTGTCTTTGCTCTATTGTATATACTTGGACCCCTTTCAAAAGTTAGCTTCATTATTAGAAAAAATAATTTATTCTCCTATTTTCCAAATATTAGGTAAGACTGAGCAGTTTTTTATTTGTTTCTACATATTTAATCTGAAATATTTTAGATTTTTTTGCTTTTAATTTTAGAGGTCTGGAATCAGCATTAAATTTTAACCAATCTTAACAACAAAATAAAAGTAAAATTGATAATGAAAAGGTTTTTCACCTGGTTTTTAAAATCACCTGGTTTTTAAAATCACAATATTTTTATCTTTCTAAGTGTAATTTGAAAAAGAAAAGACACTTTCAAATATGGTAGTACTAGTTCCATGAGTGATGAACAGTTAATGTGGGAACTTAAGACTTTTAATTGTACTTCAATAATTTAATAAATGGTTTATCACATGGTATTTTGTAATAATATTTACTAAAAGCTAATTTATTAGTCTATTGATAAACAAATAACATTTAATATTTTTATATGTGTTATGGCAAGTCTCCATTTATTTTCTTCTAATTCAAAGTTTCCTTTACTTTTCCGGACACTTAATTTTTCGTAAGCAATTTAGAATAATTTTGTTTATCATTGCAAGTACTATTTCACTATAAATAAAATTGATGGCTGTCCACATTTAATCAATGTTACTTCTTGATGGGCTACCCATAAAAAAGAGTTTAAAATTATGCCTAGTATATTTCATCTTTTCAGAATTGTTGAGAGTAAAAAAAAAAAAAAAAAAGATGTCATTTGCTTTAAAATAGTACCTCAATCTTCCTGGATGACAGTAAAATTATAACAAGGAATTTTTCTTCTCCAAAATTCAGTGAACTAAGTATTCTTCCTTTTTACCTTCCAGCTATAATGTGAAATGTGGAGGAAGATAAGATTTATGCAAATAGAAGCATGGGAACAGTAGCTGTGTGCTTAGGGCAGCAGAGAAGAAAGATGCAAGAATGCTGAGCTCCTGCTGGTATCATGAAAATTCTGTGCCAGCTGTGTAATACTTATGTCTTCTCCTGTGAAAAAGTAAAATCTACCTCAAATTGGTTAAACTACCAAATTCGGAGTCATGATACATGCTGCCAAATACAATCTAACATATTAAGGGCATGTGATGATGGCATTGTGTGTGTGTGTGTGTGTGTGTGTGTTTTAACATCTACATTGCAAAAGAAAAATGTTTTCCTGGAAGATATCTGATCAAGATGACACTGGAAATTTATACTGTGAAATCTATCCACTCTCTAATCTATCTCTCTCACTCTCTCTGACTCCCCACATAAATATCTCCTGAATATATATGTACATATTCACAAATATGATACTAATACTTGTGGACTGCATAACACATAGAAGAAACTGAAGGTATAGGTCTCTCGGACTCTGAATCTGGAATCAAGCAGAGGTGGCAAAAATTTGACTTCTGCAGGGTGTCTGGACTAAAAGACTTCTAAGCGTGGTGGAGTCCTGAGCCTGGTTTATTTCTTGAAACTGAGCACTGTTGTAAGTCTAATGCAACTATGGTAAAACGTTAATGGAAGCTGCACCAACTGCATGGATTTACTGCATATACATAGTGTTAAGGGGAGTGACACAGAGCTTCATAAAAATAAATTTCTCTAAGAATAACCTGGGTGTCATTTTATCTATCTATTATTATGTTACTGTGTATGTGGTGTGGTGGGGGGGATGATGGAGGATGTGAAGAGGGCAAGGTCCTTGTCTGATGGATTTTTTTGAAAAGAGTAAATAACTCTGGCTAGGTATCTGCCTAGCAGTCTCTTGGAGGCAGGGTAGTCTACAGAGAAGTTAGCTGATGTAGCTCCAGGTCTTCCCTTTTCTGCTCTCCTTAAAAATTATTTAGGATTTCCTGAGCAATAGAATAGTCTTGCTTGTGTCCAGCCTCATTTGTAGCTGCATGAGGAATTGTGCCTAATTCTGGGAGTTAGTTAATTAATACATCTGGCCAAAGACCCAAACCCCGTCTTGCAAACAAGTCTTTACCAGTAATAAAAATGTTGGTCTCAAAAATTCTCATATTTGTATTATTTTTCAAAATTCAGAACCTGGTAGGAAGGGAAGAATACTATTTATCACAGACTTCCAGCCCTCAGACCATAACTAGGTTGACAAAAGAACCTCAGAGACCCATAGTCTGCACTTGCTCCTTTCCTGATGAAAAACTTCCAGCACACTTTTTGAATTTTATTCACCTCTGTTCCTTTCATTGTATATTCATGAAACTCCTACTCCTTGAAAGTTTGTACTTCTTAATATATCCACCTGGTCTCTCAATATCTTTCTTGAATTTTTAAACACTTTGTTTTTCTAAATTGTATTCTAAGTGGATTTAACAGTAGTTGATTATAATGCACTAATTCTCGCTGGGTCTCTAAGATTTACCCACGTAAAGAGTTATTTGTTTTTATGGCTGCAGATTTTATTTCTAGGATATATATTTGGTTTATATTTTCTATTCATTCTTATTAGTTCAATTTACTTGTTATAATTTTATCACTTTCAAAAATAGATCAAATACTTCATGTTTTCTATTGGTGTAATGTTATTGGAAGTGATTTTTGTCTATACCATTTTATATTGGTGGCTCTCTTTCTTAATATTTACTTTCTTTGTGTGTTTTAGAGTATTAATGTCATTTTGAATAGACAGTGTTTTTCTCCCTGGTCCTGAAATCACTATTCCCTGATTGCCAATTTTATGGTCCTGCTAAAGAGATACAAGGTCAATCTTAATCTGGGGCAGGAAGAGAAGCACATCTTACACTGAGATGTGATATAAGAGAGGCAGGAAGGATGTACATAAAGGGTCATTTGTAGGTGGTGGTAAAGTACTTGAAGGAATTGTCACCTGTTTTCCACGTATTATTCTTATGTCTTCTTCTCTCATTTTATACATTCTCCCTGGACAACCCCATCGAAAATTGTAAATACCGTCGTGAATATAAAATCATCAGTCAAAATAAAATATGCCTGCTTAGTTTATATTTTGAAGCACCTAGTGGCTATATTCCCTTTGGTAATTCATAGTTACCTAAAATACTTTTTATCTATCTATTTATCTATCTAGCTATCTATCCATCTATCTGTTACTTATTTGTCAACACCATACACCTGAGAACTATCTTTAATATTTCCTCCTCATTTGCTCATATATTGAAAAAAAAGTTGAAACTTTTTTTGGTGAGAGAGGGGAAATTTAGCATCTCAATTTTAACTCCAATTCTCCTCTTGCATCTCAATTTTATCTCCAAATTCTCCTCTTTTCTGTGTCCATACTATATTGCTGAGTATTTATTTCTGATTATTTCTCCTCTGGATCCCTGCTGCATCCTCCTCTGGGTTATCCTGACTGTGGAAAAACACCTTCCCCTTCCATCATCTTCTATACTATTGCTCAGTTGTTTCTTCTAAATGTCCTAATGTTACTGTTAAAATACTTTTAATATATTGCTCTACAGGTAGAGAATCTGAGGCAGGAATTATTCAAATGTATTTAATAATACAGAAGGAAGACAAATTTTCTCAAGGTATGAGATCTTCAATCATAAATTTTAAAGGCTGAGCAATATAAGATTGTGATGTAAGAGTCACACCTAATTGTACTAACTGTGGAGTGATGAGAGGAAAAAAGGAGAAATTGTTACCAAAAGTGGGGTCTGGCTGCTTGCCCTTCTGAAGCCAAAAAAGAAGTAAGTTTGATGGAAAGGAAAGTTTGCTTTATTTTGGATACCAGCAACCTGGCCAGGGGGAGTGGAGTCCTGTCCAAAGGCCAACTCCCTCCTCCCCCGAATGACAATCAGTGGGCAAGAGCTTTTATATGTGAAGGGAGGGGGCTCCATGCAGAAACAGCACAGTCAGCTCTGACAGTCATCTTGAAATTGGTCGTGTGGTGGTCTGATCAGCGTCATCTTGATTGTTTTAAGTACAGTTAATCTTCAGTTCCAGCGTCGTTTTGTTCCCATTTCTTTGAGGCCAGCTCTTGGAATTGTGGCAGCTTATGTTATGGCTACAGTCTGATCATCATGTAGTTCACTTCTTCCACCTGGCGGGGGTTTCAGTATCTATAAGACAGCTCATAGGATACAGCTCAGAATATTATGTATACTCCTTGAAGAGGAATTAAAGGTCCTTGACTTTGCTTAAGGACTAAATTATTATTATTTGGTCTCCTTTGACTGTTTTCCTTTGTTTCTGCATTTTCTCACTTCTCTGATTAAACTTATTCTTTGGCTAAAGTTTTTCCACAGACAAAAGACAGGCTGAGGACATGGGCACAAGGACCATAGGGTCCTGCTTCGTTTCAAAATCAGTGCTCGTGTGCACTATAAGTAGCCTGTAAAAATTACTTTATTTTTATAATTATCCTCTAAGAGGAATGGAAGGAAGGATACTACTTGTTTCTCAGTATTTTATTTTGTTCAAATTAGTAATCATAATAATTTGTTGTATATTCACTGAAATTTTCCTCTGGGGATGAATTTCAACTCTACTTAAGTCATGTTTGTATAAACAATACAAATGACTCTAATGTCATAAAATGTCTGAAGATTATATTGCAATTGTATAAGATCTATACATTTCAGGAAATTTCAGCTATTTAAACTTTTAAAATTAATATTGATGTTACTATTATTATAGTTACCTAATCTTGTATATTTCTTTCAATCCTTTCTCTTAGATTACATGTGTTAAATATTTTTCACAGCTTATTATTATTTTTTGCTTTAATACTATGAAGTTTCAGGACTGGTATTACAAAAATATAACTCAAATCCAAACAGTGATTCAGTTTTATCATATATTCTGATGTTTTTACCCACATTTAAAAATTTCTGTGAATAAAATGTGCTCTTTTGCTTGAGGTGAATTCTTTTTGTACTTTCTTCTTGCTTGCCATTCCAAAACGACTTAATTGGTACACTCTTGCAAAGAAGCCCACTGGGAGAAGTGCTCACATGTAAAGAAATTTCTTTAAAAGCATCCAAGGAGACCAATTGTTGTACTAAATCTGGATTATTCAAAAAGAGTGGATAAAATGATATAAAATAGACAAATTTTAGCTTGCTGATAAAGAGTATGTTTATAGAGAATTCCTTTATTCAACTTTTTTTTGAGCTTCCTTTCTGCCTAATGATTACTTGTTTCCTTTGTATTATTCATCTAGCACACACAAGACACTTGAACAGTAATAAGAGAGACCCAGATAAGCAAGTGGCAAAATAAAGCAAATCATCCTTATTCTGTGCTTCACTTGACTCTGTAGTTTTATTCAGACTTATTTCAAAGTGAGTTATTACAGGAATTGATGGGATGCTCTTCAGTGCATCTTGTGATTGTGAAAATAAACAGCAATTGAAGTAATATAACTATATTTCCTAATCACACTGGCAATGTCAGCTAACACCTCATGATGGAAAAAAAATTGATGCAACGAAAACTGGGCACAAAGTAAAAATAGGGAGACACGAGTAAAAACACTAAAGAGCCAAGGTAAATCAGACATAAGATTACAAAGTTAATTCTGCTGTCTTACTATAGGGCATCTAGATGTCTTAGGAACAGAAGAAATTGGTTCTCTGGATCCTGACCCTGTGGCTTTCCTATGAAAATTAACTTTGGTAGAACCAAATTCAATGATTTTTATTAGCCTAGCTGTTCTTACCCATTGCTTAGAAAAAAATTGAAATCCAGCATAACTGATGATAAGCTTTCTGTTCATGATAATATCTATTTCAAAAATTGCTTAAATTTCAAAATAAGAATATATAATGTCCTGTTTTAGAATGTTACATGGTATAAAACAATGTAAAAATAAAGTCATCAAAACTATATATAGTTCATCAAGTTTACACTGTCATGCCTTGGAAATTTTAAAATTATGTAGAATGGTTTAATATTCTTATTGTTATCAGGAAAACAGCATGGTACTTATTATATCATAGAAATTATACCTCTGAATAATGATGTAAGTTATACACCTTATGATACTGAGCATCATTTTTCTTTCTCTCTTTAGATAATTACCTCTACTAGCTTGAAAATGAAGAGATTTGATGTTCCTGTTATCATGCTACGGATTATACAAGCTAAGTGTGAAATATCATATGCAAATATGATTGTGAAGCCTTCTTTAATAATGATGTATTCTTCATCTATAAAGCTAACCCATATTTTTAAAAACTATATTTTAAGTACCATCTTATAATCTTGCCATGTTGATTTTATTTGCTTTGAGTCATTTAAAAACTTCTAATTCTATGTCTGAACATCTGCAAGAGATGTAAAAAGATAAAATGAGTTTGAGAAATTTCTAAATTACTTAGGTTTGGCTAGGTTAATGGGAGAAGTTAAAGTTAGCTGAATGTTGATAATTGGCAGAAGCTTATATTATAAAAGGAAAAAAAAATAATTTAACAGTTTATAATTGGATCAGAATATTTCTATGGTTTGTTGAATTGGGTCAGAATATTTCTACGATTTGTTGGTTTAATCTTGAGAAATATGATCACTGAATGTAAAATAATTTCAAGTATATAGAATTTTCATCATTTGTACCCAAGTAGATAAATCATCTGTATGTTTGCAACAGAAAAAGAAGCTTTGTTGAATAATAAACTGCACACAACATCAGTGATAATGTCACATTTGAGCAATCCAATAAGCTTTTAATTATTGTTTGTTATACTAATTTATTTTTTCAACTCAAAAATACCTAAAACGCTGGATAATAAGTATGCATTTCGATTTAAGAAGGGATCACTGTCTCCAGACGATGCATTAGTTTTAATTAATTCTTTAATTTTGTGGGATGATTAATTAGGGTCATTTGGAGGATTCGGTATCATTGTCTCAATTTGCATCTTTATCTGAACAGCAGATTAAGAGAAATGTAATTTTAGAACCCTAAGAATATTCTCTGTGGATTTATCCTCTTTGGAGAAGGGGAATAAGAGATGCTATTATAAAACTTTTCCTGATTCAATACCATATATAAATAAGGATTGCTTGTCAGAGTTGTTCCACATATATGTGCAGAGGTCAGCAATTCTTTTTGACTCCCTCCTGCAAATAAGAAGACTAATACAGAGGCCAAGAATACTTTGTGAACATTCATATGTCTCTATATCCATAGAGGTTTATATTCATTATAGTTATATGGATATTTTAGTAGCACATCTGATAACTTAAGGTTAAAAATATGTTTAAAAACTACCTAGAAAAAGAGATATTTAAATACTTTCAAGTCAAACATGTAGTGACTTGAACTACAGTACTTCAAAATAGCATCCATTTCCTATACTATAAAAATAAGTAATTGTTGGAGTTTGAGTCATAGTGACTAAATCACTTCTCAGAGAGGTAAAAACTGAAAAAAGTAAAATGTGTAAAAAACATCTATTAATATACATAGGAAAATAGATAACTCCTTAGCAAATATGACTTTGTTATCTGGAGTTAACTGGTCTATATTTTGAAAGTTAGCATAAAAGATTAACATCTTTGTTACTCAGAGCTGTGCATTACTGGGATATAGTGGATCCCTCTCTCTTTTTTTTTAAAGTCAATTATTTTATTGGGGGAGATAAGTTTCTCAAATGTTGGCTGGTTGAAGGCAAATGAATCTCCTGATATTCTAAAATTTCAGAAATTAAAAAACAGTTTAAAGCTGTTTGTATATTTTGGAGATTAATCCCTTGTCAGTTGCTTCATTTGCAAATATTTTCTCCCATTCTGAGGGTTGTCTTTTTGTTTTGTTCATGGTTTCCTTTGCTGTGCAAAACCTTTTAAGTTTAATTAGGTCCCATTTGTTTATTTTTGTTTTTATTTTCATTACTCTAGAAAGTGGATCAAAAAAGACTTTGCTGCGATTTATGTCAAAGCGTGTTCTGCCTATGTTTTCCTCTAAGAGTTTTATAGTATCTGGCCTTACATTTATGTCTTTAATCCATTTTGAGTTTATTTTTGTGTATGGTGTTAGGGAGTGTTCTAATTTCATTAGTGTACATGTAGCTGTCCAGTTTTCCCAGCACCACTTATTGAAGAGACTGTGTTTTCTCCATTGTATATCCTTGCCTCCTTTGTCATAGATTAGGTGACCATAGGTGTGTGGGTTTATCTCTGGACTTTCTATCCTGTTCCATTGATCTATATTTCTGTTTTTGTGCCAGTACCACACTGTTTTGATAACTGTAGCTCAATACCAAAAAAACAAACAACACAATCAAAAAATGAGCAGAAGATCTAAATAGACATTTCTCCAAAGAAGACATACAGATGGCTAAAAGCACATGAAAAGATGCTCAACATCACTAATTATTAGAGAAATGCAAATCAAAACTATAATGAGGTGTCACTTCACACAGGCCAGAATGGCCATCATCAAAAAATCTACAAATAATAAGTGCTGGAGAGGGTGCAGAGAAAAGGGAACCCTCCTGCACTGTTGTTGGGAATGTAAACTGCTACAGCCACTATGAAGAACAGTATGGCGGTTCCTTAAAAAACTAATAATAGAGCTACCATATGATCCAGCAATCCCACTCCTGGGTTTATATCTGAAGAAAACCATAATTCACAAATATACATGCACCCCAGTGTCCATTGCAGCATTATTTACAATAACCAGGACATGGAAGCAACATAAATATCCATCAACAGAGGAATGGATAAAAACGATGTGGTACATCTTCCACTGTGGTACAACGGAATATTACTCAGCCACAAAAAAGAATGAAATAATGCCATTTGCAGTAACATGGGTGGACCTAGAGATTGTCCTACTGAGTGAGGTAAGTCAGACAGAGAAAGACAAATATCATATGATATGGCTTATATGAGGAATCTAAAAAAAAGTTACAAATGAACTTGTCTACAAAACAGAAATAGAGTGACAGAGTTAGAAAACAAACTTACGGTTACCAGGGGGCAAGGGTAGGCAGGGAGGGATAAATTGGGTGATTGGGATTGACATATACACACTACTTTATGTAAAATAGCTAATAAGTACCTACTGTATAGCACAGGGAACTCTACTCAATACTCTGTAATGGCATATATGGGAAAAGAATCTGTAAAAGAGTAGATATATATATAGATATATAGATATATATATATATGTATAACTGATTCACTTTGCTGTACAACTGAAACTAACACAACATTGTAAATCAATTATACTCCAATAAAAATTAAAAAAAAGAAAAAAAAAACCACAATAGTTTAGAGATGTGACCTAACCTAGCCCTGACAAAGTTATGTTATATTATGTTTTCATTGGTAACTCTGCTCTTCCTTCACAAAGTAAGCACATAGTGAAGTAATAAATTTACCCTTGTGATTAATAGTTCAATGTTTTTTGCACCCAAGGGAGTTTACACTTCATGAAAGCATGGGTGTGTCTGCTTCACTTATTATTTTATCTTTGACAGTTAGCTTATTTCCTATAAAGGGAAAGGAATAGGAAGGGTAGATGCTTAAAATATATTAGTGGAATAGATTAACACAGGAATGAAAATGTGCACTTACTATGATTAAACAGTGAGCAGACTAAGAAAATGTGGAAATGTATGTGGTAGTTGCTTAGCAGACAGCTACAGCAGTCTTCCTACTGCTAGTGTTGTCTCTTCCAATTCACTCTTTCTTGAAACATTAGAGTTTACTTTTGAGTGACAATCTAATTACTCTGAAAACCTGTTTGTTGAGACTCTATATTAAAGACCAAGTTATAAGGTAAGTGAAAAGTTAAATCTCCATAGTCATTCTGGACATTTTCTTTAGATATATCAAAAAAAAAAGGGAGAGGCTGCCATTTTATTATTAATTTTTTTAAAAATCTATGTGACTAAAATGTCAATGTCTTTTGCATTCAGAGGAATTTAAACTTCATGAAAGTGAAGAGGACTATATCTATTTCATTTACCATTTTATTGCCAACCACTAACTCAGTTCCTGTTAAGGAGTAGACTTTCCAGGGTTCTTCAGTGCCCTTAGGCTAAAGTCCCAACCCTTATGGATTCTGACAAGGTTATTTATGATACTATCCCTAATGTCTCTCCTGCCTGTCTACTTCTCCCTCCACCTCACTTTAGGCCCTGAATCATGCTGTTCACACACAATTGCCTTTTCCTAGACCACCTCACATCCCCAACTCTTTCTGACCTACAGCTAAACAAATTCTAATGCTAATTTAGATATCAATTTCCCAAGATTATTCTGATATGTGATATCAGGGTAATTTTCCTTTCTATTCACTTTCAACCTGTCTCCTCCATCACAGCAAAGTTCCTGTTTATATTATTATAGTTATTATCCTCTTACATATATTAATCATATATCACCAATCTGCCAAGAACAGCCTCTATTTGTGCTGCAGGTTATACTTGAAGCCACACTACCTGACAGGCTTTGCATCCCTGTCTCCCACACCTTTATTGCACCCCCAATACTCACCAGAAGGGGGAGGAAATCCATAAGCTATTAGGAAGAAATGTGGACTTTACTGAAGATTTTGGACAGAAGATTTAAGAGGTAATCTCTGTATCTTGGCCTGAAACATTTCATTCCAACATTTTCAAGTAGACCACTATCTCAAGCTTATCTTTTGGGCCACAGATCACAGATCTTCTCTTTCCCTTTGACACTTTCTCCATTAGTTAAGTATTAAATTTTTTCTGTGAATTACTGTAGCTATGACAACAAAGGAAGCATATGAACTTCATTTTTCTCCTTACAATATAATATATTTAAACAAATAAAATATAATAATTTGATGAAAAGTCCCCCACCTCTTTTTTGGTAGATCTAAAGAAAATGTTCAAAATGATTATGGGGATTTAATCTTCATTTACCTCACAATTCAGTCTTTCAGGCAGCATCTCAAGAATCAGGTTTTCAGAGTGCTTTTGAATCTCAAATTATGTAAATAAATGAAGTATATTTTATATTTTAAGATTGAACTTGGAGTTAAATAATGAGATATTTTATATTGCTTAATTATGAACATATACAAAATCAGCATCCTGATTTAACTGAATAATTTATATATTGAGTGTCCTTTACTTTCTGTTTCGCTTTGCCTGAATGCTGAAATCAATGTGTTTTCCAAACGCCTAAGATGAATGATTTGCATGAATAATTATAGGAATAAAGGTTAATACAATTTCTTTTTTTTGTATAGAGTTCATTTACTTTAGCATTGTCACATAATATTTGTAGGAACAGGAATAATGTCTCCATTTAGTCCTTTTAAATAGTGAGACATTGAACTGGTGTACAAATTAAAGATACTGCTGCATTAAACATTTTCTTAAAAAACCTGACAAAGTTGTAACAAATAAATGAAATGATTTACACATGAAGATTTCTGTTTCCAATCTGGACCATATCATTGAATCCCAGATTAGCATCTGCAAAAGTCATCAAAACATCTACACTTAAATAATTACCAGGCATCTCAAACCTATCTAAACAAAACACTTGCTTTTCCCCAACTGCTCTTCCTCAGTCTTGCCCGTTTGAGTTGGGGGCAACACCATCATTTCATCTGTTCAGTCTAGAAATTTTGAAATTATCCGTAACTCCTTTCTTTCTTGCTATTATCATGTCCAAATGCATCAGCAAATTGCACTAGCTCTACCTTTGAAATGTGTTTAAACATGAACTATTTCGCACTGCCTCTGGTAGTAACATTTTGGTTCAAACCACCCATACAGATGGCCTGAATTTTTGCAATATTCTTTTACCTTCTCCACCCAACTCCAGATCTTCTCTTACCACAACAACTAGAGACAATATGTACAAATTTAATTCCAATCATATTACTTTTATGCTCAAAACCCCCAAGGGCATATCTTCTTTCTCAGCATAAAACCATAGTCCTAATTAAATCAAAGAAGGTCCACAATAATCCACCTCAACCCCACTCCCTTCTTGTTTATCATTTTGCACTCATCTGCTACTCAGTGTTTGCCTTTCTGTGTCCCAGTCACATATACTAGCCTCCAAATACCCAGGCACATGTCAATCTCAGGACGTTTGAATAGCCTGGAGCACTTCCTGTCAGATTCACACAAGATTCACTCTCTCTCACCTCATTAGGTCTTGACCCAAATATCTTATCACTGAGATTTTCCAGAACAACTCTAAACTCCAACTCCCCCTTTGTTATATCCCTTCCATGCTCATTTCCTTTTTCTTCCAGAGTGCTGGTCATCATCTGACATATTATATATTCTATTTATTTGTGTTTTAGAATCTACCTTACCATTACTTGAATGTGTATTTCATCAGCATAGGGATTTTTGAGTGTTTGTTAAATGTTTTATCCCCAGTGTCAAGGACACATAAATACTTGTTGAGTGAATGCATTATGGAAGCAGGCTATTTAAATGAGAGAATAAATAATGCATTATTTAAAATATTAATGTTATTTCTCTATAATATTGTGAAGTAGTAAAATTGGCACTACATTACCCATTTTGCAGTTGAGGAAAAGGATATAAAAAGATTCACAGAATTTCCTACATTAGAACCTATGTTTCCCAAATCCTTCAAACTTGTCATATATATTAGATTCCTACTGCTATTATACAAGTTACCACAAACTTAGAATCTTAAAACAACACAAACTTATACTTCTGGAGGTTAGAAGTCCAAAATAGATCCCACTAAGCTAAAATCAGGTGTCGGCAGGACCGCATTTTTTCTTGAGGCTCTAGAGGAGAATCTGTCTTTGACTTTTCCAGCCTCTAGAGGCTGCCTGCATCCCTTAGTTTATGTCCTCTGTGTTTGTATCACCCCAATCTCTGTTTTCATGATCACGTCTCCTCTGACACTCCTATCTCTCTTTTGACACTTGTGATTATATTGGACCCACATAGATAATTCTGTATAATCTTCCCAGTTCGAAGTCCTTAACTTAAGCAATTCTATGAAGGCCCTCTTGCCAGGTGAGGTAGTATATGTCTAGTTTCGGGGATTAGGAAGCGGCCTTCTGTGAAGGGCTATTATTCTACCTACCATACCAGAATACTATCAAATACTCTATATCATATCATAACTGTAATCTTTTAAATTACATGTTTATTTTTCCTAGAGGTTTTAAATTCTGTAACTTTGATTTGTAAATTCATTTCAAAAGTTGTTAATCTGCATCTTGTACTGCAAGATTATTTTCTGTTACTAAGCATCTTCCTTTGAGATGTATAATATACTCGATTTCTTGTGTCTTTTCTTTGGGTTATAATTATTTAAATTGATTATACAAATTAATCATTAATTGAAGTAACAGTTTTAGTCAAATGCTGTCTTTCACAACATTTCCCCCATACTGATTTAAATAGGTTTTTATGTAAGTTTTCGAACCTGTCAGTATATTTGATTTTCTTCAATGCCTAGTATAAACAGTATTTAGGGTTAAAAATAGGAAAGAAGAAATACTTTATTCAAGACAGTTATAGTAACTGGAATTGTCCTCATTAGAATCTGGTCAGTAATAGATGAATGTTTACTATACATCAAAAATCAATCACTTCTCTATGTCATGATCAGGAGCTTTGGAAAGTCAAAAATTTTATATTCCACCTTTAACATTCATTTTTCCCAAAATAGCCATTGATAAATATGATCATAGATATATTAACATATGTTTGATATATATGAGATGTAAATAGCAAAGTAAGTAAGTTAAATCTTCTTTTGACACTTGTAAACAGAAATACTGTCACCGCAGTGAGTAAGCTAGGCTTCAGAGTTTGTGCTCCTAGTGATTCTGTGCAACACTGGTCCTCACAAATAAAGACGATCTTTAAAAAATTGAATTATCAACTTTGAACAGGCACATATTCAAATCAAAAATTACTCCTGTGGTTCCATAAGTATGTAAGGCAAAGTAGAAGACACCCGTACTGAAACTGAAGTAGAGTAGAAGTAGAAGATTTACTCCTAACAATGACTAAACAAGAAATATTGTTGTAAGGCAAATTACAAGCTATTAATTGAAATTGATTTTGGAAGTAATTCAAGACAAAAAAGAAAAACTACAGACTGATGCTGTATTTATATGAAGTATAAAGTATATAAAATATTCTAATTATATTCCATATTCATAGAACAACTTTTGTGAGTAAGATACACAGAAAGGCTGACTTTTATTGAATGTTTTCTGAGTGCTAGACACTGATTTAAATCTTCTATGTTAATTCATTAATTCACTTATATTACACTGAACCCTGAAAGCTGCGTATTTCAACCCAAACTTGTGATTACCTATTGATTATAAACAAAAGAGATTGTTAAATATTCACAGTACAAATCAGTGATGTAGTCCACTCCACTTCACTCCCAATGCACACCTGTTTCATGATATTGCCAACTTCCAAATATTTAAAAGTTGCCCTTGACTTCCAGGTATTTCTTATGAGACAGGGGAGAAACTAATCTGCAGATCACTGTGAAATATTTGGAGTTAGATTTACTGATTGCAACAAATAAAAATAATCAGTTTCAAGATTTTATAAGTGTAGACATAGGCAATTTGTTTTGGTTTAAACAAGCAGCAGCAATATTTCTTTGGAGATAAAGTACATGATCTAAGTTTAAGCACTTAGAAATATGTTTTTGTGAAAACAATGAAAATAGAAACTTATTTTTCATTATGACTGTTTTAATATTTTCCTAAACTTACATTCAACTATAGCAGAAGATGATTTATTGCTAGTACATTGAATATAATTGTGCTTATATAATTTCTTGCCAGAATCTAAATCATTCATAATAACAACTTTGAATTTAGGGGACATTAATCAGGATATCAGTTGCTGAGGAAGTGCTAAAACAAGGGCCATGATGAAAGAGAGGTGTAAAAAGAAATTTGCTTGGAGACACTCAGTTACAGACATACCATCTCATTTATTTCCATTCAAATATTAGCATAATAGTTTTTTGAATTCATGCATTTTTTTCACACACCTGTCTCCTTACCCACTCCAGGTGGCATTTGGCCTTTATTCTCTGAATTTGATTTGAAAATGTTTAAAGAAAGTGTTTCTAATAGTGTCATTAGCACTTTGTTATATAATTTATTATCATACTGTAACCTGGTAATATAACCTATTTAGCTTAAAAAATGATATCACTTATTTAGCTTCCTCCATTGTGCCCTTATAAATATTCAAAATAACATTAAAATCTGTATCTATATGTTGAAAGAGGCTGCCAGTGGTTTCACCAACATCTATCTTTTTACTTTTAGTAAGGGTATTTTTAACAGGATACACAAATGTCCACTGCAGACTAAAACTTCTAGACTTTAGCATGAAAAGTTGTACCTTCCCTTCTCTTTCCCATCTACAGACTGCAACACAATTATTGTGCTGATTTAACCTCTACCAAGTAAACCCATAACCCATTCAACAGATGAACTGTCTCCCAACATCATCAAACTTCCATACCTGCCTTTGCCCACCAACACAACTGTCCTGTAAGAATGAAACAAATTCTAAATCCTGTTCAAGTTCCTGTGTTTTGTGGTCCCTTATGCAAATAACCTAGCTCATATCCCAACCAATCAATTTAGTAGAAAGATGTAGAAAAATTCTGGACAAAATAATAAGAACAATGTGGCCAGTCCTAATAGAACAGGGAGAAAGCTGAGCAAAGACACAGCTATTGCTGCTGGAGTTGGTGACCTCCGATAAGTCCTGGTAAAAACGTCACCAGGGATCCTTTAGAAGATAGATCATATACCAACAGAGTTTTATCTTTCAGCAAAAATTGTTGGATATATACAAAGTTGTTTTTTTTTTCCTGTTTCTTGTTACCAGTAGTAAAGTACAGATTGTTTATTAAAAGAATGCTCTACTTTAAAGAGGCAGCCTGAGGGGGAGGGATAAATTGGGAGATTGGGATTGACATATACACACTACTGTATATAAAATAGATAACTAGTGAGAACCTACCGTATAGCACAGGGAACTGTACACAATACTCTGTAATGACCTATAAGGAATCTTTAGAATTTAATTCCTTTAGAAAAGGAATCTAAAAAACAGTGGGTATATGTATATTTATAACTAATTCACTTTGCTGTACAGCAGAAACTAATACAACCTTGTAAATCAACTATACTCCAGTAAAAATTAATTAAAAAAATGAAGAGGTAGACTGAGCAGGAAACAACACTGTATCCCTAATCTTTTCTCCATCTCTTCAGCTAGACTTTGGAAGCCAGTCCAGCTGCAAGTACTGAATTAAAGACCTTTTTTTCTTTACCACTCGAGCCTATTGCTCCAGATGACCATAATGCAAGGTCAGTGTGTACAGCTGAGTGATGCACAGCAGTGAAGAGGGCAGGTTAGGGCTGAAATCTAGCTTCAGCTCCATTCAACATGCAATGAGGTTGGCTGCTCTGAGAGGATGGAGCCCCTTTTACTTCTTAGAAAGGTCCTGTCCACGTACTGAGTCGATGCCTGTGGGAGTGCCTCAGCACAGAGGGGAATGCTCTTTCTCTTCCAGCCATCCAGAGCAGTATGGTGTCTCATCTGTAACTCTCACTTTGAAGCCTGCTTTAGAGTAGTTGTCACTATCAACAGAAAGGGATGGTAGAATTCTGAGGCTAATAAAAATTTTTAATAAAAAACTAGAATATTAGAGATATTCTAATAAAAATATCAGACATACAACAAGATAAACCAACTATTTAAAAATATGATCTTTGTTGTAGTTACTCACACGTGGAACTTATTAGAATCAAGTTAGCTGGAATTTTACTGTGCATTTTGTGGGAGCCAACAAACCATAACTACTTGGATTGAAAAAGCCTGGGAATGTGCGACTATTAGCAACTCTGGGTTCCAAGCATACCCTGCAAAAATCAGAAGAAAATGTTAGGCAGATTTCAAGGATGTAATTTACCTTTTCCATCACTATCATCAATGTGGCCACAGAGTAAAATGAACAAAGAATCTCCAAAGAGAACAGAACCCAGAACTGCCATATAAACTCATCAATAGGACTTCCTTGAATACCAGGGCAAAGACTTATCATATTCATGCCTCATATGTATTGGCAATTGCTGTGGCATAGAGGTTGTTTGTTTAATATGCTTCCATTTTCTAATGGGAGTATTATGGTAGTTTTCATGTCCTTATCCTATTTTATACTTTGTATGGGAGAGGATTTGGTTTATTATTTGATATAAAAACCTGCTAGAAATGATTATTTAACATAAAAACATTATGGAATTTTACCTTGGTATAGTAAGCGAAGGGGTCCTTGCATTGTCATTATTGGTTTAAAGATGAGTGTATTTTATTTGTGGAAAGAAGCATCTACATGATCACCCAGCTAAACACTATGTCCTCTGCTTTCATTAGGTGTGTGACTTAACTTTCTGTTTTGGGTAAGGAGATATGAACAGAAACGATGTGGTCAAATTCTAGATCATTTCCTTTAAATGATATGAATTGTCCTAGCTTTTCTCTTTTCTTTTATCTCACTGGCTGGAACTCTTTTTCATAATGTGGACAAAGGCCGATGGCAATGGAAAAGTAGAAGATGAAAGAAGTCTGGTTCCCTAATATGATCAATATACCATAAAAACCCTGGAATATCTGTCTGATGTGTTAGATGAGAGATACATATTTTCCGGCACTGTATCTTGAGGTCTTATAATTCATAAGATTAGATAAGTCAGTAATAAACTATTTTGAAATTTCACTAAATTTGAAACCTTGCATGGAGATGAAATAAGTATTTTAAACAGCAACTGTGGTTTTCTGTTAATCATTTTTGCACTCTGGATCACTTACTGTTGCATGAGATGATTTATGCTTAGCATATGTCTGGCACACAGCATTCACTCAATAAATGTTTGTTGAGTGAATTCATTTAAAAAATGTCCATCATTATTTATTCATCATTCATTCTTTCCAAAGGCAAGAACTGTGCCTGGAGAAAGTTTTTTAATCTCCATAGGGTTATTAGAATTTTAACACTATTCTAATGCCTTTATCAAAACACAAACATATGAGCCAAATTGCCCTCACAAAGCCAAAATGAAATTAGCATTTGACAGAGCAATTCCAAAATAAATTACCCCAAACAGGCTCTTTTCTCCCTTGTAAGTGGAAAACTCTGGTGTTGAGCAAACAGGCTTTGGGGCTGGATAACGAAATCTACGTGATCTGCTCCTCCTTCAGCTTTAAGCATCATTTTGCTCAGAGCTAGGTTTTGGGACTCAGTTTTAGTAGCTTCTCATTAACTACATTCACTTTGTAGCTTTTTACATACAGTGCCTCTCCGAAGTAGAAGCGACGGTGTGCAAGAACAAAGGGATCTTGTCCTCTCACAGGGATGAGCTATGTGATGTCTAGTCATCAAGGTAGGAACGGATTTCACACACCAAGCATCCGTTGACTCTTGTCATCTTACCCTATTTTATGGTATATTATGTGATCTTATAGGAACTCTGGATTATATTTTAAGCCATTCCAAAAATACTATAGAGTAGGTAGAAATGAAATAGTTAATAAATAAATATTGTTCTCATTTTCCTTTTATATTTATGTTTCAATTTGATTAGTTTAAAAAACAACTGATTGAAATATATTGTTAGTCCTACTTCGATGTGAACTATATAATATACTGGCAAGAAAAAAAGATGACAGGATAAAAAATGAAATCAAAACTAAAGGATAAAAACATATTAAAGGTGATAAATGCATAAATACAGAAGTTCCCCCAGGTAGGCTATCATTATGTTTTGGTTAGTCTTTATTTAACTGTATTCTATATACATCATATTTACAGATCTCTCTTTTTTTCATTCATTTGCCTCTCAGTGCTTCACTGAAGATAATTTCCATTGAACTCTTTCAATTCACTGATCCTTTTCTCTGCTGAGTACACTGTTTACTCCCTATGAGTGCCCATTCCTTTATTAACAGACAGAAGGTGTGGGAAGTCACCTCAATGTGATGCAAAAATGGCTCTTTGAGGGATAGGTGGCAGCTACACTTAGTTCACTTTTGCAAATGTCCTGGAAGCGTGACTTGATGTGTCAGTGTTGCAGGCCCCTCCTTACAGTGGGATGTTGCCTCCTAAGTACATAAGACTGAGAGATTTCACATTGCCTTTCAAATCCAGTGCCTCCCTCTCGCCCTCCCCATGCCCTCCACACTATCCCATAGATATAAACTTCACAGGGCCTCACAGATCTTTATCACTTCTTCCAGAAATTTCTATCTTTTGGAGATTTAGAGCTTAGCTCGTTAGATTTTCACCACATGCTGTTTTGTAACCTGGCAAATGTCTAGAGTGGAAGACCTGTCTTAAATATGTTGAAGGTTTCCCTCTCTAGGTTTTGTCTCCTATGTATTTCCTAACAGTAGGGGCCAGCACTGGGGCCATTCTTCAACTGTGTTCCCAGAAGTAGTAAATCTGAGTTTACATTTTCATAGTGAATACAGTTTACCACTTGCACCACACAGATCTACTTTCTAGACAGGGTTATAGAATAGCTCCCCCATAGTGGCTGGGGGCTTCTCTTTCTGATGTGAAATTTAGAAGAGAGAGGTTAATAGGATACACTATAGATTCTGTTTCTGCAGATGATCTTCAGGTTGCAACAGGTATTCGTCCTCCCCAGCCTGATCTATTCATTCTAAATTCCCCTCAACTCAGCTATCCCTTCAGCTATCACTTTGGTAGTTTTTGGTGACTGACTCATTAGTAGGATCCACGCCATTATTACAGAGGGATCTGAGTCTTTGGCAGTTATATTCTTTTCAGGATCAGGTTGTTGTTCCAGTCTATTCACAATTAGATTAGATCAATGAAGAACGCAGAGGCACCAGTTGTCACATGGGTTCAATACATATTCCTCCTTGCCCTCATTGCTTGACAGCAAGTCAACCACTGTCTGCTGATTAGGGTCATTTGTCCCTGACTGCATAGCAATTGCTACTCAAGCTGGCCACAAGAAGTCCAAAATATCCCGGAAACAGTCAGAGTTTATAGTTTATTGAGATCCTTTCCATGTTCCTTGGCAAGAACGGGTCTCCATTTGGTGACCAAAAGCTCCAATCCCGCACAGCCCAGAATCACAGGGACATGAAGCACAAAATCTGTAGCAATAAGTGGGGTAACTGGGTGACTCCTGCATTCACACTCTTTGATCCCAGACACATATACATATTCTTCCTGTTAGAGACACAGTACAAAGTCTGATTTAATGCATATACTGTATCCTAAAAGGATCTTTCCTCTCTGGAATTTAAATTCATATCGTTTTCCTTGCTTCCACAGCTATCTGATATTTCTAAACTATATCTTTTAGTATTATTAAATTGTTTAATGGTTGTAATGACTTTTGGTTACCTTTTACATTCAGAAATAGAAATTGCTCCAGTCATAACCATTCATATATGGTTATGAAACAGGAGGGAAGGGGGCAGGGCACAACCTTTAAAAGAATGACATAGCCATAGAATATGACAAAAACTGGTTAGAACCAACTAGATCCAATATGGCAGAAGATTCGACTTCCAGTGGACCTTGACCCTCATTATACGCTCATTATAATACATTAGCATCTAAATGACACACCCACCAGCACCATGACTGTTCTGACACTAACCATAAAAAGCCAAAAAGCGGGTGGTGGCCCAATTCCTGGAAATTCCCACCCCTTCCCTGAAATAGTTGGACTAATCTTCCCACCGTTGGCCTATGAAATTAACCAGCCCATAAAAACTAACCATGCCATGTTTTGGGGCCTCTTGACTTCTGAGATGGCCCACATTCTGTCTATGGACTGTGTGTCTCTCTGAATAAATCCACTTCTTACCCATCACTTTGTCTCTCACTGAATTCTTTCTGCAAAGAGACATAAAAATCCTGAGCTTCATTAAGTCCTGAGACCAGGTGTGTGATCTCATTTAAAAGACCATGGGTTCAAGTCCCAATCTGAGGTGCACGGTTTCAGTTAGAGTCTGGAAAGGACAAACCAAGTTATTAACGTGTAAACCTTTGGTTAGAGCTAAAATTGGAGGAGCTGATGCTTATATCATACTTTTTTAAAAAACATGCTTGTATTGTTTGGAAGTTTTATATTTATCATGCATTCATGCCCCTTTTTTTTTTTTTTTCAAATTTAAAGTAAACCCAAAGTTTACAGCAAGAAGTTTGCTGCATTTATTTCTTTTTATTTTATTTTATTTTTTTAAGAAATGACAACTCACTAGGTGTCCAAGATATTTCCTCAGCCCTCCTTTAAGAGAGATTGCAAGGTCACAAATACACAAATAGCTTGAGACCCCAAAAAGCATTAAACAGTCTATAAAAAGTGAGTTTAGGTATATCATTTCAGGCACACAGAAAATCATATGTGAAGGCACCAAGACGGGAAAGAGTTTAATTCTTTTCAAGAACTGAAAAAAAAAAAAAAAAGAAAAAAAAATAGCCTCTGTAAATAATACAAACAAAGCAAAAGAGAGTGTTCTAAGATAAGATTGAAAGGTAGGCCATGGTTAGTTTGTGGAAGGGACTTTATAACATAGTAATTCATTTGATATTTTTCCTTAGTTATTGGAGAGCTGTGGTAGTGAATGAAAAACCAGAGCTTTTAGAATTCACTATGTCCAAGAGTATTAACTTATGAAACTTTCATTGCAAGTTACACCCCTGGTATACATTAACCATGTGATGCAGAGCTAGGCAGTGCCTTCATATCTAAAACTTTTATACTGTACTTTTTAAAGCTTTAATTTTGAGGAAAGGAAAAGGACATTTGTCTGAGTATGAATTCTAAGTTGTATATATTTCTTGTCATTCTAAAAAAGTGAATTTGTGAAGCAAAATTTTGCTAATGTTAAACTTTAAAATTTAATATACCAGGTTATTAAAATACTGCCACTAACTAGTTCATAGACTTTAAAAGTAAAATATGTCCGACTGTTAAAAGTATATGAAGAAAATTTAATTTTTGTGTAATTGGAATTAAAAGAAAATCTTAAAATCTTAAAATGAAAATAAAATAATACTTTTCAACAAAGAGCTTAGTGATTAATATAACAGGAACTAGATATGTGTTTGTTAGATATAAAACATATGTAAGCCAAATTACCAAATAAAGCGATTCAAGAATTCAAATAGAATGGAAAACAAACAAACAAACAAAAAACTCATGCTTTAATCTCTAGAACCTGTGAATATATTACTTACATGGCAAAAGGGACTTTACAGTTAGGTAAATTAAGAATCTTGGGTTGGGGAGATTATTCTAGATTTTCTGGGTGGGTCCGATGTAGTCATAGTGTCTTTTTAAGAAATAGGTAAGGGCATCAAATTTACAGAGAATATATGTAATGAAGGAAGCAGAGCTGGAGTGATGCACTTTGAACGGAGTAAGGGGCCATGAGCCAAGGAGTGCGGGTGACATCTAGATGCTGGAAAACTCAAGGGAACAGATTCTCCCCTGGAGCCTCTGGAAGGTACTCATGTCTGTTAACACCTTGATTTTGGTCCAGTGAGACCCATTTTAGATTTCTGAGCCCCAGAACTATAAAATAATACATTTGCATTATTTCTGTGGTTTTAAGCCACAAAGTTTGTGATAGTTTGTTTTGGCTGCAGTAGGGAATTAATACAGCATCGTTTCTGCTTATTCATTCCTATGGTCATATTGCCTTGCTTAACCCTGCAGTTTCAGAGACATGTTACCCTCTATGGGGAGGGGAATGACATAGTAGTGAAGGAGATGAAGTAGTCTGGCTAGCTGCTTCACAAGGAGGGTAACGGCTGCCCTGTGATTATTGACTCACTGATTTCTGACAGGGAGAAGATTGCAGTGGTTATGTCAAGATGGTTGTCTCTTTCCCATATTGTCCTGATCATTGATCAATTTTCCGGGTTTTCTGTCCTGAAACTGTACTTCTCTTTGGGGTGTTCTTGACTGTGAAGGGACAAACAAGCATCAACACCTTTCATGACTCAACACAAAAACTGTCAGGCTAATCTCTTTCATGACTGTACAGCAATTATGTAACCAAATTTAACAATACCAGAGCAATGGAAACTTTGATGGAAAACAGACAAAATCTGAACACAAGTAACCATATTCTGAGAAGAATGATTTAAGTACAAATGTTCTCTTTAGTGAGATCACTGTATAGTAACAAATCTATGTTAGTCTAGTCTACCAGACAGAATCAACACAGCCATGGAGGGGAGAGGGTGACAGATCAACCTGCCCAATAGATTCAAGCTTTTTAAACAAAGTAATCATGGTACAATATGCAGTTTCAGTAAAAATAAAATAAAAATAAAACAGCGAAAGAGCATTTACCTTTGAATAGAAATGTAAATAATAAGATTTAGTTTGAAAATTCTGAACATAGATATAAGCCCAGTACTTGCATAATTTATTCTAAGGCAAAAATTAAACAAAACAAACAAAAAAGACTGCTGAATTTAAAAATGAAAGCCTGATTGCATTATTTCTTTATAAGCTCTATTATCCCGATATTCCAGGAGCTGATAAAAGCAGTGAAATTTGATCCCAGTTCTTCAAAATGAGGTTTTGAGCAAACACTAAAGTCCTGAAAGCCAGATTGGTTTATAATACATTCAACTCATCACCATAGTTCCTAGCACGAGGCTGACTTAAGCTCAGGGTCAAGCAAAGAACTTGGGAAGAAACCAGACTTGTGACAATCTTCTTTGTGTCTCCCTGTGACAGGAAAAGAATTTGAAATCTTTTCCTTGTCTTTCCTTTTCTTCAAGCAGACCTTCTTTAAGGCTGAAATATGTAGAAGTGTGGCATAAATGTAATGCCAAACATTATAAGCAGCCTTAATTACAGTGTGATTATGTAAATAATTATACATTGCTTTGTTTATTTATAAATATTTCATCCCTACTGTAAACACAACTTATATTTTTATTCATAGCTGGTTCACCAAGCGTGACCTCCACTCACATCTTGATTAAGTGTAGAAGAAAAACTTAGAAAGCAAAATGCTGTTTGGTGAAGTTATTGTATCTACTTAATGATAAACACATTTCTTATATGACTTATATAGCATCATTTAAGAAATTCTTTGTATTCAAATGCTCTATGCTATATACATTGGTATAAAATTAATTAAACCAAAAGCAGCATGTAAGTCACATATTGTTATTTTAAAACATGAAACATACATTATGATATCTGAGAAGGACAAATATTTGAAGCGATAGATGGCAGTATTGTTGCATATTTTTATGTGCGTTCTAAAGCTTTTGTTCATTTTACCCCTCACCCAACAGCTTTCATTACTTTCTAAAGTTTTATAGGTCAATGTATGAAGACATTAGAAGTCTTAATTTGAAGACTTTTTTTTTTTTTTTTTTACCTAGGCAACTTTGATTTGCATTTCCTCTCTGTGTAAAGGACAGTACCCAGAGAACCACAGAAGTGGGAATAAAAGGTTTCCATTCTTTTACACCTGGTTTGCACAGTTAACCCACAAGCCCAAGGGACTGTGAAGGTGGCACAGTGAGCTGCTATCGATTGGTCCATCTTATCCTTCCTCAGTTTATTGAGTTCCCAGTGTAATTTCAAAACATACATTTTATAATATTTATTTAGCTTTAAAATTTCTTTGATTTCAACATATTTTTTTGATGCTGGGGTTAAATGATGCTCATCTATTTTCACATAACTTGTTATCTGATATCTCGTAGGTATTTTTAAAGATCATTTTTCAATGAATGACTAGATCTTATAAGGGAGAGAAAAGTAAACTGTCCATCTTTTAAACAGCACTAAAGAAATGTATAGGAAAACTGTAATGATGAAGTAAGCTATATATTCGGAAGAAGGGAACAAAAGGGAAAATGAGTAGTGGGTCATCCAGTTAAAATTGTTTTCTAAAATTTCAGCATGTAAGTTGAACTACATGACCAACTATACTGAGTTTAAGCTTTTGCTGCACCAGGAATAGTGTTTGATATCCAAGGAGGGAAAGGATATTTCTTGCTGCATCCAGTGAATTTGTGTTGGATATTTCTTTCAAGTGTACTGGTTCTCAAAAAAACAAAGGAAAAAAAGCCTCAAAAGCTGTACTCTGTTTCCTTTTTTTTTTTTTTTTTTCCATAAAAAGATCAGGTATCAATTGAAGTTAATAGCTAAAGTAAGAAAGTACTCATTTAATCTCATCAATTTTTTGTGAGGGCTTTCAGCTCTAAGAATGCAGTTTTAAATTTTGTTTATTTATTTATTTATGGCTGTGTTGGGTCTTCGTTTCTGTGCGAGGGCTTTCTCTAGTTGCGTTGAGTGGGAGCCACTCTTTTTTTTTTTTATTTTTAAACATCTTTATTGAAGTATAATTGCTTTACAATGGTGTGTTAGCTTCTGCTTTATAACAAAGTGAATCAGTTATACATATACATATGTTCCCATATCTCTTCCCTCTTGCATCTCCCTCCCTCCCACCCTCCCTATCCCACCCCTCTAGGTGGTCACAAAGCACCGAGCTGATCTCCCTGTGCTATGCGGCTGCTTCCCACTAGCTATTTTACATTTTGTATTGTATACACAATATACAATATAAGCCTCAAGGGGAACCCCCTACCGATCTCCTGGGCTCCCCCTCTTTAGCTCTCTGTACCCCGCCTTGCACACTCCAGCCGCTTGGCCTCCCTGAACTCTCAACTCTGTTTCCTCAACTCAGGGAGACCACTGTGCCCTGCCTGGGTTCCCTCTTATTGCACTGTGGCCTGGACACTCTTTTTTTTTTTTTTTAAATTTATTTATTATTTATTTATTATTTATTTTTGGCTGTGTTGGGTCTTTGTTTCTGTGCGAGGGCTTTCTCTAGTTGCGGCAAGTGGGGACCACTCTTCATCGCGGTGCGCGGGCCTCTCACTATCGCGGCCTCTCTTGTTGCGGAGCACAGGCTCCAGACGCACAGGCTCAGTAGTTGTGGCTCACGGGCCTAGCTGCTCCGCGGCATGCGGGATCTTCCCAGACCAGGGCTCGAACCCGTGTCCCCTGCATTGGCAGGCAGATTCTCAACCACTGCGCCACCAGGGAAGCCCAGGATGCAGTTTTAAAGTGTCACACTTAACTGATGTGCTATCAGTATTCCTTTTTTGTATCTTCAAAATAAGTTGACGGTATTCTGTAATTCACCACAATAGCAATTAATGTGGGAGCAACCTGAGCTCCTTTGTACACTTTATAACATGATCACAACTCTATAAATAGTTTTTCTTTCGAAATACCTAAATGTGGCCAGATGACACAACATGATTAGGATCAAAACTTTTTTGTTTTGACACTGCCTCTAATTTTTTGTCTCCAGTTTTAATACCCAACCTAAGCAAGTAATGACAGTTCATTTTTCTCAGTGTTAATTTATCTTCGTGATTTTCAATAAGCCTTTACACATACTACAGAATTCTATCCTAGAAACTGCCCTTTAAGAGAGTTGGCTCAGTTTTTGCAATATCAATTGCCATTTGTGAACCACTAGACACAGTCTGAACAAATCGAAGATCCTCAGTCAAATAATGAATAAATGGCAGAGACTACAAAGGACGGTCCTGAGAATCTGACTCTGGAACTTTCTGCTACCCTTGGCAGCTTACAACTAGGAAAATTAAGATCTCGAAATTATTCCTTTTAAAGGCTCAGTGAGTATTGAAAAGCATTTAGTCCACGTTTAGAAGCACAGATAAACGTACAAAGAGATCATTTTACTGTTTTTCAGAATGTTGTCATATGAAGTAATAGAAATTAGTAAATAAAATAATTTATTTGTGTCCGTAAAGTATTCCATGTATACTGTTTGAAAATAGACTATTATATGATTAATAATTTATTAAAAATATGCTTAATTTTTCAAATCCATAAATGTTTTTTAATTATAAGAGATAATTTATAATATTAATAAACTATATAAAATAGCTTTTTTAAACAGTGAAATTGCTGAATCCATCATAAAATAATGTCAATAAATTACAATAGTAAGGAAAAGAAGGCATCCCTCAGTAAAGTTCTTTTCAAAATTGTAGAAACATAATCTATGTATATGTGATGTGACTTCAGCAGAATCTGTCCACACTCATTAGCTAGGCCAGATCACAAAGTTTGTTTCAAGTTAAAAATGTAAAGAGAATGGAGACATGCAGATATTTCAAGATTGGTTTCACTACACAGCTGTGCAGGCAAAAGAGCAGTGCAAAAGAGGCTATGCAGTAGATCAGACTTGAAATGGGTTTTGCGTCAGTGTTCTTTCCCTTGTTCCTTATAAAAATGAAGGAACTCATATAGAGAGGGAGGTTTTTGTTTTCTTTGGGTAAATACCCAGGACTGAAATTGCTGGATCATATGGAAGTTCTATTTTTGTTTATTTTTTGAGGAAACTTCCCACTGTTTTCTACAGTGCCTGAACCAATTTACACTCCCATCAACAGTGCCCAAGTGTTCTCTTTTCTTCACATCCTTACCAACACTTGTTATTAGTTATCTTTTTGATGACAGTAATTTTGACAGTAATTTTGAGGTGGTATCTCATCTTCTATATGCTAATAATAAACTATCAGAAACAGAAATTAAGAAAACAATCCCGTTTACAATTGCATCAAAAAGAATAAAATAGCTACGAATAAATCTAACCAAAGAGGTAAAAAACTTGTACTCTGAAAACTGTAAAACATTGATGAAAAACATTGAAGCCATATGTGCATACTTAATTTTAGAAGTTTATTCCAAATTGTTTTCCAACATATTTGTGAAATTTTTATTTTGAGGAATGTGTGAGTTCTGATTGATTCAGCTATTCTCCAAATTCATTATTGTTAAACTTCAATTTTTCCTAAACCTATAGGTGAAAAATAGAATCCTAATTTTTTTAGTACTTTAATTTTTATCACCTGGCTTTCTGATGAGGCTGAGCATCTAGTATTAGATTTGTTGCCTATTTGTTGTATTTACTCTGTGAAATGCTTATTTATGTTCTGCATCCATTTTTCTTTTGCATTGTCTGTACCTATTTTATTATTTTATAAGTGTTTCATATAGATTTGCATTTACTTTCAGTTCATAGATTGCTTTATACTTTCTGTCTGTAGGACATTACACTCTTCTGAAAATCATAAAGATATTCTCTTGTGTTATACTCAATAGAAATTGATTTTTTTTTTTTGATGATGACAGGGCAGAATTCTTTTTTTTCAAAAATGGAAAACTATTAAAAATGATTAATCTTTTCCCTACTGATGAAAGGCTCCACCTCCATTGCAATCAAGCCTAAAGTTTCCATACACAGATCTACTTTCTAGTTGTTCTAATGTATACCACTGGATTATTTTCAACAATTTAATATGTTTTTTCCCTTCTTGAAATATTATTTAAAATTTTTTATGTTAAGGATATTTTTCCTTTAAAACACAATGTTTCTCCCTACTCCACTCTTTCTAATATCTGGAAATTTTGTGTAAATTTCTTTCTATTTATTACTTTAATTCTTAGAAGTGTTTACTAGTAAAATCAACTGGATCTAAAGTTTCTTTGTTGGCAAGTTCTGTTTTTCATTTTAAATTTGTGATAATTTATGCATAATGATATTCACCTCTTTCTAATGTATCAGATTGAGAAAATTTCCTTCTATGCCTAGTTTATTGAGACTTTTTATAATTAATCGATTTAAATTTTGTGAAGTGCTCTGTGCATCTACTGATAAGATTGATTACAGTTTTCCTTTTTGTTATGTTTCAGCCTGTTGATACAGGACATTACATTGATTGACTGCTGAAATTTGAATTAACCTTACATTTCTGGGATAAAATGCACTTAGACATAAGGTTTACCCTGTCTATAGATTCCTGGATTTGAGTTGCTAATATTTTATTCAGAATTCTTGCACTTATGAGGGATATTAACCTTTAAATTTAGTTTAGTTTTGTCTTTTTATTTGTCTATGTCTTAGAACACATTTGTCTGGTTTGGGTAGATGATTTCAGCTTCACAAAATGTGTTGGGAAATGTTTCTGTCTCTTACTTTCTATAAAAGTTTATATAAGACTGGTGTTATTTCTTTTTTTCCTCGAGTATTTGAAAAAAATTACCAACGAAGCTATTTAAGTCAAGATTTAACTTCAGGGAAGGTTTTTAAATTAGGAATTAAAATTTTAAAGTAAATACAGGATAATTTAAGTTATCTACTTTTTCCTGAGTGAACTTTAGTAGCTTTTTTTTTTCCCCATGATATTTGTACTTTTAATCTAAATTGTTAAAAGAGGGAAGCTTTTAAAATATTGATTTAATTTCTTTAATAATTGAAAATATTCAGGTCTTTCACATTTTTTAAGTTAGAGGATGTTTGTGTTCATGAATTTTCTATTCCGTCAATGTTTTTACATTTATTGGTATAAAAGTGTTTCTAATTTTATCTTATATTTTTAATATCTCTAGTACCTGATCTTAGTATTTGTTTTTTTGTTTTCTTTTCTTTTCCCAGGGTAAGTCTTTTTAGTTACAATTTTATTAGCCTTTATAAAGGAACAGATTAGTGGGAGTTTTTTTGATAAATTTATTTTTATATTTTGTTTTGTCTTATTTCATTGATATCTATTCTTAACTCTGTTATTTGTCTCTTGCTTTTTCTGGATTTAAATTACATCTATTTTTTTTCAAACTTTATGATATGCATTCTTGAATCATTTATTTTTAGCATCCTTTTCTTTCTAATACAGCATATGAGGCTATGAATATTCTTAAAGCACTGCTAAAATGCATTGCACAAGTTTTGATTTACTATGTTTGATTATAATTCAGATGAAGATATTTTATGTTTCTTTGTAATTTCTTTCTTCACCCGAAGATTAGAGTTCTGTTACTTAATTTCTAAATATGTGTAACTTATTTCTTCTTTGTTCAGAGAACATAAACAGAAATTAGTAGACATCATTTATTTCCAGTTTCTAGATAATTCCTTTTCAAGTCAGTTTTCAAATATGTGACTTGATTGGCAATCTAACTGATAGCAGATCAAAAGTCTGGAGTAATTTAAAATATGAGTAACATATGAATAAGTTGAGTAAGCATGTACATTATATTTTCTTGGGATTGATCATTTTTAAGTGTTTAAGCAGACCTTCACTAACAGCATTTATTTAAGTAATTTATTTAATATGGTTATAGAGGCCAGACACCAGGATAAGTAAAAAGAATTAAGTACCCAAATCATATCACCTTGCTGCAAATTATATTACCTTTCTTTAGTTCTATGCCTTATAGTTTGAGACTTCCTTGATTTAATGGTTATCAAGAGTCTCTTTTGGTGCCATTAATAGATTAATCAGCATTAAATTTGCCCTAACAGTTCTTTGACCTGAATGAATAATTTTCATTTTTTCTTTGGATCGTTTCCATTAAAAACTACATTTGGTTTTAGAATAATGTATTTTTCTTCCTTTCTGAAACCTATGGCACTCTTTAATTTTTAAGAATTTGTTTTTTGAAAAGATGTTTTATTCATAATTGTTCTTCTTTCCTATAAAACAAGTGTTACAATAATTGATCTATCAGATCTTGAGGGAGGGCTGGTTGAATTGATACTAAGTCAATGAAAGCTCTTAAAAATGAATGAGTTCTGAGAATGAGTATTCCAGATTTTCCATCAGTAAAGTTCAGTTTAATTCCTGGTTGGAGAAATTTCCCAGGTTGTAGCACAGGGAGAGGGCACACACGTGGAGAATTCTGTTCTCACTGAGTTATGGTGATTAAACTGTCTTCTGGGGAGGCCAAGGCAGCTAGATTTCCAAGGCAGACTATCAGAGAATAGAATGATGACGCTAGCTTACGAGAATAGGTACTATTCCTTGCTTTGTGTTAGCTCCAAATATTGTTTCCTGCAACACTTTTGGGTGGTTCTTTCCTTCACTTGCCTAGTTTCCTCATGCACATATGTTGATCAGTATTCAGAGGAAGGCTTGAAGAGGACCTTTATAGATTCCCAGAATTTTCTTTCTGTAAAGCATTCTATTTTATCTATTGATGTTTTATCAATTTATGGGCCATGATGAAGATGACTCAGGAAGTTCATGCCTTATTATTGAATTATTGAAACATAGTAATATTAAAATTAACTATATATCCAAATTAACCATATAACCATTGTAATTATTGAAAATATCCATATATCTGAATAATATATCAAAGTTTTTACACAATATTACAGAACAAACTATAGAACTCTTATAGAAATACAAAATATCTAGGACCCAAAAAGGTAAATTCTCAGTGTCTGCCGTTCAACCAAAAATTAACAGACAGGCAAAGAAGAAGGAAAATATGGCTCATAATGTAGAAAAAAAATTCAATCTATGACCTAGAAATGACATAGATGTTAGAATTAGTAACAAGAATATTAAAATAGTTATAACAGTGTTCTATATGTCTAAGAAGCCAGAAGAAAGATTCACCTTTTTAAGTAGAGACATGAATGTAAAAGAGTTCTAAATCAAATTTCCATGAAGAAACCTAAAATCTTCAAGGTTAAAACAAAATGCACTATTTGGGAATAACAAAAGCTTAAACATTGAATGAGTAAACGTTAGTTAACTTGAAGACATAGAAATAGGAATTATCAAAAATGAAAGACAGAGAGAGAAAAGATAGAAATAAAGGTAAGAAGCATAAGTGAACTGCGGAACAATGTAGTTGGCCTGATATACATGTAACTGAAGTTCCCAAAGGAGAGGAAGATAAGAGTGAGGCACACACACACACACAAATGATAGCTCAAAATTTTCAAAATTGAAGAAAGATTAAACCCGTATATTAAATCATCTATGTTTAATTTTACTAAGGAACGTTTAGTAATATATGAATATATAGTGAATAAATAGTAAAGTCACCAGTACAAAAGCTTGTGCAAAGAAATATAGTTCAGCACAGGAACAAAACCTTCTGGACTATTTTAATAACTCTATTATATCTTTCCTAATATGTAGTAATTTCTGCACTTGTGGTGCCTTATATGTTAAGACCATTTTCTTTTCATTAAAATATGTTATTATTCTTTTGAGTCCCTTCCCCACCATATCCATTTCCTCCTTTCCTTACATTGTTTTGTGTCTCCAGAGGTCAACATCTATGCACTGCAACAACAGGCTCACTTATTAAGTCTTCTTGTTGGGTTTTCCCAATGGGACATATTTTTAGTGTCTCTTCTTATTTCTAGCAGTAGCTGTAAGCCTCTAAGATTATAATTCTTGTTGGAGAGCCCTTCTTCATTTTTCTGTTTCAAAATAATTTTGTCTTTTACCATTTAAAGCCTAAGAATAGTTACAGATTTCCATTGTTACTAGTATCTGCATCTTTTCCCATTCCTTTTCGGCTCCCTTAACCCCAATTATACCCCTGTACAATTTTTCTTTACTGTTTTCTCTTCTGTTAAATTCATTTGAGTGTGCAATCTGCCTCCTGTCTGATGCACTATAACATATCTTTCTCTACATAAACTGTTGACTTGACATTTCAACAGCTATTACCTTTTCATACTGCATCATAGCCTATTAGTCTACCTTCTTCCTTTTGGAGTATTGGTCTTTGGGACTGAAAAGGAAGGGACTGGTACTAAAGAGGGTACTAAGCTAGGGTACAAAGTAAGAACTTCTGGTTATGAGATACCATCAAAGTTGGGAGGAAGATGTACTGGACATCTGCCAATGTAGCTTTTATTATAACCCCCCATTCCCCCCTTAAATAGAAGTACGAGTCATAGTAAAATTGCATCAAAGATCACATTCCTGGAAGTTTATGACAGGCATGTTCAGAGCAGCTGGTCACCGAAAACATCTCCTTTGTAAATATATATGAATACTTGTCTATCTAGCAATATTGTGCTGTCACACAATAAAATTATGACAAAAAGTTAAATTTTGCATGCTGTTTTGTTTCAAACAATTAAGCACTCAACTATTACTTATTGGATACAAATTACATGCAAGGAAATACTGGACATGTCCAGATTTATTAATTTTTTTCATCAACTATTTTAAAATCAACATGAAGTAAATATAGATACACAGTTGAGATATACACAAACACTGATATAGTGGCTACATTCTTAAATGATATACTTACTCTTTTTATTACTATCTTGTAGGTGGGAAAGCAGGAGTGATTAATGACAATATAATTAAGTAATTTGCCTAAGGTTACACAGTAGACTATTGGTTCTAGTAGAGATTTGAACCCAGGTAATCTGCCTTAAATTCATGTTCTTAGCCAATACATTATGCTGCCTCTCAAAATAATTGCAACATCTTGCATTTAATAAATATTATTAAAGTGTTTTAAAAAATCACTGTCACTTGTTACTCTTCCATATAGAGCAGTTATCATAGCAATATTATTCTTTAGAGAGCGATCTAAAGTTAAACAATAAACAAGGTTAAAAATAGCTTTATACTGAGGTACTTACCTTCTCATTTCCAGTCAGTCAGTCCTGCGTTGAAGGTTACAGGAGAATATAGAACTTTGAATCACACTGAAGCTTTCATAAACCAGTAGTTAAAATGATAGACAGATGGTCCATACAACCAGTCAATCACAAGAGGAAAAATGGTACCAACTGGATTAGCAGTAGAAAGACTAATGCATTTTTGTCCTTAAGGGTTAGAAGACAAATAGATGTTTCAGCTCTGCAAGAGAGCACAAGAGATCCAAAAGCATTATTTGTGCAAGGTAGTTTTTAGAATCTGTTCCATTCATCACCGGAGCTAGTGCTTGAGGCTTGGAAAATTTGAGTTATGGTTCGGGCTCAAGTTCAGTGGCCCCATGTTCAGAGCAATACCTTAGGTTTAAAGGTGATTGACATCCCCTGAAACACTGAACCACAAGAGCTACCCCAAATGATCAATTTTTTAATTTGCAGGGAGGAGTTAGGATTGGCTAATATGAAGAAATGAGGGGAAAAAATGAAATTTTACAAATTACTTCCCCCAAAGCAGATGTTAACAATATTATTGCATATAAATAATACTAATCCCTATAAACTTTTCTTTTATGTATAATTATACATTAATCTGGAAGGCGAGGCAAGTCTTTGTCTTTGATGCTATTGAGTTTCTGAGGGGAGACTTTCTCAGAAATTATTTTTGAAACCTAAAAAAAAGGAAAATGAAAAAAAGGCAAGATTCCTGCAACTATAGATTTTCTATAAGCATCAGCATTTAAGAAAGAATAACTTCAAAAACATGGTGTCTGTAGGATTGATAGAAAATGTTAGGTATGTACCATATGTGTTATAACACATTCACAGCATAAAAGCCTAGAGACACAGAGCATGTTTGATGTTGTCAATGCTTAAATATCTATAATAATTAAAAAAAAATAGATGACCTTAGTAAGACCAACATCTATAACACCAATACTGACTATATATGGACCAATCTGATTATGAATACTAGCTGCCAATATATGTATAAAATAGCTTCAGCATTCAAACTATTTTCAAATCAAATTATTTTGTTTATCTAAGCAATAAACCAAATAAAGTGAATTCATTGATAAGTAAAAAATGTATGCCAGCATAATAACATGTGACAAGCACAGTTCTAGGGACTGGAAATATAACATTTCTGATCTCATTTTGTACCTTACATTTAAGTGGGAGAGACAGAGCATAAATAAATCAGACTGTGCTCAGTGCCATAGGGTGGATCCTTAGGTAGCATGTTGCAGGGAGGTCTCTCTGAGGAAGTGAGTGTGGCTCTATAATGAGAAGGAATGTTCTCACAAAGGGTGGTGTGGAGGGCATGGCAAGGAGCATCAAAGCCCTGAGGTCAGGGGGAGGGAAGGACATGCATTGGAGGAAGAACTAGGAGGTCTGCATCAGGAAGCAGAGTGACACAGCATGAACATGAATGAAGAATTGTAGGGAAAACAAATAAGTAAAACTAGAGAGGTAGTTAGGAGTCAGATGATAAAAGATTGTAACACGCATGTATTTCTACATCATGGAATGCTTTAAACAGAATTTCTTAGAGCATTGTGGTGACTCCTGAGGACCACTATGGACTCCTATATATAACTATATTGATAAACTATATATAAATGGTATTCTTGGAACTGTAGTTTCATGAGTAATTTTAGGGCACGATGTATTAGCCTCCTAGACTTATTTAGTATTAGTAGTTGAACATATAATATGAGCTTGGTTACACTGGAGCTTTGAGGGTGTTGATATTTAAGACTGTTTTGGTAGCTAGAATGTACCAATGTGACCAGTTCACTATGATAGGCTCCCAAAAGTAGTAGACTTTGGGCTTACTCCCTGGAACCGGGCACCGGGGTACTTTACATACATGCCTTTGGTATGTGAAATCTGTATGGATCACACCCAGAGGGACCCAGCAGTGGATGGACAAAGAAACATATTCCATTTATGCTGTTTGTGCACTGTATTCTTTGCCTACACAGTTGCTCCATGAGTATATACAATTTATAACCTGCAAGTCTTTCTGCAAACACTTAAGTTAAATAATGCCTAATTAACACAGTTCCTTACAGTTTAAAAAAAAAAGTCAGTAAACTATTTTGTATCTGATACTTTTGGAAGGTTATTGGCAATAGTTTATTCAATAATTTGATCTTTGTAAATTCAGATATTTTGTCTATCATTATTTTATAAGTAAACTACGGCCTAGCCTAGTGAATGTAGTACTTCAGTAGTAGTTTTAAAATTTTCTAATCCTAAATCCTTTCTTCAAAAGGATGCTTAGACAAGGTAGAAGTATAAAACACATAAAGCAAGGCTGTTTTGGATAAAGGAGAAAAAGAGGAACAGAATCCTATTCACTATATTTGAATAATAGAAATTAATGATTATTTTCCCATCAATGCTCATTACTATGAGTTTAGCTTTTAATATATATGACACATTTTGGAAATTTTAGAAACAGACATAAGTCCCATCCATATTGGCTCTGAGTCATCCTCAAACGTTTAAGTCCTAGCATTATATGGTGCACATAATAAAGTACCAACATTTTTTTGAACAATGAGGGAATGTTTTAGGAACTGGCAATGTTTTTGGAATAAAGATTTTTTTTCCCCAAATACATGTTTAATTATGCTGTTGATCTATTGTTTTAAAAGAACACCATAGGAATACTATTAAGGGCGCTGCACAGTGGAACATAGCACATGATGTAATAAAAGACATTCTTCTGTGAAATTTTATTTGGTCTTAATATACGAGTGATCAACACTATTGTTTTAGTCTGTCAGGGCTGCCATAACAAAATACCAGAGACTGGGTGGCTTAAACAACAGAAATTTATTTTCTCACATTTCTGGAGGCTGAAAGTCCAACCAAGATCAAGGTGTTGGCAGCTTTAGTTTCTCATGAGGCCTCTCTTCCTGGCTTGAACATGGCCACCTTCTCATTTTATCCTCACACAGCCTTTCCTCTGTGTGTATTCTTGGTATCGCTTCCTTTTTTCATAATGCCAGCCTACTGGATTGGGGCCCATAGCAGTCCTATTGGATTGGGGCCCACACATATAACCTCATTTAACCTTGTATACCTCCTTAAAAGTTCTCTCTCAAGTACAGTCACACTGGGGACTAGAACTTGATGACAAATTAAAATTATAATGGAGTAAACAGAATTCCGGCATACAAAAATGGGATTGGGTAACCACTGAGAATCTGGTCTCAGACATATCCATGCACCTCTGAAAACTTAAATTCTTTTCTGAACTGTACCAAAACCAAGGACACCACCAGCTATATTTAGAACAACATTGACCAGCAGAGCCTATGGTCTCAAGGTCCCCCCCTCTAACTATGTTCAGACTCAAACCAATCTTTGCTTAACCAACACCCTTACTTCTTGGCAGCTCCAGTTAAAACTCTTGAAAAATAACTTATGTTTCTCACTGTGGCTTTGCAGTTTTTGCCTTTATAAACTTCCTCCATTTTTTAGTCCGGTGGAACATAATTCAAGTGCTTCTCAAATCTGTGTCTTCTGGCCTACAGTCTTAATAACCCCCAAATAAACACCTCTTTATTTCAATCAGATCTTCATTTCTTAAATTTTGCTTCAACATGTAAATTTGGGAGGAATAGAATTTGGTCCACAGAAATCATAGTGCATGAGTGATCATCACCAGGATTTTGTTTTGGAAGAGTAATTTGTATTCATAATATAAATCTCTAATGTTAAATTCACACCCTTTGTTCAGTATTTTGTGATTAAGAAGATTAGGGGATCATTTGTTGATTATGATCCTGAATTATTGAAAGTAAACACCTCAAAATTATTGTTATTTTATTTTATTTAAATATTTTCACCACTTTTTCATGAGATGAAGACAATAGCCAATTCCAAATTTACAAAATTTAACATTTTATTATTATTTATAGTAACAACTCTCATGATTTTTAATGCTAATTACATACCTGTTATATTTTTTAAAATAATGCAAGTTAATATTTGATGACTTTTTATTATTTCAGTTCAGCAACTAATAATCCATTAATTATACAAAAAGGAAAAATTTCTTTTCCCCAGTCTCTTTGCAATGCTTATCATAACGTGTTTGGATAGTTTGGCTCATTCCTTCTAAAACAGAGATTGCTTTCCAATACATACCAAAGGAACATTAAAAGTCAATATTTGGTGTGGATTTAAAAACAATTATCCATGTATTTACTCTAGAAATAGGCAAAACCCTGTGTGTTCATTTTGTTTAAACTTTCCATATAATGATCCTAAATTCAAGTAAAAGTCTACACCCTTAAAATTAATATCATAGTAAAATTTGAACATACAAAAGAAACAATTTAGATATTATGATTTTGTTATGTTACAAAACATTTTGCCTGTTTTAAAAAATAAAGCTACAAAATATATTTAATACTGTCTAATGATAATGCTCCTGTTTCTCTCTTGCTCACTACTCAAGGGGTATTTCCATATTCTCAATACTACTTGACTGCTGGTCACTAAATATGTAGGTTTTCCACACAACAAACAATCCTCCAACACCAGCTGGGTTTCCTGAAATTTAATTCAATTCTGACAGTGACTAGAGTTTCCACAGATCCCACAGGTTAAGGACTCAGTCTCACAAGACTGGCCTCACTTCAGAAGCCTATGGCAAGTAATAGGCCCCCAGGTTAACCATACATTCTTTCTGACTTGGCTACAAACTGGAGGTTCCTGCAACCATCTCTTTGGATCGTTCGCTAGAGAAGCTCACAGAACTTGGTGAACACTTACTTATGTTTATCAGTTTATTATAAAGCAAAGGCTATGATAAAAGGTACAGGTGAACACTCAGATGAAGGGGTACATAGGGAGAGGTCTGGAAGTATCCTGAGTGTAGAAACTTCTGTCTCCATGGAATTGGTGTGTGCCACCCTCCCGGCACATAGATGTGTTCACTGACGCAGATGCTCTCTGGACTCTGTACTATTGGGATTTTTATGGAGTCCTAATTACATAGGCACAATAAGTTATTAACTCCATCTGTAGCTTATCTCTCCTCTCTGGAGAATGAGGGGTGGGGCTGAAAGTTCCAAGTTTCTAATCATGGCTTGGTCTTTCTGGTAACCAGCCCCCATGCAGGAGCCTAATGAGTTGCCTTATTAGAACAAAAGATGTTCCTATCACACAGGGAATTCCAAAGGATTTAGGAGCTCTGTATCAGACATTCCTATCACTCAGGAAATTACAAAGGTCTTAGGAGATCTGTGTCAGGGACTGGGGTCAAAAACTAAACAAAAGATTAGAACAAAAGATCTCTTAGCACCCCTAATTACAAGGGTTTTAGGATCTTTGTGTCATGAACTACTAGGTTTGGATATATATATACGTATATATATATATAATTTCAAAAATATTCATTTAAATTATCACTCATTTTATTTAAATGTAAGTATTATGTCAAGCATGTACATCTAAAAATTTAATGCACTTAAGGCAAGCAACCAAAAGTACAATAATTATCATAAACCATGAAGAAAGATAATTTGATGATTTGATTTTTTGAGGCTATTTTGAGTCATACTTGTCTATCTATCTATCTGTCTATCTAACTAGCTATCCATCTATCAGACTTTATGAGCGTAAGGCATGACAATAGAGGTTGACAGAATCACCCATAATAATATGGTCGATATTAGAAGTGTATGAGATAGTCATTATAGCATCCCTTTTATAGGGTATCTCCCTTCCTCCCTGTATTGGTTTTCTATTGCTGCTGGGACAAATCACTGCGAACTTAGTGACTTAAAAACAAACAAAACTGTTGCATTAGATTCTGTAGGTCAGAAATCCAACATGGGTCTCACTAGTGTCAGGAGGGCTGCATTCCTTTCTGGTGCTCTAGATAAGAATTTTTTTCTTGCCTTTTCCTGCTTTTAGAGGCCTCCTTTTCTTCTTGCACATAGCTGCTTGCATACCAGAACCAGTAGTGGGGCATGACGTTCTCCTCATGCTGCCTTCTCGCTATGACCACAGCTGAGAAATGTCCTCCAGTATTAAGGACTCCTTTGATTAGATTGTACCCTGCTCAGATAATCCAGTATAATCTACCCATCATTCTCATCTTAATTTAATTGCTATTCTGTCTGCTGACAGTTGATGATGATCCATCCAATTATGAATACCTGATTTAATTTGGATCAGGGAGTGCCTCTATGGAACTTTGCTTTGGGATTGGGTGCAGGTCATTCTCTTTCACGGTGTCTAAAGCGATGAATTTTAAAATTATGAAACTGTTAGCTGACAAGTTTCTTGCAAAATGGAGGAAATATGCCAGTAGAGAGAATCAAACACAGAGGGAGATTAAGAGACAAGAGCCAGAGACAAAGTGAGACTGATATTATTTACATCTTCATAAGGCTCTATCTCTGCCCTTTCTACACCTGAGTAGTTCAATTCCAACTTGAATTCTAGGAACTAAAATTATTTACTTACTTATTCTTTTTTAAATTAAGTCAATTTGGGTTTCTGTTCTTATATTCAAAAGTCCTAACTAATATGCAATAAATTGGACTTACATAGAGATTTAGACTGAAAACTAATTCTTAACCAAATTACACTCACATTGATTTTATTTATATCATAAGGTAAATAATTAGATCCACTTCTTTATTGCCTCAACCAGTGTTATTTCTTAATCACTCTGAAGATCTTTTGATCAATACTCTCCAAATTGAAAAAGAAATCTACCTTACTTGTAAACCTTTGTCAAAAATACATCTTAAATTCCAGAAATTAGTTGCTCCAAATTTTCACATATTTTCTCTTCTTTGTTTACTCTCTCAAAATCTACTAGACATTCAATTCTTTAAGCAACTACCTTGTCTTAATCAGAGATCATTGTTTTTTACAGCTTTACATAGATTTTAGCCCAAGAAAACAGATATTTACACATAGAATCAACAGGTATCCTCACAGATTTTGCAGAGCCAGAAAATATAGCTGAGTGGAAAAGCAGAAGCAGAAATCACTTCCTCTTTCTGATGGGGCCACCCTTCTCTCTATTCTTTGCTTTTTTCCTCTACATCTGCTTCATGCTCTCTCTGCAGAATAGCTCCCTTTGTTCACTTGTGGATTCTCTTTCCCCAAATTTTTCCTCACATATAGATCTGACTGGTCAAGACAACAACTCTAGTATCATCTCTATACAATATTTTGCTTCAAGTGACCACATCATATGATGTAGTGGCAATGCCCCCAATGCACATTCCCAGGAAAGAGTCATTGCCTGGCCCACCTTAAATTATGTGCCCTTCTCTAGCCAACTGGCTATGCTTCAGATTTAGGTGATAATAAGACTTTCCTTTCCTTGAGCTTTGGGATAGAGTGTCTGCTCTACAAATCCGGATGTATGCTTCATTACTACTTTGCAGTGTTAATTTATCTTTTAAATATAAACATTTCTTGTTTAACGTTTTAGTTTCTCTCTGGTAGCCACTATGTCTTACATGTCCATGTAAACCTTCCAAGACAACCAGGAAGAAATAGAAAATATGAACAGGCCAATTACAAGTACTGAAATCGAAACTGTGATTAAAAATCTTCCAACAAACAAAAGTCCAGGACCAGATGGCTTCACAGGTGAATTCTATCAAACATTTAGAGAAGAGTTAACGCCTTCCCTTCTGAAATTCTTCCCAAAAATTGCAGAGGAAAGCTTATTCTGCGAAGCCACCATTACCCTAATACCAGAACCAAAGATATCACAAAAAAAGAAAATTACAGGCCAATATCACTGATGAACACAGACCAAATTTCCTCAACAAAATACTAGCAAATCAAATCCAATGACACATTAAAAGGATAATGCATCATGATCAAGTGGGATTTATTCCAAGGATGCAAGGACTTTTCAATACCTGTAAATCAATCAGTGTGATACACCACATCAACAAACTGAAGAATAAAAACCATATGATCATCTCAATAGATGCAGAAAAAGCTTTTGACAAAATTCAACACCCATTTATGATAAAAACTCTCCAGAAAGCGGGCATAGAGGGAACTTACCTCAACATAATAAAGGTCATATACGACAAACCCACAGCAAACAACATTCTCAATGGTGAAAAACTGAAAGCATTTCCTCTAAGATCAGGAACAAAACAAGGATGTCCACTCTTGCCACTGTTATTCAACATAGTTTTGGAAGTCCTAGTCACAGGAATCAGAGAAGAAAGAGAAATAAAAGGAATCCAAATTGGAAAAGAAGTAAAACTGTCACTGTTTGCAAATCATGTGATACTATACATAGAAAACCCTAAAGATGCTACCAGAAAGCTATAAGAGCTCACCAATGAATTTGGTTAAGTTGCAGGATACAAAATACACAATTTGTTTCTTGATAATTCTTTCCATTACCCTTTCTGCCAACTCAATCTCCACTTCATTGAAGTATTAACTTAATACCACACCACTCAATAAAGTTCTCTATCATAGCCATATGCCTAAACTCTGCTTTGCAAGCTACTACTTTCATCTCTGAATCTGGGAAATATATGTTGGGCTTTGACCACCTCCTAAAACTCCCCTCCTATATGTTTCCCTGTGGACAGTTTCCAGTGATTTCTTCTATACTCAAAGATAGATGTCATAATGAGGGAGATAATGTTGGAGTCACAATTTTATCTAATATATACAACGTTAAGGAATATTCTTTATTAGGGATTGATGATATCCATGCTAGCTAAAATGTCTTCAGAGGATAAATAGATACTAAATAACATTGTTTATACTGAGAATTATTTTCTAGTGCATAGATTTTTAAATACTTTAGCGGCAGAGTACTAACTTAAAATATGTTGTACACTTGAAACCATATAAAACAATACCAAAGAAAAGAATGGATAAAACCATAAAACTTACATATAAAGTAAAATAACATTGGCAGACTATGGTTGAATCAAGATAGGAGGGCCCAGATTCGCTACACTTTTTGTCTCTCAATAACTTCCCCTACTAGGAGTTCCAAAAATTCCCAGTAAATCATTTTTAAAACCACTAGGATGGTGGATAAATCCCAGTCCAAATTTAGAAAGCCAGCATTATCCTGATGCAGCTTCTAAATAGCTAACTGTGTGACTTTGGTCTCTGTGATCTTCAGCTTTTTCAACCTCAGATAAACTAGTGAGGGTAGGAAGGAAGTAGAGGACTTCAATTACATCCTAGTCAAAACCTTTACAATGTTTGGTCTACATTTAATTACATACAAAAATGGAAAGGCTTAAGAGTTTACAATCAATGTATTTCTGAAATCCAAAATGATAAAGTCCTCAGAGGAAATGTAGCAATAAATCATTGTTCAGACACTTTGAAATAGCAAGCAGTCTTTTTTCTTTGTATTTTAGAGCAATTTTGAATAGCATATAGAACCTCTATGCCTTTCTGTGATCATAGAAATGAATGACTAGAATAAAACAGATGAATGGCCAACGGCTATAATACATATTAACTGAATTATTTCCTAAGTACTTCACAAATATGAATTCATAATAGCCTATTACAGAGAAAAGAAATTCCAGTCTTTATAAGATCTAAAACTTGGCAATCCATTTTAAGTACCTAGTGTTCTCTTTTTCCTAAATTCATTGTGTGAGGGATTAAAAGAACAAAAGAACAGGGGATTCTTAAGAAAAAAATGCAGTATTTTCTCAGATTTTCTTGTTGTGTGTCAGCTTAGTTTTTGACTTTTAGAACACATAATGAGAAGTTCTATTCACTACGAATATTCAATCATTAGTCTACCTTATTTACACTTCAATCTAGTAGATCCAGATCTATGAAAAAACAAAATATTTTTGAAATAATCATCAGAACACTTATGAGTCTCTCTACAGTGTTCCAGTAGACAATTAATTTGGGTAAATATGCAATCAAATACCTTGAGAAAAACAAAATATTTTGCTCATAATTATGAATGCTCCACTTTTTAAATTTTGGTATTATGCTTCCTTACCACCCACTTGATCCCTAAGGCTACTTTATACTTTTCCCAATGTAAGAAGCTTAACTCACAGGAGATATTAAAATAACTCCTTGCCTTCTGAATTCCAGCTCTATTTGGCCAATGATAAGTAAAGAGAATCTGGCCAGTGTACATATTTCCATGGTTCCCCCATCTGGGGCCCCCGTGTCCTTCAACTTAAGATTACTGCTTCCCTTCTGGTAGCCTTCCCTGCAAGACTCTCTCCTCTGGGTCTAGGTAACCACCTGCCCCTCTCTTCTTATTGGGTGGCCAAAAAGTTCACTTGGGTTTTTCCTGTAAGATGTTATGTAAAAGCCCAAACCAACTTTTTTGGCCAAACCAATATTTAGGGGATAACAAGTGACAATACTCTGATCATTCTTCTTCTGTGTTGCTGCAGTGTTTCCTGTGGGTTTTGCACACCTGCCTACATTGTTGTAAATAGTGTCTGTATGAAACCCTCCATTAATTGTGCTATATGCGTGTGCCACCTGCTTTTTGTGATCAATTAATACCTGCTATATCTCGTACCAACATGTAATACAAAATGATATCTCAGACCTGACTCTTTCAAAATTTTATTTAGTCTTTAAGCAAACACTAAAAGAGTGCTCACACCATGTGCAAGGCACTCTGTTGTATAATAAGAAAACAATAGTATATTATTTTCTCCTCCTATTCCATTGCTAATAATCTCTAAATAGCTACCACCTCTAAGACATCCTCAGACTCAATATCCAGCTTTGACAATCTACTTTCAAATATATAAGGCTTTTACCTTAACTCTTGCTACAACTCAGAAGGAATTTTTATCTTTTCTTCTTGAATCTGTTATCTGTTCCAGTTTTATTCATGCATTCATATCTTGAGCAGATACTCACCAAGCATCATTATTGGTCAGGAGTTAGGATAGATGCAGTGACCAACATTTACAAACCCCTCTGCCTTCTGGAGCTTACATCCTGGTATCCGTTCTTTATATTATACCACAGGGCAGACACTCTTCTTTAATCTGACAAGGAAAACATTTATCTTTTCCACGTCATTCTATTGCAATCATTCCATATCTCCGAGCTGTGGGAAACTTCAGCTATTTTTTTCCACTATCTTTATATGTAGCCTCAGTTCTATCAGTTTCTCAGTCATTCAGATACCCAGGTTGTTGGAGACACTCCCTGTTGGGAGAAAGTTCTCCATGGATCACTTGCAGTCTGTATGTCTAATAAAGAGATGCTGGCAGCTTTTATTCCAGATTCTATTTTTCTGAATGTTTGACTAATAAACAGTCTTGGAACAGCAATATCATCGTCCTCCTGGAGACAGGGCAGACTTGTTTCCTGACTGGGATAATAAAAGTCCTGTCTCTGGAACAAAGACTAGACACATCAGCTAGCAGCCCCTTTACCATATTAGGGGTTTCCTAAACTCTGGGTTCCTCAATTGGACAAAACTCACTACGTGCAGCATTCACTTGGGCCATTTCCCATGGTACTTAGGGGCAGGAAGAACCAATGTGGGCATGAAGCTCCTACTGCTTGCTGGACTGTGAGGAGTAAAGTCATTTGTCTCTGACCCAGGAGTCTCATGTGTTCTGCTAGCATCAGTGAAACTGTGACAAGTTGATTGGGTAAACGTACAGTTCCTGGTATTCCTACCTTCTGCATTATCTGGAATATGGGCTTCTACAATAGATGCCTAGGAGATTCTAGCAAATTAAAGAAGTCACACCTGACTTTGTCTGCTTCAATTCAAAATTGACACATCGAAAGACCATTGACTGGAATTGGTCACACGACCCGAACAAGTGGGAGGGTAAATGTACCCTTCCTGAGTCCAGTTCTCCAGAAAAAAGAGACCTGTATATTGATGAGTGCTAGTAATATATACCCCCTGGGCTTTCTCTGTCATGTGGTCTGTAGATTGATCCCCTTCCCCACCCCTTATAAATACCAGATATTGATGTTGTGCATTTGGTGAAAAAATTCCTATTAGGAGCTTCCTCTTTTTATGATTGTACTTATTTCTAGCTTTCCAACTTGGGAATACTAGTAGATTTTTCTAAGTTTGTGTTTAAAAATTGTGATTTTTTTCCAGGAAAGATTATAGTGACTTGCCTCTTAATGCATTATTTTACTTTTCACTCATAGGCAAAAATCTAATCTTCAAAATTTCATATATTTCAATAATTTCTATTTGTTGACATTAGTCTCTCCATATTAGGCTGATATTTGCCTTCAATCATTCAATTTAGTTTGTAAAATGAGTATTGAGAAGATAGTTATTAACATGTCATTCTTTCCAGATGTTCCCAAGAAAGCTTTGGAGATTTTTAAATCACTGTACAGTACTTAGTAACTCTGAGCTATTCCATGGTATTTAAACCATCTCATAGGGTTTCAGATTTTGGGTGATAAGTAGGTTTAATCTCATAAATCATTACTGAACTATTGGTAGAGGCTGCTTGGATTACTTTGTGGAAAAGTGCTGTGCTAGCTGCTGTGGGCCTGTGAGGAGGAGAAAGTATATGTATTAAATAATATTCCAACCCAACTGAATCCTCTTTAAGCATATCACAAAAAAGCAGAGTCCCATTGAGAAGGAAAGTGTTATTAGATGAGGCTAGAAAACACTTCACTTGCCAGACTAAATGGGACCTGGACAATATTAAAGTGTTTGATCTTTATGCTAAAACACTGGAAATCCACTGAAGGATTTTAGTTAAGATCTGCCTGATAAATCCCCCTCACTCCCATGCAGTACCCATCATGTATGTGGCTGCTTTCTCTTTGAAATAACAACCAAGCTTTTCTATTGATATATCTCCTAAGACTAAAACTTAATCCATTAAAATATCTAATGCAAACTTGAAAGAAAGCATAAGATGATGGAGAAAACTCAGAAGGTTAAAGTATTTCTGTTGGGGCAAGTTGCTTGTTGAGCTACAAAGATAAGGAAATGTCTTGGAGGAGAAGGTCTAGGGGAGACCTTAACAAATTGTAGTTTGTTTCAAGTAAACTCCATTTCTCAGAAAACTTTGTCTAGTTCTCTGACTTTCAAAATATGTTCTTCTTTTATGCATGACTCTAATATTTTAATATGTTTTTGACAGGTTTTTGGTTATTACTTGGTGTTATACATTTATAGCAACAGAAAATTAAATTTAACTAAATGCTTACCTATTCTACCATACTGATATTATGAATATTTTTTCTCTGGATTTGTAAATTTGATAATTTATGGATGATTGGTATGCTTTTATGGAAAATCATTTTAATTACTATATAGACTATATTTTTATAATTTTGATAATCTTGAAAACAAATATTATTAAACCTAGGATTGTTATAACTTCCTTCAAAAAGCCATAGATTTAGTACATTTAGTACACTCTAGGAAGTAAGCCAGAATGAACAGTCATTAACTGTAGTAGTTTCATGGGAAAAAAAAAATCAGGTAAATCTTCAACTCATGAGTGCATTAAACATGGAGGCACAAAGTTTCTGGCTGAAGTATCTGCGTTTTGTGGGCAACATCTTGCAACTCATAAAATAAATTGCTATTTTTTTTAACTTGGACTAAGGATAGGAAATTTGTATTTGGATTAGTTCTGTAAGATGTAGATCTGAGTTAATCAGATATGGACCCAAGAAGAACGTTTATCCACAAGAATGCTACAGGCAGTTTAATTTTCTCATAACTGCTCTGTAACGCATGAATTATTCTTATTATTCTATTCTTATGAATCATAAATAAAAACAAGCTTTTGAGATGATAGTGAAATAAAAGCTGCAGCATCATGATTAATAATACTAATACCATTTCCCAAATTATCTATGCAAACAAAGCAGAGGAAAGAAATGTATACAAGGCTAAGGGATGTGATTTACACCTGTACACACAGGCCTGGTATGAATTCTAGGTCCAGAATCTATTTTGTAACATAACAGTGTTGGAAACTTTAAATACAGAATAAAATTAAGTAAACTTTTTTTATCATAAGTATTTAGTGAACCTTTCTCAGGTAAATGAATGAATAAATGACTAGGATCTATACAATAAAATTATCCCTAATGATCACATTGGTTGAATACAACAAAACATTTTAACAGAAATGGATGTCAAAAGTGATTTATTTTAGACTAATAAAAACTCTTACTAGATTCAAAGAAATGGAAAGATACCCCATGCTCTTGGACTGGAACAATTAATATTGTTAAAATGGCAATACTACCCAAAGCAATCTACAGATTTAATGCAAGCCCTATCAGATTATCCATGACATTTTTCACAGAACTAGAACAAATAATCCAAATTTTATATGAAACCATAAAAGACCCAGAATGCTGGAGCTATCCTGAGGAAAGAAAACAAAGCAGGAAGCATAATTCTCGCAGATTTCAGACAATACTACAAAGCTATAGCAATCAAAACAGTGTGCTATTGGTACAAAAATAGGCATACAGATCAATGGAACATAATAGAGAGCCCAGAAATAAACCCACACACCTGCAGTCAATTAATCTTCAACAAAGGAGGCAAGAATATAAAATGGGAAAAAGACAGTCTCTTCAGCAAGTAGTGCTGGGAAAGTTGGACAGCTGCATGTAAATCAATGAAGTTAGAGCACACCCTCACACCATGCACAAAAATAAACTCAAAATGTCTTAAAGACTTAAACATAAGGCATGACACCAAAAAAACTCCTAGAAGAGAGCATAGGCAAAGCATTCTCTGGAATAAATCGTACCAATATTTTCTTAGGTCAGTCTCACAAGGCAACAGAAATAAAAACAAGGATAAACAAATGGGACCTAATCAAACTTACAAGCTTTAGCACAGCAAAGGAAACCATTAAAAAAACCGAAAAGACAACCTACGGAATGGGAGAAAATATTTGCAAATGATGCAACAGACAAGGATTTAATTGCCAAAATATACAAACAGCTCATACAACTCAACAACAAAAAAACCCCAAACAACTCAATCGAAAAACGGGCAGAAGACTTTAATAGACATTTCTCCAAAGAAGACATACAGGTGGCCAGTAGGCACATGAAAAGATGCTCCACATCACTAATTATTAGGGAAATGCAAATAAAAACTACAGTGACGTATCATGTCACACTGGTCTGAATGGCCATCATTAAAAAGCCTACAAATAACAAATGCTGGAGAGGGTGTGGAGAAAAGGAATCCTCCTACACTGTTGGTAGGGATGTAAGTTGGTACAGCCACTATGGAAAATAGTATGTACGTTCCTCAGGAACTAAAAATAGAATTACCATATGATCCAGCAATCCCACTCCTGTGAACATACCTGGACAAAACTATAATTCAAAAGGATACATGCACCCCTATGCTCATAGCAGCACTGTTCACAAAAGCCAAAACATTCAAACAAACTAAATGTCCATCAACAGATGAATGGATAAAGAAGATATGGTACATATATACAGTGGAATATTACTCAGCCATTAAAAAGAATGAAATAATGCCATTTGCAGCAACGTGGATGCAACTAGAGATTATCATACTAAGTGAAGTAAGTCAGAAAGCGAAAGACAAATACCATATGATATCACTTATATGTGGAACTAAAATATGGCACAAATGAACTTAAGCGTCAGCTTTTTAAAACACTAAAAATAAGAGAAAAATCAACTTTTATTTTGCCAAGGACTTTAATGTTTATTGAACAAAATTACTAATGAGTCATATCAAGAAAGATATACTAATTATGATACAGGTATTTGAAGAATAGAAATTTCAATAAAAATCTTCTAAAAATGAATTTCTCTAGTATATGGGAATATTGAATTTACAAATAAAATGTATATTTACTGAAAACAAAAGTCAATTAGAGTTTCAAATATTTTAAATTACATGCTCTATATATTTTATTAAAACTTAAAAATGTTAAGTTACTAAATCAATGAATTTTTGTTTTATTATATTTTGGTTTTTTTCTGTAAAGTTGAACATGGGATGGAACTTAGAGACACCGCAAAATAATTATTTTTACAAAAACAATAAAGCAGGTGTCTCTACTCTTTTATATTTGCTTTGATTCCAGAGACACCTACTATATGAGGTCAGGGCAGTTTAATGCTCTTTGTAGAAATTCTAAACTCTCTTTTGTTCAGACCAAAATACAGAGGTCAACAGAGTCCAGCCCATTTACTAAAAATGGACCCTGTGATCATCAATGCAGAATAGATTTAGAATAGCTGGGACTGAATCTCAGCCTCACCATCTACTTGTTATGTAAACTTGGGCAAGTTAATTAACTTCCTCAAGATTTTGTTTCCTCATGTGTAACATGACAACACTAAAACTAATACTTACTTTAAAGGATTATTTAGAAAATAAAGCAGATATTATACGTGAAGCATATGTTGCAGAGTCAGGAACACAATAAATGCTTGAGATTGGTTTATTATGATTATAATTTATATCTGATATTCTTGAATTCTAGCGATCTCGGCCTCTTCTACCAAAATCTCAGTTCTTTCTGCTGGTATCCACTCCTATCTCCCCCACTCTTCCTTTCTCTGCAGTCTTCTTCATTCTGATCTAATGAGGGATCTATCTGGTATCTCGTTCCTGCCTAACAAACACAAATTTTGATATAAATATATAATGAAAATAATACCTGGTAAGGGCTTAATATGCAATCTCCTTAGTATATTTTGTATTGTAAAATAAGAAAAAAATAGAACATTCCGTAATAAATGGGTACCCTGCCAGCAGTCTCACCCCTGCTAAGCAGCTCACAGAAGGCACATGTTCATGATTTAATGGGGATCATCATATCTGTGATGATGTGATTTGTCTCAGGCTCTAATGGAGGCCCAAGGGGTCCTGAATTAGATCAGGCACTTTCCTCATTCTTCCAGAGACATATTTTCAAAGATCTGAACAATCTGTGTTGCTTTCTATTTGTTCTTTCGTGTTTGATCTTTTATGTTCATCTTAGAAGTAACTTTATATGACTTGTGGAGATTTCAATATTTTTAATGTCTCATTGACATCTTTTTTTCCCTATAATGTAGGGCAATAGAGTTAATCTTTTTCTTTTTTTTCTATAGCACAATACTGCCCTGTAGTCAGTGCTGAACAAATGGCCCATTAGCAGTTCTCAACAAATGTTTAATACAATTTCACTCAGAAATTTTTCCCCTAACAAAATAATATTAAACTTGTCCCACTTTTAATAAACATAACTCTTATACTTTTCCTCTGTGGTAAGGCATATAATTAAGTGACAATTTTCTTTAATTCTCTCTGAGGTGGAAACACACTGTTATATTGGCAGGATCAGTCAAACATTTTTTTCAGAGCTTGCAGGTAAATACTCAATTAATTGAATTAAGTGGGATGGTCAACCTAGAATGTGCTTTTTAAGTTTTTAATATGCAGAGTTTGTCAGATATTTATTCCCTGTTCATACAAGGTGGTCATATAAGGTGTTACCTGTTCATTCAATGACTATAGAACAAGAAAGTTCTTTCTAGTGAACATATATGAAACACTACTAATTTCAGCAATTAATAATTATTATTATTTTTTAAACCATTTTGTAAAGATTTATTTGAGTCGCAAATGTCATCTTCTTTTTCTTAGGACTGAAAGCCAAGATGCAAGCATTCCCCTTTCACCATACTTGGATTACTTTAAATAGCACCTGACTTATCAGTTCCTAAAAATTTTGGAGAATTACTTTCTGATGCCATATTCACCTGAGGCATTTCAAGGGAGTTTTACTTTCTATTCTAATTAGTCAGTTCTTATGAAGCCCATTTTTGTTAAATTATGTTTTCCTTAAAAATATAATTTTCATCCATTATTACAGTTTATATTCATAGATTTCATCAAAATCTTTCCATATTTTTTCGTCTATAATTTATCACCTTATATGTGACTATTTTATATTTCCTTAATTCTATTTGCTAAATATTTATTTGATATTTAAAATAGCTCTTAAATTTTTGTATTTCCTAAAGAATTAATGTTTGCTTTTTTTCTTTGTTAATCTTTGTCTTCTTCTTTTCTTGGAATTGTTTTAGTGTCTTTCTAACTGTGTGAATTTCAAGGTTAATATAAGCACATTTAAAATCAACACTTATTTGTTAATAAATTATAGTAGACTCAATATTTTGGTGCAAACAGTGATTTGGTTGTTTTCCTGTGTTTCTTAAATGTTTTCAATGTTGGCATTTTCTAGATAATGTACAATTTTATTTTGGGTGAACTGTTTATCTAAATATTGTGAGATATTTTAAAAACAGTTCCCAAGTAGTGGCTTAATATTTCTAATTTTAAAAAATGTTATTACATTCTGCTCTAATAATTTTATATTTTATTTTTTTACTTTTAGAATTTCAGTATTTTTCTGTTTTCGAAACAAATGGTCAGTTTTTCCCTCTCCATTACACTTTTATTATTTTTTTTAATATATCTTTATTGGAGTATAATTGCTTCACACTACTGTGCTAGTTTCTGTTGCACAACAAAGTGAATCAGCCATATGCATACACATGTCCCCATATCTCCTCCCTCTTGAGCCTCCCTCCCATCCTCCCTAACCTACTCCTCTAGGTCATCGCAAAGCACTGAGCCAACCTCCTTGTGCCATGCTGCTGCTTCCCACCAGCCAACTATTTTACATTCGGCAGTGTATATATGTCGATGCTACTCTCACTTCTCCCTAGCTTCGCCCTCCCACCCCATGTCCTCAAGTCCATTCTCTATATCTACCTCTTCATTCCTGCCCTGCAACTAGGTTCATCAGAACCATTTTTTAAAAAAAGATTCCATATATATGCGTTAGCATACAGTATTTGTTTTCCTCTTTCTGACTTGCATCACTCTGTATGATGGATTCTAGGTCCATCCACCTCACTACAAATAACTCAATTTCATTTCTTTATATGGCTGAGTAATATTCCATTGTATATATGTGCCACATCTTTTTTTTTTTAACATCTTTATTGGAGTATAATTGCTTTATAATGGTGTGTTTGTTTCTGCTTTATAACAAAGTGAATCAGTTATACATATACATATGTCCCCATATCTCTTCCCTCTTGCATCTCTCTCCCTTCCACCTTCCATATCCCACCCCTCTAGGTGGTCACAAAGCACCGAGCTGATCTCCCTGTGCTATGTGGCTGTTTCCCACTAGCTATCTATTTTACATTTGGTAGTGTATATATGTCCATGCCACTCTCTCACTTCATCCCAGCTTACCCTTCCCCCTCCCCATATCCTCAAGTCCATTCTCTAGTAGGTCTGTGTCTTTATTCCCATCTTGCCCCTAGGTTCTTCATGACATTTTTTTTTTTTTTTTTAGGTTCCATATATATGTGTTAGCATACAGTATTTGTTTTTCTCTTTATGACTTACTTTACTCTGTATGACACACTCTAGGTCCATCCACCTCACTACAAATAACTCAGTTTCGTTTCTTTTTATGGCTGAGTAAAATTCCATTGTATATATGGGCCACATCTTCTTTATCCATTCATCTGTTGATGGACAATTAGGTTGCTTCCATGTTGAAATTTCTGGTGCATATTTCCACAAGGACTTACTAAGGTTTTGGTAGCCACCTCTGAATGTGGATTCCAAATGTGAGACTTCTTAAAGAAAATAAACACAATTAATGCATGTGTATGTGTGAATTATAGTATTTCAAATTTTGAAATTTGTCCTTATATCAGGGGTCTGCAACCCTCGTGCCTCGGACTGGTACCGGTCCGTGGCCTGTTAGGAACCAGGCCGCACAGCAGGAGGTGAGCAGCGGGCGAGCGAGCAAAGCTTCATCTGCCGCTCCCCATCACTTGCAGTACCACCTGAACCATTTCCACATCCCCCACACCATATGTGGAAAAATTGTCTTCCACGAAGCCAGTCCCTGGTACCAAAAATTGGGGGACTGCTGCTTATATTACAGGTTAACTTACACACATTTATGTTATACCATTTTAATAAATATATTTGCTATAAACATATTTACATGTATATGTATGTATGTGTGTATATATATGTATGGTTACATATGTATAAGGAATATCATATCATTCAATTAATTTTAATTACATTCAATCATCAATTACCTGACCTATAGAGAATGTGAAGGAGCAATATACACAAAAAAATAAGATGGTCTTAGAGAAAACAGGTAAGATGAGGGGAGGAAAAATGGACGTACAGATATCCTCAAAGGTACTCAAAAGGTGTGACATCTCTCAAAAGGCAACAGAAAACAAGAAGAATCTAGTGAACATTAAATTATAGTATCAAAACAAAAGAAAAATTAAAGGTAAATTTAATAAAAACATTTTGACTCCTGAAAAAATACATAAAACTATGAAAAATGTAAGATAAAGGAGACAGTGAACTTCTATCCTGTAAGTTCCCAGAACTGAAAAAATGCAATTAAGTTTTTTGTACTTTCATTAGAAAATGATTTAGAGTGTCTAAAATAAACCAAATATGCTTTAGCAGTTAATAACATTTTGTATTTATTTTTCAAGTATGTATGTATGTAGGTATGTATGTTATATGTAATATATAGTTACAAAATGGTCTATTTATTTATTCATCTCTGTCTGCCTGCCTATGTATCTAATCCATCTATCTACCTACCATCCGTGGACGCATTTTGGTGTCCATGCATTCATCCATCTATCTATCTACCAATATAGTGAATGGATCTTCTCTTTAGGTGAATTTTAGGTAATTTGTACTATCTCAAAATATAATAATGTGTTAATACATTAGACTGCAGTATTTTTTGTTTATATTTTTACTGTATCAGTTATTGATGCATAACAAACCACTCTAATAATGAAAGCTTAAAACAACAAACATTGTTTTAGCTCACAATTTAGACTGGACTCTGGTGGCTAGTACGGCTGATCTCAGCAGAACTCTCTCATGTGTTTGCATTAAGCTGAAGGGCACCAAGTTGGCTTTGTTTCTGAGCATATCCTGGCTGCCTGCTGGACAATCTCACTTTTTCAGATAACAAAGGCCAGGCTTGTTCACATGGTAACAGCAGAGTTTTAAAAGAGAAGCAGAAGAAAGACTTGTTGAGGTCCATGGTCAAAACTGTCACACTATCTCTGTCATGTGTAATATTAGTTAAGCTAGTATCAAGGCCAACCGAGTTTCTGTTGGTGAGGAAATCAAGACTATCTCTTAATGGAATTATCTTCAAAGTCATATTGCAAAAGATGTGTGTGGAGAGAAGGTTGCCTATTTTTGCCCTCTCGATTATGATCTTATTTTTACCTTGTTACTGACTTAGAGGAGTTTAATAGATTACCTTATTAAAAAGTTAAATTGAGTTTTGCCTTGTTTATTCTTTTTTGTTCTCCTTTGCTTTGTTTCAGTTCTCTTTTGTTGAGTACTCACTTCAAACTGATCTCAGTATTGTCTTGTTTCTTGTAATTGTCTTGGGTTGCTGTGTGTTTATGTAATGCGTGTGTGTGTTTGTGTTTGGGTGTGTGTGTGCTTATTTGATAACTGGATTATTTTAAAATTATGAGTTCTAGCATACTTCTTATAAGTAGTGATGCTAATATATTCAAAATCTCATCTGGAATCCAATTTTATCTATCTATCTATCTATATCTATCAATATACAGTTGACCCCTGAACATCGTGGTTTTGAACTGTGTGTGTCCATTTATATACAGATTTTTTTTCAATAAATACGTGCTATAGTACTACATGATTTACATTTGGTTGAATCCTTGGATGCAGAACCATGGATACAGAGGGCCAACAGCAAAGTTACATGTGGATTTTGACTGCAAATATGTATATATATATATATATTTCTTGTTTATACTACTAATTTCTATTTTATATTAGAGCAATGCAATTGTGACACTTTAATTGGCAAAATAACAGGCAATTTTTAACAAAAAATTAAAAAAATTAAGTAAAAAGTCTGGTTGAGATGAAAAGGCTAAATAAGCTGTCCATGTAAATAAGTTCATTTACTCTGAATTTCATGACTCCAAGGAGGTGTCATTGATGCTTGTTTCCTTGCCAAGTGACATACTCATGCTAAATATTTAAAAATAATTTAGAAAGACATAGTTTGAAGGCATTAGTTTAATCATGCACATATCATTTTTCTATAATAAAAGAAGTCACTCTTGATAAGGGAAATAATACACTTTTATAGAGAAAGAATAAATGGTATAGATGCATATTATATTAAGTAGTGATGACACAGAAATTCAGAAATGATTGATTAGTTTTACACTTCTATATTCTGCACCTAGACTTCAGAGATAGAGGTATAAAGTAATGTATATGAAACTTTCAATGAAAAAACATGAAAGTAACAAAAGACCACTAATTCTTATAATTTAATTGGGTTATATATAAGAGCAATCTTACAATTCAGTAACCACTTTTATCCCTATTAAACACACACACAAATTTTTCTATGTAGGGTTAATTATATTTGCTCTCTTGTAGCATTATAATTTAGAAAATAAAATGTCTATTGAGATAATCCATAAACATGTAAATTGCATAGGTTGTTTTTTAAAAACTTTCGGATTATTTTTGTAGAACAGTTTTAGGTTAAAGAAAAATTGACTAGAAATTACAGAAAGTTCCCATATACCTCCTCAATACTACCCATACCCAGTTCCCTGTATTTTTTACAACTTGTATCGTACATTTTTTCATAATTGCTGAACCAATATTGATACATTACCATTAATTAAGTTCATAGTTTACATTAGGGTACTCTTTGTGCTGTACATACTGCGTGTGTTGACAAATGGATAATAGTATGTATCCACTATTATAGTATCATACAGAGTTGTTTCACTGCCCTAAAAATCCCCTGTGATCCACCTATTTGTTCCTTCCTCTCTCCGGATGAACTCCTGGCAATCACTGGTGTTTTTACATTTTCCATGCCTTTTCCAGCATGTCACATTTTTGGAACCATATGTTATGTAGCCTTTTCAGATTTGCTTCTTTCATTTAACAATATGCTTTTAAATTTCTACCATGTAGTTTTGTGGCTTGATAGCTCATTTCTTTTTATTTCTGATTAATAATCCATTTTATGAATGTCTCGCTGTTTGTTTATCCATTCACCTATTGAAGGACATCTTGGAAGCTTTTGAGTTTTGGTGATGATGAATAAATCTGTTATAAACACTATGTGCAAGTTTTTGTGTAGATATGTTTCAACTCGTTTGCACAAATACAAAATTATGATTGCTAAATTATATGGTAGGAATATGTTTAGTTTGTAAGAAACTGTCAAACTATCTTTCAAAGTGTGTACCAACTTGCATTCTCATGGTGATGAAGGAGACTTCCTGTTGATCCACATCCTCACCAGCATTTGTCAGTGTTTTGGATTTCCATTATTTTAATAGGTGTGTGGTGGTATCTCATTGTTTTGTGTCATGGTATATCATCGATGAGGTGTCAGTTCAGATCTTTTACACATCTTTTAATGGAGTTGGTATTTTCTTATTGTTGAGTTTTACATGTCTTTTGTATATTTTGGATAACATTCATTTATCAGATTAGTCATTTGCAAATATTTTCTTCCAGTCTGTGGCTTATCTTCTCATTCTCTTGACAGTGTCTTCTGCAGAGCAGATGATGATTTTAAATTTAATAAAGTCCAACTTATTCATTTTATTTCATGGGTCATGATTTGGTGTATTATTTAAAAAGTCATCACCAAACTCAAGGTCACCTAGATTTTCTGCTACAATTCTTCTTTGAGTTTTACAGTTTTGAGTTTTACATTCATGCCTAGTATCCAGTTTCAATTAATACTTGTGAAAAGTGTAAATCCTCTATCTAGATTTTTTTTTTTTTTTGGCATGTGTATGTCCAGGTGTTCCATCCAGCGTCTTTGTTGAAAAGACCATAGTTCGCTTTTTTAATTTTATGTAATCAGCAAAAGCTTACACTGATGAAATTTACATGCTTTCTATGGCTAGTAAACACCATAAATAATTCTTTTCTAGCTGTTGAACTTATGTTACTTACAGTTCTAGTTTAACAATTGCCTTAAAATAAGGTATCAGAAAATTTGTAATAATAAAACAAATGAAGAAGATAAAGACAGTTTTGCAGTTACGTGTGAATCTTAACCTAAACCTCAGAATCCTGTTGTTATTGAATTTGAGTTGTTCCATTGCCAAAATGCAGTGCATTAACCCTACAGTAACTCTTTAAGTGTTACTTAAATTGAAATAGGTACAAGAATCTTAGACAAAGACAATAAAACTCTGTAGAACAATGTTCTGAGAACATTTTCTGTGTGTTTATGGTGGGCACATGTTTCATCATAAGTCTGAGGGAGAACAGCTATTTATAGCTTGTTTAGCACTTTCAGGCACCAACAGCTCTCTTCTGCTAAGTGTGTTGCTGTGAGTGTGAGGATTGGATTAGGTCACTGTTCTGTGCTGCACACAGCACCACCTCTTAAGACACATGAAAGAAAAAGAGAAAACAAAGGAGTTGTTAAGAGATGGAGATATCAATTAACTTGATTGTGGGAATCCTTTCACAATGCATATGTATATCAAATCATCCCATTACACACTTTAAATATATTACAATTGTATTTGTCAACTATACCTCAATAAAACCAGAAAAAAATTTTAAAAAAGACACACCAATAAAAGTTGCTTAGAAAAGTCAAAGTTGAACACCTAATTCATACCAGTGTTATTTCAGTGAATGAAGAAATTCACCACTCCCTGCTGTTTGTAATACATTCCGAAAAAACACACATATATAAGACGTTTCTAAGAGAGCCAGTTACATGCATGATTCAGGATAACATTATTTCTGACTTGATGTCTACATTGTTTCTGACTTGATGTCTACTCTTCCTCCTCTTAAATGTGAAAAGCATTCACGTGATTCACTAAGGCTGAGAAGTCCCAAGATCTGATGTTAACTGGAGATCCAGAGGAGCCAATAGTGTAGTTTCAGTCTGAGTCTGAAGTCCTCAGAACCAGGAGAGCCAAAAGTTCCAATTTGAAAGACAGCAAGTTTGAGACCCAAGAACAGCTAATGTTTCCGTTCAAGTCTGAAGGCAGGAAAAGACCAATGTTCCAGCTAAGGTCTTCATTTGATTGGATGGGGACCACTCACATTAAGGAGGGCAATACTTTACTCAGTGTACTGATTGGTTCAAATATTAAGCTCATCCAGAACTATTCTCGCAAGCACACCCAGAATATTATTTGACCCAATGTCTGAGCACCCTGTGGCCCAGCCAAGTTGACATATAAACTTAGCCAAAATGGGGGAAACAACGAAGTCTCACTGTGCATTGACATAAAGATGGAATTTCTAACTCTTAAGCAGTCTACTGCATTAAACATTCTAAGCAATTTTTTTGTATTATCAAATAGAGATGATAAAATCGGCATTAACTTTTATAAGGATTTAAATCATAATAAACTAGATATATATTGGAATGTTTGCACAGTATAGTAGAGAAATATATGTAATTTTCTAGGAATTTGAATATTCAGTAATTTTCTGAGACTATGAAGTTCATGCAAAATTGGACTCCTAAACGGACCCATGAAAATAGAAATGGATTATTTCTCTCCAATAAACATATATAGCAACCCAAACAGTAATGAGTTCATCAATTTACTTCTAATGTATGTAGAAATATTCATCTTTGAAAAAATTGCATTATATTGATTTTATTTTATTTATCTATATAAATATATATCCCATCCTCTTTCCAGAAATTGAGGTAGCTGAATCCAAGCACAAATTCATTTTCATATTACTAAATAAGATTCTTATTTGCAAATATCTAACAATATGTAGCTGAAGTAACATGGCCACTTCAGAACCACAATCTCACAAGTTAGAAGTTTTGAAAGCTATGTTGACCTTTCTAAGCCTTAAATGTATCATTCAGTATAATGAGTGCTAATTTCCTAAATAATATCCAAGTGGCCTAAAAGAGCACAACTTCTGAAAGGGTTGCTTAGTCTCCCTGGTATAGTTTACTTAGCACCAAAATATAGTAAATAATGTCACAAACTTACATTGTAGGGTAGAACACAATTGTTGCAATTACACTTTTGATTGCTTTTACTAAATAATACTCAAAGGAATGTATTTCTGATAATGTAGTAAAATTTGCATGCGATATGCAATATTAAAAGAACATTTTCCATTTTCATAAGTTTTACCAATAATCTTTATGTTCATCCACAAGCCAATTTTAAGAGTACTTTTAGGATATGAATGAGTATCAGTAAGAAAAGACCATATCAGGGCAAATTTCTTTAGTGCACATGGAATGATAATTTTCATCATCTCCTATTGCTCTCTGAGGCCTTTTTTCAGTTCTGCAAATTAATATTTTGTTGTTTTAAACCTTGAACAACAAATGAAACATATTATTTAGTCCAATGAAATTATATGGGGGCAAAATCCTACTTGTCTTGAATAATCAGCTTCTTTAGCTTTAGTTGTTTGTATCCTAGTCATATTAAATTTCTCTCATCAACTAATCCAAAATATAGAATTTCCCCCAATATAGAAATTTTATCCCATCCAAAATTTTCTCCAAATGCAGAAGAAATCCTGCCTTTGTTCATTAAAGCCAAAACTAAAGAAGTTAAGGAAATGACATGGTTTGACTTGCACACAATCCAGTTCTCACATCGTATATACTGCTACAGGATTTTAAGCTGAACATTTGAGAACTAAGGTTTCTGGGTGAGAAAAAACACTCTGTATGATATGAGTTGCCTGAGATGTGCTATATTCTCGGATCTGTGAACCGAGAATATAGTTGTGATATTACCTTTACCTCTCCTTTTTAACTTATTTTCCTTCAAACAACAACATAATGTATAATTTGCATTACTCAGTGATGGATAAAGAATACACTGGTAACTGTGGGTTGAACAAAATGTTTGCCATTTTATTAAAAGAGTAAAGCATTTATAAACTATTAAAATCTCTTAACCTTAAAACCATGCCATTATAAACTGCTCTTCATGTTATATTCTTAAACAAGCTTTAGTTCATCAATTCTAAATGTATACTACATTACCAAATGCATTTTATTCTCTTTTTCATGCGGTGATTTGAGAAGTTTTGACTCTTTACTTAGTAAATATTCTGTATATAAGAGTTTCAAAGCAGATATAGCTTCAAATTTATATCTCTAGAAGAAAGAAAAGCTTTTCTTCTAAAGACCTAATTTCCTCATTTCCAGCTCTAAGTTTCTTACCATTTTCATCAAAAAGTCCTACATGATTTGGGTCCCGAATGACTCTCCAGTATCATGTCTTACCTCTTTATCCATTGCTTATTTCCTCTTACTTGACCACTTTCATTCCTTCATACACATCAAGAATGTACTGAGCCTTCAATTTTGCTGTTTTCACTGAAATTCTCTCTTACCAGTCATGTGCATTATTCTCTCAATATATTCAGATCTCTGCTAAAAGGTCAGATCATCAAATAGGACTTCCCAGATCATCCTACCTAACATGCAACCCCAATTTATTCTGTCCCTATCCTTGCTTTATTTTCTCACTAAGGTGTATTATTTCTGAGAACATTCATATGTTCAGTTGCTTATGAATGTGTGGTTTTCTCCTCAATTAGTACATAATCTCCATGATGGCAGGGATCTTTACCTTAGTCACTCTAAAATCCCTGGTGCCTAGAACATGGTCTGAAATACAGGACACATTCAAAAAATATATTTAATCAATATAAATTAATAAATGGATGAATTCATTTTAAAGAGAAGATGACTGAAACATAAAGTGATTGTCTCATAATATGAAATAATTATTTTCAACACAAGTCATGTCAACTATAATACTGTATAAACCAAGATTTTTTGATTGCCATACTTGAATTAATTTATTTGTTCCTTTCAACAGCCCTAAGAATTGGATTTTATTATTATTCCTGCATTACTGAGGTAAAATAGTAGCTAAGATCCAGATTTAGTCTGTATAAACTGATAGTTACCATTTCATCATACATTTTTGTGGACTGATTTGGTGCAATTGTTAACTAACAAGTATTTTTTTTTTTCTGAAACCAAACAGGAATTTCTCAACAACAATAAAAGAGAATTTATATTTTTTGTTTGTTGGGTTTTTTTTTTGTTTTGTTTTATGGGGTTGCTTAGTGACTGTGGTGGAATTATTGATTTAGGACATAGTAAAAGGTACAATTACCATATTATATCAATCAGATGCAGCAAGAAAGATTCATAATATGGTATTTAGGATATTAGAAAACCGTGGGATAACGAGGAATAAGAAAAATACTGAAGCAATTTATCACTCTGAAGGGGTATATAAAGTACTGAGTTTAAGCTTATCAACATCTGGGAGGAGAATGTCTAATCCTCTTAAAATCCTTGTGATGGGTAGTGTCTCCTCTAGCAATCCTGTTAAGCTGTTTAACTTGTATGTGCCTAGACTACCTGCTTCCCTAGGTAGGACCAGAGGCCAAGTTTTGCTTTATTAAGCATGATAATGAAGCAAGAATAATCCAAATCAGAAATATACATTATCAAGTACACATCATCCCCAAACCAGTTTCACATCAGCCACATTAGGTTCTCTTCCATTTCTTTGTGAGAGCTTAATGTGTAGTTTGGGCATTCTGTTACTTATATTTCCCCATGGATTTCCAAAATATTAAGTCCTGATAAGTGGTGTTCATTGGAGAGTACGTCTGTGTTGTGTGTGTGTGTGTGTGTGTGTGTGTGTTTGTGTGTGTGTGTGTTTCCTAGAATCAGAGATCAAATTGCTCAATATAAGAAAAAAGATGCTCAAAATACAAGGGAGATTCTGGAGATGGGAAAACAAAACATTGACAATAAACTCTTTATATAGATGATAAAGAAAAAAACAGGTTGTCAATGATAACAAAGGAACACAGGTTCACTATTACCTTTGTTGGTAGATATGTAATGTAATTCTTCCCTTTCCCTCAGTCTTTCCCCCATTAGTGTTGTCTCAGGGCAGAACCTCTATTCATCTGGGATATATACATAGCACATGTCTAAAGAGGTGAGTTTAGGGAAAAAATAGGGCTAGAATAAATCAGTGGTTCTGGACCTCAGATCTTCATTACAATTTTTTTTGGGGGGGAAGCTTTAAAAAAGTATAGAATCCTGAGTTTCACTCCCAGAACTACTGATTTAGAATGGGGAAGGTTGAATGGTATAAATTAATACATTTAAAAAGCATCCTAGGTTGTTAGAATTATCAGTCAGGATGGGAACAACTTCAGTCATTGACTCTGACATTTCCTCCTGTTCTGAGAGTCAAAGATGTTAAACTCTCCCTCCACATTCTCCTTCTTTTCTCCAATGGCTACAGTGAGAATGAAATAGCAACACTCCATTGGCATTGATGCCACCCATGCGAGCATCTATAGCCTGGAAGACTGATGGGTTCCCAGCACTCTCTGTTCCATAGCTGGAGACTGCAAAAGATGAACTCTTTAGAGCTTTTGCTAAACAAGTCACCTTAACCTGACAACAACCCAGGTGCATTTTACCTGCAGTTTTCCTGGCATGCTGAGGATGTACTGCATTGTTTTAAATTGCATTTCAGAGTATCTTGGAATGTCTCTGCTGATCACTCTGCCTTTAGTCTGCCCACTAAATTCTATCTTATTGACATGTACACACTACTATATTTAAGATAGATAACCAATAGGGACCTACTGTATAGCACAGGTAACTCTGCTCAATATTCTGTAATAACCTAAATGGGAAAAAAAATTGAAAAAGAATAGATACATGTATATGTAAAAAAAATAAAATAAAACTTTAAAAAAAACTGCTTTAAGAAATTATAACAATTGAGCTTCAGCTATGTGATTAGTATCAATGCATGTGTTTAGTATGTGACATGGGCAGATTAATTCTGTTCTACATCTTGGTGTTACTGATTCTGTCTTTTTTTAAAATTTAATTTATTTTTTTATACAGCAGGTTCTTATAAGTTATCTATTTTGTACATATTAGTGTATACATGTCAATCCCAATCTCCCAGTTCATCCCACCACCCCCACTTCACCCCTTGGTGTCCATACGTTTGTTCTCCACATCTGTGTCTCTATTTCTGCCTTGCAAACCGGTTCATCTGTACCATTTTTCTAGATTCCACATATATGCATTAATATACGGTATTTGTTTTTCTCTTTCTGACTTACTTCACTGTGTATGATAGTCTCTAGGTCCATCCATGTCTCTACAGATGATCCAATTTCGTTCCTACTGATTCTGTCTTAATGTCTATACTTTGCATAGATTATAATGATGGTGATAAAATGGCACCAAAAATTTTAAAAAGCCAGATTGCAGTAGCTATGAGTCTTAGAACTTGAGTGTTATCATTAATATATATAATAATGCATATTAAGTATAACATATAATAAATATATTCTTAATATATAATGGAAATATTATCAATATATAATATATTACTGATATGTAATAACTATTATATAATATATAGTAAATATTATATAATAAATGTTTTATATAAAGTAATACATAATTATACATGCTATATATATATATATATATATATATATGTATACATACTTGATTTAAATGAGAAATCAATAGCGTATCTGTACCACAAAATTTACTTATATCTCAGAAGACATTGTAGCATTCTTGATATGGTTTACTTCTTTTTAGAGTTAAATATATTTTCATAAGAGAGGGAAAAGCACTCAGTGATTATTTTAAGATCATAATTTCACGTGAAAATTACATTTTTGTGCTCCATTTTCCCTTTGCTGGTTGGTGACATCAAACTTATTTCACATAGTTATCCAAAGCATAGCACTGAATCTGTAAATTAATTCAGAGTTATTGTAATTTCCTCGTGCAACTGTCTTATTTTTTTCTGTTATGTAAATGATCCAGATGGCAACAAGATCTTAAAAGATAATCAATGTAACATAATTTGGGCAAAATTATACCTGATTATATCTATGTCTGATAATGGGAAAATAAAGGTAGTATGATGTCTTCAACTTTTGGAAATATAATTTCTTTTTCCAAGTTTGAATTATTGTTCTTCCTATTGCTTTTTTGTTGTTGTTGAGCAAGTTTTTGGATCTGGATTTCACATCTAGATTGCCATTGATAATATAGGGAAAATAAGAGCGATATTTCAAGAGTGTTTTAAATCCTAGAGAAAATATTTGTAAAATGTCTGTCTCACAACTTATACTCAATTAATTCAAGTTATTTTTATTGTAGTCTCAAAGTCAAAAAAATAAGGTAATCACACTAATAATCATATACATATAACTGGATTGTATATACAATATACTTATAATTGGATATATTGGATATACATAATCATATATAATTGGACATATAATTTGATTACAAATTATAATCAAAATTACGTAAGTTCTTCAGGTTTGGGAAGAAAATAGTTTTTCTTATACATATTTTCTAGAAACGTGACCTATTGCTTCATCACGACCACAGGTATAACCCTCTCCTTACCCTTGCGTTTAGAGTTTGCACGGTATAATTCTAAGGTTGTGGATGTTTTCTTTCTCTTAGGTATTTCTCTGCCCATCAGTTAAGTTCCTGCTGGCCTTGATCTTCAGCAACTCTGGCTGATATAACTTCCTGTGTCCTGAATTCTTTGTCGTAAACACTGCCTTAGTTCTCATTTGTGATCCACATTATGAACAAGATCCACTACCACATATGACAAAGGTCTGTCAGGCTATCTACAAATGTCACCTATACTTGAACCTTAAAATGCTTCCTTCAGCCAAGTCTGACTGCTATGTATACACATTCACTCTATGATAAGGAGAAAACAACTTTCAATTCCAGTAAGGTAGCAATCAATTTATTTATATCTCTAAAGAAAAACTCTAATCAGAGTCCTTAATGGCTGTTCTTTAGGTGAGTTCAGTTACAGAATGTGAAAGAACTGGTCAATAAGAGGTCACCCTAAAGTGTTCTTGAATCTGTTTGCTGAGCCTTGCTGTCTCATCTCTCTGTTAGTCCTGCAGGAAGAATTACTGGAGTAGTTTATACAGTGCCTGTGTGTTCACTATGTGTGACTGCTCTCACACATTTGTTTCACTTGAAATCACAACTATTGCTGTGTACATATCACTGCATCTTGGCTATCATTATAGGACGCATAACAAGGATATTTACTTTAAAAGATGACAAAAATAGATCATTGGATGAAATAGAAGTATGCACTTTGGAGTGGAAATATAACCAAGTCGGTGATTTTTAAAGGACCAATTTAGATTGCATTACAGAGTGTTTAAAGAAACAAAAACTGCAACATTCACATTGGCAGTACGGATGGTTATACTGATGCTTAGGAGTTAGAGATGAATCTTTACCAAATTCAGACAAATGCATGCCAAATGAATGAATGATTTTCGTAAACATTGAGTCCGTTTGACAGGAATGTGTAAAATTAAACTTTACTTACATTGGTAATGTAGGTGACAAAATACTAAGTAGATTAATCAAAAAATTACCATTTTGTTTGCATATGCAGATATGTACACATAAGCCCTCATGGGGCAAGCTTCTTCATAAATATCTAGCTAATTAATTCATTAAGTCAACATATACTACTGTGTTCTAGACACTAGGACTCACAGGAAATATAACAAGGAATAAGTTTATATTGAGGAGATATACAAGTTAATCAGTTAATGTATAGAACTATGTTCTGAGGAATATACCATATACTTCATACTGTAAGTCAAGAAGCCACAATCTTAAAACTTCTTATTTCCGGAAAGACACACACATACACACACAACTTACATATGTACAAGTATATTTTGTATACTCCCTGCAGAAGTTGGAATTTACACATAAGTCAAGAGCAAAAGAAAAAAAAAATCAACTTTCGAGGACAGACTTAGGTAAACATATTAAAGATTAGAACTTTGAGCAGGATATATATAAAAATCTTATATAGAAGTGGTCTGGAATACGTTTGTTCTCTGGTTTCAGGAAGAAGGTGTAATGTTTTTAATTCTGCTCCAGGTCATGTGGAACACACTAACATGCACAAGTGTGCTTGAACACATACATGTGCATGTGAACACACACACATCTGTTTTTGATCCTCTTGTGTGTCTTCCTCATCTGAGTACTTAGCAGTGACAACCAACTTCAAGGCTAGGCAAACAATAAAAAACAAACAAAAAAAAGAACATGTTTGTTTTCTTAATCTTGCCCCCAACCCTCATCCTCCACTCCCTCAATACTTCACTCTTCTCTGTGGATCCTCTAAACACTCACACACCCTTTTAAGTAGTCTGTTCATTAAATTTCTCACCATCCTCAATATGAGTGTAACATTTGTTTAACCATGGGATCTGACTGATTTAGAAGGAAATGTTCAATTTTATAGACTCAAGACTAAACTCATCCTCATCAACATCCCTTAAAAAACATTTATTCTAATGTTATCTTGGTTCAAGACATTCTCCTTCATGTAGTTCAGTAAGCTAGAATCTTAGCAACATGTGTTATTTTGTCTTTTTCCTCAATCTCAGTGGCTGAATATGTCTTTCCAAATCAGCTTGAAATTCTTAACTCCCCAACTTCCTATTTCTTCTCATCTGCTTTGGATACATTTCCTATTGATCCTGATTCAAGAATAGTCCTCACCATAATGAAGACTTTGGGGGCTCTTTCCTCAATATCTTCAACTAGGGGCCAACCATATCTATAACTCCTACACAAACTTAGCTCTCTAGTTTGGGGAGACCCATCTCTTACACAGCCTGTGCACAAACTTTTAGTCTGGAAAATAATTCAACTTCTGTGTTTTTAAGAGTATATTTCATTAATGAAATTCTGAGCCTATTCTATGAGGAACCATCATGGTGATCCTGATAAACATGTCCTATAGCTCAACTGCACTTAATTATTAAAAATGACTGCTTATTCTCCCAGTCAGTTAAGATAAAAGGATTAAAGTTTTCAGCTCTAGTCAATTCAGACTCATTGATGGAACCTCTCCTAATGTGGTTGAATGATGATTAGTGACTAACAATGAACTCCTTAGCCTCCTTAGCTATCATCATACACAGAGACAGACACAAGATCATCTTCCAATGGCAATCAATCAAATGACTTGAGGAGACTCTAAGCGGAGATCCAGGACACCTACATCAAAAAGCAACATAGTTGCTCATTCCAGATGCTACTGTTTCAAAAACAGTGATTCTGGGAATTTACATGTTTTCTCTTGCAGATCATCTTCTTACAGACCATCCTAACCTCCAGATTAATAGGGATGATTCCTCATGTTACAGGGAGTCATCAGGGAAGTGTAAGTATTGTCCAGTTTGGGAAAGTGGTCTTTGACCATCAGCATTCCTCTGCTGGCTTCTGCTGAGTTGAAGCTCATATTGTTCTGTCCAAATCATTCTGGAAAATCACACACTGGAATCAGAGTCTGAAATCCATGTTCCTGCCATGGCCTCCATTCTCCTGGACCATGTGCTCTGCAGCCTCTTCCACTTGACCCAAGCATCCTCTGGCTTTTTTTTTTTTTTAATTCCTGACCATTGGACTGTTCAGCTGAACTCTGCTGAGGTGCACAGGTCTCTGTGAGGCTACTATATGGCATTTTTGTGTCTACTTCTAACTTGACTATTACTCATAAAATAAAAATAATTGACAATGGGATTGGACATTTTGCTAGGTGTGCAGTCACTCCACCTACTCTTGGGGGATGTAAACACAATGTCTTCTCTTCTCAAAAATACTTACTCCTTGCTTTCTGCCAAATTTCTTTCCCTCTCTAGTATTTCAAATGTGTATTTCTTTTCCCTGTGGGAGAAAATCTAGTTTTTGCATAATTTTCCATTGTTCCCCACTCCATAGTTTTCATGGTGTAAACTCTAGGCTATGAGCCTTTTAGTCTCTGGACATTGTTGTGCTAAAATTCATCTCTGAAACAGCCTAGCTTTCATACTAATAAAGGTGTTTCTGCTTTAAGACTAGTATCTCTTGTAAACAGGAAAAATAATTTATTTAGAAATCTGCCATTCTCCCTGAAGCAATGAATGCCACTGATTGATATTACATTCATTTTAGGGTATTTTTGCTCGTGAGCAACAGAATTTTGTCTCAAGTTGGTTTAATCAATAATGAAATATATGTTCCAACATGAAGGCAGTCTAGAGTTGAATAGTCTTCAGGGGTGGTTGTTTCAGCAGTTTAATAGCATTTTAAAAATCCGGACTCTTTCTATCCTGCTTCTCCTGTGTTAGTTCATTCTCAGGCTCGTAGTAATATAGCTATATCCATTCTAATTTTCACAGCCCTGGGCACATTCACATCAAGAGGAAAATGAGAATCCTATCTCTTCTTGTAGTTTCTCTTTGAAATGAGAAAACTCCCTGAAGTTTCTGAGTCCACTTCTACCCGTCATGGTAGTAGAATTGTAGTTCACTCCTTCACCAGTCTCTGGCAAGATATTGAGGATTACCCCAAGATTGATTACACCACGGGATTCAGCTTCCCCTGAGGCATGATGGAGGTAGAGAGAACAGGTATGTATCTTCAACAAATGGGTTCTATTAGGAAGGATAATGGCATGAATGTTTATTGGGTAGGCAGACGATGAAGTCTGAAACAATCTTAAAACAATATTTTTCCACAAAAATATACATGTGAGGAATTTAAAGATGTCTTTGTTTTGAATGCTAAAGATTTTAGATTTATCCTATAGAAAAAGGGCACCATCGAGGGTTTCTGAGCAGAGGTATAAGATGACCATATTTGCATTAAAGGTTGAACTTAGAAAACGTGTAGGGAAATGGACTTATGATGTATGTGTCGACTAAAAATAATGTACAACATAAGAGTTGTAAGTTAAGTTCTATTTGGGGCAAAATGAAGACTATAGCCCGAGAGACAGCATTTCCGATAGTTCTGAGAAACTGCTCCAAAGAGGTAGTGGGGAAAGGTCAGGATATATGTGATTTTGGTGAAGGGAGAGTACAGGCAATCAAGCACATACTTTTTGCAGAAGGTTGCTGCTAGTCTCATGAAAGTTACTGCTAGTCACAAGGAGCAGATGTCACCATGAAGGATTTTATTGCTTTTCTAGATACGAGGAGATGAAGGAATTTGGCTCATAAAATCTTCTCCTGAACAATCTAACTATCTGAAGACCTGTTCTGCCAGTTTTTCCTAGAGCACAGAATGCCTTATGCCTGATCTCCACCCTGAAGTCTTTTCGGGGGTTCTTGAACGTCAGCAGCTGCAGCTGTTCATAATTTGATCCTTGTAGAGGTAGATGGCAAGTGCCAATTTGGAGGAGATATATGTGTGTAGATTTCAGGGATGGAGAGGAAGCTACATGCAAAATTCCAGAAAGCCCCAAAAGCTGTTTAGAAAGTGAAGTTGCTCAAACAAAAAGAGTGAAGTGGGAGAAGAGAGGTTTTTATATTACTACTTTTCCCACTGTCCCTTCTTTCAAAACAGTTTCTGCCTGGATTTGCCTCTTCAGAGACGAACTTCCGTATGAAAGTGGATTGGATGGGCCGCCCCTCTAACTGGAGAATGGAGAAGGTAAAAATAAAGTGTATATTTCATAGTGCATGAACATGAAGTGCAAAGAGGAGGATCAAACACCATATCAACCTAGGCAGGGAGAAAGCAAAAAGTCGATTTAAAAAGAAGATTCAACAATGACAGACAAATTGAATGAAACTCTAAGAGAGGTATGTTTGGCATTGATAAGGAAACCAAACTGGTTTAGATCACATACATTTTTTTTTTTAACATCTTTATTGGAGTATAATTGCTTTACAATAGTGTGTTAGTTTCTGCTTTATAACAAAGTGAATCAGCTATATATTTACTTATATCCCCATAACTCTTCCCTCTTGCATCTCCCTCCCTCCCACCCTCCCTATCCCACCCCTCTAGGTGGTCACAAAGCACTGAGCTGATCTCCCTGTGCTATGCGGCTGCTTCCTGCTAGCTATCAATTTCACATTTGGTATTGTACCCATGTCCATGCCACTCTCTCACTTCGTCCCAGCTTACCCTTCCCCCTCCCCGTATCCTCAAGTCCATTCTCTAGTAGGTCTGCGTCTTTATTCCCGTCTTGCCCCTAGGCTCTTCATAACCTTTTTTTTTTTTTTTTAGATTCTATATATATAGATCACATACATTTTTAGATCCATTTTTTGCCTTTATTTGAGGATGGTAGGAAGCCTAGACTTTGTGATCAGACAGATCTGCATTTACAACTTGTCATTGGCAATTAAAAGCTAGGACACCCTCTGTTATCTTGGAGGGTGTTTTCGGCACAGACTTGGGCTGGAACCCTATCTCTATGCCTGCTAGTGTGTTACACATAGTGATTCAGGCCATGGATACTGGAGAAACATTTACCAGGGTTTTATTCCAGTTTCACTGCCAAGTGGTTATAACCATGAGCAAGATGTTAGACTCCTCTGTATACTTTAGCTGTCTCATCTGTAAAATGGAAATAATTACAGTACCTATAACATAATGTTGTGTGGATTAAATACCAGGTATATTTTTACTTGTGTTTGTTTATACTTTGTCATTTTGTTTTCCTTTTTTAATTTTAAAGTTGTCTCCTGGTTAGTGTAGAAAGATAATCATACATTTCATACTCTATTTAAAAATTCTGACAGTTACAAAAAATGAAAACATTAGACTCCCTATAATAATTTAGATATTATGGGATTTTTAATGTCTTACTTTTGGTTCATTTATATTCCATACCACTACATTAAATTACTGTGGATGTGTGGCCTTGTCATATGAGTTCTTATAAAGTATGACAAGAGACTATTAGCTTGTGATATATATACAGTGAATTATGCTCAGTGATCTATGAATATGACTTGAAATAAGTTGAAGGTTTAAGGGATATTTAACTTTTTTTTTGAGGTCTCTTCTTAAAATCGAGTAGGTTAAAATAGAAGCAATACATAAATACATACATGCACCACTTAAAATGTGCTGCGTGTTAGCAGTGCTAGTATATCATTAATTTAGCAATATTTTTGCATATATTCTTTTATTACTTTTCTTTGTAGAAAAAAAATTATCTATATATTTCTTTTTTCATGGTCTGTTCATAGTAAAGAATACAAGAGAAATGAAGGTCTATGTCTCCACCACTTAGATTAAGAAATAGATTCTTTGTCACCCCTCATGTGGTCTTCCTGATTTCCCCATGTGCAATGTCCGAAGTTCACGTTCAACTCTGTAGATATTGCTAAGCAATCCGAAGTGATGGTACCAATGATTCTCTAACCAGTGATGGATAAAAATCCTAGTTTCTACAAATCCTTAGCAATATTTGCTATTAATAGATTTTAATTTAATTTTTTGCCAAACTTTTAATTATGAAATTGCATTTCTTTGGGTTTCAATTGTTATTTTCCTAATTTTAATGAGTTTGAGCATATTTTCATATGTTTATGGACAGTTTGTATTTCTATTCTGTAAAATGCCTCTTCATATCATTTAACCATTTTGCCATCTGATTGTTTGACCTATGGTAATGACTGATAGGACTTCTTTATATTCTGATTAAAAATTCTTTTTTTTTTTTTTTTTTAAATTCTTTGTTGAATACAGTATTATCCTGACATAAGGATTTTTTCTCTTTAATGTATGTTTTCTTTGAAATTTTATATAGTTCATGTTATTAAACACTTCCATTAGAGTTTGCATTTATTTTCTTGCTAGAGCAACCCCTCTCTATGCAGAATATAAAGATATTCTTCTATATTATCTTCTAAAAGTTTTATAAGCTTTCTCTTTCAAATTCTTTCATGCAAATAAAATTGAGTCTTATACATGCTATGAGGTAGGTATCTGGTTTAAGTTTCAGAACTAATTGTCCCAAATGCACTTATTGTCTTTATATATATATATTTTTTTACGGTAAACAATATATTGATAATTTCCAAATTATGGAATTTACTAATTGTTAGTGGCATCGCTGTATAACTTCATAGATAAATGTTTTCAAATTATCTGAAACACGTGTTCTGGAATAAGCCAAGTCTCCTATATGTTTTTTAATATGATCCTAGTTTCAGTCTTTGAAACAAATGGGCCATTTTTTTATTCCTACACAAATACCACAAATTCTTAATTACTAAAAATGTTATCATCTACCCTAATATCTATAAAAAACCTATCACTTCATTGTTCTTTTTGAGTGTCTCAGTTACTCTTGATCATTTTCTCCTGCATTTGTTATATGCTACACACATCCAGTTGTGATTATTTTTTAAAATTGTATTGATCCCAATGGTCATTTTAGAAGAACTGTTATCTCCTTTTTCTAAAATCTTTTCTCTACAAGAACATATTTTTTTTTCCTCTCTCTCTACATTTATTTAGGTATTACTAATGCCTTTCAAAACTATTGTAATTTTCACCACTTAGCATGGTTTTTCTTTAGCTTTTATTCAAATTTCTCTTATCAGATCAAATAGTTTGATAGGAGTTATTAAATATTACCAAACTTTATACTGATTTAAATGGCAATGCTGTTTTTTTCTGTTAATCCCCTTCACTATAAGAAGTCACATTCATCAATTAATTGATACTAAAATATTTTACATTCATGATATTCACCCATTGTGTATTAATATTTTTTCATGAATTACTGAATTCAGTATACTAATATTTAGATTAGGGTTCTTGAACCAATTGTTATGATTGAGATAAATGTACAATTACCCTTTTTTTCACTGTTTTTATTTGGTTTTGGTATCAAGAATATTTTCCACTTGTGTAATAAATTTGAGACTGAACTTTTTTTCTATTATCTAAAACAGTTTTTATAAGCTTGCAATTAAATATTCATTGATATTTAGTGAAATGGGAGCCATCTAGATTTGGTGTTATTTCAAGGAAAAATTAATTACTAACTAATTTTTCTAAAAGTTTTTAGAGGACAGGTGAACCATTTTCCCAACTGAAACTTTGTTCAACCATCACCACAAAAGTAAAGGAAGCAGAAAATCTCTTTGACACAGATACTAAAGACATGTTATATTAGGTTTTGTTATGTTATCCTATGATGAAGCCACAAGAAATCTTGAATATTGGAGGAATGTGTTATTAGTTCAGAACATGTTATTCATTTGGGCGCTTTTTTACAAAAAGAAAAATATATTAAATTATACATCTTCCTACACTGTTCATTAGGAAATTCATCCACATTCTCCCATCTGATAGAGGAACCTTCCCCATGAAGGTGTGTGTGACCAATAATACTGGTAGATCCAGGGCTTGTGGGCACTCCTCTATACAAAAATGACTGAACTGAAGGTCAATCTCCCAAAGTCAATTTATCACATATTACATAACCTTAGTCAGTCTGGACTTTAGGCCTGCCTGAAATCTCTCCTGCATTAGTTGTATTTACTACTACAGAAATTAAACACTTCACTACTTCCTGTGCTTAGAACAAAAATTATAACCATTGAGTTGAGTAAAGGTGGAGAGTTTTAAAGCAATAAATTAGAGAAATGAAAAATAGAGGTGATATTGCAACTGATGTTCCCCCAAATGCATCTTAGAACGGTCAGAGCTAAGACGAATATTAACACATTTGTGCCTGATTAGTACATTTTCCCCTACCATTTCACACCTATTTTAGAAACATAAATGCAAATATTATCAACCAACCACTACTCATGTCCTAGGAAACTATATGAGAGACCTACAGTTGGCTAATACTAATATTTGTTGGGTATAAGTAAAATGAAACAAACAGAAAAATATCAATAGGCCACCAAAATGATAATCCTTCACTGCTGTTAAAAAAAGGTTCTTATTCAAGCACCTCCATATGACTACTACTTGCAGCCAGAGGAACTAAAAAGAATAGAGTCACTTAATTAGCCCATGTCAAAAATATAAACAACTTTACAGCTCAGAGGACGAGACTGTAAGATTATCTGGTCTTTACAACAAACGTTCAGCACTTTTCTACTCTAGAATCAGAAACTCATCAAATTTCATTCCTTCACAAATTACACTTTTAAACTTGCTCTAAAAATGTTAATGTAATTTATTATGATGATTTCTCAGTACTGTCATACCTGAAAAGGTTAAAATGTTCATCATTCTAATAATTCATTTAAAAGTAGTGTGCGGGGCTTCCCTGGTGGCGCAGTGGTTGAGAATATGCCTGCCAATGCAGGGGACACGGGTTCGAGCCCTGGTCTGGGAAGATCCCACATGCCGCGAAGCAACTAGGCCCGTGAGCCACAACTACTGAGCCTGCGCGTCTGGAGCCTGTGCTCCGCATCAAGAGAGGCCGCGATAGTGAGAGGCCCGCACATCGCGATGAAGAGTGGCCCCCACTCGCCGGAACTAGAGAAAGCCCTCGCACAGAAACAAAGACCCAACACAGCCAAAAATAAGTAATAAATAAATAATAAATAAAAATTGAAAAAAATAACACAAAAGTAGTGTGTGAAAACAAAATACCCAATCCAAAAAATGGGCAGAAGACTTAAATAGACATTTCTCCAAAGAAGATACACAGATTGCCAACAACACATGAAAGAATGCTCAACATCATTAATCATTAGAGAAATGCAAATCAAAGCTACAATGAGGTATCACCTCATACGAGTCAGAATGGCCATCATCAAAAAATCTACAAACAATAAATGCTGGAGAGGGTGTGGAGAAAAGGGAGCCCTCTTGCACTGTTGGTGGGAGTGTAAATTGATACAGCCACTATGGAGAACAGTATGGAGGTTCCTTAAAAAACTAAAAATAGAACTACCATAAGACCCAGAAATCCCACTACTGGGCATATACCTGAGAAAACCATAATTCAAAAAGAGTCATGTACCTCAGCGTTCATTGCAGCTTTATTTACAATAACCAGGACATGGAAGCAACCTACGTGCCCATTGACAGATGAATGGATAAAGAAGATGTGGCACATATATACAATGGAATATTACTCAGACATAAAAAGAAATGAAATTGAGTTATTTGTAGTGAGGTGGATGGACCTAGAGTCTGTCATACGGAGTGAAGTAAGTCAGAAAGAGAAAAACAAATACCGTATGCTAACACATATATATGGAATCTAAAAAAAAAGAAAAAGTGGTTATGAAGAACCTAGGGGCAGGACAGGAATAAAGACACAGACATAGAGAATGGACTTGAGGACATGGAGCGGGGAAGGGTAAGCTGGGACAAAGTGAGAGAGTGGCATGGATATATATACACTACCAAATGTAAAATAGATAGCTAGTGGGAAGCAACTGCATAGCTCAGGAGGTCTGCTCAGTGCTTTGTGACCACCTAGAGGGGTGGGATAGGGACGGTGGGAGGGAGACACAAAAGGGAGGAGATATGGGGATATATGTATATGTATAGCTGATTCACTTTGTTATAAAGCAGAAACTCACGCACCATTGTAAAGCAATAATACTCCAATAAAGATGTTTAAATAAATAAATAAATAAATAAATAAATAAACAGTAGCTAGGTTAACTACCTCAGCAAAAATAAATAAATAAATAAAAGTGGTGTGTGTATTTAGGTCAGTGAAATTCTGCCCAATAAAATAAACTTATTTGACTACATTTAGCCATCTGGTTATAAAATGAAGTACTTAATGTTTTCAAAAGAATTTTTTAAACAATAGTATATTCTTCACTGTGTTTTTGATAAATAGCTCTCTTAGCAAGGAATTGCCCCAGCAATTAGCGTAGGTATTCATGAGAGATTTTTCTAGTTCCATTTAGATATCATATTATGATGAATTTCTTTTATCCTCTCTTTACTATTATAAGAGGAATTATCTATATTCAGAACTCATGAATATAAACCTCAAAATATGGTTCCATAAGAATTATAAGCTAAAATTAAGTGATTTGCCATTTTAAATAGATTTCTATACTTGCAAATTTAAATGAAGAGGTGTATTGCTTCAAACATAAATTTTGTAAAAATGCAAACTGTTCAAATATATTTTTTAAAAAGTAGAAGAAAAAATTTTTTCATGCCTGTCATTTAGAATTTGACAATTAAAAGTGTATTTCACTAGGCTCTCTTCTTTTACATTGTTGTAATACATGTGAAAACTCTGGCAGAGCAAAGACATAGAATGGAAAACCAAGAACAAGTGATTGCTATAACCAAAATGATCCCAAATGAAAATGCATTTGGAATCTCTGTTTCGAAAATAACTATTATTAAAGGTTTGACATTTTCTGGTTTGGCTTAAAAGGGTTAAATAAAATAATATCACTGAAATTTGGAAATTTTGGAATCTCTGGTTAAATATTTCATTCTTCTGAAAGTTAACCATTTTTTAAAATCAAATACATGATTTTAAAAATGATTGGTCCATTCATTTATATGGCATGTAAATTAAATAAATACATTTTGGAAATTTTATTACCATGTGATTATAACATTTATTAATTTGTCACAAATATCAACAGAATTTTGTCCCCATGGCCCTGTGGACTTTTTGCAGGATATTAATATGGTTAGATAATTTGGCATTATTGTTAATAAGGGAAACACTGGAGTTTATCTCTGGATCTAGTCCCAGAGATGCAAAATGACTTCCCAGTGGTCAAATATCTTGTGAATGATAGAGCTGGAGGTAGAATCTCAGTCTCCTGACCTTTAGACTGGTGACACTTTATTACCCCCACATAGGAGGAAAGAACCCTTACAGAGCAGTCAACAGGCTGAGATTCTAGTGTCACTTCTGTTTCTTAATATATTTGTGACTTTCAGCAGGTTCATTACATTTTCAGATTTTCATCTTTTTCATCTACTTAGTGAAGACTATAACAATTTAACATTGTCATGGAGACCTGATAGTATAATATATATTAAATTGTTTTTAAGCTTCTCTAGTGCTATTAAACATCAGTTATTTCAATATCACAAACATTTTTTTCATTGTAAGTGTTTCTGATATAAAGCTGAAAATATAGAAGTACAGTTCCATGTCTTATTTAAGTAATGATATTTTAATTTTAGATATATCACTGTAATGGTACAACATGTGATCTATGTTTAATCTCAAAATTTTATTAGCCATCCTGGGTTTAAAACTCAACTTAGTATTGAGAAGATTTAAACAGTGTATTCTATCTAAGCTAGAAGAGATAATACCCAATTCTTATTGCTTTGCTTCTCCTTAAGCAGTAAATTGCCAGCTCAGCAAATTAAAAACACCACCAACAACAAAAACAACTATGCCTCTAAAATGGGAACCTCTTGTGTTTCACAAGTATTTCCTAATATTATTAAAGGTCTCAGTGAGGGTTACGAGGTAGTGTCAGATGCCAGGAAGACTGCCTCAATCTCTTGTGCCAGTTTCAGGTCCTCTGCTCATCAAGTCCTGCCTATGGTGCGGTCATGTTGGGTGGAAGCCATGGTCAAGTGCAGCAAATCGCCAGCTAAGCATGCGAAGCTGTTCTCCCCCTGAAGTACATTCACTGTTGTTTTTCCCCTATGGCTTGCATCAACACTGTATCTTCCTTGTAGAACACATAATCAACTATTAGAAAAAGAAATAACGAAGAGAATAGTTTCTCTCAGTGGGGAAAAAAATTTCTTGCATAAAACAAGGAAACAAAATGGAAAAATAAGGCAAAATAAATTTCTGGTAGCAGTCAATGAGAGAAACAGCTGCAGTAGAGATGGTAATAAGAGAGAAAGCATAATTAAATCAGATGTTTTAAAACGTGTAATTTTAAATGATATACAACAGTGATTTAAAATATAAATGTAAATAAAAGTGGATAGATGGAAGCATAATTAAAACCAAAAGAAACAAAAATAATCTCAGTGAAAACGAAATTAGAATGATAGACAATAACCGACTTTGCTTAGCCAACAAAATATTACCTAGTGAAGAAGATTTTTCTTGATTTTAATTTTAGTGCTGCTTAATCAAACATTCATTTACCAGGGTCTCAGTAGGCATGTTCAAGGATGATGAACTTCAGAGAAAATGAAACAGGGAAAATGTGCTTTTTTTTATAACATTTTAAAATACAGTTCATGTTACGGTATATAATGCTCTCAAAAATTCTACTATCTGAGGTACTGGGGGAATCTCAGTAATGAGACTAATTTAACAATTTATTTAAACCCCAATCCACTTCATCATCTCACCTTACCCTAAATTCTCTTCTCACCTGGACTAACAGTTTCCTTTCATCTTGAAACTCAGTTCAGCCCTGTTACCTGGAAAGCCACAGGCCTGGATCTGTCTCCTCTTGATCTTGCTTCTCCCCCATTTTTTTAAAGTGTCATTCCCTACTTGCACTTCATGGTGCTAACTGCTGTCCAGCCTGGTAACAGTCACACGTCCACACATACTACTGCCTAGGCTATTCACATCTGAGATTGTCATTAAGGCAAAGAGCAGCTACTGAAGTTATTGAGGGAAGAGGGGAAGGACACTTGGGAGAGCAGTAATTGTTGGAAGATTGGGCTGGCTTCAAAGAAGGCAGTGTGAGTGCATCCAGAGGTGCGAATTGCTGTAACCCTGGGACAGACAGAGACCCCCTGAGGAGGCAATGGTTTCTTGCATGAAGCTTGGTGTTAGGCATATTATTTTGAATTAGCTAGAATCTTTATATATATATATATACACACACTAAGGAGAATCAACAACAACAATAACAATCAAATACAACAATCATTTTATAAGTATTAAGTTTTGGAGAAAACCAGTACTATCTCAAACATATGAGAATGTGATATAATATTAACTGTAACATAATTTTGAATATTACAATCAATAGAACACTAAAAACTGTATTATATTGCTAAAAGTGAACAAATATATCACACAGAGTATACTGAGGAAGCCACTTGCAAGCTGTCACTACAAACATGGGGACCATGGATTGACACAATAGAACTGTTCTAAAATTCCACCTGGGGTTTAATTTTTTTAATTTTTAGAGGTATGGCTGATTGACAACATGGAGAGACCAATGCCATTGAAAGGAGCATTTATTGGTGCTGTATGGTATTCCGTTTCTTTTTATGGGTAATTTTCCATTATATATATGTGCCACATCTTCTTTATCCATTCATCTATCGATGGATATTTAGGTTGTTTCCATGTCCTGGCTATTATAAATAATGCTGCAATGCACATTGTGGTACATGACCCTTTTTGAATTATGGTTTTCTCAGGGTATATGCCCAGTAGTGGGATTGCTGGGTCATATGGTAGTTCTATTTTTAGTTTTTTAAGGAACCTCCATACTGTTCTCCATAGTGGCTGTATCAATTTATATTCCCACCAACAGTGCAAGAGGGTTCCCTTTTCTCCACACCCTCTCCAGCATTTATTGTTTGTAGATTTTTTGATGATGGCCATTCTGACTGGTGTGAGATGATATCACATTGTAGTTTTGATTTGCATTTCTCAAGTGATTAATGATGTTGAGCATACTTTCATGTGTTTGTTGGCAATCTGTATATCGTCTTTGGAAAAATGTCTATTTAAGTCTTCTGCCCATCTTTGGATTGGGTTGTTTGTTTTTTTGATATTGAGCTGCATGAGCTGCTTGTTAATTTTGGATATTAATCCTTTGTCAGTTGCTTCATTTGCAAATATTTTCTCCCATTCTGAGGGTTGTCTTTTGGTCTTGTTTATGGTTTCCATTGCTGTGCAAAAGCTTTTCAGTTTATTTTTGTTTTTATTTCCATTTCTCTAGGAGGTGGGTCAAAAAGGACCTTGCTGTGATTTATGTCATAGAGTGTTCTGCCTATGTTTTCCTCTAAGAGTTTGATAGTGTCTGGCCTTATATTTAGGTCTTTAATCCATTTTGAGTTTATTTTTGTGTATGGTGTTAGAGAGTGTTCTAATTTCATTCTTTTACATGTAGCTGTCCATTTCCCCCAGCACCACTTATTGAAGAGGTTGTCTTTTCTCCACTGTATATTCTTGCCTCCTTTATCAAAGATAAGGTGACCATATGTGCGTGGGTTTATCTCTGGCCTTTCTATCCAGTTCCATTGATCTATATTTCTGTTTTTGTGGCAGTACCATACTGTCTTGATTACTGTAGTTTTGTAGTATTGTCTGAAGTCAGATAGCCTGATTCCTCCAGCTCAGCTTTTCTTTCTCAAGATTGCTTTGGCTATTCGGGGTCTTTTGTGTTTCCATACAAATTGTGAAATTTTTTGTTCTAGTTCTGTGAAAAATGCCAGTGGTAGTTTGATAGGGATTGCATTGAATCTGTAGATTGCTTTGGTTAATAGAGTCATTTTCACAATGTTGATTCTTCCAATCCAAGAACATGGTATATCTCTCCATCTATTTGTATCATATTTAATTTCTTTCATCAGGGTCTTATAATTTTCTGCTTACAGGTATTTGCTCTCCTTAGGTAGGTTTATTCCTAGGTATTTTATTCTTTTTGTTGCAATGGTAAATGAGAGTGTTTTCTTAATTTCACTTTCAGATTTTTCATCATTAGCGTATAGGAATACAAGAGATTTCTGTGCATTAATTTTGTATCCTGCTACCTTACCAAATTAATTGATTAGCTCTAGTAGTTTTCTGGTGGCATCTTTAGGATTCTCTATGTATAGTAAGTATCATGTCATCTGCAAACAGTAGACAGATTTACTTCTTTCTCTCCGATTTGGATTCCTTTTATTTCTTTTTCTTCTCTGATTGCTGTGGCTAAAACTTCCAAAACTATGTTGAATAATAGTGGTGAGAGTGGGCAACCTTTTCATGTTCCTGATCTTAGGGGAAATGGTTTCAATTTTTCACCATTGAGGACGATGTTGGCTGTGGGTTTGTCATATATGGCCTTTATTATGTCGGGAAAGTTTCTTCTATGCCTACATTCTGGAGGGTTTTTATCATAAATGGGTGTTGAATTTTGTCAAAAGCTTTCTCTGTATCTATTGAGATGATCATATGGTCTTTCTCCTTCAATTTGTTAATATGGTGTATCACAATGTTTGATTTGCATATATTGAAGAATCCTTGCATTCCTGGAATAAACCCCACTTGATCATGGTGTATGATCCTTTTAAGGTGCTGTTGGATTCTGTTTGCTAGCATTTTTTTGAAGATTTTTGCATCTATGATCATCAGTGATATTGACCTGTAGTTTTCTTTCTTTGTGACATCTTTGTCTGGTTTTGGTATCAAGGTGATGGTGGCCTCGTAGAATGAGTTTGGGAGTGTTCCTCCTTCTGCTGTATTTTGGACGAGTTTGAGAAGGATAGGTGTTAGCTCTTCTCTAAATGTTTGATAGAATTCGCCTGTGAAGCCATCTGGTCTTGGGCTTTTGTTTGTTGGAAGATTTTTAATCACAGTTTCAATTTCAGTGCTTGTGATTGGTCTGTTCATATTTTCAATTTCTTCCTGGTTCAGTCTCAGAATGTTGTGCATTTCTAAGAATTTGTCCATTTCTTCCAGGTTGTCCATTTTATTGGCAGAGAGTTGCTTGTAGTAATCTCTCATGATCCTTTGTATTTCTGCAGTGTCATTTGTTACTTCTCCTTTTTCATTTCTAATTCTATTGATTTGGGTCTTCTCCCTTTTTTTTCTTGATGAGTCTGGCTAATGGTTTATCAATTTTGTTTATCTTCTCAAAGAACCAGCTTTTAGTTTTATTGATCTTTGCTATCATTTCCATCATTTCATTTTCAATTTTTTCTGATCTGATCTCTATGATTTTTTTTCCTTCTGCTAACTTTGGGGTTTTTTTGTTATTCTTTCTCTAACTCCTTTAGGTGTAAGGTTAGGTTGTTTATCTGAGATGTTTCTTTTTTCTTAAGGTAGGATTGTATTGCTATAAACTTCCCCCTTAGTACTGTTTTTGCTGCATCCCATAGGTTTTGGGTTGTCGTGTTTTCATTGTCATTTGTTTCTAGGTATTTTTTGATTTCCCCTTTGATTTCTTCAGTGATCTCTTGGCTATTAAGTAGTGTATTGTTTAGCATCCATGTGTTTGTATTTTTTTTTCAGATTTTTTCCAGTAATTGATATCTAGTCTCATAGTGTTGTGGTTGGAAAAGATATTTGATATGATTTCAATTTTCTTCAATTTACCAAGGCTTGATTTGTGACCTAAGATATGATTTTCCTGGAGAATGTTCCATGAGCACTTGAGAAGAATGTGTATTCTGTTGTTTTGGGATGGAATGTCCTATAAATAGCAATTAAGTGTATCTTGTTTAATGTATCATTTAAAGCTTGTGTTTCCTTATTTATTTTCATTTTGGATGATCTGTCTATTGGTGAAAGTGGGGTGTTAATGTCCCCTACTATGATTGTGTTACTGTCAATTTCCTCTTTTATGTCTGTTAGCATTTGCCTTATGTACTGAGGTGCTCCTATGTTGGAGGCATAATATTTACAATTGTTATATCTTCTTCTTGGAATGATCCCTTGATCATTTTGAAGTGTCCTTCTTTGTCTCTTGTAATACTCTTTGTTTTAAAGTCTATTTTGTCTGATATGAGAATTGTTACTTCACCTTTCTTTGATTTCCATTTGCATGGAATATCTTTTTCCATCCCCTCACTTTCAGTCTGTATGTGTCCCTAGGTCTGAAGTGGGTCTCTTGTAGACAGCATATATACAGGTCTTATTTTTGTATCCATTCAGCCAGTCTATGTCTTCTGGCTGGATCATTTAATCTATTTATATTTAAGGTAATTATCTATATATATGTTCCTATTACCATTTTCTTAATTGTTTTGGGTTTGTTATTGTAGGTCTTTTCCTTCTCTCGTGTTTCCTGCCTAGAGAAGTTCCTTTAGCATTTGTTGTGAAGCTGGTTTGGTGATGCTGAATTCTCTTAGCTTTTGCTTGTCTATAAAGGTTTTAATTTCTCCATCAAATCTGAATGAGATCCTTGCTGGGTAGAGTAATCTTGGCTGTAGTTTTTTCTACTTCTTCACTTTAAATATGTCCTGCCAATCCCTTCTGGCTTGCAAAGTTTTTGCTGAAAGATCAGATGTAACCGTATGGGGATTCCCTAGTGTGTTATTTGTTGTTTTTCCCTTGCTGTTTTTAATATTTGTTCTTTGTATTTAATTTTTGATAGTTTGATTAATATGTGTCTTGGCGTGTTTCTCCTTGGATTTATCCTGTATGGGACTCTCTGTGCGTCCTGGACTTGATTAACTATTTCCTTCCCCATATTAGGGAAGTTTTCAACTATAATCTCTTCAAATATTTTCTCAGTCCCTTTCTTTTTCTCTTCTTCTTCTGGGACCCCTATAATTCGAATGTTGGTGTATTTAACGTTGTCCCAGAGGTCTCTGAGACTGTCTTCAATTCTTTTCATTCTTTTTTCTTTATTCTGCTCTGCCGTAGTTATTTCCACTATTTTATCCTCCATGTCACTTATCCGTTCTTCTGCCTCAGTTGTTCTGCTATTGATCCCTTCTAGAGAATTTTTAATTTCATTTATTGTGTTGTTCATCTCTGTTTGTTTGCTCTTTAGTTCTTCTACGTCCTTATTAAACGTTTCTTTTATTTTCTCCATTCTATTTCCAAGATTTTGGATCATCTTTACTATCATCATTCTGTATTCTTTTTCAGGTAGACTGCCTATTTCCTCTTCATTTGTTAGGTCTGGTGTGTTTTGACCCTGCTCCTTCATCTGCTGTGTGTTTCTCTGTCTTCTCATTTTGCTTAACTTACTGTGTTTGGGGTCTCCTTTTCATAGGCTGCAAGTTCGTAGTTCCTGTTGTTTTTGATGTCTGTCCCCAGTGGCTAAGGTTGGTTCAGTGGGTTGTGTAGGCTTCCTGGTGGAGGGGACTAGTGCCTGTGTTCTGGTGGATGAAGCTGGATCTTGTCTTTCTGGTAGGCAGGTCCACATCTTGTGGTGTGTTTTGGGGTGTCTGTGACCTTTTTATGATTTTAGGTAGCCTCTCTGCTAATGGATGGGGTTGTGTTCCTGTGTTGCTAGTTGTTTGGCATGGACGTCCTGCACTGTAGCTTGCTGGTCGTTGAGTGGAGCTGGATCTTGGCATTGAGATGGAGATCTCTGGGAGATTTTTGCCATTTGATATTACGTGGAGCTGGGAGGTCTCTTGTGGACCAGTGTCCTGAACTTGGCTCTCCCACCTCAGAGGCACAGCCCTGATGCCTGGCTGGAGCAGCATGAGCCTGTCATCCACACGGCTCAGAGTAAAAGGGAGAAAGAAAGAAAGAAAGAAAGAAGAAGATAAAATAAAATAAAGTAAAATAACAAAAAATAAAGTTGTTAAAATAAAAAATAAAAAAATAATTATTAAAAAAACATTTTAAAAAGCAAAAAAAAAAAAAAAAGAAAGAAAGAAGAGAGCAAGCAAACCAAAAAGCAAATCCACCAATGATAACAAGTGATAAAAACTATACTAAAAAAACAAAACAAAACAAAACAAAACAAAAACAGACATACAGAACCCTAGGACAAATGGTAAAAACAAAGCTATACAGCCAAAAATAACACACATACACACTCACAAAAGAGAAAAAGGGAAAAATGTTGCTCCCAAATTCCACCTCCTCCATTTGAGATGATCCGTTTTCTATTCAGGTATTCCACAGATGCAGGGTACATCAAGTTGATTGTGGAGATTTAATCCGCTGCTCCTGAGGCTGCTGAGAGAGATTTCCCTTTCTCTTCTTTGTTCGCACAGCTCCCGGGGTTCAGCTTTGGATTTGGACCCGCCTCTGCATGTAGGTCGCCTGAGGGCGTCTGTTCTTCGCTCAGACAGGACGGGGTTAAAATAGCAGCTGATTAGGGGGCTCTGGCTCACTCAGGCCAGGGTGGGGTGGGAGAGAGGGGTACAGAATGCGGGGCGAGCCTGTGGTGGCAGAGGCCGGCGTGACGTTGCACCAGCCTGAGGCATGCCACGTGTTCTCCCGGGGAAGTTGTCCCTGGATCAGGGGACCCTGGCAGTGGCAGGCTGCACAGTCTCCTGGGAGGGGAGGTGTGGATCTTGCCCTGTGCTTGCGCACAGGTTTCTTGGTGGAGGCAGCAGCAACCTTAGCGTCTCATGCCCGTCTCTGGGGTCCGCGCTGATAGCAGCGGCTCGCCCCGTCTCTGGAGCTCCTTTAAGCGGTGCTCTTAATCCCCTCTCCTCGCGCACCAGGAAACAAAGAGGCAAGAAAAAGTCTCTTGCCTCTTTGGCAGCTCCAGACTTTTCCCTGGACTCCCTCCCGGCTAGCTGTGGCACACTAGCCCCCTTCAGGCTGTGTTCACGCCGCCAACCCCAGTCCTCTCCCTGCGATCCGACCGAAGCCCGAGCCTCAGCTCCCAGCCCCGCCCGCCCCCGCGGGTGAGCAGACAAGCCTCTCGGGCTGGTGAGTGCTGCTCGGCGCCGATCCTCTGTGCGGGAATCTCTCCGCTTTGCCCTCCGCACCCCTGTGGCTGCACTCTCCTCCGTGGCTCCGAAGCTCCCCGCTCCGTACCCGCCCCCAACCCCGTCTCCGACTGCGAAGGGGCTTCCTAGTGTGTGGAAACCTTTCCTCCTTCACAGCTCCCTCCCCCTGGTGCAGACCCCATCCCTATTCTTTTGTCTCTGTTATTTCTTTTTTCCTTTGCCCTACCCAGGTACGTGGGGAGTTTCTTGCCTTTTGGGAGGTCTGAGGTCTTCTGCCAGCGTTCAGTAGGTGTTCTGTAGGAGTTGTTCCACATGTAGATGTATTTCTGATGTATTTGTGGGGAGGAAGGTGATCTCCACGTCTTACTCTTCCGCCATCTTGAAGCTCCTCTCAATTATAATTTGATCCATAGGGGGAAAAATCAAAACTTGTGTTTGCTTGAATTTGATTTATTTATTAGTTTATTAATTTGTTAGTTATTTCATATTGCAAGCTGCTTTTGTAGACACATGGCTTAAGTATTTTGAGTCATATGTATCTACAATCACAAATAATCTCCTTACATTTATTCTACTTAATTTCTCAGCAGTTATTTCATATAGTTTTCTGTCATTGAAAAAATTAACAAAATAGTCCTTTGAGAAAGTTTTTTTTATAAGCTGTTAAATATTTAATCATGAATTATTGTCTTTTTCTTTTTTAGTTAAGTTCTTGAAATTAACTTTGCCCATCTTTATCTCCTGGAAGGCTCCAGATATAAAGTTGATACAGTAATATTTAAATTATATTCTTTTAGCCTAGGTCAATTCGTAGAACACATATTTAAAATAGGTTTTTAAATAATCATATAGTGTACTTTTTTGGGATGTAAAGAGAAAATTATATATTCATCAAATGACAGATGAGTAATTTATCTAAAAATGCTGTAGTACATCAAAATTTTTCATCCTAAATAAATGAGAAATATTGCTAACATTTTTTATCATTTTACACAGATAAAGAGACATAAGGCCTTCGGAAATTTATATAACTTTATATTTAATGTAACAATAGCCAATTCAAAGTATTCTACATCAGAACATACATACATTTACTCCCTCTCTGTAGCCTCTTGACTGCTTTCAATGACGAAATCAAGGTTTAGTATCATTTTTTTAAATGCTATTTGCTATCACTCACAATTTATAAGTAAATAAGATACATTTTACTTCCTGAAATATTAATATATGTCTAAACAAACAAGTACACAGGCAATATACATATAGATATATATCAATATTTCTCCATACACATCATTTTCCTTTCTTTTTTTTTTTTTCTTTCTTTTTTTATACTATGACATTTTTATGTTATAACAGGAGGATAAGTTTCTTTCTGATTATTTTTTCAAAGAATTAATTTTATGTCTATATAAAAGTCAAGTTTAAAGTGGTTTTGTTATAAAAATTTTATTGTAAAAATGTGAAATAGTCCTATTCTAATTTTCTTTAAAATACATTAAAATGACAGAAGTTTCAAAAAATCAGTCACTCTTTGGCATTTAATACCACTTCTGCCATTAGAAGTCTATGAAATATCTCTGCTAAAGGGTTTACATTAGCCTTTCGTGTTTTTTTTTTTAACCTTTATGATATATTTGGGCAAGTATTCATCACCTTATCTTCAAGACTGATTCACTGTCTCGGATTCCATTCCATAAAAATTAAACAATTTCAAGGCCTTTGAAATATATTTTTTGTTAGTCTTCATAGAGGGAGTCCTTTAATAGCCTACAATACTTAAATTAATAAAATAGCTTCTAAAGATACACTGTGGTCAAAAACACATATATGTATGCATAATATATATGTGTATGTATAATTATGCACATACACATACATGTATTATTTTATGTCTTGCATAATACATATATAATACTTACATAATGTGCATTGTATTTATAATTATGCTCAATATATGTACATAATATATTATAGATAGTGTGTGTATATATATATACAAAATTTTGAAGGAACCAAGGAGTAGTCACCTTTATTATCACCATTTCCTATTCCTTAAGGCTGCATGTTCCTTTTAGAATTCAAATGATTTATCCTTGTGAGTTTTTTCAGCTGAAATAGTCTAGAAATATTTTAGTTAAAAATGCCTTGCTGAAAATATATCTTCATAGTGAATACAGTCAAAATTATATTTAATTATAATTAGAATAGAAACATATTATATTAGGCAAAGCTACATACACACATACACACACACACACACACAATTACCAGATCTAAACGGCCCAGATTTCTTGATTTGCAAGCACATTAGTGGTACCTGAAATAATATGATTAGAAATTACTTAGGATAAATCTTTTCTCCTTAGTTATTGCAATTTCTCATTTAAGAGGTGACCCAGTAATCACATATTAATCATAAGCATCTTAGACTGAATGAGTTATATCATTTTCAGTAATTTGACTATTAGCTGAAATCTACAGTTCAGCTATCTACATGACTTGTTAAATTGGACAAAGAGTGAAAAAAAAAAAATTGACACCCCTTTATAAGACAGTGGGAATTGAGACCAAAAGTGAGACCAAAGTAGCCAAGAGAAGTTTGAGGACACTAGGTGTTTTGTCCTACATATTTGCTTGGAGACAAAGTTATAAGAGCAAAAATCTCCATTCATTTATTGTTTAAAAGTTAGAATGATATTTCCAGGTGACATTTTATAGTCAGTTTAAAAAGATTAAAAATTCCTTCAGGAGTCTGATAATTTATGGTTGGTTACTGTATTTTAAAGTTAAATAGTTTAAAAGAAGTTTTCAAATTTTTTGTATTGTTAGTTTTCAGTAAACGTGAATGAAAATAATGGGCAAAACATTTAAAAATGATGTATGTATGATTAGAATCATAGAGGATACTGTCAGCTTCTTTGAACAGAAGGAATCACATCCTTCAGGTGATTTCCCTCAGAAAGGTTGGATAGAATGAAATATGTTGATGGTAGGAAACCTGCACAGCAAGGCCATTTCAGTAGAGCTATGACACAGTTACTTTCAGGAACCCACAGTCACTATTCTTCTTATGGGAAATGTCTATACCGTTGTCTCATGATTATTGTGTTTATTTCAGTGCTTCTCTGAGCAGCGCACTTGAAACAACTTCATCATAACTTACCTGAAACAAAAAAGCTAAAATTCAAATTTCTAATTGAGACAGGCTGGGACTTGGGAACTGTGTCCCTTTGCTGCAGTGCTTGCACCTGGACAAATGTCTCCTCAAGCAACAAAATACAAAGAAACTATAAGGCACTAAAAATAACTGTGTGTATGCATAGTTGGGGCAAATTATGGACAATAAGATACAAAAAAAATATCAAAAAGCCCAGCTACCACTTCTGCAGAGCTGGGAGCTAAAGCAGGGTAATGCACATGCCCACAACACCACCAAAGTGGTGGTGGATACCACCATGGGGATACCACCTAAGCCACCCTTCCAGCCAATCCCTGGACACACCCCTACCCTCACGCCATATAAGGAACAAGCTCACTCCCTCCTCAGCGAGAGAGCAATCAAGGGAAACTGTTACTTGTAAATGTAGGTTTCAGGGGAATAAATTCTTTGAGGAAAAAACAACACACTCCTTTTGACCTTATTCTCTTTCATTCTCTCTGGCTTTATTTATTTGTTTGTTTGTTACAACAGTAATTCCAAGCTTGGGTCTCAGGTAATATTTAACTTGAGTATGACATTAGGACAATTTCCTTAGTCCTTTTTCCATCTCTGATTAAATCCCAGGGAATATTAATGCTGACCTGCAAAGTGTCCCTGACAAGGTTGGGACCATCTCCTTGATTCTGCCAGCAGAGCTTTTAGCCTATTACACAAATTTATCCAGGACCTTCAAGTGCCTAGAAATTATATCTCCCCAAATGTTCCGACACAGTATTCTGTCCAGAAAATTTGATGTAGAAAATGTATATAAGCCCTTGAGCTATGAGAGAATGGTTCAGGTTTGTCATTTTCAACTGCATATCTTTGCCTAATTATATAGAATGGCTGAGAGACTTTAAAGATCCTCATCAAGTTCTTATATGTAAAAAATGTTATGGTAAGTGCCAAAGAAGTAGGGATTGCTGTCAAATTTACACCTTCTGATTCAAATCCACTCTGCTTATTTAACAAATTTAATTGCCATTCGGATATATTGGCAGATTTGCTCAGGACCACAAAGGTGATTTATGGCAAAGAGAAAGCAGAGTTCTCAACTTCCAGCCCACTGTTTTTTCCATCATGTCACATTAATGCTAATGCCATCTTTTGTTTTGAAAAATCATTCCTTGACATAGTTTCTCTTATTTTGATGCAAATACTAAAAGATAAGGCATGACATTGCTTTATTAAAGCTAAAATTAGAAAACTTAAAATATAGTGGGTATTAGATATTACGCTCATAATCACGGCAGTATTTCATTAATGGAAATATCAACAAAGCAAAATATTAGGCAGATTCCAGAGCTAACCAGTGAGAAGAGATATCTTTTTAACAGACAAGGCAAGCATTTTTACAGGACACAGAAATGAGCTTATTTGTAAGAAGAGCTGGCCATTCAGATTTCAATATACATTCTGATTGTTTTCAAGATAGTGATTTTGTTTAAGGTAATGTTCAATTTGCATTCCTGAGACAACATATTTTTGAGTGGGACCAATTTAAGTTGAAGAATCACTTAGATAAAAACTTTCATTTGACTCAGAAATGTGACCAGCTGAAAGAAAATAAATCTAGCTTTAATCACATACTGAGACAAAGACAAAACAGCACAGATCTTAATTGCTTTGCTTCACAAAGATTCTGATGCTCATTTAAATCCTTTGCTGGAAATGACAATCAGGACACTTCACATGGACTCTTTTTGGTACTTTATAGGACAATCATTCTCATTTTATACATTTGTATAGTTTTTCTTCACCGAAAAATCAAAACATTTGTCTGCTAAATAGTTTATGCTGATTATTAGGATAAAGCCAAAAATATGTGTCTTTTTTTTTGGGAGGGTGAAATTATAAAGTCATGTGAGTCATATATATATATATATATATATATATATATATATATATATATATATATATATATATATATATATATATATATAACTGTAGTAAAAATACATAAAATTTACCGTTTTAATCTTTTCAAAATATACAGTCCTAAGACATTAAGTACATTCACATCATTGGGAAACCATTGCCACCATCCATCTCCAGAATTTTTTCATCTTCCCCAACTGAAACTCTGAACCCATTAAACATTAAATCTTCTTTTTCCCCTCCTCTCAGCCCCTGGCCACCACCAATTTGTCTCTAAAAATTTGACTATACTAGCAACTTCATGTAAGTAGAGTCATACAGTATTTGTCCTTTTCTGACTGGCTTATTTCACTTAGTATAATGTCTTCAGAAATCATCCATGTTGTAACATGTGTCAGAATTGTCCTTCCTTTTTAAAGCTGAACAATACTGCATTGTATGTATATACCAAATTTTATCCATCGATGCACACTTGGGTTGTTTCCACCTGTTGGCTACTGTGAATAGTGCTGATTTGAACATGTGTGTATTAATATCTTTTCAAGTCACTGCTCCAGTTCTGCTGGGTATATACCCAGAAGTTAAAATACTGCATCATATGACAATGTTATGTTTAATTTTTTTGAGAAATCACCATATTCTTTTCAAAAATGACTGCACCATTTTGCATTCTCACCAGCAATGCACAGAAGGTTCCAGGTTCTTCAAATCTTTGCCAGCCCTGGTTATTTTCTGGATTTTTTGTTTCTATTTTTGTTTGTTTTGTTTTTGGCTTTGGTTATTTAATAATAGCTATCCTAATAGATGTGAAGTGGTATCTTATTATGGTTTTGATTTGTATTTCCTTAATGACTAGTGATGATGGGAATTTTTTCATGTGATTACTGGCTATTTGGATATCTTGTCTGGAGAAATATCTCAAGTTCTTTGCCCATTTTTCAATCAGCTTGTTTGTTTTATTGTTGTTGACCATGCCTGTATCTTAGAAAATAAATACTTGGTATGAACACACTTTTACAGATAGATAATGATGATATCTCAACACCCATTCTCTATCTTCAATTTTCAGAACATTTCTCTAATATAATCCTAAAGTATATTTTTATGTGAACTTACAGATGAATACTAAATGTTGCCTATATGCAGCATAATGTACTATTTTTCAAAAAGACCAACTGAAAATATAAATGGCTTGACTGTTTTGAAGCAACAGCTGGATAAAGAAGCAGGAAAGATGAGTTCTAGCCCAAGCTCTGTCCCTGACCAGCTATCTCATTCTTAGAGAATTTACAGAACCTATTTAATTTTTAGTGAATTAATATATTTAATTGTTTAACTTGTATAATATTTAAAACATTTAACTTGTAAAACTTGGAACTGTTCACATTACATCTGATGCACCCCATCTTTGTTTCATTACTTTACACCTTTTATGACAACCTTTTAGAAGTGCTACACAAACTATTTATTCAGATATGGATTCAATACAAATATCACATGTTTTAACATTTGGAACTTAGAGTTTCTTTCAATGTCATAAAACACTTTTTCAATTTAAACAAACAGAAATTTTTAATGTTGTATCAATTTATTTAAAGTGCCAATACAACTACATTGCATACCTTGTTTCAGACTGCTTGCCAGTCTGGAGAAAGCCAAGTAGTTTATGCCAGAGTCTGTGACTTTCATCCTGTAAGGAATAAGATTGCCCGAACCCTTTTGCAAATTAAATTACTTCAGTTTGAACTGTAGCTACATCTGTTATTAAGACAATGAGTGGCCAATATGCTAAAGCTTATCCAATGTTTACTCTGAGAATGAAATATCTGGGGAATGCAAATTATACTTTTGAGGTCATTTACATAGCAGGCTTATCATCATCATCATCATCATCATCGTTGTTATTATTATTCTCCATTTGGAAAATAATTTTCACATTATATAAATCAAAGTCTTAAAATCAGTTCTCTGCTTTAGTATTTTTCTCATCATATCTTTGGAAAGCTATTTAATTGATGGAAGTTGACTTGTGCATCTACAACCTTCCAGTGAGTATTATGTAAAATATTTAGATACAAGCAGAATCTGAACATACATTTTGAGATGACTTTATTTTAGCTAGAATAAGTATATTATTAAATAGCATGTCATATGCAATCCCTTTTTACTGCTTTATTGCACCCTTCAACGACTACCAAATTATATACAATGGCCATATTTAGTTTAGTGATTAGACAAATGAAAACAAAAAGAATAATCTTATTGATCTCTTCTTACCCAAAATGTAATGTAGATAATATTTCAATAACAGAACAGAAGTGTGAACCTAAAAATGGATATTTTCCCCTAAACATGATTACTTGAGAATAGGTGTCATCAAGGCTATAAAAGCAGCATTATTTTCATTACAGATAACCAGCCAAGGTAGCTACTGAATTTTCTTTTGCTTACATTTTCTTCAAGGGGTTTTGATTAAGATAGAATTTGCTTTTCATCTCAACTCTGCAGCTCAGAAATTCCACTGTAATTACTACCTTAACACTGCTGGGAATCTTCATTAACTGTTAACTCAGAGGAGAAAAAAAAAGGCCTGACAATTTCAGAAGTGAAACGATGAATATAACAGAGTTCAAAATCTCTCAAAATAATGTCATTTTGAGAATGTTTCAAAAGAAGTATAGGCAGGACTGTGAAAGGAAAATGAAGGCAGAATTGGCTCCATTATAGTCAGGCAGGCCTCAGTGCATTTTTAAATTACAAATGAGCAGAGTAATTTTAATAATGGTTAATATGTACTAAATCATCTTTGTGTGTCAGTCATCACACTAAGAGGTTTGTATGTGTTAGTTTATTGAATACCCACTGGAAGCCTGTAGATGAGCAAGCCAACTTTCATAGATTAAAGAGCTTCCTGAAAATATAAATGATAACTTTGTAAGTAAAAAGGAATATGATGCTTCATCTAGTAAAAAAGTATTTTTGTAAGTTATATTTCAGACTTTCTGAAATAATGATTCCAGAAGACCTAACATCAACTAAATTTCTAGGACTTGAACATTGTCACTCTGATATTATAATTTGCATTTTAGATTTCTACAATTATTGTTTTCAAATACTGATTGTCATATTATGATTCAAAAAACATAAAACATTATCACCATCTTGGAAACTTAATAATTATTTGTATAGAAAATTCTAGATGACTGATATATCAAAATAAGTATGAGATATATTACATTACTATACTATTAGCTTCATATAAAAACATACATATCATGTTCTTTGCTTAAATATTCTCACATATTTTTAAGTTTCTTTTTCAAGGAAAAAAAATTAATAGGAATGATTCTAAAGCACAGTACATAGACTACAAAGAACAAAGGCAAAGTAAAACACGTAGCTAAGTTAAGTTAATGGCATCCCATCAACACTTAAATTCTTATAAATTAATCAACACTGTAAGTCCAAAAATAATTCAAATTTTTCTTTCAATATTGATATTATATGAAATTATTTTTGCGCAAATATTAGCTCTAGTATTCAAACAATGAATTGAAGTTTTATTTATTATACAATGTATTTATTTAATATAGGCCAGCAGAATCATAGCTGCTAATCCCGAGTGTGAGATTTATTTTAAGAACTTGAAATATTCACATTTTCTAAAATCTGATTTTAATAAATAACCTAGGAAACTATGTTTTAATTTGTCATCACTTATGATTTTAGGTGATAATACATTTACCTATAGCATTTATTAGACCATGATATCCAGACTCATTAGAGTTAATATGAGATTTAAAAATTAGAATATTAACAAAATAATGTTTTTTCAGGAATATTTTAAAAATTATACTATTGAAGCCAATATTTAGTACAAATTATAAAAGTTCAGTATAGTTAAATATTAGACTAAATCTGATGCTTTAAAGATTCACACCACCAAGAATTAAATGTGCTTTATGATTTAGACTCTTAAAGTAATTCAAAAATCACATTTTTATTGATGTAAAAAGATCAATATTTTCTTAAAGTGAGGATTGAGCTTTTGGTAGAATTCTAAGGGTCCACGTTTTATGATGAACAATTTTTCTGATATCATAAAAATTACACTAATAAACAACAACAATAAATTCCTTACTTGTACTTTGGAAATTGCAGTCTACAAGCTCCCCCAAAATAAAAGTGAAAGGTATAGCTTGCAATCTTTTAAAAACTCTCTCAGCTAAACTCATAAACCGAAAACTTAAAATACGTCACAAAGAGCAATGCAGCATATTATGACAGAAGTGTTGACATTTTCCAATGGACTTAGCTTTTTGAGAATAAAGAAGAGAGCACTGTTTAAGATAGGAGGGTTCATTTAGAAAATGACAAATCTATATTATTTAGAAAATAATTAGAGGAATTGAAATTATAAGAAATGTTAGTTTTTAATGAAGTAGAACAAGTATAATAATGAATTTATTAGATGGGATGAATGACATATGTGTGGTTTGAAAATTTATTTTATTAGTATTTGAACAAACATACTACTCATCACTTGGACAGAGCTATATTTTTTTGCGTTTTATTCGAGTAAGCTTTAAATAGTAAAATGAGTATGATGTTCCCAAGCTTGGCACAGGAGGTTGTAGTTACAAATATTTTTAAGGATTATTAGAAGGAAAGGCTACGCTACAACATCCTCCACTCAAACTGAGCATGCGATTTTCCGAAATTTTATAGCACGGTATTCTCCAGTATTTATATAAGAGCAAAATCAACAAACAACTGATAAAACTATCAGGGTTTGTGTGTGTGTGTGTGTGTGTGTGTGTGTGTGTGTGTTGATAGAGTTACTCTGGACTTTGCTTCTATCAATCATCAGCAATTTTGGTAATGCACTAAGTGTTCAAGGAATGCTCCTCTGTCTTTAATGCAATGCAATGTTTTGTTTTGTTTTTCATTTTGCAGAAAGCAAGTAATAATCTTTGCCAATAAAAAGGAAGGGGAGCAACAAAGAAGGAAAAACATTGATTGGTATCCTTTACACAGTTATTACTAGCTTGATGATCAAATGAATTCATAAAGATAGGAATATTCTTCCATTTGATAATTATCAAGAGACCGCGGCATGTTGATGTGGCTTGAAAATTATGTATAAACATCCTTCAAGGTTATGATGAGTTCTACAAATTTACCAGTAATACTTTTGCTTTACTTTTAGAAAAGAGAAACTGTGCTCAAGAGAAACACTTAGTATGACTATGGCTATTATTACCTGGAAACACTAACTTGGGTTACATATTTGGGTCTCTTTTAATCTCTTTCAATGGGTTATTTTTCTTACAAAGAAATTGACTCATTTTCTTACAAAGTTTGTTGGGTTGAATTAAAAACTTAAATTATCTACACTATGATCTATAAATTGTAATACTTGGTTCTTTTTACGAGAGGTGTGGTGATAAGGGCACTTATTAAATTGACAGGTTGAATTTTTAAGGTCATCTGTCTATATAGGTGCAAGTAAAAATGCCACAGGTTAAAATTCCATATTTTCGCACTTAATGAAGCCAAAATTTCCCAGAGGGTTTTATGATGGAAGCCTGGTAATAGATGGCATATCTACCAGTCAGTTAAGACTGAGGATTTGAGATAAACTAAGAATGGAATTTGGGTATCTTCTGACTTAACAATTATACTAAATAGGAAAGAAAACAGGAAAAAAAGATAATTGTGAGTGGATAACAACCAGGGGTCTATAGAAAATGAGAAAAATTATTATAGGAAAGCAGGTAAAGAAAATAATACAACAGAATTAGACAGGATTCTTGGGTCAAAGTCTTGGAGGGAAGCTATCCGCTAACATCGTTGGTTTGTTCCAATGGTCTTGGTTTACCTGCATAGTTCTGAAATTGGCTGTTTCTAGGGGATCTCTGAGAATCTTTGGTTTGAGTTCCTGTCTTAGAGTAACCTTCCAATTGTGTGGACTTCAAAACTGTATCTTTAGTTATGAAATGTGAACCCAAGTATTGACTCTCAAGAGTGTCACTGTCGTATTTTTTTTTTCTTAACAGTACCTATTGAGATTCCTTCCAATGATGTTCAATAGCTATTTTTCTTTTATTTATTTCCCAATAAATAAAATCCCATAGTTAAATATCCTGAAAAAGCTGTTTTGTAAGATGTTGCAGGAAGACAACCTTAACTTGTTGATGAGATTTGGATACAGTACGTGAGTCCCTGGCAATATTTTGCCATGTCTATGTCCAGTAGGGCAGATTCTGGTATCAGAGATAAATCACTAAATGCATGTGCCTTCCAGTTATCAGTTCAAAAGGGATAATTGAGTGTACCTGAAGGAGTAGACTATATGGATATAAGGAAGGGTTATATCTTTGGACAAGGGAGTTCAAAAGTTTCTGAAATCTTGTCACTTTTTATACACAGATACCACTCCTTCTTTCAACATTTCCAGAAGATTCTGAGTGGTAAGTGTAGTGCAGGTTTTACATCTTAGTAAGGGTATCTCCATATAGAGTTCTTTTATAATGGTTCCCTTAAAGTTTGTCTCACATGCTTGATATAAAAATCGGTATGCTCCGGGGTTGCAGACACAAAATCATGCAGGTTTTTAGCAACTATAAAAGCAGTAGCTTTGTAAAAAGCAAATGTTTTAACCCACCCTGAAAATAGATGTAAGTAATTAAAACATTTATGTACCATAGATGGCAGAAGCTTGATGAATTGCATCTAGAGATGTTCAAATGCCCAGTAAGGCTTTGGTTTCTGGCTATGTGCCACCTTTAAAGTTTTTTTCAGAATTATGTGGTTGGCACATCTCCCATAACCTAAAAGTAATATGAGTTGTCCTTTCAATGTTTTCCCATTTTGTTGATTTAAAACAGTAACTAATTTGCCTGTACCATGATATATACTTTTGTGGAGAAATTTAGCTCATATCTGTTTGAAATCATCTGGTGCCAACAAGCAGAAATCTTGGGAGCATTAGAGATGATGTGAGTGAATGGTGCAACCAGATTTTTTTCCATCTGTTCTTTTCAAAATCAGCAGCTACACGTTGCTATTTTATAATATCCTGAATCACTGGAGACATTTATCCTTTAAGTATTTAGTTATGACTTTATCTTGATTATGGCTATGTTTTTGGTATAATATCCTGTTAGAGATTTTTCTTTGCCTTCCATATCTTTTTTTCTTTCTTTTATCTTTTCCACATTGGCCTCAACTTTTATAATAGCTCTCTCTCTAGGATGCAGTAGTACATTTGAAAATTCTTTAATTTGTCTATTTCTGATGGGGTTTCCAGCAGAAATGAGAAACTCCCTTTTGTTTTCCAAAGTATAACGGGGCCATGTACTACTCAAAAAGCCTGTCTACTATCTGTATATATGTGTATTCATGGCTGATGATTAATTGACAAGTCCTAGTTTGTACAATTATTTCTGCCATATGGACCGATTTTATCTCAGATATAGGACTGCATAATAGAGAAGAATTTTTGTTAGCTATAGCATGATTGTTATTAACCTCTAGTTTCAGTATTGAGGCATGAGGTATTAACAAATACTATTAGGTCAGTGCTCTTAATGGGAATCTTTAATAAATCTGAGTGAGATCAACTTCCCTAAATGACTAAGAAAATAATGAGTATCCTATTTTTCTGGTAAGGACCAGAAAGTGGTGAGATTCAGGGTGTAACAATGGGAAATAATGATGCTAGAGAGAGCTCAATGGATTCTGATAAAAGGTTAATCTATTGGCTTAAAAGTGTTGTGTTTCTCTAGTTAGTAGTGTATATACTGTGTGGAAGACCATGAGGTCAGGTGCGGAGCCTAAAACTCGTTCAGTAAGAGCATCAATAATTTTTGTAGCTATTGCCCTAAAACAAAGTGGAGATAGGCCTTTGCAACCTGGTCAAGGATGAAGCTATAATAAATAGGGCATTTTTATGTTTCCCCTGAAATTGAGTTAAAATTCCAAGGATTCCAGGTTTCTCATGTACAAAAGCTTTTCTAGAAGGGATATCTAGGATATCAGGTTCTAAAAGGATTGTTTATGTTTAGGTTCCCAAAAGAAAGTATACATATTTTTTTAAATTAATTAATTAATTTTATTTTTGGCTGTGTTGGGTCTTCGTTTCTGTGCGAGGGCTTTCTCTAGTTGCGGCAAGTGGGGGCCATTCTTCATCGCGGTGTGCGGGCCTCTCACTATCGTGGCCTCTCTTGTTGCGGAGCACAGGCTCCAGACGCGCAGGCTCAGTAGTTGTGGCTCACGGGCTTAGTTGCTCCGCGGCATGTGGGATCTTCCCAGACCAGGGCTCGAACCCGTGTCCCCTGCACTGGCAGGCAGACTCTCAACCACTGCGCAACCAGGGAAGCCCCAAGAAAGTATTTTAATGCGAACTTAGCCAGTTAACTAAAGAGGTTTTGGAATCTCAGAAAAAAATTGGCATTCATGTCTACAATATCGAGTTAAACCTAGTGCTATGGACAGAATATTCGTGTCTCCCCCAAACATTTATTTTATAACCTCACCCCCAAGACCATGGTATTTAGAGGTGATTAGGTCATGAGGGTGAAGCCCTCATGCATGGGGTTGTGCCCATATACAAGAGACATGATAAAGCTCCTTTTTCCCTTCCTCATTGTGAGGTTGTGGTGAAACGATGGTCATCTGTGAACCAGGTAGCAGGCCCTCACCAGACAAAGAACCTGATCATAGGGGCACTCTGATCTTGGAATTCCAGCCTCCAAACTCTGAGAAAAATATTTCTGTTTATAAGCCACTCAGTTTATGACATCTTGTTCAGCAGCCTGAATGGTCTAAGACTCCTAGAAATTTTTCTGATTGTCATTTTGTGAGGGTCTAATATAAGTTTGGAGACACTCTAGTCTATCAAGAGAGACTATTTTCTTTGTCTTTAGGTAGGCCATGCCCTAAATTATGGACATTAAGTTTGTTGTTGTTGTTAGATTCTTTAAATTTTGTTTTGTCTTATTTTTCCTAGAGGTATGGGTAAATTGTAGTGGAATATGTACTGAGTAAAGTCTATTCTGTTCTTGAGAGTGGGGACATGATTAACACCCCATTCCTATTGGTATATTTGAACTCTGAGCACAGAGCCTCTGCATTCCCATTGCCTCCTCTGCTTCTCTTTAATTATATTAGGTTACTGCTTTCTTGGTTAGCTTCATTCATTTACTCCTCTTTCTATCATCCAGGTACTTGTTGAAATTACCAGCTTATTGGTGTTTCTCTTTGCCACTCTGTCCAGGAACTAAAGGTACCTATTACTTTTCAATAGAAGTAATGATAATTCACTATACATTCAATCGTATTTCCATTCTTATTACCAATGAAACTTTTAAGTTAGTAGCTACTGTATTAAATCATTACTAAATCATTCACATTTGACCATAACAGAGGATGTGCTTATCTGACTCTCCAGCTTGGAGGAGGGCAAAATGCCAAGTACAGAAGAAAATATCTTGGCCCACTCTTTGTAAAGGAGTGTACTTCTGGATAACAGAAAGAGAATTGAGCTTAATGAACGTGAATAATAAAAATATCTTTAAAATTAAGTTCATTGAGCATTATACCTATTTAAGATAGTCATTGTGATAAATTTATTACAGTGTTATCCCATTCTGCACTCATCTACTTTCCCTCAAGAATCAGTGATTAAAATTTCTATAACATCACTATTTCATGGAAAATGAGGCCTTAGCCTTTGTCATGTTATCACAGTCTTTCTATAAAAAAAGGAGCCCTGGCAATTATTATGAAATTTCCACATTCATTTTATAATCTATATTTAGTCTTTCAACTTAGAATGTCCAAAGTTTACAAGCTAAGAGAAAAAGTTAATATAATTGTAGCATTCAAGAAATAAATTTGAAGTAGCCATCTACTACAGAGGCCATCTCATAAACTTATATACACACAGAGTACCTTGCACTGACAGGTTTATTGCAGTGGCCTTGTTGCTAAACTATGGGTACACATTTGTCAAGGACAAAAAATTCTTAAAGGTGAATAATAGCAAATAGTGATATGGTCATAAACAACTTCAGATAAACTACAGAGGTTTTGCAGAGAATATCAGAATTGTTAAAATTAAGCACTATAATTATTGAATATATTTAAGACAAGGGTTTTCATATGTATAAAAATTCTCAAAACATCAAGTTATGTTCAAATGCAGCCATGAAAGTTAGCAAACAAAAACACATCTACAAAAGAAATTTTGATTTTTTGAAATTAAAATCTAATAAAGTAATCATTCTTTAACCCTTTTTTAAAAGGTAAAGGTGATCTGGTTTGTTTAGCATCCTCTCCCACTTTCATTCTGTGTGTTCTGATTTTGCTTTGTAAGGAAACATTTTCCCCTGAAATTTAACAACTTTTGTTCAAAAGAGGGCAGTGTGTCTTCACAAATGTAAAAGATATATATATATTCATATATGTTTTTGTATTTCAATCTCTGGGAACTATTGAGTGGAAATGAATTTGAATATAAGAACATGCTGCTTAATTTGAGAATCTTTTTGAAATGAACATTATTTTTACTTAAGTTCTTTTAACATCATGTTAACTTACATAAACATGGAGTGTAGATGATTGGTTTTAGACAATGGTCAAAGATTAAATCCTTAGCTAATCAACAGTATTCTCAGTGTAAAATGTGGTAAAATACAATTCAGATATTTTTAGATTTTACTGTGTTTTAGTATACATTTACTTTTCATGTAGAGTGTTGGGACAATTTACACATTCCTTGACTTTATCATTACTCTTTTTCTACACTACATACTCGAGTTAAAACCAAAATTATTGTTTCTGAAAGCATTATTACCATCTTCTGAAAGATTTATCCATAATGAGATGAAGAAATCTGAATTCATAGTGATCTAGACAATGTTCCATCATTCTAACCTACAATGAGTTGGTCCAAATCTTACTATCAGGCCTACCCTGTCCAGGATAGAATAATGGAAAAGGGGACGTGCTTAGCTATATTGAAAGATGGATCATTTAAAAAGGTTTTGTCTTTGAATGAACTACTGCAATGCGTGAGAGAAAAACGTCTGAAATAAAAGTGAGCCCTATGATTCACTGGAAGGAAGTCCTGAACTGGGCATTATGTGACCTTAAACTCATGGATTTTTGCCTCTTGGTCCAGTGTAGGATTTCCTTACAGAATGTGTTATTCATACAAATATATAGATAATTTCTATGTGCAGTTTAAACAACAGTAATAAAATGAATGTTGGTGTATTCAGCATCCAAGTTAAGAAGCAGAAAGATGCCATGTCTGTAAAACACCCTGTCTTGATTACTGATTGGTTCCTCATCACTCCCTTCTTCCCTTTTTCCTAGGACAGCTATCACACTGTGTTAATCACACTATCTTATTTCGTTAGAGCTCACATTATGTCCCTAAATCACATTTTATTTAATTGTCTAAATTTGAAATTTAGATAATGTTTTCTCGTATTACTGCAACAATACAAAATTATTGGAGAAGAATTCTGAATAGAAGTGGTCTTAGCATCCATCTTTGTCTTTTGTCTGATTATAACGGCAATGGATCCTATATTTTAGCATTCAGTATTTTTACTGTTGGTTTTTGTAGATGCCTTATATAAGGTTTAGGGACTTATCTTCTATTACTGAATTGAAATAATTTATTTTATGCTTTTTAAGTCATGAGTTTAAAATAATTTTGTAATGTTGTATTAACATTTTATTCCTAAAATTCCCAATCTGGCCATAACCTATCCTCATTTTCAGCCGTCTGAGATAGACATTTTGCATCACTGATCTTAAATGATAGTGACCTGTAATTTTATTTACTCACACACTCTTTGACTGATTTTAGTATCAATGTTAAACAAAGTTTACAAAATTACTTGCGGCTGTTTCTTCCTGTTTTATTCATGCCAGTTTTCTCATTCTCTCTGCCAGAAGCCCAAATGTTTCCCAGAATTACTTGTATTTAGTAGTCCATAAATTCTGGTGTGTTTTATTAGTTTGCTTTGATTTTATAGCCCACACTAATGCCTGACATATGACAGGCATCCAGGACATAATTTGTTTATGAGAAAATGTGTAAATAATTGACTAAATGAGTAAATACCAATGCTGTACTAGTAAACCATCATTTATTTTTGTTCTCCCAAAAGGTTTTTTGTTACTCATTACAGATTCAAATAAAAATTCCTTACCGTGGCTTTAATAACTGTAAAATGTTTCAATATATCTTTCTAGTTTGATTTTCTACCCACTTTTCCATGCATAATGCTAGTAATCAATACCAAATACCTATGCCTTAAATATTCTCACCATAATGGCTTCTTAAGAGTATTTTAAATACAAGCATTGAGTTTCAGAAATCAGACTCAGTTAATGTAGTTTGTATCCTGGCTTTATGATTTGTTAATTTTATTCCTTTTTTTTTTTTTTTTTTAAACATCTTTATTGAAGTATAATTGCTTTACAATGGTGTGTTAGCTTCTGCTTTATACCAAAGTGAATCAGTTATACATATACATATGTTGCCATATCTCTTCCCTCTTGCATCTCCCTCCCTCCCACCCTCCCTATCCCACCCCTCTAGGTGGTCACAAAGCACCGAGCTGATCTCCCTGTGCTATGCGGCTGCTTCCCACTAGCTATCTATTTTACATTTGGTAGTGTATATATGTCCATGACACTCTCTCACCCTCTCACATCTCACCCATCCCCCTCCCCATATCCTCAAGTCCATTCTCTAGTAGGTCTGTGTCTTTATTCCCATCTTGCCACTAGGTTCTTCATGACCTTTTTTTTTTTTTTTTTTCCTTAGATTCCATATATATGTGTTAGCATACAGTATTTCTTTTTCTCTTTCTGACTTACTTCACTCTGTATGACGGACTCTAACTCCATCCACCTCATTACAAACACCTCCGTTTCATTTCTTTTTATGGCTGAGTAATATTCCATTGTATATATGTGCCACATCTTCTTTATCCATTCATCCGATGATGGACACCTAGGTTGCTTCCATGTCCTGGCTATTGTAAACAGAGCTGCAATGAATATTTTGGTACATGACTCTTTCTGAATTATGGTTTTCTCAGGGTATATGTCCAGTAGTGGGATTGCTGGGTCATATGGTAGTTCTATTTTTAGTTTTTTAAGGAACCTCCATACTGTTCTCCAGAGTGGCTGTATCAGTTTACATTCCCACCAACAGTGCAAGAGTGTTCCCTTTTCTCCACACCCTCTCCAGCATTTATTGTTTCTAGATTTTTTGATGATGGCCATTCTGACCGGTGTGAGATGATACCTCATTGTACTTTTGATTTGCATTTCTCTAATGATTAATGATGTTGAGCATTCTTTCATGTGTCTGTTGGCAATCTGTATATCTTCTTTGGAGAAATGTCTATTTAGGTCTTCTGCCCATTTTTGGATTGGGTTGTTTGTTTTTTTGTTATTGAGCTGCATGAGCTGCTTGTAAATTTTGGAGATTAATCCTTTGTCAGTTGCTTCATTTGCAGATATTTTCTCCCATTCTGAGGGTTGTCTTTTGGTCTTGTTTATGGTTTCCTTTGCTGTGCAAAAGCTTTTCAGTTTCATTAGGTCCCATTTGTTTATTTGTGTTTTTATTTCCATTTCTCTAGGACCTGGGTCAAAAAGGATCTTGCTGTGATTTATGTCATAGAGTGTTCTGCCTATGTTTTCCTCTAAGAGTTTGATAGTGTCTGGCCTTACACTTAGGTCTTTAATCCATTTTGAGTTTATTTTTGTGTATGGTGTCAGGGAGTGTTCTAATTTCATACTTTTACATGTACCTGTCCAATTTTCCCAGCACCACTTATTGAAGAGGCTGTCTTTTCTCCACTGTATATGCTTGCCTCCTTTATCAAAGATAAGGTGACCATATGTGCGTTGGCTTATTTCTGGCCTTTCTATCCTGTTCCATTGATCTATATTTCTGTTTTTGTGCCAGTACCAAACTGTCTTGATTACTGTATCTTTGTAATATAGTCTGAAGTCAGGGAACCTGATTCCTCCAGCTCCATTTTTCGTTCTCAAGATTGCTTTGGCTATTCGGGGTCTTTTGTGTTTCCATACAAATTGTGAAATTTTTTGTTCTAGTTCTGTGAAAAATGCCATTGGTAGTTTGATAGGGATTGCATTGAATCTGTAGATTGTTTTGGGTAGCAGAGTCATTTTCACAATGTTGATTCTTCCAATCCAAGAACATGGTATATCTCTCCATCTATTTGTATCATCTTTAATTTCTTTCATCAGTGTCCTATAATTTTCTGCATACAGGTCTTTTGTCTCCTTAGGTAGGTTTATTCCTAGATATTTTATTCTTTTTGTTGCAATGGTAAACGGGAGTGTTTTCTTAATTTCACTTTCAGATTTTTCATCATTAGTATACAGGAATGCAAGAGATTTCTGTGCATTAATTTTGTATCCTGCTACTTTACCAAATTCATTGATTAGCTCTAGTAGTTTTCTGGTAGCATCTTTTGGATTCTCTATGTATAGTATCATGTCATCTGCAAACAGTGACAGCTTTACTTCTTCTTTTCCGATTTGGATTCCTTTTATTTCTTTTTCGTCTCTGATTGCTGTGGCTAACACTTCCAAAACTATGTTGAATAATAGTGGTGAGAGTGGGCAACCTTGTCTTGTTCCTGATCTTAGTGGAAATGGTTTCAGTTTTTCACCATTGAGGACAATGTTGGCTGTGGGTTTGTCATATACGGCCTTTATTATGTTGAGGAAAGTTCCCTCTATGCCTACTTTCTGCAGGACTTTTATCATAAATGGGTGTTGAATTTTGTCGAAAGCTTTCTCTGCATCTATTGAGATGATCATATGGTTTTTCTCCTTCAATTTGTTAATATGATGTATCACGTTGATTGATTTGCGTATATTGAAGAATCCTTGCATTCCTGGAATAAACCCCACTTGATCATGGTGTATGATCCTTTTAATGTGCTGTTGGATTCTGTTTGCTAGTATTTTGTTGAGGATTTTTGCATCTATGTTCATCAGTGATATTGGCCTGTAGTTTTCTTTCTTTGTGACATCTTTGTCTGGTTTTGGTATCAGGGTGATGGTGGCCTCGTAGAATGAGTTGGGGAGTGTTCCTCCCTCTGCAATATTTTGGAAGAGTTTGAGAAGGATAGGTGTTAGCTCTTCTCTAAATGTTTGATAGAATTCGCCTGTGAAGCCATCTGGTCCTGGGCTTTTGTGTGTTGGAAGATTTTTAATCACAGTTTCAATTTCAGTGCTTGTGATTGGTCTGTTCATATTTTCTATTTCTTCCTGGTTCAGTCTTGGCAGGTTGTGCATTTCTAAGAATCTGTCCATTTCTTCCAGGTTGTCCATTTTATTGGCATAGAGTTGCTTGTAGTAATCTCTCATGATCGTTTGTATTTCTGCAGTGTCAGTGGTTACTTCTCCTTTTTCATTTCTAATTCTATTAATTTGAGTCTTCTCCCTTTTTCTCTTGATGAGTCTGGCTAATGGTTTATCAATTTTGTTTATCTTCTCAAAGAACCAGCTTTTAGTTTCATTGATTTTTGCTATTGTTTCCTTCATTTCTTTTTCATTTATTTCTGATCTGATCTTTATGATTTCTTTCCTTCTGCTAGCTTTGGGGTTTTTTTGTTCTTCCTTCTCTAATTGCTTTAGGTGCAAAGTTAGGTTGTTTATTCGAGATGTTTCCTGTTTCTTGATGTAGGCTTGTATTGCTATAAACTTCCCTCTTAGAACTGCTTTTGCTGCATCCCATAGGTTTTGGATCGTCGTGTCTCCATTGTCATTTGTTTCTAGGTATTTTTTGATTTCCCCTTTGATTTCTTCAGTGATCACTTCGTTATTAAGTAGTGTATTGTGTAGCCTCCATGTGTTTGTATTTTTTACAGATCTTTTCCTGTAATTGATATCTAGTCTCATAGTGTTGTGGTCGGAAAAGATACTTGATACGATTTCAATTTTTTTAAATTTACCAAGGCTTGATTTGTGACCCAAGATATGATCTATCCTGGAGAATGTTCCATGAGCACTTGAGAAAAATGTGTATTCTGTTGTTTTTGGGTGGAATGTCCTATAAATATCAATTAAGTCCATCTTGTTTAATGTATCATTTAAAGCTTGTGTTTCCTTATTTATTTTCATTTTGGATGATCTGTCCATTGGTGAAAGTGGGGTGTTAAAGTCCCCTACTATGATTGTGTTACTGTCGATTTCCCCTTTTATGGCTGTTAGCATTTGCCTTATGTATTGAGGTGCTCCTATGTTGGGTGCATAAATATTTACAATTGTTATACCTTCCTCTTGGATCGATCCCTTGATCATTATATAGTGTCCTTCTTTGTCTCTTGTAATAGTCTTTATTTTAAAGTCTATTTTGTCTGATATGAGAATTGCTACTCCAGCTTTCTTTTGATTTCCATTTGCATGGAATATCTTTTTCCATCCCCTCACTTTCAGTCTGTATGTGTCTCTAGGTCTGAAGTGGGTCTCTTGTAGACAGCATATATATGGGTCTTGTTTTTGTATCCATTCAGCCAGTCTATGTCTTTTGGTGGGAGCATTTAATCCATTTACATTTAAGGTAATTATCGATACGTATGTTCCTATTCCCATTTTCTTAAATGTTTTGGGTTTGTTATTGTAGGTGTTTTCCTTCTCTTGTGTTTCTTGCCTAGAGAAGTTCCTTTAGCATTTGTTGTAAAGCTGGTTTGGTGGTGCTGAACTCTCTCAGCTTTTGCTTGTCTGTAAAGGTTTTAATTTCTCCATCAAATCTGAATGAGATCCTTGCTGGGTAGAGTAATCTTGGTTGTAGGTTTTTCTCCTTCATCACTTTAAGTATATCCTGCCACTCCCTTCTGGCTTGCAGCGTTTCTGCTGAAAGATCAGCTGTTAACCTTATGGGGATGCCCTTGTGTGTTATCTGTTGTTTTTCCCTTGCTGCTTTTAATATGTTTTCTTTATATTTAATTTTTGATAGTTTGATTAATATGTGTCTTGGTGTGTTTCTCCTTGGATTTATCCTGTATGGCACTCTCTGTGCTTCCAGGACTTGATTAACTATTTCCTTTCTCATATTAGGGAAGTTTTCGACTATAATCTCTTCAAATATTTTCTCAGTCCCTTTCTTTTTCTCTTCTTCTTCTGGGACCCCTATAATTCGAATGTTGGTGCGTTTAATGTTGTCCCAGAGGTCTCTGAGACTGTCCTCAGTTCTTTTCATTCTTTTTTCTTTATTCTGGTCTGCAGTAGTTATTTCCACCATTTTATCTTCCAGGTCACTTATCCGTTCTTCTGCCTCAGTTATTCTGCTATTGATCCCATCTAGAGTATTTTTAATTTCATTTATTGTGCTTTTCATTGTTGCTTGGTTCCCTTTAGTTCTTCTACGTCCTTGTTAAATGTTTCTTGCATTTTGTCTATTCTATTTCCAAGATTTTGGATCATCCTTACTATCATTATTCTGAATTCTTTTTCAGGTAGACTACCTATTTCCTCTTCATTTGTTAGGTGTGGTGTGTTTTGACCCTGCTCCTTCATCTGCTGTGTGTTTTTCTGTCTTCTCATTTTGCTTATCTTACTGTGTTTGGGGTCTCCTTTTCACAGGCTGCAGGTTCGTAGTTCCCATTGTTTTTGGTATCTGTCCCCAGTGGCTAAGGTTGGTTCAGTGGGTTGTGTAGGTTTCCTGGTGGAGGGAACTAGTGCCTGTGTTCTGGTGGATGAGGCTGGATATTGTCTTTCTGGTGGGCTCGTCCACGTCTGGTGGTGTGTTTTGGGGTGTCTGTGGCCTTATTATGATTTTAGGCAGCCTCTCTGTTAATGGATGGGGCTGTGTTCCTGTCTTGCTAGTTGTTTGGCATAGGGTGTCCAGCACTATAGCTTGCTGGTCGTTGAGTGAAGCTGGGTCTTGATGTTGAGATGGAGATCTCTGAGAGATTTTCGCCGTTTGGTATTACGTGGAGCTGGGAGGTCTCTTGTGGACCAGTGTCCTGAAGTTGGCTCTCCCACCTCAGAGGCACACCCTGATGCCTGGCTGGAGCACCAAGAGCCTTTCATCCACACGGCTCAGAATAAAAGGGAGAAAAAATGGAAAGAAAGAAAGAAAGAGGATAAAATAAAATAAAATAAAGCAATTATAATAAAAAATAAGAAAAAAAATTATTAAGAATAAATTTATTAAGAAAAAAATTTTTTTTTAATTTTTAAAAATAGATTTATTAATTTTTTATACTAAAAATAAGAAAAAAATTATTAAGAAAAAATTTATTAAGAAAAAAAATTTTTTTAATTTTTTAAAATAAAAAATATGAAAAAACTTATTAAAAAAATTTTTTTTAATTTTTTAAAAATAGAAAATAAGGAAAAAATTATTAAGAAAACATTTATTAGGGGAAAAAAAAATATTTTTAAGTAAAAAAAAAAAAAACAAAGACGGACAGACCTAACCCTAGGACTAACGGTGAGAGCAAAGCTATACAGACAAAATCTCACCCAGAAGCATACACCTATACACTCACAAAAAAATGAAAACGGGAAAAGTTAATATATCCTGCTCCCAAAGTCCACCTCCTAAATTTGGGATGATTCGTTGTCTATTCAGGTATTCAACAGATGCAGGCACATCAAGTTGTTTGTGGATCTTTAATCCGCTGCTTCTGAGGCTGCTGGGAGAGATTTCCCTTTCTCTTCTTTGTTCGTACAGCTCCGGGCTTCAGGTTTGGATTTGGACCCGTCTCTGTGTGTAGGTCGCCCGAGGGCGTCTGTTCCCCGCCCAGACAGAACGGGGTTAAAGGAGCAGCTGATTCGGGGGCTCTGGCTCAGTCAGGCCGGGGGGAGGGAGCGGTACGGAGGAGGCGGGGCGAGCCTGCGGTGGCAGAAGCTGGCGTGACGTTGCAGCAGCCTGAGGCACGCCGTGCGCTCTCCCGGGGAAGTTGTCCCCGGATTACGGGAGCCTGGCCGTGGCAGGCTGCACAGGCTCCCGGGAGGGGCGGTGTGGAGAATGACCTGTGCTCGCCCACAGGCTTTTTGGTGGCGGCAGCAGCAGCCTTAGCGTCTCATGCCCGTCTCTGGGGTCCGCGCTGATAGCCGCGGCTCGCGCCCGTCTCTGGAGTTCGTTTAAGTGGCGCTCTGAATCCCCTCTCCTTGCACGCCGCGAAACAAAGAGGCAAGAAAAGTCTCTTGCCTCTTTGGCAGCTGCAGACTTTTTCTCGGGCTCCCTCCCGGCTAGCTGTGGTGCGCCAGCCCCTTCAGGCTGTGTTCATGCAGCCAACCCCAGTCTTCTCCCTGGGATCCGACCGAAGCCCGCGCCTCAGCTCCCAGCCCCCGCCCGCCCTGGCGGGTGAGCAGACAAGCCCCTCGGGCTGGTGAGTGCTGCTCGGCGCCGAGCCTCTGTGCGGGAATCTCTCCGTTTTTCCCTCTGTGTCCCTGTTGCTGTGGGATCCGCGCTGATAGCCGCGGCTCGCGCCCGTCTCTGGAGCTCGTTTAGGCGGCGCTCTGAATCCCCTCTCCTTGCGCGCAGCGAAACAAAGAGGCAAGAAAAAGTCTCTTGCCTCTTCGGCAGCTGCAGTCTTTTCCCCGGACTCCCTCCCGGCTAGCACCGAAGCCCGAGCCTCAGCTCCCAGCCCCCCCCCGCCCCGGCGGCTGAGCAGACAAGCCTCTCGGGCTGGTGAGTGCTGGTCGGCACCGCTCCTCTGTGCGGGAATCTCTCCGCTTTGCCCTCTGCACCCCTGTGGCTGCGCTCTCCTCCGTGGCTCTGAAGCTTCCCCCCTCTGCCACCCGCAGTCTCCGACCACAAAGGGGCTTCCTAGTGTGTGGAAACCTTTCCTCCTTCACGGCTCCCTCCCACTGGTGCAGGTCCCATCCTTATTCTTTTGTCTCTGTTATTTCTTTTTTCTTTTGCCCTACCCAAGTACGTGGGGATTTTCTTGCCTTTTGGGAGGTCTGACGTCTTCTGCCAGCGTTCAGTGGGTGTTCTGTAGGAGCAGTTCCACGTGTAGATGTATTTCTCATGTATCTGTGGGGAAGAAGGTGATCTCCGCGTCTTACTCTTCCGCCATCTTGCCCCTCCCCCCAATTTTATTCCTTTATGTAGGGCTTTTTCAGTGCACTCATAGACATGAAGTATTTAAGATAAAGCCTGACTAACTATAAACACCCAATGCATTTATTTATTATACACTCAACTTATAATGTCTTGTGTAATATATGATATGTAATATACCAAACTAGTTTGGAAGCTTCCAAAATTTGAGGATAGATAATGTGTCCTGTATTTGTTCAAACTCCCACAATGTTTAGTACAATGTCTTAGAAGTCATAAAGTAAATTTCCCAAGCAGTATAAAGAAAAGACTCTGAAACGATTTGAACTGAGCTGGTCTTTGAAAATAATTTGAATTCCACATGAAGGGAAATAAATAGGCAAGATATTACAACAGCCATAGATATATGTCCTTTAATTTCTTCATCAATCTCTATGCCTTGGAGATATTCCATAGGCATTTGCCTTGAAACGTGTCATCCCTCTAATCACTCTTGCCTTCTAACTCACTTCTCTCTCTGCTACCCCCATGGAGAATCTTCTGATATTTATTACATCAGTTTATTTATTTGGCAACAGTGTATATATCCATTGTCAACCGCCAAAATGACTTTAATGACTTTCAATATAGAACAAAATGTACAAGATAGGTGAGGATTGTTTTCAAGTATTCCATGCTGTTAACCTGGCAAATCCAATTAATTACTTATAGAGAATCTTCCGAAGTATACTTATGAGAGATATTTAAAAAAATGGACAACAGATTCTTTTTAAAAATAAGTCTTAAACTACTAAATAAAGGATAATGGGAGATGGAATTACACAACATTTTATTTATATCCACTTTAGTTTTTACTATAGAATGAATATTTGTGTCCTCCTAAAATGCATATGTGGAAATCCCAACATAATGGTATTTGGAGTTGGGGGCTTAGGAGGTCATTAGGTCATAAAGGTGGAGCTCTTGTGAATGGGGTAAATTACCTTATAAAAGAGACCTTAGAGAGCTCTCTTGCCTTTCCTACCATGTGAAGACATATCAACAAATGGCCATCTATGAACCAGGAAGATTGCCCTCACCAAACACTGGGTCTGCCTGCACCTAGATCTTGGACTTCCCTGCCTCTAGAACTGTAAGAAATATATTTCTGTTGTTTATCAGCAACACAGACCACAGTAGTTAGAGCAGCCCAAATGGACTAAGATGTTGTCAATTCCAAGACTGCAATAAAACCATTCTGTGTTCTTAAAAGTAATTTTTGAATTTTGCATTATAGTAAGAAAGAGAATCAGTTGCTGAATAAAAATATCCATTTTTCTCTCACTCATAAATTACAAGAATGGCCATTGCCATATTCCTAAGGGGCATCAATATTTGTTTAAACCAGAGAAAATTGATTTCTCTAAGGAAAACCTTGCTCCATCAACAATGCTTTATAGTCCTTGACTACTTGTTTTTTTGAAGATAAAAAAGTAAAACATACAATATCAGATAATCAACATTAAAATTATTTGTTTTCGTTATAAGGTGAGAAGATAAACAATTTTCATCAGCAGAGACTATATTATTTGTTTTAGCCCATGAAATATCATACTATACAACTATGAACATCAATAGTTAATTTATCTTGTATGTTTCTTCTGGTGATTACGTGTCAGAATCATCATAATACAACAGGGCCACTATAATGAAAAAGAAGAAAGAAAGAGAAATTAGTAATGGTATACCTTCATAGCCAATTGCAAATGCAGATAGATAAGAGCATTTAAATGTCTCCAACAATAAATTAAGTAAAACAGAATATATTAATTAATAGTAAGTAATAAAAATAAGACTATTTGTTATTATGCACCCATATTATACTATATATAACTTTGCAACAGTAAATACTAATCTGACATATATGATTCACTATTTCTTAAAATATGATACAGATTTCAAGTGTTTATATTTTTCTAATACAATAAGTTTATTGTAGTAGCTTTCACACAGTACTAAATTTTAAATAGTTAAATAAAATATAAGAATTTACACCTTTGTAATATATGTAGAGTTATCTCATTATCACTTACAGTTTTAGCAATCTTTCCAGCCACTGAAAAGATGCAGAAAATAAATGGAACACTGATTTCTCTAAATTGTTTTCCTGAGGCACCAATCATCAGAAACTACAGACAAGCCACCAAGGACCATCATGCAAAAATAGAATCAATGTTGATTGCTTTTATTGTGGTTTGCATCTGCTTGTTTCATTATTTGTTCATTTCCTTTGATTTGCTGCCAATTTTCTATCAGATTTTACAAAAGCACTGATAAAATTATTAATAAAACATCTATTTGTTTGTTTTGAATTAACTGGAAAATCTAGTGGAAAAAAGTAGAGTAAGAGGAAAATTGGTCATATTTTATATTCAATTTGATGCCTTTCTTATCTACTTAGGAAGGAAAGAGAAGCACTTCTATTGGTATTTTGAAGAGCACATAGAGTACAATACAAATTGCCATAGGAAACAGATGTCACTTGATTCTTTCATAATTATTGGAAACAGTTGGGCTGATAATTTATATTAAAATAATATCAGGGACTCCAGTGATAGATAATGTTTGATTTTCCATTAATATATTCAGATTTCTAGAGTAGTACTGGAATATCAGAGGGAAGTTTCCTCAAAAAATACAAAATTTTAAAAGTTGAAATTGTTACTGTATGCTAAGTAATGCCTGATTTATAAAAAGCCTCACACAAAACAAACAAAACAAAAAGTTAAGGCCCTGTTTCAAATTTGCGTCGCCTATTTTTATTTTTATTTGTTATTGTTTTTCCACTGCTGAAGCAGTCAAATTCCCAGGCTATCAATTACTATGTAAATAGTCTTTTGCAAGGCACCGAAAAAGGTACTGCACTTCAATCCTTAAGCTTTTGACTAAGGTTATGGACTGAATTGTCCTCCCCCCCAAATTCGTCTGTGGATGCCCTAATCTTCAATGTGATTGTATTTGGAGATAGGGCCTACAAGGAAATAATTAAGGTTAAATGAGGTAATAACAGTGGGGACCTAATCTGATAGGACTGATAACCTTATATAAAGAGGAAGAGACACCAGAGAGCTTTCTCTTTCTGTGCACACATGAAGGAAAAGCCATATGAGGACAGAGGAAGAAGGTGGCCATTTGCAAGCCAAGAAGATACATCTCATTAGATACTAATCCTAGTGGCACCTTGATCTTTGACTTCAAGCCTCTAGCATTATGAGAAAACAAATTTCTGTGGCTTTAGCTACCCAGTCTATGGCATATGCTTATCTTGTATGGCAGCCCAATCAGACAAATACACCTAATATAATTTCAAAAATAGGAGAATATTTTTAATCCCTATCTGTGAAGACTGGGATTTCTAGCAAAAGTTGAAGTGATAAGAATCATAACATTTGTCCCCATTTCATAAACTCTGCTCAACAGGCAAACCCAGAGACCAGATCTTGATTGCCAATAAAAGGAAACAAGATCCCTAGGGTTGGGGAAGGCAAAATACAAGATGGACCAGTAGCATTTGTAGTGGCAGAAAACAAGGAAGTGAACAAAAGACAAAAGGATGGGAACATGTCCAAGTGACACAGAGGCCAACTTGAAAGATATCATTCAGTTTGGTTCCAAAAAGCAGAGAAAGACCTACACAGTGAATCTCACAAACAGGCTAGGTTTATAGGGAACAGTCTTAATACTACTTGGAACAAGGGAGTTTTTAGATTGTGATGACTGGAAGGTTACCATGACTCCTCCTCACTCCTAAGGAACCTTCCCCATTTTGCTGGTCTGGCAAATTTCGAATCAATCACCAATGAATAATTCTAGAGGAACTTGAACTGTGTTGACCCAAAGATTCTTTAAGAAAAAGGGCAATGTAAACTCACAAAATATTCCTATCATGTATCAGATGAAACGAAACAGTCATTAAACATTCAAACCTGAAAAAACAAAATTCAAACCTGAAATGAGCATGTGTGTGTGTGTGTTTGTATACAAATACACACATTTCAGGTATATAAGCTATACACATGCAAATTTCAGTGGATGTAAACTAAAGCACTAAATGCATATGTACATATATACACACAATACATATATAGATACATATATTTAGCATTAATATGCTAACTTTATATATTTGTAAATGTGTGTATGTACTGTATATACATATCTGTATATGTGTACATGGATACACATATACATATGCATATGTGTATAAATGTACCTTTCAGTAGGTATACAATATATGCATTACATGCATGTGTATGTATAAAATTACCTCTGTGAAAGGAACAGAAATTCAAGAATTCAAAGTAGACATAATAAATCTACTGGAAAAAATAAAACATGAGCTATCAGAACTTAAGAAAAAAGTAGCAGTTGTTTTAGATTACTGAAATATTCAGTTTATTACTAAAATATAAAGTTATTTATTTTGAAATAGAAATATTAAAGACCAAATAACACATAGTAGAGAAAGACAAAAATGATCCAACATCACAGAGTCCCAAATGGAGAAAATACAGCATAAAAATGGGAGAAAACAAGTATTTGAAATTATTATTTATGACAACTTTCCTGAAATAAATGAAGTCTCATATTTCTCCAGTCACATTTGCCATAAAATATATTCAAGGAGAGAAAGCATAAATCAAGTATTTTTATTAAAGTAAACTGCCCTTCAAGTATAAATCCTAGAGAAAAACTGATTTGAAAGTGTAAGAACTCAGAAAATATTTTCCTTTGATATTTAGAAATTTCTACAGTTCTAAATCAGACAAGCAAAGTGCTGGGTAGCAAAGGAAAATATACTGGTAGCGAGTATGAAAACACACAAACACATATACACACACACATACACACACACACACCAGGGAGTTAAAAATACAATCTATAGATAAAATGCTGGGAGGTTTATAAAAAGCAGACGTTTATTTCTCATGGTTTTGGAAGCTGGGAAGTCCAATATCAAAGCACCAGCATATTCGGTATCCAATGAGACCCTACTTCCACACAACAGAAGTTGTATGATATACACATACATACATTGCTGTATGATATATAGAAAATTTAAGTGGGTAAATCCTAAGATAAGGATAATTTTTTTCCTGTATTCTTTTCTTTTTTTTTTAATTGTAGCTATATGAGAAGATGGATATTTGCTGAACCTATAGTGGTAATCATTTTGCAATATATGTAAATCAAACCATCATACTGTATGCCTTAAAGTTGTATGATAATATATGTCAATTATTTCTCAAAAAGACTGGAAAAAATAAAATATCTGAACCTGAAATTTCTGTTTCCAAATATTCTCACAAGAAGAAAACAGATACCCTTGCCAAATTATATGAAAATTTAAAATAAAGAAAGAAAAATTTTAAAAAAGAATCACCAAGGCAAAAATATTATTATGCATGAAGTTTCTCTATAGAATCTCCCTTATTTTTATTTTTCCTATTGAGTTGCATACCTACACTATAGTGAAGGTCAGTGAGCACTGCCTGTAGGTTGAGAGACAAATCTCAATAAGCCTCTCATCGTCCTGAATGTCTTCTGAAGAGATTCATTGATATTAATGAACATTTGTTTCATTATATATGTTTAAGGAAGTTCATATAGCAAACAGTCTTGAAGGATAGAAAGGTTATTTCTCTCCAGGACAAAGAACAGATGTTCTGTTCCTCTCCAGAATAAAAAAGAAAATGTCTTTCTCTGGAGAAAAGGTTGGACACATTTTTCAGCAGCCACAGTTGAAAGACTGAAATTTCCTAAACTTGGGGCTCCTCATCAGTCATGCAAGTGTACTGTCTGTGCAGAATCTGAGATGCTCTGCATTGTCTAGTGGGACTTGGTGATGAAGGAAGCCATTGTGAACATAAAACTTATGATTTGTCACTCAATCAAATTGAAATTCCTACTACTGTTCTAGAAAAAAAATCTATAATAAAGGTCAGATAATCTTCTATTTGCATTTTAAATTAAAAAAAATACTTCCATAATGAACAGCTCTGTCTGTCATGCAGGGATGACGAATGAGTGTGCACATTTGTCTGCATGATTTGATGTGTTAACTTTCTGAAAGAATACAGCTTTTGAAATGAGTGGTTTTGACTGCCATAATGTATCCTCTGCCTAACGCTTCTGAAAGGGTTTCAAAACAAACCTCCCCAAAATATGCCACTTTGTAGCATGTGGATTATTTTGAGCTGAAGACAATCAATGCCCAAAAGACTGATGAAGAGCTTTTTACATCCCCTTTAACTACCTAAAAGAATTTATATGTGGGTCCTACTCAGAGAAAGAGCTACTACCAAAGATAACTTTCATCTGAATGACCTACCTGCATGGCACGGCAAATATCTAATTATCAAACACCTGCTCTTCTTATTGTCCTGTGAGTTACCTTCCTTTCCTTTGAAACCCTAAACCCCTACCCGACTCATTTGCTCAGAATCGCATATACGCCTCAACTACGCAACTTACCCTTGGGTCTCATATCTTTGGGACTCCCAAACGTATGTAATTAAATTTGTTTTTCTCCTGTTCATCTGTCTTATGTCAATTTAATTAGAATAGCCAAAGAACCTAGGAGATTAGAGAAAAAAGTTTTCCTCCCTTACATTTCCTTTTGATTTGTCCACTGTGTAAAGAATGTGATCTGAAGGAGACTGTAAGTTTAAGTGTTTTTGCCTGGCAGAAGTTTGCTTAACAGCTTATCTTGACATAAAGATAATTATCACTCTTTATAGTCTGATTCTCAGCTTACTGTGATGGCACAAATAAAATAGGTTCAGTCTCTTAAGAACTGGCTCACATTAGTAAAACTTACAAACTGATATTAAACAGTATATCAGTTTTTGAATTGTAATGAACAGTGTAAAGTCCATGAGGATAACCAGCATGTTTCTTCATTATAGGAAACAAACATTTTGAGACACATGTTAATCACAAGTTTGTTTGAAGAGGATGACATATAACGTAATGACATCTGGTTGTCAGAAGTAATGAAAGCCTCCATCTCTAACATGAGAATATATGCCTTCTAAGCAGACTTCATACTAAAATGACACTGTACATCCCCTTGGATTTTTCTAATTGGGGAATGCTATTTTCCCCTCCAATACCTCAGTAATGAATTTTAGTAAGTTTTTAGATGCTCTATACTAATTATTAATAAAGTCTCTCTTCTGTTAAATTGTATTTAAAGTACAGAAATATTTCTAGCAGAATTTTGTGCACTCCTTAGAATGTGATTCACTAAAACTTCTAGAATAGCTGTGGATATGGCTTCCTCTCCTAGCTACCAAAAGAATATCCTTGGCAGTTATATAAATTGTATAAACTACTCACACTTAGAAGACATTTTAATCTTTGGGGTCTCCTTAATTTCCATCATTTTTAATAAAAGTATACAATAGGACATTGTGAATAGGGAATACAAATGTCACAACATTCCTTAGAGGTTTATGTCTCAAGCTTTGACTATCTTGTGACACTTTTAGCTCAACTGTACTATCCTAGCACTAGAGTTATCATTAAGGCTGAAATGTGGGCAGAAGTTGTTTGCCACTTTGAAGAAAGATGTACAGAGGAATAATCCTATTGATTTTATTTCTAGCTCTTCACTTCAAACAAAAAGAGCAAAAAAGCCCTCCCAAGATCCCTAGCTACTGTGAGGGAATGGTTTTATAAATAATTGAGTTATATACCCTGGGAGAAAATTCTTCTTTCTTTCCTTATATTTTGTGACTTCTCTTTGAAATTTTCTTTTGACATTAATACTGTTTACTTCTAAATAAGTTAAGGATTCTGAATAAGTGAGTTAACTGTACCAACTAATCTACAACAAGCAGAAATATTATTAATTTATTCCTGGCTTATTATGTTTGGAAAAATGTCTATAATGAAAATATTCTCATTGTCTAATCTGGTTATATGATGGATTATTATGTAGTTTCTAATGGAGAATAGAAGAGTATGCTATCCCTTTGGCATGAGAACTATTTTGAGCTAAAAACAATTAAAACAAAGCAAGTATAAGAAAAGCTTTCTGTCTTCCCCCTATTTGCCTAAAATAAGGATATGAATTTTTTAAAGTGTCCCTCTGCCCCTCTCTACAAGGAAGGACAGAAGATAATCACTGGAAACAACTCTAGGCCCTTATCAGCTCAGAGTCAACACCAGAGGAGTCTAAATAACAATTCTTGCTAAACTTACCCTTAGCTAGCATCTTTACCTTCCCACAATTTTCCACCCCTAGAAACTCAAAGTCCTTTTCCTTTGCCTTGTCACTTCTCTAAAATGGATTCTTCTTTTATTATGATGATGCTAGGTAAGCCCACTTTCTAATCACTGCTGGATATATGTCTGATGCCCATGTTAATAAACTTCTGTTTGTTAATCTGTCTATCCATCTCTTGTTAGTCTAATATACAGGGCACCAGCCAAAGAATGAATGAGGGTAGAGGGGAAAATCTTTTATTTTTCTCCCCTACAAAAGCAGCTGTGGATTTCTAATACATTGACTCATTTCTACTTTCACCATTAGAAAAAAAATTAGATGCTTTTGAAATCTTGAGTAATTAATATTAAGTATTATTTATATAATAGTACAATGATATTTTAAAATTTTCATGCTGATAGGGCAGAAAATTATTTAAAGAAAATTTCCAGTTGGTCAAGGAAAGAATTGTAAAACCATTTTCTATATGTGTTTATTTTTTAAATAATAAAGCATTAATTTTCATTAGTAAATAATTTTTCCCTCTTGGGAACTTAAACGTGTGATAAATATGTACAAATGTCAAAGCTTAATTAGAAATTTTAAAGCCATAAAAACCAGCTGCTACCTAAATCTCAAAAGAAACAGTGTCAATATTTAAAGACTATGCAGTAAAATGTAGATAAATCAGGAGTAAGAAAAGAAAAAGGAAATCAATTTTTCATTAGTTATAAATTCCCACTTTTTTCTGATGGATGATTTCAAGTAACTTCAATAAATTTGGGGTCCTATCCTTTGTGACTCAGCTCAACTGCCTCCTTTCCTGCAGGTCCCACTGAACTTTGTTAGACACCCCTCTTACTGATGTACACCCCTGAAGCACAGACACACTATCCTTTCACTTAACATGATTTCATTTATAAACCATCTGTTTTATGCCTGGCCTCTCTTGATGGCATATACTCTATTGTTATTTATTTTCAAAACACCAGGATCTGGCATAATTGATCTAGTACCTTTTAAATAGATATGTGTTTAATGAATTAATGTATTAAAATATATATTATTGAGGAGACATGTAGATAAAAATTGACTTTTGTTTCAGTCATTCTCAATTCCAGGTTTAACAGGCATGAATTGTGAGATCTTGAGTAAGAATAAACATATCTAACTTTTAGTTTTCTTATTTGTAGATTACAATAATTAAACTCATTACAACACACACACACACACACACACACACACACACATGCTTTTGGATGCATATCCAAGTTCATTTTTCTTTATCCATGTTAGTAAAATCCTAGATTTGAGTGGGGAATCACTATATTCCCTTAGTTCAGTTATTTAGGAAAGTGGAAACTCTCCTTAGGCCCTGGAAGTTTATTTTTCTTTGGTCTGTAACAATGGTTCTCAAAGTTAAATCTCCAAAACAATAACATAGAAATTATGGACGTTCCATAAAGAGCAGAGAAAGAGTAAGGGAAGAAAGTGTATTTAATTTTTTTTTTTTAAACTTTGGGTTTATTTATTTATTTATTTATTTATTTATTTATTTATTTATTTATGGCTGTGTTGGGTCTTCGTTTCTGTGCGAGGGCTTTCTCTAGTTGCGGCAAGTAGGGGCCACTCTTCATCACGGTGCACGGACCTCTCATTATCGCGGCCTCTCTTGTTGCGGAGCACAGGCTCCAGACGCGCAGGCTCAGTAATTGTGGCTCACGGGCCTAGTTGCTCCGTGGCATGTGGGATCCTCCCAGACCAGGGCTCGAACCCATGTCCCCTGCATTGGCAGGCAGATTCTCAACCACTGCGCCACCAGGGAAGCCCCAAGAAAGTGTATTTAAAGAAATAATGACCAAAAGCTTTCTAGATCTTGAAAACAAACATCCAGATACATGAAACCCACAGAATTCCAAGTTGATGGATCATAAGAGGTGATCAGCAAGACACATTATAATCAGATTATCAAAAGCCAATGACAGAGAGAGAACTTTGAAAACAGAAAGAGAAAAACTCTTCATATACAAGGGAACCCCCATCAGACTATCAGCAGATTTACCATCAGAAACCCTGCAAGCCAGGATACAGTAAGATGACTTATTCAAAGTGCTAAAAGACAAAAATATTATACCCAGTATAGCTGTACTTCAGAAATGAAGGTGAGAAAATGACTTTCCCAAACAAAAAAAAGCTGAGAGAGTTCATTAACACTAGACTTGCTTTAGAAGACATGCTAAAGTAAATTCTCCAAGTTGAAACAAAATGATTCTAATTAGTAGCATAAAAACGCATGAAAGTATAAAACACATCAATAAAGATAAGCATATAGTCAAATTCAGAATACCTTTATACTGTAATGAGGGTGTATAAATCACTTTTAACTCTGGCATAAAAGTTAAAAACAAAGAGAACTAAATAACTACAGCTACAATAACTTGTATAACTTAATGTATATACAATATAAAATGATATAAATTTTGACATCAATAACTTAAATTGTGTGAATGGGAGAAGAAAACGTGCAGAGTTTGTAAGTAATCAAGTCAAGTGATTATTAGCTTAAAACAGACTATTCTGACTATAAAATTTTTTATGTAAGTCTCATGTTAAACACGAAGAAAAAACCTGTAATAAATTCACAAAAGATAAAGGGAAAGGAATCAAAGCATACCACTACCAAAGAAAAAAGAAAAACAATCAGAAAATCAAGAAGGAAAATAACAAGAGAGAAAGAAAGGAACAAAGAAACTACAAAACTGTCAGAATACAATAAATGTCAATAGTAAGCTCTTATCAATCAATAATTACTTTAAATGTAAATAGATTAAATTCCCCAACTGAAAGACAGAGAATGGCTGAATGGATTAAAAAAACAAGACCCATTCATAATATATGCAGCCTATGAGAGTCTCACTTTAGCTATAAGGATATATATATATAGGTTAAAAGTGAAAAGATGGAAAAAGATATTCCATTCAAATGATAATCAAAAGACAGCCGGGGAGCTATACATATATCAGGCAAAATAGATTTTAAATAAAAAATGGTCACATAAGACAAAGAAGGTCATTATACAATGATAAAGTAGTCAATTCATTAAGAATATATAAAATAGAAAATACATATGCAACCAATATTAGAGCAGCTAAATATATAAAGGAAATATTAAACTGAGGGGAGAAATAGCAATACAATAATAGTAATGGACTTCAATACCCCATATTCAGCAATGGTTAGATCAAACAGGGAGATAATCAATAAACAGAGTACTTGAACAATACTATAAACCAAAGAGACCTACCAGATGTATACAGAACATCCTATCCAATAGCAGCAGAACACACATTCTTCTCAAGAAAATACAGAACATTTTCCAGGACAGATCATATGTTAGGCCACAACACAATTCTTAACATATTTAAGAAAATTGAAATCACACCAAGTATCTTTTTGGACCACAGTGTTATGAAACTAGAAATCAAAAATGGACAGAAAATTGGAAAATTTACAAAAATGTGGAAATTAAACAACATACTCCTGAATGTCAAATGAGTCAAAGAAATCAAAAGAGAAATCAAAACATATCTTGAGACAAAGTAAAATAGAAGCACAATAAACTCAAACTTTTGAGATGCAGAAAAAGCAGTTCTAAGAGGAAAGTATAGTGAGAACTTACTTCTCTTGCATTAAGAGAAAAAGAAGAATCTCAAATAAACAGCATAACTGTAAACCTCAAGGAACTAGAAAAAGAACAAACTAAATGCAACGTTACCAGTAGGAAGAATTTAATAAAGATTAAAGAATCAAATAAAGATAAATATGAACTAGAAAAACAGTAGAAAAGATAAGCAAATCTAAATTGATTTTTTGAAAAGATAAGCAAAATCGATAAACCTTTAGCTAGATTGATTAAGAAAAATAGAAAATTCAAATAAATAAAATTATAATGAAAGACATTACAACTGATGACACAGCAATAAAAGTGTGAGACTACTATGAACAATTATGTGCCAACAAAATAAATAACCAAGAAGAAATAGATAAACTAGAAACATACAGCCTACCAAGACTAAATCATGAAGAATTAGGAACTCTGAATAGAAATATAACTAATAAGGGCATAGAATATAAGGCCACATACCTAGCTGCCTCCCCTAGGTCTAAACCACTGGAGGGCCTCAGGAAAGCAGCATTACATTTTTATATTTACTCTCCTTTAATGTGAACATGTGACTGGGAATAATCTAGACAATGAAGAAAGAACTGGGGCTGGGTTTTATGGAGAACAATCAGGACTCAGAACCATCACATAAATTCAATAAAGACTGAAACTGTCTTTATTGAGTAGAGTCCTTCTTGATTACCTTAGGAATAGGCGAATTTACCTCAATAATCCACAAATTCTATGAGTAGGCTGTCCTGCCTTAAAGCACAGGTACAGAATGGACACCAGCATGTTTCAGTAACATTTTGAAGACTGTGGAGAGGGACTTTGATTTCATTATTCCCCTAATTACATCCTTTCACTTTAAGATTTTCCTAATTTACCAATTGACTCTCTCCTCAGTTAGTGTCTGGTGTTCCACAGGATTTTTTCTTCTTGCCAAATTTAACACACTTTGTTTCCTTTTTTAATATTAGTAATGTATAAAAATAAACCAGATAAATCAAATCATAGTAGGGTGCTAAAGTTGATAAAAGAGGCAAGTGTTTAAATTTCACAAGAAAAACTTCTAGAAACAATAATAATTAAAATAAAGAGGGAGGATTGAGTGGAAATGTAGACTAAAACTTATCTCAGACAAAACTAGCTTAGTAATGGTCATCTTAGCTCCTGGTTTTTTAATCTCCAGTCAGCTTTTCACAATAATAAATTATCAATATCACCAAAAATTTAAGATTTTCTCTCACTTCCTACCAGAATTTTAAAATATTCACAGTTTTAAAAAAATTCTATGCATAGCTGAGACTGGGAGTTTCTTCCTACTTTTCAAGGCCCTTAATAATCTCTCATCATTCAAATTACACAGCTCTATTCTTCCCTAATTTTCTGATTTTTAGCCCTAAATTACAAACAACTTCTTGTGGAGCATATTTCTCTTAGAGAATATAACACATTCTGGCCTTGATATTGTCATGCTTTCGTTTCTTTTTCTGCTTTCTGAAACGCCCTGCTCCTTTCATTATCCCCTTTTTCCCATCATATCATCAATTGATGAACTTCAATGCTGACTTTCGTTATGCAGTATTTACACAGGGATCTTTATACTCTGAATCTTGAATAACATTTTCTTTCAACATCACACATTTGAGCATATAAACTTTATTAAGTTGTATAGCTAATTATACATATCCAATGTTATCATGGGTCCAAAGCCCAAAGCCTCAGTAAGAGATAGAACCAGGACACAAATAACTCCCCAAGATCCATGAGGTCTGGGGCATAATTTACACCTCATAATTCCCCTCAAAGTATCCAGCATTCCACAGGACACATATTTTGGGCTGTTTTTATTTGTTTACAATAGTGGGATGTTTTGGACAAATGCAATTCAAAGAAGATTATGGAGTGCATAGAATGTGTCTACTCTGTCTCATTTAAGCTGTAACCACTCATTGCCTGTCTGTGCTGTATCTGATGGCATGACTCACATCTCCTTCTCAAGGACAATGAGCAGGGAGCAGTTCAGTTTGTAGCCTAATGCAACTGCCCTGAATGTGGTCTCATTAGAGCTAATGTCATTGAACCTGTCAGCTTCAACATGAGTTCCTGTTATTGCCTCTGGAGGAATGAGGTATTACTTTGATTGATCTGCATGGTTGCCAACTGCTTGACATCACTCAGCTCTTCTCTGTGCTTTGAATGAATTCATGGCTATCAATCAACATATACACATATATATGGGAAATTCATTTGGGAAGTCTCTTGGCATGAATATGCCAAATCCTTGTGATTTAAGCCAAATGTGTTGGTTAAGAGTGCATTATTGGTTGATATGGACAAGGAATATTTGCACTTCAAGTTAAATATCAAAGCCAAAACATTAGCTCATGCTTTAGGTAACCAAACATAAAATGATATTTCTACAACTTAACTTCCAAAATTGTGATTTTTGCTTTCTAAATTAATAAAATAGCAAGTATAAGAATAATTATAAAATTACAAAGTAGTTTACTGAGAATTCATGATTTAATGTTAGTGAGTCTACATAAAACAATGGCTTAGGAATATCTTAATAACTTGTAACACAAATGCATGAATTTTTGCAAATAGGAGATTTTTCTGAGATTTTTAAAATAATTGTTAAGAAATGACATTAAATCCCTGAATGGATGATGCTATAGACTGAATATTTGTGTCCCAAGTTTACCTCCCAAGATTCCTATGTTGAAATCCTAATACCCAAGGTGATGATATTAAGAGGTGGGACCTTTCTGAAGAGACCAGGTCATGAAGGTTGAATCCTCATGATTGGGATTAGTGCTTTTATTAAAAAAAAAAAAAAAAAAAAACAGCGAAAAACACGGGGATCCCTCATCCTTCCACCACATGAGGACACAGCAAGAAACACCATTTATGATCTAGAAGGGGGTCTCGCACCAAATACCTAATCTGCTTGACACCAGCCTCCAGAACTGTAAGAAATAAATTTCCATTGTTCATATCCTATCTAGTCTATGGTATTTCTGTTATAGCAGCCTGCATGGACTAAGACAAATGATTGGGACGGGGGGGGGGGTTGATAATAAACTTTGAGGATGGAAGTCTGAACGAACTTCGTCCTCACTTGTCCTGGCCTTTTGTGAATCTACATATGACTACATGACTGTATAAAAAATACTGGCACTTGAGTCTACTCTGTTAATCCTAAAGTATCCTCATTGTTTTTATCACCAAATCCTAGCCACTTCCTCAGAGAATTTAGCAGCTGACATAACTTTACCAATTCTTTGTCATAATACAATTAACTTTAACCAGGTCACGGGCAGGGGGAGGTCATTCTGTAGGCCAGAGTTATTTTATAGCTGCACTGGGAGATATCTTTCCATTTCTCAGGAGGCCTGAGAATCTGGCTTTAGCTCTTGGCTAAAATAAATATAATTGGATTAACTAACACAACTTAATGTTTTTTGATGTGCTGTTTATTTTATTTTATTTTTTGTGTGTGTTTGTAATTTTTTTTTAAATATCTTTTTTGGAGTATAATTGCTTTACAACAGTGTGTTAGTTTCTGCTTTATAACAAAGTGAATCAGCTATACATATACATATATCCTCATATCTCCTCCCTCTTGCATCTCCCTCCCACCTTCCCTATCCCACCCCTCTAGGTGGTCACAAAGCACTGAGCTGATCTCCCTGTGCTATGCGGCTGCTTCCCGCTAGCTATCTATTTTACATTTGGTAGTATATATATGTCCATGCCACTCTCTCACTTCATTCCAGCTTACCCTTCCCCCTCCCCAGGAATAAAGACACAGGAGTAGAGAATGGACTTGATGTGCTGTTTAAAAGTCAAGATTCCCCTTGTGACATCCAGGCTCAGTATATTTATGAGTGGTTTTCACCTGACAGACCAGAGAGCTATGGACAACTCAGCTGGAAGTTTTCATCAGAAAATTTCTGAAACTAAGATTCATGACACTCATCTTGGCAGTTCATGTCAAAGCCAAAGTATGTCCTTGAATGAATGAAAAGACTCTAGGGTGATTTGATCCTGAACGTCCCTCAGAATTCTGATGCTTGCCTGCACTCCTTTTCTCTTGCTCTATCATATTCTTTGCTTTTGTTACAAGTCATACATGAGTATGCTCTGTGGCGTCTGTGAGCTTTTCTATTTATTTGAACTTGTGAGATCATTACAGTCATCAAATATGATAGGTTTTGTCATACTTGGTCTCTTCTTCCCCTATGGATATCCTAGTCACATCAGCCAACTCCTGTGTGTGCATCTTGAACCTTGGTATAATTTGAAACAGTGCAGTTTTCAAAATAAACACCCAACCACATCCTCTTATCCCTCCTTCTTTCTTGCTGAAACCTATTCTTCTGTCTGGTTTATTAAACAATGAATTATTTACTCCTTATCTATCAAAACAATTCTGAATTCATTTTATGTTTTATATATCTGATGTTTTGGATTCTGTGATGAATATTTCAAGCAATCTTTTGGCAATATTAAACTGCTTTTTCTGTTTTACTCTGTTAAAATTACCTGGCAAAAATCCCAGGCCTGGTTTAGCCAAAGTAAATATTGTTGGCTTAAAAACAATTAGTGATGGACTAAAGAAGAAAAACTGAATACAATAGAGATATTTATTCTTTTGTTATTTCATGGTCAATCATTTCAGCTGAGTCTCAATACTTCCTAAAATTTTTACTTTGTTTATTTATAGCCACTGATATCTATTTTTTTTAAGGGGTAGCTGTAAAATTCATGAGGGGATTTATTAGATGTCTAAGCCTTTAAGGGAAAGTTTCCTGAGCAATAGCTCATCTTAAGAAAAAGAGAATAAGGATATCAACTTTTTCAATAACATTAGCTTGATCACCAGAGGGAAAGGGCATGTTTAAATAAGCAATGTATCACTAAGATTGTTCCCAACATCAGCCTTGGTGGACTTTTATTAGACATGGTGGTGGAATTAAGGTTAAGGGGTTCCATGAAACAAACAGAAAATTTAAAAGATTGTTTAAAAAACTTAATATTGAAATGTAGGATTGCTTTGAGAACAAGATCATAGAAAAACATACATCAGGGAAAGTGGCATTACCTCTTCTTAAGTACAAGAAGCAGGATGGCCTCTGCACATTGCAGTTTCAAGGAACTAAGTGTAGTTGGTAAATATATGCTGGTTTTCATCAGTGCTAGTTACGAAGCCTCCAGTCCTGCCATACCTAGAGCTAATGTTTGCAAAGACTGTGACAGTGGTCAGCTAGGGCTCCAAGAACAATACCACTTAGTGCCACTAGTTTCAGCAGCATGGCAAAGCAGTGGTTGCCACATCAGACTGGAAGGACAGCAATTTGGGGAGCTGTAGGCAGTAGTGCCCATGGCGCATAGCTCTGGGCTTTGGACAATGAACAACAGAGCTTTTTGCAGAGGGTGATCTGAATACAGTGGAAAGGGATTTAAAAGTAGGTAACAAGTCCAAAGAATAAATGCAGCGAGAAAAGCAAAGTGCTTTCTTTACTGTTTAATGTTACACCTTTTTTAAGCCTAGGCTGTTGCATTACAGAAATATTTATTCATTCTTGTACAATTACACAAACTAATCTAAAAGGGGAGCATTACTGCCCAAATTGTACATTATTCTTCAGTTCTCATTATCTTTCATAATATAGCTATGTGTGATATAATTATTAAAACTTTAAACACATTAAATCATTCAAACATCCAAACACAAACATTAAATAACTTCTTTATATTTAAAATGTTAAAATATGATTTTAAAAAGCCTGGAATTTTGAGTAACAAAATTATTCATTTAAAGAGTTTATAATTTTTTCAAGCATCTCTTGCAAGATTATGAGTGTTTTGACATATTAATATTCAATTTGACACAGATTATAGTCAAAGACTAAATATATGAAATGATATATAACTGAAATCTGATGTATTGTTAGTGGTTCAGATAAATTTAAATGATGGCATGTTTTGATTAGTGATATGACTCAGGTACTATTTGTAATATGATTATCATTAAGGAGGTGTTTTTCATTGCTTGCAATGAGAATATTCAAATATACTTACTTCCTGCCTTTTGCTTTTCTATATGGTGCTGTTTTTTCTTTACAAGCATCAGTTCCTATCTGTGCCCTGTTCACTCTCATGAGGTCAAGTGTTTATCCTACCTGCAAATGGAAGCCAATGCCATTGAACTGTCAATGTATTTAAAACCTATGTTTTATGCAAGAAATTATTACTTACAATCTATAATAGTAAGTAATGTAAAGGTCACTCAGTAACATATAAGGCCAAATAGACTATCAAATCGAAGATCAAAATACATAAACATTTTCCCCAAAATTATTTGTTGGAGCTCCTATCTGTTCATATTAACAGAAGCAACATTCTTCTCTTCTCTCTTCTCCCTCTCCTCTCTCTCTCTTGGGTTCCCACATTTTAATTGTCCAGGAACCCTATATATTTACTCAACACCAAAGGCTCACTGTTATGACCAAATGTCAGAAAAGAGAAATATTAAGTATGTTATCAATGTATTTGCAAACCTCACACTACAGTTCTCTTTTCTTCGTTCATTGCATGAAACAGCTCTCTTGGAAATGAAGACCCAGACGGCTTTACTGAATTTATTTACTACTATAACGAGTCCCTCACTTATTGCAATCCCTAAATTAGTAGCACTGGCTCTTAAAGGGATGATAATTCTACTGCCTCCAACGTTATGCTCAGTCAAGCATGTCTCCTTGTAATGTAAAATTGCAGGTTTTATTTTTTAACAAAGTTTTAATATATATTCTTATGCTCATACACTCTTCCCAAATTATTTTCATTGTCTTGGGTTTGCAGGGTAAAGAGGTACTTCTAGCCTCCTTTAAGTGCTGTACCATGGGCAGATTTACCTCCACAGTGATTTAGACCAGTGCTACTCTAAATGTGCTTTGTTATCAGAATGTAATGCAGTAGCTAAGAAACTGACATTATACATTTAGAAATTTTTATGGCAATGTGTTATTGTGGCAATACCCAAGTACTTATCAGTAGAGTCCTTTCACTCAACAAGGTATAGATCATGTTGAGTATAGAGAAACTCACATGGTGAGTTTCATGAAGTATGCCAGTAAAATGCATGTTCAGGATCTTTTTTATTTAGTTTGCCAACTATATAAATGTATTAAAAGATGAGAAAATATGGACATTTTTATAACTTCTTTACATAATCATTCAACTTAAATCAAGGCATGTTTATTTCTTCTTTACCATTATTAATTAAAATAGGAATTAAATATTTATATTATTTATTTTTATCTTAATTTACAGATGAAAAACTACTTTTCTTGTTCTTTTCTGTCAAGAACGTATATATATTTTCTGAATGCAATGGTAGTAGTAAGCCAGATGATGACTATGACATTGCCAGAAAATGAAAATAAAATAAATTGTACCAGTTTAACTTAGCAGTATGATTCCCATGCATTTCAAGTACAGTTTTATTACCATAGATAGTGGTAAAATGCTAAGACCACAGCATGTTATTTTCAGAGATGTGTTAATCAATGGAACAATTAAATTGCCAAAACGTTAGTAATATTTGCTTAAAAAACTAAGGAAGGTCAAAACTACAGTAATTACTTGAGATGTTGGATCAAAAAGCTGATAGAAGCATTTTTTCAATATTTTGCATACAAATATGTGTGGTTTGGGTCTCTTATGAAAGAGAATTCCAAGTTGCATTAAAAATGTGTGTGTGTGTGTGTGTGTGTGTGTGTTTCAGCTTTGTTTCTAGCAAACACAATTAGTTCTGAACTGTATCAAATTATAAGGCATGGCATCATCAGTAGATGTGGTATGGAGTTTAATTTTTTTTGTTAAATGGCTTAGCTGCAACAACAGGAAAACCTTCAAGATTAATCACCCATCACAGGAGTTTATATCAGAATTTAAAGTAATACATTGCTTTTTATTTCAAGAAAGTCTTACTATGAATAAAACAATATGTTAACTGAACTGTGAAGAATGAGCTTAGTAATGTAAAAATTGTGAAATATGTAAAGGTTAATATGTTAAAGTTGAAATCATTCTCTTTGTTGTGTACTAGTATGGATGCTGATTACAAGCAATTATACGTGTATGCTGAGATTTAATGGTTACTGAGAGAAAAAAAATTAAAGAAGATTTGAACTGTAGACAAACTTGGTTTTTCTGTAAGATGTGAAGCAGTATTGTCCCAACTTCTTAAGTAAGTAAATGGCCAGCACAATTCACTTATTTGTCTGAAATCTTCGGAGGAAAATTTTTAAATAATTGTTATTTTCCTATATATTTTTTGTTATTCTGGTTACAGGTAGTAAAATGCAAATTTTATGCCTGGCTATTCTAATAAACAATATTGTGTGTATTTTATGTCATTTTTCTAATAATTCATTTATTCAGCATTCAATTATGAAAAATTTCAAACATACAGCAAAGGCAAAATAATTTTATAATAAATACTCATATCTACCATGTAGAATCACCATTAAAATTATACTACATATCCATCTTTCTAACTCTTTATCCATCAACTGGTACTTATCTTTTTTTCAGTTGTGAGAAACCTTTATATATACTGGATTCCAACATTTTGTCAGATAATGTATGTTTCATGAATATTTTCTCCTTGGCTTATATATTCTATTTCTTAATAGTTTCATACATTTAAACAAATCAAGAGTTTGCTTACATTTATTGAATGGGGACAGAACAAAATAATATGGACACAAATATAGTATTAGCAAATAGAAAAAAATAGTTGGTAGCCTAAGGATGGGTTCTTTATTTCTCTGGAGAGTTTCCATGGTCAGAAAAGCAATGAGAAGACTGAAGTACAGGTAAATAGGTCCACATTTGCTCAATTATTTAAAGTATCCCAACTTTTTAAGAAGAAAAGCTTAGAGTATGCTCATGAAGTTCAAAAGACAAATATGAATGCATTTAATCTTAATACAGCTGATGGAATTCCTGTCCTAGGTTTGTTCTCCATATAAACCTCACTAAACACCCAAACAGACATTGGTTTTGGAGTCGAAGTGGAAGTACTAGTTTAAAGAAATGTAATCTAAGTATACAAAATAGGATCACTCCAGAGGAAAATTGCATGCAAACCACTGGAGATGATGTTTCTGCTATTCTGAAAAATAAGTACAAAATTTTATGAACACATGAAATTTATTCATAATTGCATCAGTTGTCTTTGGGCTCATTTGTTGTTAGTGGAGATCTGGGAATCTTAACTTACTTTCCCAGGGCATGTATTACAGCTAGAGCGCCTACACTGGAATAAACTCAAAAGGTGTGCCAGTGGGGTAAGGAGCAAATACATCAACCTCACTATCCTTTGAAGGGTTTATTCCAAAAAGTTATCTCTGAAGACATAAGCACAGATATTTTAAGTAAGAATCCATATACTGGTAGAGGAGATTTTATACTGTCTCCCTTCATCTTCAAGGTGAAATGAAACCAATGTATGAATTGGAGACTATGAGTGCAATGCAATAAAATTGAGGGAATACAAAAAAGTTCATGTCTGATAGAGTCTATTATCTCGGTGAAAAAGAGTAGAATAGGAATAATGGAGAACATTTGAAATAATACTCATAAAATGAAGAACTGTTTGCAGCGAGATTAGAAAGTATGGGTTTGAACAGACATTGTGGAGCAAGGAGTGTGTCAAATCCAACATCACCTCTGAGGCTTGTGAAAGAAAAAAAAGAAGCCTCTTCCAAGCCCCTTGGTGAAAGGTGCCTTGAAGGAAGTGGCAGATATCCATGTCTATTAAAGTAAGGAGTCTGTGGTATGTGCCGGTTAAATAGACATTGGAGTCAAATAGAAATGACTGAAATTTTTGGTCTTAACAATTAATTATTGAATGGTCTCAACCTTTCTAAATACTGGTTTTAGAATCTGCACATTGAGGATAATAGTAGTTGCATTTTGAAGATTTTTGTTTGTTAAATTTTCAACTTGTAAAATATTAGTACAGGGACCTACAAAGAACAAATACACAATTTGAAAAATGAAAATTAAGATTATTAGAGGAGTAAATGAAATATGCCCCAGTGTGGACCCAGTAAAAAGTATGAATTTATAAGGGAGGAGTTGAAGGTTGGGTTAAGGCAGAGGAAGCTAGAGCATGATGAAGCCAGAAGTTTAACAGTGGAGAGAAGAGAAGGAAAAAGAGGGTTATATCACCATGGTTACCAAGATAAGAGAGCTATGTGCCATTCTGTGTGTTTCTTGTCATTATATTTTCCCAAATGAATTAATTTCTGAAGTCTTTTAACTTTTGAATCTGGGAGAATCTTTTGATTGTGAATCTGGGAGAATCCTAATCTAGAAGCCAGGTTAGTCATTGAATGTACAGTTTTCTAGGACACTTATAATACATTGAAATAGACAAATTCTGATGGATGGTGGAAGTTAATTTAACTAGAAGGGGTTTTCTTAGTATGAGAAGGCATCCCTTTCCAGAGGAGCAAGGGAACTCCATAATTTTCTGGCAAGTCTGTGAAAGTATGGGCAGAGATATATCCATAATGGACAAAGTCAATGTAAAATCATCTATTTGTTTGCACACTTCCATTTTCTCTATCAATTTGTCTTACTTCTCCTAAAATAATTTGTCCATTGCTTCCACATTCGAATTCATATATCAAGCCAGCAAAGTAAATGATTTTCATGGTATGGATTATTTTATGCTCTTAGTACAGATGGAAGATCTAAACAGTTGCTTTTCCTTGGCTGGATCATTGAAAGCTGTCTAACCATTACATGTTCATACAACAACATCCTTGGAAAGAAGCTTTTTTTTTTTTTTTTTACCATGTCCAGGTAAAGTTACCACTCTTTCTCTCTGATAGGCAATTTCATCAATGTTCACCTTAGTGTTGTTGGCATTATTAGACTCTTAGACACCAGTGATGCTCATATACAAGTTATTCGGAATAAAGAGCTTCTGTATTTTTGTTTTTATCAAAATTTTGCCAGAATTTAATAGTGCAAAAAGTGGGGTCCTTAGGGATGATGGCCTAGGAAACAATAGTTGTCTTGGTTACGTTGAATGGATGTGCCACATTCTCAACAACATGGTACTCCATTGTGGGAGGAATGTGTCATTTTTAACTCATTGATATATTATTCTAACTGTAGTTTACAGAGAGGCACTACAGATCATTGGTTATTTCTGTTACATATAAAAACAACATAAAAACATACATTGATATATGTGAAGTGTTCCATTGAACTATCACTGTAATGGGAAAACTTATAAAAAATACAGGCTAAGTGAAGATATACATAATATTCTATTAGACATAAAAGAGTAATGGAACTGGTATCCACATACGTGTATATAATAAACTATATACTATAGCTTTAAAATATATATTTAGCTATACCTGTCTTTGCAACTCTATCATCCATCACCTAATGCTTACCTTTGAATCTATGTGTTATGTATTTTTCAGCCATTGACTATAAAAACAAACCATGTGGCATGTTTGCCTCTGCACATCTTGCTTCTCTCCATCTATCCAACAACTTTGCATGTTCTCCTCCTTGATAATTAAGTTCCAACCACACTGACTTTCTTTCATAGCGTATGAAGCATAGGAGGTCATCAACAACCACTTGATGACTAATGAACATCACTGTGCTACACCATAACACTTTATTATTGTATATTTTGAATACTAACAAAAACCAAATATAAATTACCAAATGTTCCCTAGGTAAAACAATTTAAACTATTTTTCATTAACTTTTAATTTAGAGACTAAACAAACACAGAAACAAATAGGTGAGGGCTAAAGAAGAACGCAGTTTGTTCCATCATTAAACAAGAAATATTAAAAGAAAAACTGCACATGTTGGTATTCTAATTGAATGCTTTTCTCAGATGTAAGTTGATATGATTTTTACTACTCTAGCACACAAAGATGATAATAAATCTGCACTATGAAGGTTAGCTAATCAAAATCAGAAATTACATTTAGAAGTATGAGGTGATCTAAAGAATATTTACACTTCATTTTGGTGTCACCAGTTTTATAATAGTTCAAAGAATGACATTTTAGTGTCAATATTTTTATTAGTTTAAAGTATGTCATGATACACATCATGCTTTCTTATTTTTTTAAGTTGCAATAAAATCCAGTTTCTAAAACTACAAGGTAGTGAGATATGGGCCCTTTTGTCCAACTATTTGAATTTGCCTCTTCATGTCACCACTTAGTAATTAAGTGACTTTGGGAAAGTTACTCTCTCTAAACCTCACTTTCTTTATTTTTATTTCTTTAAATATTGGGATGCCTGTAGATACCTCATGGGTCTTTTTGAAGATCAGTGAGATAATCCACTTAAAGCACATAAAATGGTGCCTAATGTACAAACATCATTCTAAAAATGTTAGCCATTGTTGTTGTCATTAATATGATGCTGCTTTAATAGAATTAAATTATATCATGGTTTTAATATTTCAGTACTAAGTTATTATGGCAAAGCTTTTGCCTACCTACCTGCTCTCATGTTTCCTAAGGTAGAGACTTCTGAACCGTGAGTTTATGAATTAATAGAAATTAACTAGACAAAATTTAACCATGAGTAGTACTTGAGTCTAGAGGGTGTGTGGCATGTTAAAACATGGATAAAAGGTCACTGGGTCTGCAATATAAAGAGTGGTCAAAGAATAGTTATGCAGCATGGCACCAGGAAGACCTACCAAAGACTTTGGGGCCATGGTAGAAAAGTTGCTACTTAGCACATGAGGTATGGGAGGCCAACAAAGTAATTTGAATCTGGGGTGAATCATAATCAGCTCAAACATTCTTATTCTGTACAAACATGTGATTTGACTCTCTGATTCTGTATATCACCATATAGACATATGAATCAATGAATTATTGTAAATCATATTCTAATAAAAAAGAAAATTAATAAAAGAACCTCATTAAACAAACTAAAATAAAGCTAAAAGATGTTAATTCTCATTTCAGAAAAAGAAAATAACATTTAACATTTAAGATATGGAAATAACATGATGGTAGGAGAGACCTTCAAGATGGCGGAAGAGTAAGACACGGAGATCACCTTCCTCCCCATAAATACATCAGAAATACATCTGCATGTGGAAGAGCTCCTACAGAACACCTACTGAACACTGGCAGAAGACCTCAGACCTCCCAAAAGGCAAGAAACTCCCCACGTACTTGGGTAGGGCAAAAGAAAACAGAAAAAACAGAGACAAAAGAATAGGGATGGAACCTGCACCTCTGGGAGCGAGCTGTGAAGGAGGAAAGGTTTCCACACACTAGGAAGGCCCTTCACTGGTGGAGATGGGGTGGGGCGGGGAGGAAACTTCGAAGCCACGGAGGAGAGCGCAGCCACAGGGGTGCAGAAGGCAAAGCGGAGAGATTCCCGCACAGAGGAGCGGTGCCGAGCAGCACTCACCAGACCGAGAGGCTTGTCTGCTCACCCACCGGGGCGGGCGGGGGCTGGGAGCTGAGGCTTGGGTCTTGGAGGTCGGATCCCTGAGAGAGGATTGGGGTTGGCTGCGTGAACACAGCCCGAAGGGGGCTAGTGTGCCACAGCTAGCCGGGAGGGAGTCCGGGAAAGAGACTGGAGCTGTCAAAGAGGCAAGAGACCATTGTTTCGGGATGCGCGAGGAAAGGGGACTCAGAGCACTGCCTAAACGAGCTCCAGAGACGGGCACAGTGCGGACCCCAGAGACGGGAGTGAAACGCTAAGGCTGCTACTGCAGCCACCAAGAAGCCTGTGTGCAAGCACAGGTCACTATCCACACCTCCCCTCCCAGGAGCCTGTGCAGCCCACCACTGCCAGGGTCCCGTGATCCAGGGACAACTTCCCCAGGAGAACACACGGCGTGCCTCAGCGCCTCAGGCTGTCGCAACATCACACTGGCCTCTGCCGCTGCAGGCTCGCCCCGCATTCTGTACCCCTCCCTCACCCCCCCCGGCCTGAGTGAGCCAGAGCCCCCTAATCAGCTGCTACTTTAACCCTGTCCTGTCTGAGCGAAGAACAGACGCTCTCAGGTGACCTACATGCAGAGGTGGGGCCAGATCCAAAGCTGAACCCTGGGAGATGTGTGAACAAAGAAGAGAAAGGGAAATTTCCCCCAGCAGCCTCAGGAGCAGCGGATTAAATCTCCACAATCAACTTGATGTACCCTGCATCTCTGGAATACCTGAATACACAATGAATCATCCCAAAACGGAGGTGGTGGACTTTATGTGATTTTGTCTGTATAGCTTTGTTTTTACCATTTCCTAGTGTTCTGTCTGTCTGTTTATTTATTTGTTTTTAGCATACTTTTTAGTGCTTATCTCTGGTGGATTTGTTTTTTGGTTTGGTTTCTCTCTTCTTTCTTTCTTTCCTTTTTTTTATTACTATTTAATTTTTTCCATTTTTAATAACATTTTTTTATTTTTTATTTTTTAATAACTGTATTTATTTATTTTTCTATCTTTCTTTCTTTTTTTATTCCTTTTCTTCAGAGCCATGTGGCTTCCAGGGTCTTGGTGTTCCGGCCAGGTTTCAGGCCTGTGCCTCTGAGGTGGGAGAGCCAAGTTCTGGATACTGGTCCACAAAGGACCTCTCAGCTCCACGTAATATCAAATGGCAAAAGCTGTTCCACAGATCTCCATCTCAATGCCAACACCCAGATCCACTTAACAACCAGCAAGCTACAGTGCTGGACACCCTATGCCAAGCTACAGTGCTGGACACAACTAGCAAGACAGGAACACAACCCTACCCATTAGAAGAGAGGCTGCCTAAAATCATAATAAGGTCACAGACAACCTAAAACACACCACCAGACGTGGTCCTGCCAACCAGAAAAACAAGATCCAGCCTCATCCACTGGAACACAGGCACCAGTCCCCTCCACCAGGAAGCCTACAAAACCTACTGAAACAACCTTAGCCACTAGGGGCAGACACCAAAAACAACCTGAACAACGAACCAGCAGCCTGCAAAAAGGAGACCCCAAACACAGTAAGTGAAGCAAAAGGAGGAAACAGAGAAACATACAGCAGATGAAGGAACAAGGTACAAACCCACCAGACCAAAAAAGTGAAGAGGAAATAGGCAGTCTACCTAAAAAAGAATTAAGAGTAATGATAGTAATGATGATCCAAAATCTTGGAAATTGAATGGAGAAAATATAAGAAACATTTAAAAAAGATGTAGAAGAACTAAAGAGCAAACAAACAATGATGAACAACACAATAAATGAAATTAAAAATTCTCTAGAATGAAACAATAGCAGAATAACTGAGGCAGAAGAATGGATAAGTGACCTGGAAAATAAAATAGTGGAAATAAATACTGCAGAGCAGAATAAAGAAAAAATAAGGAAAGAATTGAGGACAGTCTCAGAGACCCTGGGACAACATTAAACACACCAACATTCAAATAAGGGTCCTGGAAGAAGAAGAGAAAAAGAAAGGGACTGAGAAAATATTTGAAGAGGTTATAGTTGGAAACTTCCCTAATATGGGAAAGGAAATAGTCAGTTAAGTCAAGGAAGTGCAGAGAGTCTCATCCAGGAAAAATCCAAGGAGGAACACACCAAGACACAGATGAATCAATCAAAAATTAAATAAAAAGAAAAAATATTAAAAGCAGCAAGGGAAAAACAACAAATAACATACAAGGGAATCTCCATAAGATTAACAGCTGATCTTTCAGCAGAAACTCTGCAAGTCAGAAGGGAGTGGCAGGACATATTTAAAGTGAGGAAAGGGAAAAATCTACAACCAAGATTACTCTATCCAGCAAGGACCTCATTCAGATTTGACGGAGAAATTAAAAACTTTACAGACAAGCAAAAGCTAAGAGAATTCAGCACCACCAAACCAGCTTTACAACAAATGCTAAAGGAACTTCTCTAGGCAGGAAACACAAGAGAAGGAAAAGACCTACAATAACAAACCCCAAACAATTAAGGAAATGGTAATAGGAACATACATATCGATAATTACCTTAAATGTAAATGGATTAAATGCTCCAACCGAAAGACATAGACTGGCTGAATGGATACAAACAAAAGTTTGGAAATAAAGAAAATAAAAGAAATAAAAAGAAACAAAAAGAACAAAAATAAAAGAAATAAAAAGAATCCAAATCAGAAAAGAAGAATTAAAGCTGTCACTCTTGGGGTTTCCCTTGTGGCGCTGTGGTTGAGAATCCACCTGCCAATGCAGGGGACATGGGTTCGAGCTCTGTCTGGGAAGATCCCACATGCCGCGGAGCAGCTGGGCCCGTGAGCCACAATTACTGGGCCTGCGCATCTGGATCCTGTGCTCTGCAACAAGAGAGGCCGCGATAGTGAGAGGCCTGCACATCACGATGAAGAGTGGCCCCCACTTGCCACAACTAAAGAAAGCCCTCGCACAGAAACAACGACCCAACACAGCCATAAATAAATAAATAAAAATTAAAAAAAAAAAGCTGTCACTCTTTGCAGATGACATGATACTATACATAGAGAATCCTAAAGATGCTACCAGAAATCTACAAGAGCTAATCAATGAATCTGGTAAAGTAGCAGGATACAAAATTAATGCACAGAAACCTCTTGCATTCCTATACACTAATGATGAAAAATCTGAAAGAGAAATTAAGGAAACACTCCTATTTACCATTGCAACAAAAAGAATAAAATACCTAAGAATAAACCCACCTAAGGAGACAAAAGTTCTGTATGCAGAAAACTATAAGACACTGATCAAAAAAATTAAAGATGATACAAACAGATGGAGAGATATACCATGTTCTTGGATTGGAAGAATCAACATTGTGAAAATGACTCTACTACCCAAAGCAATCTACAGATTCAATGCAATCCCTATCAAACAACCAATGGCATTTTTCACAGAAGCAGAACAAAAAATTTCACAATTTGTATGGAAACACAAAAGACCCTGAATAGTCAAAGTAATCTTGAGAAGAAAGAACAGAGCCCCAGGAATCAGGCTCCCATACTTCAGACTCTACTACAAAGCTACAGTAATCAAGACAGTATGGTACTGAAACAAAAACAAATATAGATCACTGGAACAGGATAGAAAGCCCAGAGATAAAACCACACACATAGGTCACCTTATCTTTGATAAAGGAGTCAAGAATATACAATGGAGAAAAACAGCCTCTTCAATAAATGGTGCTGGGAAAACTGGACAGCTACACATGAAAGAATGAACTTAGAACACTCACTAACACTATACACAAAAATAATCTCAAAACGGATTAAAGACCTAAGTGTAAGGCCAGACACTATAAAACTCTTAGAGGAAAACATAGGCAGAACACTCTATGACATAAATGGCAGCAAGATTCTTTTTCACCCACATCCTAGAGAAATGGAAATAAGAACAAAAATAAACAAATGGGACCTATTGAAACTTAAAAACTTTTGCACAGCAAAGGAAACCATAAACAAGGCAAAAAGACAAACCCTCAGAATGGGAGAAAATATTTTCAAATGAAGGCACTGACAAAAGATTAATCCCCCAAATTTACAAGCAGCTCAAGCAGCTCAATATCAAAAAAACAAACAACCCAGTCCAAAATTGGGCAGAAGACCTAAGTAGACATTTCTCCAAAGAAGATATACAGATTGCCAACAGACACATGAAAGGTTGCTCAACATCACTAATCAGTAGAGTAATGCAAATCAAAACTACAATGAGGTATCATCTCACACCAGTCAGAATGGCCACCATTAAAAAATCTACCAACAATAAATGCTGGAGAGGGTGTGGAGAAAAGGGAACCCTCTTGCACTGTTGGTGGGAATGTAAATTGATACAACCACTATGGAGAACAGTATGGAGATTCCTTAAAAAACTAAACATAGGACTACCATACGACCCATCGATCCCACTACTGGGCATATACCTGGAGAAAACCATAATTTAAAAAGAGTCATGTACCACAATGTTCATTGCAGCACTATTTACAATAGCCAGGACATGGAAGCAACCTAAGTTTCCACTGACAGATGAATGGATAAAGAAGATGTGGCACATATATACAATGGAATATTACTCAGCCATAGAAAGAAATGAAATTGAGTAACTTGTAGTGAGGTGGATGGACTTAGAGACAGTCATACAGAGTGAAGTAAGTCAGAAAGAGAAAAAAAAAATACCATATGCTAACACATATATATGGAATCTAAAAAAAAAAAATGTTTCTGAAGAACCTAGGGGCAGGACAGGAATAAAGACACAGACGTACAGAATGGACTTGAGGACATGGAGAGGGGGAAGGGTAAACTGGGATGAAGTGAGAGAGTGACATGGACTTATATACACTACCAAATGTAAAATAGATAGCTAGTGGGAAGCAGCCATATAGCATAGGGAGATCAGCTCAGTGCTTTGTGACCACCTTGAGTGGTGGGATGGGGAAGGTGGGAGGGAGATGCAAGAGGGAGGAGATATGGGGATATATGTATATGTATAGCTGATTCACTTTGTTATAAAGCAGAAACTAAGACACCATTGTAAAGCAATTATACTCCAATAAAGATGTTAAAAAAAAGAAAAACATGATGGTAGGAATTAGTAGGACAATAAAATAGAAATAGAAAAAATATCAAATCCTGTGGATAAAGATTTCTCATAATTAATATAGTTTTTCATTATTATCACAGCAAAAGTTTAATCAAGGAAGAAATTAGAGCTCTTAACATGAAATGAGAAATAAGATAGCAAGGACAATAAAACTGCTGAAGTATTAAATGAATATTTCCCAATATATTTATAAAGAATAGCATTAATGGGTCAGGAACTGAAAATTCCTAATTAGTACATCTCTCACTAACTCTTAAAGGGTCAGCATTCAAATGGGCTTTCCAATTTAACACCAGCAAATTTGATGATACTAAAAATTAAAATTCCTATGGTTCATCTTGATCCTCTTGTGCTTTATATTTTATTTTAAAAATGTTAAAATACAATGACAGATTTAGCAAAAGCTGTTTTAAAGCTTGCAACTGCTTGATGTTAACACTAGCAAAGGAATTTTAATAATTGCTTTATGATTTTAATAAATAGAGAAGGCTAAATTGTTTTTGTATGTTTTTTTCCAGGTCATTTAATAACTTTTTTCAATAATATGCAGTGCATCTGCATTGTAGAAAATGTGGTAATTATGGGAAAAAATATATAAAGGAACTAAGTATAATTATAATCATACCTAATCTCACTATGTAAAGATATCCATTAATAAAATAAAAAGTAGACACATGTAATAGAAAAGAAAAGAAGCCTTCAAGGAAAGTGGTTTCTTCTGATTAGGGTCACAACAGTAACAACAAAAATAAGATGGTACTGGCACAAAAACAGAAATATAGATCAATGGAACAGGATAGAAAGCCCAGAGATAAGCCCACGCACATATGGTCACCTTATCTTAGATAAAGGAGGCAAGAATATACAGTGGGGAAAAGACAGCCTCTTCAATAAGTGGTGCTGGGAAAATTGGACAGCTACATGTAAAAGAATGAAATTAGAACACTCCCTAACACCATACACAAAAATAAACTCAAAATGGATTAAAGACTTAAGTGTAAGGCCAGACACTATCAAACTCTTAGAGGAAAACATAGGCAGAACACTCTATGACATAAATCACAGCAAGATCCTTTTTGACCCAGCTCCTAGAGAAATGGAAATAAAAACACAAATAAACAAATGGGACCTAATGAAACTGAAAAGCTTTTGCACAGCAAAGGAAACCATAAACAAGACCAAAAGACAACCCTCAGAATGGGAGAAAATATTTGCAAATGAAGCAACTGACAAAGGATTAATCTCCAAGATTTACAAGCAGCTCATGCAGCTCAATAACAAAAAAACAAACAACCCAATCCAAAAATGGGCAGAAGACCTAAATAGACATTTCTCCAAAGAAGATATACAGATTGCCAACAGACACATGAAAGAATGCTCAACATCATTAATCATTAGAGAAATGCAAATCAAAACTACAATGAGGTATCATCTCACACCGGTCAGAATGGCCATCATCAAAAAATCTAGAAACAATAAATGCTGGAGAGGGTGTGGAGAAAAGGGAACACTCTTGCACTGTTGGTGGGAATGTAAATTGATACAGCCACTATGGAGAACAGTATGGAGGTTCCTTAAAAAACTAAAAATAGAACTACCATACGACCCAGCAATCCCACTACTGCGCATATACCCTGAGAAAACCATAATTCAGAAAGAGTCATGTACCAAAATATTCATTGCAGCTCTGTTTACAATAGCCAGGACATGGAAGCAACCTAGGTGTCCATCATCGGATGAATGGATAAAGAAGATGTGGCACATATATACAATGGAATATTACTCAGCCATAAAAAGAAATGAAATGGAGGTATTTGTAATGAGGTGGATGGACCTAGAGACTGTCATACAGAGTGAAGTAAGTCAGAAAGAGAAAAAGAAATACAGTATGCTAACACATATATATGGAATCTAAGGAAAGAAAAAAAAAAAAAAAAAAAGGTCATGAAGAACCTAGTGGCAAGACGGGAATAAAGACACAGACCTACTAGAGAATGGACTTGAGGATATGGGGAGAGGGAGGGGTGAGATGTGACAGGGTGAGAGAGTGTTATGGACATATATACACTACCAAACGTAAAATAGATAGCCAGTGGGAAGCAACCGCATAGCACAGGGAAATCAGCTCGGTGCTTTGTGACCACCTAGAGGGGTGGGATAGGGAGGGTGGGAGGGAGGGAGATGCAAGAGGGAAGAGATATGGGAACATATGTATATGTATAACTGATTCACTTTGTTATAAAGCAGAAACTAATACACCATTGTAAAGCAATTATACTTCAATAAAGATGTTTAAAAAAAAAAACAGACAACAATTAGTGAAGAGTTCAAGTTACAGAGCCATTTTGTTTTTAGAATTTGAAGTGAGATTTCAGTTACACAAAGTATTACGAGATTTAAGTCACAAAAAACCTTGTTTATGGAATGGGTGTCTATCTTCATATATGTATGGAACATGGCAGCAGAATCTAGTGTGGCAACAGAACTACAGTGAATCAATAACAAAGCACTGATAGGACAAGAAAGACCCAAGAATCCTTGTGGGGTAGCAAACAAACCCATCCTCAAAGGTGGCCCTATCAGCCTAGTAGTAATGAGATGTTAACATGGAATTCTACACAGGTGTAAAGGATATAGTGGTGTGAAAAGTTAATATGTATGAGACTCTCCTCCGTGGACACACAGAGATATCAGAAAACATTGACATATTGGGATTGACATATATACACTAATATGTATAAAATAGATAACTAATGAGAACCTGCTGTATAGCACAGGGAACTCCACTTCACTGTACAGTAGAAACTAACACAACATTGCAAAACAACTATAACCCCAATTAAAACAAAGAGTTAGTTGATTAACATCAAATATTACATAGTCAACATCACTTGGGAACATATACGTACATATACTTCCCAACTGTGAACAGATAGATAGATATAGATATGTATATCTATATATATCTATATCTATCTATCTATCTATCTATCTATCTATCTATCTATCTATCTATCTCTATATATAGCTTACATGTAGTAGTGCAACTTCTTTTTAGAATAAAATAAGAAAATATTGGGAAAAAAATAGATGTATTGTAGTTTGGAAGGTAAGGATTAGTAAACTAGTTACTTTCTAGTATTAACGCTACATAAGATTATTGGTATCATCATCTGGGGAGTTCTAAAATGTCTTTCCTTGTCATGTAGAAAGTTTGGAAATTAGCCACTAAACCTCTATATCATAAACGTGGCTTCCCTGAAAACAGAGATTGAGAGAGAAAATATACACAGTAGTACTTTACAAGAAAATTTAATCATTTGGAATTAGCAAAGAGGAGAAAGGGAGTGAGGTTTTACCAAAAATTACAAACTCTGTGATCTTTAATTTTCCTAGCCAAACTGTAAGTAGATACCGTTACAAAAAGAAAAAGATATACAGAAGCCTGAAAGACCTATTCTAAAAAGAAAGCCTTATACGGTAGATATAGACAAACATGAGTTCTGTGTTGCTTGCTAATTTAGGTAGGTTTCAGTTCATTTGACCCTTGCAGGGAGTACAAGGAGAAGATATTGTCTTCACAGGAGGTGTGTTAGAGAGTACCGCTAAACATAGCTAAAAGCTTGTTTTACTGTAAACGTAAAAATAAAAACAATCGATGGCATCTAAAGCACATAACCTCAAGCAAAATTCACAAGCTGAAGCACATAAAGAACGTGATGTTCTGTTTATATACAAAGTCTTTTCCCACCTAGAGCAAAGACACAAAACTAAGGATTAAAAAGGTCAGGGCTTAGAAATATTGTATATTTGGATTATTGTCATTTTGTAGTAACTGTATTTTAATGTGAAAATTTATCACATATGAGAATGACAGTGTCAGTTTAAAGAAATAAATATGTGAATAATGTTTTTAGATGTGTACAGAAAAGACAGGGAAAGAGAATTTCAAAAATGACTAAGGTCGAATACATCATCAGCTTGTTACAAAGTTTGCTTAAAAATCAAGTTTAAATTGGGTTAGAGTTTTCTTTGTTTTTTTTTTAAGTAATATATTACACAAGCTAAAGTTAACTATTTAGTACTTGGGCTTTCTTAAAAATATTGGTGCAGGAAAGAACTATCTTATGGGCCAACTAAAACCCATGGCATTGACTTCTTTCTTTCCCTTTTCCCATCATTTCTTCCTCACTTCCTTAATTCAACTCCAAATCCTCTGGATGGGGAAAGCAAGGTAGGGGTCCATGTCAGTTATATTTTGTGTGAGGGCTCATCTGAATATGATTATAAGACTATATATGTTAAATCCAAATTTAAAGACATTCTTGCAAATATCTATATAAAAGAGATTAAAAACATATGGTGCCTAATTTAGGTAAATGCAGATCAAGTAGCAGGTGGGTTGATGTGTATAAGCAAAAAGAAAAATAGACTCAATTAAAGATACAAGGGAAGGGTAATTTGATTTCATAGAAAAATTTAAGAAAAATATCAATCTTTCAACAAATGAAGCTAAACAGAACTGGGATCCCTTGAGCTCAAAATGTATTTATAGAATTAAAATCCAGAATGCTTTGGCTTAAATGTACTGTGGGGAGCTAGTTTTCTAATAGGTTTTAATATTTTTAATAAAGAAAATATTTTCCAATTTTCATAAAAAATCAAGTTGATGTGCTTTTAGAACACAACCCATTCTGAAGTTGGAGCTATCAGTTCATATTTTCTATCTGTTATAAAATAAACTTGATTTATAAAATTCTCAAGTTCACTATTTAAAAAGAAGATGGAGAAGAATGTCTCTATGGCCCGCGTCTGGATATACTACTTTAGGTGTTAGCTTGCAGGCTGAAAGCCACTCTTAACTGTCTGTTGAAGTGTCATAACTAAAGAATGCTCTTGGAGCTAAAATTCCTTCCCTAGGAGAGGATGGATGTAGCTGTTTGTTAGAGTCAGATGTCTCTTAGAGTTATGCTGCCATGCCCAGTGGCTAGGCTGTCACAGGGACACTATAAAGGCAATAGCTTCTGAGATCATGTGGATGATCAAACCAATGAGGTCTTCATGACTCTGGCTGAATGTCTACATCTTTCAAAATATCTCTGGTGACAAATTCTATACGTATGCAGGATTTATTTTTTAAATAATTACGAACTGATCAAATGTGCCACAAGTTATCCTAAGTTTGGGGGTTTTGTCTCATAGGCAGTAACCAAAGACCACTTGGGTTAGGTAAGTATGGACCTGGACCAGTATGAAACAGATTTTGTCAGGCAGTGATCTCACTTTGCTACAGGCTTAAATCTGTGTGGTAGAAATACTATAGGATGGTATGCCGAAGGATATCTCTTCCCAACTCCACACCCGAAGATGTCATGTTGGTAACTTAAAATCAGCTATGAGGAGAGCATGTATACCATAATAACTGACTATGAATCAAACCTTAAATTATTACTTGGCTGAGTGGATGAAGAGAATATTAATCATGCAATTAAATTGAAAAGTATAACCATTACATTGTGAGTAACACAAAAATTGAAGAAATACACTTCTAATATTCACGGACTATTATCCACTTCAGCAAAGGAAAGTCATTCATGTCACTAAAGAATGAAGAATGTTCTGACATATGTTTTTATTATTTGACTTTTGCCATACTCTTTAACATAAACACAAAAATCAACAAATGAGAACATTGAATGATTAGAGATACAAGAGTTCACACATGAAAAAAACCAATGAATTTGGTGAGGTTCAATTAGCTATATGGAACATACAATAAAGAGTATTATTTATTTTACTATTATTTGTAAAGTATATGCTATACATAGTTTATAATGTTGTACTTTGTAACAAATTCTGTTCTTACATATATCCATCCTTTTTGTGGGTAGAGCTGATTGTTAAACCTTCACCAGTACACCACTGTCTCGCAGTTCTACTATACATAGCTATCTGAGCTGAAGAAAGAATACCTAGTTATTAATACTGAGGCTCTACAGTGCAGGGTGGGCAATATTAGAAAAGTAGTACCTGCCACTGCTACCATTTGTTTACCACAGAAAAAGATCCTGATGTCATTTCCTATTCTGTGGATTGAAAATAATACCTACTGTACATGTTCATTGAGATTGGGTGTAAAATACTAAAAACATCTAGCACAGGGACAGTTATAAGTGCTTTGTAATTATTCAATCCTTTTTCATACATCTCACTAAGAGAATGATAATGATAATAGTAATAATATTAATAATAAAGAACACTTTTAATAATAAACAGCCTCTATTACTATGTCAAACACTTTATATATATTAACTAATTTAGTGCTCACCACAATCTTATATGTAGGTACTATTCTTGTCCATATTTCACTGATGATTAATTTATATTTGATATTTAAATATAGAGGTGTAATTTCTGATGTAAACTACTTAATACCAAGCTTGCAACAAAGACATTACTCACTTTCACTTAAGGTTAATAATGATGTATTTTCCAACCTCACTACTGCAAACCAAGGAGCCCATTGCATAGCATGAGGTTGACAGTGAACAGAAGTTCCATCACATAGGCTGAATTAATAGGCCAGCAAACTGGCTCAAGGTTAAGAACTCAGTAGGCACTTTTTCACACAGGGAAAAATAATTTAATATCAAAACTAAACTTTCTTTCAGGTTCACTAAAGAAAAATTTCCAGGGGGTACTATAACGCTTTTTATTTCATTCATTTCATTCATGCCTACTATATAAACAGCAAATATAAACTACCTCAAAAGAACACACTGATGAAACATTTTTAAGAAATTTTATTTTCATCACAGCTTATTAACTTTATTAAAATGATATCAAATATATTTCTAATAAGCCTGTTGCTTAACCTAAAATTAAGTCTTTATCAGGATTCTGCCTTTATGTTAATGCAAATTTTATAAAATCAAAATGTTTTCTGCAAAATGTCTCTAAGAAAATCAAGACCACAAAAATTCCCTCAATCATATGCCTGTATATAAGTCTGTCCCATCAAGCTATCATATGTAATGTATTTTTGGAAAATTACCAATAATCACAATTCCAAGACAGCCTCAAACTTAGAAATTGTGTGTCAACATTTCAATTATTAGAATAAATACTGGCTTTTCAGCAAAATAAAGGAACACATCAATGAAAAGGAAGAGATTGTCAAAGTAGTTAAAAATTAAATGATTCAGCTATAAATTATCTGCAAGAAAACCACTTTAAGTATAGGGGTCTACATATGTTACAACTAAAAGAAGGAAAAAATAAATTATATACCTACATACTAGCAATGAACAATCAGAAATTGAAAAATTACATTTATAGCAGCATCAACATTATAACAGACATAATGATAAATTTGACATATGTGCACTGAAGAGAACAAAACACTGGCACACTAAATGGCACACTGAAAGCAACAGAATATTTCAGAAAAAAATTAAGTACATAAATAAATGGAGGAATATTCATGGATAAGATTGCTCAATATTGTTAAAATGACTTTTTCACAGTGCAATATATATCTTTAACACAACTCCAATCAGAGTCCTAGCAAACATATTTTGGTAGAAAATTTTAAACTAATTCTAGAATTTACATGGATAGGCGTGTGTGTGTGTGTGTGTGTGTGTGTGTGTGTGTGTCTGTATACAGTATCCCAGCACATCAATTAAAACAGAGAAAAACAAAGTTGAAGGGCTTACATTACCTACATCTGTGTTATTTGACTTTTTTCCCCTGAAATATATTGTATATTTTTCAAATCTCTCTGAGCATTGGATTGGCTCCTCTCCCTTCTCTCTCTCTTTATTAATAATGTCCTCCAGATACTAATTTCTTTGTTTATTCTATTTATACTGAATTAAAAAAAATAATTATAGGACATAGTAATGGAAACAAGCTTTTGGTGTCTTTGACATGTTACATTGGGGAAAAGGCAAAATATAGGAAGAGAAAGCAAATCAGTGGTTTCCACGGGATAAGAGTTGGTGGAGGCTCTGAATACACAAGAGAGCATGAGGAATTCTTTGGGGTGCTGGAAATGCTCTGTAAACTGTCTGTGCTTGTGGTTATAAAAATCTACATGTGTTAAAACTCATGCAATTATATGCCAAAAAGGGGGGGATTTCACTATTTGTAAATTTAAGAAAATAATAAAATGAGTCTACTTAATTTTATTTATTTTTAAAAATCTTTATTGGAGTATAATTGCTTTAAATGGTGCATTAGTTTCTGCTTTATAACAAAGTGACTCAGTTATACATACACATATGTTCCCGTATCTCTTCCCTCTTGCGTCGCCCTCCCTCCCACCCTCCCTATCCCACACCTCTAGGTGGTCACAAAGCACCGAGCTGATCTCCCTGCGCTATGCGGCTGCTTCGCACTAGCTATCTATTTTATGTTTGGTAGTGTATACATGTCCATGTCACTCTCTCACTTTGTAACAGCTTACCCTTCTCCTTCCCCATATCCTCAAGTCCATTCTCTAGTAGGTCTGTGTCTTTATTCCCGTCTTGCCAATAGGTTCTTCATGATTTGTTTTTTTTTTTTTGTAGATTCCATATATATGTGTTAGCGTATGGTATTTGTTTTTCACTTTCTGACTTACTTCACTCTGTATGACAGACTCTAGGTCCATCCACCTCACTACAAATAACTCAATTCCATTTCTTTTTATGGCTGAGTAATATTCCATTGTATATATATGCCACATCTTTATCCATTCATCTGTTGATGAACACTTAGGTTGCTTTCATGCCCTGGCTATTGTAAATAGAGCTGCAATGAACATTTTGGTACATGACTCTTTTTGAATTATGGTTTTCTCAGGGTATATGCCCAGTAGTGGGATTGCTGGGTGGTATGGTAGTTCTATTTTTAGTTTTTTAAGGAACCTCCATACTGTTCTCCATAGTGGCTGTATCAGTTTACGTTCCCACCAACAGTGCAGGAGGGTTCCCTTTTCTCTACAACCTCTCCAGCATTTATTGTTTGTAGATTTTTTGATGATGGCCAATCTGACTGCTGTGAGAAGATATCTCATTGTAGTTTCGATTTGCATTTCTCTAATGATTAACGATGTTGAGCATTCTTTCATGTGTTTGTTGGCAATCTATATATCTTCTTTGGAGAAATGTCTATTTAGGTCTTCTGCCCATTTTTGGATTGGGTTGTTTGTTTTTTTGTTATTGAGCTGCATGAGCTGCTTGTAAATTTTGGAGATTAATCCTTTGTCAGTTGCTTCATTTGCAGATATTTTCTCCCATTCTGAGGGTTGTCTTTTTGCCTTGTTTATGATTTCCTTTGCTGTGCAAAAGTTTTTAAGTTTCATTAGGTCCCATTTGTTTATTTGTGTTTTTATTTCCATTTCTCTAGGAGCTGGGTCAAAAAGGATCTTGCTGTGATTTATGTCATAGAGTGTTCTGCCTATGTTTTCCTCTAAGAGTTTGATAGTTGCTGGCCTTACATTTAGGTCTTTAATCCATTTTGAGTTTATTTTTGTGTATGGTGTCAGGGAGTGTTCTAATTTCATACTTTTACATGTAGCTGTCCAGTTTTCCCAGCACCACTGGGAAGAGGCTGTCTTTTCTCCACTGTATATTCTTGCCTCCTTTATCAAAGATAAGGTGACCATATGTGTGTGGGTTTATCTCTGGGCTTTCTATCCTGTTCCATTGATCTATATTTCTGTTTTTGTGCCAGAACAATACTGTCTTGATTACTGTAGCTTTGTAGTATAGTCTGAAGTCAGGGAGCCTGATTCCTCCAGCTCAGTTTTTCTTTCTCAAGATTGCTTTGGCTAGTCAGAGTCTTTTGTGTTTCCATATAAATTGTGAAATTTTTTGTTCTAGTTCTGTGAAAAATGCCAGTGGTAGTTTGATAGGGATTGCATTGAATCTGTAGATTGCTTTGGGTAGTAGAGTCATTTTCACAATGTTTATTCTTCCAATCCAAGAACATGGTATATCTCTCCATCTATTTTTATCATCTTTAATTTCTTTCATCAGTGTCTTATAATTTTCTGCATACAGGTCTTTTGTCTCCTTAGGTCAATTTATTCCTAGATAATTTATTCTTTTTGTTGCAATGGTAAATGGGAGTGTTTTATTAATTTCATTTTCAGATTGTTCATCATTAGTGTATAGGAATGCAAGAGATTTCTGTGCATTAATTTTGTACCCTGCTACTTTACCAAATTTATTGATTAGCTCTAAACATTTTCTGGTAGCATCTTTAGGATTCTCTAGGTATAGTATCATGTCATCTACAAACAGTGACAGCTTCACTACTTCTTTTCCGATTTGGATTCCTTTTATTTCTTTTTCTTCTCTGATTGCTGTGGCTAACATTTCCAAAACTATGTTGAATAATAATGGTGAGAGTGGGCAACCTTGTCTTGTTCCTTTTCTTGGTGGAAATGGTTTCAGTATTTCACCATTGAGGACGATGTTGGCTGTGGGTTTGTCATACATGGCCTTTATTATGTTGAGGAAAGTTCCCTCTATGCCTACTTTCTGGAGGGTTTTAATCATAAATAGTTGTTGAATTTTGTCAAAAGCTTTCTCTGCATCTGTTGAGATGATCATATGGTTTTTCTCCTTCAATTTGTTAATATGGTGTATCACATTGATTGATTTGCATATATTGAAGAATCCTTGCATTCCTGGAATAAACCCCACTTGATCATGGTGTATGATCCTTTTAATGTGCTGTTGGATTCTGTTTGCTAGTATTTTGTTGAGGATTTTTGCATCTATGTTCATCAGTGATATTGGCTTGTAGTTTTCTTTCTTTGTGACATCTTTGTCTGGTTTTGGTATCAGGGTGATGGTGGCCTCATAGAATGAGTTTGAGAGTGTTCGTCCTTCTGCTATATTTTGGAAGAGTTTGAGAAGGATAGGTGTTAGCGCTTCTCTAAATGTTTGATAGAATTCAACTGTGAAGCCCTCTGGTCCTGAGCTTTTCTTTGTTGGAAGATTTTTAATCACAGTTTCAATTTCAGTGCTTGTGATTGGTCTGTTCATATTTTCTATTTCTTCCTGGTTCAGTCTCGGAAGGTTGTACATTTCTAAGAATTTGTCCATTTCTTCCAGGCTGTCCATTTTATTGGCATATAGTTGCTGGTAGTAATCTCTCATGATCCTTTGCGTTTCTGCAGTGTCAGTTATTACTTCTTTTTCATTTCTAATTGTATTGATTTGAGTCTTCTCCCTTTTTTTCTTGATTAGTCTGGCTAATGGTTTATCAATTTTGTTTATCTTCTCAAAGAACAGGCTTTTAGTTTTATTGATCTTTGCTATCATTTCCTTCCTTTCTTTTTCATTTATTTCTGATCTGATCTTTATGATTTCTTTCCTTCTGCTAACTTTTGGTTTTTTTTGTTCTTCTTTCTCTAATTGCTTTATGTGTAGGGTTAGGTTGCTTATTTGAGCTGTTTCTTGTTTCTTAAGGTAGGGTTGTATTGCTATAAACTTCCCTCTTAGAACTGCTTTTGCTGCATCACATAGGTTTTGGGTCATCATGTTTCCATTGTCATTTGTTTCTAGGTATTTTTTCATTTCCTCTTTGATTTCTTCAGTGATCTCTTGGTTATCAAGTAGTGTATTGTTTAGCCTCCATGTGTTTGTATTTCTTACAGATTTTTTTTCCTGTAATTGATATCTAGCCTCATAGCATTGTGGTCGGAAAAGACACTTTATACGATTTCAATTTTCTTCAATTTACCAAGGCTTGATTTTTGACCCAATATATGATCTATCCTGGAGAATGTTCCATGAGCACTTGAGAAAAATGTGTATTCTGTTGTTTTTGGATGGAATGTCCTATAAATACCAATTAATTCCATCTTGTTTAATGTATCATTTAAAGCTTGTGTTTCCTTATTTATTTTCATTTTGGATGATCTGTCCATTGGTAAAAGTAGGGTGTTAAAGTCCCCTACTATGATTGTGTTTCTGTCGATTTTCCCTTTTATGGCTGTTAGTATTCGCCTTATGTATTAAGGTGCTACTATGTTGGGTACATAAATATTTACAATTGTTATATCTTCTTCTTGGATTGATCCCTTTATCATTATGTAGTGTCCTTCTTTGTCTCTTGTAATAGTCTTTGTTTTAAAGTCTATTTTGTCTGATATGAGAATTGCTACTCCAGCTTTCTTTTGATTTTCATTTTCATGGAATATCTTTTTCCATTCCCTCACTTTCAGTCTGTATGTGTCCCTAGGTCTGAAGTGGGTCTCTTGTAGACAGCATATATACGGGTCTTGTATTTGTATCCATTCAGCCAGTCTATGTCTTTTGGTTGGAGCATTTAATCCACTTACATTTAAGGTAATTAATGATATGTATGTTCCTATTCCCATTTTCTTAATTGTTTTGGTTTTATTATTGTAGGTCTTTTCCTTCTCTTGTGTTTCCTGCCTAGAGAAGTTACTTTAGCATTTGTTGTAAAGCTGGTTTGGTGGTGTTGAACTCTCTTAGCTTTTGCTTGTCTGTAAAGCTTTTAATTTCTCCATCAAATCTGAATGAGATCCTTGCTGGGTAGAGTAATCTTGGTTGTAGGTTTTTCTCCTTCATCACTTTAAATATGTCCTGCCACTCCCTTATGGCTTGCAGAGTTTCTGCTGAAAGATCAGCTGTTAACCTTATGGGGATTCCCTTTTGTGTTACTTGTTGTTTTTTCCTTACTGCTTTTCATATTTTTTCTTTGTGTTTAATTTTTGATATTTTGATTAATATGTGTCTTGGCGTGTTTCTCCTTGGATTTATCCTGTATGGGACTCTCTGTGCGTCCTGGACTTGATTAACTATTTCCTTTCCCATATTAGGGAAGTTTTCAACTATAATCTCTTCAAATATTTTCTCAGTCCCTTTCTTTTTCTCTTCTTCTTCTGGGACCCCTATAATTCGAATGTTCGTGCATTTAATGTTGTCCCAGAGGTCTCTGAGACTGTCCTCAGTTCTTTTCATTCTTTTTTCTTTATTTTGCTCTGCAGTAGTTATTTCCACTATTTTATCTTCCAGGTCACTTATCCATTCTTCTGCCTCAGTTATTCTGCTATTGATCCCGTCTAGAGTATTTTTAATTTCATTTATTGTGTTTTTCATCATTGCTTGGTTCCTCTTTAGTTCTTCTACGTCCTTGTTAAATGTTTCTTGCATTTTGTCTATTCTATTTCCAAGATTTTGGATCATCTTCACTATCATTATTCTGAATTCTTTTTCAGGTAGACTGCCTATTTCCTCTTCATTTGTTAGGTCTGGTGTGTTTTGACCCTGCTCCTTCATCTGCTGTGTGTTTTTCTGTCTTCTCATTTTGCTTATCTTACTGTGTTTGGGGTCTCCTTTTCGCAGGCTGCAGGTTCGTACTTCCCGTTGTCTTTGGTGTCTGCCCCCAGTGGCTAAGGTTGGTTCAGTGGGTTGTGTAGCCTTCCTGGTGGAGGGGACTAGTGCCTGTGTTCTGGTGGATGAGGCTGGATCTTGTCTTTCTGGTGGGCACGTCCACGTCTGGTGGTGTGTTTTGGGGTGTCTGTGGCCTTATTATGATTTTAGGCAGCCTCTCTGCTAATGGATGGGGTTGTGTTCCTGTCTTGCTAGTTGTTTGGCATAGGGTGTCCAGCACTGTAGCTTGCTGGTCATTGAGTGAAGCTGGGTCTTGATGTTGAGATGGAGATCTCTGAGAGATTTTCACCGTTTGGTATTACGTGGAGCTGGGAGGTCTCTTGTGGACCAGTGTCCTGAAGTTGGCTCTCCCACCTCAGAGGCACAGCCCTGATGCCTGGCTGGAGCACCAAGAGCCTTTCATCCACACAGCTCAGAATAAAAGGGAGAAAAAATAGAAAGAAAGAAAGAAAGAGGATAAAATAAAATAAAATAAAGCTATTATAATAAAAAATAAGAAAAAAATTATTAAGAAAAAATTTATTAAGAAAATAAATTTTTTAAGATAAATTTGTTAATGTTTTATAATAAAAATAAGAAAAAATTATTAAGAAAAAATTTATTAAGAGAAAAATTTTTTAAATTTTTTAAAATAAAAATATGAAAAAACTAATTACGAAAAATTTTTTTTTAATTTTTAAAAATAGAAAATAAGGAAAAAATTATTAAGAAAATATTTATGAAGAAAATAAATTTTTTAGGTACAAAAAAAAAAAAAAAAAAATAAGGACGGACCAAACCCTAGGACAAATGGTGAAAGCAAAGCTATACAGACCAAACCTCACCCAGAAGCATACACATATACACTCACAAAAAAAAGGAAAAGGGGAAAAATTAATATATCCTGCTCCCAAAGCCCACCTCCTGAATTTGGGATGATTCGTTGTCTATTCAGGTATTCAACAGATGCAGGTACATCAAGTTGTTTGTGGACCTTTAATCCGTTGCTTCTGAGGCTGCTGGGAGAAATTTCCCTTTCTCCTCTTTGTTCGTACAGCTCCCGGGGTTCAGCTTTGGATTTGGACCCGCCTCTGCATGTAGGTCGCCTGAGGGCGTCTGTTCCCCGCCCAGACAGAACGGGGTTAAAGGAGCAGCTGATTCGGGGGCTCTGGCTCACTCAGGCCAGGGGGAGGGAGGGGTACGGATGCGGGGCGAGCCTGCGGCGGCAGAGGCCGGCATGACGTTGCACCAGCCCGAGGCGCGCCGTGCGTTCTCCCGGGGAAGTTGTCCCCGGATCACGGGACCCTGGCAGTGGTGGGCTGCGCAGGCTCCTGGGAGGGGCGGTGTGGAGAGTGACCTGTGCTCGCACACAGGCTTGTTGGTGGCGGCAGCAGCAGCCTTAGCGTCTCATGCCCGTCTCTGGGGTCCGCGCTGATAGCCGCGGCTCGCGCCCGTCTCTGGAACTCGTTTAAGCAGCGTTCTGAATCCCCTCTCCTCGCGCACCAGGAAACAAAGAGGCAAGAAAAAGTCTCTTGCCTCTTCGGCAGCTGCAGACTTTTTCCCGGACTCCCTCCTGGCTAGCTGTGGTGCGCTAGCCCCTTCAGGCTGTGTTCACGCCGCCAACCCCAGTCCTCTCCCTGGGATCTGACCTCCGAAGCCAGAGCCTCAGCTCCCAGCCCCCGCCCGCCCCCGCGGGTGAGCAGACAAGCCTCTCGGGCTGGTGAGTGTTGCTCGGCGCCGACCCTCTGTGCGGGAATCTCTCCGCTTTGCCCTCCGCACCCCTGTGGCTGCGCTCTCCTCCGTGGCTCCGAAGCTTCCCCCCTCTGCCACCCGCAGTCTCCGCCCGTGAAGGGCCTTCCTGCTGTGTGGAAACCTTTCCTCCTTCACCGCTCCCTCCCACTGGTGCAGGTCCCATCCCTATTCTTTTGTCTCTGTTATTTCTTTTTTCTTTTGCCCTACCCAAGTACGTGGGGAGTTTCTTGCCTTTTGGGAGGTCTGACGTCTTCTGCCAGCGTTCAGTGGGTGTTCTGTAGGAGCAGTTCCACGTGTAGATGTATTTCTAATGTATCTGTGGGAAGGAAGGTGATCTCCGCGTCTTACTCTTCCACCATCTTGCCCAGCATCCCCTGTTCAAATATTTAACATTAAACTAAAACATACACTTAATTAGAATACATAGAGGACTTAAAATGCAACTCTTAAATTTTTAAAAGTGTACTTCAAAGCAGCTGTGTATTTCTGCATATAATTAGCATTAAGCCCACCTCCAAAAAAGCTCCTTGACAAATTTTACTTTAAGTATTATCTAGATAATAGCATCTTATTGGAAACTACTGGCAAGCTCATATCCAAATGACCCTCAGTATAGGGGAGAGTTTGGAAATATGATGTCAATTTATTAGTTTTCAACATTTACTCAAAGTGATATACTGAAGAAAGAAGTAAAAAAGAAATAAGACAATCCATCACTTCATTACAGAGAGGACCTTTGATTTTAATGCCTCTTTATACTGTTATATTCTGTCAGAATTCAACAAGAGAATGTTACTGAAAATAAAATTCAAGAAGTGTTAAGCCACAAGTATGCCCATAGTGAAAACAGTTCCTGAATTCTGAAGGAATGAAGTGCAATGCTTTTTTTTAAAATTTGTATTGGAGTATAGTTGCTTTACAATGTTGTGTTAGTTTATACTGTACAACAAAGTGAATCAGCTATACGAATACATATATCTTCCCTTTTCTGGATTTCCTTTCCATATAGGTCACCGCAGAGCACTGAGTAGAGTTCCCTGTGCTCTATAGCAGGTTCTCATTAGTTATCTATTTTACACACAGTATCAATAGTGTATATACGTCAATCCCCATCTTCCAATTCAGCCCACCCCCCATTCCCCCTTGGTATGCATACATTTGATCTCTACGTCTGGGTCTCTGTTTCTGTTTTGCAAATAAGATAATCTGTACCATTTTTTTACATTTCACATATATGTGTTAATATACGATATTTGTTTTTCCATTTCTGACTTACTTCACTCTGTATGACAGTCTCTAGGTCCATCCATGTCTCTACCAATGACCCAATTTCATTCCTTTTTATGGCTAATGTTCCATTGCATATATGTACTACATCTTCTTTATCCATTCCTCCGTTGATGAACATTTATGTTGCTTCCATGTCCTGACTATTGTAAATGGTGCTGCAATGAACTTTGGGGTGCATGTGTTTTTTTGATTTATGTTTTTATCTGGGTATATGCCCAGCAGTGAAATTGCTGGGTCAAATGGCAGTTCTATTTTTAGTTTTTTAAGGAACCTCCATACTGTTCTTCATAGTGATTATATCAATTTACATTCCCAACAAGAGTGCAAGAAGGTTCCCTTTTCTCCACACCTTCTCCAGCATTTATTGTTTGTAGATTTTTGATGATGGCCATTCTGACTGGTGTGAGGTGATACCTCATTGTAGTTTTGATTTGCATTTCTCTAATAATTAGTGATGTTGAGCATCTTTTCATGTGCCTCTTGGCTATCTGTATGTCTTCTTTGGAGAAATGTCTACTTAGGTCTTCTGCCCATTTTTGGATTGGGTTGTTTGTTTTTTATGATATTGAGCTGCATGAGCTGCTTGTAAATTCTGGAGATTAATCTTTTGTTGCTTCGTTTGCAAAGATTTTCTCCCATTCTGAGGGTTGTCTTTTGGTCTTGTTTATGGTTTCCTGTGCTGTGAAAAAGCTTTTAAGTTTAATTAGGTCCCATTTGTTTATTTTTGTTTTTATTTTCATTACACTAGGAGGTGGGTCAAAAAAGATCTTGCTGAGATTTATGTCAAAGAATGTTCTGCCTATGTTTCCTCTAAGAGTTTTATAGTGTCTGGCCTTACATTTAGGTCTTTAATCTATTTTGAGTTTATTTTTGTGTATGGTCTTAGGGAGTGTTCTAATTTCATTTTTTTACATGTAGCTGTCCAGTTTTCCCAGCACCACTTATTGAAGAGGCTGTCTTTTCTCCATTGCATATTCTTGCCTCCTTCGTCATAGATTAGGTGACCATAGGTTCCTGGGTTTATCTTTGGGCTTTCTATCATGTTCCATTGATCTGTACTTCTGTTTTTGTGACAGTACCATACTGTCTTGATTACTGTAGCTGTGTAGTATTATCTGAAGCCAGGAAGCCTGATTCCTCTGCTCCATTTTTCTTTCTCAAAATTGCTTTGGCTATTCATGGTCTTTTGTGTTTCCATACAAATTGTGAAATCTTTTGTTCTAGTTCTGTGAAAACACCATTGGTAATTTGATAGGTATTGCATTGAATCTGTAGATTGCTTTGGATAGTATAGTCATTTTCACAATGTTGATTCTTCCAATCCAAGAACATGGTATATCTCTCCATCTGTCTGTGTCGTCTTTGGTTTCTTTCATCAGGGTCTTATAATTTTCTGCATATGTATATTTTTTACCAAATTACTTTTATTTAAACTTTTATGTTTCCTAATATCTTGTTATACAGTCATTGAACTATATTCATCTTGTGATTTGAAAAACATTAGCGACGCTTTTTGTTAAATTCACAAGCAGAGCAGCTTTCTTTCCTAATTTTTAAAGGCACTGAAACAATAATTGCATTTCAGCTTTCCCAGTGTCTTCGGAGGGCAAAAAAGGAGTAGATTTAAAATGGTAAGAAGCAGAATTTTCATCATTACTGTTCTGGAATATACTTCTATGACATTTATTAAAATGAATTTCAAATGTTTACATGACTGTTTTTCATCTTTGGACAATGATTCTGTCTTTTTCTCCGCAGTGAAGACCCCAAGAAGTAGCAGCCCACACCAGCATCCTGACAGTTTTCTACCATATTTCCTAAGGTCTTAGTTAACTTAACTGTTACAATCACTATTATCATTACTATTACTGTTAATTAGTATTTTTTCTTTAGCATAAACAGAATTCTCAACAGTCTGTCAGAAGCGTCCTAATCTTAGATCTTATGCTGACTCAACTATTTCCATGTTATAGGGTCTATCATGTGTAATAGCCTATGTCACCCACTACCATGTACAGACAATTTCATTGTTTGGATTGCAAATGGTGAACAATTACGGTCAGGTGTACATCATTTGCAAACCAAAATGAAATTTAATACACATTGTGGTTCATGAGAGCAGCCTATTGAAAGTTTCAGACACTGAAAATAAAAAAATACTACTAATAAATAATTTTCATAAAATTCAAAGTTAAAAAATACTCAGTGAATTATTTCCAGATATGGTTAGATACAGAACCCTGGAAATATAATCAGGGTTTTTCTTCTACATTTTTTTTCTACGTCTATTTTTCTGCTTCTCTTTGCTTGGTGATTTCACATTCATCCACAGCAAAAAGTTGGGACCATGAGATGAGAGAAAGCTACTGTATACCAACCACATGAGTAGATAATTCACAGTGAAGATTTTGATTGTTTCAATTTTATCACTACGCCCAAACATGGATTACTGGTCCTGCAGATGGATGATCAACGTCGTCAAAAACACATGCAAAAGAGAACTTGTTTGAAGAAAGTTCAACCATAAAATATGAATTTAATACAAAAAAACAAGTATGGCATTTTGAGTTGTAATATTAACTATACATGTGTTTATCAATACTAGTTATTTGGATATTTCTTAAAGCATGAAGCTAATGACATGAATGATTTTATTTTGGGAATGATGAGATGTGATCCCACCAATGCAACTCAAGAGCAGTCATCAACAGGTCGTCTGTCCTGACCCCAAGCTAGAGAGAATTAGAATTAAAATCTTAATGTTCTGTACGAAAAGTAGCTAGAATTTAAATATAAATAAGGATACTTTTTAAAATCACAGAGAAAATTCACTAGCAATTAAAGTTTGCTTTTTTTTTTCTATTTGATACCCTTTGATAAAGTTGATAATCTTTTAATTTTAAACAATAGAGAAATTCCACTGTGAAAGAAAGAGTAACTATTTTAGTAATTTATAGTTACTTTATCTTAAGGGAAATTAATGGGTTATTTTACTAAAATTAAAATAATAATAGCTAGCAATTATTATTGCCCAAATTCCAATGATAGAAATGCTGTGTAATTTTACTTTATATTTTCTAAAAGGATATTTTGAAGACTAAAACCAATCTGAAAGCCAACATAACACCAATGTAACTTATTCACTGTCCTTCTTTTAGAAAAGAGATTTATTTCTCTGTGTGTTAACATTTTTTAAAAATGCCTTGGATTATTTTTCAATTCATTTCAGCATTTCAGTTTCCTGTGAGTGCTTTCCATTTGTCACTACTTACTAAGAAAATAGTAAAAATGGCTTAAACATAATTGTCCTTTTTATGACAACAGTAGAGTATTTCAAAGAATGAAAGCTAATCCAGTTAAATTGCTATTTTTCATCCACATTGGAATTTTTAGATATAAATGAGTCCATATAAATGGAAGAAGAGTTAGGGTCATTTAAACAGTTAGCTGCAGTTGAAATAATTTCATGACAGACCGACATGTCATGCAGCAAGGCATGGAATTGATACTATGATCAGTAAATTTGTCAAGATGTTCTTCCTCACTCTGATTCTATTGAAATGTGAAAGGAAAATATTCAATTATTATAAATTATTTTTAATGTCCAGGTAGTGACTCTTTGAGGTATATGTCTTTAAAAAATAAATCATGTGTCCAAATGGGGGGGTGGGGTGGAACCTTAATGTGTGACCATGATAAATAAATTATACTTATTTTTTCTGTAGAAGACCTTCATTAGTTGGACTAATAGGCTTATGCTTGTGGAAGAATAAAGTTGGCAGGATAAGAGACAACGAACGTAGCATAGTAATGTTCTTGTTTGTGCAATACTCCCAGTTGGTTTTAATGGGAAGCATTTAGCCAAAGTATAGGTTTAAGGTCTGAATGGCATCGGTCTTCACAAGGGGTTTAAGAAAGATAATTACCCCTGCCATTTGGTTTGTGTGTTTATCGAGTGACGTAATACATATGTCTCCTAGTAGAGTGTAAGGCCATGAACATGAACAATTATTCCAAACATGAATTACAAATATTTGCACGTAACTAAAGCTTCTTACAGACTGATATGAGTTATATGGAGTGGAGCAAAAATGTAACAGTAGGTGATGCAAATTTAAGAGTCATTTTTACATGCTCGGAGTACAGAACAGACATCTGGCAAATTGACAGCATCATTTTAAAGAAAAAACCTACAAATAATTATTTTCACTTTGAAAGGTCCAAATAATTATTCTGCTTTAAAAATTGTTATAATGTTTCTTCTCAATATGTGTAAATTCTCTGGAAAATTTGCTTCCACTAGTAATGATAACTTTTTCAAATGTGACTTCAAATTGCCAGTCTCACAAGACAACAATTTTATTAATTAGTGTTAACAGAATAGTTGTTTTACTTTTAAAGCTAGAAGTGTGAATATATTCCAGTCGATTGCAAACTTTCTCAGGCCAAATTACACTTTATATCGCTGGAATTTGTAAACAAAGATTAAGTATTTAGATAAAAATTAAATTATTTGACTAAGTTATAAACAGAATTTATATCAAGCTAAGTTTGAATAGTGTTTATTATCATTTTGATGTTTACTAGCAGAAGAAAGTTGTTTTTGTAACCACATTTTTTTCTGTTTACTTCTTTTTATTATGAGTTTCAGGTGTACAGCATTATAATTCAACATTTGTATACATTATAGAGTGATTACCACCAAAAGTCTAGTTACCATCCATCACCATACAGTTGACCCCCTTCACCCACCCCTGAAATCCCTTCTCCTCTGGTAAACGCTAGTCTACACTCTGTGTCTATGAGTTTGTTTTTATTTTATTTTATGTTTATTTCAAAATACAATTTTGAAATCATATAAATATTTGCTTTGAGGGACCATAATGTTGAACTAAGGTACAGTTTAAAAATAATGAATCTTGTTTTGTTTACTCATTGTTTATGGCTGTAACTGATGTTTTTAAGAAATAAGTTTCCACATAATAGTTGAGACTAAAATTAATTTAGGACACAAAAACAGTCACAAATATTTTATCATTGGACACATTACTTGAGCATCCCTGAGCAATTTTACGTATATCTTCTGTATATCAAAAGCAATGCTAGAGATCTGTGTATACCTAATGACTGCTTATTTACTTATCTATTTATTTCCTTGGTAATTGAGTGATATTTATGCACCAAAATATTCAAAACTTAGGCATAAATATTTCCTAAATGCCTGTTTATCCAAGGACATTTTAGCACTGTATACTTCTACAGTCACCATCACTCTGCTCTGCCTCAGTGACTCATCCTTTTCCCCTCAATATTTCTCCAAATTTCTCCTGTACTGTGTTACCTTGTTTTGAGCATGTTCTCAGATTTATCTCACAGATTCACTAACAGCATTCTAATATGGAAGGGATCTGTGAGCTTAAAGGTCTGAATAAAATAAATTGTTACTTTATATTTTTAATATTTTTAATTAAAAAATATTGGGTACATAAGGGTAAAGGATTAAGAGGTATTAGCTATTATGATAAAATAAGCTGCAAGGATATATTGTACAAGACGGAATATAGCCAATATTTTATAGTAACTATAAATGGAGTATAACCTTTAAAATTGTGAATCACTATGTTGTACACCTGTAACATATAATATTGTACATCAACTCTACTTCAATAAAAAGGCATTGGGTTTATTCTTATAAATGTTATTCAACAGTGTTTGGTTAAAATAAAGAGCTGAAGGAAAGTTATATTATTAAGAGTTTTGAAAGATTTAGCCTTATGAAAAGGAGTTAAGAAAGAGAGTAAAAGGAAAAGGCACACATAACGTTTTGTGCAAAACCAGAAATATCTAGAAACTTCAAAAGCCTGATATAAAAAAAAAACCCAGCAAAATATTAAGGGCATAATTGCTTAGAATGGTATATATTGTGATGGAGGAGGAGAAAGCATTAAGGTTGGTTAGTAGTCCTAGAACATATAAAGCCAGTGAATTCAGAGGAAATGTGTAGAGGTCATTAAGATCCTATGAAAAAATAAAAATAATATGGAGGAAGAGAGAAATGCAGTGTTTGTATGTGTGTATGTGTTTCATTATGCACATGAAAAACTAAAAAGAGCATATTATATATATGAAATACATATATTTCAAATATATAGGTTATATATATTGTATATATATATATATTTCATTACAAATAGAAACATTATCTGTATGTGAGTGTATGCATATGTATATACCATATATTTTATTAGTAAAAGAATTGGACTTAACGTAGGGCTGGGTTTAAATCACATTATATGCCTGATAGTTTCTGGACATAGCAAATCCTGGTATTTTCCCCTTCTAACTTTGCCTGGGATCCATGTAGATAACACTGTAGTTGGATGTTTATATTATCTAGTTTCCTCTATGCACCAGTATACTAATTTGCTAGGGCTGCCCTAACAAAGTACCACAGATTGGGTGGCTTCGATGACAGAAATTTATTTTCTCACAGTTATGGAGACTAGAAAGCCAACGTCAAGGTATCCAGAGGGTTGGTTTCTGCTGAGGTCTCTCTCCTTGGATTGCAGATAACCGTCTCCTCCCTGTGTCTTCACAAATTCTTCCCTCAGTAGATGTCAGTGTCTTAATTTCCTCTTCTAATAAGGACACCAATCGTATTGGATTAGGGCCCACCCTAATGACTGTATTTTACCTTAATTACCTCTTTAAAGGCCCTTTCTCCAAACATAGTCACATTCTGAGGTACTGGGGGTTAGGACGTCAGCATGGGAATACGAGAGGCTGGCAGAATAATTGACATTACAGTCTGTAAAGAATATTGTACTGGGAATATCTAGAAATTGTTATCCAGGTGACCCATTTTAATTGTTTGTGAATTAAAGCAATCTAAAGCTGCCTGATCTTTACATTTTTCTCTGTGCCCCTTACTATGCTTGGGCTGTTCTCACCTAGAAGTGGCATTAGGATTAAAACAGTGAATCAACACATGTTAATAGACCTTTATCTTTTGTAAGATAAAATAATTTACAATTTATGGATTTTAAAAATTTAATTAATATATGAATATTACATTTATACTTATTTATATTTATATTTATCAACATTCATAATTTCTACTTTAAAAATCTGTTGTGTGCTTTCCCTTTAAATATCTTCTTTACAAGATTTAGAGAGTTAAATTAAATAATACAGTGTTTTAAACAAGCTTTTAGATAAGACTTATACCTATGAGTATAAATTAAATAATTTGTTTAGAGAGTATTTTGACAGATATGGGAACGTTTCCCTTATTTTCAAAAATTAGAAAAAATAACAGAAAGAGATTGAGATGGGAATTTACAACTACTACCCTCATTTTAAAGTTTATAAACCTATTTAAAATTAAAACAAATAATTTAGCTGAAAAACACTTATCTAACTTGTTATTTTTATAATAAGCATTATCATTTAAATCTCACTATGAATAGAATAATTATGTGTATTGAATGGTATTCTCATTTAATTAAATTTAGATTACTTTAAATTACTTATAAGTGATATTTTAATATTTACCATTTAATGTCTGACATTTTGAATCAATGTGCTACAATAAATTAAGGAAACAAAGCATAATTTCTCCCCCGTTAATGTACTCAAGATCATAATTTGAAATCTGCTCTATATCTGTGATGCTGTGCGGTCATAGGAATTTTTTGTAAACATCTTCTTTAAATGAGCTTCTGCTGTTACTCAGCACTTATATATTTAAAATGTTCTGTTTAAGGGAAAAATATAACTCGTATGTGTGTGTGTGTGTGTGTGTGTGTCTTGCTCACAAGGATATAATAAATTCTAATAAAAATAAACTAAATTTGTGCTCACTGCCACTGTTGCCTAACAAAGGTGTCTCACAGTCGAGAGAAAGAAAGAAAGGAAGAAAGAAGAAATAAAGAAAGAAAGAAGGAAGAAAGAAAGAAAGAAAGAAGGAAAGAAGGAAAGAAAGAAAGAAAAAGAAAGAAGGAAAGAGGGAGGGAGGAAGGCAGGAAGAAATTAAATAAGTTAGTTTTCTGGGAAAATTGAAGGTGAAGTCATTTCTACTTACTAGTAAGAAAGAAATTATATTGTATAAAAAGTGACTTTTTAGAAACCTTGGTTTATAAATCATGCCTAACTTATAATAAGATTTCAATCCAACTTTTTAGTTTGAGGTGCAATAATTTCCCAAGAAACATGGGAATTCCTTCCAGGAGTATATTATTAAATAGTCAATGTTATAATTCTCCACCGAATTATTGCATAGCTCTATTGTCCCCTAAATTAAAAATATTTTAAGGTGTCTAACTCATGACAATACAAAAAATTTGATTACTCCCGATTTTTAAAAAATGTTAACTGATGTTTAAAAACCATGCACATTTATTTTAAGTGACTTATGAATATTACTTCAGCAAAAATATTAAAGTTATATGAAATTGTATTGATAGCAGTTATCCTCTCTGTAGCTTAACCATTTAGTTATTTATTCATGAGTCAGCCTTCTTTCTGAACACATATGTGGGTACTGTGAATGTTTGACTGAGGGTTGGACAAAATTATATTAGTTAATTAGAATTAGATCCCTTTTAGAGATCTAGTCTTTATACTTAACAAATAAAAATAATAAAAACAGATGAGATACATCATCTTTGTTAAAATTAAATATTTCAACTCATAGTATTAACACTAAAGAGTATCTAGCAGTTATATTTTGAATTAAGTTCAAAGAAAACACATAAACACAGGGTTTAGTGTTTTGGAAAGAAAGAGCAAAATCATAAGGGATTTTACCATTGGTCCAAAAAGTAATAGCTGGTAGATGGTAGGATAAGTGAGGAACAGAGTACCTGAGCCATTTCCGCTCCAGCATGTCTTCAGCGGCCATGAGTTTGCAATCAAGACCTCACTGCCAAGCGCTGGCATGTGCGCTCCTTATCAGCATACTCTCTTCCCCCGCCTTCCTTCTCCTTCTCTTCTTCCTCCTCCTATCCATTTTAAAAAATTTCTTGTCTTGACTAATAAATCACATGAGGGCATATTCAGAAGGAAAATAGTATTTTTTAGCTATCAATCAAAAATAAAATTTCAGTGAAAAAATATACTCTGCAAGCCTTGAGACATGGATTATTAATATTTACATACTTCTGAATGAAAGGGATTGCTGACTCTAGCAGAACTAAAGCCTAAAAGCACATAGAATCTGAAACGAGGATAAAAATAAATTGTGCAATAAATTGATATGAAATGACTGAAAACATATACACAATTAATATGGTGAGGTCACCATCTTGCCCTTATTTGAAAGCAAATTATATATTATACAAAGCTTTTGATAAGCAATGAAGTGTGCGGTATGCTGCCTAAATTCTGGCACTCATCTATTCATACTTCAGGCCCATAGTAAATATATGAAGGCTGTGTAATTAGCTAACAGAAGATATATAATAAACATATGAGTATAAACTCTATTATCAGCTGGTTTGAAAATATGCTTGAACTTCCTGCCACCTAAACTGAATGGAATAGTGTGTGGATCTCAGAGCAGCCTTATTTCCCAGTTACAGGTAGAGAAGATTCTATGTCCTCCTGCTTTCCAGCCTCATTGCCAAGAGGAAACTCTTATAGGAAAAGAGAACCTTAGCCTTTCTTAGTGATACACAGACAGTCAGTAAAATAATAATAATAATAATAAGTGCAACCACTGCTGGTGTGAGAGATATACGTTCTACATACAGGTGTCAGGCTTTCCCCAGTGGTTACTTAATCCTCACCTGAGGAAGGAGACAACAAGAGGTGGAGAGGCAGAAATTTACTCTTAGAAGTTCTCTCAGGAGGTAAGGTGGGAGATTCTATTTTTTCTCCACGAATTAATGTCCTGTTTCACTTTGCAAAATTATGTTCTCTTAATGTATTGGATTTATGAACCAAGTCTATAATCTGTCGAGGGGGGAAAAAAAACACAGTATATCCAGGCAATCCTACATGTATTTTCTCATGACCTTTTGCGCAAGACCTGCCTCTGCTCCTTAAGTAGGCTTTAAGAGCTGTTGGATAAAATTAAATTTTTGCCTGAGGCCATTTCTTAATTTATCAACTCTTTTCCAACTGGAGAAACTGAGAATGATAAAGTTTTATTTTCTAACCAAGCAAGTCCTGAGCTAAAAAATTGCCTTCCAGAATCTGCTTGAAAAATTAACAGTTTCTTCTTCAGTTTATTTCTATCTATAAGTTAACATATGCAACTGAAACGAACCAATTGGCACTTTAATGTCATGCTGGGGATCTCTTTTTTTTGGGGGGGGAGATCTCTTTATTCACAAGTTCATTTGGGATATTTTCTTTCTTCTGTGTTACTAAAGATAACTATCTCATATATGTCTCTTTTTTTCACCTCCAATAGCAATTTTTTTTCTCCTGTTCCACACTCCACCTCTAATTAGTTTATTTCACTTCAGCTTTTGGCATAGGCTTCTAACCATCTTTCCCATTGTTACTTATTAGTGGTTTCCCTGGCAGCATATGTTTCAGGTTTAGTTAGGACAGTCCACTACTTTTCTTATTTATTCTTTATAAATAAATGATTATTTACTTACTGTGATTAATATGTGTTTTGATATAACAAATCATACTGAAACACAGGGTCTTGAAACCATAAAAGTTTATTTTTTTTCATATTTCTGAGAGTCGACTAGGTAGATACATTGTTGGCTGTGATCACTCATGGGACTTGAGGACTCGGCTGACCTGGGATGTCCAAGAAAATTTGACTCACATGTATGGACTATTAGTGAAGCTCTTGACTGGATAGCCTGATTCTCTTCCATGTGGATTTTCTTATTCCACGTGGTCTCTCATCATCCAGTAATTTAACTCAGGCTTCTTTACAAGGTTGATGGCTTTCAAAAGAGAGTTGTTTTAAAATGTACCTGAGATTTTGTTTTTATTTAGGTATGAGAATACTCAGAAGACCACTACCTTTGAAAAGATAGTTTGTTACTCGCGGTCCCCAAGTGGAGGGGCCACATGGAGAAGCTCCAGGGACAGTCAGGAGGTAGAAGGAGCTGAGAAAAAGCATGGGCAAAAAAACTTATTGTGTTTTTGTGGGAAAGAATGAATGTGGCACAGCAAGCAGGTTCCGGGTTGGATAGTTTGAATAATTTTGGTGGGCTCTGAGTTGTGGGTGTAGCTCTTAGTTGTTGGGTAAGTGGCCCTAGGGGGATTTAGAGTAGACAGTAGACGGATAGTGTCCCCTACTACAGGGGCAGATGGGGGTGTGAACTCAGATTTGGTTGGTTTGCATATCAAAGGTATGCTCTCCGACAAGTTGTTTGTTGTCTTCAGGAATTAGCTAACTCTGGGAGGCGGAGTACCTCCATAGGTCTACATGGCCCCAAAACAGCAAAGCATCATAAAATACAGAAAATAAAAACATGATTAATATGAGAGAATTAAAAATAATCAAAAAGATTTCAAAGCCTAGCCTGAAAGTCACAGTGTAGTGGACATGTTGATATACCATCCAGATTCCCCTTCAATGAAGAATTTGATGGAGAGAAAGCATTCTGATGTAAGGTTTGCAAAAGCTATCACAGTTGTAGAGAGTCACCTTGTTCATGGTCACATCATTGTCAAGGTTGGCCGCATGTAACAAATGATTTTGATAGTGATATATGGAAAGACTTGGCTATTTTAGCCCAATGCAGGACAATTCTTAAGGACATTTTAGTTCCAAAGTTGCCTGTCAGGTTTGCTAAAGCTGTTGTCAGAATTTGTTTACAAGTTAACTTCTACCTCTGCTTAGTTTTGCTTCTTTTTCCTCCCTTCTACAGGTGTGGACACCAACAAAATCCCCTAATAAATATCATGTCCACTGAACTCCAACTCAGAGTCTATTTCCTGAAGAATCTTACCGGTAGAAAACAGCATTATTCCAAAACACATTCTATTAGTTAAAGCAATTCACAGAGCCTTCCCCAATCAAAGGGATGAAACAGTGGATTTAACTTCTTTAAAGAAAGAGAGTCAAAAGCAATTCATGGTAGAGTTTACAATCTTCTACAGACATAAATGCAAGGTTATATCTTCTGACATAGGGAACTATTTGCCATTTAAATAAGAGTTTTTGACACGTTATTGAAACTTAATGGAGTCAGGAGACGAACAGTGGTATATCAAGTACTTAAGTGACTGGAGTTGGTTATTACGACTCAGGGTATTGTCAGGTCCACAAAATAATTAGGTCAACAGGGATATTAGCAATCAAAGGTATGATGGAACTAATATAGTTTGGATAGTTGCAAAAGCTCCAGAAGACACAGTAAGTAAGCTACATAAAGAGGTGGGTCAGACTCCTGTCCCACCTACATCACTTGATCTGCCACCTCCTCAGATTACGCTTATGCTTATATGTGTGGTTTTTATATCCATTTAATGGAGGAAGTTAAAATTCCTGAGTAATTCATGAAAATTTTGTCTCAATATGTTAGAGCAGAAAACAAACCACGATAACCCTAACAGGGGTGGAAAATCCACACTATAAGCCATGTTCTTGCTAATAAATTTTGCATAGTTGTGTATGTGGCCTGATGAAGACATACATACAGATTCCTGGACAGTGGTGAATGTCTTAGCGTATAAGTAAGATGCCTAGAAAGAAAAACTAGAATTTTGGATACAAAAAAGTCTAGAGAAGAAGGACAATATTACACTAATGGGAACAAGGTATGTGAATCTTTGAAACTTACATCAATGCCCCTGAAAAAGGAGAACATCATTTGAGATGAGTTATTTCACAACTAACTGATGGATGTCAGCTGCTCTCTCTTCTTGACAACATAGAGTTTATATGATCCATCCATGAACAGTTTCCATGTCAAGAATGAACATGATGTAGGAGCACAGATGCATGGCTTCCTTCTCATGACGGCTACTGTCACTGCTGAATTCCTGAATTATTAACCATAAAACCTAAGCTGCACTCTGCAGAGAAAAATCTCTTGAGGACACTAGCTAGCTACTTGGTGCCAAGTCAACAGCAAAACCACAGGCAAAAGAAAAAGTTAATATGAATAGTTAGACTTCATGATATGAATTAGAGCATGTCTAAGAAAACAGGAGTTTCAGTGTTACTTCTCTATCAGGTGATAACAATGAATTGGTAATTGCAGTTACCACAACCTTAACTGAGCAAGGAAATCAATGGCTCATTCCCCTTAGGGATTAAGCTCTTACTATCTAATCATCCAAGCAGCCTAGACTAGCTGTAGCATTGGAGTGGGTGGTAGAGGAAGGAAAAAACCAATTATGGCTTCCGGTGGAAATGTATTTCAATAACCCTTCTGTATTATATGTTCTTTTTTTTTAAAGTAATTGCATTAGACCACCACCTTGAAAAGGACTTGAGAGGACTTTAAGAGCCACAGAAAACTTTTGACGGTAATGTTATGTTTATTTTTTTCACTGTGATGATAATTTCACAGGTACATGCATATGTCAAAATTTATCAAATTGTACAATTTAAATGTATTCATTTTACTGTACTTCCATAATACCTCAATACATCTGTTAAAAATGAGAATGAATATATATGTGTAATGAATATATATAATGTGCACATATATAATAAACATTCATATAAACATATATGAGTGTGTCTTTGTGAATATATTAAATTTTGCTCATCATTACAAGTTGTAGGTAAGATATTTCACAGTGAGAACTTCCTTGCCGTTATGATGTCATGACACATTGACTGTCTACAAGCCTGACATGGTTGTTTAGGATCCATCACTCTCTAACTTTATTGAAGTTCAGGACAATGTGACCATGTGTTCAAAACAAGTGACAATGCCACTGAGAGAGCTGATTAATGATGCTTTGTTTTGACTTTATGGTATTAATACAAATAGACATACTATGCTTTTAATTTGTTCCTACCTATAAAGTTGTATTTGAAAAAAAGTAAAGATAAATAGAGCAAATAAACTTAGAAATCAATCAAATCCCAAAGGTCATCAAATCACTCTCTCATAATTCAGAGAGGAAACTATGCCATAGAAACATTAAATGTTTTGCTGTTATTACACATTTTATGGCATCAGGGTTTAAAATATAGGGTTTAAGATGTTCTATCAAGTGATGTATATCAAGTGATGTTCACTACTTCAAACAGATACTATTATTTGTATGATTTACTGTATTGCAGCTAAACAAAATGGTTATTTCACTGAATGGGGGGATAACAAAAGATCAATGGATATTTTGAAGACAACAGAGAAACTGACAGAAACATTCAAAGAGGAATAGCTTTGCTTGTGATGAAGAGATCTAAGCCTCGTTTGTTTTCTTCTTTATGTAGCCCTTTTTAATAAAAGTTAATGTGCATGTACATTAAAAATGATAAGAATTTAGCTGAGATTTTATTGAAGTAAATTAAATCCATATGTACAACTTACAAGGAGTTAAGAAATATGTTTTCAGAGGTGCTTCCAGAGATGAGATATTTCTAATTGCTTTCAATAGCAGTTCTGTGATATAGTAGACTTTAATTAGAGTGCTACTGAGCAAAAAGATAATTGCACTTACAGCATCCTGAGATGGCAGTCAAGATGCAGCAGGTGGACGGGAAATGCTGCAGTATGCCAGTGAGAAACAACATTTCACTGAATGCAGCAGCGTGTATCATGCAAGGGAAATAAGATTAGTGAAATGAGGGCATGAATGTAGCAGCTTCAGTTTTGTTAATTAGGCTACATTCATGCTTCAGTGATGCTGCAATTTACCACTGCATTCTCCTGGAGCCTATTGTGCAAATGCTCTCATGCTTCTAGTAGCTATAAATGGTGAGTAATACGTGGCCCTAAGAGGTGTGGTTACAACATTACAATAGTGTTCTTTTTAACAGATTGTTTTTTAAAATTTATAATATTCTTTCAAAACAAAATATTAGTAAATCCATTGCTGCTTTTTTAAAAGTTAAAAGTAATTTTTATATAATTTCTAATACCTGGCACTAAGACTTACTGAATTTGTTACATTGTTTAGCAATAGTGCTTAATTATTTAAAAAATACACACACTTTCGACATATAGCACCTTTCTGCAACTTAAATTTTGCAGGCTGTCTCTGTATAGGTATATGGACATTTGCTTAAACGAATCATGATATTTTAATAATTTAGAAACATATGATTTAAGAGTGTAATATTTGACTAAATGTTGATTATTGTGCACTTTAATATACAGCATATACATGAAAGTATTTTGTTCTGTTTATGTTTTCCTTTAACGTTTTGATGATGGGCATTTGGTATATATTGATATAGACCAATACTATGACATTAGAAAAATATGACATGCAGGCTGAAATGCCAGGCAAAAGGCTTGGAAACACAAGCTCATGGCAAGTTGTCATAATTGTATCATTGTCAGCTGTGAAAAACAAGTGAGCCTGTGACACTTCTAATCAAGGTAATTAAATGAGAAACCGCATGTTCAGACATTTAGTGCAGCGCCTACCTCACAGGAAATGCTCAGTAAAAATATGAATTTCTATTGTTATTAGTATCCTGGATAGTTTTGTGCTTACTCTCAATTGTTTCTGATTTATATTAATGGAAAGAAATGTAAATTTATTAGACATTATTAGTTATTAAACTTTAAAATGAAAATTGAAAATGGGCAGAGGAGCCAAATAGACATTTTTCCAAAGAAGACATACACATGGCCAACAGGTACATGAAAAGGTGCTCAACATCGCTAATCATCAGGGAAGTGTAATCAAAACCACAATGAGCTATCACCTCTCACCAAAGGGTTATGGCCAAAAAACAAGAAATCACAAGTGTTGGCAAGGATGGGGAGAAAAGGGAACATTTGTGCACTGCTGGTGGGAATGTAAATTGGTGCCACTATGGAAAACTGTATGGAGGTTCCTCAAAAAATTAAAAATAGATATACCATATGATCCAGCAATTCCACTTCTGTTTATATATTTGAAACAAAATCATTATCTCAAAGAGATATCTGCATTCTTATGTTCACTGCAGCTTTACTTACAATAGCCAAGACATCGAAAAAAACCTGTGTCCATTCATGGATGTATTGATAAGGAAAATGTGTAATGGAATATTACTCAACCATAAAAAGAAGGAAATCCTGTCATCTGCTACAACATGGATAGACCTTGAGGGCATAAGGCTAAGTGAAATAAATCAGAGAAAGAAAGACAAATACCATATAATCTCACTGATATGTGGAATCTAATACAAAAACAAAAAACAAAAAAATTGAACTCATAGATAGAGAAAACAGATTAGTAGTTGCCAGAGGCTGGGATGGGAAGTGGGGATGAGTGAAGGTGGTCAAAATGTGCAAACTTCCAGTTATGAGATGAATAAATTCTGAGGAGGTAATGTACAGCATGGTGACTATAGTTAACAATACTGTATTGCATATTTGAAAGTTGCTATGAGAGTAGATCTTAAAATTTCTCCTCACAAGAAAAAAATGTAACTATGTGAGGAAATAGATATTCTCATTGTGCTAACCATTTTAAAACATATACGTATATCAAATCATTATAGCAGACTCTAACACAATGTTATATATCAATTATATCTCAATAAAACAGTAAAAAAAGAAAAAAATGTATTTCTCACCATTAAGCATCCAGAACAGTTTAATTTAAAAGTATTCTGAGACTACAAAATAGTGTTTTGGAAAAATACTATTATAGAGCTGTGTGTTTCAGAGTTTTGTAATGTGCAAGATACAGATTTCCATTGCATGCAGAGGTTGAGGTGATCCTGTTAATAGTAGTCAATTTCTGCTATTCAAATTTTGCTATTTTTGCTTATTCTGATTCTACATGTTCTAAATTTGAAGTATCAAATAAAAGTGAACTAATAAAATATTTTAACTATTAAAAACATTTTTAAATATACCAATCACATTTGCTTATATTTTAAAGGACTCCTTAGTGCTACTGAGATATTATAATGTGAATCTAACTCTAAACAGAATCATGTCTTCTAGATTTTAATATAAGTAATCAATCATATTTTATTTTTGGCTTTTCTTCCCTTTTTCATCAATAGCAATAGATGCAACCAATCAAAATAGTAAATGGTAAAATGTGTGTCCTTAGACACCTCTGAAAATTGGCCACTTTCTCATTCTTAGGACATTTTGCAGAATTGCCAGACCTATTTCTTTCTTCCTGCCCTCTATAACACTAATCACTTTCTCAAATAGAAATGTCTACCATTTAACCAAAGCAGCAGTAGCTAGCAGCATAGCATTAATTTGTTTTATCGTCACTTGGAATTATACAAGATTTAAAATTAAGCACTTTTTAAAACCTTATTGTGCTTCCTTTTCTTATCTACTGCTTTGAAGAAACACAGTGGGCTTTAATTCTTTCTTAAGGGTCCAAGAATAAATAATACTTTAGGAGAAAAAAATAGCTTTTTTTTTTCCTTTCTAAGATCCCACAAAAACTATCCTATTTTGAATGAGCAATGAGAATGTCACTTGCGTGTTCAAGTTAGTGAGTGCATTGATTCAACACAGTAGACAAATCTTTAAAACATCCAGTTTTTCTCCTCTCCTACTATGACTCAAGACAGACTCAGAATATGGTTAGATGATTAAGAACTGTGCCCCTGAAGAGTATTTCTAGACTATGCTATGATCAGTGGTTTCTCAAGGGTCCTGATTGTTCTGATTGAATAAAAAATAATTTAGCTGTTGAATTTGAAACATGTGTTTCTAAAATAAAAGAGTAAAGCCCTTGAGTAGTCAGAAGAAGGTGGGCAGGGAATAGCCAATAGCTTTTCTGTTCTGATCTTAGACTTCAAAATTTGTTGTAAAAGAGCAGCAATCAAACAGAAGATGTTTGTCTAAATGAATGATATTTCAAGTATAAGATTAAAATGAAAAATATGAAGAAGAGGGTCTCTGCATTTTTCTTGTGCTATGGTGCCTTCCAGTTGAAAAGGTCACCTCAATGACACAGACAATTTATATCAATAGGATGGGGTAGGTTCTGTTTGTGAATTTATAGTTGGTCAAATAGGGGGCTCAGAAGATGGAGGAATTTGTTCTTACATTGAACAGCTCTTTGTTTCTATGATAAAGTCTTACTAAGAGGGTTGAAAAGGAAATATTTAGCAGTTAAGGTCATGCAAATATCAGAGGTGGGCAAAAAAAGTTGTAGGGAACAAAGTCATGATGAGTCTAAGTGGATATTTTTCAGTCCTTCAGGGTCTTTTACAGTTTCTTCCTTCAGTCAAAGGAGAGATGAGTCTCACAATCTGACAATTTTTGTTAATTCCTCCGAATCTATACCACTCCTGTCAACTGAACTCCCTGACTCTTTGGTGATGGCTGTCATGAGGGCTTCTCATGACTATTACTCTTTGTTGCTGAATTTCTATTATTTATTAAATGAGTTGTTATTTAAAATATTTTAAGGCTCTGGAGAAAGTGAAGGAAAAAAAGAAACTTGGGAATACAACAAGGATGAAAATTAAAATTATTAGAAAATCTTGAACATACTTTTAAGCTAAGATTCTTCCCAACCTGAAATCATTGAAGAGAACATAGTCCATCTCAGTCCCAAGTCTGTAAGGAAATGCGATTTCATTATCAGTAGGCTTGAGTATAATGTGGTTTATCCTTCTGATGCACAAAGAAACAAGGTTAAGAAGAAAAGTTTTTAATGTAAGTCAGACAGCGTAAGACAAATATTATATGATATCACTTATATGTAGAATCTAAAAAATAGTACAAATGAATTTATTTACAAGACAGAAACAGACTCACAAGCATAGAAAACAAACTTATGGTTATGGGGAAGTGGGCGGAGGGATAAATTGGGAATATGGGAATAACAGATGCATACTACCATATATAAAATAAACATCAAGGATTTACTGTATAGCCCAGGGAATTATATTCATTCTTTTGTAACAAACTATAATGGAAATAAATCAAAATAAAGAATATAGATATGTACATATATATGTATAACTTAATGGAATCACTTTGCTGTACACCTGAAACTAACACAATATTGTAAATTAACTATAGTTCAATAAAAAAGAAGAAAAAATTAAGAAAGAAAGTGTGGCAGGCAGGTAAGTTTGGGGCATAAAATGTCCATGTGTAATAATCTTCTAATATCTAAGGTTCTTGGGAAAGCTGTTTCCTTCATGATGACTTCTGCTTCTGGACACTCTTGAAGAAATTTGTTTTAGATCTACCATCAGCTTAGAAATTTGGGAGGTGAGTGTATGAAGTCTTTTTAACTAGGAGACATAAATTCACTGGAATTTCACTGAAATGTTCATGGTTAACTGTAATGTCCCTCCAATGAGGCTCAAAGGCACTCTTAAACATTGCTGTTGTTTCCAGTAAACTGGATATCTGGGCTGAAGCTCATGCAGGGATTCTTAAATTTTATCCTGGGGAAGGCCACTGAACCTGTTGATGATAAGCTTGGTCATGAGGTATTAAACCTCTACATTATTGGCCGTATCAGCCAAGAAAATAGCAGAATCAAGATTGGGGTTGAGATTTCCAGAGGCACAGTGTATCCAGTAATGAGCTCCTATGGGGATGTCTGAGTTACTATGGAGTGGACATATAGAGCTGATGATACTAGGAGTGTTCTCCTAGGAATGTAAGCTCAAAATTAAACAGTGTACTTGAAAAGTATTTTTAAACTGATTTACGGCTTAATAATGCTAACCTTCCTGTAAAACTCTCATTAATTATACTAGCTAACTTTTCCGATCAGCCTGAAGATCAAATGATGGTACTGAACTTTGCTTTTTTTTTTTGTCTTTTTTTTTTGTTGTTAAGAGAGGAGGGTGTGAACTACATACAACAGGGTCATATGTGACAATTAAAGACCTCTTATAAACAAGCACTTATGGAATTCAATTATATCTGTTTCCAAAAATTTCAAATGTAACAACTAAATCCACATCTATTGAATGTAATGAATGACTATTGAATTAACGATTGTAGTATAGGTTATAAAAGGAAGTGACTCTAGTAGATGCAGTCCTGAGCGTTGGCCAGAGCTAAGTCCTGACATCAAGAAATGAAGCCTGCTCAAAATGTCCATCTTCTCCAGGGTTAGTCACTCCCCAGATAGCAAAAGCAGAAGTAAGATGATGTGATTAACAGTCTTTTATTACTAATCTAAGAGACAAAAAAGCTGTGACTGACAACAAACTACCGTTATTTTCAGCACTCCATTCCAAAATAGATCTTGATAAGGAAATGGTGAGTCAATATAACTGTGACCTTGGTTGATATCAAGGTCAATGGAGATGTTTTTATATCATTAAACTCTAACAATTGTTGGTCATATGCATTTGGGGAGAGGAAGGTCTCTAATGGTTTCAGGGCTCATTCTTTTTTCTTGATGCACCCAACAATGAAAGACTGGCTGTCGACCTTTAAGAGACATTCTTGATGCCAGATCAACCTATAAAATTGGAGAGCACAGGCACTGCAATCTGCCCTTTATGATCTCATTAACTAAGTACGCTACACAAGTTGGTTCTTTAATTTGATCTTGAAACACTTTCACATGGCAATGTTGTGTTTAATTATTTTTCCAGAATTCTCTAGTTCTTTCATGAATTGCTTTCACTTTTTGACAAGGTTTTGTAATCTTTATGACAGAACAGTTAACTTTCTGCCAAATAAGCCATTTGTCATTTTTGGAAATCCTAGCTAATGTTTTTTGATAGTACTTCTAATCCTCCTTGCATGGTTAATACAAATTAAAAAAAAAAAAATCACATTTAAACATGTCATTTCTAAATTGCATATGTTTAATTTACTTTGCTTTTAGTTTCAATAAACACTATTTTTAAATAACTTCTTACATTTTTTTCTAACTCCTTCCTCATTATTTCTCTTTTTTGTCTACTATTATTATACTAATTAAAATTATTATGTTAATTTCAAATAAATTTTTATTTTCTGCTGTGTCTAAAAATATTATAAAAATAGGCTAATAACAAAAGAGTAATATTTAGATTAGACTTTTATGGCCAATAACCAAGTTTTCCAGTGTTTGTATGTTTGTGTCTGTTTTTTTGTGTGTGTTTAGTGTGTAATCCTATATTATACAATAAAAATGAGTTTATTATACAAAAATTAGAGTAAGTACTTGTTAACATCCATGCCTTGATGCACATGGACAAGGCATCTGCCTAGGTCATATGAAAGGATACCCAAAGCTATTTAGATTTTAACCAAAATTAACTGTTACCTTTCACTATGAGCTCCTAACATGGAGTTATAAAGAATGTCTTGTAAGTGTTCACTTATATGTGGTAAATTTTAACCTTTATATCCTTGATGAACCATGCACGCCATACTTTTAATTTATCTTTCAAAAGTTAATTAAAGCCCCTGTCATATGAAAATTTCCATGACTCTCTTGTATTTTTCACAGCCTTCCTTTTGTGTTCATTTATCTATATTTACCTAAAACACAAGGGTTTTAGTGTTTGTCTCTTTCACTAAAAATTAATCTTCTTGACTGACGCTAACACATTATTTGGTTTTAGGTTCCTGATGCTTACAACAGTGGATGAATGTTGAGATCTCAATAAATATTTATTCAATGAATGGATGAATAAATGAAGACAATCTGAATATCTGAAACCTATGCACAAGAATATAGTCATCATTTTTCTTTGTTTATAGGTTTAGCCGTAGGCTACTAACAACAACAAATGATTGTATATCAGAGTAGACTCCAAACTTTTTTCTCTTTCATGGCCTTTGATCCACTGGTTTCATCTTTTGTGTATCACTCAGATGATCAACCTGCTATATTTGTACCTGTCACTCTTTTGACACTTTAGGCATTTCTTTATAACTAGAAGATGTCATTAATTTTTGTTTATTTGTGACAAATAATTTTGTTTTGTTTTTTAACCCCTGTGTTAATTCATTTTGAATTGGCTCATGTGTTTTTATATCTGTCTTTTTTTCACTGTTTAGATTTTTGTGTTTTTGGTAAGTCACATTTTGATAAAGTCATAATTCTGAACCATGTTAAACTTGGTAGTGTACAAATCACAGAGTAAAATTTTTATAAAATATACAAGTTCAATCTACAAGATTCTTCATTTATCTTTGATATTTCTTCTCATCTCATCTTTCTGTTTTTATAATGTATTAAAGATGATAATGAAATTGTCTTCTGTGTTAAAGTGTAGTACATCAATATTGCAAAAAATGTTACACACAAGCACACCTTTATTCTGTAATTTGATGGCCTCCTTCAGTTTATTCTGTAACATGATAACTCAAAATATAGCTATGCCATAAAAATATTTTTATATTTCATCAGGTCCACCTTTGAGAGCTAGGAAACTAATACTGCGTGTACACATTTATTATTTTTTTGTCTTTCATAGTATATATATACTCTAACACTTAGGAGCCTTCATTTGAAGGGTATTTCAGCATGCTCTTCAAGAAATGGCTTACTCTCAAATATTTGAAATATTAATTTGCAGACTTTAACTGTTTTTTCTACTTTTTTCACTAATTATATGAGCCATGCTTCTTGATGTTTTGATAGATAGTTGGATGAAAGTACAGATAGATGCATAATTAGATATGATACATAGATACATAGATAGGTAGTGAATTTCAAATCAATAGTATTTTCATTACATAGGTATTCTAGAATTGCTTCCTTAAAATATTTCTAAAACCACTTTATTTTACTCTCCATCTATTTGTCAGTTTTTAATGAAGTTTAACTTTGTGATAATGCATAAAATATATTTTTCAGTGGAAAATGATACATCAGATTGGAAAGAATAGAAAATTCAAGAAAAGTTGCTCAGAAATTAGACAGCCTCGTTTAAACAGGATTCATAAAAACTATTATACAGGGTTTGAATAGCTTAAGAAACAATACAGATTTAGAAAAATCCAAAGGTCATTTTTTAAAGGAATACAAATAGAAAGTTTTGCTTAATTTGAGAATATACCCAGCTGTTCCAAAGACATTAATGTGAATTCAAATTTCCAAAGTTATGGGAAAGTTCAGGTGTTCTTTTCATCTTTAACTAGAAGCAAAATATAACTCACTGAGGACCTGCATGTTTCCTCTTTCAAATTTTGGCTTGTAGTGAATTTCTGCATTATTTCAGGTTGGAATTCTACTGTTTAGGTAGACAGAGTGTTGCCCCATGGAAGTTAAATCTACATCTTAAAAACTTCAATATGAAGCACTTCTTTTGTTAAGAGGGCTCATCTTTGGTTATATGATGTTCTTTGCTGTGAAGAGGTAAGTATCTCAGCAGCCACACTTGGGCTTCCTGCCGCCATTATGAATGCGTATGAAGCCAATTTCCATGCAGAAAAATAGCTCCAGGACTGACATAATACTAGTAAGGTAAGAAACTAGTGTTCAACGAACTGCCACACACACACACACACAATACTTCTCCCTCTGTCACTACTTCTCTAAGAATGCAAGGGAATGGAAAGTGAATGCACTTAGTTAATATGGATCAATTCAATTTAAAAATGTATAAGTTTGTACATGCTTCATTTGAATGTATCTGCATACCCTATAGAAAATTTAAGGAATATTTTTATTGTAAGATAGACAGCAATATTCTTAACAAATATATATATAAGTATACCCATTTGTTCCAGAACAGAGTTCAGAATAAAGGGAGGGTATAAATAATAAAGGAGTTTCTGGGAGCATCGAAACATACATTTTCTAAGTATTTCTACGTTTGTGTTAGCACCTGTTTACCAAGTCATAGGTTTTGTTATGTTTGTTTTCTTGGCATCTTCCCAGAATAAGAGAATAGATATATTTTCAAAAAAAATTAAAAACTGTGAGCTATGGATCTGAGGATGGCCCATTGAATGCTTTTTACATCTTTACCAATAATATTACCTTAAAATCAAGAATGACCCATTTTCTAACTTTTCAGATGGTATTTGGGGAGAATAACTCCGTTGTGAAAGAAGCAACTCATCCCCTTGCATGAGCATTCTTGGATGAAAAAAGGCCAAGAGACTGTAAAAGTCTTAACAGAAATATACATAGATATGTATTTTTGGTAATTCTTAACAAAAATACAGTAGGTATAAATTTGGGGGCAACCTATAAATATAAATCCATATTACCTTTTGACCCTAATTTGAACTAAAATCTTATGCTGATTCCAACGAAAGATGGTGGTGGGCATAACAGCAGGAGAACCTAAGAAAGCATTAGAATAGGCCACTCAGACAAATCAATTAGGAAAAAGAAATCATATATATGAGACTTCAAGTCTTTTCTTTAAAAATATACAGATAGAATATAAAAATTAATCCATATATTTATTTTGATATTGCTTGAAAATGGATGTTTTTCTGTCACAGCAAATATTGAGCAACAGAACAATATTTATCAAAACTCAAAGATCTCTGGATTCTTGTGTTGAAAAATACCTTTCAAGCTTATATTTTTCTTCACAGATTCTATTTTCTGAATTCTGACAGACATTAAATATGGTATATGTTATAAAAAACTAAGAAATTTGAAATTGTATCAATTTATACGCAGTGAGAACAGGCACACAGGAGACATGAATGAAGGACGAACCCTGAGACACTGTGACTTTTAGAATCCAGAATGTAAATTGAATCAACCAAGAAACTAGTTTGGTGTGAACAGATATGTAAGTGGAAAAGAGATGAATTTGGTATTTGAAGACGAAATGAATAAATTGACTCGAGGAAAAGAGATAAACCAGCAGTGTCAAATTCCGCTGATGGACAAGTATTAACCACAGGCTTTAACAACATAAAGGTCATCAGTCACACCATAATTACATGCCTGGATTGTTACAGTATCTGCTCTAGGCAGAGTTACCTTAAAAATAGACTCTGCAATGGAGACTTAGGCAGTTATTAAGGAGTACTCTCTAGAACAACACTTGTGAAAAATAATTGGAAGGATGATCAGATAGAGGGAGAAAATTGAACTGTGATTCAGTTACAAGAGGTCTCTAACAATCCACCAGGAAGTTCTAGATTGGGATAACCCTTCAGAGATGGACTGAATTGAAGTTCAGGTGTCAGGTGTAGCTTCAGGTGATGCATCTTCCTACAACCAAGGGAGATTTCTGGCATGACCCATCTGGAAGTCATCAGCAGCCAACGTTCTCAGGAACTGGGAAAACAGTGCTTTATTACTGTGGAGAAGCTGCATGATGTTTATAGCATCCAAGAGAATGTAATAACTGATCACCTTGTTCTCTTATAGTCTATTCCCAACATAGCAGTCAGAATTATTTGGTTAAAACAGAAGTCACATCACGTTGAAAACCCTCCAATAGTTTCCCTTCTTACCTTCTTACTAAAAGTAAACAACAAAATCTATACAGTGACCTACAATGTCTAGGTCCCTGTATTATTTCTTTTACTTTATATACTACTGCCTCCCTCTCGCCCACTCCTTTGAAGCATTTTTTAATAGAGAGGTTGCTCCCAACTCAGGGACTCTGCACTTTCTTTTTCATATGCTTTGAATGCTCTTCCGCTAGAGAACTACATCACTATCATTTTCTCCTCATTCTTGATAACTATTTTCTTACCAGACGTTCTTTTATCACCCTGTGTAATCTCAGTAAACTGTCTGACTTCTAGAAAACTTATTCCCCATTCTTGTTTTAGTTCTATAGAATTTGTAAACTTCTTTGTAGTTAAAATATTTATTTCATTTAAGATTTGTCTATTCCTACTAAAAGTAAGTGGCATGGGGCAATTGTGTGTTTGCCTCAGCACTAGAAACAGTTTGTAGAACAATGCTGACATGCAGAGAACCTCCAGTTAATATTTGCTGGACAAATGAATGATGAGTGAATAAATGGATGATGAAAATTTGCTCCTCCAATATGAATTTGGGTGAATTTAATCATAAAAAGGAGTATAATCATAGCAATTAGCTTGGTAATCAGGTAAAGTTTAATATTTCCTGGTAGGATCTACTATCAACATACTGTACTACTACTAATAAAGAGGCATTCATTATAAAATTTTGAAAAAATATTGCAGCAAATTTTGAAGATACCTGGATATTTATCACTGAATTCACTATATGAAGACATTTGTTACTGAATAATGTCATAATATCATCATCAAAAAAGGTATATTGTACATTAAAAATCAATAAAAATTGAGCTAGTAACCTTTGGATTTTATTTTTATGTTTTAGATATGTTTTGTCTTCAGTTATATTGTTATTCACCTCAAGTTTTTTCCACTGTGCAATCAAAGCTTAAAAAAATGGTTATTCTGGGGAAAAGTTGATTTAATACTAGCAATATAAGGTAGCTTTGAAAACTATTTAAATTAATTGGCTTATGTGCTAAAACTTAGTAAGTTAATCTAGATGTGTGTGAAAAGTATATTTATGTATGGTTTAAATATATCTGTTGTTCTGATAAATTACCAAAGCATGAAATTTCTCACACATCACTTTCATTTGAATAATTTTCCAAGGTAGCATGTTATTTTATGCTTGATATTGAACTATTTTTTTTCCAGCTGACAAGCATTCTATATGATATGATTAAATTATACATTTGCATAAAATTGTATGCATTGCAAATCAAAGTCTTCTTTCAAATTTATTCCTTTCAAAAGAGCAATGCATCAGTAGAAATATGCAATTTGGTTTCATCATTCAGACATAATGGGAGCACTGGAAAGTGTTAACTACATAGAGTTGACACGTGATTTATAGACTTGTGTGAAAATCTACTGATAATGTCATCTCAATATTATGCTTCCTCATCCTTTTCCTTATTTTAAAACATATTCCATATTTTAAAGGAAAGTAGCATATTTTAACTCAAAATCTAGAATAACAATTTTACATTGATATATAAAATATATTTTCAACCAAAATCATCTACAAAGAGTTCACTTATTAATTGATCTTCTCTTCAGGAGTAATCTTCCTACATAAAGTAGTACACAGCTTATGACTCATATAAGGGAGAAAGAAAAAATACTATGAAATTAAAACCTAATGCCATAAAATATCTCTTTTTGTACATAATAAAAAGAGGCAAGATCAGAGTGATTTGGAAGGATTAACAAAATGTATTCTTAGGAAGGATCTTGGGATATTTATCTATTTTAAATTACTCTGCATATGTATTCTGCATTGTCTCGGGTTTAATAGGATCCAGACATCTTCTTCAGCATCCTACTTCTATCCATCCTACTTCTCCCAAGACAGTAAGCTAGAAAAACAGAAACGTCTAAGTGTAAAATAAGTTGCCTCAAAACAATAGTTCTTATGTAATCTAATTATAAAGGAAGTGAAATTAAAATAGATGTCAAATTTATTTCAGAATTTTTAGTGGGACTTTCTCCATAGGCAAGAATAGACAGTCTTGAGACCATCTGCCAGGCTTCTCCATGTACTGTGACTTAGGAAAGTTCAGTGACAAAAGATTATGAGGATACTGACATTGCAATTTTTTAAGAGAAATGTAATTAAATAAATTAATAACATGGTATGTGTTGTTGAAGCAGTGCTTAACACCTAGCAAACATAAATAATGATAACTGCAAAAATTATTTCTTTATCTTTAGAGATGTGGTATCTATCTCTCCAGTAGACTTACTTTATTCTTCCTGCAGGTTTTTCTGAAATAATGCTTACTGTTTTCTCTCATACAGAAGAAACACGTGCTCTGTTAAAGTTTTAACGGATGGCCATTGTTAGCTTGTGCAGATCAAGGGAAGAAAGAGGCGGGGTATAAAGTGATAAAGAGTCACTTTACACGACACATGTAATAACTGCCCCTAGGATAGTTGGAAAGAAATAGAGAATGGTTCAGTACTACTAATAAAGGATTTATGCTACTAATATGTATTAATTATGGTTATCAGAAATATTTATGTGTAAAATATTTTCTTGTACTTTAAATTAAAGCAAAAAAAGTTTAGTGAAAGCCATTTACCATTATTTTACCCAATTTTCTTTTTATCCTTATTTAATATATTTTACACATTAACTTATTACAAGGAACTGGACAAAAGTTAAGGAGTTAGGACAATTCATCACCTTAACTCTTTTTTAATAATATCAGATAACTAATCCTCCATAAAGCGTTCCCACATTTATTTTGCTTTGATTTTTTAATGCTGATCCTCTTTATGCTCCATATACACATGATAAATTAAAATATGGTTAAGTAAATTAGTGCATTGCTTCAAATATGTTATAAAGATATATTTTACAATTTACCTATACATTTTCTATGGAACTTTTTTTTTCTTGTGCAAAAATTTTATGTAGTCAAAATTCTCAATATTTTTCCATGAGGCTTCTTGATTCTGTACCTTGCTGGGATGATCTTTCCCACTAAAATGCACTCGCCAGTTGTATTTTTTAATTTTAATTTGCACTTCAATTGCATTATTTATATCAACTCATATTTGGTATAAGAATAGAGATAAACCCAGATTTATATATATATATATGTATGTATATATATATAATTTTTAAATTTATATTTTAAGGCAGTAGGGAGAAAATCATTGTCCACTTTCTATTTCACTCCCAAATCTTTGACATATATTTTGAATATATGATGGGGATTTGGGTCTGGGGCTGGTGGAATAAGTTAAACAGTACAAAAGATATTTACAAGAGAAAAGGTTCAGATTATATACATTTACCTTATCTTGAGAAAATATTGTAAATCATATAGGCGTATAAGGGCTGTGAAGCCAGGAGAATAAATTAGATCCCTGCATCCTGTTTACCTAGATACTCATATATTCACTTAGGTTCTTCCTAGATGCCCAAGTGTGATAGAAAACTCAGGATGTCAAACACTAGATGCTCTTAACATTGCATTTAAATTCTGACATTTTTTGCCACCTAGTGAATTGATCTCATCTATCTGTTTGCATGTGCAGTGGAGCAACCTGCTTTCATGCATATCTTATCTTAAGAAAGATACAGGTACCACGGAGAAAAATATGAATTCATATTTTCTAGAATCCATAAAATGAAAAATGTATCTCTTATGCTATTTTCGCTTGCTTTACTTTTAAAATATCTTCACACCAGACTTATTTTTACACATTTTACACTTGATATAATGTTGGCATGGAAACTCTGGACTTATTTATAGTAGTCAATTTTTGGATTCTGTATGTATCATATTTTTAAACATTTTATTATGGTAAAATATACATAACATAAAATTTGCCTTTTTAACCATTTTAAGTGTAAAATGGAGTGGTATTAATTACATTCACAACGTTGTACAACAGTCATGACTTTCTTGTTACCCAGAAACTTTGTACACATTGAGGAGTAAACCCTTATTCTCCCCTTCTCCTAGTTCCTGGTAAGCTGAAATAATTTCTCTTTCGAATTTGCTCATTCCAGGTATTTCATATAAGTTGAATTATGCAATGTTTGTCTTTTATATCTCGCTTATTTTACTTAGCATAGTGATTTCAATTTTCACACATTGTAGTATTTATCAAAATTTCATTATTTTTTATAGTTAATAATATGCCATTGCCAAATTTTGTTTATCATTCATCTGTCGATGGACACTTGGGTTGCTTCCACAAGTTGGCTATTTTGAATAATGCTGCAATGAACGTTGGTATACAAATATCCGTTTGAGTTCCTGTTTTCAATTCTTTTGGGTACATCCCTAGGAGTAAATTGCTAAGTCATATACTAATTCTATATTTAACAGTTGAAGAACCATCAAAATGTTTTCCACAGTGGATGAACGATTTTACATTTCCACCAGCAATATATGAGTGTTCCAATTTCTTCACATCTTTACCAAAACTTATTATTTTCTTTTTTTTTCATATTATAGCCATTTGTGTGATGTGGTATCTCATTGTGACTTTGATTTGATTTGTGTTTCCCTAATGACTAATGATGTTTAGAATCTTCTTATGTGCTTATTGTCCATTTGTATATATTCTTTAGTGAAATGACTATTCAAGCCCTTTGCCCATTTTTAATTGGTTTGCTTGTTTTTATTGTTTTACTGTAAGAATTCTTTATATATGTTGGATATTAAAATTTTATCAGAAATATGATAGGCATATATTTTCTATCATTCAGTAGATTCTTTTTAATTTTTGATAACGTCATTTGATGCACAAAATCTCTGCTTTTCAGATGTTCAACAGATATGAGAATATGTGCAACCTTCACTGTGACAAGGATAAGTCCATCTTCCTCAGAAGGTCATTGAGTTTCTCTCCATAGTCATATTACCAGACATTTCCATGATATGAAGTAGAGATAGAATACACAAAAATAAGTCATATGCAAATTATCACAAAAATATCATTTTGTTATAATAGTTTTTGAAGTTAGTGAAGCATCATAATTATATATATTTTGAATGTATTACTTAAAATTTACCCATCCTCCAAGGAAAAAAAAAAGAATAGAAGGAAATATCTTTATTCATAGAATTATTATTTTAAAATATTTTGAGTTCTTAATGGAGCCTGATTAATGTTTCTGGTTTGAAACTTGTGTTTTAAATAAAGAAGTAAACTTAGTTTGGGCAGAATGTTCTCCAAGTCAGTATAGTCTTGGAAACTCTAATGTCTTAATCTACACAAAATTGTATTCATTGAAAACTAATCATCTTTTAGCTCTTGTCTTTGAGAGTCTAATTTACTTCATTTTAAATGATAAACAATTAGTTGTACTATTTTATACATCTTATACGAATGTTTCTATCATTAATTTTAGAGAAGAAAATAAGCTAAAAGGGAATTGGATGATAGTATTTTTATTGTTAAATGTAAATTCCTTACTTCTTTACTTCTATCTCTAATTAACCACCAGAAATCCACAAAATTATTACAGTTTCTTTGCTAGAAAAATGATATTTATACTTCCCCTGATTAGATAAAAAGATAACAAGGAAGATAGAGGAGAATCTTTAAATAAAATTTCTATAAATTGATTGCATTTTGGGGTTTATGTGTTTAGCATAATTGAAATATTTAAACAAATACTCTAATGAACCAAGTTCTTTAACCACTTAAGGTAGCCCCAGGGAGATATTTAGGCATTTTTGAAATCTAACATGCAATTTTCAATTAAAGTTGGACTATTTAGTTCTGTGAGACCTAAATTAGTTAAAAGATGTCCTGAAGATCTGAAATATTTTAAAAATGCCTTACAGCTTACTATGGTATTACATATATATTTAGAGAGAACGTTAAACACAGAGATGATCTAGTATAGGGTAAATTTAAGTTGTGCAGTTCAGTTTTGTTATGTTATATTCTCCTCAAAGTCACATTTTCTTTTTCAGTGACCTTAAGATGAACCGGTAACTATTGTCTTCAAAATGGCATTTTAGATTTAAATCAAATTTCAGAATTTGCTTCTTATCAAGTGCATAATTTGATTGTCTTGAAAATTCAGTCTCAGATTATTTTCCTTTACACTTTAATAATCTTGAGGATTTCCTTGAAACATTAATAAAACTTTCCAATTTTAATTTTTTCTGGAGCTCAAAAAGTTCCCACTTGCCTCATCAAGATTAGTTTTATTGTATTCATGAAATGGTACATAAAAATCAATAAATGTTTGTTTACTAGATGAATCAGTAAAAAGAGGGGTATAAAGTAGTGGCTAGAGCAGAGTCAGAGAGTGAGGATTTAAATACCAGACCTGCCAGTCACAAGCACTGTGGTTTGTTATTTAGGCAATCTACATTTCAGTTTTTTCATCTTTAAGTATGGCTAGAGTAATTGCAAATGCCCTATAGGGCTTATTGTAAATATTAATGAGTAAATATATGTACAACAATTAGAAGAGAACCTGGTCCATAAGAATCACTACAAAAACATTACTACTGTAACTAATAGAATTTAATAAAACAAACATACTTACAAAAACAGGCATATTATCATTGAGCAAAGTGTCCAATTTAACAAATCATAATAACCAGCTTCAAAGAAGTTTCAGCATTTGAATTTCTAGTCTCATAATTCAGCAATGAAGTTATTTTATTGTACCTGTAGATGATTTTGAAAGGTTATATAATCTTTTGAAATATATATGTTTATATATATATATTATATACATGTATTACATATATATAAGTAAATGTATATATGTATGCATACATATATATTTTCCTTTTGCCATTATACAGATGCACTTTCACATTTATTTTTAAAATTCTGCTTAAGATAAAAATGATATGAATCCATATATGACTGCCTGTATTAGAATAATGTACATCAATAAAAACCTAACTTATATCTTTATAGTATGTGAAAATAATAGCTGTTCAATTTTTGAAAGTATTATTTAAAACATTAAAGGCATTTTCACCTAAAATTAAAGATCTGAGAACAAATTAAAACATTTAAAAAATCTTTGACTTACTCTGTGAAAATATTAGTAAATATTGGTAAACGCTTGAAATAAAAAGTGGATAGTGATAGAAAATGTATGGCTAGTACACACACTGAGTACTGCATTCCACTTCTTATATTCCATTAAATATAAATATCATTTTAAGATGCAACAGATAATAATATCTCACTAACAGATTCATATGCAAAATCTCATTTTGTATGAATTAATCCGTTCAGGTTGCTATAACAGAATACCATAGACTGTGTGGCTTACCAACCAACATTTATTTCTGGAAGCTGAGAAGTCCAAGATCAAGTTCCAGGCAGATTAGGTTTCTGGTAAGGGCCCTCTTCCTTGTTTGTACATAGCCACCTTCTTGCTGGGTGCTCACGTGATATTTCTTCCCTGTGCATGCATGAAAAGAGAGAGTGCTCATGTGTTTCTTCCTCTTCTTATAAGGGTATTAATTCCATCATGGGTGCACCACCTGCATGTCCTCATCAAACCTGAATTATTTCAAAAAATGTACCACCTATATATACCATCGCACTGAGGATTCAACATATGAATTAGGGGTAAGGGGACACAAAATCAGCAGAACTCACATTCTTCTAAAGTTCACGTGGAATATTCACCAAGGTAGACCAAATTCTGTACCACAAAACACACCATAACAAATTATAAAAAACAGAAATCATACAATGTCTACTCTCAGATTACTATGGAATTAAACTAGAATCCAAAATACATAATGATTAAACAACAAACTTTTGAAAAACATATGGGTCAAAAAAAAAAATCTAAAGAGAAACTTTTAGATATTTTGAACTGACTGAAACTGAAAGCACAACTTATCAAAATTTGTTGGCTGCAGCAAAATCAGTGTTTAAAATATTTATAGGACTTAATGTATATAATAGAAAAGAAGAAAGATCTAAATTCAATAATCTATGTTTCCTCCCTAGGAAACTAGAAAAAGGAGAGCAAATTAAATTCAAAGTAAGAAGAAGTAAAGAACTAACAAAATTCACAGCAGAAATCAATGAAATTGAAAACAAGAAATTAATAGAGACAACCAATTAAACCAAAAGCTGGTTCTTTGAAAAGACCAATAACATTGATGAGCCTGGAGCTAGGACAACTAAGAAAAAAAGAAGGAGGACACAAATTACTAATTTCAGAAATGAAAGGGGGAACATCACAACAGATCCTCTTTGATTTCTTCAGTGATCTCTTGGTGATTTAGTAGTGTATTGTTTAGCTTCCATGTGTTTGTATTTTTTACAGATTTTACAGATTTTTTTCTTGTAACTGATATCTAGTCTCATAGCATTGTAGTTGGAAAAGATACTTGATATGATTTAAATTTTCTTAAACTTACCAAAGCTTAATTTGTGACCCAAGATATGATCTATCTTGGAGAATGTTCCATGAGCACTTGAAAGAAAGTGTATTCTGTTGTTTTTAGACGGAATGTTCTATAAATATCAATTAAGTCCATCTTTTTTAATGTATCATTTAACGCTTGTGTTTCCTTATTTATTTTCATTTTGGATGATCAGTCCATTGGTGAAAATGGGGTGTTAAAGTCCCCTAATATTATTGTGTCACTGTCGATTTCCCCTTCTATGGCTGTTAGCATTTGCCTTATGTATTTAGGTGCTCCTATGTTGTGTGCATAAATATTTATGATTGTTTAATCTTCTTCTTGTATTGACCCCTTGATCATTATGTAGTGTCCTTCTTTGTCTCTTGTAATAGTTTTTATTTTAAAGTGTATTTTTTCTGATATGAGAATTGCTACTCCAGCTTTCTTTTGATTTCCATTTTCATGGAATATCTTTTTTCAACCCCTCACTTTCAGTCTGTATGTGTCCCTAGGTCTGAAGCGGGTCTCTTGTAGACAGCATATATATGGGTCTTGTTTTTGTGTCCATTCAGCCAGTCTATGTCTTTTGGTTGGAGCATTTAATCCATTAACATTTAAGGTAGTTATCGATATGTATGTTCCTATTAAAATTTTCTTAATTGTTTTGGGTTTGTTATCATAGGTCTTTTCCTTCTCTTGTGTTTCCTGCCTAGAGAAGTTCCTTTAGCATATGTTGTAAAGCTGGTTTGGTGGTGCTGACTTCGCTTAGCTTTTGCTTATCTGTAAAGTTTTAATTTCTCCATCGAATATGAATGGGATCCTTGCTGGGTAGAGTAATCTTGGTTGTAGGTGTTTCCCTTTCATCACTTTAAATATGTCCTGCCACTCCCTTCTGGCATGCATTGTTTCTGCTGAAACATCAGCTGTTAACCTTATGGGGATCCCTTGTATGTTATTTGTTGTTTTGCCCTTGCTGCTTTTAATATTTTTTCTTTATACTTAATTTTTGATAGTTTGATTAATATGTGTCTTGGCATGTTTCTCTTGGTATTTATCCTGTATGGGACCCTCTGCACTTCCTGGACTTGATTGACTGTTTCCTTTCCCATATTAGGGAAGTTTTCAACTATAATCTCTTCAAATATTTTCTCAGACCCTTTCTTTTTCTCTTCTTCTGGGACCCCTATAATTCAAATGTTGGTGCTTTTAATATTGTCCCAGAGGTCTCTGAGACTGTCCTCAATTCTTTTCATTATTTTTTGTTTATTCTGCTTTGCGGTAGTTATTTCCACTATTTTATCTTCCTGGTCACTTATCCATTCTTCTGCCTCAGTTATTCTGCTATTGATTCCTTCTAGGGAATTTTAAATTTCATTTATTGTGTTGTTCATCATTGTTTGTTTGCTCTTTAGTTCTTCTAGGTCCTTGTTAAATGTTTCTTATATTTTCTCCATTCTATTTCCAGGATTTTGGATCATCTTTACTGTCATTACTCTGAACTCTTTTTCAGGTAGACTGCCTATTTCCTCTTCATTTGTTTGGTCTGGTGGGTTTTTACCTTGCTCCTTCATCTGCTGCATGTTTCTCTGTCTTCTCATTGTTTTCAACTTACTGTGTTTGGGGGCTCCTTTTCGCAGGCTGCAGGTTTGTATTTCCTGTTGTTTTTGGTGCCCCCAGTGGGTAAGGTGGGTTCAGTGGGTCATGTAGGGTTCTTGGTAGAGGGGACTGGTGCCTGTGTTCTGGTGAATGAGGCTGGATCTTGTCTTTCTGGTGGGCAGGACCACATCTGGTGGTGTGTTTTGGGGTGTCTGTGACCTTATTATGATTTTAGACAGCATCTCTGCTAATGGGTGGGGTTATATTCCTGTCTTGCTAGTTGTTTGGCATAGGGTGTCCAACACTGTAGCTTGCTGGTCGTTGAGTAGAGCTGGGTCTTAGCATTGAGATGGAGATCTCAGGGACAGCTTTCACTGTTTGATATTACATGGAGACGGGAGGTCTCTGGTGGACCAATGTCCTGAACTCATCTCTCCCACCTCAGTGGCTCAGGCCTGTCACCCAGCTGGAGCACCAAGACCCTGTCAGCCACACGGCTCAGAAAAAAAGGGAGAAAAAAAAGAAAGAAAGAAAAATAAATAAATAAATAAATAAAATAAAGTTATTAAAATAAAAAATATTATTAAAAATAAAAAAGGAAAAAGTAATATAAAAAAGAAAAAGAAAGAAAGAAGAGAACAACCAAACCAAAAACCAAATCCACCAATGATAACAAGCACTAAAATCTATACAAAAAAAAAAAAAAAATGGACAGACAGAACCTTAGGACCAATGGTAAAAGCAGCACTATACAGACAAAATCACACAAAGAAGCATATACATACACACTCACAAAAAGAGGAAAAGAAAAAAAGAAAATACATATATATACTAAAAAAATAAAAAATAAAAAAGGAAGAGAGCAACCAAATCAATAAACATATCTATCAATGATAATAAACTCTAAATACTAAACTAAGATAAACATAAAACCAGAAACAAATTAGATGCAGAAAGCAAACTCCAAGTCAACCGTTGCTCCCAAAGTCCACTGCCTCAATTTGGGCTGATTCGTTGTCTATTCAGGTATTCCAGAGACGCAGGGTACATCAAGTTGATTATGGAGTTTTAATCCGCTGCTCCTGAGGCTGCTGGGAGAAATTTCCCTTTCTCTTCATTGTTCGCACAGCTCCTGGGGTTTAGCTTTGGATTTGGCCCCGCCTCTGTGTGTAGGTCGCCTGAGGGTGTCTGTTCCCCACCCAGACAGGACGGGGTTTAAGGAGCAGCTGATTAGGGAGCTCTGGCTCACGCAGGCTGTGGGGAGGGAGGGTTATGGAATGTGGGGTGAGCCTGTGGTGGCAGAAGCTGCCGTGAAGTTGCACCAGCCTGAGGCGGGCTGTGTCTTCTCCCGGGGAAGTTGTCCCTGGATCACGGGACCCTGGCAGTGGCGGGCTGCACAGGATCCCAGGAGGGGAAGTGTGGACAGTGACCTGTGCTTGCACACAGGCTTCTTGGTGGCTGCAGAAGTAGACTTATCGTTTCATGCCCGTTTCTGGGGTCCGCGCTGATAGCCGTGGCTCGCGCCCGTCTCTGGAGCTCGTTTAGGCGGTGCTCTGAATCCCCTCTCCTTGCGCACCCTGAAACAATGGTCTTTTGCCTCTTAGGCAGCTCCAGACTTTTTCCTGGACTCCCTCCCGGCTAGCCATGGCACACTAGCCCCTTCAGGCTGTGTTCACGCCGCCAACCCCAGTCCTCTCCCTGGGATCCGACCGAAGCCCGAGCCTCAGGTCCCAGCCCCCACCCGCCCCAGCGGGTAAGCAGACAAGCCTCTCGGGCTGGTGAGTGCTGGTTGGCACCGATCCTGCATGCAGGAATCTCTCCGCTTTGCCCTCTGCACCCCATTGCTGTGCTCTCCTCCATGGCTCTGAAGCTTCCCTCACACCAAACCCCCCATCTCCACCAGTGAAGGGGCTTCCTAGTGTGTGGAAACTTTTCCTCCTTCACAGCCCCCTCCCCAAGGTACAGGTCCCGTCCCTATTCTTTTGTCTCTGTTTTTTCTTTTTTCTTTTCTTTTTTTGTCCCCAGGTACACGGGGAGTTTCTTGCCTTTTGGTAAGTCTGAGGTCTTCTGCCAGCGTTCAGTAGGTGTTCTGTAGGAGTTGTTCCACATGTAGATGTATTTCTGATATATTTGTGGTGAGGAAGGTGATCTCCATGTGTTCCTCTTTCGCCATTTTGAAGGTCCCCAAACTTCTTTTCTAAGTTCCTCTTCTTAAAAGAACACCAGTCATAGTTAATTGTATGGGATTGACATGTACACACTGCTACATTTAAAATAGGTAACCAACAAGGACTGTATAGCACAGGGAACTCTGCTTAATATTCTGTAATAACCTAAATGGGAAAAGAATTTTTAAAAGAATAAATACATGTATATGTATATCTGAATCATTTTACTGTACACCTGAAACTAACACAACATTGTTAATCTTCTATGCTTTAATATAAAATAAAAAGTTTTTAAAAAATTTTTTAAAAATAATAGCTGAAAATTTTTTTAAAAAAAGAACACCAGTCATAGTGAATTAGCACCCACCCATATGACCCCATTTTATCTTAATTGCCTCTTTAAAAGCCTTATCTCTAAGTATAATCACATTCTGATATACTGGGGTTAAGAACTTCAACATATGAGTTTTGGGGTACACAATTCAGCCCAATAACCTCAAGTAATGGAGTATGTGAATGATTGGGTTTTATGGAGAGTTACGGAAGAGATGGTCAAGTAGATGAGAGGCCAGTGTGCTGAATACTTGCAGCTGTTGAAATTGCCAAAAACAGGAACATGAGTAGGTGAAGAAAGGAAGAGAGTGAATCTGATTCTAAAGTGTTCTGAAAATCAGAAGCAGAGATGGGGTGGCCAGCAGATGGCAGCAAAAGGAAGGGCACCTGATGGTAAAATCTCAGGGCAAGAATTCCAAAGAATCTGGGGAAGGAAAAATGAATGATTTGGAAATGATAGTGGTTGTCTGTGAGGAAATCTTTTTTGTGGCTCAGACACAGAGTTACCTGTGGTTAAGTGTTTAGGGTAGGGACTTGTGGGAAAAAGAAAGCCTCCACTTGAGAAGTTTCCAGTTAGAGCAAAATATTCAAGTGACATATTACATTTTAGTAAAGGGAAGGAGGTGATTAGAACATCCATTTGCATCATTTTCTAACAGAGGCCTTCAATAATTGCTTTATTTAATTCAATTTACAGTCCCATCTTAATTATACGCATTTATATCACTCTCTACTCTTTAATTCATTGTTCTTTCTACAGTTTGTGACATGTTTATTTACTTACTTGCTTGTTATTTTGTTTTATTTTATCTCCACCCCAAGAGTATAATCAGTCCAGAAGGGCAGAAACTATAAGAGATTTGCTTAATAGAAGTATTCATTACCAGAGCATAGATCAGCCTTATTTATTTATGTATTTATCTATTTATTTCTAAATGAATGAATATTTTACAGTCACGAGCCTGTCTCTGAATGATGCTAGCTCAATGAGGAAAGAAGATGTATTCATTATAGGCCTTTGTAAGACGCCTTGCAATTTTTTTTATCTCAAAGAGTATTAATTTCCTAAGCTTTAATGTTTAAATATTTATTTATATTGGTTAATTCCACTTCCAAGTCCCATTGGTAAAATTCCTTTAGTCATTAATTGCTATCTTTTACCACAGAGATTTTACTGTTCTAGCTTGCAAGATCTTTTTCAGCATTGGAAGCTCACATCTAAGTTCTGAGCTCTAAGTCTAAGGTCAAGGGTCAAGCTGATATGTGTTAGTACCAATTTGTATTTTTGCTTGTTTCCATGGTGTAAATATTATCACCATGGATAATAATTTTAAGCTTACTGAACATGGAGTAGAGACAAAAAGCTCAGGTGCTTCATACCTTTGTTTTTAATATATTTTTTTACTTTTAAGTTGATAAATTTCACCTTATAAGGACGGGTATATTTAACAACTGACTTGTGAAATTCCCTAAAATTTACTTTTGTGAGCCAATAAGAACAAGTTGCAGCACACACTTGGACCCAGCCATGTAGACACATGTTCTGGTCCTGACACCTCTCCAGCTTTCATGGAGTACATTTGAACCCATGCTTTGCAGAAAAGACCAACTCGACCTTTCAACTTTCTGCAATTTGCCTTCCCCTTCTTCCCAATGAGTGTGCCCAACAAACATGACCTATGTTTTCTGCAGAATTAATAATGAATCTTGAGAGAGTTAACTCGGTTAATGTTTACTGACAAGTTTTACTCTCTGAAAATTGACTATTTAAAATAATTCTGTTAATCTAGCAGCTGTTTATCTAAGAAAGAATGAGAGTTATCTGGGGATTAGAGCTCTTTCGATATTGATCTGTCTATTTTGATGTCTATTTTTTCATCATTTATATACCATTATCTTATTTACTAAAGAGCAAATGACCACTTTCTGACATTGGTGTCAAATACTAAAAGCACAACCAGAAAATGGATGAATATAACAGTTGAAGGCCAGAAAGAAATGAATAAAATGGACATGCCAATTATTTTCTGTGCATCTGGACAGGCACAGACCTTACAGATCTGCCATAGGCTGCCAGCCAACATGGAGGAAAATAAAGGCTTTCAAATGTGGAAATGATTAAGGCATCTTTCCAATTCATCTTCACCTGTGAGAGAAAGAAAGGCTGCTAAAATTGCAAGATGCATTAGTAATGTGCAAGCTTACTGTCCTACTTTTGCATAAACTACTCAAACCACTTTCTTTCTCATTTTCAAATATGAGTCTTCCTTAATGTCAGATATTCACTGGGAGAAATGTCTTTCCCTTATTCTAATGATTCACTTGCTACTGGCAATTACATTGGACAATACATTTATAAAGAAATATATTTATTTTCTAAATATTATTTAAAATATTTTACCAAAAAATTGTCTGATTTTTTCATTGAATGTAGCATTACACTATATATATATAGATAATCAAATACAGAAATAGAAAATTTTATTTTCAATAACTTTTTATACCAAAGAATTTTATGAATGAAAAACAGGATGTCCCTCCCTTGCCACTTGTTTTTCTTTCATAAAATTAAATTTAACCTCTTATTCCTTCAATTGCTTCAGCTAGTGACCAAACAAAACAAGGATTTGACTTAAAAGATCCATTCATTGTTTTCCAAAGAGAGGTAAAATGGGTGAGACTTATGGTTTTAGAACTAGAAGGGCAGTTAGGAACAAGTATTATCAAACAGCGCATCCACCATTAACGTGGCTCAGCTCCATGTGCTTTATTTTCTCCATCATCTAATCAAACCTGTCATCAGCCTTTAGCTTTAGTCTCAAGGGGAGTCATTTGGTTGACCTATTTATTAGCCATCATTCCAATTTGAGCAAAGTATTCATATAAAGCTATCAGAAAGTACATTCCTTAAATTTTGTAAATTATCTAATAAGCATTTAGCTCAATCTAAATACACATTCTGGGACTTCCCTGGTAGTCTAGTGGTAAAGAATCTGTCTTCCAATGCCGGGGACGCAGGTTCGATCCCTGGTCAGGGAACTAAGATCCCACATGCCGCGGGGCAACTAAGCCCACACGCCACGACTACTGAGCTTGCACGCCTCAACTAGAGAGCCTGCGTGCTGCAAACTACAGAACCACATGCTCTGGAACCCCCAGGTCACAAATGGAAAGAAGGCCGCACGCTGCAGCGAGGAGATGGCACTCTGCAACAAAAGATCCCGCATGTCTCAACAGAGATCCCGTGTGCTGCAACTAAGACCCGACACAGCCAAAAATATATAAATAAATAAATAATAAATAAATCTTAAAAAAAAAAACCTTTAAAATATATATATATACATTATTAAAAAAATTATACATAAATAAGCTAGCAAAAATAATATGTTTTTAAAGGAATAGAAAAAGCAAAGAATGATGGGGTGAATAATTCACCAAACTCTGAATAGCCAAAGCCAGAGAAGCAAAAAAAAAAAAAAAAAAAAAAAAAACTTACTATAACTACAGAACATGTCTTTATTTCTGAAAATGTTTATCAGGCTTTGGCTGCTCTTTATCATTACTTTGCAATCTTGATCTTCCACGTGGCCTTTAACTGTAGTCAGCAGCTAGTTCTTATGCTTTGCCTTGTGGTTAGAGTCAAACTCTTTTCTTAGCCATTAGAGTTCCTAAAATTTGTCCGCCTGCATAGAACAGTTAGCTAATTCATTTATGTGTAAATTATTTTACATGCATTATCTCCTTTACCCTCAAAATAACCAAATAAGTTAAGTGTTATCATTTTGTAGGTCATAGATGAAACTTAAATATATAAAGATCTTACTAATATCCATACACATAATTTTTGTATATAAAATATTATCTCTTCATAGATATGTTCTTTAATATAGTGATACAGTATATATAGGTGAACAATTTTTTTCTTTACATATTATCATTTAAAGAATTTATTAAAATTCTAAAAATAGAGTTACAGATGTAGAAAACAAACTTATAGTTACCAGGGGAGTAAGAGGGGAAAGAGATAAATTGGGAGATTGGGATTGACATATACACACTACGATATATAAAATAGATAACTAATAAGAACCTACTGTATAGCACAGGGAACTCTACTCAGTACTCTATAGTGGCCTATATGAGAAAAGAATCTAAAAAAGAGCGTATATATGTATATGTTTAACTGATTCACTTTGCTGTACACGTGAAACTAACACAACATTGTAAATCAACTATACTCCAATAGCAATTAAAAGAAAACAATGTAATGTTTAGTTTATTACAATACTGAATGCGTTGATTCCTATTTCAAATAGCAACAAATTGATTAAATTCACTTTAAATTCCCATCATGACATAAAATTATGCTAGGAGAATGGCCCATCAGATATGAATTAATTAAGTGACAACATTATAACATCTAACTTAATAATCTAAGGAGGAAAAGTCTGGGAAGTTATGGGAACTGTTGATTGATTGCAATTGATCTGTAATTATCTGTTCATTACCATACTGTATCTTTGACAGCTTAACAAGTCAATCTTCATAATGATAATGAAGCAGATAACACTGCACTGTACATAAAGATGCAGTTTTACAAAATTCAAGTTGCTTACTCATGATATACTAAAGCTTGATTATACTCTTGATTATAATAGTTTGGAAAATTATATTCAACTGTATGTGTTATCAGTTATTGAAGATGTGAGTTATTTTTCTAAGCCATAATGTGATATTTCTCTAAGATTACATATATTTATGATTTCCCAATATTTCACATATACATACATTTGAATATGTAAACAACTATTTAAATACTATTTAATAATATTGCACAATGACTAGGAATAGGATACTAGAGCACTCTTGTAGACTTATAAAAAAATTCTCTAAAGTGTAACATTTAAAGAATTACATAGAAAAAATTTGCAAATATAATCACTATTTGAGAAATATTTGTTATTAATAAATAACTTCTTGGGGGTTAGTAAGAACTTTTCTAGGTATTTGTGAGACAAGGTATTCTATACCTGCAGTAAATCAGTTTAATTAAAATTTTAAGGGTGGGAATTCCCTGGTGGTCTGGTGGTTAAGATTCCTCACTCTTACTACCTAGGGCCCGGGTTCAGTCCCTGGTTGGGGAACTAAGATCCCACAAGCCACACTGTGCGCTAAATAAATAAATAAATAAAAATTTAAGGGAAAATTTACCTTTAGAATTCTAATACATGTTTTTCCTGTTTTTTTTCTTGAAGTATAGTTTGACTTATTATATTAGTTTCAAGTGTACAGCATAGTCCATTTTTATTTACTTTAGAAACTTCAGGATTACTGAGGAAGCCACGTGAATCCTATTGTAAGCAACAAGCATTTAATTTAAAGAGGATTTCAGTAGACTTTGTTGGAAGTTGATACATCTCAGAGAAACACCATGGATGACTTGTCTCAATTCATTGCTGCACATTGCTATTCATTTTCAAATGTACTGGTGGATGGTCAGGGAGCATTAGTATGTAAACCAACATGAATGAGTATCAAACATTTATCACTATTCTTTAGACAAGACAGTACATCTTTTTGCAAATTAAACTTAGAAGTCATTTTGTCCCTCTGTTGCTACTGCAGAAATAACCATTAATTTAAAATTTGAATGAGAAAAAAATGAATTCAAGACAATATTAAAACATACAAAAGGCATGGGGTATTTAATTTATTTATTGAGGTATGCAGGGTCAAAGAACCTGCATAATGTCTAATGCATAATGTCTATAATCAGATGATTGTAAGGAAACATGAAGTAGGAAATCATTTTAAATTTACAAAACTGAGTTCTAACTAATACAAAAGCAAGTATTATATCAAACTGGTCATATGTTTTTAATGGCTTTTAATCCCATACACTAAAGAAATGTGGATAAATTACAAGTGAATCATCTCAAAATACATATCGACATTGCATAATTAAAGCATAAATGTAAACAAAAAATATAAATTACGAACAGTCTACTAGAAACAAATATAGTAATCTATACTTGTGTGTATTAAGGCTGTCTGTAGATGCCCCCAAATAGAATAACAATTCCCTATTTCTTGAGCATTTTTAATAGATCAAATTATTTTTAATCATCTAAACATAATAGCAAATTAATTTTTCCCTACAATGCTATGTAGGAATTTGTATTTCAACACTCTCATAACTAGTTTATTTATTTTAATCATTTCAAAGTATTGCTCTAGCAAATGCCTGTCTTTTGATACTGACGTTACTGAAAACTAAATTTTTTCCAGTGGTATACTAAAATACAAAATAAAAATAATACCAATTAAAGAAACAGTTTCTCTATCTCTAAATCTAATTCCTGGAAATTTGAATGAATGGTGATCAGGATTTTTCTGCACAAAATAAAGTATGCAAAATTAATTAATTACTGTGTAGGAGATCTTTAAGAATGTTGGAGAGAAATTTGTCTTACATCTAGCCCACACCTATATCTACCCCCATAACTCAAAATAACATGCCAGGAAGACATAGTGTGAGAACTCTTGCTCCCAAATGACTCTAGTGAGGAAGTACACAGCTCCAAATGCTTACTAGCACCAATCCTGTAATTTAAATGATGGGGGAATTTAGAATGTAGCTGATATCAGATGAGAGAAAAGGCCTTGATGCCTGAGGTTATCATTGAGCCTATGGAGCAGTCAACCTATAGATATGTCTACAAGTCAGTACATCATTAATATTGTTGACACTATTTGAAATGTAAACATTAATAACTGATTTAAAGGAACAGACTCATTCTTTAAAAATTTAGGTTATTTACATCGATTACAGTACTGAAAAGATCATGATGTATTTTCTACTGTTCATCTTCTAGATTTAGAGTAAGACAATATGTAATGAAGAAAACTTTTTGGAAAATTTCACTCTATGAAATTAATTCTCATGCAACATTAATTGTTCTGTATGGTAAGTGTTGTCTGGGGTCACTGCCATGACTAACACAGGTCGGCAGAACCTAAACATCTCCTGTAGAACCTAGAAACAAACAAATGAAAATAAATTTGGATCACAGTCGATATATATATAGAAGTTATTTTATATAATGAATTTTATTTGAGATTATGTAAAATGTGTAATAGTTCTGGGTAACATTGATGCAAAAGCTTCTTCTATAACTAATCTCCCATAGTACCAGTTGACATCATTACAAAAAAAATCTATTCATGAACCTCCCCGGTTTAAAATCTTTTACTGATTTTTATTGCATGACATCAAGGCCACTCATTGTTGGACACCACTTATCTTTTCAGGCTCATTTCCCAGAATACTCTCCCAGGCAGCACATGGTTTAGTCCAGAATTTTACAAACATTTTTGTGTCACATAACACTTCTTTTTATTTTTAAGTATTATAATGACAAAACACTAGCAGGGACACAAAATAAAAGGCTCTCCTGAATTAAGGAATGAAGTATAACTGATTTAATTATAGAAAAATATTATTGAAATTTGATATATGACTTTATATAAAAGTACAAAACTATAATTACAAATTTATTGTGTCAAAATGAAAACAGCAAAAATTATATTATGTAATATTGTGACATAGACAAAATTTGAAGAACACAAGACTCTTTTAACACATAGCCTGCTTTCAACCATATGTGCATGGTAGAGAAAGTTTAAACTTATAATATTTACTTAATATTGGGAGATAGTGATAACATAGACCAGTGATCATCAAATACAATTAATTAATTCAATTAATATAAAATGTATTTAATAAATGATTTCTATGAAATAAAATACCTAGCCAAAATTTTGAGAATAAATATATAAATATTTTTAAACACCTTTTTAGATAAAGATATATGTTTTAATATACTTTTATTAAAAACCTTGCTAGTTTTGCTCCCCAAATACTCTATTTCTTTTCTAGTACATATCAGCTCTGTGCATACATCAATTTCTAGCCATCTCTTCTTAGAGGTTTCCTATTACTAATCCACGTGTATGAATGCATGCATAAAACATGTATGACATACTATCCTTATTATTTTACATAAAATAAATTTAACTTTATTTCTGACTCATTCCAGAAACAACAAAGATGACTGAAAAAGTACATGAATGTCAAGCCAGATGCTTTGATGATTGTTACGCTGTGATTTTACCATATTAAAAAATAGAGAGCATAAATGTTTATAACAAACTCTTTAATAGACCCTTTTCTCTTTCACTTTACTCTTTTCATTCCCCCAGGTAAATCTCAATAGTTTTTCAAATATAATTTTTTATCTCCAGTTTAGTTCCTTGCATAAGATCAGGTCAGGGAGATTCAAGATATACTCCCAAGATATGTAAAGATTACCATGCCCAAAATCGTTCTTAGGGGAAAAACTTCTTAACCTTATCCTTCTATTTAGAGGTGATTATCTTAGAAGTATTAGAATAAATTCTTACTCTTTGCCCTTACTCCTTCTCCACAGGATTAATATGTTTTGGTCAGTTCCCTGCTTTGTGGTCAAGGGCTGTACTCATTAGAAGAGCCTGCTGGTATCCAGATATGGTGGTGAATAATTAAATAACTATTTATCCATCTCAAGGATATATAAACTATCCTACTAAATACAGATCTACAGAAATACTTTTTAGTTAGTTTCAAGCAGCCCTGGAGGGAAGTGATCAAATGAGTGACTGAGGTCTCTGCCATTAACCAGCATTAACTTGCAAACATTTGAGTGAGTTAATTAGATGTGGATCCTCCAGCCCCGGCCAATGAGTCAGATCATTGCAGCCCCAGTGACGTCTTGACTGCAGCATCACAAAAGACTTAGTGCCAGAAGTGTTCAGTTAAACCATCCTCAAATTCTTGACTCTAATAAATTGTGTGAGATAAATATGTTTGTTGTGTTTTCAAGACACGAATTTTGAGGGTAATTTCTTACAAAGCAATAGATACTTAATATAGGTGTATTATTAATTGTCCTTCTCAAAAGCCTACATTCATTATCCCTAACCCTCAAAAAAGAAAACTCAATCTATATTCTTTATCTCAGTCAGTGGAGTCAGCAATGATGAAGTTCTTCAAATGTATCTGAGACTTCCTTCCTTTCCTTTGCTCTCTCTATCTGATTAGTCATCAATTGATCTTTATTTCTTGTAATTGTTTAATCAAGTATTTCTATATTTCTCTAACCCATGACAAGTAACCTATATTGAATCACTGTGATAATATCCCTAGATTACAGTTACAGATTATGAACTGTGTCTTGTTTGGCTTGCCCTTCTGGAACTTTAAATCCATTCTCTAAAAAGAAGTAAATAGGCATATTCATGAATATGAAAATGCCTTGTTTAAGCCCTGTTGATATTTAACTCCTTACGTCCTTGAACATATAGATTTGATCAAATAATTTATAAAGCCCTGCATGTTTAGGCTTTGCTTCATGCTTCATTATCATCTTCTATCACAACCACCTCCATAATCTTAATCAAATGATGCTCTAGTTGGAGTATCTCTCTTAGATGTCAACATCTAACTTAGAACAAATTAATTCAGTACTTGGCTTCTGATTCTCAACCATTGATTTTCCTCTAGTTTGATCAATAAAAACATCAGGAGGGGTTTGCTTTTACATCACTAGGACAACAGAATACTTTCATTATTTGGTCTATGTGATTTTCCTTCTTCTCAAGAGATATGTGCTGAAGTATTAAAGGGTGATAAATCATGATGTCTACAGCTTCTTTCAAATGGTACAAAAATTTTAAATACTTATTCATAAGGAGAAAATATTGCAAAATATTAAAAATTAATCTAAATGAAAGATAGTCGAAGGTTGTTTGGTATTCTTGAAAATTGGCTATAATTTTTAAACTGTTCAAACTTAAAATTTGAAAAAAAATGTGAAAGTAAGTTCTTCTTGTGGAATAACAGGGACCATATTCCCAACTGAAACAGCTGAAAGACTAATCTAAATATACGTAACAATGCTTGACAAAACAATGCTTAACAGGCAAGGAAATCCAATGATCTTTAAGAGTTGGGAAAAAAAACCACTTGAGCAGTAAAATTTTGCCAGTTTACTAACCAGAGAATTTATAGGCTACAGCATAAGGAAGAGAAACACAGGAAGTATCCATAGTCACCCTGAGATGAGGAAATTGAGATAGCAATCCAGGGAAGCCAAGGTAGATAAAGTCTGTAGGGCAGAGTACCAGAGTGCCAGAGAAGTAAGAGCTGCCCAGAGAGAAACTTTGGAGATCTGCAAATTATAGATCTGAGTACAGATTAGGGCATATGAGTGAGGAATCCACCTGAAGCCAGAGAAAGAACTATCTAACATCTAAATAATAGAGGAACTGTGCCAAAACACTTGCAGGGCAAGTAGAAAATCTTATAATTCATGGACATTGAATAGAATACAAAACAGGACCTTACTTTGGTAGTCATGAAAAATTAGCCCAAGATTAAATATTGCACTAAGAAAGCTTAAAATCAAGACCCAAGAGGATCGAATTGATTTCAAGTAACTTAACTGCGTCTGAAAAAAAAAAAAAAAACCCTTAAGAATATTTTTTAAGAATGCAAATACATGCTTGCCTGGTGGCTCAGTGGTTGAGAATCTGCCTGCCAATGCGAGGGACACGGGATCGAGCCCTGGTCTGGGAGGATCCCACATGCCGCGGAGCTACTGGGCCCGTGAGCCACAACCACTGAGCTTGCACTCGGCAACAAGAGAGGCCGCGACAGTGAGAGGCCCGCGCATCGCAATGAAGAGTGGCCCCCGCTAGCTCGCCGCAACTAGAGAAAGCCCTTGCACGGAAATGAAGACCCAACACAGCCAAAAATAAATAAATAAATAAATTTAAAAAAAGGATGCAAATAATCAGCACCCAACAAGGTAAATTTACATTATCTAGCATGCAATCAAAATTACCAGGCATTCAAAGATGCAGGAAAATACATTCCATAGTTAAGAAAAATATACACTCAATTGACCAAGAAATAATATAAATATTAAAATTAATAGAAAGTCTTAAAATACTTTCAAAATAAGTATTTTGAAGGAACCAAAATGAACCAAACTAAAACAAAAATATTCTTTCATCCAATTAGAGCAACGTCTTTGAAATACCAAAACAACACAAAGCTGTCAACCTACATTTATTTACCCAGTGAACATATATTGCAAAAGGAAAATGAAATAAAGACAACATATAAAATCTTAAAAATTTCATAACCAACAGATATGTACTACACAAATTTTAAGGCAGTCCTTCAAATAGAGGAAAATATCACCAGATAGAAACCTGGATCTATGTGAAGGATGAAGCGTACTATGTATGGCAACTACATGGATATAGCTATACAAACTTCAATTTCTTATGCTCAGTTGAAAGTTTAGAGTAAAATTGATATTTTTTGAAGTTTATAGCATGTACGGCAAGAATATCACAAAGATTTGTAGGGAGAAATGGAAGTATACTGTTGTAAAATACTTGTTTTGTGACAACATAAAGATGTATACTATAAACCTTAAAGCAATCATGGAAGTAGTAACACAGAGCTAGAATATACCAGAAAGGGAGATGAAATAGACTTATAAATAAAAAAATCTAAAGAAGGCAGGAAAAGAGGAGAAATAAAAGAAAGATGCGATAAGTAGGAAAAAAATAGTAGATTCAACCTCAAGCAAATTATAGTAGACAGAATGACTGCTCCCAAAAGGTATCTACATCCTAATTTCCATAGTTAGTAAATATGTTGCATTACACGCTGGAATGAACAGTGCAGACATGATTAAGGATTTAGGATTAAGGATTAAGGATTAAGATTATCCTGCATTATCCAGCTTGGTCCAATGTAATCCCAAGAGTTCTTTTTTTAAATTATTATTTTATTATATTTAGTTTGGCTGTGCCGGTTCTTAGTTGTGGCATGCATGTGGGATCTAGTTCCCCGACCAGGGATCGAACCTGGGCCCCCCTGCATTGGGAGTGCACTGGACCACCAGGGAAGTCCTTATATGAGAAAAACAGGAGTATCAATGTCAGAGAGGAAATGTAATAACAGAAACAGAGGTCAGAGAGAGGAGAAACTGGCCTATTTTTTTCTCTAGAGCCACATCTACAATAATATCTATTTCCCTCTTGTGAAAGGGCTTCAACTGTTAAAATAAATAGAATAAAGTGTTCAGCAGTTAAGAAGCTAACATATGCACAATTTTGTTAATTACTACACACCTCATTTAACCATAACACAATCACATTGGTATTACTTGAAAGAAATATTGAAAATATTTTCTCTAGATCAACACTTTTTACCAAAAGGTGGTAGTATGTCCTTTAATATTCAATCAAATAACATACAGCATTTCAGACTACGATTTCAATTTATCCATTTTCATTGTGATGAATCAAATAAGTCACACTGTTTGCAATTGCAGTTTTGTTTAATTTCTATATTAACAATATTCTATAAGACAATTTTGTAAAGGTTTACTGGAGACTGTAAAAGACAGCTAAATATATTTATAATGGTTATTATTGTTCAGGTTTGTTATTTTTATTTGGATAATGTAGATGTCACTCACTGAGTTTCTTAACTGCTTGAGAGAAGTTTAGACTTTTTATTGCTACAGATTGAAAAAACTCTACTTTGTAGCAGAAGATTATCTTGGTACTAAAGTTATAGTTCACTGACATTCTACCTCACCTCTATGTCAAAAACAATTGCTTTTCTTTAGATGTTCCCCTTGGTGAGCAGTTAACCAGTATTTCCGCTGCTCTCAGAAGAGAAGATACAATGTAATACAATCTATTTTTCACTTAAGAATAACAAGGAATTTCACAAGAGTATTAGTATCAATCCTTTTCCCTACAATAGTGTTTGCATGGGTTATGAAGTCCAGAAAATACCAATGCCATGTTGTTATTTTCAATACTTATCAACATAAATTTTATGCAATACCTTTGAAAAGATTATTTCTACAGATTTATTTATTACATCAAAGTAAACACTCAATAAGAAGTATTGGCAAATTATTAGGGTACTAAATCTCTCAAATACTACTGGTGGATGTGTAAATGAGGATAAGTTATCTGGAGTACAATTAGGCAATATGTTTGCATTTTAAAAAGATAAATTAGCACAGCAAATATATTTCTAAGAAAATAATGAGAAATTATGAACATATTAGCCATAAAGATGTCCAGTACAGTATTATTTATAGCAGTGAAATATTTGATATAATCTATATATCCAATAATATGAACTAAATTTTTATGATAAATCATACAATTGGGAAATTAATTATTGAAATCAGATAAGAATATTTATCAACATGAAAAATTAATATGTTTAATAACCAAAGTGCAGCTTACAAAATTTTAGAAATATTACTTTTGTAAAAACATACTGCTGTAATTATACCTATGTATGTACCCATAACCATATCTGTATCACTATACCTTCACACCTAACTGTACATCCTAAAAATATAAAAGATTGAGACCTAAGCTCAGTGGTGAATATTTCCAAACAATGAAAATACTATAGAAAACTTATATGTTATACATCTGAATTTAAAAATTCAGTTACAAAACACAATAAACAATTATGAAAAAGGATGAATAAAGTTTTAAATATAATGTTGTTTATACATATATTATTTAGTATGAAAAAATATAATAAAAATTAAGAAGTATATGATTTTAATTAAACTAAAAAGTTATTTTAATACAATAAAAAATTAATAAAATAATTCTTGTAGAACATGATTTATAATAAAAATGTGATATTTGGGTTGGCATTTTTGGAAAACTTTGGTCTTCAGATTACATTATATGATAAAATACTTAACTAAGCCTAGTCATTTAGAGAGTTTAATTTTAGGAAATAAATTAGATATCCAAAACACTTTAATAAATGGATATAGTTTGAACATACAATAAGGGAACATGTATTGAATCATATGATCCATAGAATAAATTATCAAAGTCTTAAACTATGGAGAGTTAATATAGCAAAATATGAAATAGAAATAGACATTTATATAATCATTCTGCTGAATGTCTCTAATAAACTAAGTAATATCAATTTTTTATTTGTTTATATATTTATCATCTATCTTCTTCCACTGAAATACCGGCTTCAAAAGAACAGACCTTTTACAAAGTAGTAAGATATAATTCATTCATAAAATTTAAAAATCTAACCTTAAAGGTATACATTATATAATAGTAATTATATCTCGGGGAAGAATAATGGAGTGATTCTCACTCTCAATTTTTGTTTTGTTTGAACTTAGGAGTATAATAGTTTTAAAATCTACAAAAACAATAAAGATATTTAAAAATTTAAAAAGAACAGACCTCTCCTATTTTGTTCAATTAGGTGTGTCTAGCATCTAGAACTGTGGCTGGCACATAACAGTTACTTGGTTTTTTTTGTTTGTTTGTTTGTTTGTTTGTTTTTTTTACATTTTAAATCTTTATTGGAGTACAATTGCTTTACAATGTTGTGTTATTTTCTGCTGTATAACAAAATGAATCAGCTACGTGTATACATATATCCCCATTTCCCCTCCCTCTTGTGTCTCCCTCCAACACTACCTATCCAACGGCTCTAGGTGGTCGCAAAGCACCAAACTGATCTCCCCGTGCCATGCAGCTGCTTCCCACTAGCTGTCTGTTTTACATTTTGTAGTGTATATATGTCAGTGCTACTCTCTCTCTTTGTCCAAGCTTACCCATCGCCCTCCCCATGTCCTCAAGTACATTCTCGACATCTGCGTCTTTATTCCTGTCCTGCCCCTTGGTTCATCGGAACCCTTTTTTTTTGTTTCCATACATATGTGTTAGCATACGGTATTTTTTTTCCTCTTTGTGACTTACTTCGCTCTGTATGACAGACTCCAGGTCAATCCACTTCACTACAAATAACTCAATTTCGTTTCTTTTTATGGTTAAGTAATATTCCATTGTATATATGTGCCACATCTTCTTTATCCATTCATCTGTTGATGGACACTTAGCTTACTTCCATGTCCTGGCTATTGCAAATAGTGCTGCAATGAACATTGTGGTACATGACTTTTTGAATTACGGTATTCTTAGGGTATATGCCCAGTAGTGGGATTGCTGGGTTATATGGTAGTTCTATTTTAGTTTTTAAGGAACCTCCATACTGTTTTCCATAGAGGCTGTATCAATTTACATTCCCACCAACAGTGCAAGAGGGTTCCCTTTTCTCCACACCCTCTCCAACATTTACTGTTGTAGATTGTTGATGATGGCAATTCTAACCAGTGTGAGATGATACCTCATTGTAGTTTTGATTTGCATTTCTCTGATAATTAGTGACGTTGAGCATCCTTTCATGTGTTTGTTGGCAATCTGTATACCTTCTTTGGAGAAATGTCTATTTGGGTCTTCTGCCCATTTTTGGATTGGGTTGTTTGTTTTTTTTTTATATTGAGCTGCATGAGCTGCTTGTAAATTTTGGAGATTAATGTTTTGTCAGTTGCTTCATTTTCAAATATTTTCTCCCATTCTGAGGGTTGTCTTTTCATCTTGCTTATGGTTTCCTTTGCTGTGCAAAAGCTTTTAAGTTTCATTAGGTCCCATTTGTTTATCTACATTTTGATTTCAATTCTCTAGGAGGTGGGTCAACAAGGATCTTGCTATGATTTATGTCAAAGAGTGTTCTTCCTAAGTTTTCCTCTAACAGTTTTATAGTGTCTGGCCTTACATTTAGGTCTTTAATCCACTGTGAGTTTATTTTTCTGTATGGTGTTAGGAAGTGTTCTAATAGCTTTCTTTTACATGTGGCTGTCCAGTTTTCCTAGAACCACTTATTGAAGAGGCTGTCTTTTCTCCATTGTATATTCTTGCCTTCATTATCAAAGATAAGGTGACCATATGTGTATTGGTTTATCTCTGACTTTCAATCCTGTTCCACTTATTTATATTTCTGTTTTTGTGGCAGTACCATACTGTCTTGATTACTGTAGCTTTGTAGTATAGTCTGAAGTCCAGAAGCTTGATTCCTCCAGCTCCACTTTTCTTTCTCAAGATTGCTTGACTATTTGGGGTCTTCTGTGTTTCCATACAAATTGTGAATTTTTTTGTTCTAGTTCTGTGAAAAATGCCATTGGTAGTTTGATAGGGATTGCATTCAACCTGTAGATTGCTTTGGGTAGTATAGTCATTTTCACAATATTGATTCTTCCAGTTCAAGAACATGGTATATCTCTCCATCTATTTGTATCATCTTTAATTTCCTTCATCAGTGTCTTATAGTTTTCTGCACACAGGTCTTTTGTCCCCTTTGTCTCCTTAGTTAGGTTTATTCCTAAGTAGTTTATTCTTTTTGTTGCAATGGTAAATGGGAGTGTTTCCTTAAATTCTCTAATGATTTTTCATCATTAGTGTATAGGAATGTAAGAGATTTCTGTGCATTAATTTTGTATCCTGCAACTTTACCAAACTCATTGATTAGCTCTAGTAGTTTTCTGGTGGCATCTTTAGGATTCTCTATGTATAGTATCATGTCATCTGCAAACAGGGACAGTGTTACTTCTTCTTTTCTCCTTTGGATTCTTTTTAATTCTTTTTCTTCTCTGATTGCTGTGGCTAAAACTTCGAAAACTATGTGGAATAATAGTGGTGAGAGTAGGCAACCTTTTCTTGTTCCTGATCTTAGAGGAAATGGTTTCAGATTTTCACCATTGAGAATGAAGTTGGTTGTCGGTTTGTCATATATGGCCTTTATTATGTTGAGATAGCTTCCCTCTAGGCCTACTTTCTGGAGAGTTTTTATCATAAGTGTGTGTTGAATTGTGTTGAAAGCTTTTTCTGCATCTATTGAGATTATGATATGGTTTTTATCCTTCAGTTTGTTAATAAGTTGTACCACATTGATTGATTTGTGTATATTTAAGAATCCTTGCATTCCTGGGATAGACCCCACTTGATCATGGTGTATGATCTTTTTAATGTGCTACTGGATTCTGTTTGCTAGTATTTTGTTGAGGATTTTTGCATCTATGTTCATCAGTGATATTGGCCTGTAGTTTTCTTTCTTTGTGACGTCTTTGTCTGGTTTTGGTATCAGAGTGATGGTGACCTCATAGAATGAGTTTGGGAGTGTTCCTCTCTCTGCTATATTTTGGAAAATTTGAGAAGGATGGGTGTCAGCTCTTCTCTAAATGTTTGATAGAATTCACCTGTGAAGCCATCTGGTCCTGGGCTTCTGTTTGTCGGAAGATTTTTAATCACAGTTTCAATTTCAGTGCTTGTGATTTGTCTGTTTATATTTTCTATTTCTTCCTGGTTCTGTCACAGAAGGTTGTGCTTTTCTAAGAATCTGTCCATTTCTTCCAGGTTGTCCATTTTATTGGCATATAGTTGCTTGTAGTAATCTCTCATGATCTTTTGTATTTCTGCATTGTCAGTTGTTACATCCTTTTTTCGTTTCTAATTCTGTTGTTTGGGCCTTTACCCTTTTTTTCTTGATGAGTCTGGCTAGTCGTTTATCAGTTTTGTTTATCATCTCAAATAACCAGCTTTTAATTTTATTGATCCATGCTATTGTTTCCTTCATTTTTTTAAATTTATTTATTTTGTTTGTTTGTTTGTGAGTTTGCTGTTGCCAGTGTCATTTTTTTTTTAACATCTTTATTGGAGTATAATTGCTTTACAATGGGGTGTTAGTTTCTGCTTTATAACAAAGTGAATCAGTTATACATATACATATCTTCCCATATCTCTTCCCTCTTGTGTCTCCCTCCCTCTCACCCTCCCCATCCCACCCCTCTAGGTGGTCACAGAGCACCGAGCTGATCTCCCTGTTCTATGCAGCTGCTTCCCACTAGCTATCAATTTTACGTTTGGTAGTGTATATATGTCCATGCCACTCTCTCACTTTGTCACAGCTTACCCTTCCTCCTCCCCATATCCTCAAGTCCATTCTCTAGTAGGTCTGTGTCTTTATTCCCATCTAGCCCCTAGATTCTCCATGACCATTTTTTTTTTCTTAGATTCAATATATATGTGTTAGCATATGGTATTTGTTTTTCTCTTTCTGACTTACTTCACTCTCTATGACAGACTCTAGGTCCGTCCACCTCACTACAAATAACTCAATTTCGTTTCTTTTTATGGCTGAGTAATATTCCATTGTATACATGTGCCACATCTTCTTTAACCATTCAGCTGTTGATGGACACTTAGGTTGCTTCCATGTCCTGGCTATCGTAGAAAGTGCTGCAATGAACATTGTGGTACATGACTCTTTTTGAATTACGGCTTTCTCAGGTTATATGCCCAGTAGTGGGATTGCTGGGTCATGTGGTAGTTCTATTTTTAGTTTTTTAAGAAACCTCCATAGTGGTTGTATCAATTTACATTCCCACGAACAGTGTATGAGAGTTGCCTTTTCTCAACACCCTCTCCAGCATTTATTGTTTCTAGATTTTTTGATGATGGCCATTCTGACCAGTGTGAGATGATACCTCATTGTAGTTTTGATTTGCATTTCTCTCATGATTAGTGATGTTAAGCATCCTTTCACATGTTTGTTGGCAATTTGTATATCTTCTTTGGGAAATGTCTATTTGGGTCTTCTGCCCATTTTTGGATTGGGTTGTTTGTTTTTTTGATATTGAGCTGCATGAGCTGCTTGTATATTTTGGACATTAATCGTTTGTCAGTTGCTTCATTTGCAAATATTTTCTCCCATTCTGAGGGTTGTCTTTTCGTCTTGTTTATGGTTTCCTTTGCTGTGCAAAAGCTTTTAAGTTTCATTAGGTCCCATTTGTTTATTTTTGTTTTTATTTCCATTTCTCTAGGAGGTGAGTCAAAAAGGATCTTGCTGTGATTTATGTCATAGAGTGTTCTGCCTATGTTTTCCTGAAAGAGTTTTATAGTGTCTGGCCTTACGTTTAGGTCTGTAATCCATTTTGAGTTTATTTTTGTGTATGGTGTTAGGGAGTGTTCTAATTTCATACTTTTACATGTACCTGTCCAGTTTTCCCAGCACCACTTATTGAAGAGCTGTCTTTTCTCCACTGTATATTCTTGCCTCCTTTATCAAAGATAAGGTGACCATATGTGTGTGGGTTTATCTCTGGGCTTTCTATCCTGTTACATTGATCAATATTTCTGATTTTGTGCCAGTACAATACTGTCCTAATTACTGTAGCTTTGTAGTATATTCTAGAGTCAGGGGGCCTGATTCCTCCAGCTCCGTTTTTCTTCCTCAAGTTTGCTTTGGCTATTCGGGGTCTTTTGTGTTTCCATACAAATTGTGAAATTTTTGTTCTAGTTCTGTGAAAAATGCCATTGGTAGTTTGATAGGGATTGCATTGAATCTGTAGATTGCTTTAGGTAGTAGAGTCATTTTCACAATGTTGATTCTTCCAATCCAAGAACATGGTATATCTCTCCATCTATTTGTATCATCTTTAATTTCTTTCATCAGTGTCTTATAATTTTCTGCATACAGGTCTTTTGTCTCCTTAGATAGGTTTATTCCTAGATATTTTATTCTTATTGTTGCAGTGGTAAATGGGAGTGTTATCTTAATTTCACTTTCATATTTTTCATCATCAGTGTATAGGAATGCTAGAGATTTCTGTGCATTAATTTTCTATCCTGCTACTTTACCAAATTCATTGATTAGCTCTAGTAGTTTTCTGGTGACATCTTTCGGATTCTTTCTATATAGTATCATGTCATCTGCAAATAGTGACAGCTTTACTTCTTCTTTTCTGATTTGGATTCCTTTTATTTCTTTTTCTTCTCTGATTGCTGTGACTAAAACTTCCAAAACTATGTTCAATAATAGTGGTGAGAGTGGGCAACCTTGTCTTGTTCCTGATCTTAATGGAAATGGTTTCAGTTTTTCACCATTGATGACAATGTTGGCTGTGGGTTTGTCATATATGGCCTTTATTATGTTGAGGAAAGTTCCCTCTATGCCTACGTTCTGGAGGGTTTTTATCATAAATCGGTGTTGAATTTTGTTGAAAGCTTTCTCTGCATCTATTGAGATGATCGTATCGTTTTTCTCCTCAATTTGTTAATATGGTGTATCACATTGATTCATTTGCGTATAGTGAAGAATCCTTGCACTCCTGGGATAAACCCCACTTGATCATGGTGTATGATCCTTTTTATGTGCTGTTGGATTCTGTTTGCTAGTATTTTGTTGAGGATTTTTGCATCTATGTTCGTCAGTGATATTGGCCTGTAGTTTTCTTTCTTTGTGACATCTTTGTCTGGTTTTGGTATCAGGGTGATAGCGGCTCCTAGAATTAGTTTGGGAGTGATCCTCCCTCTGCTATATTTTGGAAGATTTTGAAAAAGATAGGTGTTAGCTCTTCTGTAAATGTTTGATAGAATTTGCCTGTGAAGCCATCTGGTCCTGGGCTTTTGTTTGTTGGAAGATTTTTAATCACAGTTTCAATTTCAGTGCTTGTGATTGGTCTGTTCATATTTTCTATTTCTTCCTGGTTCAATCTCAGAAGGTTGTGCATTTCTAAGAATTTGTCCATTTCTTCCAGGTTGTCCATTTTATTGGCATAGAGTTGCTTTTAGTAATCTCTCATGATCCTTTTTATTTCTGCAGTGTCAGTTGTTACATCTCCTTTTTCATTTCTACTTCCATTGATTTGAGTTTTCTCCCTTTTTTTTCTTGATGAGTCTGGCTAGTCGTTTATCAGTTTTGTTTATCTTCTCAAAGAATCAGCTTGTAGTTTTATTGATCTTTGCTATCATTTCCGTCATTTCTTTTTCATTTATTTCTGATCTGATTTTTATGATTTCTTTCCTTCTGCTAACTTTGGGTTCTTTTTGTTCTTCTTTCTCTAATTTCTTTAAGTGTAAGGTTAGGTTGTTTATTTGAGGTGTTTCTTGTTTCTTAAGGTAGGTTTGTATAGCTATAAACTTCCCTCTTAGAATGGCTTTTTCTGCATCCCATAGGTTTTGGGTCGTTGTGTTTTCATTGTTATTTGTTTCTAGGTATTTTTTGATTTCCTCTTTGATTCCTTCAGTGATCTCTTGGTTATTAAGCAGTGTGTTGTTTAGCCTCCATTTGTTTGTAATTCTTACAGATTTTTTCCTGTAATTGATATCTAGTCTCATAGCATCGTGGTCGGAAAAGATACTTGATACTTTTTCAATTTTTAAAAATTTACCAAGGCTTGATTTGTGACCCAAGATATAATCTATCCTAAAGAATATTCCTTGAGCGCTTGAGAAGGATGTGTATTCTGTTGGTTTTGGATGGAATCTCCTATAAATATCAATTAAGTTCATCTTGTTTAATGTATCATTTAAAGCTTGTGTTGCCTTATTTATTTTCATTTTGGATGGTCTGTCCATTGGTCAAATTGGGGTGTTGAAGTGTTGAAATCTCCTACTATGATTGTGTTACTGTCGATTTCCCCTTTTATGGCTGTAAGTATTTGCCTTATGTATTGCAGTGCTCATAGGTGTGTTTTGGGATATCTGTGAACTTCGTATGATTTTAGGCAGCTCTCTGCTAATGGTTGTGGTTTTATTCCTGTTTTGCTAGCTGTTTGGCATGGGGCCTCCAGCACTGGATATTGCTGGCCCTTGGGTGGAGCTGGGTCTTAGCATTGAGATGGAGATCTCTGGGAGAGCCGTCGCCGATTGATATTATGTGAGGCTGGGAGGTCTCTGGTGGTCCAATGTCCTGAACTCAGCTCTTCCACGTCAGAGGCTCAGGCCTGACACCAGGCTGGAACACCAAGTCCCTGTCAGCCACACAGCTCAGAAGAAAAGGGAGAAGAAAAGAAAGTAAAATAAATAAATGAATAAATAAATAAAGAATAAATAATTGAATAAAATAATATAAAATAATTAAAATAGAAAATAAAATAATAAATTATTAAAATTAAAATTTAAAAAGTAATAAAAAGAAAGGAAGAGAGCAACCAAACCAATAAACCAAACCACCAATGATAGCAAGTGCTAAAATCTATACTAAGATAAACATAAAAATCAGGAACAATCCAGTCACAGACAGCAAGCCCCAAGTCTACAGTTGCTCCCAAATTCCACTGCCTCAATTTTAGGTTGATTCATTGTCTATTCAGGTATTCCACAGATGCAGGGTACATCAGGTTGATTGATTGTGGAGATTTAATCCGCTGCTCCTGAGGCTGCTGTGAGAGATTTCCCTTTCTCTTCTTTGTTCACACAGCTCCTGGGGTTCAGCTTTTGTCTTGGCCCCACCTCTGGGTGTTGGTTGCTGTCAGGCTTCTGTTCCCGCCCAGACAGGATGGGGTTAAAGCAGTGGCTGATTAGGGCTCTCTGGCTCTCTCATGCCGGGGGTGGGGGGGCTGTGGGGGTGTGGGGGGGTGATACACTAGTTATAATTGGAATGCGGGGAGAACTTGCCACAACAGACGCTGGCGTGATGTTGCAACAGCCTTAGGCACGCCGTGTGTTCTTCCAGGGAAGTTGGCCCTGGATCACAGGACCCTAGCAGTGGCATGCTGTACAAGCTCCCGGGTAGGGTGTGGATAGTCACCTGTGCTTGCACACAAGATTCTTGGTGGCTGCAGCAGCACTTTAGCGTTTCATGCCTGTCTCTGGTGTCTGAGCTGATAGCCATGGCTCACGCCCATCTCTGGAGCTTGTTTATGTGGTGCTCTGCCTTCTGTGGGCAGACAGCGAAGGAATCCCCTCTCCTCGCACACCCTGAAACAATGGTCTCTTGTCTCTTAGGCAGTTCCAGACTTTTTCCCGGACTCCCTGCCAGCTAGCTGTGGCGCACTAGCCCCCTTCAAGCTGTGTTCACGCAGCCAACCCCAGTCCTCTCCCCGGGATCTGACCTCCAAAGCCCAAGCCTCAACTCCCAGCCCCCACCCACCCTGGCGGGTGAGCAGACAAGCCTCTCAGGCTGGTTGGCACTGATCCTCTTTGCGGGAATCTCTCCGCTTTGCCCTCTGCACCCCTGTTGCTGCGCTCTCCTCCGTGGCTCTGAAGCTTCTCCCCCACCCACCCCCCATCTCCCACCAGTGAAGGGGTTTCCTAGTGTGTGGAAACTTTTCCTCCTTCACATCTCCCTCCCAGATTTGCAGGTTCCGTCCCTGTTCTTTTGTCTCTGTTTTTTTTTTTTTTTTTTTTTTCTTTTGCTCTACCCAGGTACGTGGGGATTTTCTTCCCTTTTGGGAAGTCTGAGGTCTTCTGCCAGTCTTCAGTAGGTGTTCTGTAGGAGTTGCTCCACATGTAGATGTATTTCTGATGTATTTGTGGGGAGGAAGGTGATCTCCACGACTTACTCCTCCGCCATCTTGAATGTCCATCCCTGTTTAGGTAATATCAATTTAAAAGTTGAGTTTTATATACTTATTAGTTCATTTTGTCTTCCTTTTAACAATACCACTAGCAAACACTTATTAAACTCTTCTGTAGAGGACACTGAACATGATGCCAGTCTACTGTGTCTTCCCTTATAAGTATCTCAAATTGTACAGTGTACCTCAGCATCTCCAGAAGACATGGGAAAAGCTTCATGGAAGGGCCAAAATTTAGTTGATCATTTTCAGAGACAGGGGGAAATGAATGGAGAAGCCAAGAAGAAGGTAATGATTTTCACTGATATTTCCAGAAGAATATTTTTCACTTCTTATCAAATCTGATTTCTAATTACATATGAAGTACATATGCAAACTAATTGTTTAACCAAGAAATACTTTATGTTTAAGGACACTTTTTTTTTTGTCAATCTCCTTAATTCACCTTTTATGAGTACTAGTTTGACAAGTAGAATATCTCACACCTCCTTTTTAATGTGCATTTTGTATTCATAAAATGATGGTTGATTTCTATTTGTTCTAACAGCCATATTTCTTAGTTTCAGTTCTCTAAATGTTTTATTACTTCATGACATTAATCTTCATGGTTACATAACCATCACTTTTAATAAAAGAAGAATTTGAGCATTTAGAAGTCAGTCATTATATCACAGTCTTCATATTTTTTTTTTCTTAGGCTTCATATTAATTCACAAGTATAATATATTGAAAGAAAAAACTGCCAACTGAGGATACTTGGTAAAATTAAGGATATTTGGTAAAATTATTTTTCAAAGTGAAGGAAATATAAAGACTTTACTTGATAAACAGAAGCTGAGAGAATTCATCACCATGATTTGTGTACAAGAAATATTAAAGGGAATCTTCAAATTGAAACAAAAGATCCCAAACAGCTATCCTAAAGCATATGAAACTATAGAGCTCACTGGTAAAAGTAACTATATAAACAAATACAGAATACTGTAACACTGTAATGGTTGTGTGTAAATCACTTTTAATTGCTTTAAATGTAAATGGATTAAATTTCTCAATCAAAAGATATAGAGAGGCTAATTGGATTAAAAGATCCAACTAGATTTTGTCTATGAGACTCACATTATATTTAAGAACACACATATGGTGAATGTGACAGAATAAAAAAAAAGATATTCTGTGAAATTGGTAACCACAATAGAATAGAAGAGATCATACTTATATTAGACAAAATAGACTTTATGTCAAAAACAGTCAAAAGAGACAAAGAACATTATATAAATGATAAAAGTGTCAATACCTCAGGAAGATATAACTATTATAAATACATATGTGCTAACATTACAACACTCAAATATAAGAAGCAAACACTGACAGAACTAAATGGAGAAATAAACAGCAACATAATATTAGTAGGGGGTTTCAATATCCCACCTTCAATAATGGATAGACAAACAGAAGATCAATAAGGAAAGACAGAATTTGAATAAGCTATAGACCAAATGAACCTGACAGCCATGTATAGAACATTCCACTCAATAGCATAAGAATACAGGCATACTCATTTTATTGTGTTTTGTTTTACTGTGGTTCACATATATTGCATGTTTTACGGATTGAAGGCTTGTGCATTGAGCAAGTCTATTAGCACCATTTTTCCAAAAGCTTTTGTTCACCTTGTATTTCTGTATCACATTTTGGTTATTCTCACAATATTTCAAACTGTTTCATTATGACTATATTTGTTATGGTGATCTGTGATTAGGGATCTTTGTTGTTACTATTGTAATTGTTTTGAGGTACCATGAACCACACCCATATGAGACAGGCAAACTTAAATGTTGTGTGTTTTTTGACTGCTCCACTGACTGGTTATTCCCCCATCTCTTTCCCTCTCCTCTGGCCCCCTATTCCATGAGACTCAGAATATTGAAACTAGGCAAATTAATAAATGTGTAAGTGTTCAAGTGAAAGGAAGAGTCACATGTCTCTCCCTTTAAATCAAAAGCTAGAAATGATTAAGTGAGGAAGGCATGTGGAAAACCAAGATAGGCCAAAAGCTAGGCCTCTTGTGCCAAATAGTTAGCCAAGTTGTGAATGTAAAGGAGAAGTCCTTGAAGGAAATTAAAAGTGTTACTCCAGTGAAAACACAAATGATAAGAAAGCAAGACAGCCTTATTGTTGAAATGGAAAAATTTTAGTGGTCTGGATGGAAGATCAAACCAGCCACAACATTCCTTTAAGCCGACACCTAATCTAGAGCAAGACCCTAACTCTCTTCAATTCCATGAAGGCTAAGAGAGGTGAGGATGCTGCTGAAGAAAAGTTTGGAGTTAGCAGAGGTTGGTTCATGGGGGTTAAGGAAATAAGTCATCTCCGTAACGTAAAAGTACAAGGTAAAGCAGCAAGTGCTGATATAGAAGCTGCAGCAAGTTATCCAGAACATTTAGCTAAGAGTGTTAATGAAGATGGCTACCCTGAATAAGAGATTTGCAATGTAGATAAAATAGTCTTATACTACAAGAAGATGCCATCTAGGACTACCATAGCTAGAAATGAAAAGTCAATGCCTGGTTTCAAAGCCACAATAGGATAAGCTGACTCTCTTGTTAGGAGCTAATGCAGCTGGTAACTTTAAGTTGAAGCCAAAGCTCATCTACTATTTCAAAAAGCCTATGCTAAATCTACTCAGCCTCTGCTTTCTAAATGGAAGAATAAAGCCTAGATGACAGCACATCCATTTACAACATGGTTTACTGAACACTTTAAGCCCACTGGTGAGACCTATTACTCAGAAAACAAATTTCTTTCAAAATATTACTGCTCATTGACAATGTACCTGGGCACCTAAGGGCTCTGATGAAGATGTACAATGAGATTAATGTTGTTTTCATACTTGCTAACACAACATCCATTCTGCAGTCCATGGATCAAGAAGTAGTTTTGACTTTCAAGTCCTGTGAATTAAGAAATACATTTCATAGGTTATAAGCTACCCTAGATTGTGATTCCTCTGATGGATCTGACAGAGTACACTGAAAACCTCTAGAAAGGATTCACCATTCTGGATGCCATTTGGAGCATGATTCATAGGAAGAAGTCAAAATTTCAATATTAGCAAGAGTGTGGAAGAAGTTTGTTCCAACCCCCATGGATGACTTAGAGGGGTTCAAGACTTCAGTGGAGGAATTTACTGCAGATGTGGTGAAATAGTAAGAGAACGAGAATTAGAAGTAGAGCCTGAAGATGTGATTGAACTGCTTCAATCTCATAGTAAAATTTTGATGGATGAAGTGTTCCTTCTTCTGGATGAGCAAAGAAAGTGGTTTATTGAGATGGAATCTATCACTGGTGAATATGCTGTGAAGATTGTTGAAATGACAACAAAGGATGTAAAATATTATATAAACTTAGCTGATAAAGCAGTTGCAGGATTTGAGAGGATTGACTCTAATTTTGAAAAAATATTCTATTGTGGATAAAGTATATCAACCAGCACTGGTTGCTACAAAGAAATCGTTCATGAAAGAGTCAATTGATGTGGTAAATTTTATTGTTGTCTTATTTCATGAAATAGCCACAGCCACCTCAACCTTCATCAACCACAACCTTGCTCAGTCAGGAGCCATAAACATCAAGGCAAGACCCTCCACCAGCAAACAGACTATGACTCACTGAAGGATCAGGTGACTGTTAGCAATTTTTAGCAATGAAATATTTTTTAAATTAAGGTATGTACATTTTTTTAGACATAATGCTATTGCACACTTAATACACTACAGTATAATAGAAACAGAACTTTTATATGCAGTGGGGAACCAAAAAAAATTGTGTGACTTGCTTTATTGTGATATTCACTTTATTGCCGTTGTTTGGAACCAAACCCACAATATCTTTGAGGTATGCCTATACACAGTCTTGTCAAGCATACTTGGAACATTTTTCAGGATAAATCAAATGTTACATCACAAAATAAATCTTAACAAATGTAGGATAATTTAAATCATACCAAGTATATTTTTTCTGAAAAATTCACAAATATATGAAAATTTAACAATACTGTCTTGAAAAAACCAATAGGTCAAGGAAGAAATCAAAAGGGAAATTAGAAAATATCTTGAGACAAACAAAATTACAACTTACCAAAACTTGTGAGATGCAGCAAAAGCAGTACTAACAGTGAAGTTTGTAGTAATAAATGCCAACATTAAAAAGCAAAAAAATCTCAAAAAAATAACTGTACACCTAAAGGAAGTAGAAAAAGAAGAACGAAATAAGCCCAAAGTTAACAATGGTAAGAAAATAAACATTATAACAGAAATAAATAAAACAGAGAGTAGGGAAACAATTAAAAATTGAATGAAATAAGTTAGATTTTATAAAAGATTAAGAAAATTGATAAACGTCTAGCAAAATTAACTTAAAAAAAAGAGATGACTCAATATCAGCAATGAAAAAGGAAATATGACAAATATTAAATGAATTAAAATTAAAAGTTTATAAGGGACTACTATGAATAATTATATACCAACAAAATAGATAACCTAGAAGAGATGAATAAATTCTCAAAAACATACAAACTACCAAGGCTGAATCATAAAGAAGAAGAAAATCTTAACAGACCTATAACTAGTAAAAATTTCGAATCATATTCAAAAACCTTCCAAGAAAAGCCCAGGACCAGGTGGCTTTACTGGTAAATTCTACCAAGGATTTAAATAAAAATTAATGCCAGTCATTCTCAAACTCTTCCAAAAAATTATGGAGGATGAAACACTTCTAAACTTATTGTACAAGGCCAACATCACCCTGATAGCAAAGGCGGACAAAAATACTCAGAAAAATACAAACCAATGTCCCTGATAGATATTGAATTTGAGTTAGTCAGATTCCACAGTCATCTTAATATTGAATGTCTTAGCTAACTATTGGCTTCATCTGCATATTTTTACATAATCTTAGTTCACTGACAATGATCTGGTCATCTGGCCAGGCAGATGGCAGCAATAAAATTTTGATATCCAAGGTTTCCCCCTTTGGGGAAAAGAACTCTGGGAATTTTGTGAATCACAAATGCCCATGATAGGGAGTTTCCTGGTGGCGTAGTTGTTAGCATTCCGGGCTTTCACTGACATGGCCCGGGTTCAATCCCTGGTTGGGGATCTGAGATCCTGCAAGCCGTGTAGCGCAGACAAAAAAAATAAATTAATAAATTCAATAAATTAAAAAACAAACAAACCAAAAACCCCAACAAAACAAATGTGCATAATATAAATTAAGTTCTCACATGCCTCCTCATATAACAAAGCCACACTAAGTGTTCTTATTAAGACACTCCTTACCCTTTTTGGAGTCTTAGACATCATCGATAGTGATCAAGACACTCATTTCACTTCACACAATACACAATGCTGGACTCATGTATTTGTCAGGGCTCTCCAGAGAAATAGAACCAGTAGGATGTATATATATATATATATATGTGTGTGTGTGTAAAAAAGAGATTTATATATGTAATATATATAAAGAGATGATTATAAGTGGTGATTATGGAGTTTGGTAAGTCCCAAATCTGCAGAATAAGTCAGCAAGCTAGAGCTCCAGCAGAGCCAAAAGTTTAGTTCTAGTCTGAGTTCAAAAGCTCAAGAATCAGAAGAGCTAATGGTGTAGTTTCAGTCTGAAAGTCAGCAGGCTCAAGACCCAGGAAGAGCTGATGATTCAAGAAAAAAAGTCAATGTCCTAGTTTGAAGGCTATCAGGCAGAAAATATTCTCCTTATTTGGGAAAAACCAGTGTTTTTGTTTTATTCAGACCTGAAACTAGTTGGATGAGGCCTACCCACAATAAGCAGGATAGTCTGCTTACTCAATCTACCAATTTAAATGTTAATCTCATCCACAAACACCCTCTTAGAAACACTCAGAATAATGTTTAAGCAAATATCTAAGCACTTCATGACCCAGTCAAGTTGATACATGCAATTAACCATCACAGCCCATAACCAAGGGATTCAATCAAAACTCTTACTTCCTTACCAGTCTCACAGAACATCATAATGGCTTACTTTAACAAGTTCAAATACAATAAAATGAATCATGGCACATTTTAGTTTAGTCAAACCTTGGGGTAAGTTGTAATTGTGTCTGAATCCATTTTTGTTTAGTTGTTGACTATTTTCATGCCCCACCACTCCCCCTCCTTCTTCTGTCCCACATCTTGTCAAGCCAATAATACAATCTTGTTCCTTACCTTGGTACCAGTTGGAAATTCAAACCATGTAAACCCTATACCAAATTCACAAGAAACCTTGACCTGTCCCCAACAGTAACTACAATAAAAGGCAAGCTAGTGATCTCTCCAGGTTTTCACAAGCCATTTTCAGACCTGCCTGGAAGCCTGCCACACTCTCTCCAGAAATCCACATCATATAAGAAATAAAACTTTTGATATCCCCTTGATTCATGCATGACATCATCAGTTTAGATGTTTGAACTAAATTTTAGGTCACAGGTTCATTCTTCCTTCACAGGTTGATCACAAAATATCTCTTACTTCTGTCTTCCTGTAATGTCACAAAATACCTCTTTTTAACCTAGAAATCTTGCCTTTATATCCAGGCCTTTGTATCTAATGCTTAAAGTAGGACCTTATAAAGTTGACATGACTATACTATGTATACCTGAAACCCAAGATACTCGGAGACAAGAAGATTACCTAATAGGTAAAACTAATATGAAGCGTATATAACTACATATATATTGTTTTTCTTCAAGTGATATGGTAAAAGAAATTATGTATGTTGTTTAGGTATACAGCTTCTTTGTGTAACTTATAAATCAAAGTCATCCAATCCTCTTGTTGGGAAATGTGTGCCATTGCGTTATAATCTAACAATGATTAGTATTTGCTTTATTCCTACTTTTGTGCCATATTATTAAATTGTATCCAGAAAAAAAAACAAACAAACATATAATGGATCTTATTAAAGAGTATATATAATAGTTATGGTAAAAGATTAAACAGTAAAACAGCTTAGATTAAGCACTTAAATATAAAATAATATAAAATTATAGAGCAGTCTTGTTGCACTCATTATCAAGTTAAAAATGTGTTCCAAAGTAGACCTCTTATTTTCCTTCTTTAAGAAGTGCAGACTATATAGGTCAGGTAGTCAAGCAAAATCTCCACAGCAGGATATACAAATTTGAAAACTTTCAAAAGGCAATGTTTTTACTCCCTTTAATTAGGCAATTAATTCTACTGGCATTTATAGGCTGTATGTGGTGAAAGAAAAAGAGATAAAGAAAAGCAGTAAAATCAAATATTTCAATTTTACTTTAAAGGTCACTGAATTATATGACCTACCTTGGAAGTATTTAACTTGAAATAAAGAAGTCAGGAAACAAATGAGCTGAGTAACTCAAGTTGTGAAGTTTGCTACTTTAATTAGAACACAAAAGATTTTCTTTTTAAGAACTCATTGGTATGTTTGAATAAATGATCTCTTTGTAAATCCCTTGAACTAAAGTTTTTTTTGAATTTCTCTCTCTCTCTCTCTCTGTATATACATATATATATATATATATACACAAACACACATTTAGTTTTTATTTTATGATTTTTTTAATATTTAGTTTCTATTTTATGAAGCAAAATGTAGAGTTAAAATAATAGATTTTTCCTCTTATATAACAAGAAAATATGTTTTCAAAGAATATAAATATGCATATGCAGGCTTAAATGTTATGCTCTTGAAGCAGAATTAATTTATCTGTTAAAAAGTCATCAATATTTAGTAAAATTTATTTATTAATTTTATGTACAAATTCCAGATAACATTATTAACTTACCTCTTGGTTAATGATTACTATCTTAGTGAAAGAAATAAAGAAATATATATATTTTAATTTATACATAAAACAATTCAAGAGAAAATATACAGAAGTTTTGAAAATCATATACAATAGCTATAGGTAAAAAGTGTCTTGTAGAAAAGGTAATGCATTTTCTATGAAAGCCCCAATAGGACACAAAGGACCTATACATTTATTACATATTAGGTCATGTGGAAATTGTGAATAAATTCTCAAAAGGGAAAAAATATACTGACAACATATAATAAAACTAGGAAATAAAAACAAAGTGTTAGGGAAAACTAACAGACCTCCTCCCTTAGGTAAAACCTAGTTTAAGTGGTAATTACAAATTAATGTGTTTTTTAAATTTAGAATATAACAATGATTACTATGGCAGAAATTGCCATTTATCTACCAATATGGATTCTAAACACATCTATTAATGGAAGTTTGGTTGGACCCCTGCTCAGCAGCTGAATATATGTAGCCTCTCTTCCAGCTACATATAGACTTAGGTCTAGATTCTGACCCTCATAAGTGGATAGAAGTTGTGTGTACAATGTTCAGGTTTCACCAGTCAAAGAAAGGATCATACCACCACCTTCTTCTTTTTCCTTCCAGCTGACTACAGTGTGGATATGAGGTTGAGACCAAAAACAACCACCAGGGCCCTCTGCTGGACATGGCAGAACAACAAGAGAGAAAGAACATAGGACTATGGCTTTGTAAGTTATATTTCCATCACTGGAGATTTATACTTGGATTCATATCAGAGAAAAGAGAAAAAACAAATTTTTATAATATTTACTTCATGTTACTAAATTATGTCAAACACCCAAAGCATTATATTTTTTGTGTTGCTTTATCATAGGTTTCTAACTTGTATCTCAGCTTGTGAATCTCCAATTTTTCTCCTCTACAACACCTAAGGAGAGAGTAACATAAATTCATTTTCCTGATATGGGAGTAAGTATAGGATACATTAATATATTCAGTGAAGTTCATTTCTTGCCAAATTATAATGTAAACTAAAGAATATCAATCAAAATTTAAACTTTTTAACATTTATTAGCCTGCAAAAATATTACCAAACCAAACTTGAGTCTTCTCCCCTGTATGCAGTAAAGCCAAATACTGTGGTGAAGGAAAGTGCAGAGTTTATTGCAGCTGCCAAGCAAAGAGTCCAGGTAGCTAGTCCTAAAATACTCAAACTCCCCAATGGCCTTTAGGGAAAGGTTTTTAACGACAGGGTGAAGGAGGGGGGTTATGGGGTGTGTTATCAGCTCCCAGACATTCTTCTGATTGGTTGATGGTGAGGTAACCAGGAGTCAACATCATTAACCTTCTGGTTCCAACTGGTTTGGAGTCTAAACGCTTGTGGGCAGCATACAGTTAATTTCAAGCTGGTGGGGGGTTCAGTATCTGCAAATAGCTCAAAGGATATTACTCAGAATATTATCTACAGCCCTTGAGGAGGAACTAAAGGTCCTTGACTTTAATAGCTAAACTATTTTTTTTTTTTTTTTTGCTTGCTTGACTATTTTCCTTTGTTTCTGCACATCTCAGATTAAATTTATTCTTTGGAACTCAGGGAAAGCCTAGGAGGCTTAAGTTTTTCTACAAACAAGAGGCAGGCAGAGGACATTGGGTGGGGGGTGTCTGTCCCAGGAAGGCCCCATAAGATTCTGCTCAGTTACAATAATAGTTAGCCAGAAGATAAAAAGACTTTAAGAACTAAAGACTTATGAGGTTTCTTTCAAAAACTACTATTACCAAAAAAATAAAGAGAGAAAGGAGCAGACTAAAAGACCAGCTATAATAAGGACGGTAGTAATATATCTGATCATATATTGGAATTTAATATATAAAAAGCTATTGATGGCACTGGAACAACTGACAACACATTTTGAAGAAAATAAATTAAAACTCCTACTTTATTCCATGTGTGCAACATACGAATATACCCAGAAATACAATTTTTAGTAAATAAGACTTTCCAGAAAAATCTACAAGAGAAATAACAAGCAATTAGCAAAATACAAAACAATAACATAAACCTACACACCACAGAGATGAAAGTCAAATGTTCAATCATATTACTCAAAACAATACAAACTTAAACACTAGATGAATACTCACCCAAAGCTGCAAGTTTCCTAGCACACTATTAGAGAGTATCAAAGAGGGGGATTTATTTGAGTCACAATTTTCCAATATAGTTAGAAAACATTCATTTTCATGAAATGAGATAGATTAATGGAAGGGGGCGAAAGGTTTACTTATCTTACACTTCCAAGAACTATCTCACTCATTCATATAATAGAAATACATCAGTGTCTGCAAGTAAAAAACACTATTTTTAAATTTAATTTTATGAAAAATTGACCTGTTAATTAGTTTCTGTACTTAATTTGTTCCAAACCGTGGTGGTTTGGACATTCTTAAAACTTACTGGTAGCTATATTAAATAGGTAAATTTGTTAGTATCTGTAGAGTTGCTTTAAATGGAACTGATTTGGGAGTAGGTTTATTTCCCCTTTTTTGAATAAAAACTTTAAAATTATTTTAAAATTATCCATGCAAGAACAATTTGGCAATCTCAAGGTTATTAAGCCTTACAATCTGGGATTATGACTCCTGCTATATTTATGGGAAATAGGACAGATTGAAAACGTAACAGAAGAATATCAAAGAAGGAGAGCTGATAAAGTCAAGTCCTTGATCATTTTGGTTAGAAGGTAATGTGAACTAATAGGAATAAAAGTAGGAAAAGAATAAAGGAAAAGTAGACAGGAACTGACTCACCGGGGAATGTGAAAAAGGTTAGAGCAGAGATATGATACTGTTTAGATGAAGCAGAGCCTTAGGTGCTGCTTCTTAATGCCTGGGGCTCCGCTTCATCTAAACAGTATTGTTTGTGGAGAATAAAAGAGCAATAACTAGACAAAAATTAGAGGAAGGATAGATAAAAGGATGGCAGTAGTTTTTCAAGATTTCCATAACAATAGGAACAGAAATTCACAAGACAATGACTTTTCAAGTGATCTTAAATATTTTATTGAAATTATTGACTAAGCAAGTAAAACAATTAAATAAGCAACCTATGCTGAGTGACAAAATTTATAACCTTAAATGCCTTACCTTAGAAAAAAATTCTATCTGAATCTTAACAGTCTTATTAAATATCATAATCATACAAAATAATGTACACTGTAGCATAAGAAGAAAATCATTCTTAGACATAAAGCACCCAACTTCAATTTGTTTTAGACTTCTGAAACTTAAATTGGGATTGACATGTACACACTGCTATATTTAAAATGGACAACCAACAAGGACATACTGTATAGCACAGGGAACTCTGCTCAGTGTTATGTGGCAGCCTGGATGGGAGGGGAGTTTGGGGGAGAATGGATACATGCATATGTATAGCTGAGTCCCTTTGCTGTGCACCTGAAACTATCACAACATTGTTAATTGGCTATACTCCAGTATAAAATAAAAAGTGAAAAAAAAAAAAAAAAGATTGTTATGTTTATCCTTTGAGGAGCAACTAAGACTCTGTTTTATCACTGAACTTTTGTTTCTTGACTGTTTTTCTTTTGTTCCTGAATTCCCTCACGTCCCTTAAGATCATGCATTACTGAGACCTGTTCAAGGGCAAGCATTGTGGCCAAGCTTAGATCACAAAATGGCTTAGGCCAAAAATGGCTTCTCTTATGTCAAGAAAATTATGCCTGGTTCTCTTTCCCAGGGGACCCCCTCCTATCTTATATACTTACAAAATTTGCTCTGTTTTTAGATAAGTTATGCACATGAATTCTATGTATTTTCAAACTTAAGGTTTTTTGAGTCCATGAACATTTAAATATTTTGTTTATCCATCTTGACTTAATCATTTGTTCTTCAACATGAAAAGATATAACATATAATCATATATTTGAATGAAATTGTATAGTCTTAGTGATATTAAATGTGACAATTCTGATATTCATTAGCAAATAAGCTCTGATAAAAAATAAAATATTTGATTAGGAAGAATAAAATAAAGGCAGTTTGAAGCATGAAACTTTTGAGCAGGTCTTAACGCTATACCAGAGAGAGAAAGTAGCTCAGTGAGCACTTATTTTGATGCAGAGAAAGGTAAATCAGAGTTAGAATGTTTCAATGACATTTGTACCCAAAAAACTATTCTGTGTCAAAATAAAAAGAAAATCAAAGAACTTTCCGCATTTCCATCTCCTTCAACTCTTTCCAATACCGTCTGGTCCTGATACAGATCTCAAGCACAGACTATTATACTAAGCTTATAAATTAAGTAGCTTTATTGATTTGCTTAAGCGGTCATCACTGTGACTTTGCAGAAAATGTTCAAGTGCCAAAAATAAACCTTTAAAACAGAACCCATTTATATGTAGGAAACCTTTTAAAAGATAATAAACCAGCATTTTTAAGTGCAAGTTTGTGTGTGTATGTGAAATGTCAAAATAGCATTTTTATTTGTTTAATAATCAAGCTGAATAATACTAATTTTTATTAAAGATAAGAATATAAGATAATGATAAGTGTTTCTTCTACTGGACTTGGAGCTGTATTAGACACCAAGCTTACTTACTGAATTTGTGATTAAATATTTCATCAAGGTATGCACTGAAAGTCTTTCCAATTTTTATTAGATCCAAATGGAATTTATCTAATATTACTATTTGTAGACATGTATATGCTTAAGTACAATCATCATTCAGCACATTAACTATAAATTTATGAAGCTGAAGAAAATAATTCAATACTTACCCGACGATTCTGATGTTATGCAATATGTGATTGGTAAATGTCTTTATTTGTGTTGATAAATTATTTTCTACAAAACACTGCACGAAAATCTATAAGTGTACTGAAGTTTCCTTTCTCAGATTATCCCTGTCACATTTTTGTATTCAGGTTACACTTGCCATAGAAAATGATTGCAGTAGTGTTTTATACTTTTTTATGTACTAGAATAGTTTTGTATGCTATTAGAGCTATGTATCAATTGACTGATAGGACTTCCCTAGGAATCAATCTATTCTATTTACATTCTGAATGTATCCTTAAATTCATCCTACCGTTGATAATTGGCATTTTTTCTGAGCTATATGTACATACATATATATATATACATGTACACATATTTATCATTATATGATGTATATACACTAAGTATGGTATGTTTATGCTGTATTATGATATATATATATATATATATATATATATATGTACTGTCAATCCTCATTATTCATGGATTGCATATCTGTAAACTCACCTACTAACTAAAATGTGTTTGGAATCTAAAAACTGTTTGCGACACTTACATGGTCTTTTGTGGACATATGCAAAGAGCTAAAATTTTGAGTTGCCCGATACAATACACACATCTCTAGGTGAGATTGGACATGGCAATGATCTGCCTTCTTGTTTTAGCTCTCTTATTATAAACAATCATCCTTTTTGTGGTTTATTAAGTGCCAGGTTTTTCACATTTTTATACTTTTTGGTGGTGATGTCGCTTTTTAAAATATCTCCCAAGTTTAGTGCTTGAAATGCTGTCTAGTGTTCTAAGTGCAAGAGTGTGATGGAACTTATGGAGAAATTACATGTGTCAGATAAGCTCTGTTGAGGCATGCGTTATAATGCTGTTGGCAAAGAATTTAATGTTCATAAATTAACAAAATATCAATATATGAAATAAATTGTAAACAAAGACACAAATAAAACAAGGGTCTGCACTGATCAATTGATGAAATTTTCTGACCAGATATTTGCAGAAACCTAACCGTGTTTTTTTCCCTAAGAGTTAAGTATTTGCTAATTCAGTGTTTGTGGCAATTTATAGAACATAAATTATAAGAGTAGACTCTTATGTATGTGTGGATATAGATATAGACAGATACGTGTATTGTACAGATATTCATATAATTAAATATATTTATCTCTGCTCTCTCTGTTTTTATGATATCATTGGTATTCTTTGTAGTGCATATTTATGTATCTTCTTCTTTTCTGTTGCATTCTTATTAAAGATTTGTCAACTTTAATTATCTTTCCAAAAATTGTTTGTCTTTTTCTTAATTCTCTATATTTCAGATTTGTTTCTACCTAATTAATTTCTGATCTTTTAATTTACAATTAAGAATAAAATATTCTATGTAGGTTAATTCTGCAGGTTCTTTAGTCTTAAGTTAGGCTATGTTATAGACCGAATGCTTGTGTTCCCCAAAATTCATAATTATAATTTATATATAATTCAAGTTACATTCAGGAAAGCAGAAATGGCAAAAAGAAAATATGGCAACTCTAAGTTTAGGAATGTTCCATATTTATGTGACCATTACTCCTCAAAACTGTTAAGATCATCAAAAACAAGGAAAATCTGACACTTGGAATAGAAGGAAAGAGAACTGGGTGCCTAGACTGTAATCTCAGTGAGAGTAGGAATCAAATGTGCCTTTGAGTAGTTATTTGGGTGGTTATTTTTCAAATGCCTTTTCACTAATAAACTGTAAACAAATTCACACAATAGGTGAAGCCACATATGATTTTACCGTTGTGTCCCTGGAATATATCAGATGCTAAATAATTTTTGTTAAATGAATAAATAACTGAATAAATGAAGTTGTACAACTACTAAATGCATTAACATCAAATTTTAAATATATATATAACATTATAAATATACATACACACAAATATATATAGTGTGTATGTATATTATATACATAATTATGTGTGTTAGAGTATGTAAGAACAGATATAATGTTATATATACATATTTATTATATAAAATAAAATTATGATTCATATGAAAATTAACAATATAGAAATTAACAAAAAACTTAAGATAGGACTATTCATCACCACAAATTTCCTTTTAAGTTAATTTATAAATTTAATGGAAAATGGTAGATATTTAGTGGTCACAGGAAAAGCATGAATATCAGGATATTGCTGCTTTTTGGTTTTGCCTTCTGTTTTGTTTTGTTTTTAGGTCAAAGTAGACCATATTTTAAAAATGAAGGAATATTTATCAGATCAATTTCTACAAATATATAAAATTATGGACAATGATATTAATATTGAGTTTAGAAATAACTAGTAAAAATAAATCTATTGTAAATGAAGATGAAAGAATAAATGCTAACCCAGCAAAGGGAAAGATTGACTGAAACCACCTGCCTTGACTAGGCTCGATTATAACCACTTGCATGAGTTGTTTCACAACAGGGGTTCCCATTTGGGAGGGGCCAAAAAGAGGGAGGAGATGCCAGCCCATAATATTGTCCTACCAACCTCCCAGAATTCTTCACACTGGAATCCATATTGGCTGAAAGATGCATGTGCCACCAGGAAGGACCCTGAGTCAGACCAAATATGGGACAAGCAAGATGATTGGCCACAGACTACCCGGAAACTAACTCCATTACCATAAAACTTGAGACTGCGAGCCACTTAGCAGAGCAGTTCTCTTGGGTTCCCTTACCTTTCTGCTCTCTGCCCAGGCGCCCCTTCCCAATAAAGTCTTTTGCTTTGTCAGTACACGTGTCTCCCAGGACAATTCATTTCCGAGTGTTAGACAAGAGTCCACTCTCCAGCTCTAGAAGAAATCCCCCTTCCTGCAACACAATCAGTTCATTTTCTAAAGTCAGGATGATTTCTTTATATTTCATTTGTGAAGTAGGAAGTGAAGATATGCACTGAATTAGAAGGGTGGTAAGGCTGAGAAGAGTAAAGAGAGTGATGACTAGAAAAGGAAAAACAAAAACATTTGTTTGGATCATTCAATATCTAGTCAGATTAGAAACCAAGATAGTATAAGCAGTATCATTTAGCAAATTTTCTTATTTTTTGATAGTGCTGAACTTTTCAGTTGTAGATGCTTGTAGGGAAAAATTTGCAAAGGGGTAAATTTGCAAGAGAATAGTTAAAATTAAGAATGGGAAACATTAGCTAGATAGCTAAGCAGTAAGGAAGGCCACTCAGCTTAAATAAAGAGATTAAGAGACTAGATATCTTTACATAAAGTGCAGGTATAATGATGGAATTATAATGAAAAAAACAAAAATGTAGATTATAGTGAATTAGCAAGATATTTCAATATAGTATTATAAAAGCTGAACCTGTAAAATTACTGATAAATCCTTGAGATGTGCACAGACTTCAAAGTTTGAAATAGGGTTGATATTAAAGCCTCTGAAATTGATGAGGTAAAGAATTAATCTAGAACAGTGTTTTTCAAAGCCCATGAAAGAGGAAGAGGAATTTTTTTTAAATTTCAAATTTGTTGCATAGAAGTGCTTTCACAAAAAATCCAAACAAATGAAATTAGAAAAATAATTATATACAAGGATGTTGTGATCTCCAATGTCTTACTTTCAGTTTCAGTGCTTATCTCATTGTGGACCAATTACAGTTTTTTGACTGGATATCATAATTTCAATAACACAAATCTAAATAGATAGCTGGATTATCAACATGGTAAATAGGTAAATTAGGATAATCAAGATGATTGAAATAACTTGGAGTAGAAACAAACAAACAAACAAATAGCAACTACCCAATTAACTCCTACGTAAACAGGGGCATTAAAAAGTCAGTAGAAAACTGAGAAGAGAAAGGGATGAGAAGTAGTAAAGCCACAATTTTCAAAAACGTAAGTATTTTTGCAAGAGGTAAGTGAAGGTGTTCACAACCAGACCCCACAAAATGATCCACTTTGGCATGTGGATTATTTTGAGCTGAGGACCCAGGAAGAGCTTTTTACCTTCCCCTTAACTACCTAAAAGATTTTATGTAGAGGGGTATCTCCAAGAGAGTGCAGTTACCAGAGATAACTTTCATCTGTACGACCTACCTATATGGAAGGACAAATATCTGACTATCAAACATCTGCTCTCCTTATTGTCCTGTGAGTTACCATTTTCCCCTTTGAAACCCTGGGTCCCTATCTCATTCCATAGTAAAACATAACATATAAGTTTCAGCTGCCCTACTTGCCCTTGGGTCCCATATCTTTGGGGCTCCTGTACATAAGTAATTATATTGGTTTTCTCTTGTTAATCTGTTTTATGTAAATTTAATTATTAACTAGCTAAAGAACTCAGAAGGGTAGAGGAAAATTTTTTCCTCCCATACATAAACAATGCAACAATATAGCATATGGGATAATGGGCATAGTCTAGGATGCAGGGGACACGTTATAATGAAAAGACAATCCGTTTTTAATTAAAGGTGAAAGCCTTCAAAGATGGTTTAGAATATAGAATGTTTAAACAAACACAGAAAATCAAGTGTTCCAGAAAGAAGCATTTCAATCTGGGTCAGGGGAAAGGGCTCAGAACAGCAGGGGATAGAAGTACAGGAGATGGAGAGCCAGAGGGAAAACATATTGGGTAATGACCAATGATATGATCTTATTAGGCATGGTGGGGTTTAGGTGGCTACTAAATAGTCACAAGAATTCAGATTGAGCCAACTCCTGATGGATGCCTAAGGCAGGAGGAAGGTCAGGTCCTGGGGAACTGCAGAAATAGGCAAACAAGGCAGGGGTTAGTATAACTCTGGCAAAAGTCTATTAAGTGGCCTTGTCTCTTAGAATGTTAGGGAAATTTTGTTTTCTTGTCAATACTTTATTGTTCTGCTTTCTTTTTGCTTTTATTTTTATTTTTTCTTTCCTTGATTCTTCATGAAGACGTACATTAAGACTGATTTTAAATGTGACCAAATCAATTTACCTGTAAAATTTTAAAAAAATGTTATGTTAAACTATTTTTAAAGATAAAACAACAGTGTATAGAATGAATCATATCCAAAAATAATAACAGTTGATAAGTTCCTTCATGACCTTGATATTTAGTGTTGATTCCTGTTTCACAAACTTGTATTTTCTGAGAGAGAGACTGCCCAGTGTTTAAATTAAAGTCTTGATTGTAACATTTGCTTATTGAAATGTCCTTGTTTAGCTCAAGACTTTGAATTTTGTGATTGTGAATTATTATTTGACTAATAATCTCTTTGTTTTTAAGGTGACAATTTCTTGATGAAATCTTCAACTCTCACTTTTGATTTTATATTTCTTTCAAGGAAAGAATATGGAAAGTTTTTGATTTGTGTAGGGAGGATTAGAAGATTGGCAAGGAAACTGCATATAATGAAGTTTGTAAATATTCATCATGCATAAATCTGTATTCTGATATGCATTTTTGGCATGTTAGTGTTTCCATGTGTATATTACTTCTGCTTAGTGAGAAATAGTCTTGCTTTTACACATCTCAGGAAATATCCAACTATGTTTATTATCCTAGAAAATGTAATTCACAATGTGATTCGTGAAGAAAAAAGTGTCCGTATGAAATCTCCGGAAACCATTCTAGTGATCAAACATATTTAATCTCTTTAAAAAATCATCAAATCTGGTGGCCTGGAACATGTTATTTAATGTTAATCGAGCATTATAAAATAGAAAATATATAAAATAGAAAATGTATAAAATAGAAATATAAAAAATATATAAAATAGAAAAAAAATATATAAAAATTATATAAAATAGAAAATGTAGTCATGGAGAGATTAATTAAAGCTACTATAATTTGTAACAAATTAAAGGAAACCAAAATGAAAAGTCATTGTTTGGTACCAGTGAAATGACGCTGGACATTGCACATGGTAAAAACGGTCCATGTTTTTCATGTTATTTATTTCTCAACTTATATTTATGTAATAGAAAAAAAGTCAGAGAAAAAAATATAACTAACATGTAAAATTCCCCATAACTCATTGACCTGGTATGTGCCAAAAAAGAGACTTGGACTTAATTGTTAAAAGTAGTAGGTTGCTGTGTTGGCTATTTTCCATTGTTTCTCAGTTCCATACCAACCCTTCTCTGCTGTATGAGGAAATCTACAAATCATACTTTTTTAGGCTCTCTTTCCAGAGAATTTCTGTTCAGTTCTGTCAGTATGACATAGGGAGGTGGACAGAAAAAAGCATCTTTCTAATTCTGGCTTAAACATCAAGGCAGTTGCTAGAAGTTGCTAAAAGTTGCTGAAGCAGCAATAGCAGTTGGGTAATTCTGGAATCTAGCAGCCCAGCAAACACACCATTTTGGCAATTCCAGCTTCAGTTGACATAGAAACTGTTCTGCATCTCTATACAAAATGCAGCAGCTAGTGTAGGCTTGAGACTTCCACCCTGGGAGTATCAGCTGCTTTAATTGCTGGGATAAACACGATATTCCTTTTGTTCCTCCTTTCTTCTCAAAAAAAAAAAAAAAAAAAAACCTCCTCCCTTTTCCTCTTTACACAAAACTAACAACTTTGTAACGTTTCTGTATATTAAATAACCTCTGTGTTAAACTGCTTCTATATCAAATCGCCTCCATATTAGAGTTTTGTATCTGTATACAGTACTAGCTAAATTGTTTTAAAAGCAAAATATATATATATATATAATACTTCCTCAAAGCATGTTTTAAAAGTATTTTCTATAATATTTCTTCCACATACAATAATTTTGAGGTATACACGTACTATATGCCAGAAACTCTTTGAGGCACTTGGGACCGATCAATGAATAAAAATGAGAGGGGTCTTTGCCCTGACAGAGTTTTATTCTAGCTGGATAGAACACAAAATAAACATGAAATATAAGAATATGTTATCTAGTATATTAAGCATTAAAGATTATTCATGTAAATAAAACAGAGTTGGGAAAGGGCAATGCAGAGGCAAGTTAGAAACGGGAACTTTAGTGATGATAATTGGAGTTCAAAGAAATAGACCTCATTGTGAAGGCAACATTTGAGCAGATTTCTAGGATATGTGGGTTAACTATGGGAAGAGCCAGTGCAAATGCTATAAGGTGGGGATGTTGTTTGGGTCACTGAAAGACCCAGAGGGGACCAGCGTGGGTGTAGTGCACTGTGAAAGGAAAATCTATAAGGAGATAAGTTCCTTGAGGGAGTCAGTGGTGGCTGAATCACAGTGTGGGTCTCTATAAGGACTGTCTTTTCTTTGAGTAAATGAGGAAGTATTTTACAATTTTGAACCCAGCATTGACATGATTAGACCTTCATTTTAAAAGGATCTATCTGATTATGTAATGAGAATAACATACAGGGGAGCAAGTGAAGAGACAGGAAAATCTGAGAGGCTTTTGCAATAATACCAGTGACAATGGATGTGGCTCAGATTCAGATGGTAGCAATGCATGTGGCCTGAAGCAATTGGAAGCTGGATATACTTGGAAAGAAACAAACAGAATATCCTATTTCTCAGTCGTGTTTATAAAGACCTGAAGTTTCTCCTAATTTTAGAGCTATATCCATTCTTGATATGACAAGGCTAACAATAACTGGGTCCTGGGGGAAAAGGCTCTCTCATTCTGCATACTTCCTACAGTTCACTGACCCTGCTCATATTTTCCTTTGGGAACACTTTAAGTGACTTAATTTACCCAATATTGCAATAAATTGATGTTTTGATTACTTTCAACAGCACTTTTGCTTGACATTTATCTTTTGCAACATCTAAATGAAGGTCGACTGTACATATAAATAGTATAAATTATAGCTTTGGAGAAGTTAAAATATACCCAAAAGAATACATTTTATGGAATGTCTAGATTCTCATTTTATTATTTGTGTTAGTGAACTAATACAGGCAATCTTTCATTAGGACTCATTATGATTACATTTATGATTACTTATGATAGGTTGGAAGAATCTAATACATTTTGTTGTTTATCTCAATGGGTAATGAATTTGAGTTTTACATATAAAATTGAATAGAAAATATATGAGCATAATAGATTTTTAAAATTATGAAATATGCTTTATATTTCAAACATCAGATTTATAATTGTAAAGAGAGGACTTAAAGAAATAAACTAGGCAAATGATATCAAAAATTTAGCACATTCTACCTTAAATAGGAAGACTGATACAAAAATTAAATGATTCTATGTGCCCAACATAAAGTAACAGAAATGAACTGCCATCTGTTCCATTTAAGATTATCATAAATATAAAGCTTATAGTGAATCTCATTTTGTGATCTTATTCACACAATTGAGAGGAAATTTTCCCTGAGAGTTTATAAATTGAACTGTCTGCCTGAACAGCAGCTTTCTTCACTCATTCTTCAAAATAAATGGAGGCATGGAAAGAAAGAAGGAAAAGATTAGGTAGCAAAACAGCAAGTTTGGTTTAATAATGTATAGCATCATCCAAACATATCTCTTAGTATCCTCTGAAGTTAAAAAATGGAGAATATTTATGTCATTTCTCTTCCATAAATTTTAAAGCATTGACTCATTATCTGTTGTATGTGAGAATGAAAAATCAACAATAAATTCCACCTGTGACAACCCATATGAGAAACACACACACGTATAAAATGTATGTAAAATATTCATATTTTAAATACACAATTTAGTCACACACACATACACAAAGATACATATATAATTATATATACAAAGATATATATCCTTAAATCTACATGGAGAAGATTCAGCCAGGTTTAGGCAGGAATCAGTAGCTCTTCTGTGCAGCAGGAACATGATTTGATCTAGCACAAAATTTGCATCACAAGACGAGGTCCTATGCATTCTCTAAAATTACATGAGAGGAATAATACTGAAAAGCAGGTTCTGGGCTGATTCTAAATGTAATTGTTACCATGGCATGATGACTAAATTTTTTTTAAAAACTAAGAAAAATAAACTGAACAGAGAATTCCCTGGTGGTCCAGTGATTAAGACTGAGTGCTTTCGCTGCCATGAGCCCATGTTAGATCCCTGATTGGGGAACTAAGATCCTGCAAGCTGCGCGTCATGGCCAAAAATAAATAAATAAATAAATAAATAAATAAATAAATAAATAAATAAACTGAACATAACAGAAATTTAAATAACCAGAATAAATACAAAGTCTGGAAAAAAGTTAGCACATCTTTAAATTCCAAGGTGCTACTCAGGCTTATGAGGTGATAAAGCAAATTAAACCAAATAAAGTACATTGTAAGTGGAAATGGAAGTTGTATGACATTGTGTGGAAGCTGTATGGCCCCAGTTTTAAACCCAGGCCAATGACAGGCTCTTGGTGCTCCAGCCTGGTGTCCGGCCTGAGCCTCTGAGGTGGGAGAACCGAGATCAGAACATTGGACCACCAGAGACCTCCTGGCCCCATGTAATATCAATCAGCAAGAGCTCTCCCACAGATCTCTGTCTCAATGCTAAGATCCAGCTCCACCTAAGGGCCAGCAAGATCCAGTGCTGGACGTCCCATGCCAAACAACTAGTAAGACAGGAACACAACCCCACCCATTAGCAGAGAGGCTGCCTAAGTTCACAGACACCCCAAAACACACCACTGGACACGGCCCAGCCCCCCAGAGAGACAAGACTCAACACTACCTACCAGAACACAGGTACCAGTCCCCTCCACTGGGAAGCCTACACAAGTCACTGAATCAACCTCACCAACTGGGGGCAGAAACCAAAAACAATGGGAACTATGAACCAGCAGGTTGCAAACAAGAGACCCAAAACACAATAATTAAACAAAATGAGAAGACAGAGAAATATGCAGCAGATGAAGGAGCAAGGTAAAAACCCACCAGACCAAACAAATGAGGAGGAAATAGTCTTTTCAGTCTACCTGAAAAAGAATTCAGAGTAATGATAGTAAAGATGATCCAAAATCTTGGAAATAGAATGGAGCAAATACAAGAAATGTTTAACAAGGATCTAGAAGAACTAATGAGCAAACAAACAATGATGAACAACACAATAAATGAAATTAAAAATTCTCTAGAAGGAATCAAGAGCAGAATAACTGAGGCAGAAGAATGGAAAAGTGACCTGAAAGATAAAATAGTGGAAATAACTACCACAGAGCAGAATAAAGAAAAAAGAATGAAAAGAAATGAGGACAGTTTCAGAGACCTCTGGGACAACATTAAATGCACCAACATTCAAATTATAGGGGTCCCAGAAGAAGAAGATACAAAGAAATTGTCTGAGAAAAATATTTGAAGAGAGTATAGTTGAAAATTTCCCTAATATGGGAAAGGAAATAGTCAATCAAGTACAGGAAGCGCAGAGAGTCCAATACAGGATAAATCCCAGGACAAACATGCCAAAACACATGTTAATCAAACTATCAAGAATTAAATACGGAAAAAAAAATATTAAAAGAAACAAGGGGAAAACAACAAATAACATACAAGGGAATCCCCATAAGGTTAACAGCTGATCATTCAGCATAAACTCTGCAAGCCAGAAGGGAGTGGCAGGACATATTTAAAGTGATGAAAGAGAAAAACCTACAGCTAAGATTATTCTACCCAGCAAGGATCTCATTCAGATTCAATGGAGAAATTACAACATTTACAGACAAGCAAAAGCTAGGAAATTCAGCACCACCAAACCAGCTTTACAACAAATGCTAAAGGAACTTCTCTAGTCAGGAAACACAAAAGGAAGAAAAGACCTACAAAACAAAATCCAAAACAATTAAGAAAATGGTAATAGGACCATACATATCGATAATTACCTTAAATGTAAATGGATTAATGCTCCAATCAAAAGACATAGACTGGCTGAACAGATACAATAAAAGACCTGTATATATGCTGTCTACAAGAGACTCACTAAAGACCTAGGGACACATACAGACTGAAAATGAGGGGATGGAAAAAGATATCCCACGCAAATGGAAATCAAAAGAATGCTGGAGTAGCAATTTTCATATCAGACAAAATAGACTTTAAAATAAAGACTATTACAAGAGACAAAGAAGGACACTACATAATGATCAAGGGATCAATCCAAGAGGAAGATGTAACAATTGTAAATATTTATGCACCCAACATAGAGGCAACTCAATACATAAGGCAAATGCTAACAGCCATAAAAGGGGAGATTGACAGTTACACAATAGTAATAGCAGACTTTAATACCACACTTTCACGAATGGACAGATCATCCAAAATGAAAATAAATAAAGAGACACAAGCTTTAAATGACACATTAGAGAAGATGGACTTAATTGATATTTATAGGACATTCCACCCAAAAACAACAGAATACAGTTTCTTCTCAAATGCTCATGGAACATTCTCCAGGATAGATCATATCTTGGGTCACAAATCAAGCCTTGGTAAATTTAAGAAAATTGAAATCATTTCAAGTATCTTTTCTGACCACAGAGCTATGAGACTAGATATCAGTTACAGGAAAAAAACTGTAAACAATACAAACACATGGAGGCTAAACAATACACTACTAAATAATAAGAGGTCACTAAGAAATCAAAGAGGAAATCAAAAACTACCTAGATACAAAAGAAAATGAAAACACGATGACCCCAAACCTATGCGATGCAGCAAAAGCAGTTCTAAGAGGGAAGTTTATAGCAATCCATTCCTACCTCAAGAAACAAGAAAAATCTCAAATAAAAACCTTAAACTTACATCTATAGCAATGAGAGAAAGAAGAAACAAACAAAAAAACAAACAAAAAAACAAAAAACCCACAGTTAGCAGAAGGAAAGAAATCATAAAGATCAGATCAGAAATAAATGAAAAAGAAATGAAGGAAACTATAGCAAACATCAATAAAACTAAAAGCTGGTTCTTTGAGAAGATAAACAAAATTGATAAACCATTAGCCACACTCATCAAGAAAGAAAAGGAGAAGACTCAGATCAACAGAATTGGAAATGAAAAAGGAGAAGTAACAACTGACACTGCAGAAATACAAACGATCATGGGAGATTACTACAAGCAACTATATGCCAATAAAATGGACAACATGGAAGAAATGGACAAATTCTTGGAAATGCACAACCTCCTGAGACTGAACCAGGCAGAAATAGAAAATATGAACAGACCAATCACAAGCACTGAAATTGAAACTGTGATTAAAAATCTTCCAACAAACAAAAGCCCCAGACCAGATGGCTTCCCAGGTGAATTCTATCAAACATTTAGAGAAGAGCTAACACCTATCCTTTTCAAACTCTTCCAAAGTATAGAAGAGGGAGGAACACTCCCAAACTCATTCTATTAAACCATCATCACCCTGATACCAAAACCAGACCAAGATGTCACAAAAACAAAAAAAACTACAGGCCAATATCACTGATGAACATAGATGCAAAAATACTCAACAAAACACTAGCTAACAGAATCCAACAATATACTAAAAGGATCACACACCATGATCAAGTGGGGTTTATCCCAGGAATGCAAGGATTCTTCAATATACACAAATCAATCAATGTAATACACCATATTAACAAATTGAAGGATAAAAACCATATGATAATCTCAGTAGATGCAGAAAAAGCTTTTGACAAAATTCAACACCCATTTATGATAAAAATTCTCCAGAAAATAGGCATAGAGGGAAGTTACCTCAACATAATAAAGGCCATATATGACAAACCCACAGCCAACATTGTCCTCAATTGTGAAAAACTGAAACCATTTCCTCTAAGATTGGGAACAAGAGAAGGTTACCCACTCTCACCACTATTATTCAACATAGTTTTTGAAGTTTTAGCCACAGCAATCAGAGAAGAAAAAGAAATAAAAGGAATCCAAATTGGAAAAGAAGTAAAGCTTTCACTGTTTGCAGATGACATGATACTATACATAGAGAATCCTAAATATGCTACCAGGAAACTACTAGAGCCAATCAATGAATTTGGTAAAGGAGCAGGATACAAAATTAATGCACAGAAATCTCCTGCATTCCTGTACACTAATGAAGAAAAATCTGATAGAGAAATTAAGGAAACACTCCCATTTACCACTGCAACAAAAAGAATAAAATACTTGGAATAAACCTACCTAAGGAGACAAAAGACCTGTATGCAGAAAGCTATAAGACACTGATGAAAGAAATTAAAGATGATACAAAGAGATGGAGAGATATACCATGTTCTTGGATTGGAAGAATCAATACTGTGAAAATAACTATACTACCCAAAGCAATCTATGGATTCAGTGCAATCCCTATCAAACTACCAATGGCATTTTTCACAGAACTGGAAGAAAAATTTCACAATTTGTATGGAAACACAAAAGACCTCGAATAACAAAAGCAATCTTGAGAAAGAAAAAGGGAGCTGGAGGAATCAGGCTCCTGGACTTCAGACAATACTACAAAGCTACAGTAATCAAGACAGTATGGTCTGGCACAAAAACAGAACCATAGATCAATAGAACAGGATAGAAAGCCCAGAGATAAACCCACGCACATACGGTCACCTTATTTTTGATAATGGAGGCAAGAATATACAATGGAGAAAAGACAGCCTCTTTAATAAGTGGAGCTGGGAAACTGGACAGCTACTTGTAAAAGAATGATATTAGAACATTTCCTAACACCATACACAAAAGTAAACCCAAAATGGATTAAAGACCTAAATATAAGGTCAGACACCATAAAACTCTAAGAGGAAAACTTAGGAAGAACACTCTTTGACATAAATCACAGCAAGATCCTTTTTCTCCCACCTCCTAGAGAAATGGAAATAAAAGCAAAAATAAACAAATGGAACCTATTGAAACTTAAAAGCTTTTGCACAGCAAAGGAAACCATAAACAAGATGAAAAGACAACCCTCAGAAGGGGAGAAAATATTTGAAGACAAAGTAACTGACAAAGGATTAATCTCCAAAATTTACAAACAGCTCATGCAGCTCAATATCAAAAAAACAAACAACCCAATCCAAAAATGGGCAGAAGACCTAAACAGACATTTCTCCAAAGAAGATATACTGATTGCCAACAAACACATGAAAGTATGCTCAACATCACTAATCATTAGAGAAATGCTAATCAAAACTGCAATGAGGCATCACGTCACACCACTCAGAATGGCCATGATCAAAAAATCTACAAACAATAAATGCTAGAGAGGGTGTGGAGAAAAGGGAACCCTCTTGCACTGTTGGTGGGAGTGTAAATTGATAAGCCCACTATGGATAACAATATGGAGGTTCCTTAAAAAACTAAAAATAGAACTACCTATGACCCAGCAATCCCACTCCTTGGCATATACGCTGAGAAAACCATAATTCGAAAAGAGTCATGTACCACAATGTTCATTGCAGCGCTATTTACAGTAGCGAGGACATGGAAGCAACCTAAGTGTCCATCAACAGATGAATGGATAAAGAAGATATGGCACATATATACAATGGAACATTTGTCAGCCATTAAAAGAAACGAAATTGAGGTATTTGTAGTGAGGTGGATGGACCTAGATTCTGTCATGCAGAGTGAAGTAAGTCAGAAAGAGAGAAACAAATACCATATGCTAACACATATATATGGAATCTTAAAAAAAAAAAAGTGGTTCTGATGAACCTAGGGGCAGGACAGGAATAAAGATGAAGACGTAGAGAATGGACTTGAGGTCACGGGGAGGGGGAAGGGTAAACTGGGAGGAAGTGAGAGATTAGCATTGACATATATATGCTACCAAATGTAAAATAGATAGCTAGTGGGAAGCAGCTGCATAGCACAGGGAGATCAGCTCGGTGCTTTTGTGACCATCTAGAGGGGTGGGATAGGGAGGGTGGGAAGGATACGCAAGATGGAGGGGATATGGGGATATATGTATACATATAGCTGATTCACTTTGTTATACAGGAGAAACTAACACAGCATTGTAAAGCAACTATACTCCAATAAAGATGTTAAAAAAAAAAAAAGAAGATGGCTTAAATATAATGGAATACTAACTATCTCAGTGAAAGTATGACTATTATTAAGACATTTTCCACCATGATGGCAGGATTGAAATTAGGAATGGAAATTCCAGTACCTTGAAAGATAATGTCAGAGTAAGAGAGTTGGCGACTGAATTAGTTGATCTATCTTAAATAGATTATTACAGAAGAATTGTCTGTCATTACAGAAACAGTTACTGTTCTGTTATGGTCTCAGTTGTGTCTCCTCAAAATTTCTGTGTGGAAACTCTAACCCCTGGTACCTCAGTATGTATTTATATTTGGAGATAGAATCTTTAAACAGCTAATCAATGTAAAATGAGGTGATATGCATGGACCCTAATCCAATAAAACTTGTATCCTTATAAAAAGAGATTAGGACACAAATACTCATAGAGGGAAAAACCATATGAAGACACAGAGAGAACATTGCCATCTATATACCAAGAATACCTTATCTTAGACTTCTAGCCTCCAGAATTGAGAAAATATATTTTCCCTGTCTACACCACCCAGTCTGTGGTTCTTTGTTATGGCAAACCTAGAATGCTAATACCTATCCCTTCACTCTATTTTTGCAACTATTATGGTCTCATGCTTCCCACTAGTTGAAACAGATAAGGAAGTGAGAATTCTGGATGGCTTCCAGTGTCACTTATCAATTAACTGCCCCTCAGCTCTGAGTGTACCCTTCATATATGCTCTGTGATAAACAAAGAAATTCCTTTAAGTATTAATCCTTTAACGTAAGCAGGATGTTAAACATTCTCAGGAGAAACCAAAGGAGGGATAGTACACCCTCTCATTTTGGGGGTGAGAGGGTCCTGCCATGTGGGTGTGATGGCATCAAGTGGAGCCTGCCCAGATTAGACTATATCTGGTCCCTCTGACCTTGCAGTCTCAGCCTGGAAATAGCCTTTTCACAGCCCTCATCATTCTGAGACTAGAGCCCCTGAACAGCCTGAGGGTTCTACAGAGCCCCATAGAGCCCACAAGTAGTTGCTGGTGGCTTGGGGAATCGTATTTAGAGCTTCCACTTCTCCAGCTCCTGTACAACCCCATGCTCTGAAGGTCTTCTGCCCTCCCCTAGAATATCACTGCATGCCCACAGCACACGACTGGTGGCTGGTTGCCATCTCTACCACCCATACTATGCAGGTGGCTCACTCTTTGTCCAGCAACTCCGGATCATCTTAGGCCTGACCAAACAAGTGAGGTTCCCTGCTATAGGGTAAGTTGATCTCTGTCAGCTCTAGGGTATTACAGAGAGTTTCCGCATATCTTATAACTACTCTCTTACTTTACTTACAATTACTTACAATTAAATAAACTGACACCCAGAACAACAAGATTTGCAGAAGTGTCTCCTTGTGTGTGTGGTGTGTGTGTGTGTGTGTCTGTCTGTCTGTGTGTGTATCTCTGTTTGCATGAGAAATGAACTGATGTCCTAAGCAAGTGGGGTTATTGTCATTTAGGAGATGGCTGAGTGTCCTCTGAAACTCCAGTGTGCTCTTGACACTCTCATTACAGTGAAGGTTAAAGCAAGCAAACAAACAAACTCTTTCTTCATTAGGCTTCATTAGAGAATAGGAATAGCAGGAGATGAGAATGAAAATAAATGAACTCCATATGTTATCCTGCACTTGATATTTTTTGGCTATTTTAAGTGATTCTGGTAAGTATGTACTGGTATCACATTGCCGTTTTAATTTACATTTTCTTTCTGGCATTCAGCACCCTTTTATATTCTTTTTGGTCATTTGGCTAATCAATTTGGTGACATATCTATAAAAAGTCTTTGGGCAATTTCTGAAATGAATTGAAAGGCAGAATTTAAACCATACCTTTTCACTATATTGATTGTAGCCAAAATATTTATTTCAATTTTCTAGGTAAATATAGAAAAAGTAAAGAGTAAAATATATGTGCACCCCTGGTTTTGTTCTAAAAGTGGTACCTATAAGATTAAGAGGGCAGTGGTTATAAAATGTAGGATTATCATTGAAGTAGAGGGAAAATATCATATTTGAAGAGACTCCCACTCTATTAAACAGGTAGTCATGGAAACAAAAATGGATAACATTATCTTCCCAAATGAATGCTGTACTTCTAGAGTGCCATGTTTGTCTTGGCACTTTCTAATACAAAAAAAAAAAAAAAGCCAAAATATTTTTCACAGAAATTAGAGTTTTTATAAATATTTCATTCTGTAATTTATTTTATATTTTCTCTCAGAATCATTTCCCCCCAAAAATTCACTTTCCTTAAAATTTATTTATTATCCCAATTGACCAAATTGCTTAGTTCTCCATGCTTGTATGATATCACAGTCCATTACTCTATATTGATCCTGGCAAGAAACAGATAGCATGAATCTATTGGGTTATTTGGGGATAGTTCAATATATCAAAGTGAAGGATTTATTCAACCAAAAGGATTATTGCAGTTCTCTGTGGCTAGTAACAACAAAATTCCATTATTTCTAAGAAATTAAGAGGAAAAAACACAAGAAGCTATTTTTTGAACTTGGTAGTGAGAGTGAAGTGGAGAGGGTTTGATTGGCAGGTGTTGTGGAATAAAGAACCAACAGGATGAGGAAACAAAAGATAGAATGGAGCCATAGCTTAGGTAATTGGACACTTTCTCATTCTATCAAGTCAATGACATTTCAGATATATCTGAACCCTAATTCACCTAATCCTATCATAAGGCTCCTCATTTGTTCTCAATCACCAAAATTAGCATTGATAAAATTATTAAGGAATATATTATTTCTTCTCACTGTCACTTGGTCTTCATACTTCTAGCGCTGTGCCAAGGTCATGTCAGTACTCTGCTTGCAGAACAATGTGGGTATATAGATGTATATACACACAAACACACATACACAGAGTTTTGATTACCTCCTCAGATTTTAGATTTGATTAATTAATCACACACCACCACCATCTATTTGTGTCTTTGTAGAATTACAAAGTAATTATTTGTGTCTTTGTAGAATTAGACAATGTATAATAAATTACAACTTTGGAATTTTGAATAAACAGTATTTGTTTCAGTATACTTCAGTGCATGTTCCTAGATATATGTATATTCATCTTTTTAATGCAGTCTAAACTTCCCCTGCTTTCCCAAATTCACACAACTTTATGCTTGTTAGTTTTCCCTTGTCAGAAATTTAAAACAAATGCTTAGTTTTACTCAATAATCTAAACAACACATAGTGAGCAGTAAAAAGACCATAAAGCATTTGCAAAACACTGCATTCTTATATCGTACAGAATGTCATCATACAGAAACTGGAATAACCTTCAAGATATAACACAAACTTTTCATCTTGTTGCTCTCTTCACAAAAACACCAATTTGATTTTCTCCCTTCTAGTGGTTCTCCTGTATTGCTTTTAATTCTTGGAGCTCAACACACTAAAGCTATTCTCCTTTTATTCTCCTTTTATCCTTTTATAGAGTATAGTTCATGAATTTTGCATTATCTCTGTGTTTCTATGGAATTCTCTTCCATTTACTATTTTCTCTAGTTAATGACCCTGAAGAGGAGCCAGATACAGAGAGTTCTGGGATCAGACTGTCTCTTTCGGGCCTACTAGCGCTCCAACATGACTTAGAATTAGGCATCTAGCTCCATTAGATATTGAGAATGACATGCTTTTATGACTACAAAAACCGAGAGTAGGCATTCACCACAGAGAACAGCGTGAGGTTGATGGATCCCAAAATTTAATAAAAATGCAAAAATACCCCAAGATACAAAAGATGTTCGGCCATCACTGGATGTACAGAGAGTAGAGAGGAAAGTATACGAAGAACTAAAGCACGTCAGCTCCACAGATCAGAGAGTCTTGGCAAGAGCTTTCAATTTGCTCATTTCCTTTTCCATCAAATTGCCCTGAGTAGCCTGCTTCCTCACCAGTATGGGGCAGAAAACATACCAATATATCAACGCCTGCCTTTTTCCAGCTGAATCAGCTAGGTGACATCATAAGCACTTAAACTCTGCTACTATGCATTGATAAAATACCAGTTAGTCATTTTTGTTAGTTTTGTTAAAGAATTTAAATGTGTGTGTGTGTGTGTGTGTGTGTGTTAGAGGAAAGAGGTCTATGTGTTCTACCAAAATATTAAAACTTCCAAATTCTGTAGCATCTATAAAAGGACATCCTTAAAAAGGATGTTTCTTTATTTATTTATGTTTATTTATTTTCATTTTGGATGATCTGTCCATTGGTGAAAGTGGGGTGTTAAAGTCCCCTACAATGATTTTGTTACTGTCGATTTCCGCTTTTATGGCTGTTAGCATTTGCCTTATGTATTGAGTTGCTCCTATGTTGGGTTCATAAATATTTACAATTGTTATATCTTCTTCTTGGATTGATCCCTTGATCATTATGGCTGTTTCCCTTTTATGGCTGTTAGCCTTTGCCTTATGTATTGATATGCTCCTATGTTGGGTGCATAAATATTTACAATTGTTATATCTTCTTCTTGGGTTGATCTCTTGATTATTACGTAGTGTCCTTCTTTGTCTCTTGTAATAGTCTTTATTTTAAAGTCTATTTTTTCTGATATGAAAATTGCTACTCCAGCATTCTTTTGATTTCCATTTTTATGGAATATCTTTTTCCATCTCCTCAGTTTCAGTCTGTATGTGTCCCTAGGTCTGAAGTGGGTCTCTTGCAGACAGCATATATATGGGTCTGGTTTGTGTATCCATTCAGCCAGTATGTCTTTTGGTTGGAACATTTAATCCATTTACATTTAAGGTAGTTGTCGATATGTATGTTCCTATTACCATTTTCTTAAATGTTTTGGCATTGTTATTATAGGTCTTTTCCTTCTCTTGTGTTTCCTGCCTAGAGAAGTTCCTTTAACATTTGTTGTAAAGCTGGTTTGGTGGTGCTGAATTCTCTTAGCTTTTGCTCGTCTGTAAAGGTTGTAATTTCTCCATCAAATCTGAATGAGATCTTTGCTGGGTAGAGTAATCTTTGTTGTATGTTTTTCCCTTTCATTAGTTTAAACATAACTAAGACTATAAAACATCCTGTACATTTACTTCTTTAAACCAAAGCAAAACAAAAAACAGTCATGACAAATAACATATATGGTACAAAATGTCATTAACCCTATGAAAACCGACTTGTTAAACACTGTAATAATATCTTGCAATACCTTATGTATATCAGAATCCTGGTAAAGTATTGAAATTTACACCTGTAATCCAACTGCTTCTATGCCTCTGGGATCAGAGGTTTTGTACATCTATTCACTCTTTTTTTCCCCCAACAAAACAGAGAAAAAAATATTCTCACTGTGTTTAATTTCAAAATGTGCAATTTTACCTAATGAGAATAAGGAGGAGGAACGTGTCTTGTATGGGTTTAGCAACATTATATACTGAAACTAAAACTATACATTTTAATCTGCATCATTTTGAAGACACAAATTTATCAACTAAATACAAATTGAAATATGGGGATATAAATTAAGACATGCAAAAAGCCTAAGAAAATTATTTTATTTTTAACAATGGCAAAATCAATTTTACTATTTACTTGCTTAGGCTTCTCTAAGTAGTTATCTAACTAGAATGGGTATCTCTTAGCTGTATCTTCATTAGGCCTTTTCAGATTGTCTTTTTTGGCCTGTTTTGTTTTTTTTCCACTAAGTTTAATGTTAGTTGTTGTTGTTGTTGTTTTTTTTAGAAAGCTAATACATGCATCTTATTAACCAAATTCAAACAGTACAAAATATTTCCAACTAAAGTATTTTGAGGATTTACATAAAGAAGCAGCCATCTGTTTGGAATATTTTGATAATTCACACTCCTATTTCCTTTAAGTCTCTATTCAATGTTGGATCACCGCATATAAAACAGCATCCGCAACCATCATTCTATCCTCTTTATATGCATTATTCTTTTGCACCATGCTCTATGACCTGAAGTACTAATACCCAATTCTTTACTGTATTAGTGTCTCCCTCCCCATACTGGAATGTAAGCTCCATGAGATCAAGATGTGAAGAACTGGGAAGGGTTTGAGAATTTACTTTACTTGTAGGCTGGTAAATTAAGGTGCCACAGGTCTATATATGGTGGCAGAAGACATAGACACGTGGGTCAGAGACAAACACATTTTTACTCACAGCACAGAAGGCAGCCTAAGTTTCATGTTGCATTTATTTCCTTACCTCCAAGTATCATGGGGGTGATGTAAAGCGGCATAGATTGATGCTAAATACACAGTGGGCTTGAGTTACAGCTGAGGAACCCCGCACTTCTTAATCTTTAATCTTATAATGTGCTACTGGAAAACCTGCTCAAAATTTGCCCTGGACAGAGACATTACCTTTATTATCCTGGTCAGGAAGCTGAGGGAAGCTTTATCTCTATCTTCCAAGGCTGTTTGCTATACCAAATATGTTTAGAAAATAGTCTGGAAAAAAGCTGCCAATATCCCTTGCCCAGAAGACATGCAGTGATGTGAAAGAAAAAGAGGAAATCATCTGTCTCTCCCCTAATATTCACCTCCTCATTTCTTTTTTTTTTTATTTTTTTTATTCTTTTTTTTTTTTTTTTTTTTTATTTTTAAACATCTTTATTGAAGTATAATTGCTTTACAATGGTGTGCTAGCTTCTGCTTTACAACAAAGTGAATCAGTTACACATATACATATGTTGCCATATCTCTTCCCTCTTGCATCTCCCTCCCTCCCACCCTCCCTATCCCACCCCTCTAGGTGGTCACAAAACACAGAGCTGATCTCCCTGTGCTATGCGGCTGCTTCCCACTAGTTATCTATTTTACAATTGGTAGTGTATATATGTCCATGACACTCTCTCACCCTGTCACATCTCACCCCTCCCCCTCCCCATATCCTCAAGTCCATTCTCTAGTAGGTCTGTGTCTTTATTCCCATCTTGCCACTAGGTTCTTCATGACCTCTTTTTTTTTTTTCCCCTTAGATTCCATATATATGTGTTAGCATACTGTATTTGTTTTTCTCTTTCTGACTTACTTCACTCTGTATGACAGACTCTAACTCCATCCACCTCATTACAAACACCTCCATTTCATTTCTTTTTATGGCTGAGTAATATTCCATTGTATATATGTGCCACATCTTCTTTATCCATTCATCCGATGATGGACACCTAGGTTGCTTCCATGTCCTGGCTATTGTAAACAGAGCTGCAATGAATATTTTGGTACATGACTCTTTCTGAATTATGGTTTTCTCAGGGTATATGCCCAGTAGTGGGATTGCTGGGTCATATGGTAGTTCTATTTTTAGTTTTTTAAGGAACCTCCATACTGTTCTCCATAGTGGCTGTATCAATTTACATTCCCACCAACAGTGCAAGAGTGTTCCCTTTTCTCCACACCCTCTCCAGCATTTATTGTTTCTAGATTTTTTGATGATGGCCATTCTGACCGGTGTGAGATGATACCTCATTGTAGTTTTGATTTGCATTTCTCTAATGATTAATGATGTTGAGCATTCTTTCATGTGTCTGTTGGCAATCTGTATCTCTTCTTTGGAGAAATGTCTATTTAGGTCTTCTGCCCATTTTTGGATTGGGTTGTTTGTTTTTTTGTTATTGAGCTGCATGAGCTGCTTGTAAATCTTGGAGATTAATCCTTTGTCCGTTGCTTCATTTGCAAATATTTTCTCCCATTCTGAGGGTTGTCTTTTGGTCTTGTTTATGGTTTCGTTTGCTGTGCAAAAGCTTTTAAGTTTCATTAGGTCCCATTTGTTTATTTGTGTTTTTATTTCCATTTCTCTAGGACCTGGGTCAAAAAGGATCTTGCTGTGACTTATGTCATACAGTGTTCTGCCTATGTTTTCCTCTAAGAGTTTGATAGTGTCTGGCCTTACACTTAGGTCTTTAATCCATTTTGAGTTTATTTTTGTGTATGGTGTTAGGGAGTGTTCTAATTTCATACTTTTACATGTACCTGTCCAATTTTCCCAGCACCACTTATTGAAGAGGCTGTCTTTTCTCCACTGTATATGCTTGCCTCCTTTATCAAAGATAAGGTGACCATATGTGCGTGGGCTTATCTCTGGGCTTTCTATCCTGTTCCATTGATCTATATTTCTGTTTTTGTGCCAGTACCAAACTGTCTTGATTACTGTAGCTTTGTAATATAGTCTGAAGTCAGGGAGCCTGATTCCTCCAGCTCCATTTTTCGTTCTCAAGATTGCTTTGGCTATTCGGGGTCTTTTGTGTTTCCATACAAATTGTGAAATTTTTTGTTCTAGTTCTGTGAAAAATGCCAGTGGTAGTTTGATAGGGATTGCATTGAATCTGTAGATTGCTTTGGGTAGCAGAGTCATTTTCACAATGTTTATTCTTCCAATCCAAGAACATGGTATATCTCTCCATCTATTTGTATCATCTTTAATTTCTTTCATCAGTGTCCTATAATTTTCTGCATACAGGTCTTTTGTCTCCTTAGGTAGGTTTATTCCTAGGTATTTTATTCTTTTTGTTGCAATGGTAAACGGGAGTGTTTTCTTAATTTCACTTTCAGATTTTTCATCATTAGTATACAGGAATGCAAGAGATTTCTGTGCATTAATTTTGTATCCTGCTACTTTACCAAATTCATTGATTAGCTCTAGTAGTTTTCTGGTAGCATCTTTTGGATTCTCTATGTATAGTATCATGTCATCTGCAAACAGTGACAGCTTTACTTCTTCTTTTCCGATTTGGATTCCTTTTATTTCTTTTTCGTCTCTGATTGCTGTGGCTAACACTTCCAAAACTATGTTGAATAATAGTGGTGAGAGTGGGCAACCTTGTCTTGTTCCTGATCTTAGTGGAAATGGTTTCAGTTTTTCACCATTGAGGACAATGTTGGCTGTGGGTTTGTCATATATGGCCTTTATTATGTTGAGGAAAGTTCCCTCTATGCCTACTTTCTGCAGGACTTTTATCATAAATGGGTGTTGAATTTTGTCGAAAGCTTTCTCTGCATCTATTGAGATGATCATATGGTTTTTCTCCTTCAATTTATTAATATGATGTATCACGTTGATTGATTTGCGTATATTGAAGAATCCTTGCATTCCTGGAATAAACCCCACTTGATCATGGTGTATGATCCTTTTAATGTGCTGTTGGATTCTGTTTGCTAGTATTTTGTTGAGGATTTTTGCATCTATGTTCATCAGTGATATTGGCCTGTAGTTTTCTTTCTTTGTGACATCTTTGCCTGGTTTTGGTATCAGGGTGATGGTGGCCTCGTAGAATGAGTTGGGGAGTGTTCCTCCCTCTGCTATATTTTGGAAGAGTTTGAGAAGGATAGGTGTTAGCTCTTCTCTAAATGTTTGATAGAATTCGCCTGTGAAGCCATCTGGTCCTGGGCTTTTGTGTGTTGGAAGATTTTTAATCACAGTTTCAATTTCAGTGCTTGTGATTGGTCTGTTCATATTTTCTATTTCTTCCTGGTTCAGTCTCGGCAGGTTGTGCATTTCTAAGAATCTGTCCATTTCTTCCAGGTTGTCCATTTTATTAGCATAGAGTTGCTTGTAGTAATCTCTTATGATCGTTTGTATTTCTGCAGTGTCAGTGGTTACTTCTCCTTTTTCATTTCTAATTCTATTAATTTGAGTCTTCTCCTTTTTTCTCTTGATGAGTCTGGCTAATGGTTTATCAATTTTGTTTATCTTCTCAAAGAACCAGCTTTTAGTTTCATTGATTTTTGCTATTGTTTCCTTCATTTCTTTTTCATTTATTTCTGATCTGATCTTTATGATTTCTTTCCTTCTGCTAGCTTTGGGGTTTTCCTGTTCTTCTTTCTCTAATTGCTTTAGGTGCAAGGTTAGGTTGTTTATTCGAGATGTTTCCTGTTTCTTGATGTAGGCTTGTATTGCTATAAACTTCCCTCTTAGAACTGCTTTTGCTGCATCCCATAGGTTTTGGATCGTCGTGTCTCCATTGTCATTTGTTTCTAGGTATTTTTTGATTTCCCCTTTGATTTCTTCAGTGATCACTTCGTTATTAAGTAGTGTATTGTGTAGCCTCCATGTGTTTGTATTTTTTACAGATCTTTTCCTGTAATTGATATCTAGTCTCATAGCGTTGTGGTCGGAAAAGATACTTGATACGATTTCAATTTTTTTAAATTTACCAAGGCTTGATTTGTGACCCAAGATATGATCTATCCTGGAGAATGTTCCATGAGCACTTGAGAAAAATGTGTATTCTGTTGTTTTTGGGTGGAATGTCCTATAAATATCAATTAAGTCCATCTTGTTTAATGTATCATTTAAAGCTTGTGTTTCCTTATTTATTTTCATTTTGGAGGATCTGTCCATTGGTGAAAGTGGGGTGTTAAAGTCCCCTACTATGATTGTGTTACTGTCGATTTCCCCTTTTATGGCTGTTAGTATTTGCCTTATGTATTGAGGTGCTCCTATGTTGGGTGCATAAATATTTACAATTGTTATACCTTCCTCTTGGATCGATCCCTTGATCATTATATAGTGTCCGTCTTTGTCTCTTGTAATTGTCTTTATTTTAAAGTCTATTTTGTCTGATATGAGAATTGCTACTCCAGCTTTCTTTTGATTTCCATTTGCATGGAATATCTTTTTCCATCCCCTCACTTTCAGTCTGTATGTGTCTCTAGGTCTGAAGTGGGTCTCTTGTAGACAGCATATATATGGGTCTTGTTTTTGTATCCATTCAGCCAGTCTGTGTCTTTTGGTGGGAGCATTTAATCCATTTACATTTAAGGTAATTATCGATATGTATGTTCCTATTCCCATTTTCTTAAATGTTTTGGGTTTGTTATTGTAGGTGTTTTCCTTCTCTTGTGTTTCTTGCCTAGAGAAGTTCCTTTAGCATTTGTTGTAAAGCTGGTTTGGTGGTGCTGAACTCTCTCAGCTTTTGCTTGTCTGTAAAGGTTTTAATTTCTCCATCAAATCTGAATGAGATCCTTGCTGGGTAGAGTAATCTTGGTTGTAGGTTTTTCTCCTTCATCACTTTAAGTATATCCTGCCACTCCCTTCTGGCTTGCAGCGTTTCTGCTGAAAGATCAGCTGTTAACCTTATGGGGATGCCCTTGTGTGTTATCTGTTGTTTTTCCCTTGCTGCTTTTAATATGTTTTCTTTATATTTAATTTTTGATAGTTTGATTAATATGTGTCTTGGTGTGTTTCTCCTTGGATTTATCCTGTATGGGACTCTCTGTGCTTCCAGGACTTGATTAACTATTTCCTTTCCCATATTAGGGAAGTTTTCAACTATAATCTCTTCAAATATTTTCTCAGTCCCTTTCTTTTTCTCTTCTTCTTCTGGGACCCCTATAATTCGAATGTTGGTGCGTTTAATGTTGTCCCAGAGGTCTCTGAGACTGTCCTCAGTTCTTTTCATTCTTTTTTCTTTATTCTGGTCTGCAGTAGTTATTTCCACCATTTTATCTTCCAGGTCACTTATCCGTTCTTCTGCCTCAGTTATTCTGCTATTGATCCCATCTAGAGTATTTTTAATTTCATTTATTGTGCTTGTCATCATTTCTTGGTTCCTCTTTAGTTCTTCTACGTCCTTGTTAAATGTTTCTTGCATTTTGTCTATTCTATTTCCAAGACTTTGGATCATCCTTACTATCATTATTCTGAATTCTTTTTCAGGTAGACTACCTATTTCCTCTTCATTTGTTAGGTCTGGTGTGTTTTGACCCTGCTCCTTCATCTGCTGTGTGTTTTTCTGTCTTCTCATTTTGCTTATCTTACTGTGTTTGGGGTCTCCTTTTCACAGGCTGCAGGTTCGTAGTTCCCGTTGTTTTTGGTATCTGTCCCCAGTGGCTAAGGTTGGTTCAGTGGGTTGTGTAGGTTTCCTGGTGGAGGGAACTAGTGCCTGTGTTCTGGTGGATGAGGCTGGATGTTGTCTTTCTGGTGGGTTCGTCCACGTCTGGTGGTGTGTTTTGGGGTGTCTGTGGCCTTATTATGATTTTAGGCAGCCTCTCTGTTAATGGATGGGGCTGTGTTCCTCTCTTGCTAGTTGTTTGGCATAGGGTGTCCAGCACTGTAGCTTGCTGGTCGTTGAGTGAAGCTGGGTCTTAATGTTGAGATGGAGATCTGTGAGAGATTTTCGCCGTTTGGTATTACGTGGAGCTGGGAGGTCTCTTGTGGACCAGTGTCCTGAAGTTGGCTCTCCCACCTCAGAGGCACAGCCCTGATGCCTGGCTGGAGCACCAAGAGCCTTTCATCCACACGGCTCAGAATAAAAGGGAGAAAAAAATGGAAAGAAAGAAAAAAAGAGGATAAAATAAAATAAAATAAAGCAATTATAATAAAAAATAAGAAAAAAAAAATTATTAAGAGTAAATTTATTAAGAAAGAAAAATTTTTTTTAATTTTTAAAAATAGATTTATTAATTTTTTATACTAAAAATAAGAAAAAAATTATTTAGAAAAAATTTATTAAGAAAAAAATTTTTTTAGTTTTTTAAAATAAAAAATATGAAAAAACTTATTAAAAATTTTTTTTAAAAATAGAAAATAAGGAAAAAATTATTAAGAAAACATTTATTAGGGAAAAAAAAATTTTTTTTAAGCCAAAAAAAAAAAAAAAAAAAAAAAAAAACGGACGGACCTAACCCTAGGACTAACGGTGAGAGCAAAGCTATACAGACAAAATCTCACCCAGAAGCATACACATCTACACTCACAAAAAAAAGGAAAAGGCGAAAAGTTAATATATCCTGCTCCCAAAGTCCATCTCCTAAATTTGGGATGATTCGTTGTCTATTCAGGTATTCAACAGATGCAGGCACATCAAGTTGTTTGTGGAGCTTTAATCCGCTGCTCCTGAGGCTGCTGGGAGAGATTTCCCTTTCTCTTCTTTGTTCGTACAGCTCCCGGGGTTCAGCTTTGGATTTGGACCCGCCTCTGCATGTAGGTCCCCTGAGGGCGTCTGTTCCCCGCCCAGACAGAACGGGGTTAAAGGAGCAGCTGATTCGGGGGCTCTGGCTCAGTCAGGCCGGGGGGAGGGAGCGGTATGGAGGAGGCGGGGCGAGCCTGCGGCGGCAGAAGCCGGCGTGACGTTGCAGCCGCCTGAGGCGCGCTGTGCGCTCTCCCGGGGAAGTTGTCCCCGGATTACGGGAGCCTGGCCGTGGCGGGCTGCACAGGCTCCCGGGAGGGGCGGTGTGGAGAATGACCTGTGCTCGCCCACAGGCTGTTTGGTGGCGGCAGCAGTAGCCTTAGCGTCTCATGCCCGTCTCTGGGGTCCGCGCTGATAGCCGCGGCTCGCGCCCGTCTCTGGAGTTCGTTTAAGTGGCGCTCTGAATCCCCTCTCCTTGCACGCCGCGAAACAAAGAGGCAAGAAAAAGTCTCCTGCCTCTTCGGCAGCTGCAGACTTTTTCTCGTGCACCCTCCCGGCTAGTTGTGGTGCGCTAGCCCCTTCAGGCTGTGTTCACGCAGCCAACCCCAGTCCTCTCCCTGGGATCCGACCGAAGCCCGCGCCTCAGCTCCCAGCCCCCGCCCGCCCCGGCGGGTGAGCAGACAAGCCTCTCGGGCTGGTGAGTGCTGCTCGGCGCTGAGCCTCTGTGCGGGAATCTCTCCGTTTTTCCCTCTGCGTCCCTGTTGCTGTGGGATCCGCGCTGATAGCCGCGGCTCGCGCCCGTCTCTGGAGCTCGTTTAGGCGGCGCTCTGAATCCCCTCTCCTTGCGCGCCGCGAAACAAAGAGGCAAGAAAAATTCTCTTGCCTCTTTGGCAGCTGCAGTCTTTTTCCCGGACTCCCTCCCGGCTAGCACCGAAGCCCGAGCCCCAGCTCCCAGGCCCTGCCCGCCCCGGCGGCTGAGCAGATAAGCCTCTCGGGCTGGTGAGTGCTGGTCGGCACCGCTCCTCTGTGCGGGAATCTCCGCTTTGCCCTCCGCACCACTGTGGCTGCGCTCTCCTCCGTGGCTCCGAAGCTTCCCCCCCTGCTACCCGCAGTCTCTGCCCACGAAGGGGCTTCCTAGTGTGTGGAAACCTTTCCTCCTTCACAGCTCCCTCCCACTGGTGCAGGTCCTGTCCCTATTCTTTTGTCTCTGTTATTTCTTTTTTCTTTTGCCCTACCCAAGTACGTGGGGATTTTCTTGCCTTTTGGGAGGTCTGACGTCTTCTGCCAGCGTTCAGTGGGTGTTCTGTAGGAGCAGTTCCACGTGTAGATGTATTTCTCATGTATCTGTGGGGAGGAAGGTGATCTCCGCGTCTTACTCTTCCGCCATCTTGCCCCTCCCTCCTCACCTCCTCATTTCTACAGTGTCTTGGTTTCTGGAAACTTTCTTATGAATACAGCACACCTTCAGACATGGAATGAGACCGTATCTGCCAAATTTGATTCATGCAACATTTAATTTAGGGCACTATCAAAGTACTCCAAGCACCAGAATAATGGGAACCTTCAGAGATGACTCAGTTGTACCCAGACCGCCCACATCAGTTTTCCAGCTGAACAAATCCGATCAACCATCAGGAACTACCTTAGGAAGACAGGTGATTTTCTTTATATGTTTCCATATTGGATTTTCCACTTGGCTGATTCAGTTGCAAAATGGTACAATGATTTTGGAAAACAATTTGGAAGTTTTTTAATTTAAATGTACAATTACTAGATGACTAAGCATTTGTACTCCTCTGTATATAACAAAGAGAAATAAAACTCTATGTTCATACAAAGACATACAAATGAGTACTCATAGAAACTTTATTCATAAGAGCTCCTCATCAAAAGAATCAACTAAAATGATTCTTATGATTATTAAATGAACTAATAAATAGATAAAATATGGTGTATCCATACCATGGAATACTACCCAGAAATAGAAAAAGAAACAGACAGCTGATAAAACAATAACATAATACTGTTTAAAAAATAGATAATAAGTGAAAGAAGTCAGACACAAAAAGCTGCATATTGCATGATTTTGTTTATATAAAAGTATATGAGTCATAACTATACTGACAGAAATCTGGTGATTCATTGCCTGGGACCAATGATCTGAGGATTAATTGAATGCAAAAGTATGAAAGAACATCTAGGGTGTAGCAGTGTTTTAAACTAGATTGTGGTGGTAGTTATACTTCTTTTACATTTATCAAAATTTATCAAATGGAAAATTTACATGAATAAATTTTATTTTATATAAATTTGCTACAGTAAAGCTGAAAGAAATTAACTTTAGATGCAAGTACATGCATTGAATTATCTTGAAACATACCTATGAAACTGATACTACTGTTTGTCATTAAAGACTGGTTGCCTTTAAAGAGAGAATAGTACAGTAGATTAGGGTTGAGCAAAAATATTCCTTTCTTGCGACACAAATTACAGGACAAATGAGTTTCTTGGTGGTCGTGCTCAAGTACCATTAGTTACACTCTGAACTCCATGAATGCGTATACAACATACATAGACAATCTAAGTAAGAACAGTGCACTTACTAAGTAAATACCACCCCAATAAAATTCCTTAGGCCTTTATTCATCATTCATCCACTCAATAAATACTTTTATTAAGACCTTATTATGCAACAGGGGATCTTATATTCCTGGGGAGAATATATTTTTTATTGTGCCATCATAAATTAGACCAATCTAACAAATATATCAATATTGTATTTTTCATTCAATTCAATATATTATATTTTTCAGCTTTAAATTTTCAATAAGATTAATTCCCTTTTTTAAGAATTGAGATTTCCTACTTATGCATTAATTTTCAGGATTTATTACTTTAATTCTTTTAATATACTAACAGAAACTCTGAAGTGTTTGCTAAATTCAGCATTCGGGCCTAATTAAAGTTAGTTTATATTGACTGCTTCTTTTCAGAATAAGAGTCACACTTTCTTATTGCCTTGTATATCTAGTAATTTTTTGTTGAAATTGGACACTTTCTTTAAAAAAGATTGTAATGACTTTAGAGTCTGCTTTGTTCTTTGAAAGTAATCAAATTCTAATTTGCTTATCCAATTAATGTGTCTGGACTCAAATTTTTAAATTTACATCCCTCATGTGTACAATTATTGGTTGATTTCTTTCTAGACTGTCTCCATAGTGATGTCTCCTGTGCAGGTATGGTTCAGGGGTCAGGCAAGGATTTTCAAAGACTGCTCAGACTCCTCAAGCCAATTAAGTTTTCTGCCAATTAAGATGTATGTGGGTTAAAGAATACATTCACAGCCCCAACAAGTTTTCAAGTCTCTCAGGCTTTCAATTTTCACTGGGTTTTTGGCTTTTCCATCCCAGAATGTGTGAAGAATTTATTATCTTAGCTCTTCTAAAGATCTCTCACTTTAAATTTTTCCCAGTTAGTTTTAAGTTCCTCTTTCCTCTTAAGTTCTAGTCAAAAAGGCAACAAACTTGCCATTCTTACCTCATAAAGTAGCTATTTTTCAAGAGTCACTTTCAAGTTGTTGATTACCTTTGGGAGTTTTCAAACTTGTTGAAATTATTATTTTTTAAAATGTACAATGGACTTATCATTTGCTTTAAATTCACACACGCAAAAAACCTAGATAATTTAAAATTATAACAGGTGATTGAAACACCTGCTTGCGAAACTGAGAGTTTATAAGAAACACAAGGGACAGTTCACATGATTGAATGAATATGTGTGTAAGAGATCATTGGTGGATCAATGGTTAAGATACTGTTGGGAAGACAGGAAAGAGATAATGGGGGATGACACAGAAACTTTCACGCATTTTACTCTACGTTTTTTTTTTCTTTCTGCCTCAAATTGTAGTGCCAGATAATGTGTTGACTTTATGAATTTTCTGAAGGAAAATTTGATTGCCTAACATGACACAATGACTATTCCTTTACATTCTTAGAGAAATGATTATTCTTTTGTGGAATAATTATTCCTTTTATTTACTTGTCTAATCTGCCTCTTTCCACCAGTGGATGAATTGGTCCTATATTCATGTATTTATCCAATATTTCTCCATATGACTGGCAATGGGAAACCACTGAGCAGACTCAGATTGCTGCCATCTCTACAGGTCAGTCCTCTTGCTTGCTTGACCATTATACCCTAGAAGTGAGGGTATGGGTGAAGATTAATGACAAATGGCAAGAAAGAGAATTGAATGTTGATTGACAGTGAGCCAATAAATAGTTAATGCAAAGTGAAAAATATTACTTTGCCTTGGTGCCTCCTGTGAGGTTGAGAACAAAAAATGATATTGTCTATTAGGTGCATTTACAGTGCCTATAGAGTGAAATTATTTGTCTGATATAATCTATTATTCTATATGAAAATGAAGATCTAGGTTGGGTCCTGATGGATATAAGGAGCATTCAATCTGTATTCATCTAAATGATGTATTAAAATGACCTGTAACACCTGGTGGGTGGTAAACACTTGAATAATCATAAAAGTCTCTTTGTTTTTTGGTTCCTGTTTTATAGGTTATAACTATTACAGAAGACTTTTGTTGGCAGTTTACCTGTCTCCTTCTCGAAAGCATGAAGTTGACTTGTTCCATGTCAGAGACATGCATCTTAGTGTAACCAAGAACATCAGATGATCTGTTGAGAAATGTATAGGATATGATGGACATTATGTCCATTTGCTCTACATCTGACTTGTCATAGTATTATAAGCCCTGACACCTGTGAACCATGCTCTTTGTGAGTGGAGGAAAATATTCAAAGTAAAGTATAATTGGACAGTTTAAACCGAAGTTAGCTTAGAGTTTATTTGTGGGGTTTACAAACATGCTACTGATAGCCCCAATGTTCACAGATGTCACCTATGGTAAACTTTTTGGCATACTCAATCTAAAGTGTATAAGTACCTAATACCTTTAGGCTAATAATACCTTTAAGATACTATCCTAGGAAACTTAGTCCTTTTCTGTCAAAAGCTAGATTCAAACCATGATTAAGCAATGAGCAGGCAATGAAAATACATATTGGTGGATAAATCAACTTTTCCAAATGAGCATGAAAGAGACTTAAACATAAATGACAATAGTCTAGGATTTCTGGGAAAAGCTAAATTAACCTTTAAAAGGGAGAACTATTGAGGGAAAAGATTTATTGGCAATGTTATTTCAGGAGGAAAGAAAAGGTGGCAAGAAGTTTGGGCAGATAGGAAATAAATTACAGAAACTCAACAAATAGGTGAACACCATGCTAGAGGAGAAAGTTGGGACAGATTGTGAACACTATTTCAAGATGAGCAATTAAACGTATCTCCACAGATAAAAGTACGCATAGGTCAAGGAAGATGGGATCTTTGCAGTAGAAGTACAATAAATAAACTTACAGGATAATTATGGTCCCACCAGCCTGTAGAAATTTAAAAATGGAAAATATAATTTGCATTTGAGCTCTCTAACTGTCCACACTAAATGTATAAATTAAAAAAAAATATCTGTGGAAGAGTCCCAAAATATCCACCCCTTAATCTCTAGAACCAGTGAATATATTATGTTACATTGTACATGGGATTTTGCAAATGTTATTAAATTAAAGACCTTTAGATGGAGAGATTATCCTGTATTATCTGGATGTCCCCAATGTAATTATAAGGGTTTGTATAAAATGGAGGCAAGAGGGTCAGAGTCAGAGAAAGAGATGTGATGCTGTAAACAGAGGTTGGAGGGATGTGAGAACACAAGTCAAGGAATGAAAGTAGCCCCTAGAAGCTTGAAAGTCGAGGATATGGTTCTCTTCTATATCTTCCAGAAATAATGTATCCTTGCCAATCCAGTTTGTATAGAAAATATCCATAATGATGGTTTACACCTGATTTCTGTTTTGGTCGCTTGATTTCTGCATTGAAGTTTGGTCATGCAGCCAGAGGGTTATAAAAAATACCTCCTTGAGTGAGACTGGGTCTTTCCTGAAATCAAGATAGTGTACATGGATATTGGTGGTTTATGATCTAGAGACAAACTATACCCTATGCAATTGAGAGCAAACCCTGGAAACTGCTTAAATGTCTCTCACACATGTTGGGTGTTTGTCAGTGTTTCTTTCTCCTGCAGTATTTTATCTTTTTACTGTTATAAAACCTCATATAAATACAACTTGCTAACATCTTGAGTAATTACTCTAACCTGAAACCTTGTGGTTTTATGAAATGCAAATTCTCCTGATGGGTCCTGAATTTTGAGAGGGGTTTGCTTATTGATTTGCCTCATGTTTAATTTTTAAATTCACCCTGGTACATTTTGATCATCGCAGGTTGTGTTGTTTTAACAAACTGTTGAGTCTCATAGATCCTTGAGGGACACAACATTGTTAAAATCTATATTTTTAACTTATTTGAATTAATTTGTTAAAGTTTTTCTCATTTTCATAAGCTTAGTGTATTGCTTTAAAACTATACATTATACTTACAAAGTTGTAGCACCCACACAAAACATGAAAATGAGGAGTATGTATAGTTAACATATAAATAATCTTTAAATATTTTTGCATTGTCAAAAAGTATCAACTTGTTAAGATCTGAGAGATTATAAGCATAACCGTATTTTACTATCATCTTATTGGGTAAATAGACCCAAGACTAAATAGTCTAGAAACTACTTAACAGAAGTTCTACTTGTAAGACACTTTACTGTATATGAAAATCTGAGAAGTGAACATTTTGAGAGGAAGAATGAGAGGAATTTTATAAATAACCAATTCATGCTAATATTTATTGAGAACTTATGCCATGTATATATGTTAGGTACTAGGTATATAAAGATCCCTAAAACTAAAATTCCATCAAACTTACAATTTTGAGGGTTAAAGAAACAAAAACAATTTTGATAAAATTTGAGGAATTCTAAAATTATGACAACTAATGATTACCATGAAAATGCCATGTAGTGACATTTAACCCACTTAAAATGGATGGGATTGGGTAGCGGTCAATAAACGTATTCTGGAAAAAAATGATATGTGATTGAGATGTGAAGGACAAGTGTTAATCAGAAGGTTCTGGACTTCCCTGGTGGCCTAGTGGTTAGGACTCTGGACTTTTGCTGCGGTGGCCTGGGTTCAATCCCTGGTTGGGGAAGATCCTGGTGAGCCATGCGGTGTAACCAAAAAATTTAAAAAAAAAGAAAAGAAGGTTTCAGAATTGGGGACACTGCACAGGGTGATTGAGATTGAGTGAAAAACACAGAGCAAAGAGGACAAAAAGTGGATATGCCCATATTGAAGAAAGGAAATATTTCCTGTTGCCAAATAACATAGTGCTGTTTGCTGCAGTGCGGGATTGCAGAAATGACACCAAGTAACACCTCAGAGGCGAGCAGGAGCATGAGTTTACAAAATGCAGTGGCGGAAGGAAGCCTATAGGTAAAACTATAATGACGTCTCTTTCCATGAAGCTCCTGCATGGAGAAGGTGTTCAGTGTAACTACTTCCTGTGTCCTGTTAATATGCTTCTTATATTGATCAATACTACCTTCACAATTTTATTTTAGTCTCATATTTGTCTTTTCCAGTCTAAATTTCTTGTAATTATAATCTCCAAAAGACATCCCAGGTAGCTTTTCAAAATGAGGTGGTACCTAGAAACTAAATGAGGAAGGCACTTAATCCTACATTTTATTGATGGAAATAATAATGAAAAATGCTCATGATTCCTAATGTACCACTTATTCTGTCTGATTTTTTTCCCTTTGAACATGTGACAGCAAGCTAGTGCAAATAATGAGTATGGGTTGACAACAGACTGGAACCAATGCTGAAATATTTTTATGATATTTTACAGATGGGATTCATATATACTATAATGGAGAAAGGCAAAAATATATATTCAGCTACTTTGGCATTCCTGGAAATTCCTACAGAATTTCAAATTATGGCAAAATGATTAGTGGTATTTCAAAGATAAAATAATTGCTTCACATGCAGAATTGAATAAAAAGATTATTGAAAACAAAACCTGTGCATTGTTTTCTATATTTAAAAAAAACCATAGGAGGAGCTTCAAGATGGCAGAGGAGTAAGACATGGAGATCACCCTCCTCCCCACAAATACATCAGAAATACATCTACATGTGGAACAACTCCTACAGAACACCTACTGAACGCTGGCAGAAGACCTCAGACTTCCCAAAAGGCAAGAAACTCCTCATGTACCTGGGTAGAGCAAAAGAAAAAAGAAAAAACAGAGACAAAAGAATAGGGATGGGACCTGCACCAGTGGGAGGGAGCTGTGAAGGAGGAAAGGTTTCCACACACTAGGAAGCCCCTTCGCGGGCGGAGACCGGGGGTGGGTGGGGGGAAGATTCGGAGCCACGGAGGAGAGCGCAGCCACAGGGATGCGGAGGGCAAAGCGGAGAGATTCCCGCACAGAGGAGCGGTGCCGACCAGCACTCACCAGCCCGAGAGGCTTGTCTGCTCACCCGCCAGGGCGGGCGGGGGCTGGGAGCTGAGGGTCGGGCTTCAGTCGGATCGCAGGGAGAGGACTGGTGTTGGCGGCGTGAACACAGCCTGAAGGGGTTAGCGCACCACAGCTAGCCGGGGCGGAGTCCGGGAAAAGATCTGGAACTGCCGAAGAGGTAAGAGACTTTTTCTTGCCTCTTTGTTTCCTGGTGCTCGAGGAGAGGGGATTAAGAGCGCCGCTTAAAGGAGCTCCAGAGACGGGCGCAAGCCGCGGCTATCAGCGCGGACCCCAGAGACGGGCATGAGACGCTAAGGCTGCTGCTGCCGCCACCAAGAAGCCTGTGTGCGAGCACAGGTCACTCTCCACACCTCCCCTCCCGGGACCCGGTGCAGCCCGCCACTGCCAGGCTCCCGTGATCCGGGGACAACTTCCCCGGGAGAACGCACGGCGCGCCTCAGGCTGGTGCAACGTCACGCCGGCCTCTGCCGCCGCAGGCTCGCCCCGCATCCATACCCCTCCCTGTCCCCGGCCTGAGTGAGCCAGAGCCCCCTAATCATCTGCTCCTTTAACCCCCTCCTGTCTAGGTGAAGAACAGATGCCAGAGGGTGACCTACATGCAGAGGCGGGGCCAAATCCAAAGCTGAATCCCAAGAGCTGTGCGAACAAAGAAGAGAAAGGGAAACCTCTCCCAGCAGCCTCAGGAGCAGCGGATTAAATCTCCACAGTCAACTTGATGTACCTGCATCTCTGGAATACCTGAATAGACAACGAATCGTCCCAAATTGAGGAGGTGGACTTTGGGAGCAACGATATATATATATTTTTTCCCTTTTTCTCTTTTTGTGAGTGTGTATGCGTATGCTTCTGTGTGTGATTTTCTCTGTATAGTGTCGCTTTTACCATTTGTCTTAGGGTTCTCTCTGTCCATTTTTTTTTTTGGGGGGGTTCTTTTTAGTATAGTTTTCAGCACTTGTTATCACTGGTGGATTTGTTTTTTGGTTTGGTTGTTCTCTTCTTTATTTCTTTCTTTTTTTTAAATTACTTTAAATATTTTTTTAATAATTATTTTTTGTTTTTTATTTTAATAACTTTTTTATTTTATCTCATTTTATTTTATCTTTTTCTTCCTTCCTTTCTTTCTTTCTCCCTTGTACTCTCAGCCGTGTGGAAGACAGGCTCTTGAAGCTCCAGCCAGGCATCAGGGTCTTGCCTCTGAAGTGGGAGAGTCAAGTTCAGGACATTGGTCCATCAGAGATCTCCCAGCTCCACGTAATATCAAAAGGCGAAAATCTCCCAGAGATCTCCATCTCAATGCCAAGACCCAGCTCCACTCAACAACCAGCAAGCTACTGTGCTGTACACCCTCTACCAAACAACTAGCAAGACAGGGACAAAACCCCACCCATTAGAAGAGAGGCTGCCTAAAATCATAATAAGGTGACAGGCACCCCAAAACACACCACCAGACGTGGACCTGCCCACCAGAAAGACAAGATCCAGCCTCATCCACCAGAACACAGGAACTAGTCCCCTCTACCAGGAAGCTGACACAACCAACTGAACAAACCTTAGCCACTGGGGGCAGACACCAAAAAAAACGGGAACTACGAACTTGCAGCCTATGAAAAGGAGACCCCAAACACAGTAAGTTAAGCAAAATGAGAAGACAAAGAAACACAGAGCAGATGAAGGAGCAAGGCAAAAACCCACCAGACCTAACAAATGAAGAGGAAATAGGCAGTCTACATGAAAAAGAATTCAGAATAATGATAGTAAAGATGATCCAAAATCTTGGAAATAGAATGGAGAAAATAACAGAAACGTTTAAAAAGGACCTAGAAGAACTAAAGAGCAAACAAACAATCATGAACAACACAGTAAATGAAGTTAAAAATTCTCTAGAAGGAATCAATAGCAGAATAACTGAGGCAGAAGAACGGATAAGTGACCTGGAAGATAAAATAGTGGAAAAAACTACCGCAGAGCAGAATAAAGAAAAAAGAATGAAAAGAATTGAAGACAGTATCAGAGACCTCTGGGACAATATTAAACGCACCAACATTCGAATTATAGGGGTTCCAGAAGAAGAAGAGAAAAAGAAAGGGACTGAGAAAATACTTGAAGAGATTATAGTTGAAAACTTCCCTAATATGGGTAAGGAAATAGTTAATCAAGTCCAGGAAGCACAGAGAGTCCCATACAGGATAAATGCAAGGAGAAAACGCCAAGACACATGTTAATCAAACTATCAAAAATTAAATACAATGAAAAAAAATTAAAAGCAGAAAGGGAAAAACAACAAATAACATACAAGGGAATCCCCATAAGGTTAACAGCTGATCTTTCAGCAGAAACTCTGCAAGCCAGAAGGAAGTGACAGGACATATTTAAAATGAGAAAAGAGAAAACCCTACAACCAAGATTACTCTATCTAGCAAGGATCTCATTCAGATTTGATGGAGAAATTAAAACCTTTTCAGACAAGCAAATGTTAAGAAAATTCAGCACAACCAAACCAGCTTTACAACAAATGCTAAAGGAACTTCACTAGGTAGGAAACACAAGAGAAGGAAAAGACCTACAATAACAAACCCAAAACAATTAAGAAAATGGTTATAGGAACATACATATCGATAATTACCTTAAATGTAAATGGATTAAATGCTCCAACCAAAAGCCATAGACTGGCTGAATGGATACAAAAACAAGAACCGTATACATGCTGTCTACAAGAGACCCATGTCAGACATAGGGACACATACATTTTGAAAGTGAGGGGATGGAAAAAGATATTCCATGCAAATGGAAATCAAAAGAAAGCTGGAGTAGCAATTCTCATATCAGGCAAAAGAGACTTTAAAACAAACAGTATTACAAGAGACAAAGAAGGACACTATACAATGATTGGGGGATCAATCTAAGAAAAAGATAAAACAATTGTAAATATTTATGCACCCAACGTAGGAACATGTCAATACATAAGGAAAAGGCTAACAGCCATAAAAGGGGAAAACAACAGTAACAAAATCATAGTAGGGGACTTTAACACCACACTTTCACCAATGGACAGATCATCCAAAATGTAAATAAATAAGGAAACACAAGCTTAAAATAATACATTAAACAAGATGGACTTAATTGATACTTATAAGATATTCCATCCAAAAACAACAAAATACACATTCTTCTCAAGTGCTCATGGAATATTCTCCAGGATAGATCATATTTTGGGTCACAAGTCAAGCCTTGGTAAATTTAAGAAAATTGAAATCATATCAAGCGTCTTTTCTGACCACAACACTATGAGACTAGATATCAATTACAGGAAAAAAATCTGCAAAAACTACAAACACATGGAGGCTAAACAATACACTACTTAATAACCAAGAGATCACTGAAGAGATCAAAGAGGAAATAAAAAAATACCTAGAAAAAAATGACAATGAAAACACGATGACCCCAAACCTATGGGATGCAGCAAAAGCCGTTCTAAGAGGGAAGTTTATAACAATACAATCCTACCTTAAGAAACAAGAAACATCTCAAATAAACAACCTAACCTTACACCTAAAGCAATTAGAGAAAGAAGAACAAAAAAACCCCAAAGTTAGCAGAAGGAAAGAAATCATAAAGATCAGATCAGAAATAAATGAAAAAGAAATGAAGGAAATGATAACAAAGATCAATAAAGCTAAAAGCTGATTCTTTGAGAAGATAAACAAATTGATAAACCATTAGCCAGACTCATCAAGAAAAAAAGCGAGAAGACTCAAATCAATAGAGTTAGAAATGAAAAAGGGGAAGTAACAACTGACACTGCAAAAATACAAAGGATCATGAGAGATTACTACAAGCAACTATATGCAATAAATTGGACAGCCTTCAAGAAATGGACAATTTCTTAGAAATGCACAACCTTCCGAGACTGAACCAGGAAGAAATAGAAAATATGAACAGACCAATCACAAGCACTGAAATTGAAACTGTGATTAAAAATCTTCCAACAAAGAAAAACCCAGGACCAGACGGCTTCACAGGCAAATTTTACCAAACATTTTGAGAAAAGCTAACACCTATCCTTCTCAAACTCTTAAAAAATATGGCAGAGGAAGGAACACCCCCAAACTCATTCTACGAGGACAACATCACCCTTATACCAAAACCAGACAAAGATGCCACACAAAAAAGAAAACTACAGACCAATATCCCTGATGAACATAGATGCAAAAGCCTCAACAAAGTACTAGCAAAGAGAATCCAGCAGCACATTAAAAGTATCATATACCATGATCAAGTGGGGTTTATCCCAGGAATGCAAGGATTCTTCAACATACGCAAATCAATCAAGGTGATACACCATATTAACAAATTGAAGGAGAAAAACCATATGATCATCTCAACAGATGCAGAGAAAACTTTCAACCATTATCATAAAAACCCTCCAGAAAGTAGGCATAGATGGAACTTACCTCAACATAATAAGGGCCATATATGAAAAACCCACAGCCAACATTGTCCTCAATGAGGAAACACTGATACCATTTCCACTAAGATCAGGAACAAGACAAGGTTGCCCACTCTCACCACTATTATTCAACATAGTTTTGGAAGTTTTAGCCACAGCAATCAGAGAAGAAAAAGAAATAAAAGGAATCCAAATTGGAAAAGAAGAAGTAAAGCTGTCACTCTTTGCAGATGACATGCTACTCTACATAGAAAATCCTAAAGATGCTACCAGAAAACTACTAGAGCTAATCAATGAATTTGATAAAGTAGCTGGATACAAAATTAATGCACAGAAATCTCTTGCATTCCTATACACTAATGATGAAAACTCTGAAAGTGAAATTAAGAAAGCACTACCAATTACAATTGCAACAAAAAGAATAAAATACCTAGGAATAAACCTACCTAAAGAGTCAAAAGACCTGTATGCAGAAAATTATAAGACACTGATGAAAGAAATTAAAGATGATACAAATAGATGGAGAGATATACCATGTTCTTGGATTGGAAGAATCAACATTGCAAAAATGACTCTACTACCCAAAGCAATCTACAGATTCAATGCAATCCCTATCAAACTACCACTGGCATTTTTCACAGAACTAGAACAAAAAATTTCACAATTTGTATGGAAACACAAAAGGCCCCGAATAGCCAAAGCAATCTTGAGAACAAAAAAGGGAGCTGGAAGAATCAGGCTCCTGGACCTCGGACTACACTACAAAGCTACAGTAATCAAGACAGTATGGTACTGGTACAAAAACAGAAATATAGATCAATGGAACAGGATAGAAAGCCTAGAGATAAACCCACGCACCTATGGTCAACTAATCTATGACAAAGGAGGCAAGTATATGCAATGGAGAAAAGACAGCCTCTTCAATAAGTGGTGCTGGGAAAACTGCACAGCTACATGTAAAGGAATGAAATTAGAACACTCCCTAACACCATACACAAAATTAAACTCAAAATGCATTAATGACCTAAATATAAGGCCAGATGCTATCAAACTCTTAGAGGAAAACAATGGCAGAACACTCTATGACATAAATCACAGCAAGATCTTTTTTGACCCACCTCCTAGAGAATTGAAATCAAAATGAAAAGAAACAAATGGGACCTAATGAACCTTAAAAGCTTTTGCACAGCAAAGGAAACCATAAACAAGATGAAAAGACAACCCTCACAATGGGAGAAAATATTTGCAAATGAAGCAACTGACAAAGGATTAATATCCAAAATTTACAAGCATCTCATGCAGCTCAATATCAAAAAAACAAACAAGCCAATCCAAAAATGGGCAGAAGACCTAAATAGACATTTCTCCAAAGAAGATATACAGATGGCCAACAAACACATGAAAGAATGCTCAACATCATTAATTATTAGGGAAATGCAAATCAAAACTACAATGCGATATCCTCTCACACCGGTCAGAATTACCATCATCAAAAATCTACAAACAATAAATACTGGAGAGGGTGTGGAGAAAAGGGAACCATCATACACTGTTGGTGGGAATGTAAATTGATACAGCCACTATGGAGAACAGTATGGAGGTTCCTTAAAAAACTAAAAATAGAACTACCATATGACCCAGCAATCCCATTACTGGGCATATACCCTGAGAAAACCACAATTCAAAAAGAGTCATATACCACAATGTTCATTGAAGCTCTATTTACAATAGCCAGGATATGGGAGCAACCTAAGTGTCCATCAACATATGAATGGATAAAGGAGATGTGGCACATATATACAATGGAATATTACTCAGCCATAAAAAGGAACGAAATTGAGTTATTTGTAGTGAGGTGGATGGACCTAGAGTCTGTCATACAGAGTGAAGTAAGTCAGAAAGTGAAAAACAAATACCGTATGCTAACACATACATATGGAATCTAAAAAAAAAAAAAAAAAAAAAAAATCGTCATGAAGAACCTAGGGCCAAGACGGGAATAAAGATGCAGACCTACTAGAGAATGGATTTGAGGACACGAGGAGGGGGAAGGGTAAGCCTGGACAAAGTGAGAGAGTGGTAGTGTACATATGGACATATATACACTACCAAGTTTAAAATAGATAGCTAGTGGGAAGCAGTCACATAGCACAGGGAGAGCAGCTCAGTGCTTTGTTACCAGCTAGAAGGGTGGGATAGGGAGGGTGGGAGGGAGGGAGATGCAAGAGGGAAGAGATATGGGGATATATGTATATGTATAACTGATTCACTTCTTCATAAAGCAGAAACTAATATACCATTGTAAAGCAATTATACTCCAATAAAAATGTTAAAAAAAAAAAAAAAAACCCATCAGTGTAGTGGGTTCTGGGATTCAAACCAGAAGTATATTCAAATAATATTTCCCTATTGTGATATCTAGTATCCAATTAATTTTTTGATACTTCCATCTCCCAGTTTCAAGAGTAATAAAAATTACGTTAATTACTTTGCCTTGCACATAGAAATGTTTTGAATGTTTTCAGAAACAAAGTTCTAATTAATTTTTTTTTTAATCTGGAAATTAATTTTATCTTACGATTTCTGAATCACTGCTGAAATTAGGGGTTAACTCAGTAGTAGTCAAGATTAAAAACTAAAAACAATTATAAAAACTCTTTTTATCAAATCCTGTTTAATTTCACTTTTTTAATGTTTTTTAGGCTTTTTATTTACCTTTTGCGTTTATTATCTAGATTAAATCTGTGCTAATAAAATATGAAACTTATAATTCCTTACAATGAATACAAATTCAATGACTATTTTATATGCAACCTGATGAACAACTAGGGCCAATGTGTATAGCCTTAAAGTAGTTGGAACTATTTCTCTCTCTGATTTTTTAATGACAACTGTGTTGAATGTGTGTATATTGATCAGTATGCATCAAATCAGAACACTGCATGTTTGTTCTAACTTAGTTATAAATATGAACATATAATAAGATCACAAATATTATTACATTATTCCAAAGTCTTAATACCAGTTAAGTGATATAGGCTATTTTGGAGAATGGCTGCATAATGAATTAAGAATACAATGAAAAATGTGGTCAATTTATACATAAATAAAATGTTTTGGTCAACTAAAATGTCAGTGTGGCAGAGGGAAAAGACAACTGGGTATCAGGAGATCTAGATTAAGACAGTATAGTATGCCAGGTGAGCACATCGGCTCCAGAGTCAGAGACGACTGATGGTCTCTCTCTATCCTCTCCTTCCCTCATGGTTTCTGTTCAGGACCCTCCGTTCAGGTAAGCCAAGAGTTTTTGTATTCCCTGTCTGTCTCCCCAGTCTTGGGGACAGAGGTGTGCCCTGTGTCCTCTGCTCTCTTATATATAGATCCAAGAAGAGTTGTTGATTTTTCAGGTGTTTAGCTTTTTACTTCTTCATAGGCAGTGATGACTTCCAAGCTCCTTATATGCAGAACAGAAAACTAGATGTCACATACATATTCTTCCAGGGGGATTTCTTCTTACATTTAAATTGTGTCTGATGCATCAGAAAATACATTACTTGAAAAGAATCTGGTCTTGGTGAGCATTTTACAATAATTCCTGTTTAAATATAAGGAACTAATCACAGTTATGCTCCAGAGAATTAAAATGTAACCTTTGGCTGCAAATATTTTTATCTTGTATTTTCAAATAGAAGACTCCAAGTTAAGCTAAATAGTAAAATAATGGTCTAAACTGGCCTCACTGTTTTGCTGTCAAATATGGCTATTGAAATGTTTGCCTTAGAAGCTTTTTTTATTTGTAATGATTTAGTAGATTCCTTGACGGAATTATCTAGACCAACCACCCAGGCCGCAGACTGGTACCAGTCCTCGGCCTTTTAGGAACCAGGCCGCACAGCAGGAGGTAAGTGGCGGGCGAGTGACAAAGCTTCATCTGCTGCCTCCCATTGTTCCCCATCACTCGCATTACCTCCTGAACCATCCTCCCTCCCCGTCGCCGTCCGTGAAAAATTGTCTTCCACAAAACCACCGGTCCCTGGGGCCAAAAAGCTTGGGACATGCTGATCTAGACTTTAGCGTGTGTATTTTTGAGTGACTGATTTAGCTCTTGTATCTATTTAAAATACTTTTCATTGTTCAGTTGTTTTAGATTGCATGTACCTGTACCCATAAAAGTATTTCAAACTTTCAAAATAAAGCCTAGAAAAACTTTAAAAAAATTAAGGACTAGTGAGAAATACGTATGTTAGGCTAGGAAAGTTGCTTAGAAGGTTTTTTGTTCAGTTTCCTCCTGTTATTTTAAAATATACTAGACGAAGAGGTGACCAATTTTTTTTCTTTTTTTAATAAGTAAGCACAAGGTTTAATGGGAAAAATGATTTCACTAATCACCAGCCCATTACTAGTTCTGCTGTAACTACCTGCGGTCGCTAGGCAAACTACATAACACGATCTCATTCTTCTTTTGTACAATCAAGGTACATTAACAGTTCCTTATGTGTCAAAAATGTTCTTAATATAAATAGAAAAATAAATCTGTATTGAATAATAGCCTTTTGCATCTTGGGTTTAAAACATCTTATTGACAAAATATTATATTTCAACTGTACTCCAATAAAAATTTAAAAAATTTTTAAAAATTAACAAAATAAATTTGAAAAACATACCATATAGATAGGAAGAATGACTTCATTTTTAATATATTATAACACAAATAAAAGTGGCCTTTTTGCCTACAATCAATCTTAAATTACATATCAGATTAACATAACTAATTGGAATACAATTAAATATTAAATTTCATTTCAATGGATTAAAAAAAAACCTCTTGTACGCATATCTAGATATACAAAGTCTAATTGCTTTAGTGTCTAGCATGACATTAAATAAAAGAACTCCTGCTATCAAAAAGAAGTTGAGTCGAAATAGATTCACAAAATATGCCTACACAGAATTAGGATTCCTTTTCTCTTCCATTAATCTAGTTCAGTTTTATTGGGCAAAGTTCTGTTATAAATTCATCTGTTCACTGCAGAAATGTCAATGAATGTGATAAAGGAACTTCTTTGGTGATTTATCATAGAATGTAATTTCTGAATTTTACATTTTGTTGCACTGTACAGTGTCACAGATAAAAATGCTTCTGAAATTGCTGTTTCCTAGATGATTCTGAGAAACTTGAAAGGTCATGAGTCTTCCCTCTGTGGCTGTTAGATTAAAAAACATGGTAATATCTTACAAAGAATAATTGAACTAAGACATAAGATCATCTCTAATGTTAATGCACATTTTCTTTTACTTTTATGCCCATATGTTTAGAAGTTTGTGGCTCATTTGACATGAATGTTTATTTAAAAGCATATCCTATAAGATAAGAGGAGTGTGGATAAATCAATGTGTTTAATCTAAACAGCAAGCAGTTGGCCAAAAGTATAAGCTTCTTGAGTAGAGATTTTATATCAACAAAAGAGAAGCCAGTTCTGCTCCCAGATAACTTGCTATTTAATTGAAGAAAGTAAATAAATGCATATAAACATTAAGTATGATATACAAACATGGCAAAAATATCTATTTGTGTCTATTACTGTTAAATTTAATTGATTGTAGAATCATGGAAACACACATCTAAAAACAAACAAACATAACCTAGGATGCTTTATTTTAGTTTTTGCTAATATTTTTATCTGATTAAATTAAGAATACTGACAATATTTAACAAGTTCAAACAGATTTTGATTCTGGATATGTGAAATGAATAATCTAATAAGGCTTTAGGGTACAAACTTACACCTCCATAATCTGAGTAAATGGAACTTACTTAGCTTAGATGGTTGCCATAATGAATGTAAAACAAAAAAGTAAAAGGACCCCCATGAGGTGTTCCCAGAACAACTGATTTTTGCACAAAGCTGGTACAGGAGCTAAGAATCAAGTCTTATAAGAGCTTGGTGAAATTTTGGCATTTCTTTATGAGGCAAATTTTATTTTTTTCTTTAATTCTTATATATTGTATTATATTTATAAACATTTAAGTTCTTTTTAATTCACACTTACTTGTAATACTTAAGTCGCTTTTTAAATTGGAGAGATATCACCAATTTCACAGAGTTGGAGAAAGAAGTACAAGAACAAGACGTGGGTAAAAGAGACAAAACACAGGCAAGATCAGACAAAGGAAAATAAAACTGGTAGTGCTTCCTTCTTCTGTCTATATGTGGTGGAACTGTTCTTGATCTCCTTGGATCCTGGAATCTCATGGCAGTGGAATGGCTAGGGAATAACAGAGAACAAACAGAAGAATGTCCAATGTCAAAAGAGAAAATAGAATGCACTATTATTTAAGCTAGTTTTGTGGTTGAGGGACAGAAGCATACTTCTGCTAATTAGTCTCAAGAATTCTAAAAGGGTCTTAGATTTTATCCTACTTGCAAACTAGTCAACCACAGATTCATGGATGCTGGTTGAAAATGAGACTGCTGGGCCAGTAACAAAATATGGTTTATTAATCATAGCAGTAGTTATAGCCCGAATGGCAGCATTTTCTTATGATGTTTCTCTGAGCCTGTACTGCCAAAGGGTAAGTAAAGGAGGATCAGGTGACACCTGGACACATAATGGGTTGCATTATAGGAAAAGAATCCTGAGTTTAGGAAATCCTGATCTTTTACAGTGGGCTTCAAGCAAAACTGCCTGGCCTTTGGAACAGAAGGAGACAGTTAAAAAAAACTTCCCTTTGCTCAGGAAGGAGACACTATGTCCACCTGGGCTGTTCACTACACAAATATTATGGAACAAAAGGACAGAGCCTCTTCCCGCAAGATGTGCCAAAACATAAGAAATCCATAGAGAATTGCTGAAATATCTATTCCTCATTTCTATACTGTCTTGTCTTCTGGCCATGAATATGACACTCCATTGGCCACTTGGATTACTCTGACCAACAGAGACTGTGATGAAATCCATTTTTCATATAGAGCAGTTAATTAATTAAGGCTACCCTCAACAGGACACCAAGCAGCAGGATGTATCAACCTGAAGTACTAACCTCAAAAATGTTCCAGAGTCCCAAACCCGCCAGCTGAACTGATCTCCTAACCATCAAGGTACACCTTAGACATTTAGGTAGTTTTCTCTTTAAGAGTCTGTACTGACCCTTCCAATTTCCTGAGGCATTAATCCAGGTATAGGTATAGCAATTGCATAGAATCTGCCTTGGTCTACAAGGAGGATGTCTCAGACAATTTCATTTTCTTTAACAACCCTGGCCAATCAGGTGAGGCTGAACTGAATGCTTACTAGAGCTAAAGGGATAATGATCACTTCACCTAGAGTCAGAGACAAATTTCGTTCCCACTTTATAATTGAATAACTTATATAGTAAGATAACTATTCACAGTTTGCCCATACATTAGGATTCAGTTATCCGTTGGGAAATTCCACATAACCTAGGGTAGCCTGACCGCGGAAAACCCTCATATTCTTCTGAGAGCTAGTCTTTCCTTAAGCACTTCTAAGTATTTAAGACTGCCCTCGAGAGGCAAGTTAGTGTTTTTTGGAAGGGGATTGGCTAATGCCTGGCTTCCACCAAGAACAGTGGCCCTGAGTAAATAATATGTTTAGGATTGCTGGGACCCGTCAAGTGGACCTGCATCAGTTGGGTGACAAAAGTCAGTACTGCCTCCAAAGTGGCACCCTGGCTGGTTGGTAGACCCTTAGGGTCCCCAGTTCCTTTCATAGTGAGTCAAATATAAATAAATTAAAAAAAAATTGAGTCAAATCTTTTTTTTGATTTTGGAAGGACTGCTTAAGAGAAGTTACTCCAATGGGTCCTTTGTACAGTGGCACTGAGGGAGGACATCGATAGGTCCCAGGCTGAGCATCTGGAGTTTGTCCCCTGTGGACAGATACACCAAGATGAAGAGGAGGAGGAGCTAAGCCCTGCCCAGATAAGAGACCACATGTTTCTCATTCTTGAGGTCAAAGAGACCTTCCCGACTACACATGCACAGAAAGGCTCCTTGGAGGTCAAAAAGGCAGTGATGTCAACCTACCAATAGGCCTCTTCACTAGAATCCATCTTGGCTAAGAGATGCATGTGCACACATGGGAGGACCCTGAGCTAGACCAAATTCGGGCTCAGAACCAGGCAAAGCAAGATGACTGGCCAAAGGAAACCCAGAAGAAACGCCCCATATAAGTGATTCAAACTACCATGAGAGCATGGCTATTTCTCTGAGCCCACCTGTGTGTCTATCCACATGTACTCTTTTCCCCCCTAATAAATGCTTTACTTGATTCACTACTTTCCATTTCTTTGTGGAAATTCATTTTCTACAAAGCCATATGGGCCAGGGCCTTGTCACTTGCCGCTGGCCCCTGGTGGTCTGGTGGCTAGAATTCAGCTCTCTCACTGCCCCAGCCTGACTTCAGTCTCTGGCTGGGAACTGAAAGCCTGCTGCAAACCACTGCAGGCGGAGGCCACCCGTGATCAGCATCAACTGTATCTCATCCCACTCCAAGGAATGATGAGTGGCAGCTTTGAGAGTAGGACTGTGGCAGAAAATTGGTGTTTTCCATGGGAGGTCTAATATCTTGGGCCATCTAATTCCAATAGACTATTTCTGTTATCACAGAACAGTTGAGCAGAATGGTGATCAAACTGTATTCAGAGCTCTTTCTTGGGAGATAGGAAACCCAGTTGTCAGTTAAAATTACTGCACTTTCAACCCTTTTTAAGGGGCATACCAAAATACTTCCACTGGAAAGAAAGATTATTAATATCTCCCCCTCACCCTTTTTTTAGTTCTTAGAATGCAAGATGCTCTCTCCTTAAGTGTCTGGCTGGTTACTCTCCAGAAATGTTCTGTTTTATCTAGAAACACAACAGGTATAATTATTCTCTCCTCCTTCAGTTCTAAGAACTTCGAGTTTGTGCTTCAAACTTGGAAATTCCCTTGTAACACTCCTTGGTTCAGTGTGTGTTCCACTTATAATCTCATTTTTCTAGATTTACTACTTCTCCATTTCCTTGTCTGCTTATGACTTAGCTGAGGTACCACTAAGACCAAAAGCTACTGAAAACTTGGAGAGAATTCAGCTACTAGCATTATTTTCATGTCTGATATTCATTCTTGACAGTATTGAGTAAGCTCATCTGAGTAATGGTTCCTGAAGGCAAAACACAGCAAATAGAAAAAAGTGCATCGGTGGTGTATATATGTTCTGTGTGGCTAAAAATTATGCATGTTACAATGAAATGTTAGATCAAGACAGTAATTTTCATGGGTAGGCACATGTCTTCTATGGTGTATATAACTATAAAATTCTGCCTTTTGTTTAAAAGATTGCTAGAAAAATAAGATTTCACGATCAAAGATTCAGAATTTGGAATTTTATGACTTTTGGAATATCATTCAAGGCCATGTTTTATACATGAAGAAACTGAGGCTGAAGGAAGTTATGATTTTTCTGAGGATATGCAATTAGTGGTGGGGCTGGTACTACACACAGGTCAGCTACCTTAAACCCTCTTTCAAGATCCATTCCTCTATTTTGAAACAATAAGAGTGCATCCTTATATCCCCAGCAATATTCTAAGTACTTTACATATGTTAACTGGTTTTATCCTTCAACAACATTATAAAATAGTTATTAATTATCCCTATTTACCAGTGAAGAAACCGTGGGACAGAGATGTTGGATGATTTCTCCAGGGTCACCCAGTAAGTGGTAATCTGGATCCAAAAAGCAGGGTGTTCAACCATTCAGTTACTCTGCCTCTTATTTGCTAATGTTTAAACTGAAAAATGGGATTTTATTTACACAATAAAAAGACCTTTTAGCCTGGCAATGTGACTAGTCATGTGTGCTTTCTTTTGAAAAATTTAAATAGTTTTATTCAAACATTATAGAATCAGGTCATTATCAATGATGTTTTTTATCCTATAACCAGCGGTTCTCAGCTGGAGGTGACTGTGTCCTCCCTCCCCTCAGTGGAAATTTGGAAATGTCTGGAGATATTTTTGATTGTGACAAATGGGTGGGGAAGTGGAGAGAGATGCTACTGGTTCTAGTGCGTTAGAGGTCAAGGATGCGGTTTAACATTCTACAGTGTGTATGACAGCCCTGACAACAAAGAATTACCTGGCTGAAAATGTCCATAGTGCTAATGTTGAGAAATCCTGTCCTGGACCTGGTCTGGCAGTGCTGGTTCAGGTCACACTAAGACTCATTCACACCCTGTGATGAGTGCACTGGTCAGAAGCGTGTTTGTTAAGCTAGTCTCTAGATATGTTTCACAGGGATGGAATAAAGATGGATAGAGGGGAATGAAACCACACACACACACACACACACACACACACACACACACAGCAAAGCAGATTCTCATGACTAATTTACTGATTTTTCCCCATTTAAAAATCAAACTTACATGTATTCTTATATTTAATGTCCTGTAATCAGAACAATATGACTCTGAAGTCACTATGTTTTCTGGCAATTCCTTATCATAAGAGCTGGAAGGCTCTTCTTCCATCCATGTCCAAGTCCGGCAAATTGTTTTTCTTATCTGTAACTGGATTATTTGAGAGGCACAGTTTTGTTGTTGTGAATATACTTTTGCACAACAGACCACTCCCCACATACATACACCCTCCAAGCACAGGCGCGTAGCCCAAACCTCTGTATTTCCTAAGAACTCTCAAAGGTCAGAGGGGAGAAGTTGCTTTAAGCCAATGACTTTACATGCATTTTTTTTAACTTAAATTCTCTGAAGACCATTTTATTGGTGTCCTAGAAGGAGAGATGAAACACAGAAGTGCTTTTGAGATTAGTGGTAATAGAATGATTCCTCTGGCCTGGAGAGCAGATAGTAGTCTTTCTAGCTGTGTGCTTTGGATGTCAGGCCATTGCAGAAAACTAAATGCTACTTGTTCGTTTGAAATATTTGGGGGAAAAAAATGACACTATGGAGGTTTTTGTAAGGATTTGTATCTGTCTATTTATACACACTCATAACACATAAGTTTTAAAATGTGGTTTTTGTAAGACTTCAGCTTAAATACATTCATAAATTGCTTTTCATCTTGAAATACACATGGCAAAGCACCTGTGGATAGTGTGACAGAGAATAGGGGCCCAGAGGGAATGATGACAGGGACACTAAAATAGAGCTGGGAAGTTGACAAATGCACCCAATTCTCTGGGAGTGCAAGTCAAAGGAGAAGTTGAGGAGAGCAATTTACAAACCTTTTATAATTTGGTGGGCACTTAAAAATAGTGATGTCTGTAAATATTATAGTCAAAACATTTATTTAAATAACCTGAATAAATGACCATGCATATTGATCTGACCTTGTTTTTGTAAGTTCAGAGACTTTTATCCTGTCATCTTATATAATTGATCATAATGTGATATTAAAATAAACCATATTTTTAATCAAACAGTAAATGTTGGACTGAAGACATTCCATTCTTTTCCAGAAGGATTAAAAACAGTAGTTTTGATTTTCATTGGACATGGCATTCATTTATGATTCTGTAATCAAAGAAAAATCTTACCCAGGTAATTTCTTATTTTGTATGTAGAGAAATAGCATTTTTGGATAGAACCACATCTCACATCTAATCTTGCACAGATTAGAAGGTAAGTTATACTCCATTCAAATGGAAGGGGACTAGTCTTGTTTTCATAATTAATTCCCTTTGAGAAACAATGAGATTTTAAAATTTTGTAGTCATTAGTGAAACCTAGGGAGAAAAATATTTTCACCCTATGGGCATTTCTCTGTATCATGTAATTTTCTTTCTGTTAATAATATTTTCCCTTCTGAATGAAAGATAACTAGGTTCAGCTGAGGGTGATATTGGAGAAACCAAAACGACACAAACCTCAGCCTTTAATTTGTCACAGAAATTTGAGAAGTGTAATAAACGGCCTGTTTACAAAGATGTCAAAAGAACGTAGGAAAACTTGAGGTAATTTGGTGACAGTGTGTGTGAACAAGAAGTGGGGTTCTTGTTGGTGGCTTACAGCATTTAGACTTGATGGGACAAGAAGAGGAAGGGTTGGCTATCAAAACCTGGAAAAGAAGGTCTGTATGAAGAGGCTGACCTTTCAGTAGCCAGTGTCTTAGTTAGTTCAGACTGCTATAAGAAAGATACCATAGACTGGGTGCCTTGCACAACAAACATTTTTTTCTCATCTTTCTGGAGGGGTTGGGTGCTAGCAGGGTCAGGTTGTTGGTGAGGGCTCTATTCCTGGTTATGTCTTCACATGGTCATTCCTTAGTACATACACTCGGAGAGAGAGGGAGAGGTCCTGTCTCTTCCTCTTTTCATAAGGGCACTAATCCTGTCATGAGGGCTCTACCCTGATGACCCAATTACCTCTCAAAGGCCACACCTCCAAACACCATTACTTTGGGGATTAAGCTTTCTGCATATGAATTTGGAGGGGGAGGTGGGGACACAAACATTCAGTCCAATGCAACCAGCTGGTGTCAATTCCACAGAGAGGGGTGTCCTCACTCTCCTCCTCCATTTTGATCTCTTACTATCAGCTGAAATTGATCAGAAGCCAGAGAACAAAGGATCCATTGATACAGTCCAGCTGTACAGAGCAGGATGGCAAGGAGTGGAATAGATCTGGTGGAACAAATGAGACCTCTCTAGCAGAACCTCAGAGACAAGTCATTACTCAAGGAAGATGAGCTTTGCGGTTCCATGTTCTCTGGTGCTGTACTCAGTTTTGAGGAATCTATTGAAGGCATAGTTTATGCAGCAGAAGAGGTGATTTTCTGTGGCACATAAACTTAAAAAGTAACTTCCAAACTTTCACACTTGAATGTCTATAGAATCCCCAAACCCCATATGTCTAAAACTAAATTTATCTTGCTATCCAAAATGCTGGTTTATCATCTGTATTGTATTTCTCATTGAATGACATTTCTGTCTGCAAAATAGCCCAAGATCTAAGATTATCTCTGACTCTTTTATTCCCTCTTTTTCTTCAGCCAACTAATTAATAAATATAATCAGTTCTACGACCTGGATATTCACTACTGTCTATTTCTCTTAGGGATGTTGATTTTATCTTCTGCATGACCTCAGGACATTATCTTCTCTCAAGAGTCTAACTTGTCTCAGAGACTTCTGTCTTCACTTCACTGCATTCTCTCCATAAAACTAGAACCAGCATTTTAAAATGTGAATCTAATGAATCATTTGCCTACTTAAAGCTTTTCAATATCTCTCTTTTATCAAGAGAAAAAGTCAAAGTTATTAAACTGTGTCTCTGCTGTCTTCTTGCTTCCATCTCTTGGCTCCATTTCTACATTCTGTTTCCTGTCTTCTGAACTTTCATTGTCTTAATCCTGACTTCTGCATACTCTCCCTGAAATCTTCCTGAACGTAAAGGTTAGCTCCTGGTTGAAAGGCTGCCTGTCAATTCTTTTTCTTCTCTGAAGCATCCCTTCTCTTGACTGCTGCTTCAGCACTTTCCTTCAGTTTTGGTTGAGAAGGATTATCAGGCTCATGCTGGATGAACTGTCAAGAGCATTGAGCCTGCATGGAAGTAATAAGATTAAAGTAGCAAAATGACAAAGATTTTTCTGAGAAGATTCTCAGATTCAGTAGCTCTAAGCACAACTTAATTATGCTCCAAAATGAAAACCAGAGGTAGCTAAGAAAGACAAAATTTAGGACATTTAACTTGGGTTATGGCATTTAGATCTTCAAATGGGAGACATGGAGCTATCAGATAACAGAAAATTTGTTTCTGATTAAAAAACTATAATTATTTCTATACATGATATGCATTTTCTTAAAAAATCTGTAAACCCGACTAAATATTTTGGTGAATGAGATTAAGCAAGTCTTCCTTATCTTATTTAATACATTTCATTTAGTAATTGAATGCTTAGATATTTTTAGTCCTGTTACATAAGAAATCTAGATTACTCAAAAATTGTTTCATTTTAAAACAACTGATGTATTTAATATTGTTATAAATGATAAATGTTATATGCTGAATAGCAGACTTATATACTTAAGATCTCCTGAGATGAACCATCACTTGCCATCATTTTGATGGTTGTTTGTGATTACCCTAAGACCCCATTTCTTGCTGTAAGAAAAAATTCAAGGAGATTTATTTGTTGAGTACTTAAATATATTTATCAAGATAAGCATCAATAAAAAATGAAGACGTTTTGTAAAAACATACTTCATCACAAGGTAAAAAGTGAAATTCACTAATGAATTTGTTGATGCAAAGGTGATCTCACTTGTTCTGTTTAATGAAATTTGTAGACTATGTTAATAATAGTAATGCATGTAAATTATAGCAATACTATGAATAAAAAAATATCTACCACTAGTGCAACTGAATGAAAGAAACTCATGAATATTAATGCTCAAAAAGAGTGGTGGATGGTTTGCCACTATGGACCCCCAAGGCTATAAATCTGGAATTGAAATCAACTGAAACAATCCATTAGAAATCAACTACTCACTACCCATATTGTGTTTTGCAATTCCAGCCTAACACTGCATTTAAAATAGGCAATCTAAACCTGTTCCTAGTGGATAAGAATAAGCCCCAGAGAACTACTTTTTAAACAGTGTATTTCTTCTCAGTAACTGGACTTCAAAAATATTCTGAAAACACCATAAAGTTTCAAACTTCAGTGTCCTCAGAAGCCTCACATGGCTCCCACTGACATCAATCAGAATTTTATGTGCATGGACTGAGGGCAAAGGATAACCATTTATATGATCAACAATACATTTGATGACAAAATAATTGTCTGAAATTCACTGTGCTAACTTTATACTCTGCGAGGACACTCAAATGCTCACCAGCTGTCTATATATGGGGGGCAATACTTGCTTAATTTCAAAATTTAAAAACTTGAAAGGAATTTTTTATTTGCAATTTGAAGGTCATAGGCAAAATTAACTGAAACATCATAAATATTGATGAGACTTAATGTGGTGTGAATTTTTTCTAAACTGAGATATTGCTATACAAAGCACTGTCTTATTAATACCATAATCCATATGCACACAAGCAAATATTACATTATTTTTTCATTAAAGTAAGTATCAATAATGAACAAGAGGAAATTTTCATCTAGTAAATAGGAAAAAAATTATTTCATTGTAATTACATTAACCAAATAAAATATCAGGATGTGTTTAAACTAATACCTCAAGTCCTATTAGCTGATTATACCTGGGATTAAACTTCATGTAGTTTGAATATCTTTAGCTCTCTGTGTTGTAGGTTTATGCTTATTCATTAGAAACTCTAAACCTCACAGGCTGATTTTTGTCTTCGATAAGAAATATTTTAGTGCTCTTTTATTCCCTTAAATAGTGTGGAGTTCAATACTTTCAGATCAAATTATTATAGATAACTATAGAGCAGGTATCTTCTCAACTTTGCACTGTTGATATTTTGGGTTGGACAACTCCTCCTTGTGGGGATCCTGTCCAGTGCATTGTAGGATGTTTAGTAGGATCCCTGGACTCTATCCCCTAACTACACGTAGTATCCCCACCCCAATTTTGACAACCAAATATTTCTCCAGACATTGTCAAATGCGGTATTGCTGTAGAGGAATTAATATTCAACATTGTCTTCATTGTTCATCTTGGATAAAATTCCATTTTCAGTAATTATTCAAAGGGTTTTTCAACCTTAAAGAATCTCTTCAAATACAAGTATGATTGGGAAAGGCAAAACTATGTTATTACCAGCTAACTCTTTAGTGAAAATGAATAGATCACAATGCTTTTTAACAAAATAATAGGGTATAATATAAGAAATAAAACATAATATAGGACCAGGGGAATCAGAAAACAAATTGTGGGGAAAAGTTGGGAAAAGTGAAATAAGAGGCCATCAGATTTAAACTTCAGCTACCCACACTATTTGGGCCCTTTCTGTTATACCCAGGGTTACAGTTTATTATAGTAAAATGATACAGATTAAAATCAGCAAAGGTAAAATGTACGTAGAACAGGGTCCTAGAGAAAATAGGGGCAAGCTTCAATTGTCCTTTCTCAGTGGAGTTGTAAGGAAAGCACCTTCTGCCAGCAACTCTGTGTCACAATCAGGGAAATTCACCAGGGTCTTGGTGTCCAGAGTTTTTATTAGGAGTTGGCATGTATGAAATGAGTGATCACATAACTGACCTCAGTAACTCAGTCTCCAGTCCCTCTCTAGGTCAAGTCATACCACATAGCCCAAGACCCCCATCATAAATCACATGGTTATCCTAGACTATTTGACATGGCTCAAGGTCTCAGTTGAATGAAGACATTCTTCTCAGGAAGGATATTCCAAGAACTTAGAGGTTATCTCCCAAAAGCTGGTCAAGAGCCAAACCATTCTTTGGAATGTGCAGGCATTAGACAACCGAGGCCTGCTGAATAATCCTTTACTGTACATATTTGTTTCCTCACACCATCCACCAGATCAGCGATACACAATCATAGGAATGCTAGGGAGTTCTCTAGCCCTTCAAGATTAGCTTTTTTTTCAATGTCGTTATGTGTACATATATTGCTATTAATTTAAATGATTATTATGTATGTTCACCTACACATGTGATGCAAATAGGAGAAGCATCCTATATTGCACTAAAAAAGAAACTCAATGAGAGCTAATACATATTGTTTTCTGTGTGGCAAACAGTTTATGTAGTTAAATAATTTAATTCTCACAACAAATCTATGCAGTGATGTGTTGAGGGCTCTGCTACCTGTTTGCAAGGGCCAATTGTTAAATTTTCAGAAATTTTGTGAACCTATTGACATCACATTGATAACTTGATATTGGTCATGGTGGTAATACTTACATCGTAGAAATTGGAAAATAGTACACAACAGTATTCTCCCCACCCCTCAAAATCCAAGAGTTAAATATTTTAACCAGCATATCACTGACTGCATTATTATATTATTTTACTTATAATTTTTTTTATGTCAAGTATTATTTTTAATATAGAAAACAATTTTGGCAATACCAGTTTTTAAAGGATAAATTTTTATCAACTGATGTAAAATAAGACTTTTGTCCTTTAGCAAATTGCCATAGGCATTGGTTCATTTCTATTTTGATCCATTGATCTCTTATTCCATTTCCGTTCCAGGTTGCCATACATTGTACGTTTTCTTTTAAGAATTACCATAGGGGGGAGGAGCTTCAAGATGGCGGAAGAGTAAGACGTGGAGATCACCTTCCTTCCCACAAATACATCAGAAATACATCTACATGTGGAACAACTCCTAAAGAACAGCTACTGAACGCCGGCAGAAGACCTCAGACCTCCCAAAAGGTAAGAAACTCCCCACGTACCTGGGTAGGGCAAAAGAAAACAGAAATAACAGAGACAAAAGAATAGGGATGGGACCTGCACCAGTGGGAGGGAGCCGTGAAGGAGGAAAGGTTTCCACACACTAGGAAGCCCCTTCGCGGGCGGAGACTGCGGGTGGCAGAGGGGGAAAGCTTCGGAGCCACGGAGGAGAGCGCAGCCACAGGGGTGCGGAGGGCAAAGCGGAGAGATTCCCGCACAGAGGAGCGGTGCCGAGCAGCACTCACCAGCCCGAGAGGCTTGTCTGCTCACCCGCCGGGGCGGGCGGGGGCTGGGAGCTGGGGCTCGGGCTTCGGTCGGATCGCAGGGAGAGGACTGGGGTTGGCTGCGTGAGCACAGCCTGAAGGGGGCTAGTGCTCCATAGCTAGACCGGAGGGAGTCCGGGAGAAAATCTGGAGCTGCCGAAGAGGCAAGAGACTTTTTCTTGCCTCTTTGTTTCCTGGTGCGCGAGGAGAGGGGATTCAGAGCGCAGCTCACAGGAGCTCCAGAGAAGGGCGTGAGCTGCGGCGATCAGCACGGACCCCAGAGACGGGCATGAGACGCTAAGGCTGCTGCTGCTGCCACCAAGAAGCCTGTGTGCAAGCACAGGTCACTATCTACACCAACCCCTCCCGGGAGCCTGTGCAGCCCGCCACTGCCAGGGTCCCGTGATCCAGGGACAAATTCCCCGGGAAAACACACAGCACGCATCAGGCTGTTGCAACGTCACGCCGGCCTCTGCCACCGCAGGCTCGCCTCGCATCCGTACCCCTCCATCCCCCCGCCCGAGTGAGCTAGAGCCCCCAAAGCAGCTGCTCCTTAACCCCATCCTGTCTGAGCAAAGAAAAGACACCCTCAGGTGACCTACACGCAGAGGCGGGTCCAAATCCAAAGCTGAACCCTGGGAGCTGTGCGAATAAAGAAGAGAAAGGGACATTTCTCCCAGCAGCCTCAGAAGCAGCGGATTAAATCTCCACAAACAACTTGATGTACCTGCATCTGTGGAATACCTGAATAGACAACGAAGCATTCCAAATTGAGGAGGTGGACTATGGGAGCAAAGATATATATATATTTTTCCCTTTTTCTATTTTTGTGAGTGTGTATGTGTATGCTTCTGTGTGTGATTTTGTCAGTATAGCTTTGCTTTTACCATTTGTCCTATGGTTCTGTCTGTCCGTTTTTTTTTTGTTCTTTTTTTTTAAAATTTTTTCTTAATAATTATTCTTTATTTTAATAACTTAATTTTATTCATTTTACTTTATTTTATTTTATTTTATCTTCTTCTTTCTTTCTTTCTTTTTTTCTCCCTTTTATTCTGAGCCGTGTGGAGGACAGGCTCTTTGTGCTCCAGCCAGGCATCAGGGCTGTGCTTCTGAGGTGGGAGAGCCAACTTCAGGACACTGGTCCACAAGAGACCTCTCAGCTCCAAGTAATATCAAATGGCGAAAATCTCCCAGAGATCTCCATCTCAACGCCAAAACCCAGCTGCACTCAACCAGCAGCAAGCTAAAGTGCAGGACACCCCATGCCAAACAACTAGCAAGACAGGAACACAACCCCATCCATTAGCAGAGAGGCTGCCTAAAATCATAATAAGGCCACAGACACCCCAAAACACACCACCAGACGTGGACCTGCCCACCAGAAAGACAAGATCCAGCCTCATCCACCAGAACACAGGCACCAGTCCCCTCCACCAGGAAGCCTACACAACCCACTGAACCAACCTTAGCCACTGGGGACAAACACCAAAAACAGTGGAAATTATGAACCTGCAGACTGCAAAAAGGAGACCCCAAACACAGTAAGTTAAGCAAAATGAGAAGACAGAGAAACACACAGCAGATGAAGGAACAAGGCAAAAACCCACCAGACCGAACAAATGAAGAGGAAATAGTCAGTCTACCTGAAAAACAATTCAGAATAATGATAGTAAAGATGATCCAAAATCTTGGAAATAGAATAGAGAAAATATAAAAAATGTTTAACAAGGACCTAGAAGAACGAAAGAGCAAACAAACGGAGATGAACAGCACAATAAATGAAATTAAAAATTCTCTAGAAGGAATCAATAGCAGAATAACTGAGGCAGAAGAACGGATAAGTGACCTGGAAGATAAAATAGTGGAAATAACTACTGCAGAACAGAATAAAGAAAAAGGAATAAAAAGAATTGAGGACAGTCTCAGAGACCTCTGGGACAACAATTAATCACACCAACATTCGAATTATAGGGGTCCCAGAAGAAGAAGAGAAAAAGAAAGGGACTGAGAAAATATTTGAAGAGATTATAGTTGAAAACTTCCCTAATATGGGAAAGGAAATAGTTAATCAAGTCCTGGAAGCACAGAGAGTCCCATACAGGATAAACCCAAGGAGAAACATGCCAAGACACATATTAATAAAACTATCAAAAATTAAATACAAAGAAAAAATATTAAAAGCAGCAAGGCAAAAACAACAAAAAACACACAAGGGAATCCTCATAAGGTTAATAGCTGATCTTGCAGCAGAAACTCTGCAAGCCAGAAGGGAGTGGCAGGACATATTTAAAGTGATGAAAGAGAAAAACCTACAACCAAGATTACTCTACCCAGCAAGGATCTCATTCAGATTTGACAGAGAAATTAAATATTTACAGACAGGCAATAGCTAAGAGAATTCAGCACCACCAAACCAGCTTTACAACAAATGCTAAAGGAACTTCTCTAGGCAGGAAACACAAGAGAAGGAAAAGACCTACAATAATAAACCCAAAACAATTAAGAAAATGGTAATAAGAACATACATATCAATAATTACCTTAAATGTAAATGGATTAAATGCTCCAACCAAAAGCCATAGACTGGCTGAATGGATACAAAAACCAGACCTGTATATATGCTGTCTACAAGAGACCCACTTCAGACCTAGGGACACATACAGACTGAAAGTGAGGGATGGAAAAAGATTTTCCATGGAAAGGGAAATCAAAAGAAAGCTGGAGTAGCAATTCTCATATCAGACAAAGTAGACTTTAAAACAAAGACTATTAGAAGAGGCAAAGAAGGACACTACATAATGATCAAGGGATCAATCCAAGAAGAAGATATAACAATTGTAAATATTTATGCACCCAATATAGGAGCACCTCAATACATAAGGCAAATACTAGCAGCCATAAAAGGGCAAATCAACAGTAACACAATCATAGTAGGTGACTTTAACACGCCATTTTCACCAATGGACAGATCATCCAAAATGAAAATAAATAATGAAAAAAGCTTTAAATGATACATTAAACAAGATGGACTTAATTGATATTTATAGGACATTCCATCCAAAAACAACAGAATACACATTCTTCTCAAGAGTTCAGGGAACATTCTCCAGGATAGATCATATCTTAGGTCACAAATCAAGCCATGGTAAATTTAAGAAAATTGAAATCATATCAAGTATCTTTTATGGTCACAATGCTATGAGACTAGATATCAATTACAGGAAAAAATCTGTAAAAAATACAAACACATGGAGGCTAAACAACACACTACTTAATAACCAAGGGATCACTGAAGAAATCCAAGGGGAAATCAAAAAATACCTAGAAATAAATGACAATAAAAACACAATGACCCAAAACCTATGGGATGCAGCAAAAGCATTTCTAAGAGGGAAGTTGATAGCTATACAAGCCTGCCTTAAGAAACAAGAAACATCTCAAATAAACAACCTAACCTTACACCTAAAGCAATTAGAGAAAGAAGAACAAAAAAAAAAACCCAAAGTTAGCAGAAGTATGAAATCATATATCAGACCATAAATAAATGAAAAAGAAATGAAGGAAACGATAGCAAAGATCAATAAAACTAAAAGCTGGTTCTTTGAGAAGATAAACAAAATTGATAAACTTTTAACCAGACTTATAAAGAAAAAAAGGGAGAAGACTCAAATCAATAGAAGTAGAAAGGAAAATAGAGAAGTAACAACTGACACTGCAGAAATACAAAGGATCATGGGCGATTACTACAAGCAACTATATGCCAATAAAATGGACAACTTGAAAGAAATGGACAAATTCTTAGAAATGCACAACCTCCTGAGACTGAACCAGGCAGAAATAGAAAATATGAACAGACCAACCACAAGCACTGAAATTGAAACTGTGATTAAAAATCTTCCAACAAGCAAAAGCCCAGGACCAAATGGCTTCACAGGCAAATTCTATCAAATGTTTAGAGAAGAGCTAACACCTATCCTTCTCAAACTCTTCCAAAATATAGCAGAGGCAGGAACACTCCCAAACTCATTCTATGAGGCCACCCTCACTCTGATACCAAAAGCAGACAGAGATGTCACAAAGAAAGAAAACTACAAGCCAATATCACTGATGAACATAGATGCAAAAATCCACAACAAAATACTAGCAAACAGAATCCAGCAGCACATTAAAAGGATCATACACTATGATCAAGTGTGGTTTATCGCAGGAATGCAAGGATTCTTCAATATACACAAATCAATCAACATGATACATCATATTAACAAATTGAAGGAGAAAAAAACATATGATCATCTCAATAGGAGCAGAGAAAGCTTTTGACAAAATTCAGCACCCATTTATGATAAAAACTCTCCACAAAGTAGACATAGAGGGAACTTTCCTCAACATAATAAAGGCCATATATGACAAACCCACAGCCAACATCGTCCTACATGGTGAAAAACTGAAACCATTTCCACTAAGATCAGGAACAAGACAAGGTTGCCCACTCTCACCACTATTATTCAACATAGTTTTCGAAGTTTTAGCCACAGCAATCAGAGAAGAAAAATAAATAAAAGGATCCAAATTGAAAAAGAATAAGTAAAGCTGTCACTGTTTGCAGATGACATGATACTATACATAGAGTATCCTAAAGATGCTACCAGAAAACTACTAGAGCTAATCAATGAATTTGGCAAAGTAGCAGGATACAAAATTAATGCACAGAAATCTCTTGCATTCCTATACATTATTGATGAAAAATCTGAAAGTGAAATTAAGAAAACACTCCCATTTACCATTGTAACAAAAAGAATAAAATATCTAGGAATAAACCTACCTAAGGAGACAAAAGACCTGTATGCAGAAAATTATAAGACACTGATGAAAGAAATTAAAGATGATACAAATAGAAGGAGAGATCTACCATGTTCTTGGATTGGAAGAATCAACATTGTGAAAATGAGTCTACTACCCAAAACAATGTACAGATTAAATGCAATCCCTATCAAACTACCAATGGCATTTTTCACAGAACTAGAACAAAAAATTTCACAATTTGTATGGAAATACAAAAGACCCCGAATAGCCAAGGCAATCTTGAGAAAGAAAAACGGAGCTGGATGAATCAGGCTCCCGGACCTCAGACTATACTACAAAGCTACAGTAATCAAGACAGTATGGTACTGCCACAAAAACAGAAATATAGATCAATGGAACAGGATAGAAAGCCCAGAGATAAACCCACGCACATATGGTCACCTTATCTTTGATAAAGGAGGCAGGAATATACAGTGGAGAAAAGACAGCCTCTTCAATAAGTGGTGCTGGGAAAACGGGACAGCTACATGTAAAAGAATGAAATTAGAACACTCCCTAACACCATACACAAAAATAAACTCAAAATGTATTTAAGACCTAAATGTAAGGTCAGACACCATCAGACTCTTAGGGGAAAACATAGGCAGAACACTCTATGACATAAATCACAGCAAGATCCTTTTTGACCCACCTCCTAGGGAAATGGAAATAAAAACAAAAATAAACAAATGGGACCAAATGAACCTTAAAAGCTTTTCCACAGCAATGGAAACCATAAACAAGACAAAAAGACAACCCTCAGAATGGGAGAAAATATTTGCAAATGAAGCACCTGACAAACTAGTAATCTCCAAAACATACAAGCAATGCATGCAGCTCAATATCAAAAACACAAACAACCCCATTCAAAAATGGGCAAAAGACCTAAATAGACATTTCTCCAAAGAATATATACAGATTGCCAACAAACAGATGAAAGAATGCTCAACATTATTAATCATTAGAGAAACGCAAATCAAAACTACAATGAGATATCATTTCACACCTGTCAGAATGGCCATCATCAAAAAATCTACAAACAATAAATTCTGGAGAGGGTGTGGAGAAAAGGGAACTCTCTTGCACTGTTGGTGGAAATGTAAATTGATACTGCCACTATGGAGAATAGTATAGAGGTTCCTTAAAAAACTAAAAATAGAACTACCATACGACCCAGCAATCCCTCTACTGGGCATATACCCTGAGAAAACCATAATTCAGAAAGAGTCATGTACCAAAATATTCATTGCAGCTCTATTTACAATAGCCAGGACATGGAAGCAACCTAAGTGTCCATCAACAGATGAATGGATAAAGAAGATGTGGCACATATATACAATGGAATAGTACTCAGCCATAAAAAGGAACAAAACTGAGTTATTTGTAGTGAGGTGGGTGGACCTAGAAACTGTCATACAGAGTGAAGTAAGTCAGAAAGAGAAAAACAAATACCATATCCTAACACATATATATGGAATCTAAAAAAAGAAAAAAAAAAAAGTGGTCAGAAGAACCTAGGGGCAAGACTGGAATAAAGATGCAGACCTAGTAGAAAATGGACTTGAGGATACGGGGAGGGGGAAGGGAAGCTGGGACAAAGTGAGAGAGTGACATGGACATATATAAACTACCAAACATAAAATAGATAGCTAGTGGGAAACAGCCGCATAGCACAGGGAGATCAGCTCAGTGCTTTGTGACCACCTAGAGGGGTGGGATAGGGATGGTGGGAGATAGGGAGATGTAAGAGGGAAGAGATATGGGGACATATGTATATATATAACTGATTCACTTTGTTATAAAGCAGAAGGTAACACACCATTGTAAAGCAATTATACTCTAATAAAAATGTTAAAAAAAATTGTTACACATAGAAGAGGTAGGAAACAGAATGGAAGGATCGGGGATAGAGGCAATATTACTCTTAAGATACCTTGTTATAGTTTGACCAGGAGACATGTACTTCTTTTAACGCATTCAAACAATAAAATTAAGTCAAAATGAAAAAAAAAAAAAAGAATTACCATAAGTATTACTTGAGATTTAATCTTCCAAATATATTTTAATCCATTTTGACAGATATCATTATTTAGTATGAAAGGATTTACATATTTAGTCCTGGATAATTGCTATTTTGCCATTAGGCCTCTTCCCATTCATAAACTGTGTGTTTTTTGACTTAACTGGATAGTTTTTAATGTGCTACAATAAAATATTCTGCTATTTTCTATAAGTGTATCACCTAAGTATCTGGTCCCAAACAGTGTTTATCTAAGTCACATGCATTTTGTCACTACAGTGCTAACAGCTTACGTTGAAAGTCCTGATTCCAAGGACAACTGGGACTGGAGTATGTACAGTATCACTCTGAGTAGGACACTTCACTTTAACTGGTCTTAACAGTAAACTGCCCCTGCCTATCTTTATTCTTGCAGTTAAAAGAGTAAAACCCCCTCCACAGGACTAATTTCTTGTTTGCTTTTGTTTTTACTTTCAGGGCCTTGTTTAACTGAACCATTTCTCTCTTTAATTTATTAATTTAACTCTTCATTTAATTCAATGCCTTTCCCTCCTCATATTCAATAGATTCCTCCATATAATCAATACTCCTCTCAATAGTAACATCTCCTTAATAATCTGGTAGGACTGCCTTAACCTCCTTTTCATTGGGCCTCTTTTGGAAAATAATTTTAACCTGTAGTTCAGACCGAAGAGTATGGCATAAAAGTACAATTGTCCCTCAGTATCTGAGAATGATTGGGTCCAGGACACCCGCAAATACCAAAATCCATGGATGCTAAAGTTCCTTATATAAAGGGCATAGTATTTTCATATAACCTAGGCACCTCGTCCTTTAAATCGTCACTAAATTTCTTATAATACCTAATATGATGTAAGTAGTTGTTGAAGCATGGAAAATTCAAATTTTGTTTTTCATTAATTTCTAGAAATTTTTAAAAATTATTTTTGATCTGAGGTTAGTTGAATTCATGGATGCAGAATCTGAGATTATAGAGGGCTGACTGTATAAAGGTGGGAGAGAGAAATGAGAAAAAAGAATAGCACTCTGCCATAGTTTTCATTAGTTCCTTTTCCCATAACTTCCAAGTTAAGGCAAGTTTCTAAGTTTTGGGGTCTCAATTATTAACAGTGTAAGTTAATAAACCTTGATTGTTTAGTTTAGTTGTATTGAACAGTAGTTGAAGAGCTTCTTACCTATAACAACTTGTCATATAGGGCTCTTATTTTCAGTATGGTTAGTAAAATAGGTCAAACAAATGCAGTAGAAGAAATATAGTTTAACAAAGGGATACTTAGAGGCTTCTTTATATTATTTTTTCCCCAAATCTATAGAGTTTTGAAATCCTGCCTCAATTTCAGAGTTTAGTCTTCTACAGTGAATTGTTCTGATAAGATTCAGTGCCACCAAAGTCCAGAATTCTTCTCAAGAGTAAAACATGTCAAAATTCATTTTGTTTTCTAGTGTGCCTCTTTCATTTTCAATCTGAAATCAAAAGAGTGTATCTCCTCCAGGGAAAAAGAATGACACAAAGTGATAACATATTCTGTGAAAAATATTAAAGAGAAAGAAGCAATATCTTTTCTGTGACCATTCAAAGTTTAAGTCTTAGAAGTCTGAGTCAATAAACTATAGTGAATCTGTTAAATAGACCTATTTATATTAACCCTTTGAATGGAGTTGCAATGCATGACTGTACTATACCTTATATCATTTTAGTAAAATATCTATCTAACATAGAAACAACAAAAAATGCTTCTATTTTCTTCTACATATTAGTAGACTAATAAGCATAAGCATTCAATTATTTCAAAGGATATTAAGTTCTACTCAATAATTATGTAACAAAATGCTATACATTTACATAGTATTGTTCATTTTCTTGGGTAGGATTCATCTTCACTAAGTAAGCATTCTAAGAAAGTGATAAGAGGAAAAAAATACAGGTAATTTTGAAGTTACATGGTCAGACCTTAGAAGCTTATCCTTAAAAAACGTTCCACAAAGATCTAACTCCTTTATATTAGGATTATGGTGAATCAGTCAAGTTTCAGTGAGATTTGGTAGAGGGATATGACCTAAAGAAATTGTGGGAGCCAGTTAAGCAGTCTCTCTAAGGAGGTTGTCTTCCTGTCTGATTGATGCTAAAACTTGAATAGCACAGTGCAAGCAGTTGAAATAGGCAAATAGATGCAAGGTTGGCAAGATCAAATGTAAGCTGGAACCTACAAGAAGAGCTGCAGCTCATAAAGATAGACTAAAATGCCTGTCAATTTTCATTGCCTCTGACCTTAGTAGAGTGAAGGCCCTGAAGAAAGCAAGGCCCCTTATTATGGAGCCAACACACACACAAAAGTACACGTGTTCAACGCAGAATTTGGAGAAGCTGAAGAAGGATCCAGTACTTAAAGACTTAGAAATTAATGACAAAATCTGAACAGTCTCAGAATATATTTTAGCATATCTTTAGCAAATAAGTTGAATGACTATGAAATAAATGTCATCTTTGTCATTAGAAAAGGAGCTACTTAATGATAGACTTGATAGAATTGTTTGTCTCACTGTCTTCCCACTTCCATTTAGGTAGCATCTCCTATGTTTTATTTATTTTTATATTTTAGTAACCCTCATTGGTATGCAAAGCAGTTTGAAATATTAGTATGGCAATCCCTGTGACATTTTTATTTAGAATTCCATTTTTCATCACCTATCAAAGGCAAAAGGAGGCATAAAAGCAGAGATTAGAGAACATGTTTTTTCCCTTTGGTATTGGTTTTCACATTCACTGTTTGCCTTTAAGTTCAATGGAGTGTTTTACATTTTAATGGCTCAATTTATTGTTGCTTCAAAGGACACAATCTATAAAGAAGTGAGAAGGTTTTGTTATTTTTTCCATCAACAATTGATGTAAAAGGCTAAGGTGTAGTTTCTATGTTTACTACGATTTGTCTTGTTTACTTTTTTGTTTCATAAAGGTAGGCATTAAAATCAAATTTTTAGGATTATTATAAGTACTTGTTTAGAATGTGTGTAGTAGAAATAGTTAAAGCTGGGAAAATGTTTTACATGTGAATAAAAGGGAGAAATTCTGTAGTTGTCTTGATAGCTATCTGATTTTTTCCAACAGTTTTTTTCCAACAATTGTAAGAAAGTTTGTACAGGATATGGAGAGGAGAGTGTTGTGTTGGCAGAAATGGGAATTGTTTCATAAAACAGAAAAAGAAAGTATATTTTCATCTTTTTTGGAAGTGATAAAGGAAAGTTTTTGTTTTTTTCAGTCTCCTCTCCATTTGCAACTAGGGATTTAAAGTATACTGGCATTCTCTATATACCATGAAATCTCTTTTCATTCTCACAATTAAATGAATAGATATTATCATCATAATCATTGTAGAGATGAATAAAATGTACATCTAATATTGTCAGAATTAAATTTAAATCTGTAGCACTACAAAGCCTGTACTCTCTCCTACATAACACAAACTCTAAATATAAGCGGATTATGTAAGTAGATGCACATAGCATTCTATGATATGACATAGGATTATTATTTTAATTCTATTTACAGTAGTACCAACATATAATACTTGGAGACACATTTAACAAAGGACATGAAAGATTTTTAAGCTGAAAACTACAGAACATTACTGATAGGAATTTTAAAAGATCTAAATAAATAGTGGGATAACCCTGTCCATAGTTTGGAAGACTTAATATGCCTAAAATGACAATTCCCACAAACGTTATGAATAGATTTTAGATCCAGTACAATACCATTAAAACATTAGCAGGTTTTTTTGGGGGGGGGGGGTATAAAATGACAAGCTACCAAAAAATAAGAAAAGTTTTTCCAGCTTTACTGAGCTATGATAGACTTGATAGAATAATTTACTTGATATAATTAAAAATTATATATATATATAAAGTGCAGAACTTGAGGTTTTGACATGTGTATACATTGGGATATATAAAACATATACACAATCAAGCTAATTGACATATCCATCATCTTACATAGTTACCATTTTCTCTGAGCAACTTATAAAATGAAGAAACACATTGGAGGCTTTAAACTACTTGTAATAGTGTTCCAGTGAGCAATATATGATAAGTATATAGAACACAATACAGAATATAGAAATAGATTTACACATAAATGGCCAATTGATTTTCAACAAAGATACCGACTCAATTAAGGGGAAAGAAAATCTTTCTGACCAATGGTATTGGAAAAAATCAATATCTATGTGAAATATATCTATGTGAGATATTAAGAATATTGACTTTCCTTCATACTGCACACAAAATTAAAACATATCATAAACCCTAGTACAAAAGCTAGAATAATATAAACTTCTAGACAAAAATAAAGAAAAAAATATTTGTAATATTAGAGTAGGCAAATATGTTTTAGGAAAAAAAAAGTCAGGCATACTAAACAAAATAAAAATGATAAACTGGACTTGATCAGAATAAAAACCTAAGAAAATAAAAATGAAAATTACAGAATGGGAGAAATATTTGCAATATGCATATCTGAGAAAGGATTTACAGGCAGAATATATAGAGGACTTTTATAACTCAATCATGAAATGGGAAACAACTCACTAAAAACAGGCAAACATTTGAACAGGCACTAGACAAAATAAAACTAAAAACCAGTCATTAAGCAATGAAAATATGCTCATCAAATAGAAATAAGGTGAATACAAATTAAACCAAAAAAATGCGATTCTACTAGATATCTTCTAGAATGACTAATGCTAAAATGACCAAGTATTTGGTGAGGCTTTGGAGCAACTGAAATTCTCATACATTGCTAGGAGTATAAAACTGAACAACCACTTTGGAAAACATTTTGTCTGTTTCTTAAATAATTTTAATATACTCCTCCTATATGACCCAGGCTTTCCACTCCTAGATACTTAATCAAAAGAAATGTAAACATATAACCACACAAAGACATGTACATGAATATTCATAGTAGCAAAATTCACAATAGTCAAAACCTGAAAACAACCTGAATGCCCATCAACATATAAATGGATAAATGAAATGTATTATGTCTTTCAATGGAATACTTCTCAACAACAAAAGGAAACAAATTACCATAAACATAACTCCATGGATGAATCTCAAAATCATGCTGAATGAAGGAAGCCAGGAACAAAATAGAGCACATAAAATGCAAATTAGTCTGTAGAGAAGAGAAGCAGGTCAGCCATTGCTGAATCCAGGGGTGGAGGGAGGGGTGGTTTGCCAAAAGACATGAGAAATTGTGTGTTGCAGGGGAAGGGGAGGTAGAAATGTACTAGATTTTGATCATTATGGTGATTGCAGAGATTTATAACATTGTCACAAGTCATTGAACTGTATGGTTGAAATGGATGAAGTTTATTGTACATAAATCATTCCTCAATAAAATCAATGAGGAATCAGTAAAAATGATGACTAAAAATCTTCTTAGTGTGATGAGTAAGGTAAATCGAACTAGTGATGGGACTTCTTATAAATTTCCACAGTCCTAGTATTATTTTAACATGATTCATAAATGCATTTGATTGACCTACAAGGAGGTATAGTAGCACTTAGCAAGAATCAGCAGAATTGCAAATTTTATTTACATTCCAAAGATTGCTTAAATGCTAAATTGATTTAGGAAGCATAAATGTACTGCAGTCCTTTTTAAATATCATTAGGAATAAAAGATGATGAATATAAATTGAAAAAAGTTCTTGGAAAATGGACTATAAAAAGCAACTTTGTACATTTAAATGGAAAGGAATCAATTTGAATTGTCTATTTCTCAATGTTCCAAAGGTCTCAGAAATTTTGTAAAGAAAATAAGAAAATTTGCTAAAATCTCTCATGTAGACATGAGACATTTATGTTTTTAAAATAAAATGACTGCATTGCTGTCTATTATTTGCTATCCTATTTGATAAAATTTTTATACAACAACTATGTATCCCTTTCCTTTCTTTTTATACTGTTGCCATTGCCAAAGTATCTATTGGAGATTTACTATGTGGACAAAAATAAATTAGTTGTCATAGTGGCAAAAATATAAGAGAAATGTTTCCTACTCTCAGAAATACTACTTATGAAACTGAAGTTAAATTGAGCATGCTTTGAATTTTAAATGGTACTAAAATTTCTAAAATTATTGACAAAATATGTTCATACCATTAAACTGTTGATCATAAAATAGTAAAGAACTAAATAAATCTGCTGGATTCCAAAGCTAATCTTTGAATTTTAAAACCCTATATAAATCATAATATTTTAATAAGAAAAGGGAATTCAGAATGTCTACCCATTCTGAAGTAGCCATGAACAATAAACTTTTCAATTAAAAAAATGGTTGGGAGAAAATAGAAAGCATAGGGCTTAGCACAATATCGTTTTTGTTGTATAAATTATTAAAGTTTTGGAATATAATCCATATTCAAAGAGAGTATATACTACAATGAAATCAACTACATTAAATCTATATGCTCTAAAGGGAAACACATCTGGAATATTAAAAGAATACTTTAATAGTGTTCTGGGGTTGGCATAACAAATTAGTATAAAATGGGTAACTTATACAACAGAAATGTATGGTTTCACAGTTCTGAAGTCTACAATTTAGAAGTCTGGAATCAAAGTGTGGGCAGGGCTGGTTCCTCCTGAGGGCTGTGAGAGAGCATCTGTGTCATGCCTTTGCCAGCTTCTGGTAGCTTCAAGAGTTCCTTGGCTTGTAGATGGTGTTCTCTCTGTGTCTTCACATTGTCTTCCATTTACATGTCTGTCTCTGTGTCCAAAATGTCCCCTTTTTATAAGGACACCAGTCATATTAGATTAGGGATGACTGTAATTGATCAGCTGCAAAGATCTTGTTTAAAAATAAGATCACATTCACAGGTACTGGGGGTTAGGACTTCAAGATCTTTTGGGGGGACAGAATTCAAACCGTAACAAGTACTTTGAGTATTACTGCAAAATAATTCAAGATCTGTTCAGGGAATAGTGTAATATGAGAGTATTTAGCACCTTTAGTATATTGTTTTCTCTAGCCAAGTTAGATTTACACTCTTAGGCTTTAAAGTAACATGTGTGATTACAATCTTTGTAAAATGAGAAATTTAATCAAAAAAAGCTAGTCAAAAATGTGAGAAAAGTAGAGAGTAGAATAAAGGAATTACTTTATTTATTATAAGGAATTACCTTATAATAAATCTCAATTGGTTGGATGTTGACTTGGAAATGAAAAAGAAGAAGAAAAAGAAGTAATTGCTAAGATATAGCAAAGTTTCACTGAATATAAATGTCTAATTACATCTGGCTACTAAATGGTTAATCAATAAAATATACACCTCTGATTATTCTAACTCCTAGCACACTGCACACTGTTTATTGTGTTAGAATAGGTAAAAGTGGGTTGAGAGATGGGAGCTATTAGTGTATTTATCTAGTATATAATACCTAAATAATATTACTGAAAGAATATAAACTTGCACAATTGACTTAAACCGTATCTGGTATATGAATTTGCAATTGTCTTAGTTTTAAAATTTACAAATGAGATGAGATGGGAGGAATATCCTAAAAGATAGTAGAATCAAATTTAAAATAAACAATAAACAACTCAGTTGATTTAAGTAGTAAACTCAATCAGGATGTATTAATATGATATAGAAAAAAGACAGAAATCTTTGATGTCAAAAACGTGTTAATTTAGTAAAGTATGGAAAACATTTTATATCTTTACTAAAGATGAATAAAATAACAACAGAAATAATAGAATGATAGTCATCTAAGTAAAATTTCATTATTCCATTTTAGTCTGTGTTTTCTACAGTTTAATTATGTTGTCCATTTCTTCACATGAAACCATCATAGACGTATTACAAACAAGAATGATACATAAATATACATTCGAAATAACTTGATGACATGTATTGTGGACTGATTCAAGTGTTTGAACACATATTATTTGGAATATGATGGGACCTTGACTGGCATAACTGAAGAGGTGAGAATCAGAATCAATTAGATTTTAAAGTTAAAAAGTCCTGTTCTATGTAAGGAATACCTACCTGGTCCTGGTAAAGTTTTAATTGTTCAGAGATGAAATGGACATTTATGTTGTTGTTCTTTGCTTAAGACCTCTGTTCTCTTTGAAGAACACTTTATCTTATTCCAAACAAGCCACTTGACCAGTAGTAGCCACAGATCTACAGACTATTTAAGGGGAAGCCAAAATAGTTTTTCCTAGTGATGTTTTAAAGTGTACTTCTCCACTTGGCTGTGTTACAAAAGAGACTTGGTGAGCTTTAAGATTCAATGAGTCTATGATTCAAATGATGTTTACAATAATCTCTGAGATTTACAAAATACAGTCCTTCCATTTCTTTTTTCTTTTTTTTTATAATCTTTTGATGTTCCTACTTCTTTTATAAATTTATTTATTTATTTATTTATTTATTTTTGGCTGCATTGGGTCTTCGCTGCTGCGCGTGGGCTTTCTCTAGTTGCGGCAAGTAGGGGCTACTCTTTGTTGCGGCGCATGGGCTCCTCATTGCGGTGGCTTCTCCTGTTGCAGAGCACAGGCTCTAGGCGCACGGGCTTCAGTAGTTGTGGCACGTGGACTTCAGTAGCTATGGCTCAAAGGCTCTAGAGCGCAGGCTCAGTAGTTGTGGCGCACGGGCCCAGCTGCTCCACGGCATGTGGGATCCTCCCGGACCAGGGCTCGAACCCGTGTCTCCTGCATTGGCAGGCAGATTCTCAAACACTGCACCCCCAGGGAAGCCCCAGTCCTTCCGTTTGTTTTCTCTTTTTTTCTTATTCAAAGCAAGATTTTTTTTTTTTTTTTTTACTTCAACTTATATTTATATCTGTGAGTGATACATTGGCTTCACCCATAGTTTTTACAGGATTCTGAGGAAATAAGAATCTTGAATAGACAGTTCACTCCTTGTACTGGTTAGGATGATGACATTCTGTTCATAATAATGAGTTATGCTCTGATAGTCTACTCAGGTTTATATCAGTAATAATAGAAAGGCAGAACTGGAAGATGTAACATTTAGAAAGAATCACAAGGCAAGCCTTGGACATCTCAGTGAAAAGCACTACAGGAAGCTGCCATTAACCATCAGACTAGGGAATTGGTTTGATATATCAACACAATTCAAATCCTGATCCCTGGCTACATGGTTTAGCACACATAAAGTGTGAATCAGACACTTGGTGTTGACTGTCTAGCAATCAAGGACAGTGGAGACTAATATAAAAATAGAATGTCCTTTATTCATTTAAAACAAACATAGTAACTGTTAATCTGGGTTGACTTTGGTACCCTTTGTCCAATGAATTCTCTCTGGGGTTAGAATATAGAGGGATACAAATTACAATTAATAAACAAATAAGGATATGGCTCAAATATGGGGAGTGATTAGTATAACTCAGTTTTCTGACGGCAGTGTGCAAACAGACTTATGTGCTCAGCCCCACAATAAACTGAAACTTCCAACGATAGAAAAGAACCCACTTTCACTTTGAAGAGTATTCAGGTTTAGACAGAAAACTTATTGCCCCTTATAGCTAGGTGACTTTCACTTTGAAGAGTATTCAGGTTTAGACAAAAAACTTATTGCCCCCTATAGCTAGGTGACTTGACCACAATTACGCAGATAGTTAATTGAGTTAATAGGACACAAGGTTCAGACACTAGTTAATTGAGTTAATAGGGTCAGTAAGTTCAGAGGTCTTTCTTACAAATGAGTCCTCAGTAAGGCCAAAGGTAAAATTTATGCTTGAAGGAGTCTTGAGTCTGAAAACATTTTATCACTTTATCATAAAACTTTAATTCATGTGCATTTCATTTATCATTAAGTTCAGCAAGTGGCTCTGCAAATAAAAACACTCTCTTAGTTTCCAGCTTAGCTGCAATCCTTAGTGCATTTTTGGATAATCTTTAAAAAACACTAACATATGACTTGATATAACTTGGATATTTTATGAGAATTAATATTTCCTTCAAAACACTCTAAAAGTAGAAAATGCACAAAGTACAACTATAAAGATACAAGTTCCTCTATTGATTTCCAGCATTAATTATCAGTGGGAAACATTGTCTCCAAGTGGGCAAAAAATGGTTCTTGGCGGTGGTGAAAAATCTTAAACTTTTTGTATAAAGCAAAGATGACCAGTACATAAAGATAAACCAGATGGACAGTATGTCTGTGTTATTAAAGTTTCAATGGTGGTTTATTAAAAAAAAATTCTTCAAAGATAGTAGAGGAAGATGATAATGAAAAAAAGGTGACGAAACACTTATTTACAGAAACAATTTACTGAAACAATCTTTGCTTACCTAAAGAAAAGTCAGATGACTTTTTGAAAGTCAGCTGAAAAGAATTACTGACACTCTTACCAGAAGATCCCTTTAAGATCATCACATCCCAATGCAGAACTCTTGGTTCATTTTTCTTCCTCACACTCTTTGTCCTTCATTTTATCTGATATTTTCCCTCTGCTCAAATCTTCACTTGAAAGCTTCATGGTCAGTAATTCTTCCTTTCAAAACACATTTTTCTTAAGAATCACCTGCAGTTCCTTCCATTGTTAAGAATCCTGTGCTCCAGCACAGTCAGCTATAGTTCAGAAATTCAAATTATGTTCATAATCAACTGGGGAGTTTTCTTGTTTTGTTTTGTTTTGTGTTTATATCTTCCTATTTTTTCAAGAGTAAGATATTTCCCCTGGACACAAAAATGAAAATATCACCATTTGTCACATGACATTAAGTACCTGAAATTCTTAAAAAGTATAACCTCAAAGATTCTCACTTATGTCAGGAGAATGTGAAAAAAGTGACACATCTAAGATTCTGGGCTATTCCTTGCAACAGTGAGGATAAACATTCCAGGAAGGCTGCATGTCCTCTGATAACTCAAATATCTACTTGACGGTATGATACTACACAGTACCTACTTTCACCATCATCACTGATCCAAAATGAATCTACAGTACAGTTCAATTGGTGAAAATGTGCAAAGAATATAATCCATTTGCATTTCTGCTAAAATATCTATCCCTCAAAGAAATGTTCACTAACTGTAAGAATAGTAATCCCTCAATTTCTGTCATTATAATGTTTTTTTGTTTGTTTTTCAAAGCTTACCACTACCTGATATATTATAGCTTTATGTGTTCATTTATTTATCATTTGAGTTCATGCTCCAGGCAATATGCTTGTGGAGAACACGTTTTCAGATGTGTTCACCATAAGTATACTCCAGGCCTGTCACCAAGAAGGTGACAGTAATTATCTGTGGAATGAAAGTAATGTTAAGTGAAAAACAAATGATACTTCTAAACAATTGTCTCAGTAAGACTAAGATGATATTATAATTTCAAATTACATGCTTCCAAAATAAATGTACTGATTTTAGCAAGGGATACTTTATATCATCATCATAAAATAATCAGTATTAATAAATGGCACCTAGATATTATATTCCAGTTCCTATTACAAATTCCCATTTAGTGCTTTAAAATTTCATTTTCTATTATAGAATTACTATATTTTCATCTGGGAAAATAAAGCCATCTGTAATTGAATACAAATTACTCAAGTTACTAACATTTACTAACATTTTCAAAAAGCATGGCATTTCATGATATCTCCCATTATCAATAATCTGAAAATTTATAAAATTGAAATATCCATACTTGAGAATGAAATAATGTGACACATTGGAATGTAGAAAAATTTTAATTTGAACATTTAAATTGTGACAGAGGTGTTAAAACTAAAATTTGTTTTCTGAACAAATTCTTTGGTTATGATGCAATTATCTTAGGTCACTTCAATAGTTTCCTTCTCAGTAAGAAGTGAATTTGAAATAATAAAGCTCAGAATTGTGATCTTCCACATTCTGGGTCAGGTTTTCATTCTGTATTAGGTTTTCTTTATGTATTGGTATCACTTTCAAGTTGTCAGGAAGTGTACATGAAAGTCTGTTTTTGTTTTGACCTGGATCCATTCAGTCTCCCTGCAACCTGAAACTATCCACAAGGGTGTTAGGACGAGGCTGTACTGAGGACTTTTATCAATTTCTCTGCAACCAAGTAGCCCACTGAAATCAGCATGCTAGTCAGTTCTGCCCCTCAGATCCTTTCTAAAAGATATCCTGAGACTCTTAAGGGGCCCCGAATGGTACTTTGGAAAATTCATGTTGCCATGCTCTGCTCAGGGAATAATAAGAGCCTTGCATGCCACAGATGATATGAATAAAGATGTATACAGGAAAAATACAACCAGCAAAGAACATATAAAAAAATACAAAAGCACACTATAGCCAACAAAAGTAAACTTAAACAATCATCATGCACTTTTGCTATCTGTGGTAGGCTGCATTACTGCTCACCGATACCTGCTGCTCTCTCCTGGGAGGAGATTTTCTCCCAATAAAATGTGGCTCAACTACGTGACTTGTTTAGTCTGATGACATGGGAGAGGAAGTAATGTGTCACTTCCAGTAAAAGAACCATCAAGCTTTCTCTTTCCTTTTCCTATGAAGACTAACAATGGTCCTCCTATTGGCTGCTCCTTCAGCTTGAATTCTGGAGTGAAGATATTGTACAAAAAAAAGAGCCACAGCTGCCCCATGGCGGATACACAGCAGGAGCAAAAAACAAACAGCTCTGAATTAGCCAGAGAAGAAGAGAATACTCAGCCACCAACTGAGATAGATGGTTTCATAAACTAATCTGTAAAATAGCAAGAGGCCTCACATGCACAAAATACAGGTGATCAGTGCTTCAGAATTTACTTGAGAGTATTCAACCAATGTGAAATTGGAGAACATAAAGAACATATCTTAAAAATCCTATTTAAAAATTTGACCTCAGATTAAAAGCTAGAAAGCTTTACAGAAGGCTACATTTTGTCAGTTATGGCAAAAAATAATACTTATTTCTCTACACAGTGCCCTCAAAACAAGGGTCCAAATGAGTATTGTAAAAACAATATGACCCTATTGTTTACTCCAGTTCAAAAATAATATTTAAAGATTATCATACTTTCTACATTTCACATGGCCCATTTTTACTACTTTCAAATTGTGTCAGTAAAATTTTTATTTCTAGATTAAGGAATAGATTTTGTAACCATCAACCATCGTAAGTATGACCCATGAATCTGTTACATATATAGGCACTTAAACCTCAAAAGAAAATTGACGCTCTAGATTATATGAAATTAAGTACTTCTGAGAAATTTAGGAGTAAATGCATATTTGTTCTATTTAGGAAAATATTATCTATCCCTTTGTAATTTATATAACATTACAAACACTGCTCAATTAAAACACAAACAAAATAATATGAAGAAACATTTCGATAGAACAATTGATAAAATATTATTTTCATCATATATTAGGGTGATTTTTTTTTTTAAAGCAACTTCTGATCAATAGCTATGTTCAGTGGATTATAGTAAAAATAACTATTGTTCTTTGAGGATTTACATCAGGCACTGTGCCAAGAACTTTGCATACAATATTACAGTGAATTCTTGCAAGAATTTGAGAAGTAAGTTCTGCTATTATCTTCAATTTACCAATGTAAATTGATAATTACAGGGATTAAACATCTTGGCCAAAGTACAAAAATCATTAAATGATAAAGATGGTGTTTGAAACCCGATCTACCTGAATTCAGTCTCTGCTTTTCTCCAGTATATAAGGCTGTCCGTTAGAAGCTCTTAATCTTGGAATCTTCACTTTCCTTTCCCTCTTCCAGTTTTCTAGCTCAGACAAGCATCATGTCTTTTCTTTTCAGTTACTACAAGCACCTTCTTTTTGATTCGCTGTCTCCACAACATAAATCTAATCACGTTATTCACTACTCTACTGCTTAAAACATGTCCAAACAAGACTATTTATTACCTGGCTCCTGCTTCCCTGTGTAGCCTTAGCCCACAAAACTCCCTAGTTTATAAGTAGCACTCTAATTTTACTTTTTGTCCTTTAGTTCACTGAGGATGCCAAGTTACCTCTTGGCTTGATACCAGTGCCTGCATCTTCTCTGACTCCTTTCCCAGAAAACGCTATGTCTTCAGTCCTAACTCAAATTTCACATCTTACTCAAAAATTGGTCTCACCTGAAAAAGCCTGCATAGATGCCTGTACCACAATTGTATACGGATAGTCCACTGGTCTCCTTGATTGGAAAGGCAAGCATATTGGTGAAGAGGAGAAATGTACACATTACTGAGGAACGACTGCCAATGATAATCTGGATGATTTCTCCATTGGTCCACCTGCATACTATCTTTTCTCAGGTCAGGAACTGAAACACTAACACTACAGCAGTTTCTCTGGAATAATTAGGCCTGTCTTGTAGCATTGTTTTTTTCAGTGGAACTCAAATTCACAGGTCCATGGCTGGAGTTTATTATCCAGTGGACTGGATAATAAATCAGAGATTAAACCTAAATATTGATTAAAATAAAAAAGCAAGGTACTAACTGCTCCATCGTTACAGAAAATTCATCCCTGCTCCTTCTCTCCCAATCTACTTGAGTTCTAATTTGACATCGTGACACACCACACTTGTTTACAGGGCAGTAGATGTGAGGGATAATATAATCTAGTGTCCTCTAGTGTCCTTATCTTTTAATGCACTACCCCACGCCAGACCGACTATTACTCCTTGATGTAGCTCCACAGTTCTGTCCAAACTCAGAAGGTGAGATAGATGGCAGGTTATTATTTATCTCAATATTGTCTGTTTATTTTTTCTACCAATTTTTTCATTACCATTGGGAAGGCTTGCATGACCAGAGTCCAACCTGATCTAATGTCCCTCATATAAACAAGTAATAATTATTTCAAGGCCTTCTCACTAAATTGTCACCAAGAGCTCGTGTTTGATGCTTGGTTCCTTAATGTTAGAGATAGATAAAATTCAGGAATTAACCAGTGTTTTTTTTGAAGGTGTTACAAGAAAATGAAGAGCAGTCAACCAGTTCTTTTTCACAACTTTTTAGAAATCTCTTACAACATTTACATGAGGAACTAGATGGTACTGAATGGTATTTGACTATGGACACCAATATACTGCAACCATATCCTGACTATCATGTTTTCCCTATGATGCCCCAAACACAAATGGGTAGGCAAAGGGATAAAAAATAATCTAGCCTGACTGCGAGTGCTACAATTCCACTGCTTCCTGTAAAAATGCTGAAACACCTTTTTAAGGTTTAAAGGGCACAAGAGACAACTCTGTCTTCATTGTCAATTACAGTCTTTATATTGACCAACCCCTACTGAAGAGTAGGAGGTTATGGTGAATTAGTATTGGAAAGCAGTCATTGACTGAACATTTGAAGTATATTTCCTAAAATAATTAGTTCCAGTTTTAGTTAATAAATTAACCTACTAATATCTAATAAAATTAATCTACACATGGATAAGAGACACTTGACTGTATCAGGTTTAGGAATCTGTATTCCTAAATAAAGATTATGAACCAATATTCTAATGAACAAACTATTTTTCTAGGAAACATATTAAAAATCAGCCAAAAATTATACATAGTAATTTAAGTAATGTTAAGTGAAATGTTCTTTTTTGGTACAAACATTTATAGTTTAAATATGTTTTAGAATACGATATTTGGGTTATTTTAAAACCAGTTTAATGGTAAGAAATATCGAACACAAATGACAGTCTTCTTTGCCCTTGGCATAATACAAAATTGTGAATTATAGAAAAAAAGAAAGTATCGCAGTAATGTTAGAAACAAAATTGTGCCTACTATACTTTATAGATTTATTCAACAATATGTATTCTTCAAAACAGTGTTTTCTATAAATCTATCAGACCATGATTAATTACAGATATTAAACAACTGAAAATTTAAAACAAAACAATCTTAAAAGGGGCCATTTAGTTAGAATTAAAATGATACCAGATGGAAATCTAAATCTATAAAAAGGAATGATGAAAATCCAAAGTAAATATATAGGCAAATATAAAATCAATATGCCCTTTGGACTTTCCATACCCAGGGACCAGTAGATGAAAACAAAAGAATCACTATCTCAACACCATAATTGACCATGATAGGCAATAAGAGGTAGGGCTGCTATTACATTGCGGGTAGGCTGCAATGTGTTTTGGACTCAGAAGTTTGCCTTCCCATTGCTCTTTTAATTCTCTCTCACAATTGTGAGTTTGAATGGATCAGTGCAGTGACCTTGATTAAGAAATATGTGGTTACCAAGGCTCAGACATCTATGGAATGAGGATTTTGACGAAACCACAAGTCAGCAGCCATGAAAAGCAGATGTGATCTTGGTAGTGAGGAGGGCTGTAGTTCTTCCCACTAATCTGTGTCTTCTAAGTTTTATCTCAGGAAGACAGGTCCACAGGAATCCTAGACACCAATCACATGTGGAAAAGAAACTGCCTGTTGTACAAGTTGTGGACTGTGAGAGCAATGAATTTGTACAGCTCAGATGACTATTCACAAAGGAAGATGCCATTCAGATGTAAGAAGTACAATTAACTGACATTCTCCAGCTCTGACTAACTCCAATATCAGTATCTGACTAACTTCACACTTAGATCACACTCATCCCAGGAATATCCAGCTAATGGTTGACCTGAAGGTACCAGAGTTGCATCATTTCTTCTCAGTGAAGAACTCTGACAGGCAGTCTCTGCTCTGGAGCTCCCTGAAGAATTAGTCAAGAACTTGTGTATCTGAATTGTAGTCTAATCCTCTTCTTGCTCATCCTGCTTCCATACCTGTTTCTATTTACAAGTATTAGGTCTGCATTGCAGTTTGGAAATTTTCTTTGCCCCACTCTGTTTTGTCTGCAATATATTTCACAGGTATCAGCCCCAAATAGACCTCTTCAACTCCCTACCCCATCTCAGCATCTGCATCCCAGACAACTAATGAATGCATATATTTATCCAAAAAGTCAATAAAGCAGTGTCTGCAAATGTAAAAATTTAAAAATTTTGTTGAACAACTACTGCACTGATTTGATCAATGTAGACGATAATTATACCTGATTTAAACCTCAGAGTTTTTTTTTTTTTTGCTTTGTGGATGCATAAGAATTGTTTTACTCCAATTATTTGGGTCATTTATTTAGTTTACCATTAAACGTTATATATGAAGAGACCTAAAGAATTTTAAAATATCAACTTTTTGAATAATTCCTTTCTATTACTGACTTTAACCTTTAAGCTTAAAATATTACCACAGTGCATGTAAATAAGCACGTTAATAATTACCCCACAGGAGGAGTAGTAATAGTACAACAGTTACTATACTTTTTAAGAAAATATTATTTTTACCGTAATATCATTCTCCTTGGATTCTGAACAATGTATTCTTGAATATTTTTATAGTTCTCTTCTTCTCTTCCTCATCTCTAAGTCTATGTCTCTATTTCTCATTCAGATCCTGATTTTTTAGAGCACAGGTTTGTAAAGTGACTTTCCATTATATCCTTTTATATAATAGACAAAAATTGTTGCTTCCTGGTATTTTCCCATGTCTTTAAGTTATTTTATCATCCATATGTTTCACAATTATAAAATCTTGTCAATGGCGCTCACATTAAAGTTTAAATTTACTCCTTAAATATATTTTTTTACACTAATGACTTTAAGCTTCCATTTACTTTTAAACAAAAACATCTGTATGTTTTCATTAGGAAAGATTAAGGTAATATAAATGAATGAAATATGTGTTTGGGGTTCAAGTTTGTGTTACTGATTATGGTAGGCAGAATTTTAAAGATCTCTATTTCCAGATTATTCAATCAAACACTCATCTAACTACTACTGTCAAGAGACGTTGCAGATATAATTAAAATCATCAGTTTCCCTTGAAAAGGGAGATTATCTTGAATTATCCATGTGTGTCCAGTATAACTACATAGGCCTTAAAAATTTTTTTCTCCAGCTAGTAAAAGAGATGTGTCAGAAGATGAAGGCAGAAGAAATGAGGCAAAAGAGAAGGCATTAAAATCTAGAAGAAGATGGTAACACCAGGTTATTGCATGGAGGAATGCTACCCACATGAGACATATAATCTGCATTGAAATGCACTACGAATGAGGGAAATGATAACATTTCTTGTGTTAAATCACTGAGATGTTTTATTCCTCTGTGTATGTGTATCAGGTACATACAGACAAAACCATATGAGCAACAAGTGCAATTATTCTAGCTGCAGGGAATCTGGAAGATACTTTATTCATCCCAAGGTGCTCAGTGAATAATCCCATGGAAAGGTATATAAGAAAAATTTTGACTTATAGTCATTGTGACTTCCTTTTGGCTGTTGAAAGTAAACACAAGACCAACCAAGATACAGGCATTATGGATTTCTTTGATGTTGAGTTTAACTGTGAACATGAGTATCTCTGTGATAAGCACAACCAGCGTCAATAATGGCTGAGGCCTCAACAATACAGTCTCAGCAATATCAATCATATTATGCTTGAAACAAAATCCTTGTAAGAATATGACTGAGAAAGAGGAAGAGATCAAGGATCGGAGGTGATGATGATAAAGGGTATAAAAACAAAAATGCAAGAAATCCACAGAATGCTAAGCAGCATTTAAAAAAGGGTAAATGTATTACTGTTATTTCTGCAGAAAGCAAAGGCAAAAAAGGTATATTTTAAAAGTCAGAAAAAGAAAAATAGATAAAATTCTAAAGGTGCAAAAAAATCAAAGCAAGAAGATAATGGTATGAATCTTCCATGTACTGAAAAAAAGTACTGCCAGTAATAATCTTCTTTTGTTATGCTAAAATAAATATATTTGAAAGGCAAAAGAGAAGGCGGGGAAGAGAGAGAGAGAGAGGAAGGGAGAAAGAAAGAGAGAGATAAAAAGACAAAGAGAGACAGAAAGAGAATTTGTAACTGCCCTGAAGGAAATACTGAAATGTGTTTTTAGGCAGGAGAAAAATGGAAGGTAAATATGATATATTTAAATAAATATTGACTCTATAAAACAATAGCAATGCCATGTGGAATTTTCAAACTCAGGGAAGTAATAGAATATTCTTGTGGAGGAGAAAATTAAGGGTCAGTGCCTTGCTGGCGAAAGAATAAAAGGTATCAATCAATATAAGGCTCTGAGATACTTTAATATGTTGCAATCTCTAATGAAACCATTACTATAAAACAATAGCAAAATAGCATATGTAAGATCTAAACAAATAGAGGGAATAAAAGCAGAAAAACAAGAAACAATACAAGATAAGCAAACAAAAGAGGGAAAAATATACCACAAGGGAAAAAAATGGCACATATTAAGGTGACAGATTTAAGCCTACATGTGTCAATGATTGTATTAATTGGAAAAGACTATATGCACCAAGAAAAAAGACTCTCAGAATGGAAAAAAAAAAAAAAAAAAACAACTAATCTAATTGCAAGAGAAGCATAAAAACATAAGCTTAGAGAAAGTTTGCAAGTAAAACAATGAAAAGGATATTCCATGCAAATATTAAACTATATTAATGTCAAACAAATTTTAAGCCAAAAATGGATCACTAGAAATAAATGAAATATTTCATGTTGATAATAAGATCAACTCCCAAGATGATATAACAAGTATATAAGAACTTAATACAATCTGATATATAACTCAATAATTTACATGGAAAAATTTCCATGGAATAACATGGAAAATAGACAAATCCAAAATAACAGCTAACAATTTCTCAGTAATTAATAAAACAACCAGAAAACTTAGCAACTTTCAAAATGTCTATGTATGTTCTTTGTCTGTAAATTAAGTGATAAATGAATAATAAAATAATAATTAGAATATCTCCACAAGTTTGGAAATTAATAAAGTACTAAAATAACCCACAAATCATAAGCCCACAGTGGAATTAGAAAACATATTTAAACGAATTATGCCAAAAAGTACAAGTGACAACTTGTGGGTTGATCTAAAGCAGTGTAAAAATGAAAGTGGTCTTAATTATCAACAATTATTAAAAAGAATAAATGTGAAAATTAATGAAAACATCTATCCCAAAGAGTTAGGATAAAATATCAAAATAAGCCCACAGAATGTAGAAGAAGGAAATAATAATGATGAGATCAGAGAGCAAAGAAACATTTAAAAAATGGTACAGTTCGGACTTCCCTGGTGGCACAGTGCTTAAGAATCCACCTGCCAATGCAGGGGACATGGGTGCGATCCCTGGTCCGGTAAGATCCCACATGCCGCAGAGCAACTAAGCCCGCGCGCCACAGCTACTGAGCCTGCGCCCTAGAACCCGCAAGCCACAACTACTGAGCCCACGTGCCACAACTACATAAGCATGCATGCCTAGAACCCGAGATCTGCAACAAGAGAAGACACGCAAGGAGAAACCCGCGCCCCGCTATGAAGAGTAGCCCCTGCTCGTCACAACTAGAGAAAGCCAGTGTGCAGCAACGAAGACCCCATGATGAAGACCCAATGCAGCCAAAAATAAATAAATAAATAAATTTATTTGAAAGATAAAAAATGTAAAAAATGGTACAATAAAGAGAATGAACAATAGTTAGTTTTGCAAAAAATTTAAAATTCATAATAATTGGGTGTGGTAAAATTTAACCCCGTATTTTTACCTCCTATTTTCCTCCTACCTCAAGAATACACCTTAGCTTTTAGTTTTTCCTTCCATGCAATTAGAAGTGACAAGATTCTCACCTGAATTTTCCAAGTTTAAATATCACAGTTTTACCCTTTTGTGCTTGAACCTTCACATTTTAATAATGCAATGGTGACATATCTTGGGTCAGCTGCTAATGGCTCCAGCCAGATGACAGACTGAAAAGTATTAACTGATTGGTGGAGAGTGAGGGGGAGAAAGAGGATTAGATGGGGATGCTAGTTAATTAGTGTGAATTCTGGAAACAAAAAGTCAATGGACAATGCTTAAGCCTGACCTTGTTACATGTAAGGTTAGACTTAGTTGTTCCCCTTGGTTGTACCTTATACTTCCTGAGCATCTATCTGTATTTCATAATTCTTGCTCTTCCTCTCAGAAAAAGGATTGAACTAGATCTTTCATGAAGATCTTTCTAGGCCTGAAGCTCCATGAAATAGGCTAAACCCACTTAAAAATATGTATAGAGCATGTGTGTGTTTGAATATCCTCCAATTACTAGTTACATTACTATGGTCAATTATACTTGGCAGTTGCCCTTAATTGAAGATGAAATCACATTAGGTTTTTAATTTAAAAGCCATAGGTAAAACTATTCTAAAAATCCTATTTGAATTGCAGGCTGGTGATGTTTCTCTCTATGCGCTGGGATTTTATGGTACGTTAAACTGCTCATTCATGTAATTAGAACAATAACAGGATGAGATGTTGTACCAGGTGATACATAATAGCACCTCCCACTTATCTCTACTAAGATTTAGATTATGATCATGAAATCGCCTTCGACAACACTCAGGGTAAAATGTTTCTGAATAATGAATGAGCTAGGAAATATTTTTCTCCTCTTAAACATTCCCCATAAGATGTGGGTTACACAAGCCATGACATTCCCGAAGACAGGAATTGCTAGTTTCTGTAGACCCTTCCTTCCTTATTTTGCTCAACACTCCATCCTTATACAAGTCAGCACATCCTGCTTCTTAAATAGTTCTGACATCTGACACTTCCTTTCCACCCCTGCTGGTCCACCATGGGTCAGTTTCTGTTCTCATTCAGTTTCTTCACATTCACTTTCCTCACTGCTGATACACTGATCTTCACCACGTCATACTCTGGTTTAAAGCACTTCTAGTGATCTCCTAACTTTAGGCCAACTCCATATGATTGGCATCACCTCCAAGCCTTGATTCCTTCTTTTTCTCAACCATATTTCTCACGAGCATTTTGTTTCAACTATGCTACTCATATTGCTGAGGTTTCAGCCACTGTTTACCCTGATTCTTCATATCATGGAGAATACATGGAAAGACATAGATACACTAATATATTTAATCTAATACCTGATTAGATTGTAGAATCTAGGAGAAACTCACATTCATACTTAAACTCAACATTGAAAGAATCCATGTTGCCTGCTTCTGGTTGGCCCTGTCAAGTCAAGTTTGCATGAAACTAACATTGTTTTCCCTTCAGTGTTTTCACATTGACTGTTGTGCAGAGAATGGAGAATGGGGCTGTAGTACAATAAAGACACAAGGAAATCATGTAATTCTTATTTTTGCAAGCTATTAATCTGTCTGAATAGAAGCCATAAACACATAGCATAGGGACAAATCAGTTGATGAGGGGGGTTATCAGCTTAGCAGGCATATGAAGCGTATGTATTTTTAGTTACGTATTTTAACACAAGTCTAAAAATTGTATCTTGTGGCAATATTTTAATTATTGTGTTTTGGTCAGGTTATATCCATTTCCAAATATATTAATGACAGCCATCAGTATTCTTAAAATTAGTTATATTTTACGTTAGATCTCTAATAATGTTATTACGCTAACACTGTAATCACCACATCCCTTTTATAATAATATAGCTATAGTAGGAAATACCATTTATAACTATTTGTACAGTCTCATGTGATACCCTGATCATTTTATGCATGGAACAATGATATATTTGTCATAGTGAAAATGACCACACGTATATGTAATTTTGCATGGTCACTCACACTGCGATAATATATATAACATTGTCCTGTGCATGAAATGCTTAGGGTATCACATTTAACAGTATATTATTTTAATAAAATGGTTTAAAATAAATGGTCTGTTCATAAGCAATAACTTGATTATAAATATATTCCAGTAGAAAAAGCTCTCCAATTGGAAAATCTTAAAGACTCAGATTAAGTTCACATTAAAAAAAGCAGAAAAAAAATTTTTTTTAATAATTTCAATGGTCCCTTTTGTGAAATAGATTTTATTATAAATAAAATCAATGAAACCTGTTGTTTCAGTAACTATTTCATTGAAGTTAAATCATGTACATCCAGACATATCAGACTAAAAACTATAATCTGATGTTAGCAGAGAACTATTTTCCCACTTATTTGCAAATTGTTTGAAAGGTATTTTTTATATGTCTCCCATAAATTTTTATGAGGTGTTGTAAACTACTAGTTGATATTATTTATATTTTTCCTCAGTCTGAAAATAGCCAATTAAAAAATATATGTTTTGTTTGTTTTAGTTCCACTTTGAAATAATAGAAGATGTAACCTCAAAGCTCAAAGTGACCAGAACAATAGTAGATAAATCTCACAACTTTATTTCTCAAAGTTTTGAAATCCATGATCCTCAAGGTCAGAGTGTGTGCTAGACAAAAATTTCCTCTCAGGTTATGTCCGCCCTCAAACCCCCAAATTGGGGAAGACATAGCTGGGGACTAGTAGGGGACTGTTCCTTCATCTAAAACCTAGATTTAGTTCCTATACCTATAACTTCCTCTAGGCATGTTTCTTTGCGGTCTTTGCTCTCAGAGGTGCCCTTTTTCTTGGAGAACCATTTTCCATCTTTAAGGAGTTATTTACTCTTTCCCCAAATATGTTCACTTCTCCTAAGGCCTTAGCTTTTGCAGGATTTTCAGGCTTTCTGATACTTCCTGTTGACTAGGTTTGAAGTTCTAGTTCTGCACATTATTGAGATACACAAAGCATGCATCTCTGAAGGTGAGGTTTTTCTCTTGGTACCCAGGAGTATGGCATTTGCTGACATTAAATATTCTAATTGATTATTTCCAGTGTTGTTGTCCCCTGGGGTTATTCTAACACTGAATGCATCACTCCAATTTAGAAAAAGGCATCGTTATCTGATCAATAATTAGCTTTGAAGAGATATTTGAAAAGTTAAACACATTCCTAACATATACCAACTTTATTTGATCTCATGTTAAGAGAGTTCAACGATTTTTAAAAATTTTAATTAAAGTAAAATTTACTAAAATAGAGTCTCTCTGATCTTAGTGGAAGAAAGAGTGTATTGTTTCACTCCTGATTTTTTTTTGTTTTTGTTTAAATGGTCATCTTTATCCAAATGGCAATATATCGTGATAGGATCTTTAAGGACTATAAGGTCTAGGTAACACGATAGCTCTTTTTTATTGCCAAATCTTGATATTAAGTATGGAACATAATGCATAGTTTCCTGTCAATATCATTCTTTTCAATTCCAGTTCACAATTAACATGGATTTGCTATAATAACTGTATCAGTAAGCTTCATGGGTGTTACTTCAATATTAGATATAGAGAAAAATCTATAATTTCTTTGTCACAGCAAATTAATAATATTTCTTTTATGGAAACTCTGATCAGTAGTCATTGTTTTCAACTGAGTGAAAGACTCTTTGGAATATATATTTTTTCCAGAACAAATCAAGTGGATGACCAAGGGTTTATCCTCAAAATTGATCCTTGAATTAAGATGTGTAATTTGACAACACTAAAGCTTGATTATAAATTATTTAAGTGGTTGGTGCCCCAACTAAACGCCATACCTTCTGCTGTCTTCTGCTTAGGCTCCTCACACAGTCATATTCTTGCCCATCCTTTGAAGCTATTTGAGTTTGCAAATAAATATCAATTTAAAAGCATATATCCTGTAAAGTGTCTATTAGTCCCTTTGTGGTCTGTCCTCTACTTACCTCTCCATTTTTAATCATTCCATGTTCCCTTCATTCTCAGTACTTCTAACACATTGAATTTTCTTCAGTTCTTCTAATGTTCTTTATAGTCTCTAGATATATGATCTTTGCACACAGCATTCCTTCTTTTTGAATAGTACTTTCCCACACATTACATTTAACTCCTACTCTTTTTTTTTTTTTTAATTTTATTGGAATTACATTTCTTTCTTTTTTTTTTTAATTAATTTATTTTTGGCTGCGTTGGGTCTTCGTTGCTGTGCGTGGGCTTTCTTTTTAGTTGCGGTGAGCAGGGGCTACTCTTCATTGCCGTGCGCGGGCTTCTCATTGTGGTGGCCTCTCTCGTCTTGGAGCACCAGCTCTAGGTGCGCGGGCTCTAGAGTGCAGGCTCAGTAGTTGTGGCACACGGGCTTAGCTGCTCTGCAGCATGTGGGATCTTCCTGAACCAGGGCTCGAACCCATGTCCCCTGCATTAGCAGGCAGATTCCTAACCACTGCACCACCAGGGAAGCCCCTTAACTCCTACTCTTAAGTTTTCAGATCATCACTACATTCTCAAGAAGACTTCCATGGTGACTCTGCCATGATCTATTAATTACTCATTCAAAATATCCAGAGCTTACATTTGTTAAGCTCTATTTACCAGAGAATGTAGTGAACATTTTACATGAATTTTCCATATATCATATTCATCATCCTTACAATGTCTAAAATTATTTATAATCACAAGAACTAGCATTTCTTAAGAGCTTACTATATGATAGGAGCTATGTAAAGTGTTCTCTGAATATTCTTTTAAAATAGAAAGTGAAAAATTTAATGTTTAAATAATTTCCCTAAGTTTATGCAGTAATGAATTACAGAAAGTGACAGAATTCTTACACCATATGCTACAGTGCCATCTTTCTCTTATTATTTTTATTCATACTTTTCCTTTATTACTATTGTAATTATCATAGTTATAAAGTAACATTTATCTCTGTAACTTCTGCAACTCTTTTCTCATGATCTATTCATATAAGATTCATTAGAGGTAGAACAGATTCTGGTTTGGCTTATAATTGAACCTCGGGCAGGTAGTGGAGTGCCTGGCATGCAGACGTGGATGAATAATTTGTAAAAGTAGGAAGAATTGGAGGAAGGAAGTAAAGAAAGAATGGAAAGAGTAAAGGATAAAGGGAGGAAGGAAAGAAGGGAGGAAGAAGGAAGAAGTTTGTTTTAGATTCAGGATGGTGGAAGATATAAGAAATAATGCATTCCGAATGTCTCAAGGCTTACTTAGCTCCCATTACCTGCCTTTTTTTATAATTTAGTTATATGGCCACTCTTAATTATAAAGGAATGTGGGAAGTATAATCTAGCTGAGAAGCCATATGCTCAAATGTAACCATCTCTGCTGAAGAAAAGGAGAATGAATTTTGGCAATCACTTAGGAGTTTTGAATGCAAAGCCTTTGCTTGGATTTTTGCAATCTCTACTCTCAGTATGTAAAATTCAAGTATCTTTTACAGAAGGAGTTCGGTCTCCAACTCTTCATGACACTTTCTCCAATTTTACTTTATATTATATGTTATACATTAGCATTCAGTTATATGTTAAATGAACTTCCGTAATGGCATGACCACAGATACAGTTCATCAGAGCCAGTGTAACTTCACCTTAGTCTGTCTTCCACTTGCTCTGTTCTAGACATACTATTGTCCATGCCGTTCATCAAATAGTCCAAACATGACTCCACCGTAAGTTTTTTGTTTTTCATCGTCTCCCTACTTGAACCCCTTCCCTCTGTCATCCTCAGTGTTTACTCCCTCACCTTTAGATTTTTTAATTTTAGTTCCATCTTCTCATTAAGGTGACCTTTTCTGGGCAATCTTCCTAAAATCATCAAATCCTCATAATTCCCAAATCTTTCTCTGATTATTTTTTCTTCTTAGCTTCTATCATTAATATACCATTTGATTTATTTGTTTTCTTAATTCTTTTTCCACTATAATGTCATGAGGGCAGAAAGTTTTTCTCTCTTGCCCATTGCTTTATCCTCATGTTGGCACATAGTACATGTTCAATAACTACATGCTGAAAAAGTCATTGTCTGTAATATACAAGATGAGGCAATGGACAAGAGAGAGAGAAAAAAATCAGGTACCCAAGACCTCAGCTGCTTTAAAGATCAGGGGTGGAGCCAAGATCTCACTGTAAATGTAGCCCATCTGAGTACACGTAAGAACTTCAGGGAAACAAGACTTTGAATTGTTAGAGCTCTATTGGATACAGGCATTCAAATGTCCAGTCTCTTGTGAATGCTGGGTATTGAGGTGAGCAAAGGTGCCAAGAAATGTAGGGTAGAACTGTGGTAGCAGGTGAGGGGGCAGAGTAAATAATCCCTTGAGCCCTGTGAACTCCAGATGCTGAGACATGGGATGAAAACAAATTCTGGGGCAAAGGATCAAAGGACAGAGAGAGAGAGAAAGAGGAAAGTCTCTCTGGCTGCTTTAGCTACTCCTAACTTAGCCTTTGTCACTTAAATTCCAGCTTTGGTTTCTCAGTTCTCTAGCCAGGAGATAATAAGATCTCCTGGCAACTGTAACTGAACGCTTGAAACAGCAAATTTAACTGCTAGGGCTTTGAATGTATGTAAGGAATTGATGGATTATGTTATTTGCTTGTAATTTCCCATCTCATAAGTGCCAGAGGAGACCATCCAAATATCTCAATAAGGGAAAACTGTAATTAGATAAGTACTTTAGTGGGACAAACTCCCCTGACATTTACAACCAGCAGATGAGTTAGGATTTAATACAAATGCCTCTAATCTCTGAGGTCCATAAACCAAGGAAAAATTGCTGTCATCTTGCCCCCTTACCATGAAAAAGGAAAACAGCATGCAAAGAGCAGCAGCTGGAGATACATCCTTTTGGAGTTTTGCACTTCAATTTGACAAAGCTACTGGACACATCCCTTTTCAAAAAGTAGCTATTGGTTTGGTACTGAGTTCTTGTTGAAATCCAATGAGAGACTTTGTATTTCTCCAGCCTGAGATAGCCATTTTAGACTCCATAACTGACAAAATTAAAGAAGCTCAAGAATGTCTCCCTTGTCAATAGGTTATGATATAATGAAGAATGCAGCTGGCTTGGTCCCAGAAGCATCTCAGTTTTACATTAGAATGTGGCAGCCTCTACTCATCTTTATTAATCCTAGATGTGATGCTGTTCTTTTGATTTTAAAATTACATGCTAAATGATTGAGAACATGAAATGATTACCTAGTAAGGTTGAATAAAATATGTTATAAAAATTTATATTGCAACTGCCCTCAAAGTCAGCAATATATATATATATATATTTTTTTTTTAGTTTCCTCTTTCTCCACTTATAATAAACCTTGGAATGAAAAGTAAAGATGGCTGGCTCAACATTGCCTAAATTACTCTAAAGTCAATGATTTGAATTGTTATTGAATTGTTATTTGAAGGAGATGGGGAAAAGAGGGAAATTGTATCACATGACAGGATGAATATTGATTGAAGCTTTTAAAGGCCTGTTACTGGACTAAATGATATGGAAATAACTTTATTGGTTGGCATTCATTCATACACTCATCCACTCATCCACTCGATGAACATCTGTAATGTGCAACATAATAATATGTAAGCCATGATAAACATGGGGATGGATATGTTATAGCCCTTATTTCAAGGAACTTATAGTCAAATGTAAAACACAGAATTAAAAGAATTATTGTGTAATTGAATATAAACAAATGTGGTAAGCTATATATATATATATATATATATATATATATATATATATACACACACACACATATATACAGATCCAGTTATATTCTGTATATATATATATGTATACATACAGAATATAACTGTATCTTGATCAGCACCTCAGAAATAGAAAAATAGATTTTGAGGTCAAAACCTCGGGATACATCCCGAGTTTGTTTTCTTTTGAAACATTTTGAAACTGTGTTGCCAGCAGCATCATTGTAGCTTGTTGAAAGGGAAGAGATCCAAGTGTTAATTGAGATTTAAGAGACCACTCCAGTAATATTAATTTTTGCAGTAATGAAATCCAGTTTTTTGCTATCATAAGATCCCAACATAACTATTAAAAACAATCTTTCTTTCTTTTGTTATAAGGCAAGTGTCTTGCTTTGTAAGTGTGAATCTCACTAGCTTCTAAACTTTTCCCCTCAAATTTGTTTTATAATGTGTTTTGGACAATTTAATGTTTTTAGGAGCACAGCTACTATTATTATAACAAATGAGGCTCTGCTATTAAATGTAATACATATAATTATTTGTTGTAATATTACCTTCATGACTATTATGGCAAAGGAAACCAGTCAAGCTTCAAACTTTCAATGAACCTGGGGAAAAAATTCTCTTTTGTAAACCAGGTTGTAAATGTTGCTTGTCGTGGCATTTGAAGCTGATGACCTGAAATTTCATTGCTGTTAGGACTGCAAGTAGTAGTTATTATGACAAAACTTTAGCTGAGAAATAAATGAATATCTATCTCCTGTCACCTCCTTGCATAGCCACAAACTTCAACAATATTTATCAGAGCTCTGGAGTTATGTCTTGGATAAAAGTCGAGCATCTTCAATCCTTACATTTTATGAGGTGACCATTTACAAGGTGAGTTTTAAAAGATTCATGGATAGCCTTTGAATGTCAATAAATGTTATTTCAATATTTTTCCAAGTTAATCTGAAAAGTAAGGAGATTACATGTGCTGTTTTTGTCACCTGGTCCTTGAACTGATCCTTTCACTGACCTTGTTTTGAACTAGTCAAGTTAGTGAGGAATGAGGGAGCAACAGAGAAACAGAGAGAGAAGGCTAATAAATTCGTTAGGGGTTGGGACAAGGGAAATTATGTTCCAGAAGAGACAAATTCTGCTATTGTATGCATTTTCTTTAATTTGAGTTGTACTTCTAGTTGGTCAGGATGAATGTATTTGGCTATAGAATAAAAGTGGAAAGAACAAAATTGAAATGACAAATGAAAGAAAAAGTAAGAAAATGAATTTATTAATAGCTCTGTATTTCCTCTAAGCAAAAATCATATTGTGATTTAATTTAAAGTCCCCCTCCTTACACTGAAAAAGTCATATTTTTGTATCTTAAATCCATATACTTCAGAAGATTTCAAAGTCCCTGCAAGTTTAATGAAGTTTAAATTTATCTCTCAAGTAAAATTTATATTTTTGTCTTGTTAAAGCATTTGTGATTCAACTAGTTTCATATTTATAGTATTGATATGTCATTAGGGAAATAACATTTGCCACCATTTGTGTAGAATATAATTATATAATAGAATACATGGTTAAATTTGCCACTGGGAAACTGGTGATGAATAAAATTTAACATTTTTGAAAATAAAAGATGAGAAATATGTAATTCTTCATTTTAAAAAATATTTTAAAGTTATTCTGACCATTTTGCCCTGGTCACATAAGGTATGCTGACAACAGGAATAAGTCAAACTTCATTTTGTTAGGGATCATAAATAACTTCAATTCTGAAATTTAATAACCAAAATTAATTGTGTTGTTATCAGTATACCATTCTTAGACCATTGTTCCATTAGAGGGCCACATAACAAGTGTTTATTTTAGAACAAAGAGCGCATAAAGTTTGACTTAATTAATTCAGTTCTTTGAAACAATGAATCTAGGAGGAACCATCTTTAGTTTTTACAGTGGAAACAAGATTTGAGAGAATATCTTTTGGTGAAAGTGCTTATCTACTATAAGTTCTCTATAATTATTAATATTTCAGTCACTGGGATAGATAACACAGCAGGCTAGATCGCTAATCCCCAAAACTTCAAGAGGAAAAAAATCTCACCTGTGAGGTTTTGGGAGAGATCAGTGACTTCTTGCTCCACAAAGGGATAATGATCGATTTATGTGCATGCTCTGTAACAGTACATTTCTAAAGATATATAAGTTGCTTTTGTGTTGCAGAAGGTAAGAAATAATGTTGAAGGCACAGAGTTAAAATAGTTCAGTTTTAATAAATACATTTTCAGCACTGTTGAAGTAGTAAGAAACATAAAGTTAAATATTTTGCCCTGTGGGGAATACAAAAAAGAAATAAAGCATCATTCTCTTCCATCACATCTGAGATACCTACCATCTTCTGCCTTAAAATCTATCAACTTCAACCACACTATTAGTGATAAACACAAGCTGGAACTTTTATTTTAATGTTATTTATACTAAAATGTCTATTCTAGCACTTCTTAAACATCAGCCCTTGACCTTTTACCAAATTAAATAGGTATAGAAAAAAAGTTAGAAAATGTTAGCACCCAAGATTTGACACAGAGCACATTGAAGACTAGTGGGGATTTGGCTTTGGAATAGAGACGGTTATGTCACCAAGGTAGGTACAACCTTCTTACAGCCAGTTGTCCTGAGAAAGGGCCACTGTTGTTACAGTACATCAATTTTGGTCTGAAGAGCACACCTTGATACAGAAACTTCAGCTTTTCTTACCACTGGATCTACTGACCAACTTCAGTCAGGGCCTCAATCTCTGCCTCTTTCTTTGTTATTATGAATGATCTATCTCCATTTCTTAAAATTCTCTAATTTCTCAGTTTTGAATATCATCTCCTATTTTCCTTGCCGAGGACCAAAGCCCTAGTTAATTATTTTATCTCTTTCTTCTTGGTTTTTCCAACCAGCTAAAAATAAGTTCTAGTTTGTCAAGTAGAAAAATAAAGAAATTAAAAAACTAAAACTTCTTTATCCTTGCTGGCAATATTCTATATCTTCCCTCCTTTTCACAGCATATTATGTAAAGGAATGTCCACAATCGCTGCTTCAATTTCCTTATTCTCATATTCTTCCTTTAAGCCACAGTCTATTGGAACTTCATCCTCACTATACCAGGAAGATTGCTGTTCAAGGCCACCTGTGTCCTCCACATTGCAGTGCATACTTTGTTTTGTTCAAATTCCTCTCCTGAACAGTAGCCTTAGACAGCATTGACCAAACTCTCTGTCTTGGTTTGCTTTCTTCTCTTGCATATCAGGTCATCTCAGTCTCTTAGTTTTTCCTTTGTGTCACTGTCCAAATATCCCAAATCTTCTTCACTGGATGCTTCTTCTCTTTGCAATTCTTATGTGTGAAGTGCTGAGGGTTCATGCCTCAATCCTATGTAATCATCTGTTGACATTATGTTTATCTACCTTCTGCTTGTCAGTGACACACATGTATACCTTTGACCCTTCTTCCCTGAACCCCAGACTTTTATACCTTATAGAGCATCTCCACATGAGTGTTTGATAAACATCATAAACTATATATTCTCATAATAAGATGATGCTATTTACCAATAATCCCTATTTATTCTTTATTCTTCTGTCTTTTACTCTTTTAATTCATATAAATATATAAAATATATATGAATGTGACATTTATAATACATATACAAAGAGATTTATTATGAAGTATTGGCTCATACAATTACAGAGACTAAGTCCCATGATTTGCCCTCTGTAAGCTGCAGATGCAGGCAGGCCAGTGGCATAGTTTGAAGGCCTGAGAGCTGGAGACCTGGAAAGCCAAGTGATGTAGATTCCAGTTCAAATCTGAAGACCTGAGAACCAGGAATGCCCAAGGGCAGGAGAAGATGGAAGATCATTGTCTCTGCCCAGGCAGTCAGGCAAAGAGAGAGTGAATCCTCCCATCCTCTACCTTTTGGTTCTATTCAGGCCCTCAAGGGATTGGATGATGCCCATCCACATGGGGGAGAGCAATCAACGTTACTCATTCTACAGATTCAAATGCTAATCTCATCAGGAAACACTCTCACACACATGCTCAGAAATAATGTTTAACAATATATCTGAGCAGCCTGTGATCCAGTCAAGTTGATACATAAAATTAACTACCACACACTCCCTATGCCTCTTCGTGCAAATATAGCCTTAATAGGTATCCTTCTCTTTCCTTCCATTTCCAACACCCTGGCTCAAACTACCATTATCTATCAGCAGGCCAAGAACCATAGCCCAAAAAGTATCCTCTCTGGCTCCTATTTTTGATGACCTCCCCCCTGCCCCAAATAATGATTTTTCACATAGCAATCATAAAGAAACAAAGAAAATACTTTAGATAACCAAACTAAAACCACCTGGTGACTTTCAAAAGCATTTATAATAAAATCCAAGCACCTTATCCTGGCCTGAAAAGGCTAATATGGCTTGGCCCAGGCTTCCACAACAATATTAGAGAGCTGTGATCTCTTCTGCTATATGCACTGTTGTAACCTCCCTCAATGCTGAAAGACTACATGACACATGGTTATGCTCTCTATACCTTAAGTGAATAAATGAGGAGTTTTTCTGATGGTTCTGATTATTTAGACTTATTCTGCTAGATTTAGAAATAAGTAGCTCAAATATTATTTTAATATTGAACCTAAAATTAAAGAACCTTCGTGGCTGTATGCATTTCTAGCACACATGGCAAAGGTCCAGGAATAAAATGAAATAAACATCATATAATTTATATGAATTATCTTCTTAAAATGCAAGGAATACCTTCACTTTTTCTACAAAATGATATGTGCTTCAAGTGCCATGTACCTGCATAGTGAGAAATTCAACCTCAATCATGATTTCTTTACCCTTTCCTAGATGCAGCTTGGTAGTAACCTTGTAAGTGGAAGGGTTTCTTGATTCTTGGTGCCTGATTGCCTTATTGGCTTTGCTTCTTCTATCTCACAATAGTTTAGCCTCTACAATTTGACACATAACTTTGAGAAATCTAGGTGTTGCACCTTACAAGGGTCCTCTCTTTGGAGTTCAAGCTCAGAACCAAAAACTAGGTGATGGGAAATCTCAGTTCACTGGGCTTTCGTGGCTTTTCAACTGCAGCACAAAAGCCATTTAAAATTTTGGCTTAAGTAGATACTTCAGCATGTAAATACCAGTGCTTGGCTTTAAAAAAATATCTGGTGGCAGGAAAAGTTGAACCAAAATTACTACTATTAAGTGTTATAAATACAATTTATAAAGATTCTTATTTCAAAGACTCTAGAAAATACCAGATGAGCTGAAGATACTCAGCAGTTTTTATGAGACTTGATCAACTTGGCAAGAATGATAATTTATCTTAGTTTAATTTATGTCTTATTCTTCATTTGTAAAGCTGATTTTTCATTGGAAAATTACTTAGATTTAATGACCTCTGTAGAAGTTTCCTAGAATATAGGGGTAACAAATTTTAACATAATAGTTGTGCAGAAGCATAATTATTCCATGAAGTTATATGAAGAAACCAAACCAACACTCTATTTTAAATTAATTCAAAGCCCCACTACCACATTTTTTTCACTTTTAGTCCTTATAATTTTAATGTTTCATCCATTCACATATGTATGTGTATACTAATTTTCACATCATTAGCTTATACATAAAGGTTGATCTTTTTCAAATATTCATTGGTAATACATTTTTACCTTAATGGCATTTCTAAAGAATGAGAATCACTGGGTCTATCATAATTAGATCTACTTTTCACTTACTGTTTTCTCTTACTGATTAAAATTATAAGTCAGAATAATGACAGGAATAATAGGATTTCATGGAAGTATTAGTTAGAGAAAAGAAACACAAAGAAAAACATACTCTAAAATGAACAATCTGAAATAAAAATCACAGTATTTATTTAGATAATAGACAAAATAGCAAATAGTATACTATAATAAATCATGTATTTATCATAAGCTCATATTTTATTTTTATTATTGTCTATTATTAAAGTAACAGAGGGTTGTCTTTTATGCTACTTGATCATGTGGGTCATGTCAGTTATTTCATCCTCACTCACTGAAGAAACCACATGATAGTATTTCTGGATCCTTGCCAGTCAGGAGGATTGAGAGAAAAAGAGCATGGTTCTTAGAGTTTCAGCCCAGAAGTGACCTGAATTATTTATGTTCACATTGATGTGTCAAAGTAGGTCATAAAGCCATTCCTGAGAGTGGAGAAGAAAAATTGTACTATATGCCAGGAAGGAGAGAGAGAGAATCAAATATTTTGAACTGTTTGTATTAGTTTCCTGTGGCTACTCTAACAAATGATCACAAACAGTTCTAGAAGTTCTATTATTACAGTTCTAGAAGTCAGAAGTTTTGAAATATTGACAGCATGCTGCCTTCCTTCTGAGGTCTCTAAGAGAGAATCCACTTCTTTGCCTTTTCTACCTTCTAGGGGCTATTGAGCCCCTTGGTTGATGACTTCATCCTCCATATTCAAAGCCAGCAGTGTAGCATCTTCCAATCTCCCTCTCTGGTCCCCTGATTTTGTCATCACATCACCTTCTATCTGAGTCTAAATCTGCTGTTTCCCTCTTTCAAGGACCCTTGTGATTACATTGGGCTCACCTAGATAATCCAGGATAATCTCTCCATCTCAAAATCTTTAGTCACATTTTTACAGTTCTTTTTGCCATGACAGGCAACAAATGCGTAGGTTCTGGGGATTATAATGTGAATATCTTTGGGGAGGCTGCTAATCACTCTATCATACTGTTCTAGTGTGACAGTAGGGAATTGTGGTATAAATGGACAGTGTGACACATTGAAAGTTTAAAGATCAACTTAGTTTTAATTAACGAGTATATTTTATTGCCAGTTTTATAAGAAGCTGCCTTTTAAACTCTATACCATCTTATTAAATGTTATAAGAAAGGAAAGCAAACCTTGTTTTGAGGCAGTAAAAATTGAAGTACAAAATGGAGAAATTAAAGGAAGAAACAACTAAATTTACTCTTTTATAATGGTAAAATCTACAGATATATTTTTATTCCTTGATTATGATTACAAAAAAAACAAAGATAAAGGCTTTGGAAGTTTTTTATCCAAACCTTACAAAATTAACATAACAGGCATACCTTCCAAATCATTCTGTGTGAAATATAAGTATCACAATTCTCATTTGGGGTACCAAATCCAACTTGGATACTTATTAGAATAGAATTAATGTAAGGAAAGAAAATAAAGGAATAAGAGAGTACCAAAAAGACACTACAGAAAATAAAAATTGTTTTAAAAAAACACTCTACTCTTTAGAAGAAAGAGAATTGGTCAATACTTGTTGATGCCATTAAATTCACATCTAATAGGCAACTCATATTTTCAATTACTTAGTGCAAGAATCCTTCTTTTTACATCAGTGTTCCTCTTTTCTCCTGTTTTATCACAGTACCCCTTTTTGCTAAAAGGATTTTATAATCATTTTTTTTTAATTTGGATTTTTTTTTTAATTTAAAATTTATTTATTTATTTATTTATTTATTTATTTATTTATTTATTTATTTATTTATGTGGCCATGGGGCTTGCAGGATCTTAGTTCCCAGACCAGGGATCAAACCCGTGTCCTCTGCAGTGGAAACACAGAGTCCTTAGCCACTGGACTGCCGGGGCATTCCCAGGATTTTATCTTTTTAAAAAAAAAATTCTGCATGCAGGAAAAACAAGGAGTCTCATACTCAGCATGGTATGATATCACAGTTGCTTAACAATAGTAATTAGAGACTTTTACACACAGTTGTGGCACAAAGCACCCCTCAAACAGTCATCGGTATGAAAAAGAAAATGGAGGATTTTGCAATATTCAGGTGAGGCAGAGGGACTTATAACAGAGAATACACGTAATCTTGTGTTTCTTGAGGAAAGTGTTGTAGTATATAATGGTTTTCTCTTCCTTTAAGATTAATAATTTTTACTACCAGCTAAGAAGCCTTTTGTATTTGGCTACTATGAACTTCCTCAACTTTAAACTTGCATGAGGCCATATTCTCCTCTCCAACCACACTGGCTTCTTTCAGTTCCCCGAATGCATTGTGTTAGCAGTGCTGTTTTGTCCTGCTCTAGCTTCGATGTACAAACCTTCACAACTTCTCCAACACATACCCACTCACATACCTACCGAAATTAAATGTTGCCTTCTCATTCTTCAGTTCCCAGTTCAGTCTTCCTTAGATCAGGCAGACATCCTGGCCACCAAACTAGGTCAAAGCCTCAGGAACCCTTCTCCATACACTTAGTGCTTTTGTAATGTGGCTGATACTTGATAGGTATTTAGTAAATATTTTACTGAATGAATAAATTATTGAAAGTTACATCCAACAATTTGTCTTTTGAAGACTACAAATGGAAAAACACAAAATGTGGTTTTAAACCAAGAATGAGTATATCCAGTGCGTTCCAACCCATGTTATTGTAAAAGTTAACATTTTTGTGCTCCATCCATTGTCAGACTGACAGAGAACTGGAAGTAGGTAAAGCTAAAATTACAAAGCTTCTGCCCTTATTCCTGAGCTATTTAACAAAGAGATGTGAATTCTATCTCTTCTTTAGCAAAGTCTTTGGATTGTTCATTCAACAAATACTCTTTGAAAAACTACTCAGTACCAGACTCTGGTTCAGGCACTGTTGTTACAGTGTTGGATAAGACTTGGGAAGCTTAACTGTGATACAGATATAAACCATCCATAGAGAGTATTTTCATCTCAGTTCTGAATTAGGAATTAATTTTTATGCCAAAAAGACAGAAGGTTTGCTTTTACTTTGTGCTTTCTTTCCACTCTCACACTTATGCTACAACTATCAACAAAATCCTTTGTTTTCATAAGTTGTTATGTAGGAATAAAATCAAATTTCACACAATAGTAGTTTTTTCTATTTACTAATTACTGCTATTGAAATTCTAGAGTTCAAAAAGCACAACCTAAGAAACTTACACATCATACATTGTATCATCTAATTCAGTTTTTATTTCTATGCATATTATTCCTAGTGTAAACACAATAGAATTATACCTCATTGTAAAAACAATTATTAATAACAAAGCACCATGGCCATATCTGTATGATAGGCATAACTAATACCTAAATTCTGTTATCCAGGAGCTTATAATCTAGTACAAGAGATAACACAGACACACAGTTAACTAGGACAATTATATGTATATTTTTATACATGTATATGGTACAGTGTTATAAAGGAGAGGTTACAAAGGTGAGGATAGTGATTGAAAAAATATTTTAAATCCTCTAAAGGAGAGGTGGTTTAGATTAATGTTGAAATTTTGATATTCAGTGAAAATATGTATTATTTGTTGAGAAGAAAAGTTAGAATAAGAAATTAGAAAAATCATCTTTTGATATTTCCATCTGTAAAATTATTGCAAGTGATATGCTTATAAGTTATTCCCATACTGATCATTCAGTGAAGTAGCTACTAAATTACACTAAATTTACACTCTTCAAGAGTTTTTTGTTTTTGTTTTACATGCAGTGAAGGAATTTTCATCATTAAAAAGTTCAAGGTGTTTTTCAGTCTTGGACATACATACTTAGGAGGCTAAGCTAATGCCAAATTTCATTTCCCTTATTAAGCAGACTTTTAGGGATGCATGTTTGTCACATAGTAAATATATATATACATATATATAAAGAAACTCAAAAATTCTGGCATTTTATTCTTACCACAAGTGACTTTTTAACAGGCAAACACTGCCTTGAAGGGATTCTATATTTTGTGAAATAACACACCATACTAATTGGACAGAGACAAATCTATTCTCTTTGTATTTTTTTGTACACCATGGAAGAAGATCCTTTACACTCTGCAGGTTTAATGGCATTTTAAAATACCAACCTTAACAAGTGTAGTTAGCTAGGCATATTTGTCACATTCAGAAAATGAAATAAGCGTTAAAAGAAGACTTCCCTCTGAAGCCTGGGAGCATTCTAACTTTAGTGCTAGGACAAAAGAGTACAGAGTATGACACCAGCATGTGCCTCTCTGACTTCATGTTTGGATGAATAATCTTAAAAAGAAACTGAGCATTAGAACCATATCTCCTATGACCCAACCTCACTTCCCAGTCATGGGTGGATAGCATTTGTGAGATTGAGGTGATAACCCAGCAAAAAACTGAAGAAACAATAATAGAAGTCCTGAAAGCTATAATCAGAAATCTCCTCCTTCGCTTTAAAGTTGCTTGCCTTTAAAGAACTAAATATTGTGTTGTTTTGATTTCTGATTTAAGTACAGTACATAATCATTGTACAGAGCTTGAATAATATTGATAATATAAGGAAAACATAACATTCATCCATAAATCTATTATATGGTAAGTAACAATATATTCTGTTAATTTATTTCCTTCAGTTAAATCTAGAGGTACTAAGTATGGGCAAAAACTCTTCTATTCTAGTTTCAACTTATGTGCAAATGACATTCAACTCTCGTGTTCACTTTTTCTTTTGGTGGGAAACAGAAGAATTGAGATGGGTGACAGTGTGTTAAATTGGGAATTTCTATTAAATAGCTGAGACAGCATAGATTAAAAACTGTGATTATTTGTCAGATGGAGTAGGTGAAAGAGACGACTTGAGGGATAGAGACAGCCTGAGAAAGAATCCATACTGCCTTTGTAAATAACTCCAAATTTCTCCATAACCTGTAAAAGAGTCACCAAATCCAAGGACCACATATAGACCCAAGGCAGCAGTGTTCCAGTACTTTAAAATGAGGCCTGCCTAAGAAGACCTGCTAGATAAAACTAGATCAAAACAGTGGGAGTTTACAATGGGTTAAAATGTCTGCAAATCAGAAGTTGAAAGGAGGGTAGGAAGAGCCCACTGAGGGCAAGGGACTGCCTGTGAATAGGAGTCATATATGGAAGGGCCCAGCTGGAAGGAGGTGATGAAGCCATGAAAATACCCACGGGAGAATAATTGCATATTGTTAAAGCAGCGGTCAAAGAGGAACTTATCATAAATACAGAGAGTTCTAATATCAAAGCTATGGGAGAGGAAAGAGGTCAGGAGGAAAGAATGAAGAAGGGCTAGAGCAGGGGTCCCTGACTCCCGGGCCGCGGACTGGTCCACGGCCTGTTAGGAACGGGGCGGGACAGCAGGATGTGAGAGGCAGGCACGCAAGAAAAACTTCATCTGCCTCTCCCCATCGCTCCCCATCACTCGCATTACCGCCTCAACCATTCCCCCCACCAACAGTCCGTGGAAAATTGTCTTCCACGAAACCGGTCCGTGGTGCCAACAATTTTGGGGACCGCTGGGCAAGAGAGTCCTCTACTGCCAGGCCCTTGCTGGTCGAGTGTGGGGTGAGCGATGTCTTACTTTTTAATGAGGATTGAAGTTCTGATAAACATAACTGGATGAGCATTCTAATTTCTGAACTCAGCTTCTGTTCCAAAGTTTAAAGCAACTGAGAGATTGTCCTACTTATCAGTGATCAGAAATATCTTGAGTCTGCTGGAATTTTCATGCAATTGCAGGAAAAATATAATACTCCATTGAATACTATGGAGAATTTGGGAGATGAAACTTAAACTATGATTTAATTATTTGCCTTATTTGTACCATGCTTACACAACATATTATTTACTATTTCTATAATAATTTGGCACTATAGCTTTGTTTAACTTACTTAAATTGTTTTAATTTACAAAGAAGAGAGAAAATATTTTTATTTGTAATTACAATTATTAGAAGGTAACAATATCCCTGAAATACTTAATGACATTTTAAATTATTGTTTCATTTCTTCCTTGCTCTAACTTTTCAAATTCATATAAGAACAATACCAATTGGACTCTGTTTTAAGCATGATTACGAATTGGGAGATATATATATATATCTGTTCTGTATATAGAGTTGAAAAATGGCATTGTGGTAAAATAGAAAATCAATTGATACAATATGGGAATATTAACATAAAAAAGAATATGCTTTTATATTAAATGTACTTATAACAGGGCTTTGGTTAATGACTAGTAGTGGAACTGCTTTATTAAAAATGTTTATGAAATAATAGGAGATATAGAGATAACAGACGTTTTACATCTGAAATAAAGGAGGCAGAGCAAAACCTCTCAATGTTGAGCCACCCACTGGGACTCTACAACGTCCCCCCATTCAAGCTTCTTGCATGATTCCCTATATTCTGTAGAATTTTTAAACATAGGGTATTATAAAATATTACAGTCTTATGCATGGCTTTTTGGAAAGAGTGAGGGGCAAGAGAAATATATAGAGGTGAGTAGAATTTATAATATTTTTAAAGATTTTCAATGTGCTAGACGCTTGTGTTTTAGTTTTCTATTGCTTCATAACAATTTACCACAAAATTAGCAGCTTAAAACAACATGTTTATTCTGTCAAAATTTGCATGGGTCAGAATTTGTGAAGGCTTAGCTGGATCCTGTGCTCAGGGTCTCACAAAGTTGCAATTAAGGTGTCAGTTGGGTCTGTGTTCTCATCTGAGGTTTGGGGTACTCTTCCCAACTTATGCGGTTGTTGGAAAATGTATTTCCTTGCAGTGGTAGAACTCGTGGCAGTGTGCTTCTTCAAAGTCAGCAAAAAAGCAGATGAGTAAGAGAGAGAAGAATGGGAAAAAGTGGAGAGAGAGTTTCTGCTACTTTAGTCTCTCATATTTAGATCCTATTTTAAAGGGCTCACCTGATTAGGTCAGACCTCCCAAGTGTAATCTACTTTTTTTTTTTTTTTAATTTATTTATTTATTTTTGGCTGTGTTAGGTCTTCGTTTCTGTGCTAGGGCTTTCTCTAGTTGCGACAAGCGGGGGCCACTCTTCATCGCGGTGCGCGGGCCTCTCACTGTCGCGGCCTCTCGTTGCGGAGCACTGGCTCCAGACGCGCAGGCTCAGTAGTTGTGGCTCACGGGCCCAGTCGCTCCGCGGCATGTGGGATCCTCCCAGACCAGGACTCGAACCCGTGTCCCCTGCATTGGCAGGCGGATTCTCAACCACTGCGCCACCAGGGAAGCCCCTAATCTACTTTTTGATTGAGGACCTTAATTACCTCTGCAAAGTCCTTTTATCATGCAATAAAGTGTAGTCATAGAAGTGATAAACCACTAACTCAGGGGTTCTGCTCACACTCAAGGGAGAAGGATTAAATATGGTGTGTACATCAGGGAGCAGAAATTTGGGAGCCATCTTAGAATTCTGTTTCCCAGAATCTGCATCCTGTTTTCCAGCAGAGTTTAATGTTTTTACTTACGATGATTGACAAGAAGCTAGTAATCTGTGTCCTCTAGGTTTTGCTTCTGAACGTGAACTTTATGTAACATCAGGGTGTACAATTCCTAATAAGGTGCTTGGACAACAATAAAATTGATGCCTCTTATTTAAGTATCAATTTTGGAAGAAAACTGGGGAGCTGCTAACTATATATTAAGACAAAAAGTAGAATATGATAGCTTAAAACAATTTTCACATGAGTTGTAAGATATGAGGAGATTCTAAATCCTTTACATTCTACAAGAGCTTAAATGATGCCCCTCTCCAAGTATCCCATGGCTGAACATTTATTGGTCTTTGCCTTTATATCTATCTTGATAGAGAAGGGTTGGACACATTATACTATGTGGGTAGAATAATCATCGGAGAGATATGAGACTATGGTATCCGAAAATCATCAAATGACAAAGTTTAATTGGGAAGCACTTTTATTAGGGAAAATAACCATAAAATTATCTATAATCTTCAGGAAAACTAAAAAATAAAATCATTTGGGTAAACTTTTTCTAAAAACATTTAACAAGCAAAAAAAATGAAAAGACAATTATGCTACAATAAGTAAATTTAAATCTTAAGAAAATAAAACAGCAAATAATAGCCATCTTTTTATAATAAAAATTGATTTATTCAAAATTAAGAAATACAAATTCTAATTCTAATGCTCACTTCACTCTTAAGTCTCATGAGCCTTCCCCCTAGAGATGGCTTCTCAGATATCGTCAGGAAGCAAAGCAATAATGTTTGAGCCTGAGTCTTAACCATTGTTATGTTCAGTAATTCTGTTGATGGTATTCATATATATTCCTTCAAATATGAGTATTTACACAAGAAATACAATATGAAATAGCTTTATTCCCAATGCTTATGTTTACAGGAAAGAATAGTCATGAAAAAAAAATACTTTAAAAAAATTCTGAAATCTGCCTGCTGATTCCTGTCTCTGCAATCCATATATGCTAAGTTGCTAGCTTTCTTAAGCTACACTATGACATCTGTGGTGCTCAGAGCTACAGTCAGTGCTTTATTTTAATTAACAGATTTTGTTTGTTTGTTTGTTTTAATGCAGCTCCACAATATGTCAAAAAATCCTATCAGGCAACTTCTGAATGAAAAGTTCACAGATAAATCCATGAGTTGAAATATATTGTTGACTAAACACTATTGGAGAGCTGAACATAATCATGTATCAAAATTAACAACCCAAAGGAATAATCTAAACTTTTTAACATAAAAGATGATTCACTATTAGGCTTCCATGCTGTGCTTATTGGGAATTTAAGAAAATTAAGTTGAGAAAAGTAAAGTCATTTTTACTCCCACTAAACTAATATGACTATAACCTCAGATACATACTAATATCTAATATATTCCTTATGTAACCTCAAAATTTTATAAATGAACATATTTTATAAACTTTGTAAATAAGATAGATATCACATTTAGATATTACTTTTAGATATTACTTTTAGATGTTACTTTTTAGATATTACTTACTTTTTTTTTTAAACATCTTTATTGAAGTATAATTGCTTTACAATGGTGTGTTAGTTTCTGCTTTATAACAAAGTGAATCAGTTATACATATACATATGTTCCCATATCTCTTCCCTCTTGCATCTCCCTCCCTCCCACCCTCCTGATATTACTTACTTTTAAATCACATTTTTATATTTCATTCTAAATGAAATTTTTAATCATGTTACATATTTCAAATATCAGAAATTAGATACAATGATATATTAATATAAAACAAATTCTGAAATATTTGAAATATTGTCATATAATAGCTTCAATTTGTGGTTTTATTAAAGAAAATTGGAGAAAGCATCCACAAATATACTTCATTACAGTTTATAGTGGATATTGTCAATCATCTCAAGGCTGAGTGACTCTGTCACTTTTCATTTGGAAAAATAAAACAGTTTTCTTGATATCCAAATGATTGTTGCCATCCATTCAAAATACCCAGAAACAAATTCACTAAGAAACACACACACACACATACTGTAAGCATGTCTTCGTAGTGTGTGTTTCATAAGATTCTAATTCAAAAACTCAAATTTTTGACTGTTTGCATTGATCTGCAAATAGGGAATATTTTTATATGTTCAATTAAAGTTTTATGGATTGTTGAAAACTTCTGGTTTTTTTTGGGATATTAATTAATGAAAATAAATTAAGGAACTCTATTAAGAACTGATTAGACTTCTACTGAACTTTTTTAAAAAATTAATTAATTAATTAATTTTTGGCTGTGTTGGGTCTTCATTTCTGTGCGAGGGCTTTCTCTAGTTGCGGCAAGCGGGGGCCACTCTTCATCGCGGTGCGCGGGCCTCTCACTATCGCGGCCTCTCTTGTCGCGGAGCACAGGCTCCAGACGCACAGGCTCAGTAGTTGTGGCTCACGGGACTAGTTGCTCCGCGGCATGTGGGATCTTCCCAGACCAGGGCTCGAACCCGTGTCCCCTGCATTAGCAGGCAGATTCTCAACCACTGAGCCACCAGGGAAGCCCTACTAAACTTTTTATATGAAATTATACTTCTTGATCTAGGCTATGTTATTAATGTGGTTGATGTTTTATGTATTTAGGAAAAAATAATTTTTATCAAATATATTACTGTCATATTCATTGTTAAATAGTAGCCTTAAATAATAATGGTGGCATTTTGCAAAAATTTCTATTAGAAATATTCCCTTGATGTGAAACGTATATTTTTAAAATTTTAATTAAAGATATTTTAGATAATTTATACATTGGTATATGCTGCGTACTTACAGAGTCAGTTCCCCCAATAAATGTTTGTAAATAGGCCATAGTAAGAAGTGAGAAAAGTACGAAGGAAATCATTACATTTAAATTTATGAAGTAACTAGAAATTGGTAAAATTAGATGACAGTCTCTGCTTATTAGAGTGTATGGTGTGAATATATAATTTTATAATTTGTTTTCTATTTGCTTGCTCTTATAAAATCTCTTCTTTCCTTTCTAGCTTTTTACTTTTTTGCATTATATGAATATTTAAAAATATATTCTCTAATGTTACACTGTGTTTGAAACTTTAGATCTCTGTAAAGGATTTACATCATAGAAATGTTTTTCCAATACTCACATAAATAAATGACGTTTCAATCTCTGAAAAAAATTAATTTAATACAGTTTTTAACAGTTTTAGACTTATGGATTATTTGCATTGGTAGTACAGAGAGTTCTCATATACCCTGCAGTTTCCTTTCTTGTTCATATCTAACATGAGTATAGTATTGTTACAATTAACAAACTAATGTTGACTAAAGTACATACTTTTTTTTAGATTTCCTTAGTTTTTACCTACCTTGCTTTTCTGTTTCAGCATCTCATCCAGGGTACCACATTGCATTTAGTTGTCATGTCTCTTTGGGTTCCTCTTGTCTGTGGTAGTTTCTCATACTTTGGTTGTTTCTGATGATCATGATGGTTTTGAAGAGTACTGGTCAGGTAATTAATAAAATGCCCCACTATTAGCATTTGTCTGTGTTTTTTTCTCATGATTAGAGTGGGGTTACAGATATTTGGGGAAAAAAATACTACAGAGGTGAAGTGCCATTTTACTCACATCCTAAAAAGGAAGTGTGGTATCCACACTACTTATCATTGCTGATGATGACTTTGATTATCAAAGTTAGGGTTTGTCAGGTTTACTCATTGTAAAGTTATTCCATTTTCAACCTTCCATACTGTACTCTTTGGAAGAAAGTCACTAAGCCCATGATTAAAGAGTGATCTCTTCGAGGACAAAGTACCTATATAAATTACTTGGACATTTTCTCCATGGGAGATTTTCTCTCTGTTCCTAGGTATTGATTTATTCAATCATTAATTGACATCAATATGAACTCTTGTATATGTATTTTACTCTTTAGATTGTAATACAATGTTGTTTTATTTTCTTGCCCACATTTTTCAGATTTGGCTATCAGGAGCTCTTTCAGTTGGCATCTGTGTCCCTTTAGCATACCCAAATGGTGTGACCGGCTTTTTTAAAATAGCATTTCCTTACTTTCTGGCACTAAAATATGCTCCAGGCTTATCTTGTATATTTCCTTTCATTGCTGCAAGGATCCCTGGTTCCTTTCTTTGGAGGAATGGTATTAGAAACCAAGAAGTGAGCACTAGGTATATATGTAGCTACCAGGTATCTTGCTTCTAAGCTCTCTTAACTTAGAAGGAAATATATCCATGTATACTAACCAATGGATATACAAACATCTATAAAAATTGATATATGTAACCATCTGTATCTATATTAAGTTAAACATCAGTTTATGCAGATGTATCTAATTCTAACCCATTGTTCTATGGATCATTCTAGCCTCCTCCCCTTGTTTGTAAATTCCCCTTCCAACAGTGAGAAACCAGGCTCCTACCATCTGCCATCCATTTACTTAATTGTTTGCATTCCAGTATACATGTGTAGCAGGATCAGAATTTTTAACCAATACTCTCATGGAAAACAACTTTAACAACTAGTTGCCCTTCAGTTTTACAAATTTCACTCATTTCTGAAGTTGCTTAGGTTAGGACATTTTCTTCTACCTCCTTCAGTGAGGTTGTCTCATACATTTGCAATACAGTAAGATTATACAATTTCACACCCAATCCTGTGATTTCCCCAACTTTGTAAAATTTTTTTTTTGGTGTATTGAGATATGTTTGGCATGTAACATTGTGTAAATTTAAGGTGTATATAAGTGTATTAAATGACCCTATTGTTAAAAAACATTTTAAATTGCATGCATTGAAATTCTCTCTTATGTTGTAAATGTCCATGTTTTGACAAATGCATAGTGTCACATCCATAATTATAGTAACATACAAATAGAATCACATAAAATATTCTTTATGTTTCATATATTCAACTCTCCCTTCCTCCCACCAAACCCTTAGCAGCCACCCATTATTTGGTGTTTCTGTAGTTTTGCCTTTTTCCAGATCCTGATATAATTCCTTCTCAGATTGGCTTTTTTTTTTTTACTCCATAACATGCATTTAAGAAGCAACCATATCATTTTATGCTTGATAGTTAATTTTTTAATCTCTAAATAATATTCCATTGCATGGATGCATCACACTTTGATTATACATTCACCTATTGAAAGAAATTTTGGTTTCATCTAGTAGGTTTTGACAATTATAAATAAAGTTGTATAAAATTTCAAGTGCAGGTTTTGTGTAGACATAGCTTTCAAATCAGTTGGCAAATAAATAGCAGCACAATACTAGGTCATATGGCAAGACCATTTTTAGCTTTGTAAGAAACTGCTACACTCTCTTCCAAAGTTGCAGTACCATTTTGTATTCCCACAAGCAATGAAGGAGGGTTCTTTTTCTTCTTCATCCTCACTGACAATTGACGATATCAGTTTTTTGGTTTTCCTTTTTTTTTTTTTTTTTTAATTTTAGCCTTCCTAAAAGGTGTGTAGAGGTATCACATTGTTGTTTTGATATTGGGAATATCCTCACATTCTTGTTTGCCTATTGTGTTTTCTCTGTTGAGGTGTTTGTTAAGATCTTCTGCTCATTTTTGTTTGTTTATCATTTATTTTCCTTACAGACTTTATTTTGGAGCAGTTTTAGGTTCACAGAAAAAGTGAGTGAAAAGTAGAGAAAGTTCCCATATATACCATGTCCCCACACACTCATAGACTCCCCCCTTTTGACTGTGTTCAATTGTGTTGTTTGTTTCTTTATTGTTGGATTTTAAGAGTTCTTTGTGTATTTTGGATATAAATCCTTTTGCCATTTCTTTTTGCAAATACTTTGAGTCATGGCACATCATCTCATTCTCATCCATGTGTCTTTCATAGAATAGAAGTTTTAACTTTAAGAAAGTCCAACTTATCGGATTTTTCTTTCTTGGATCATTCTTTTGGTGCTGTATCTAAAAATTCATTGCCAAATGCAAGGCCAGCTAGATTATCTATGATGATTTCTTATAGAAGTTTTTTAGTTTTGTATTTTACATTTAGGTCTCTGATCTATTTTGAGTTAATTTATCTGAAATGTGTAAGGTGTATGTGTAGATTATTTTTTAAACATGTGGACATTCAGTGTTTCAGTACCATATGTTGTAAAGACTCCTTTCTTCATTGAATTGCCTTTGCTCCTTTGTCAAAGATAAGTTGACTATATTTGTGTGGGTGTTTTTGGTTCTCTATTCTGATCAGTTGATCTACGTGTATATTCTTTTGCCAATATCATGCTGTCTTCATTACTGTAGCTTTATAGCAAATCTTGAATCAAGTAGAATCATCCCTCTGACATTGTTTTTCTGCAGTATTATGTTGTCTTTACTAGGTCTTCTGCTTTTCCATATAAACTTTTTAATCACTTTGTCAATATCTACAAAACAGCTCAATGGTATTTGTTGGGGTAGCACTGAATTTAGAGACCCAGTTGGGAACAATTGGTATCTTAACAATATTTGTCTTATCTATACACATAGGATATTACTTGATATGTTTAGATTCTCTTTGATTTCTTTCGTCTAAGTTTTCTAGGTTTTTGCATTCATATCCTGCACATATTTTGCTTTTTACCTAAATAGTTTACTTTTGGTTCTATTATAAATTGCTTTGATTTTAACATCAAATTCCAATTATTTGTTGCTCTTGAAAGGGGAAATAATTGACTTTTGTATCTAAACCTGTGTATTAGTTTCCTACGCTGCCATAACAAAGTAACTACAAACTGGATGGCTTAAAATAACCAAAATTTATTCTCTCACAGTTCTAGATAATAGAAGTCCAGATTCAAGGTGTCAGCAGAGCCATGCTCCCTGTATAAGACTCTGGGTAGAATCATTTATTGCTTCTTCCTAACTGCAGTTGTTAACTTTCCATCCTTCGTGTTCCTTGGCATGCAGTAGCATTGCTCCAGTCTCTGTCTCTGTTGTCATATGATGTTCTTCCTATTTGTCTCTGTACAAATTTCCCTCTTTCTATAAGGAGATATATCAGATTCACATCCACACTAATGACCTCATTTTCACTTGATCATATCTGCACAGAACCTATTTTCAGACAAGGTCACTTTCACATGTACGTGACTTAGGATTACAACATATCTTTTGGAGGACACCAATCAACCCATAACACTATGTACCCTGTGACACTGGTATACTAGCTAGTTAGTTCCAGGAATTTTCTGGTTCTTTGAAATTTTCTACATAGGTAATCATGTCATCTGCCAACAAAGATAGTTTTTTTTTCCCCTTTTCCTAATAGATATATATTTTGCTTCCATTTTTTACCTTGTTACACTAGGTACGACTTCAGATAGGATGTTAAATAGTAATGGTAAGAAAACAACATCATCTTATTCCCAATCTTATGAGGAAAAGTATTTATTTTTGGTTTGATGTTAGCTGTGGGTTGTTTGTAGATGTTCTTTATGATGTTGAGAAAGTCCCCCTCTAGTCTTAGCTTGATTTGAAATTCATCATGACTGGGTGTTTCATTTTGTCAAATTCCCTTTTTTCATATCAGTTCATATAATCATATGATGTTTATCTGATAGGGTAGTTTATCTTGATAAATATTAGAATGTTGAACCAGCCTTGAATACCAGGATATTTCCCATTTGGTCATGGTATAAAATTACTTTTATATATTGTTAGATGTAACATTATTGCATCTACATTCATGAGAGTTGATGGTATATAGCAGTGATCCCCAACCTTTTTGGCACCAGGGACAGGTTTCGTGGAAGACAATTTTCAACGGACTGGGGCAGGGATGGTTTCGGGATGATTCAAGTGCATTATTGTGCACTTTATTTCTATTATTATTACACTGTAATATATAATGAAATAATTATACAACTCACCATAATGCAGAATAAGTGGGAGCCCTGAGCTTGTTTTCCTGCAACTAGATGGTCCCATCTGGGGGTGATGGGAGACAGTGACACCTGAAGTGTGTGGCTTATGTCCAGTCTACTCCGTAATCTCGTTTTAGTTGCTGTCACTGCAGAAAACCCCGCTTCACAAAGATAGGATGTTGGAAATGGAAGTAGGCTTCTCAGTGCTTTTGTGGCAGTCTCAGGATATTCCACCTTGACTTTAATCCAGAACGCATGGAGATTTGAAGTTGTCTCAAACATACATTTATGGCCACTGTCATTTGCGATCTCAAGCAGTTGATCCTCTTCTAGCACGGACAAAGTCGATTCACCTGGCTTATTCACAAATGGGTCGCAGATCAATTCCTTCCCAGTTTGAGGGTCTTTTGTGGTTGGGAAGTAATGCTCAAACTCTTTTGAAAGCTGAAATAGGTGATCATGTACCAGCTGGGAGAAAGAAGGCCCTGGCTCAGTCTCTTTCAAAATCTCTGCTAATGTTTGAAACATGTCATAAATCCCAATGTTCATTCGTCGCCCCCTTAATTCGGTTGTCTTTGAATGCAGCCACTTTATCTGCTGACTTGAATACAGTTGTCATTCTCCCCTGAAGTGACAGATTGAGTTCATTGAGCAGGTTGAATATGTCACACAAGTAAGCAAGTTTTGTGACGCATTGTGTATCACTGAAATGTGCTGCCAGTGGTGACGGTTTTACTAAAAGACATCATCTCTGGAGCGGCTCTCATAACTCAAAAACTCTGGCCAGTGATCTACCTTTAGAAAGCCATCTCACTTCTGTGTATAAGAGAAGACGTGTGTGCTCTGTGTCCATCTCCTCACAGAGCTGCGCAAACAGACTTAAGGGCGTGTATTTTAATGAGGTTGATAATTTTGATCACATCCTGCAAAACGTTGTTAAGTTCAGGTGACATTTTTTGGTTAGCCAGCATTTCTTTATGGATGACACAGCACAGAGACTCACATTCAGAAGCGACCTTTTGACCTGAGTAGTGAAACCAGAAAGCCATTCAGTCATGGCAGCCACTCCGTCCGTGCATATACTGACACAAAGTGACAAATTCGATTTTCCTGATATGTAATCATTCAAAGACTTGGATAGTTCTGCAGCTGTGTGTGTTGGTTGGTAATAAAAGTGCACATAACATATCCTCATACACATCCTTCTGAAAAATATATCACACAAAACAAGCATTGTTGCCTTGTTGTCAACATCGGTAGACTCGTCAACCTGGATTAATTAATGAGTCAACGGTGACTCATTAATCTTCTCTAACAATTGTACCTCAATATCCTCTGCTATTTCATCAATTTGTCTAGTTATGGTGATAGCCGAAAAAGGAACACTTGCCACCTTTTGAACTACAGCCTTTCTTAAAAGTTCACAACAAATGTCCTTAGCAGCTGGCAGGATCAACTTTTCACCAATAGTAAAGGGCTTCTTAGCTTTAGCCATGAGGTTAGCCACTAAGAGTGATGCTCTATGTGCAGATACATTTGATGAATGGTGGCATTCAATAATTGCTTCTGTTCTTCCTGTTCACCTTTTTTTCCTTTGAAAAACTCCAAAGGCTTGTCTTTTAATGCAGGGTGCTTGGTCTCTATGTGGTGAAGCAGTTCTGAAGGTTTCATGGCTTTGTTGGATAGCCGATTGCCACATATTATACAAAGTGGGCTTGGAGAATGTGAATCACCTGTTGCAATGAACCCGTAATTTAAGTAGGACTCTTGGTATTTTCTTTTAAATGCAACTTTCTTCTTGTTGGCCGTCTTAGAGTCTTCTGCTGTCTCACGATTGGGTCTTTCCCCCTTTTCAAAGAAGCTCTCCAGCGATGCTTGTTTTTTACTCATTTCAGCTAGGGTTAGCTTGTGGGCTTACCAAAACTGTGACTGAGACAAGTGCACAGCGTGGGAAAGAGGCATGGACAGAAGTGGTAAATAAAATAATGGGCAGGCCACGCGTGGACTAAAATGTGTCAGATTCTGACTTAAAGCCTGCCACCAGATGTGGTTGTACAATTGAAGTACATCAACTCACTTGCCACTATAAAGCCTGCCACCAGATGCAGCTTGTCATTTGCCACTCACTGATAGGGTTTTGTTATGAGTCTGCAAGCAATTGACTTATTATGGTCTCTGTGCAGTCAAAACTCTCTGCTGATGATAATCTGTATTTGTAGCCGCTCCCCAGTGCTAGCATCACCACCTCAGCTCTACCTCACATCATCAGGCATTACATTCTCATAAGGAGTGTGCAACCTAGACCCCTCGCATGTGCAATTCACAGTAGGGTTCACACTCCAATGACAATCTATTGCTGCCACTGATCTGACAGGAGGCGGAGGTCAGGTGGTATTGCAAGTGATGGGGAGCAGCTCTAAATACAAATGAAGCTTCACTCGCTTGCCTGCCACTCACCTCTTGCTGTGTGGCCTGGGTCCTAATAGGCCAAGGACTGGTATCGATATGTGGCCCAGGGGTTGGGGACCCCTGGTATATAATTTTCCTTCCCTGCTGCAATGTTTTTATCTGATTTTGGTATGAGGGTAATTCTAGCCTCATAAAATGCAATAGTTGTGTTTATTCTCCTATTTTAGTTTGTGAAGAATATAAAGTATCATTTCTTTCTTAAATGTTTGGTAGAATTTATTAGTGAAATCTTTAGTGCTTAGTGCTTTCTTTAGGAAGGTTATTAACTATTAATTCAGATCTTTAATAGATCTAAGACTAGACTATTCAAATTATCTATTTCCCATTGTTTGAGTTTTTGTGTTCTTCAATAAATTGGTCTATTTCATTTAAGTTATAAAATTAGTTGTCACAGTGTTTCTCATAATATCCCTTTATTTTTCTAGTAGCTTGTATCATATCAAACTTCTACATTATTTTTTCTAAATTTATAAAGACTTCTAATTTTAGGCCATTTATCACATATTAAAGAAAAAATAAAGGGACTATTATCCCTGCTATCTGGGGTTTATCTTGTTTTATATATTTGGCTGTCTTAAAAATGCAAGAAATAGAAGATGATATAAAAGTTGATGACAACCATAGACTTCATTTCAGATTTCAGTGAATGGATGAACTATTACTGCCATGGTATTACACTAAGTTTGAAATGTGATGGGGTCTTCTATAAAAAACATGATTTGAGCACATCACTGCATCAAAGGCTGAAGAACAATTCACATAATTTGTATTATATAGGGTCACTACTGCTCTGTAAAGGTGAAAAATAATAGCATAATAATAAGAATAATAGTAACAATAATTTACATTGATGAGGTAATATATATTTTTACATATTTTCATATCCATTGTCTCATTTGATGCAGTTTATTTATTTTTTTTTAGAGATCCACATTCTATGAGAAATGAGAGTATCATACAAATACTTACTTGAAAATTTCCACATTCTGGACTTGAAATTCTCTTATAAAACACACAGTTTTAAGTGGTAAAAAGTATCTTATTTAAGGGGTTGATTTTTTTCGGACTATTCTTCAGGTATTAGCTTTCATAGAATTACAGGGAGACTATGAAGATGCAGTAGCCTAAAGTAAACTTATCAAGTTTTACCATTTCTAATTTACAAGAAGGAATTCACTTTTTTGAATATTTTACAGTTATTGCTATTCAGTGTGTATAAAGCAAGCTTGCTTACCAGATGCAGAAAATCCTAAGACATGGGCTGAAACAATAAATATATAAAGCTAATTATAGCATACTTTTAAAAAATACACCAAAATCAATATCTTCACATGGATAAATCTGAATAAAACTTATTTTATAAAGTATAGTATAAATTTTAAAAACACTTTGCATATGCCTGGGTTTGGGAATATAAATTCAACATCTTGAGGTAATTTTAAGTGAAAATTATAGCATTTAAAATAATTTTGAGTATATTAAAACATCTATAGAAATATCATTAAAGAAATAGATCTTATTTAATTAACCTAAAATTGCAAAGCTTTTAAATTCAATTTAAGTGTGTGTTCATATATTTTAGTCTTCTTCAGTTCCAATAGAGTAATTCCCTGATGTTTTAAAAGATCCCTTTCTAAGCCAATATTTAGCAGAAAGTCAAATCTATTTGGTGATTTAGATGTATTCATTCATTAGTTCAATAAACATTCAGAGATGACAAGGATTATTAGATGTTATTAGAGTTATTACACACTAAAAATTATCTGGGGTGGTGGATTCTGTCCTGACAAGATTAAAAAGGATGTCTGATGGAATTATGAGGGCAGATCATTAAAATCAGACCAAAACAAAGCATAGAGGGAAACTGAGTCAGGTAGCAGAAACTACAACTCCAAATCAATAAGTAAGAGAGACAGCACATATCTGTGCCCTGTGATCTTCTATACAAATACCTTTCTCTATTTAGCATCATTTCTCTCAACTAAAAAACAGGAGGTTTGAACTAGATGTTATATAATCTCATGTCAGTGATTAAGAATGCTTGGAATCATAGGTTTGAAGTGAAGCAATGATTTGAAATATATCTTATCTTCATTTAAAAGGTCAATCAGAGACAAGGCACTGAGTTCTCCTTGAAAGATGTAAAAAAAAGCTCAACAAAATACGAGCAAGCTTGATCCAACAATACATTAAAAGGACCATACACCATGATCAAGTGGGATTTATCCCAGAAATGCAAGGATTTTTTAAATATATGTAAATTAATCAATGTGATACACCACATTAACAAATTGAAGAATAAAAGCCATATGATCATTTCAATAAGTACAGAAAAAGCTTTTGATAAAATTCAACATCCATTTATGATAAAAGCTCTTCAGAAAGTGGGCATAGAGGAAACATACCTCAACATAATAAAGGCCATATATGACAAACCTACAGCAAATATCATACTCAGTGGTGACAGGTTGAAGACATTTCCTCTAAGATCAGGAATAAGACAAGGATACCTACTCTCGCCACTTTTATTCAACAAAGTTTTGTAAGTCCTAGCCACAGCAATCAGAGAAGAAAAAGAAATAAAAGGAATCCAAACTGGAAACAAAGTAAAACTGTCACTGTTTGCAGATGACATGACGCTATACATAGAAAATTTTAAAGATGCTACCAGGAATATACTAGAGCTCATCAATGAATTGGATAAAGTTACTGGATACAAAATTAATATACAGAAATCTGTTTACTTTCTATACACTAACAACAAAATATCAGAAAGAGAAATTAGGGAAACAATTCCATTTACAGTTGCATCAAAAAGAATAAAATACTTAGGAATAAACCGGTCTAAGGAGGAAAAAGACCTGTACTCAGAAAACTATAAGATACTGATGAAAGAAATAAAAGATGACACAAACAGATGGAAAGATATACTATGTTCTTGGATTGCAAGAATCAATATTGTTAAAATGACCATACTACCGAAGACAATTTACAGATTCAATGCAATCCCTATCAAATTACCAATGGCATTTTTCACAGAACTGGAACAAAAAAAAAAATAAATTTGTACGGAAACACAAAAGACCCTGAATAACCAAAACAATCTTGAGAAAGAAGAATGAAGCTGGAGGAATCATGCTCCCTGACTTCAGACTATACTACAAAGCTATACTCATCAAAAGAGTATGGTAATGGCACAAAAGCAGACATATAGATCAATGGAAGGAACAGATAGAAAGTCCAGAAATAAATTCACACACTTATGGTCAATTAATTTATGACAAAGGAGGCAAGAATATACAATGGAGAAAAGACAATAAGTCTCTTCAATAAGTGGTGTTGGGAAAACTGGACAGCTATATGTAAAAGAATGAAATTAGAATGTTTTCTAACACCATATACAAAAATAAACTCAAAATGTATTAAAGACCTGAATGTACGACTGGATACTTTAAAACTCCTGGAGGAAAATGTAGGCAGAACACTCTTTGACATAAATAGCAGCAATATTTTTTTGGATTTGTTTAATTTTGTTTTTAAAGACAATCCTTTATGACTGTTTGTTTCTTGTGTTTTGAAATTTGGGCAAGTAGATATTTGGATCATTTTAAATGAATTCCTAAGGCCTGGGTTGGTAGGGACCTTTTTTTAATAGAAAATTTCTTTGTTGCTGCCAAGTGCTCCAGGGTGCTACCAATCTGAAAACATTTTAAAGCTATTTGTTGGCCTAGATTTCCAGCAAAATTTTTAAAGCTCAAATATGAGTAAGAGTATGGCTACAGTTTCATATTCTCTTGGGAAGATAGCCTCCCCTGCCCCAGCTAAAACTAGTAAAGATCTTATTTTATCTTCTTGGTAGTGGGTGGATTTTTAACGTTTACCCTTTCATTGCCTGTGTATCCTTTTGCAGTCCACAAATTCTTAAGGGCTATTGTTCTGACTTTTCACCTTATGATACTGTCATAGGAAACTTATGAGGCCATAGGGCCTTGTCTCCCTTCCTCTGGGCTGCTGTTAAGATGCTGGTATTGGCAAACTTCTTCAGGAGGGTTTCTATTTTAGTCTACGCTTATGCAACTTTCTTCGGTTTGCACTTTTCTTTTGGTTCCTGAGGATTTTCTTGATTTTATTGCAAGCTTCAAAAAAAAAATTTGCTGTTTTCAGTGTCTAGTAGTTTTAGAGAAGAATGTTTTTAGATTATGTAAATATCCATGAAATCAGAAGCAGAATATATTAAGTGAATTGATAACACTTAGAATCCACCTCTGATATAGCATCTTGCAATCAGCCAGTGTTAAAGTTAGGCATTATTTTATTTTCCCCAGTTTCAGATATTACAATAATAGGAATAATGTTTTGCACTTACATAAGTATTCATAATTTATAAAACACTTTTCCTTTATTTTTTATTTATCTTCATAATCTCAAAGGGATACAGACAAGAATCAAGCTGAGATTCAGAAATTATGTGCTTTACATATCTCATGATTTTGAACAAAAGAGCTTAGATTTAAACTGGAACTTCTTAATCTTGTTATTGTTCCAATTTGGATTTTTAATGGAACTTAAGAATAACTAAAAGAGCTTATTTTTAATACAGAATGCCAACATTATATATATGTGTGTGTGTGTGTGTGTGTGTGTGTGTGTGTGTGTATACATATATATGATGTATTTCGAGCAGTCAGGCAGTATGGGCTAAAAGTACTTACTTTACCTTTAACAATACAGCCTATTTACAGAACTGTTCTGATAAGGGATATTTCAACAACACAATAATGCTCCATTTCAGTGTGCTTTGCTTGTAAAGATTTTAGCTGCACTTTATCTTTTCTATAGACATGTGGTTCTTATAGAAAGAAATAATTCTCAAATAAAATGTCAGGGTATTTGATATTTCTTTTGTCCTCTTTAAAATTGTGTCAGGTGTTTCAGTAACACAAGGTAAATGATGGAAAATTTGGATTTCATTTTCTTGATCTGGCTTTTTATTCCAATGCACCTGCTCACACAGTAACCACCTCAGGTGGTGATACGTCAGTCTTCTGGTGAGGAAAGTTTACAAAGAACATTCATCTTACTTTAGTAAGAGATCTGGGCAAATGAACACCTTAAAAGCCACACGCAACAGTCTTAACCACAGACACTTACACAATCACTGGACAGAGACATCCAACAATTTTTTAAAGGTACATGGCAAGAGCATTTATGTCTTAAGGAAAAGTAACTCTGTGAGGAAAATCTTTTTTTTTTTTTTTAAACATCTTTATTGAAGTATAATTGCTTTACAATGGTGTGTTAGCTTCTGCTTTATACCAAAGTGAATCAGTTATACATATACATATGTTCCCACATCTCTTCCCTCTTGCATCTCCCTCCCTCCCACCCTCCCTATCCCACCCCTCTAGGTGGTCACAAAGCACCGAGCTGATCTCCCTGTGCTATGTGGCTGCTTCCCACTAGCTATCTATTTTACATTTGGTAGTGTATATATGTCCATGACACTCTCTCACCCTGTCACATCTCACCCCTCGAGGAAAATCTTATGAATAGTTACTCAGCAGTTCTATAAGATGACCTTGTCAATAAATTCAAGGGTGATCCAGCAGCCTTGGGATAACCTGAGAACTTGTTAGAAATTCAGGATCTTGGGTCTTACCACAGATCTATCAAATCAGAATCTTCATTTCAACCTACGCACATTAATGATTGAGAGCATTGCTACTGGCTGATTTGGGCCATGGATTTCACTATTAGTAAGTAGTTTTCAAACACTCTCCTTAATATATGTTAAATAAGTTAATTTGTTAAAGGAAACAGTTTATTATTTTACCTTGCCCATATCCTATTTAATTCAAACATTTTTTTCTGATAATGGGTCATGATCACTGAAATGGGATCTAAGTTGAAATGAATTTGCTGTGTGCGATCCCCCTTCCTTAAGCTGAACAACAATTCGTCACTTTTATTGTCTCCTGAATGTCCAGCTCTGTGAGCAAAGACTCTCAGGTTTACGAATGCATCCCAACTGAGTAGCACATTAACTGTTTCAAAGTATATGGTCAGTAAATATTAGTAAAATAGGTGAATGAAAGACTTGAGATAAAAATAAATATAATACCATTGAATAAAATAATTATTTCTTGTAAGGAGTTCAGAGAATGCCATAGACTTTTCAATTTTTTTCTTCTTAAAACTTGTATGTTTAAATTTTTATATTAAAGAAGTAAGTTGTGTAAAATTTCTAGGGTACTTTTCCTTACACAGGTATTGACAATTAACTATTGTGTTTATATAAACCTGTTTGAACACACTGTTATCTTAAATATTTATATTGTTCCTTCATATAGATTAAAAAACTATTTTTAACTTCATTTTCAAATGAAATTCACGTTTAATTACTTGGGAATCTAGAGGAGAATGCAATGATATGGTACCCTTCCTGTGAGGTCTCATGTGGTTCCAGTTTGGTAACTGCTTGTTGACAGGCAGTGTGTTTTGGGATCTTGGGGTCTTACTCTTTGGGGAATACTTGTCTGTAAAAGTTCTACTCAAAGGAACCAGAACTTCCAATCCAACTGTCTGTTACTTGCAGAAGGGTTTGTCTTTATGGGGCTCTTAATGCACACTCTGATGGCAACTTTGAACCACATTTTCCCTCCTGGGTCTCTGGTTTATGCTATTCAAAATGACTTGGCTTTTCAGATGTAAGAATTAAGATAGCTAAAAACTGTATTTACCCAAAGGACAAAACTCAAGTTTATCTCATATTAGTTAGATCCAGTGAGGTGCTCTTTGCAAGATTATTTTCTTAGAAATAAGTTGCTTAACAATGGATGTCTTCAGATCATAAGCTGATTATTTGAGCATTAATATAAGTTGTCATAAGTCATTGCCAAAAATGTCTCCTCCTTTAAGTACGCAGGCATGTGTACATCAAGGCAGTTTAGAGTAATGCAAATTTCACCTAGAGATGCTGTCAAAATACAGATTCTGATTCAGAATGTCTGGGGCAAGTCCTAAGATTGTCAGGTGCTGCTATTCTCCATAACACACTTTGGAATGATTTTAGAGGATATTAAAGCAAAACAGTGACATAGAACTTATTTTTCAGTCTTATTTACTTTAGCCTCTTGATTTTTTTAGGATATACACCCTATGGCATGCCTCCACTAATATGCTGTCCCTTCTTCTCTGCCGCTTAATTATTCAAAATATTTAATTGCAGCAACATGGATTGACCTAGTGATTATAATACTAAGTGAAGTAAGCCAGACAGAAAGACGAATATCATATGATATCACTTATATGTGGAATCTGAAAAAAAAGGATACAAATGAACTCATTTACAAAACAGAAATAGACTCACAGACATAGAGAACAATCTTATGATTACCAAAGGGGAGGGGGGATGGATAAATTAAGAGGATGGGATTAACATATACACATTTCCATATATAAAATAGATAATGAACAAGGACCTACTGTATAGCACAGGGAACTATACTCAACATTTTGTAATAGCCTATAAGATAAAAGAATATGAAAAAGAATATATATATATAACTGAATCACTGTGCTGTACACCTGAAACTAAACAAACACGACATTTTAAATCAAATATACTTCAATAAAAAATATTTAATATCATTACTGCTTTATTTACCTAATCTCAAACTAAATGTGGATGATCCACATTGACTTTTAAGATGTTACAAAATGACTTCTATCTTCAAATTTTTTCCCAAAATGGTCTTTTAAAGTGTATTTACTCTTACATGTAAAATTCAATAGGTAATCTTATATTTTTCTAGCGCTTGATTTTTTTCCCTTCCAACATCCATATTTGACATGTTGAAGACCGCTTCCTTCATGAAACTGCCTTGGCCTCTTATGCAGTACTCAGCTATTTCCTTGTTCTCCACCTCACATTTTGATAATTACCTCTCGGTGGCTTTCCCTGCAATTCTAAAAGTGTTTTTTGAATATAAACTCTTCCTTTAGAAAAAGATATTCATCCATATGGCTTCAGCTATCTTCTGCATGTTGATGATTTCCCAATATCAAACACAAAATATCCAAACTTGAATTTTCTGCCTTGCTCTGCAACCTTCACCAAACATCACCTCTTATATTCCTTTCAAATATTTTCTGCACAATTTGCCCAACTGATGTTGTTCCTAATCAATATTTAGTCCTTGACTTATCCTCGTTTTTAAATTGCGTATCATATTCTATCGATAACTCCTTCTAAATATTCCAGAAGGCATTTCCCCTTTCTTATAATTCCTGAAATTTCCCAGTTCATACTTTTCATTATTTATTTTTGGTATATTTCAATAATCTCTTAACTGCTCTTCCTATGTCTTATCATTTAAGCCTAATCATTTTATGTTGTTACCACTATGATGTTTCTAATTCAAAAACTGATTTTGGATACCATTTGAAGTATAATCCTGTATAACTCCTAACTACTTCAGAATAGAATATCCTTAATGTAGCATGCAAAACTCTTTATAATTTGCACCATTCCTACTCAAAATCTATTCTTTTGATTCACTCTTTTTTCCCCCTACATCCAACCTAAGTATTACATGTTTTGATAACACACACCTTGATATTCTCTTCCTTCTTCTCTGAGGCATACTTACAAAAACTTCAAATCATGATATTATATCTGTTTCCTTCTTTTACTTATAATTGTATTCAGGGCTTATCTTTAGTTTCAAGAATAATATTGGACATAGAGAAGGTTATTTAAACATTTATTGATTAAAAAATATATATCCTTTCTTATGGCAAAGTTAACATTTCTAAAATGACTTTTTGAATGGAAGGGACATTAAGACAATTAATTTGATGAGGAAATGGCCTTCTTAATCTTTTATGGCAATTTAACTAGGACTTTTGTGATTTATTTCTTATTTCTGTCTAAGAATAATAATGATATAGCTGCCACTTAATGTTCATTTACTATTGAAAACATTTTATTGATATAGGACTATGATTCACAATTGACAGAAGTTACTAGTGACAGAAACCAAACTCAAACTATATTACTCAAAGCAAAAGAAAATCAAAGACTTAGAGTTTAATGGCCATAGAATAAAGCAGCACAACAGGTTTACACATGCATTGATATGGTTCAAATGACATTAGTCTTATTGCCCCCCCCATACCAAAACGTATTTACTTCTCTCTCACTCTTCTCTTTCTCTCTCTCACACACACAAGCTCCATTCACACACACACACATTTCTCTCAGCTCTTACTTTTGTTTTCCAAAATTTCTCTGTCATGAAAACATTCTTAAGGTGCCCCCCACCCCATGGTCACTCCCTCCTAGTTTTTGCTCCTTTTTATCATCCTCTTTTCTTGAGCAGACATGACATATGACTTGCTTCTAACCAATAGAATAAGACACAAATGATGAGACGTAGAGATTAATGTACATGATTACGTTCTATAAGACTGTATTGCCCATTTTGGGAAGAGACTCTTCCTTGCTGGCTTGATGAAGCAAACAGCTATGTTGGGGACACAAGACACAAAACACTGAGAGTGTGCTCTGGGAACTGAGGGTGATCTCCACCCAATAGACAGCAAGAAAATAAAGTCCTTCTTCCTATAACCATAAGGAATTAAATTCTATCAACAATGACATAAACTTGAAGCAGATCCTTCTATAGCCAAGTTTCCAGATTCAAATGCAGCCATGGTGGATATGTTGATTATAGCTTTGCAAAGGACCCAGATAAGCCATGTTAGACTCCTGGCTCTTAGAAACTGTGACCTAGTAAATGAATGCTGCTTTAAGCTGTAAAGTTTGTGACAATATTTTTATGTAACAATAGAAAGCTAATACATCCCTTTCCCCAAACATTTTCCATCTGTGCCAGTGATGATTCTAAAATGGCTACCTTAAGATTCCAGCCCTAATTCCCAGGACTGTGAATATGGTGAGATATTCAGCCATATTATATTATGTTACATGACAAAGAGATTTTGAAAATGTAATAAAGTTTACTAACCAGTGGACTTTAATTAGTAAACTCTCAAAAAGAAAACTGAGTGAGCGGAAATTACTCTCTGCTTTTTCAAAGCAGAGTTTGTTGTTGATGTTGTTTTTATAATGACCAACAGAAGAAAATAAAGTCATAGCTATTCCTAGTATGAGGACAATTGATATCACAGGGCTGACTTGAAGATGAAGGGGTGTAACATGTCAAGGAATGCAGGTGGATCTCTAGAAGATGATAGTGACTTCTCTCTGACAGCCAACAAGGAACTCAGTCCTACAACCACAAGGAACTGAATTCTGTCAATCACCTGAAAGAGCTGAGAAGCAAATTCTTCTCAAAGCCTTCAGATATGAACTCAGCCTGATTGACACTTTGATTTCACCTTTGTGAGATCATAGGCAGAAAACACAGTTGAGCCTACCCAGACAGAAGTCATTTAATGAAATTATATAAAACATTCCTGCCTGTTGTAAGAATTGGCTATTAGATGTGAATGAGATGGACATACATTGGAGTGATTTTGGAAAAGCAGTGACATGACTAAACTCATGTAGAAGAAGGAAATCTCTAGGTGCTGTGCAGTGTATTACTTGGAAGAGAAGATGGGATTGGAAACAGGAAGATCAACTTGGCCTTCATTACAATAACCAGGTAAGAGAAGGTAATGTCTTACAGTAAAGTAATAACATTGAAGATGGTGAGAAACAGGGATGATATGCAAAATCCTAATGCCTGGTATAGCATGGATAATGAAAATTCACAATGGATGCTATAGAAATTAGCATAGTTACTAGGTAACATACCATATTGGAAAATACAAAATGAATAGAAAAGTTCAGTGTCAGAAAATATTTTGAAAATATGTCTCATACATTTTGCTTATAGATTGGATAGAAGATGTATTTTCATGTTAAATGATATTTAAAGGACAATTTTAGCAAACATGTCCTGCTAAGGGCAAGGCAACTTAAAAATAAAAATCCAGGTAACTCCACCAGGAAAGGTATTTATACAAGGTAACATGAGATATCTCAGATAGATGATGGAAGAAGGAAATGGTAAGTATCAGTTAACAATCATGCTCAGAGAGAACTGCAGGGGTTCTTAATCGTTTTTGATCCATGCACCTCTTTTTTAGAGTGGATTTATGAATTCATGAAAAATTTCCTGTGAAAAATTTCATAGGAAATATACAGTTATACAAATTTTTACAACATAATATATTAATGTAAGTATTTCTTCATTAACACATTAAGTAATGAGAAATAGTAGCACTTCTAAAACCTACCATAATATCAAAGTAGTGGTTAATTTATTATTTTGAGATATCTGCAACAACTGTAAGTTTACACGGAAATATATGTTTTATATTGGTGACAAGTAATAGTTAATCATAATACATGTATAATTTGTTACCTACATTCATTTAGGAAATGTGAAATTTCAATTAGAGAATAGTGAACAAAAATATTTTTTTTTCTGCAGACAAATTTATGATCCCTCTGAATTCCATCCACGATCAACTACTGATACTCTAGTGATTGCTCTGCTTATCACCTTTATGCTGTTTGGCTGCCCTTTCTCACCTTATTATGCTTCAGCAAACCTTAACATCGAAGATTGTGCAAAAACAAAGGCACACATCCCTGACCTAAGAATGTTGGAACTCAAAGGGAGACAGAAGTCAGGAAACATAATGAAGGAACCAATTTTTCCAAAGGCATGAGCTGAGGGTTTATATGTGTTGCAGTTTCTAAGTGGCAAGAATTAATTTACTCACAATTAAGTCTTCTCTGAACCATTATTTTAAAATTCACCTAAAAATGCTTTTATTTGCAAAATACAGAAGAGTTTTGTTAACATTCCCTCTGCCATTGATTTTATTTTGAGAGAGATGAAGATTTAAGAGCACTGATAGTGCATACAATAGGCATATATTTGTATTTGTCTAGAAATAAAAACTTCTTGGCAATTTTATGAAATTACATTCATGTGAGAAAAAATTTTCATAGAGCAGAATATGTGTCAACCATATGTCTCATTCCTTGGAAACTTATTCAATCAGTGTGCCAAGAAAAATACTGAATAACATTGATGTTTTCATGGTTTATGAACCTGTAAAATGGAGTGAATTAAACACAAAACCCTAGGAACTACTTCTACTGAATACAGCAAGAATTCTTCAGTTGATCAGTTGCCCTAATATTTATGGTTCATTGATTTAATTAGAACCTACCAAAATGATTTCATCATGAAAGAAAAAAATGTTTGAAGGGCAAGAGACATTTATGTGAATGTGTTTTATATGCTTATAAGACCATAAAGAACAATATTTTAAAAGAGCTTTATAAACATATAAAGGAAAATGAATGAATAGATGTGCAAAATTGGGAATTTAATTGTTCTTGAACTATTGAAGCAATTGAGACGTTCTTAAAAGTTTTAATTTTGCTTTTTACTTTGTAGATTTTTTCTAAATTAAAATGTTAACATTCACAACAGTTAAGCTTTATTGTTTTATTTGAAAGTGAATTTTAAAAATCCCCAAAGTAATATTGAGAAACAGCTATAATTAGAACATAATTTATTTTTTAAATGTTTATTCAAAAATTTTTGTCTTCTACACCAAATTCTCAAAAGCTAACCTAGCTATACAACAGAAGTAAGATCCTGGTAAATACTTTTCAATGAAATTAAGCCAGATAACTTTCAGGTTTTCACAAAATTAAACAAATGAATACTAGATGAAAATTTTGTTTTGGGTTTTGCAAATTAGTCCCAAAAGAATTTGCCAAATGACACCTCCTCTGTACTGTGTACACACTCTGTACCTAGTTTCAAGACCCAAAGCTTATTTTTCCCTCATGTTGAATATGGACCATCCTTGTGGCCTCCTTGGACTGCTGGAACGTATTACAAGTGATAATTTGGGATTTCTGAGCTCAGGCACTGAGAGTGTAGCAAGCTTCATTCTTGCTGTGTGGAATCAAGTTGCCATGCTGTAAGAAGCCCACATAGCGATGGTGGAGAAACCACCCAGAGAAGAACTGAGCAGATGGTGAGAAAGGTTCCAGAAATATGGCCTAAATCAAAACATTCCATCTACCCTCAAGGCCTTCCAGCTACTCCATCTAATACACTAGGCACATGAGAGAAGGCATATTGAATGTTGTAGCCAAGCAGACACTACGTAGAGGAGAGGTGAGCTGTCACCACTGGACCCACAGAATTGTAAGACATAATAAGATGGTGGTGTTCTAAGCCCCTGAATTTTGGAGTAGCTTATTCTGAAGCAACTGACAACTGAAGTAAGAGTGAAACCCCAACAATTGCAGCCTTAGCCAAAGATTAAGCTTTTATACTCTACTTTTCTTGTGTGTGATATAAGTGAGGAACTGGAAAACCTTGGAAAGCATTGACTGAAATCAATCCCCTTTCTCCAAAATGAAACTTCCAGTAAATAACTTATTAGTATCCACCAACATACATTGCAATCTAGTAAGAGAGATGAGAAAGAATTTGTATAACTTCTGTTTATCCTGCACCAATGGTTGTCTGAAAGTTACTAGTTTTAATAAATTATCATGAACACCTGGGAGATGTAGAACACTGAATAGTAGTTGAATAGTAAACTTGAGAGATGTAGTTATTTTTGCTTAATTTTGTTTCAGCAGGAAATAGACAGTCGTATTTACTAAGCCCAGAAGAATATATTGTTAAATAATCTAATAAGTAAATCATCAATCATTTAAAAGATTATATTTATACAATCAATGTTATTTCCATTCTACTAACTTATTTCTTATGTGGAGACACATTTGTTTCATTTCTGTTATGTCACCATGTAAAAACTACAGATACAACCACTGCTAACATGGTTGGATAAAACAGGCTTCATCTGTTTTTTTCTTTTTTTTTTTCTTGTAATTGTTTAGTCTTTATTTGCCCTTATATGCCATTCAAAATATTGCATTATTTGGTTGCAAATGAAGTATCAGACATGAATTACTTAGCCTTATAAACAACAGCACAAGAAATTTACATAAGCTAAATGCAATAAGTATCATTTTATGACACCTTTCATAAAGTGATATTAGAATTGTGTTTCATCAATATAACTAGGAGGAGGAGCTTCAAGATGGCGGAAGAGTAAGAGGCGGAGATCACCTTCCTTCCCACAAATACATCAGAAATACATACATGTGGAATAACTCCTACAGAACACCTACTGAACGCTGGCAAAAGACCTCAGACCTCCCAAAAGGCAAGAAAATCCCCACGTACCTGGGTAGGGCAAAAGAAAAAAGAAAAACAGAGACAAAAGAATAGGGACGGGACCTGCACCAGTGGGAGGGAGCTGTGAAGGAGGAAAGGTTTCCACACACTAGGAAGCCCCTTCGTGGGCAGAGACTGCAGGTGGCAGAGGGGGGAAGCCTCAGAGCCACGGAGGAGAGCGCAGCCACAGGGGTGCGGAGGGCAAAGCGGAGAGATTCCCGCACAGAGGAGCGGCGCCGAGCAGCACTCACCAGCCCGAGAGGCTTGTCTGCTCACCCGCCTGGGCGGGCGGGGGCTGGGAGCTGAGGCTCGGGCTTCGGTCCGATTGCAGGGAGAGGACTGGGGTTGGCGGCGTGAACACAGCCTGAAGGGGCTAGTGCACCACAGCTAGCAGGGAGGGAGTCCGGGAAAGAGTCTGCAGCTGCCGAAGAGGCAAGAGACTTTTTCTTGCCTCTTTGTTTCCTGGTGCGCGAGGAGAGGGGATTCAGAGCGCCGCCTAAACGAGCTCCAGGGACGGGCACGAGCCGCGGCGATCAGCACGGACCCCAGAGACGGGCATGAGACGCTAAGGCTGCTGCTGCCACCACCAAGAAGCCTGTGTGCAAGCACAGGTCACTATCCACACCTCCCCTCCCGGGAGCCTGTGCCGCCCGCCACTGCCAGGGTCCTGTGATCCAGGGACAACTTCCACTGAAGAACACACGGTGCGCCTCAGGCTGGTGCAACATCACGCCAGCCTCTGCCGCCACAGCCTCATCCCCCAGAACACAGGCACCAGTCCCCTCCACGAGGAAGCCTACACAACCCACTGAACCAACCTAAGCCACTGGGGACAGACACCAAAAACAACGGGAACTACGAACCTGCAGCTTGTGAAAAGGAGACCCCAAACACAGTAAGTTAAGCAAAATGAGAAGACAGAGAAACACAGCAGGTGAAGGAACAAGGTAAAAACCCACCAGACCTAACAAATGAAGAAGAAATAGGCAGTCTACCTGAAAAAGAATTCAGAATAATGATAGTAAAGATGATCCAAAATCTTGGAAATAGAATGGAGAAAATAAAAGAAACGTTTAACAAGGACCTAGAAGAACTAACAAGCAAACACACAGTGATGAACAACACAATAAATGAAATTAAAAATTCTCTAGAATGGATCAATAGATAATAACAGGCAGAAGAATGGATAAGTGACCTGGAAGATAAAATAGTGGAAATAACTACTGCAGAGCAGAATAGAGAAAAAAGAATGAAAAGAATGGAGGACAGTCTCAGAGACCTCTGGGACAACATTAACTGCACCAACATTCGAATTATAGGGGTCCCAGAAGAAGAAGAGAAAAAGAAAGAGACTGAGAAAGTATTTGAAGAGATTATAGTTGAAAACTTCCCTAATATGGGAAAGGAAATAGTTAATCAAGTCCAGGAAGCACTGAGAGTCCCATACAGGATAAATTCAAAGAAAAACATGCCAAGACACATATTAATCAAACTATCAAAAATTAAATACAAAGAACAAATATTAAAAGCAGCAGGGAAAACCAACAAATAACACATAAGGGAATCCCCATAAGGTTAACAGCTGATCTTTCAGCAGAAACTCTGCAAGTCAGAAAGGAATGGCAGGACATATTTAAAGTGATGAAGGAGAACAACCTACAACCAAGATTACTCTACCCAGCAAGGATCTCATTCAGATTTGATGGGGAAATTAAAACTTTTACAGACAAGCAAAAGCTAAGAGAATTCAGCACCACCAAACCAGCTTTACAACAAATGCTAAAGGAACTTCACTAGGCAGGAAACACAAGAGATGGAAAAGACCTACAATAACAAACCTAAAACAATTAAGAAAATGGTAATAGGAAGATACATATCAATAATTACCTTAAATGTAAATGGATTAAATGCTCCAACCAAAAGACATAGACTGGCTGAATGGATACAAAAACAAGACCCACATATATGCTGTCTACAAGAGACCCACTTCAGACCTAGGGACACATACAGACTGAAAGTGAGGGGATGGAAAAAGATATTCCGTGAAAATGGAAATCAAAAGAAAGCTGGAGTAGCAATTCTCATGTGAGACAAAATAGACTTTAAAACAAAGACTATTACAAGAGACAAAGAAGGACAGTACATAATGATCAAGGGATGAATCCAAGAAGAAGATATAACAATTGTAAATATTTATGCACCCAACATAGGAGCACCTCAATACATAAGGCAAATACTAACAGCCATAAAAGGGGAAATCGACAGAAACACAATCATAGTAGGGGACATTAGCACCACTTTCACCAATGGACAGATCATCCAAAATGAAAATAAATAAGAAAACACAAGCTTTAAATGATACATTAAACAAGATGAACTTAATTGATATTTACAGGACATTCCATCCAAAAACAACAGAATACACATTCTTCTCAAGTGCTCATGGAATATTCTCCAGGATAGATCATATCTTGGGTCACAAATCAAGCCTTGATAAATTTAAGAAAATTGAAATCGTATCAAGTATCTTTTCAGACAACAACGCTATGAGACTAGATATCAATTACAGGAAAAAATCTGTAAGAAATGCAAAAACATGGAAGTTAAACAACACACTACTTAATAACCAAGAGATCACTGAAGAAATTAAAGAGGAAATCAAAAAATACCTAGAAACAAATGACGATGAAAACAAAATGACCCAAAACATATGGGATGCAACAAAATCAGTTCTAAGAGGGAAGTTTATAGCTATACAAGCCTACCTTAAGAAACAAGAAACATCTCAAATAAACAAACTAAACTTACTCCTAAAGCAATTAGAGAAAGAAGAACAAAAAAACCCTAAAGTTAGCAGAAGGAAAGAAATAATAAAGTTCAGATCAGAAATAAATGAAAAAGAAATGAAGGAAACTATAACAAAGATCAATGAAACTAAAAGCTGTTTCTTTGAGAAGATAAACAAAATTGATAAACCATTAGCCAGACTCATCAAGACAAAAAAGGAGAAGACTCAAATCAATAGAATTAGAAATGAAAAAGGAGAAGTAACAACTGACACTGCAGAAATACAAAGGATCATGAGAGATTACTACAAGCAACTATATGCCAATAAAATGGACAACCTGGAAGAAATGGACAGATTCTGAGAAATGCACAACCTTCTGAGACTGAATCAGGGAAAAATAGAAAATATGAACAGACCAATCACAAGCGCTGAAATTGAAACTGTGATTAAAAATCTTCCAACAAACAAAAGCTCAGGACCAGATGGCTTCACAGGCGAATTCTATCAAACATTTAGAGGAGAGCTAACACCCATCCTTCTCAAACTCTTCCAAAATATAGCAGAGGGAAGAACACTCCCAAATTCATTCTACGAGGCCACCATCACCCTGATACCAAAAGCAGACAAAGATGTCACAAAAATAGAAAACTACAGGCCAATATCACTGATGAACATAGATGCAAAAATCCTCAACAAAATACTAGCAAACAGAATCCAACAGCACATTAAAAGGATCATACACTATGATCAAGTGGGGTTTATCCCAGGAATGCAAGGATTCTTCAATATACACAAATCAATCAACCTGATACACCATATAAACAAATTGAAGGAGAAAAACCATATGATTATCTCAATAGATGCAGAGACAGCTTTCGACAAAATTCAAAACCCATTTATGATAAAAACCCTCCAGAAAGTAGGCATAGAGGGAACTTTCCTCAACATAATAAAGGCCATATATGACAAACCCACAGCCAACATCGTGGTGTTGTTGGACAGCCAACAATAAGTGGTGCTGGGAAAACTGGACAGCTACATGTTAAAGAATGAAATTAGAACACTCCTTAACACCATACACAAAAATAAACTCAAAATGGATTAAAGACCTAAATGTAAGACCTGACACTATAAAACTTTTTGAGGAAAACATAGGCAGAACACTCCATGACATAAATCACAGCAAGATCCTTTTTGATCCACCTCCTAGAGAAATGGAAATAAAAACAAAAATAAACTAATGGGACCTAATGAAACTTAAAAGCTTTTGCACAGCAAAGAAACCATAAGACAAAAAGACAACCCTCAGAATGGGAGAAAATATTTGCAAATGAAGCAACTGAGAAAGGGTTAATCTCCAAAATATACAAGCAGCTCATGCAGCTCAATATAAAAAACAAACAAACCACCCAATCCAAAAATGGGCAGGAGACCTAAATAGACTATTCTCCAAAGAAGATATACAGATTGCCAACAAGCACATGAAAAGATGCTCAACATCACTAATCATTAGAGAAATGCAAATCAAAACTACAATGAGGTATCACCTCACACTGGTCAGAATGGCCATCATCAAAAAATCTATAAACAATAAATGCTGGAGAGGGTGTGGAGAAAATGGAACCCTCTTGCAGTGTTGGTGGGAATGTAAATTGATACAGCCACTATGGAGAACATTATGGAGGTTCCTTAAAAAACTAAAAATATAACTACCATACGATCCAGCAATCCCACTACTGGGCATATACCCTGAGAAAACCATAATTCAAAAAGAGTCATGTACCACAATGTTCATTGCAGCTTTATTTACAATAGCCAGGACATGGAAGCAACCTACGTGTCCATCAACAGATGCATGGATAAAGAAGATGTGGCACAATGGAATATTGCTCAGCCATAAAAAGGAACGAAACTGAGTTATTTGTAGTGAGGTCGATGGACATAGTGACTGTCATACAGAGTGAAGTAAGTCAGAAAGAGAAAAACAAATACCGTATGCTAACACATATATATGGAATCTAAAAAAAAAAAAAAAAAAGATAAAGGAAAATGGTCAGAAAAACCTAGGGGCAAGATGGGAATAAAGATGCAGACCTACTAGAGAATGGACTTGAGGATACAGGGAGGGGGAAGGCTAAGCTGGGACATAGTGGCATGGACATATATACACTACCAAACGTAAAATAGATAGCTAGTGGGAAGCAGCCGCATAGCACAGGGAGATCAGCTCGGTGCTTTGTGACCACCTAGAGGGGTGGGATAGGGAGGGTGGGAGGGAGGGAGATGCAAGAGGGAAGAGATATGGGGGCATATGTATATGTATAACTGATTCACTTTCTTATAAAGCAGAAACTAACACACCATTGTAAAGCAATTATACTCTAATAACGATGTTAAAAAATATATATATATATATATATATGTATATATATATCTAACGGAGTCATATTTCTTAATTTGAATCTGAATTTCAAATTTACCCTCTAGGAATTTTCATGAAGTAACACAGTGATTGCTTGTGTTTAATCAACATAACTAAAAAGGTTATTTTTATTAACTGCAGTCTGAATTTAAAATTTACTATTCTAGGAAGTCTATTGCTATGGAACCTTATGTATGTGAATTTCATGAATCTAATGGTACAAATCAGATCCATAATCATTCAATTATTTTTTCATCTACTTATAAATTGAATGCTTCCTATTTCCACACACTGGATAGTTGCTACGGATACAAGAGTGAATAAGTACCCTGTTCTTACGCGGTTCTTTGGAGCTTCACCCATATGCTCATAGGTGAAGGGAAAAATAGCTATGGCTACTGGGATTTGGGGCCTGATATACATGAGATTCTCAGCACCATTAACTTTACTGTCAACTATTAGCCATCTAACATAACTGAGAATCTGAGAAGAAAGCACTAATCTGTGATATAATGGCGAAGAAGGAGAGGTAGAAAATCCTTTGGCTTAAAATTTTCATTGTTCTCTATTGACTTCAATTGAAATTCAACATCAGTTATTTTAGAATTAATGATCTATAAATCCTAGAAAAATTATTTCAGATTAATTTTTAATTGATCAAAATTAGAACTGAGCAATTAGTATATTACACTATAACCTTTTTTAAAAATTTTGGTCACAAAATGCACATTATAATTTTAAAATTGAGTCAAAAAGAGAAGTCTAACATTTAGTAAAGCATTATTTTATCTTGTATAATGATAAAATGTTATAAAAACTTTGGATACATATTTGAATAAGTTTTGGATAATATTTTATTAGAAACAGTAAATTTTAGATTGGACCATAATGTAAACATATATTCTAATTAGTTGGATACCTGTAGGTTAATACAATAGTAAGTGGTTAAAGTAGTCATAGATTTTCACTGTTTTTATAAGATGTTCTGTATTTTAACATGGTCTCCAAACTTTGCAGAAAATAATGTGCCAAAGATCCATAATATGCAATTTCCTCCCTACATTTGAAAAAGAAAGTACATACAGGTGGTTTAGCACTAAGCTTATGTGCAGTGAGAATATTTTGAAAACATTAACATCTTACATTTATAAAACTCGTTTTAAACCTTATTGAGTAGATCACATGGAAACTTATATAACATAAGATTTTAAAAGTTGAGACCTATAAAGAGTCTTTGATAAAGATGTAAGTAACTAAACCATCTTTAGATCCAGAACTAGGATGCAAAATATCACCACATAGTACAAATTATTATCACAAAATAACTTCTGAATCTTTTATAGCTCTAAAACAATAATTATTTCAAGGATGACTATAAGAGATTCCCCGCCAAAATAATATGGGAATATTTTTCAAATTAAAATTTTGTACTTAAAAATTTTATATGTATTTAAAATGATTTGGGGTCAATTTCATACTTTTTTTTTTCCTTAAAGTTATTCATATTATTTCATTGTGGGGAAAAATTCTCTTTACTACTCCATTGCATATGGACAATCACTGCCTAGGATGTTTCCACTAGTGACAAAGATCTAAAATATTCAAATAAGCTGAAGTTGATCCTGCTAAGCTTTTGTTTCCTCATTCTTGAAAGCTTAGTCATTTTACTTTTATATGTTTATAAGCCACTGCTCATTTCACTGTCTTTTTCTCCTTGTATTCAGTGCTTTCTCCTGTATTTTAGATTTCAAAGTCACATCCTGACTTTAAAATGAAAATAGTTCCTATCCATAGAAATGGTCTTAGGACATGAATGAGAATAGAAGGCAGTTCAATGTCCTTATCATATTTCATTAATATACCATGGTCCTTATTATATTGTGTTAATATACCTTTGTCACTGACTATTTTCTTTTCAGACCTGATACAACTACTTACTGAAGGCAAGAAATACCGTGCTATTCATTCTGGTAAAGGATTATTCATCAGTATTATTTTGAGAAACCTTGGTACTTTTGTATGCTACAATATGTTTTTTTAGTAACATAAAGTTTTCTAATGTTTTATTACTGGTAATAGAATTCTATTTCTTTTTCAGTAATTTAAAACTATTTTCTTTAAAAGGAGTTGTATCAAAAACCAAAAGTGCAATTAATTAGACATGTGAAGAATTAAATATCTCGTAACAGAAAAAAGCAATTTAGTATTTGCAAAGTACATTTTTTTTTAAGAAGGAGAAATTTTTGCATTATATCTGTCATCTGCCAACACCTTCGTATTATTTCGAACCAATGAATTAACAGTCGCTTCCAAAGAGAAAGCAGGAAAGTGATCTTTAATGACTGAAAAATACTTCATCTTGAAAATGTCAAACTTCTCATCTAACAGTTCAAATTTGAGATTAGTCACATTGACTCGAAAGAAGAAAGGTAATAGAGCAGAATGATTTATCTACAGGCAAACACTTTTATTAAAACAATCTTCATTCATAAGCAATTGAGCAAACAGCATTACTAACCTGCTCCCCAGTAATCAATCAGAAGGCTTAACCTTAGCTATTCTCGCAAGTTTATGTTGGAATTAGGTGAGGACTATAAATGATAACTTAATTTTTTTTTTTTTTTACACCTTCAGGGTCTTGAAAGGAAAACCACTACTGAGGAATGTCTAGGCTAATCCAGACAAAATAATAAGAAAATGCATGGCCCGTAGCCATATTTTGTTTGTTTGGTTTGGTTTCACATACATAAAGGTTATATAAAGAGTTCATTGCAATGAGGTGCTATATTGAAGAACAGTAAAATAAAAGTTGTTAAAATATAAAATGCAATATTAATCAAGAATATAACTAGCATTGAAAGATGGGAATGTTTTTACTTTGATCCATACACAAAAAGGATGATTTCTTAAAGTAAATTTTATACATTCTAACATAACCTGGCCTTCATTTCACCGATATTAGAACCAAAAAAGTACCTCTAGAAAATAGATTGTTTGCTTTTAACAAATAGAACCCACAGGGATTCATCTGTAATGTGGGTTATACTTATTTGATTCCATTAATATTACAATTTTTGTTTCTTGATTAGTTAACCCCAAGAGGGAGGATATATTGGGATGTATGTATATGTATAGCTGATTCACTTTGTTATAAAGCAGAAACTAACACAACATTGTAAAGCAATTATACTCCAATAAAGATGTTAAAAAAATATATATGACCCACGTCAAGGAGAGGGCGGGGTCTGCAAAATGTGTTCAATAAACATTTGCCAATTTAAAAAACAAAACTATAACATGACTATATTCAAATTAGCTCAGATGTAAAAGTGATTTCAAATGCAGTTCCTTTTTATAAAGTTTTTTTTTTTTGATAATGCATTAGTTTCTGATAGTACATTAGTCATTTTCCCATGATCCGAAAGCTATCTTTGGGTCTTTGGGAATTAAAATTTCAAATGAGAATCTCATAATTAAAAAAAAAAAAAAACTGGTCTCAAAATGTATTAAATATACCTTAAGAAAAATATTGAAATAATAGGAATGTGGTCATTTCTTCCACCTCCTAAATTCTGCTTATCTAACTTGCCATTAATAATTATTTTCATAGCCACAACAATTGTACATACAGTCCACTCCCATTTTTTCTTTAAGAATACCCTCTATTTCCTCCAATTTTTGTACCAATGTTAATATTCTATAAAGTGTTTTCATATTTCATACAGACACTAACCTTTTAATTGACTATTATCAACAATTGAACTTCATGCTTATTTTTTGTGAGAACTAATCAGCATCAGCAATGGCTTGTGATCTATTCTTCCGACACAACAAATGTGTCACTAGATTTCTGAGAATAGCCAGAAGTTCATTATTAATTACCCTTTCACAAGCTTTTAAAAAATCTTTTCTCAACTAATTGTTAATACAATATCAGGGCTAGTCTGTTTATGTGTCTGTCTATTATCTATCTATCAATTGAGAAAGGCAGAGAGAGAAAGGGGGGAGTAATTAAGCACATAAATACATACATACAAAATAGATCCCAAATTTTAGTTTATTAAGGAAAGACATGAATAACTAGATAACTATTTAAACATATGAATGAATTTTCTTTAAAATGAAAACTAAACTACTATTTATAACTTAGTTTATAATGGTTGATTTGTAATTATATTTATAATTTCTCCTTCCTCTCCATTCTGTATATATGTTTTGAATTCCAGAAAGCTTAATAGAGGTATTTCCCTAGTTTCTCACATGAGCATGAACATCTTAACCTCTGAACTACAGACTCATCTATAAAATGAAAATAATAACATTATTTTCAAAAGATTGTTGAACTCACTTAATGAAATAAAGACAGAAACTGTCATAGTTTGTGATCAATAAATGACAGTTTAACACAATTTTTACTGTTAGCATTATACATAATAAACAAATTGATTTTATTGGTGCAATGGATTTTTATTTCAGATCTCTGCATTTTAGAATATCTTATTTTTCCCATACATTTTCTATGAGAATAGCATAAAGCAAATTGAATTCCTAGTGGTGCAAAGTATGTACTATTTGGAAGGAAATAAATGCAAAATTTAATATATATATATAGCTGCCAGAAGCAAGCAATTATGCATGACCCAAAGAAGTCTTCAAATTGCCCAGCCAACTGTTCTCACCTTATCTCAAACCATTTCCTCTTATCCTACTAAGATTCCCCTGCATTTATCTTATGTTTTCTAGAATGTTCCAATCTGATTCCTGCCTTCTAGGGTTTGCCCTTTAGGTTCCTATCTGCAATGCTTTTGTACCATCTTTCTTTGTATAAAGTTGTACTATCCAATTTGGTTGTAGCTAGCCACATGTGCCTATTTAATTTAAATTCAAATTAGTTAACATTCATTAATTAAAGTTAATTAAATAACATCTTCTACTAGAAGACAGGCTTCAGAACAACCTTATCCTTGTTTGTCTTGTTTACTGCAATGTATCCAGGGATAAGCTATAAGGAAATATTGAAAAACTGGATCTCTGGTGGAAGAAAAAAAGCCCAGAATTGCAAATTATCATGGTGTAAATATTCCCACCATAGCCAATGGAAAGTTACACATGTGAAAACACTGAAGTTGGAGTTGAAAAGAGATGCACACGTTTGACTACCATAAGGCAGGATAAGCTGGCTACCTTATGTGTCCAATGATAAGAAAGGAGTTAGACACTTAATAAGGGCTCAATATTGTTAAATAAATGGAGAAAAAATAAACATGTTTTAAAAGTCTTAATTCTTAATACTTAATCTTAAGTCTTAATACTTAATCTTACTTGAATTATTTTTGAATAAGATAACACATGTTGATTTTTCATGTTGACCAGTTTTTGTTTTTGTTTTTGTTTTGGCATATAATTGCTTTACAATGTTGTGTTTCTGCTGTACAATGAAGTGAATCAGCTATATGTATACCTCCCTCTTGGACCTCCCTCACACCCCCCCATACCACCCATCTACATCGTCACAGAGCACCGAGCTGAGCCTCCTGTGCTTTATAGCATGTTCCCACTAGCTATCTATTTTACGCATGGTAGTGTATATACATCATTCCTAATCTCCCAATTCGTCCCACACTCCCCTTCCCCTCCTGTGTCCACATGTCCGTTCTCTACGTCCTGCAAATAGGACCAGTTTTACATCATGTTTAAATTTCAGTGTCTTTATAATTAGTGTTTAAGAATTTCTCCATATGGTGTTTATTAGTCTCCTCAGGTATAGAACAAATTAACCACTTTCAAAGATAAGATTTATTGAATTACAAACATATTTTTAAAAGTAAAAAATAAGTCACTTTGATTTTCATAACTAATCTGGTATTTTCAAGTCGAAGAAAACAACAAAATTTGAGAAGAGATTTTGTTGACCATCTCTAATTAGTTTTCAGATAAAATCAGCTTTCATGACTGTATGGATTAGAGGTCTCTATCATTAGCAATATTTTTGTCATTATTTAATTGCATTTAATTAGCACAGTCTCAATTCTAAATATGAACTAGGCTTCCTTAAAATCCTTGCTGTATCAAAATAGGTTTATAGAAATTTGTTTTATTTACTTTATTTCTTCCTTTGTTTTAAAATATACCATTATGTCAACTTTTCTTTTTCATGGAGCTAGTCCATCTTTCTGTTGAAATATTTAAGACCATATCTAAATAAAATAATTAGAATAAGTAGTGGTGATTGATATGTACTCTGGAACCCCAGCTGGGGGAGGGGTGGGTATTGGAGCATAGATGAGCAATAGACTTTGTGTGGTCATTTTATTCTGTGACATCTTTCACATATGTTGTGTATAAAAGATATTATGTAGTGTAGAACAATAAACAATAGTTTAGACAGTTTTGCCTAATCACTGATTTAGAGTATAAATAAACATTATGAAAAAATATTTTTCTCTTACATGCAGTACCTAAAAGAAGATATAATTTTATCTTTCTTTGTTTTTCACAATTGGAAATATAGTCAACATTTTTTATACATTTAAATTTATTTAAAGCCAAATAATGGAAATTTGTTAATGAAATAGAAGAAATTTCTTAAATAATAAGAAACAATGAAATTACAGTAATGAGGAAACCATCAGTATCTTCTTGGTTTATGATTTTAATTATACTTAAATTTCAAACTAAACACTTTTAATATTTTTTAAAAGTATTGAAAATATTTTTGCTCTCGCTTTTGCAAAGTAACCCCTTATTATACTTGCTGATTATAATTAAGAATGTTGCATAATGTTTTAATTTACCTTTTTATGATGTTTGAGATTTTGAGGTGTTTCTAATTTACTTGTGGGTGAGCTGGAAATCCCAAGATTTTGATTTTTAGTTAGCTTGTTTTTTCCATTGACACTTACAGGGTATAGTTTGAAAAATTAAGCAAATCACAGAGTATTAAAATTTGTTGGGCATTTTATCAAATACCATCATTTTTAAGAGAGAACATCATTTTACCATTCACAAAACTTGTGTAAGGCTTTTTGATTCAGTGTAAGGATACTTTTTGTAGTTGGTGCCGTTGATGATTTACCCCATAACTCCTAGGCACTCCTCTGTAACTATTACACCAAACTTCACTGCATGGGAGTCTGCATTAGTGAAGTAATTAAGAATATGGACCATGGAGCTGCAGGGTCTGGCTTCCTTAGCTGGATCACACTAGCTGTGTAGCTTGGGAAAATTACTTAGTCTCTGTGCTTTAGTTTTCTGGAATGTAAAACAGAGAGGGTAATACTATCTAGTGCACAAAACAGTAAAGATTAGTTGAATTCATTCACGTGAAAGCACTTAGATGACTAACTGGCATGGTGTAAGCATCAGTAAATATTTGCTATCATAATTTATTCTGGATATATTGACTTGTATTTTTGTGCAAAATAGAAATTCAATCAAAGAGGCTACATATTAGGCCCCAAGGTTCTCAGAAATCTCCAAAGAATCTTACTCAGAAAAAGGATTTTGAAAGACACAGTATAAATTTTAGCAAATGAACTATGTTTATCATTAAGTAATTTGATGTCTTATCATTAAACTAAATGACTCTTTGATTCTTTTTATTCAGTCTAAAGGTTAGTTTTATGTCTCTATAGCTAGTGAGAAAAAGTAACTTATATTTTGAAAATTGATATTTTCCAGAAGAAAATCATCTATAAGGAAACATAGCATATGTTATGGTTTTGTTGTTGTTTTCTTGGTTTGTTGTACTTTTATTTTTCCTTAAGAAACTCTCTTCCAATCCAGTCTTATAATAGGTGTGGATAAAGGAATAATATCTATGATTATAAGCAAAATCATAATATCTAGTGTTTCATGATGTGAAAATTTTATTATCAAATTATTAATCTGGAAAAATGTAGCATTCATTAACAACACACATTTCAATGATAGATGTTTAGTTAGTCAGCATAGGGAGGGCTATTTCTTCCTGCTACTGGAATCTGGTGAAAGTAGGAGGAGAAATGGAGCGTAAACAAGGAAAAGAGAATAACAAACATTCCCCTCCTCTCCCTGCTCCTTTACACTCTGACCCAGGGGGCAGCAAACTACTACCTACAGTCCAAATTTACCCTACCACCACATAAAGAAAGTTTTATGGGAACATAGCTAATTCCATTTGTTTACATATTATCTATGGCCAATTTCACACTATATCAGAGTTAAGTAAATATGACTGAGACCAAACATATGGTCTGCAAAGCAGAAAATATTTACTGCTCTTGGCAAAAAATGTTTGTCAACTCCTGCTCTAACCAAAGAGTCTACGTTATCAGACAAAATAAACTAGTTTATTCTTAGGTAACAATGCCAAAATCTCAGTGGCTTAAAGGAATTTACATTTCATTTCACTCTACGTGTTCATAGGAGTGTGCACAGGATGTGATAATGGAAAGGATTCTGCTTCACATTGTTCTCATGAAAAACCCCAGGCTGATGCTGTTTCCACCCTCTGAAGGGTAGTTTTCCTTGCAGAGGTTAGGCGGTATGGAGAATTTTGCAATCGTTCTTTGATGCTTAAGTATATAAATAAAGCAGGTCAGTGCCTATAGGACAAGCTCTGATATGACCCCATAAAATCCCTGCCCTCTAGGATTCACACCCTTGTATTTTACCCTTGCCAAAAGCTGTCAACACCACCTTGCTGTGTGACCAATAGAGTAGACATTTGTGATAGTATGTCACTTCCAGACATTAAGTTATAGAATAAAAAGTCACTGCATCCCTCAGTTTAGCCAGGCTCATTCTTTTGGATCATTTGCTCTCAGAGATTTTTCCTGCAATGTCATGAGAGGCCCATGTGGTAAAGAACTGAGGCCTCCTCCAATGAGCCAGTGAAAGAGTGAGACCTTCCGTCAGCAGCCACGTGAGGCAGCCTTTTTGGACACGTATCTTCTGGCACGGACAATTTTCAGATGATCAGACATTGATTGCCATGTCATGAGAGACCCTGACACAGAATACTGGTTACTCCTGGACTCTTGATCTTCAGTAACTATATGAGAGAATAAATGTTTGTTGTTTTCCTAAAACATCTAAATTTTAGAAAAAAATCATTAAAT